>NC_090442.1:714380632-715614382 GCF_031143425.1 Pleurodeles waltl
TTTATACCAAATAACAAAAAGCATAATCTGTGTACCGAAAGCTACATTTCTGCCAAATTTTGTGTAATTCCATCCAGCAGTTCGGGCTGTAGTCGTGTTCAAAGCTCCTTTAGGAATTAACATGGGAATGCACATTTGTTTTTTTACCATTCCCCTTTTTCTTGGCCCCCACTTGACAGATCATCCTGAAACTTTCCATGCGCAATAAGATTCCTGGGCACATTTACTTTGGAAAATGTTGTGAAGATTTGTCAAACAGTGCCAAAGATGTAGCCAAGTCAAAAACGCTTTTTCTATAGAAAGTAGGTCACCAGTAGGTAGTTAGTTAGGACCTAGTTTCCATAGGTAAAGCATTTTCTGTTTTGCCAATAATTTTGGTGCCCTGTGACGAATCTTCAAAAAAAATTCAAAACTAGTTTGACAGTCAGTTCAGGTGCTGTGGTTGAAAGTTTCATTGTGAGTCATCGAGTGGGGGCCAAGATAAAGGGGCCTCCCAAAACGCTTTTTCACAATGTAATTTCCCATAGGGATTTTGAACATGACTACAGCTTGAACCACTGGACGCAATTACACCAAATTTGGCAGAAAAACACCTTTTCAGGTCACAGCCTACCAGACAGTGCCGGTATCTGATTTGTGAAAGACATATTGAGGAGTTTCAGAAAGTTGACCTGAGAATTAATTCTGTCCATTGCTTGCTATTGGCTTTGTGGTTTGTAATTCACATTTTCTGGGTTTCTATTTGCTGGTTTTATTTGCTTAAGTCTCCCCAGCTCGAGGTTGTACCTTCCCATGCTAAAGCCATGTTTACAGTGTACTTCCATGAACTCCTTTTCTCTACTAAACAGGCATGTAAATCTTATCTCATCACATTTGCTGGGCATTCAAAGACCAAGGTCAAATGTCAAGCTGTGTCGGAGAGAGCCTGGAGTTTATTTTGCTTTCATCTAACTTCAAAGTGAGAGTGTTTACAGTAAAAAGGAATGCAGTGTACTTTCCCCACAGAGCCTGCTTGTACCTTTTTATAAATGTTACTTTAGCTATAGTCTTCTCAAAAGGTATCTCGTTCTTCAGCTGCACAAAACATTTCCCTTTCATTCATGGGGCATGAAATTCACTATTGGCATTGTAAGGTTGGTTGAAATCAGGAACGTTTCTAAAATCATGTTTGAAAACTATTAGGCAATTTACGCCATTTATACTCCATTCACTGTCAAGCACTGGGTTAGATCTTTTCATAGGAAAGAGCCAGCCACATTGTAACACAATTTAACAATGCTTGTTTTTTACTTTGATGTTTAAAGCATATGCTTTATTTGTGACATCTGTGGAAACTTGTTTTGGAGAGTTTGATACGTTTAAATGCAATTTTTATGAAAGCCTTTGTGTTTGTTTAGCTACACAATAATTATATATTTCATCTGTGCCTATATTTTACTACAAAACAAGCAGTCACAAATGCAGTTACCTTGCAGGCACTAGGCCCGTGATTGGAAAGGTGCAGCAGATGTAGTCGCACGGGGGCCAAAAGTTCTAGGAAATCCACTAAACACTGATTATTGCTATATTTTACTGCTAAACAAGAAGTCACATGTGCAGTTGCCTTGCAGGCCTTAGGGCCATGATTTGAAAGGTGCAACATGTGCAGTGACACAGGGGCCAGAAGCACTAGGAAACCCACTGAACACTGAATATTACTGTATTTTACTAGTAAGCAAGCAGTCACAAGTGCAGTTACTTTGCAGGCACTAGGGTCATGATTTGAATGGTGCAGGAGGTGCAGTGGCACAGGGGCCAAAATGTCTAGGAAACCCACTGACCACCCATTATTGCTATATTTTACTACTAAACAAGCAGTCACAAGTGCAGTTACCTGGCAGGCACTAGGGCCATGATTTGAATGGTGCAACCGGTGCAGTGGCATAGGGTCCAAAATCTAGGAAACCCACTGAGCACTGATTATTGCTATATTTTGCAAGTAAACAACCAATCACAAATGCAGTTACCTTGCAGGCACTATGGCCATTATTTGAATGGTGCAGCAGGTGCAGTGGCACAGGGGCCAAAAGCTCTAGGAAACCCAGTAAGCACTGATTATTGCTATATTTTACTACTCCCCCAGCTCGGAGCCAGCCATGGCCAATATCTCCCCGCTCCCTAGTGACCATCTTCATCCCAGTGCTCTCTGTGGTGCAGTATGAGCGCCGCCTTCTTCACCACCACGCTTCCTCACTCTTCCTCTCTCTCTTCACCTGCTTCTTCCCGCTCTGGCTTCCTCTTCTCCTCATCTAGGACACTGGCACCCCTTAAAAGGGTACAGATCAAATTTCTTCACAGTATGAGCAGCTTTTATAAAAAAAAAAACTTACAAGTTCTATAAACTGTTTCATTTCTTTATAAGAGCACCAGATATATTGCACAAAGACACTTTTTATGACACTGGGGAGTTTACATGATTTGGCCAGGATCGCAGGATGTTGAGCTGACACCAAGACTCAAACTGATTCCTGAAGTTGGCAGCTCTTTCCCTTACTTCACATCTTTATGCAACATGTACAAAAACATTGACAAAGACAATAGATTTTGCATAGGCGAAACCTATAGGCTTTGCCAAAGCTTGTTCTTTATTATTACATATAATAGGATCTTCAGGATGCACACTGTATGAAAACTTTTCCAACATTTGATTATACTAAAATATTGCGTAGGTACAATAGCAATACAGGCCATCTAAATGGTGCACATAACTGACTTGCCCCTTAGTTTACTATTGGCAGTGTCAGGGTGACTAAAAGCATGAACGTTTCAAAACTATTCCTTAAAAAAATAATTGCACTTATTTTGTCTGGTGTACTATTACTGCGACGATGAGACAGTTCTGCATGTGAATAAAATACTTTTTGGGCATTTTTTAAAAACACTTTTCATATTTTACATGTTTGCTTCAGAATGTCTTTAAAAATGAAGGTGGCCCAAAAGTTAACTGTGCAGGACACCCTAGTTACTTGCTTTCCTAAATGCTTGCCTGTTTTGAACACCGGGCTGCCTGCAAAGGTCAGGAGTGCGCTTGCGGCCCTCAGACTATAGATCTAAAGAGACATTCTAGTATAGATTATGCAGCAGCACTGGCTTCAGTGCAGCATAGCTGCAAGTAAAGCACATTTAAAAAAAAAATGCTATAATGCAGCCAATGCTTTCTGTGTCATAAAACTATTTATCTTTACTTTCAGCCATTTGCAACATGGCTAAAAACATTGGCAAAGCCAATAGGTCCTGCATAGGCAAGACCTACTAGCCTTGCCAATGCTTCTTCTCATGAAGTTATTTTTAGGTCAAGCCAGGACAGCACTTGTGGTGTTGCTTAGCGACCTGTTGTGTATAGTTGTGGGCTTCAACTCTTCCCATTGGTTTTGTTTTGTCTATTTTAGCATCCTTAATCCTTGCATCTAAGTGGTTAATTTACCTCCTTGTCATCGGTTGTATGCTCCCATGGCGCACCGCCACAGTACCTGTAGACTTCCACTTAGTCAATTATAGTAACAGTAAAAGTGACTACTTTTTCTTTTGGCCACCAGCACTGGACACAACGCTCCGAGCTCTGACTTATGTTTATGCAAACAGGGCTGTAATTTTTGAGGTAGCGTTAGGAGGATGCACAGCTTTTATGTTTTCAGCACAGTATCACTTCATGGTCACCACGCTTCATGTTTCAGCCGCATGCCTAACTTGGTTTTATTGATCTACTATACAGTGGCTGGTTTTCTTTTTAATTTTTGTGGGTGAGTTGGACCTTGCTCCGTGTCCTAAGCTCCACCTCTCCTTAATCCCACATGGCGTCATGAGAGGGTGTGTTCAAGCGACGGGTATCCTTAGAAGAAATCCTGCAGCCCTGTGGCAGTGGAGGAGCAGGAGAAGGATCTCAGCCGGGGAAGGCTCTGTTGCCGGTCCGCTACATGCTGCCACAGTGGTGGTGGACCTTTTGGTGTGGGCCGAGCTGCCACACCACCGCCAAGAAGTAAAGGTGAAAAATAACAAACATGTATACGAACAAAAATTAATACGTATCAAATGCACCTCAACAACTTTTTAATTCTCACTTTTTGAACATTACAATGTCACAATAGTTCCTATTTCACTCAGCTGAAAGTTCTGAACAATTTGTTTGAAAAAGCTCAAACGAAGCACCATTTAAGTCATACAACGGGGAGGCTCAACACTTCAGTCACCATATTCCCCTTTGGTCTCAATGCACCCTTATTATGAGCAACCACCCCTCGAAAATACTCCCATTCAAGCGCCCAATGCGGAGTGCCCCCTCGTACTATCTTGATATAAACGGACAATGTAAACAATTGGTGCCAGCAGCAAAAGCAGGTATAGCAACCTTATCCCCATGTTGCTAAGACATGTTTCTTCCCTTTGCTTCTCACACAAGCCTCGGGGCGAAAGGGACGAGGGGGGAGGAAATACCTTTGTGCGGCTCAAGCCTCACAGCAATGGAGTAAACTTATCAACATAGATGCCGTTTCCTTTGATTTAATGGTACAATGTTTAATTTTTATCAAAAGAAAAAAAACTGGCCAATGTCAATTCTTTTTGGACATAAGGGTGCCCTTAAAATGAGGATGCTCGGGTGACAAACTACAAAACTGCCAGTTTTATGCATTTTCCTGATGGGTGTGCTCTTATTTCTTTGCTATTAATTATTTACCTGAAGTAGGTGCTGCTGTGCGAAGGCCGCACATATCCTCTGTTTTGCGGTTCTGTTGAAGATCCTCTGAACATCTACTTACACTCAGTGGAGATACAGATGTCACTACATAATCACTTCACTGTGGGTGGTACTTACAGTGTTGGAAATCTGCTACATGGCTAAACACTTAAAAGGTCGCAAAGGCGAGACCTATTGGCTATGCAAATACTTGTGTTCTTTTCTCTTCCTCCCATGTAGTGTCCTTGGGTTTGCTCCCTCTAGTTAACCGCAGCGCTGCACACAGAATTCCTTAAATATTCTTCAGACATGAAGCAGCTGGCAGCGTTTCACTCTTGCCCTTGCATCCTATACTTGTACTGCCATTTGATAAAGTTTGTTTTGACCAATGACTTTGTGTTTCACCACTGCGCATATTAGTTGCTCAATGTTCACATTGTATGTTTTGTTCAGTTTAGCCGCCTATGGGCTTTGACATTGCATTAGCCATTACTTTCTGTATTCAGTTTAGCCGCCTATGGGCTTTGACATTGCATTAGTCATTACATTCTGTATTCTGCCTATTGGCTTTGACATGCTGTATCCAGTCTAGCCGCCTATTGGCTTTGACATTGCATGCCTATTGACTTTGACATGATGTATTCAGTTTAGCTGCCTATTGACTTTGACATGCTATTAGATATGCAGCCTATTGGCTTTGACATGATATCATATATTACATTTTATATTCAGCTCAGCTGCCTATGGGCTTTGACATGATATTAGACATTGCATTTTATATTCAGCTCAGCTGCCTATGGGCTTTGACATGATATAAGACATTGCATTTTGTATTCAGCTCAGATGCCTGTTGGCTTTGACATGACACTAGACATTGCATTTGATATTTAGGTTAGCTGCCCATTGCCTTTAACGTGGAGTTAGACATTGCAGTTGAGAATCCAAGCTGTATTTTTCCAAGCTGTGTTTTTGCACCAGAGAACCACAATGTTTTTCTCACAGTAGACTAGACCTGATAAGAGAGGGTACATGGTGTTGTTCTCTCTGCTTGAGCTTGGGAACAGGAGTAGTCTTGGAGACCTGGCCAGTCTCCAAAAGGCTTGTTCAGTTTCCCAGGTCTGAGAGGAGGGGGCACACCTTTGTAACAAATGTAACAGGCTGCAGAGAGTCAGATTCGAATCTGCCGGACCTCGTGCTGGAGCTTGGCGCCAGCTGCCAGCAATCCCGTGTGGGTAGATGAATCTCTTTCTCGCGGCTGACAGGGGTCATCAGCTTGCAGACCTTAGAAAGATGAAGCTGTAAATAGTTCCCACACGGTGAAGTATTTGTTTTGCTTTGCATTCAATATCTTATAAATATAACCTGCTGTGTATATTGCAAACTGATATATTTTGTTTGATTAATGCGGACTTGAAAGCTACTAATTCGTCATTCATAAATATTGTGGTTGGGGAAGAATTAACAACAATAAAAGTCTTCTTTGACCTCAGAAGTGCATTTCTGTTGTGTTATGTTAGTGCTTAGAAACTAGATAAGAGGAAAGCACTACAATTGGTACCAGGAGTGGGGTCCGGTCATTAAGAGGTGATTAAGAGGGTGTTGACGAATTGGTAGATTTCTACGTGCACACTTTAAAAGTGTAATTGTTTTTGTTGTTTGGAGAATTACAGAAATTGTTTTTTTTGGAGAATCACAGTAGCACGGCAGACCATGTCTGAGAATGCATGTGTTGGTAAACTGCCCGATGGTGCTAAGAAAAACTGTGAATTGTTTTCTGTTTGGAGAATTACAGAAGCACAGCAGACCATTTTTGAAAATGCATGTGTAGCTAAAATGCCTGTTAGTGTTTTGAGAAATAATTTCTGTTGTACATATGTAGAAAAAGTGTCTTTTGGAAGTAATGATGACAGAAAGGTCTGGATACCTTTATCTGCTTACAGAGAAATGCAGGAGAAATGTAGGAAGTTGGAACATGAAAATAGGAATTTACGTGAGCAAATTAGCCAGGATACAATAATTCAAAATAATGCTGAAAGTTATAAAAATGAAGAATTTTTCTTGTCCCATTCCAGTAATGAGGGGGTTAAGACAGCTCCGAGCTGCACTGAGTTTTCGTGTGAGCCAGGGTTTTTGGCAGACAAAATGCATTCCTTAACTGATAACACGGACGAGAGAGACCAGAATGTGATTTACGAGTTACCGTTGCAAAATGCACAAGTAAAACGAAAGATTTTAGAGCAAGAGCCGACTTTCATTAGCTTGTTTGATTTTTGGAAAAAGAATATCCCTCATTTGAGTGAAATCCTAACACTTTTGTATATGGTCACTGTGAAAAATTATATGCAGCTGCGCGCTTGTGATTTGGCAAATGAAATAATGCAGACTTTAGGTTTTTGCGCAGTGCAAGAAGGAAATACTTATGTACATTTAAATCAAGAACAAGGAAAGAAAATAGTGCCCCTAGCTAGAATCATACAATGGATCTGGTACTTGCAAGACAGGGCTAGAGTACCACAGGTAAAAGAGTTACCAATGAAGTTGAATGCACCATTTGAATTCGTGTCCACTGAAGATAAAAAAGCATGTTTGTTTTACTAATGATTCATTGACTGAAATGTTGTTTTCTGGCACCGTAGAAGGAACAGCGTTGTATAATGTGTGTCAGATTTTAAAGCAAGAGCTACGTGAGATGTGTCATTTTTACGCTGATTTTTGGTTCATTGCTAATGTTTTAGCACCTAACTGGTTCAATTACCTTGCAGATGTTAATGAGAAAAATGCAGAGAGAGAAGTGTACACCCAGAATTCTGCCTTAGTGGGGATGGCTAAGTGGGTTCCCCAGAAATGTGAACAGCTGAGAGAAAAAGCCACTTACAGGTGGGCAGAGATGAGAGAGATGCACATTCCCCTAGATTTGATAAAAACTGTGCAGCACGCACAAAAGCAATCTGTCATGCAAGCAGTCACAGAGCAGTTGGGGAGAGGAAAGTTACCAGAACAGAAATGGCAAATTAATCAGGTTTTAGGGAGAGTGATTGCTGCAGATTACCGAGGAAAAATCGAAATTATGCTGATACCTAGAAAAGAATCTGATTCATTCATACAAATTGGAGACAGAATGGCCCAACTTGGCAAAAATGCAGTGAATGGAGGTTTGGTAAAGAATGAGTCTGCCCCAGCCCTTCTGACAGTGCAAGAAAAGGGAAGCTGTGGCGCAGCAGATAAAAACCTCAGTACTGATGTGTGGGCTGAAGCCCCAAGTGATCCTCCAGAACCTGCAGTGAATATAACAAAGGGCCCCAAAAACGTCCTGCTGATTATAAAACAGGGAAAGAAAGAGGAAGGGTGCAGTTTAAATGAAAAATTTTATTTGCAAGAAAAGTCATACTTGTTTCTTTTGCAGATCCTACCACGTTTCGCCACTGTCCCTGAGTGTGCTGTGTGGTTCCCCTTCCGGTGTGTGCATGTGGGGTCGGGGAAGGGACCGAATCCCCAACCTGAACCTGGCTGAGTAAAGTGCCAGCACCATGGATCCATTTTGCGCAAACTGCGCCTTCAGTTCAAGTTCAACTTGTTTGATTGCATTCTTCCACTGGAACTAGGCTGTGTTTTTTTTTTTTTTCCCTCTCGTATGGAACTCTGACTTTTGCTTACCTTCCAGAAAACCTTTCAGGTGGACCGTGCACCTTTACATGAGCAGAACTCATGCCACATCAAATTGCTAACACTGTTGAATTAGAGACTCACTCAGAGTATAAAAAATGCCCAGTCTTTTCTGTGTAGATGTATCTGATGTGAAAGGTTATGAAATCAATGTGTTAATTCACTTCTATTGCTTTACAGGGATTGTTTTGATCATTCAAATGTGACTTGCTGATAATGTTTTTTTTTTTGTGCTGTTTTTTTTGTTTTTTGTTTTTGTTTGAAACAAGAGATATGTGAAACAAAAATTCATTGGTCAAAGGGCGGAATGTACTGCCATTTGATAAAGTTTGTTTTGACCAATGACTTTGTGTTTCACCACTGCGCATATTAGTTGCTCAATGTTCACATTGTATGTTTTGTTCAGTTTAGCCGCCTATGGGCTTTGACATTGCATTAGCCATTACTTTCTGTATTCAGTTTAGCCGCCTATGGGCTTTGACATTGCATTAGTCATTACATTCTGTATTCTGCCTATTGGCTTTGACATGCTGTATCCAGTCTAGCCGCCTATTGGCTTTGACATTACATGCCTATTGACTTTGACATGATGTATTCAGTTTAGCTGCCTATTGACTTTGACATGCTATTAGATATGCTGCCTATTGGCTTTGACATGATATCATATATTACATTTTGTATTCAGCTCCGCTGCCTATTGGCTTTGACATGATATCATATATTACATTTTATATTCAGCTCAGCTGCCTATGGGCTTTGACATGATATTAGACATTGCATTTTATATTCAGCTCAGCTGCCTATGGGCTTTGACATGATATAAGACATTGCATTTTGTATTCAGCTCAGATGCCTGTTGGCTTTGACATGACACTAGACATTGCATTTGATATTTAGGTTAGCTGCCCATTGCCTTTAACGTGGAGTTAGACATTGCAGTTGAGAATCCAAGCTGTATTTTTCCAAGCTGTGTTTTTGCACCAGAGAACCACAATGTTTTTCTCACAGTAGACTAGACCTGATAAGAGAGGGTACATGGTGTTGTTCTCTCTGCTTGAGCTTGGGAACAGGAGTAGTCTTGGAGACCTGGCCAGTCTCCAAAAGGCTTGTTCAGTTTCCCAGGTCTGAGAGGAGGGGGCACACCTTTGTAACAAATGTAACAGGCTGCAGAGAGTCAGATTCGAATCTGCCGGACCTCGTGCTGGAGCTTGGCGCCAGCTGCCAGCAATCCCGTGTGGGTAGATGAATCTCTTTCTCGCGGCTGACAGGGGTCATCAGCTTGCAGACCTTAGAAAGATGAAGCTGTAAATAGTTCCCACACGGTGAAGTATTTGTTTTGCTTTGCATTCAATATCTTATAAATATAACCTGCTGTGTATATTGCATACTGATATATTTTGTTTGATTAACGCGGACTTGAAAGCTACTAATTCGTCATTCATAAATATTGTGGTTGGGGAAGAATTAACAACAATAAAAGTCTTCTTTGACCTCAGAAGTGCATTTCTGTTGTGTTATGTTAGTGCTTAGAAACTAGATAAGAGGAAAGCACTACAATACTGTTCTGTGTTATATTGAGTACCCCTACCCTCTTTCTCCTAAATTGGGTCAAGTCTCATTTTGTGTATACTGACAAAGAGAATGGCACCTTCGTAGGCCATTGCTAATGTTACAGGCCAGCAAACAAATCATAGTATGGCTGCCCCCCTGCCAACGCCTGTCTGGTGAGCAGACGTCTAAGTCAGCCGCATCCTTCCTTTACCAGCAACCACCTTCCAGTCTAAGGACAAACGCCAGAAAATGTAGTCAACACACTGGCAGAAAGAGCTGTCCTCTCACCTGAGCAGTAGAGAAATCTACTCCAACTCCCCTCATCCCTCCACACCCCCTCCACCTCTCCTGCTTTTGTTGTTTGAAATATGTTTGTCCTGACTCATCCTCTTGCAATACCAAACGGAATCCCAGACAGCCACCAAAAAATGGAAAAGCAGAAACAAATTGTAGTGTTTTTTTTTTTTTTCTACAACGACATTAAGCTTACACACTCTATAGCAAAACAGGGGGAAGAAGCCAACTAGCAGTCTCTCAAGCAGAGGATAAAGCTGGACGTGTGTGGTTAAACTGTGTACAACACTGTTTGCTACATTTGTGCAAACAAATCTATAGGAGCTTAGGCAGGTGTAAAATGTGTGGAACACAAATGTAGTGATTGAGTTATGGCAGATGCCTATTGACAACAAATGAAATTAAAGTATGGTACTTGGTGAACACTTTCTAAGATGGGCATAAATGTACCTCACTTGCTTTTTCGGAGAGGAGTATGCATAATTAGCAGCCATATGAAGCAGGTTTTGATAGCATATGACAAGTTATACACAGGTTATGACCACAGGCCAGATTTTGTGATCAAGCCTCAGTGTGGACAGGCTGAGGCTGTGCGCAGCGGGTGTAACAAGCCCCTAGCAGATGGATAAGAACAATATGTACAGCAGGGGTGTTCTTCTTTGACTCTTTGGATTCAGTATCTACAGACAGGCGGAGTGAGGGCTGGTTAACAACTGGGCCCTGCAGCCTATGGCTGCTGTACATGGTCAAAGGCCATGCATAGCAGGTTTTGTGAGAATAGTACCTTGCCACAGACCATGCCCAGCCCGCATTCACCTTAATGCAAAGCCAAAGATCTTGGATAATGGTGGTTGGTAGTCCGCAGCAGACTGAGTGCAGGGCCTAGTTCAAAATATGCCATGTAGGCTGCACCTGCTACAAAGGAGCAAGGGCAAAGCACAACAAGGTTTGGCCACCCTTGGAGAATTAGCTCAGTGCATGGCCACAGGCAAGGCACTATGGCCATTTTTAGTTGCACACAGACAAAATCTATGTACAACAGGAGCTGGATACCTATTATGGTTTGGGAGTTCTATTTGGCCACATAACAGGGCCTGCAGGAAGACCATGCTAAGCATGACCAAAGGGTATGCATAGTGAACTTTAGCCGCTTGCAGTGGATTGGGCACAGTCAAGGCCTCATAGTCAACCCTCACTGCAGATGATCCATATGGGTTAGGAGAATGGCCAGACCACAGAAAATACATGCATAGACATATTCAATAGAAACCAAGATAAATACATATATATATATATATGTATATGTATATATATATATATGTATATGTATATATATATAAAAAACATAAATAAATCTCTCAAGTAGGAGACTGAGGTGGAGGAACAAGTTTTTAAATTAGGTCTCTCCTTCTGTCCGGAAATGCTTCTAGATTATGCGCAAACACACATTGATTTGTATGAATTTGCACGTAAGCCCAAATTGTATAAAATTAATGCGTTGAGAAAGTCACCTATAGTACCCCAGAGTTCAGGAGGGGAAACATATCCTACCCCGCATGTAATAGGTGATATTTAACTTTTACATATGATGAATGAGATGAGTTGCTCTGAGGGGGAAGACATCACTGATATGATTTGTGATCCATTTGATCCTAGATTTGTGATGGAATTACTGCAGTCATATGGTATTGTTACAGGGGTAACTACTGAGACAATGTTTAGGCCCATCTCTAAATTAATTCCACAGACAGTGAAAGATAACCTCGACATTTTTGTGAATTAGTAGCTAATGACATACTTAGCCTAACCAGGGAGATTCCAAGAAGACTGAATTTGACAACAGAACAGTGGGAGGCAGTAGTAGCACTACAAAAATACCAGAATGTAGTAAGTAAGCCTTCTGACAAAAGAGAGAATGTGGCCTTAATGGATAGAGTGAAATATGTCCAAGAGGCGCGTAGTCAATTGAATAATATGGAATGCTATCTTAGGGTTGATAAAACATACTTGAGAGACTTACACCATAGATATTTTGATATGGTTCAGGCGTGGTATGACAAGCAACTTTTGAATTGGGACAAAAGACAGTTTTTGAGGAATGAAACAGATGATTTTGGAGTTGGATATTTGTTTATCTGTGAATGTTTTTATGTTTGATAATGAGTGGTTTAAACAAGTACAAGCAAAATTTATCGGCACCTGCTTTGCTCCCAGTAATGCCAATCTGGTGGTTGATTGGTGGGAGGAGCAGGTGCTCTGGGGCAGTAATTTGGCTAAATGGACAGACAAAGTCAATGTATAGCTCAGATACAATATGACATATTTCTTTGTATGGTTAGGCAATGAAACAGATTTGAAAGTGTTTCTTTCTAACTTGAACATGAATTATGTCAATCTCAGGTTTACTATGCAGTACAGTAAGGACACCATTGTCTTTTTGGATTCAAGGTTAATGATCAAAAATGGAATGTTACATACTGACTTATTTAGGAAAAAGACTGCAGGGAATTCGATTCTGCATACTACGAGCTGTCAACATCCCCCTCCCCAGAGTTTTAGATGGAGTATCCCTTATAGTGTGTTTCTTCTGGCAAAACGGAATTGTAGTTCAGAACTTGCATATCAAAGAACTAAGGATGAGATGTCTGAGACTGCGAGTGAGACAGTGGCCTAAGAAAGCATTAAAACAAGCCAGTGTAAAGGCAGATGGTTTAATAAGAGAAGAGGTCTTATTTCTGACCCTCGGGAAGAAAAGAATGAAGGAGAGGGTCCTATTCAATTTATTACAAAGTTTACTAATCAATCAACGAAGTTGAGACAGAGTTGAAAAATTAAAATCAGTGGAATGTTTTGGCACAAGACCCTATTCTGAAGACGAAAGTGGGGGCAGCCCCTTCAGTCACATATGAGAGAAACATTTCCTTAAAAGACATGTTGTTATATAGTCATTTGTCCTCAGTAAAGACCAATTGTTTGGGACAGGTAAAAGGTTTTCAGAAGATTGGACATTTTAAGGCCTGTAAACATAGTGAAAGTGTCCAAGAAGTGAATCTGAAAAAAGAGTGAATAAGAAGTGGAAGATCCCGAGATTAATTAATTATAGTACTGACTTTGTAGTCTGTCATAACTTGTCCCTGTGAGAAGTGGTACATAGGGTCTACAACCTTCCCTGTGAAAAATCATATATTGGAACATTGGAGGGCAATCACGAACAATTATCGAAGTTATGGGACAGCTAGGCATTTCCACAAGGTACATAAAGGAGATTGGAGGGCTGCCAAATATTTTCACATTGATTCAGTTCCCAAACATTCTAGAGGAAGGGATTGAGTTACCACATTACGCAGGCTGAGTCCTGTTTTATTTTGCAGGCTGGTTATGTTATACTGCAGGGGATGAACAGTGACGAGGAATTATGCTCACATTTGTAATGGGAGCTGTAGGAAAATCCTATGTCCTGTATGAGCAGTAGTAGATTTTAGGTTTTTAATGTTGGTGAAGTATAAGATATCTCAATAGGACCTTGTTCCTTTTTCCCTTTTTCTTTTTCTTTTTCAATTTAATTATGAATTGGAACAAGAATGATTGTATGGATATGATGGGTGTATTTGAGTTTTGTTACATGATACTAATTGAGTTCAGCACTAATATATGCATTATATTTAAATTTTTCCTAGGATCACAGGGGTGGAACGTATGAAATTTTCAGTTTAGCTATACATAGACAGTCATGCATCGAGTAAGAGAGAAGATGAATGCTGGATCGTCCTCCCTTGGGGAATTAAGACCAGCTAGAGAGAGGAGAGTCAATTGAGCTAAGCAATTAGAATGAATTTTGTTGATATATTATGTGGGCTGGTGGTTTAATGACTCTGGCAATATAGGAACAACCACAGCAAGTTTGAGTTAAGCAATACGGAGTGCGGAAACAGCAGGGTTTGCAGGATATTTTAGGTGCTGAGAGATGGTGTTTATGAATTGTTCTACAGTATGGCAGAGGAATTCTTGAAAGGACATGAAGCATCAGCGGCACAATTTTTTAAACCTTGTGATGTAAGGAATGCAAATGTCACTGCGGGATTGAGCAACAAATTGGGTCCCAAAAAACAACTCAATCTTCTGGAATGATTAAGGCGAAAGGAGGTGAGTCATTGATGGGAAGCAACATCATTTCAAAACTATCTGGAAGTGGGAAGGATTCCTCACGGTCTACGTATTTACATTATTCCCACTCTATTGAATTTAAAACCTCAGCTTTTAAGTGAATAGTTTGAAGATATTCCCAGGGCATGTTGAAGATATTAATAAAACATGCCTGGGAAGAACATCAAGAGTTCACAACACAAATTAACAAATTGATGGCTGATTTAAAATTGGATCCGGACCATGGGGCTGTGGAGGCTTCCTTGAAAATCTTGGATGAGATGGTTAAGAAACATAAGCAAGAAGTAATCGCTTGAAAACAACATAAATTCCAACGTGACGAGCGATTATGAGTCTGGCCGTATCCTGGCTTTTGCAAGGAAATATGATAAAGCCCATTTGGAAAAGGAGGAAACCCTGCAAACAATGAACTATGGGGTTGGAGGATCGACGACTGATGTAAGCTCAGACCCTGGCTCCATTGACTATCCTGTGCCTTTAATTTCTGGCAAGCTTTCTTTTTCCGAGGAGGTTCAGCTCCTCCAACAAGTCAGTCAGACAGAAGTACACAAAGGAACAGAGGGGAAGAGAAAGAATATAAAGTGACACCAATGAAGGAAGAGGCAACAGTGCTGGGAGAGGAACTCGGGCCGGGGTCGCAAGAAGTAGCATTGGTAAATGACCAACAGTTGACAGTAGTTAACCTCTCTCATAGGATATTGACAGAAGAGGAGAGGGAGATCTTAAGCTTTGGTTTGTGGTTTTGTCTGGCTATGTCACCTGATTATGCTAAGATGCTGGTTGATCTTTTCAAGTTCACCCTTAAATTAAAGTTAAATGAAAGGCATGCATTAAAAAAGAGATACCTTACTATCACCTTGGGAAGGTAGATCTACTAAATCCTCCAATCTCATTATTGATGATGTTGAAGTTCTGTACTCGTTGTATGAGTCGAGTAGTGGTACAGATGTTGAGGAGATGGATAGGAGTCTGGATCCCTTGGACCCTAGAGTAGCCGATGCGATATCGGAGGAATTTGGAGTGGATATGAACTTGACGGAAGAGACTGAGTTCAGACGGCCTTCTAAGTTTTTGCCCCAGGTACCAAGAGATAATATTGACACATGTTGTGAGCTTGTTGCCATGGATATGTAAAAAAATAAATGAGCAAAAGGAGGTGTAGGAAATCTAATTTAAGCAGAGATCTTTGGGAAGCAGTTCATTCCTTGCAAAGAGATGACAGAATTGTAATAAAACCCTCCGATAAAGGGGTAACATCATCAAGACAAGGGAAAGTTACATGGCTGACGCATACAGACAGCTCAATGTTACCAAAAAATAGAAAAATCATATCTCTTGGAATTGAAAGTGCGATATCATGATTGTTTTAAAGAGTGGTATAATAACTAACTACTTGGCTGAGATGAAATGCAGTTTCTTAAGAAAGATACCCAAACATTTTTTTATTGCCTAAGATTCATAAACGTTGTATGCATCCCCCAGGGCAGCCTATTGTTTCATCAAGAAATAGCCTTTTTGAAAACACCTCAATATATATTGTATGTGATCATTTTTTGTTTATGTTTGTACGGACTGTGCCATCTTTTGTCAAAGATATTAAAGATTTTATTACAAAATACTAAATTTACAATGCGAAGAGAACTGCATCATAGTATGTTTGGATGTGGAAAGTGTTAACACCAATATCAAACATGAAGATGGTTTTACTGCATGTAAACATTTTTTACAGGCTAGAATTCTTTATTATCTTCAACATACGCACATATTAGAAATGATTAGCATGTGTCTCTCAGAAAATATTTTATCTTTCAGAACAATTTGTTCAAGCAGGTATGGGGAACGGCAATGGGCACCTGTTTCGCCCCCAGCTACGCCAACTTGTTGGTTGGCTGGTGGGAGAAACCGGTGCTCTAGGGCTGTGATTTAGAACAGTGAACTGACAAAATTATATTATGGCTACGCTACATTGACTATGCTTTTTGCAAATGCAATGGATGTGGAACAGCAGTTATTTGAATTTGTGAGATTGTGAATGACTATAGACTGAATTTCAAGTCCACATTGAATTACATTAAAACATCTGTGGAATATTTGGAAGTGAAACTGTTGATTTACAAGGGGAATCTGGTTATGGAATTGTTTAGGAAGACAACAGCTGGAAATTCTATCATACATGCCTTGACTAATCATCCACCGCATTTTAGGTGGAGCATTCCATTTAGCGAGTTTCTTTGTGCTAAGCGAAATTGTAGTACTGAGTCTAGCTACAGGGAAGTTAAAGATGGTATTGTCCACAGATTTAAGGCCAGGGGCTATTCTAAAGGATCGTTACAGATAGCAAGCTCCAATGCTGACAGAGTAAAGAGAGAGAAGGCCCTTTTTAGGACCTCACAAAAATCAACACCACAAAAAGGTGACTCAACCAGATTTATTACCAAGTATACCTAGCAAGGATGGGCTATGTGCAATTCTTATGAAAAGGTGAGATATTTTGACTCGGGACACAATTTTGAAGTAGAAAGTTGGTCCATATCATCTGATTACACATCATAGAAATGTATCTTGAAAGGTTTACTTGTCCACAGTTACTTACCATCTAAACAACTCTACCTGGCTGACACCAGGGAAAGGTTTCAAATGTTGCAGAAGGTGTAAGGTGTGTAGGTATAGTGTGGATATGCAAGACATTACTTTAACACGTGTCCAAACCTTTGGAAGATAACTACATTTATCACCTGCAAGATGGATTTCGTGGTGTACGCTATTGTGTGCCCATGTAACATGTGGTACGTTGTGTCTTCACCTTTTTTATAACGAACAGGGACTTGAGTTATGGTTCCACCAAACATTTTGTGTAATATCACCACAGAGATTGGACCAAAACACAATACTTTGGTCTGGACACGATGCCCAAACATCCAAGGTGGGGGGGGGGGGTAGTTGCTCTAAGGAGGCTGGAATTCAGGTTCATTTTACAGATAGGTTGTTTGATTCATGCAAGGATGAATTTGGATGAGAAATCATTTGTACATTTGTTAGCCTGTACTGTCCTTTGTTTTTTTGTTGTGATTAGTAACTATGATATTTAAAAAGATATATTGTGATTTAGTAGTGGCTAGTATGTTTTATTTTGCAATTTTGTTTGTTTCAGAATTCAATTGGGACCTACCATGGGATGAGAAGGATGTACTTTTATACATTTTAGGAGATATGGTGGGGCTTATATTGTTTTGATAATTATTGATGAAGTAGTCATGTGTAGGGATGTGATTTGAGGCATGAGGTATTGTGGCAGGAATAGGTTACTACAGCCTTACTGTAACTTGAAACAGTGAAATCTGTTTGATAATGGATAAAATGTTTTGTACTCTATTATGCCTCCTGGGGCTTCCTTTTGTAACATATTTTGAATTGAGCCATTTTAGTACTAATTCCAGCTTTCATGTATTTTCAAACCTTTGCTATTTTAAGCTACACTTCCCTTGGGTGCATGAATATTTTTGGGGAAAAGATCAAGAATATTAAAGAAATGTTTAATTATGCACTGCAATAATAATGATTTTGCCCCTTGATTGTTTTAAATGAATTGAGCACGTTTTCTGTTTTGCAAGTCTTTTTTTACTTGTATTGAATTACGTGTTTATTGCACGGTTACAATGGTTACTGATTATGTGATCAAGACCATTCCGGCCAAAACGCATCATTTGTTGTTTCCACTGCCTATGCTGAAATAAAGAACAAATCTTGCATTTCTACTGAAGTGAATTGTCTTTTTCCACTTTGGGAAGGGGGCTTTTGTTTTCAATAATTTGGCAGTGGTGTCTGCCGACGAGCCCCGACTCGCTTGGTAGTTTGAAATAAATATATATATATATACATATACACACACACACCAGGCCATGTGTCCAACCCTTGCAGCCGAAAGCCATGTGCAGCAATGATTGGCTGCCTGTGGAGGGTTGGTTGCAGGCCCTGGCTTTAGCCTATAATTTCTAAACAACTTCTGAACGCATTCACACCAAATGACAAAAAGGACACTTTCTGAGTAAAGATCTAGCTTACTGCCAAATTTTGTGTAATTCTGCTCAGCTGTTTTGGCTGTAGTGTGGTCTAAAATTCCTCCAGGGACTCACATGGGGAAATTGTGTTTTGGGACCCCCCCCTCTTTTTCTCAGCCCCTCCTTGACTGATCACCCCAATACTTTAGTATATATATATATATATATATATATATATATATATATATATATATATTACACTCCAGCAGGTCCACAGAAAAGGCGCGCTCTTAGGTGCCAGCATCAGGGAAAGGACCTATTCCCAATAAATCTTCATGCCAGCTTAACATACAGGTTAAAGATGCCGCACTCACAGAATTCTGTGATTAATCTTCTTTTATTCAACAAGAAAAAACCCCATCAAATAACACCTATATATATATATATATATATATATGCAAAAAACAAAGGAGAACTCTGGGAAGTTCCCAATTTTAGGTGGAGAGCTGCTCTAGTAACGAGTACCCTGCAACACCAGTGACACTCTAGATTTGCTCAGCTCAAATGTCTGTTTATCTAGCAAAGTTTTTAAGCATAGGATCAGCACAGTGCCATCCTCGCCGAGCTAAATAGTGACAAAGTCTTTTGATATTTGTCCAGCAAAATATTTAAGCATAGGATTGACACAGTGTCATCCTCGCCGAGCTGTAAAATGACAAAAGCCATTTACCACTCCAGGCACAGTATTACAGCTTTGGACTGGTAAAATACCATCCAAGCCAACCTGGAATGAGTAAAGCAACCCCTGACACGTGTTTCGCTCTCATTAGAGCTCTTCAGAGGGGTATAGCTTTGTCCAGACATAAGGGAGCACCCAGTACAAGTCAAACCAAGGCCTTTTCAGGATTAGAGTGATGCATAAATTATGCAAAAAACAAAGGAGAACTCTGGGAAGTTCCCAATTTTAGGTGGAGAGCTGCTCTAGTAAGGAGCACCCTGCAACACCAGCGACACTCTAGATTTGCTCACCTCAAATGTCTGCTTATCTAGCAAAGTTTTTAAGCATACGATCAGCACAGTGATATCCTCGCCGAGCTAGATAGTGACAGTCTTTTGCCATTTGTACAGCAAAATCTTTAAGCATAGGATTGACACAGTGTCATCCTCGCTGAGCTGTAAAATGACAAAAGCCATTTACCACTCCAGGCACAGTATTACAGCTTTGGTCTGGTCAAATACCATCCAAGCCAACCTGGAATGAGTAAAGCAACCCCTGACACGTGTTTCGCTCTCATCAGAGCTCTTCAGAGGGGTATAGCTTTGTCCAGACATAAGGGAGCACCCAGTATATATATATATATATATATATATGGAAAGTTCAGCCGAATTATAACTACACAGTGGTGACTGCCACCGTGTGTGTATATATATATATCCTCCATCAACCGGTCCACCTTATGGCGCGCAAACTCACAGGTGCATACATGAGGAAAGGACCATTCTTCCACAATCTCCAATCCAAGCAATTGTCAAACAATTGATTCGTTGCACTCCAGGAGAGTTTATTACTTTATCCAAGGAATATAAAACGACACCACCAACGCGTTTCAACTTCTTGGTCTTGTTCACAGTTCATAAAAAATCCTTTACCGAAAATGTTGATGAAGATGATCGAACTGTGTAAGGAAGAATATTTTTCTCTTTAACCATCAGATATATACCCAAATTTGTGGGACAGCAATGGGAGTTTCCTTTTCGCCCTGTTATGCAAATTTGATGGTGGGAAAAACATGTGGCAAGGAGTGAAGAGAATGAGGAATTTTCAAAGAAAGCCATCTTGTGGTTGAGATATGTTGATTGATTTATTTATCATTTGGAATGGAACTGAGCAGGAGTTTGCACGATATCTTGAACTATTGAATAAAAATGAAGTGGGCTTACAATTTACTTACAATATTAGCCCTCAATCCGTTGAATTCTTGGATGTTCAAGCATATATTGAAAACAACAAGATTGAAGCCACCGTACATCGAAAAGCTACTTCAACAAACAGTATACTACATGGTGATAGCTTCCACCCAATATCCTTGAGGAAAAGCATACGATATGGGGAATTAATCAGGATAAAACGTAACTGTTCTACAGAACGTGAAATGGAACTAAAGTTTAGAGAAACTCGACAAAGATTTACCCAGATAAAATACAAGGCAAAAGATATCAATCTGGGGGAGCGGAAAGTGAGATCCAGAACGTGAGAAGAAATATTGAATAAATCAACACTGCATAAGGACAATAAGTTCAATCATAAGAATGGTCATGACATTCAGTAAGGAAAACCATCTGATCTTGAACATACTCAACAAATATTGGGATATTATAAAAAAAGATCCCGATATAGGAAAACTTGTTGGGGACAGACCTATGATGACATTTAAAAAGATCTCATGGTGAATAGTTACATTCAATTGACAAAAACTCTGAATTGGCTACAAACCCAGACAACTGTCTTCTCATGTTGTGGTAAATGTAAGGCATCTCAGATAGGAGTAAATGAAAGAGTGTATTTAGACTCCAAAGATAATCCATTAAGAATTATGAAGAGAATTACATGCAATACTACCCACGTAGTATATATAATTGAATGTTATTGTGGGTTACGCTATGTGGGGAGCACAATATGTCCTTTAAAGAAACAGATAATGGAACACATCAGAGCGGTGCAGAATAAAGATGCAAATTATGCTATGGCGAAACATCTGTGCATGCATAAAGATAAAAATTGGGCAAATATGAAATATATTGATATTGCGACTGTTGAGAATGATGAGAGAGGAGGCAACAGGGAGCTTAAGTTTAGACGCTTAGAATCTAGATTAATTATACAGCTAAAAACAAAGGCCCAGAGAGGCCTCAACGGTGATGAAGAACTCCATTATCATTTATAAATATAAGCCATGAGCCTGATTGATGATGCTGTGATATGAACTCCGACTGGAATCTGGAGAAGGGTGCAGAGGAAATAGTTTAACACCATGAGAAACAGGCTGTACTTGGCTCAGAGTAGGATATGGAGACTAGTATGTAAAATAATGTCCAAAACATGGAGATGAAGAACATAAGTATAAGGCACTGAAAACATTACATTCATATGTTCTTGTACAGGTGCCTTGAACCACTTTGAATATATGTATTGGGTATATAAAAGATCATGAATAATTAGCTCCATTTTATTAGAATCTACGGGCGTAATACCTCTCACACTCAACAGACATTAAAACTGGGACTATAACAACTCATTGTATCCGCACTGTATTTTATTGTAGATATGATAACCAGCAATATTAGTAAGAATTCTTTTGACATTTTGTGTTGATATTAAGTAAAATTGGGTGATTTAGAAGTACGGGTTTGAGATTATAGATATATTTTGGTGACTATTAGATTTTCAGTTTCTAGAAGGACCACATGTTCCATAATGCACTATTTTGGTATTAGGTAATTAAAGTATAAATAGAGACTCATGGGAAAGGATTTTTCATGAACTGTGAACACGACCGAGAGGTTGAAACGCGTTGGTGGCGTCGTTTTATATTCCTTGGATAAAGTAATTAACTCTCCTGGAGTGCAACAAATCAATTGTTTGACAATTGCTTGGGTTGGATATATATATATATATATATATATATATATATATATATATATATATATAAACATTCACTGATAAAACCAAAGGTTACAGGGACGGTATAGTTAGGTTCTAAATTTACTCGTACCAAACCATAGAAATTCAGTAGTTATAGTTAGAGTTCTTTTAAGTAACTATAACTCGTACCCTAAGGTAACTATAACTTGCGCCCTTGCCATGCACAGTTCAATAATTTCATTGTAAAAGTTGCCGTGATAATATCAAAGATGCCATACAAGAGCTTATCAATGATATAATATGTGGAGTAATTAGCTGTGCATGGCTAAGGCGTGAGTTATAGTTACCTTAGAGCGGGAGTACCCTAAGGTGAGTATGCATGTTTGCTCCCCCACAACAGAGAATGTGAGCTGTAGCACATCATTCAATCCCAAATGGGTGTAGTTCACTAATATGTGTCTAATGACAAGACAGCACTCATCTAGATCCTTCACTGCCTCATTTTATTTCTGTATAAGCAAGCCCAAGTGGGAAAACTCTCAACCAGTGAATAAACTGCAGAGGGGGACTAGTTGCATCATTCCTGTAGTAATGCCAAGAGCCCAAAGCACTAAAAGGTAAACTCTCATGTCTAATTAGCCGGTAAACATAACGATCACTCCATCTTATACCCCATCATGTCTGGCCAATTTAAACCTGGTCAGTCCCCCACCTCTTAATGCCCAAATATGTAGCTTGTATCTAAGTGAAAAACCCAGCCAACAGTGACATGACAATCCCCTCCCTCAAATTTCATACCTCTGCGGTAACTATTGATGTTTTCTTCACAGCTCGCACAACTATTCCAAAACTAGACATTTCAGAAATGTGTATAACTCCTCCTCCATATTTAAACCATTAGGTGTCTTGCTGTCCACCCTGACTATATATCTGTTCTCCAATTGTCTTAATTTCTCTTCCCTGTTTCCACCTTCAGGCTTTGCTGGGACTACATTAATTACATAGTAATTTCATATACTCTGTGTCCCCCCATTTGCTTCTGAGATATGTCTGGTAACCAGATAGGATCAATCTTTGTTCGTGATTACCCTAATATTCTGTAACACCCTCTTGTGGACTTGCAGTTTGGTGCCCTCCATATACTTTAAACCACACTTATATTGTCATACACATACTGCAAATTCCGTCTTACAGTGGTAAGGTCCCTAAATTACCATGAGTTTATCAGGAAAAGATGACAAAATGTCCCTAATGTCCAGTCCATACCTGCATGTTTTACATCTATGGCATGTGCGAAAACCTCTTTTGTGCAGCCATGTTCCATTAAATCTCATTTCTGGGCCGTTGCAGACTAGGGAACCCCTCATCGAGGGAGCCCCTCATCGAGGGAGCTCTACAAGAATGATCTGGGGGATTTGGTAAAGGTCGGACCTAATAGTGTCAGCTGTCAATAGGTTCCAATGTTTATTCAATGTGGCTCTAAGCGCCCTGTGTCAAGAGTTACATACTATTATCATCCTGATCGCTGAGTCCCTTGCCTTTTGCTTTCCTTTTGCGAAAAGTACCACTTCTCTGTCAGCTGCCTCAACCTTGGCCACTGCTGTATTGATAATCTGTTGTGAATACCCCCTCTGCTAGAATCTTACAATTGTATCCCTCTTGGTTTCTTACCTCCCAGTCTTACTTAGTACTTAATATTACTTTTCACCAACAATAAATCACCATATGAGATGTTATAAATGGTGTGTTTGGCTTGGAAACTGAAGGCATGAAGTAGGGAGTTTCCCATAGTGGGTTTCCTAAACCATCTAGAAACACTTGTAGGTCTAAAAAAAAAAAAAAACCTGTCATCAATGTGTTCAGTGAAGTGTAAGTTGAGACTGTTCTGATTTATAACCTCAACAATTTTTGCCCCCATCTCTGATGTACCCTTTTAAATGACAAACATGTCATCAATTAATCTTAACCAACATACAACATGTTCTATAAATACAATGCCAGGGTCCCCAGTGAGCACCTGCTTCTCCCACTAGCCCATATGCAAACAAACATATGTTATCAAGGCACCCTCTAATCATTTTAAGTAGCATCATAGTATGTTGCTGGTATAAAAGATGTAACATCCAGCATTATTAATATATTAATCGTTCCATGATATATGGTAGATCATCTTAAGGAAGTATATATACTTGAATCCATATCATTCAATTCATGTCAAGTGATCTTATGGCTAAGTCATAGAAAATACTTGATTGCACAATCTATGGGGATATTAGGGAATAACGACATATTAACATACAGAAAAAGCACATCCCTTAGAGACCAGTTTATACACAGTGAATTCACTGAAAAACATTCCACAAATGTGGCTGGTTTGAAAGGGTTTCTCCCTGCAGAAAGTGCAAAACGTGTAAAAACATTATTAATATCAAGGAATATTTGGTGCCATATGGTAAGGGAAGCAAAATGATGTCACATTCTTAACTTTCAGTTCCAACTTCATTGTCTATGTCCTGTATGCCCTTGTGAGAAACACTATGTTGGTAGCATGATTCACACAATTACAAAAGCACATTCTAGAGCATATGAGGACAACAGACATCGGAGATAAACGGTATCTGGTTGCAAGACAATTCTTTAATTTTCAGTTTGCTTACAGAAATTTACAAAAATTCTGTGCTATTGAACAGTGAGTCCAAGAGATGGCAAAAGGGCATTACTGTTGAGCAGAACAGAATCAAGACATATAATTTACCTGGAGACAATATTTCCATCAGGTTTGAACAGTGAAGAAGAACTTAAAATACACTTAGATGATTTATTGCCTGTTACTCTTGATTGCCAGTTCTGTTGGGATTGAGGGTGTGATTTTAAATCTTAATATCTGTTTCTCTGAATCAAGAGGTGGTATGACACGCTGGCTCATATCCCCTACCTTTTTCATCAAGGAGGGGGTCATACTCTTCATTAAATAAGAGTTTATCTTTTTTTTCTTTGAAAGGACACATGGAACAGCTATTTCACTAACTGGTTGGGGCAAAATTAGCTGGTTGTTGTCTTATTTGATGGTTTGAGTTAATTACTATGTTTGATGTTGTAATGGTGAAAATGGGACATAAATGCCTTATATATTCGCTTTTTCAATCAAGCGATAAGATGAACAAAATGATAAAATGTGGAAAGTAGAATACATACCTGTGAGAAATTGATTTATTACTAAAGGGGGTTGAGAACGCCACTCAAGTACTAAACACAGTCTTTGTCAGGGTGAACCCAAAAAGCCACTAACTAAACCTATGTTTAACCCTTTGGTACTCAGGCTTGACTGAGAGACAATGTGTACAGTATTTATGCTGCACTCAAACAGTAATAAAGTGAAAATATAACCAGAGATATGAGTATTTAAAGTTTAAGGTGAAAATAGCACTTAAAGCACAAAGCGCCACTCACAGTTATCTGGTCATGCCAGAGACTGGGGAAAAGTCACAATTTCAGGCGGATTGATATGGAGCATAGTTTGGATACAGGGACACTGTTAGTCCTTCTGAAAAGTCACTGTCTCAAGTCCACACTGCGGTTCACGTTGATGGGGGCGGTCGCTGTTTTGGCGTGAGATGCCAGTCACTAGAGCTTCATGTTGGAGGTCAAAGTAGGTGGTCGCTGTTGATGTGAAGAGCAGGCCTTGCTGAAGCTTTGTGTGGGCAACTGACGTGAGCTGTCACTGTCAGCACAAAGAAAATGTCTCGCTTGGGGTTTGGATTGGCAGTCATCATAGATCGTTATTTCTCACTGCAAAGAGTTCACTTAGTCATGAGGAGCCCAAATTTCTGTGTCTTCACCTTTTTTTCAGGAGAATTCTCTGATGCTTGTTAAGAGTCCAGTACCAGGGGGGTATTACTTGGGGATCAGGACTCACTCCAGCAGAGGTTCAGTGGCATTGATCAGTTAGGCCTCTGGAAGCTTATTGTGTCCCTATAGCTCAAACATGAGTTCATCCAACTGACCCTTTGTGGGGAGCCTGGGTTCAGGATAAACATGTCCAATCTTCCTTTTTCAGACAGGAGGGCAGTGCTTCTTCTGAATTTCTACAGGACCCAAGAGTGTTTTGATGAGAGGTTCCGAAGGTGTCACTTTTATTCCCCCAGGTCCAACTTGTGGGTGGGGGATGTCCCCTTTGTCTAACCTTCCCCCATCCTGGGTTTGGCGCCAAACTCTCTATCGTAACAAATAGCAGACAGGCCTAGGTGTGAGCTGCATTTGTCAGTGGTAGTGCATGCTACTCTTAGAAGTCAGGAAGGGGCTGGGCAAGCCATGATGCTACTCTTTGAAGCTCAGGAATTCTGAGTAGAACTCCCCCGCACATCGCGCTAAGGAGAGAAACACGATGCCACACTCCCAGGGCCCTTTTATCGCCATGCTGGAAACAATACACAAAACACCGCAGGAGAGGCATTTACAGTCATGTGATGCTGGCAGAAAGACACATTTGGTTTAGTCAGAAAAATGGCAACTTCTTAAATTGGCATTTTTAGAACAGTAACTTAAAATCTGACTTTAACATTTCATGAATTTTAAATTATAATTCATTGGAGTGGGAGAAGCATTTCCCTATCTATCCCAAACTGAAATTATCACTTACCAAGTGTAACAAACTGCCCTAGTGATAGTCCATGGGAGAGACAGTCTTACAATAGTGAAAAACGACTTCAGGAATTTTTCACTGCCAAGGCATGTACAACTTAAACTACTTTTTAAATACAGTGCACCCTGCCCTATGAGCCTTTCGGGCCTACCGTAGGGTTGACTTATAAGTATTAAAAAGGAAGGTTTATGTCAGGCAAAAGTCTTATTTTGTCAGGTTGAAATGTGAGTTTTAAACTGCACTCAGGCTGCAGTGGCAGATCTGCGATATGTTTTACAAGGCTACTTCAGTGAGTGACACAATGAATGCTGCAACCCACTAGTAGTATTATATCCACTAGTAGTATTATATTTGCTCGCCCTGGTACATGTAGAACCATATACTAGTGACTTATATGTAAATTAAATGTACCAATCAGATATATGCCAGTTGTACCATGTTTAGGGACAGCGCACAAGCACTTTAGCAGGGAAAAAGTGCACAGAGTCCTAATGCAACACACACCAGTTTCAGCAGGGTTGAGTGCCAGGTCAAATGCTGCATTTGTTTAAAAATAAAATAAAAAAAATACCTGGGCTCTCCTCAGGAGGCCACCGCAGCTTGCACCACCAATTGCCACAGCCAGTGCTGCCAATGACAGTACCTACACAACTATTAACCATCACACTGTTAAAAGTTTGATAAATACAGACTGTCCGAGGCCCCAAAGCTATTAGTGTTTTGGGCGGCAGGTATTAGTTGTTTTTATTGTATTGAATTTAAAAACGGTTGTTCTGCTCATCTTTAAATTACACAAATAGTGCCACCATGCAGCAGCTGTCATAAGTGCCAATATTGCCAATTAAGTGGCAATGCCGAGCACCAGAAACCATCGGCTAAATTAAGCACTGGCCAGGTCCAACAATAACACAATTAATATTTAGTGTCTTTTTTATTTCTGTAAACATTTGAGCAATCTATAGCTCCCAGATAACATCTGCTAATGATGGTTGTGTTATTAGATTACCTTGTGCAATCAATACTCGGAGATTTCTTGAAAATGAATTGAATTAAATGAATTCAAGGTCTTGAGATGTTAATCACAAGGGGATGTAAATAACTCCACAATATATTAAATGACTGTAATAGGTATAGGGAGATGGGGCACACTTGCCCTAGAACTGTCCAATGCCCCAGGGGCTGAATGATATAGATGACAGCAATCAGTGGGACAGGGAAATTACTGGCATGTTTATTTAGGCTTTTAATGTTGTTAAAACTATACTATCTCTACCTCCACCTCCCAGACTCAAACAGCTCACTTGGGCTGTATTGCACGATGTTTGATTAATCTGTACCTTTTTTTTGACAAGAACTGAATTATGTTATTTCAAGACAAGAAGGTGTAATTATTAGGAGAGTATGTATAACAGTGAGCAATGCTATTCCTGAACTATATTGTAAGCTAATGCTGGATAATAGAGAAGATGGAGAATTTCTGCTTTAAATGTAGCACTGAGGCAGTTGTGCACTGATTTTGTCCGTCATCTATGTTGTTTGTTTCAAATGTACCTTGCTTCCTGATAAGCCATGCTTGTGACCAAAGTCAGTTGTATCGGCTGAAACGTGAGTCATTTTGAAATAAAAACTTTTGCACCTTGGGCTTCCAGACTATGCACTTCTCTTCATACAGAGTGGATGTTTTGCATAATAATACTGACACAGCTCTGCTGGCAAAAAAGAGGGGCACCCCACAACAGGGCAAGGTTAGCGGGTGCACTTATTTGGTGTGAATCTGTTCAGTAGTGTTAAAGATGTTAAAGAAAATCCAAATTTGTATATCTAAATGCGTGCATACTTCGCAAATAGTCCTGATCTTGTGCTGGGATTCGATTGGCTGCAATACTTCAACCAGGAAGTGTTGGCAGCCAAAAAAAATGCAACAAAAAAAAGTAAAGGATGCAGTGGAGAAATATCCTCACCCCCTAGCAGGGGTCCCAGCAGAATAAAAAAAGCATTTTTCTTTCTGGAAATTCATGAATATTTGTGAATTTTGCTGTGAGTTAAAACAAAACAATTTCTTTTTTTTTTAATTCAGGAGGCTTTTAAAAGCAGAGGGCAGGGCTTTTAAAAGCCTTGGGGACCACCACCTCCCCGGCGCTTCATTTGAAAAATGTGCAGGGGGGCTGCGCAGACCCCCCCACCCCTCCCAGGGACCACCACATTCCCAGAGCTAGATTGTATAAATATACAGGGGGGGCCACAGGCACACTCCTCCCATGCCCCAGGGACCACTGTCTTTCCAGTGCTACATTATAATTGTTGTTGGAGGGGCCACAAGGATTTTCCTAGGCCCCAGAGACTGCTTCCTCCCAGGGACATGATCACATTTAAATAGGCCATAGACCTTTTTAAAAACATGGAGGGCACCCCTCCCAGGCAATGTATATGGCCCTGGGGACCACCACCTTCCCCAGGGCCATCCCAAGCATAAAAAAATGATTGGGGCTGCACGCTCCCTTCTCCTGACGCCATATATGGCCCGGGGACTGCCATCACCCGGGGGTGGCTCCTGCTAACTCTCGAGGTGCCCACCCTCAGAAGGTAGCTGTTTACCTTTGCTTGGTGGGAGCTGTGACAGCTCCCACTAGGCAAAAGGAAACATAACTCCTCTCCCAGCAACCGGGAGCATTAAAACTGCTCCCGCTTGCTGAGAGCCTTGTTTTCATCTTTTTCTCTGCCCACTGTCATGCAGGCATGGAAAAAGAATAAAAGAATGCTCCTGCATGCAGGGAGCTGCATTTTCAGCAGCTCCCCTGCTTGCGGACCATGATGGCTCCCGCAGGAGGTGAAGAGCCAGCTGAAACCACAGGGCCTAGAGACTCCCCCCACGGTCTCCAACAATTTTTTTTTTTTAAATGAATCTCTAAGCACAAAAGGCCACCAGGGACACCATCCCCTAGGGTAAAAGAATAACTCCAGGGGAGGAGGGTATGTAGCCACCCCCCCCCCCCCTCCCCCTTGCTGAGCCGTACAAGGCCATTCCCCAGGACTGGCTCTTGAACTATGTCCGGGTCCTGGGGAGCCCACCCCTGGGACACAGTAATGTTCCCTGCCTGCAAAACCACAGGGAGGAAAAGTGTGCTCACACCTGGCAGGATCTTTGAAAATGCTCCTGCCGGGTGGGAGCACACTTCTGTTTCCCTGCCTGTGCTTATGCAAGGAGAGAAATTGTTCTTGCTCCTGTCCAGTGGGAGGAAGCAGAAGAAGTAGCTCCTCCCACAGGGTGGGAGCAATGCCAGCTCCAGTGCAGGAGCCTGGTCAGGCTGAGGGGTTCCTGGGGCTCCCCCATTGCCCAGATGCTTGCTTTTTCCCCAAGGGAGTGGCTCACCACTGCCCATTTGGGCTTGGAGAGGGTGCCAAGTGCTTCCCTCCCCCAGTAGTAATGTACTTCGTGGTGGAAGATGAAGCCCCCAAGGGCTTCTTAAGGCTTTAAAACAAATGGCCCCATGGATGGGGTCCTCAGGGCCAATAGTGGCTTGGAAAGGGGGACTGCAAGACTCCCCTCCCAAATCAGGGCTTAGCTGGCTACGAAGGGGTTCTTCTTAGGCCCTAGTAGCAGGTCTGGCCCTGAGGCCAACCCCATGTCACGCACAGCCGAAGGGCATACATGGTTGCTTCACTGCCAGTGGTTGGCAGAAGGGCCTGGCCTCAGGCCAGGCCATGTAGTCAACCCCCGCCTCTCACAGCCAAAGGCCATGGGTGGTGTGGGGTTGGCTTTATATATATCGCAATTTATGTTAAAAAATACCTTGAAATTCACTGATAAATACAAAGGTTAAAGTGATGTTACAGCTAGGTGAAAATGTCATTGTAATTGTCAGATACCTGGAGTTGATTTCCTCAGGAGCAAAAGATTGGTCCTCTATCCCAACGCAGACTACTCACAACTGAACTAATCTCCGCATTGAGCACCCTGAAAGGGGAATGGGTAATGGGATTCAGAGAGACTGCCTCAGAGATGATGCTTCATCAAGGCATGGATTGCCACCTCATGGCTGGTTTAGTTGGTGAACGGCACTTGAAAGATTATAGTCACAATTAATAAGGACACACTATTATATACTATTTAACTTAACACCTAATCGTTTCAACCCAGCAATACTATAATCACTCACCCTGAGCTCTCTGGGAATTTTGCCTGTCTCTCTGTTTGACTTACTGCTGTCATTGAAATGGTAATACGTTTCTTAGATAAAAAACTCTCTCAATTCAATAAAAGAACTGTCCGCTTATGAACTGAGACATTTTTTGTGTCTTTTTTCCTCTGCATACTTTTCTTTTGCTCAAAAAATGTTGCTATCCATATATATATATATATATATATATATATATCTTAACTTTTAATACATTAGTGAGATCATAAACACCTTGATAAGTGGTGTAACTTGAGTATTTTTTCTGTTACTTTAGAGTACTTTATTTAAAGCACCGAAATTAGCACACAGGAAACACCTGTGAACAAGGTCCGGTGAGACAGAAACGCGTCAGGGGATTCCTGTTTGTTTGTTTATGATCTCACTAATGTATTAAAAGTTAAGGTATTTTTGGCACAACGACAGAGTGCGATTTTCTCTTGCTAAAACAGAAAGAGAATCTTGTTTTCTGAAAATATGGTTGTCCTGCCTCAAACCAGCACCACCGGAGAATTAAGTGCGCCGTAACACGCAGATCAGGACATCTTTTCTTTCATATATATATATATATATATATATATATTTATATATATATATATATATATATATATATATATATATATATATATATATATATATAGATCAACAAAGCGGCTCAGTTCATGGCGCCGCGCTCTGTTAACCGGTGCTCAAATCGAGGGCAAGCCGTACCCTCAATTAATTATTTGAAAAAGAAACGTTGGGTAGAGCACTCCACCAAGGATTGTATATAAATTATTTAATTAATGACTGTGAACAAAAGAACAACGCGTTTCGACCAACACGGTCTTTGTCGAGTTCTGAAATCCTTCAATCCATTTTCATCTTATTTATAGCTAATCATCTTCAAACCTAAATAATGCATGTTGGGACTGATAGTCCAATTAAACCAAAAGACGGTTATCTTAACTAAACTCATTACATCCTAATCAATACTCACACTGGTGATTATCAATTATACTCGCAAAATGTATTTTTACCAAATATTTTTGCAAAATGTTTTTATATGAAGACAAATCATTAAATCAACAATAATCAAAAATATGTTCAAAATTAAGTTTTTTGATTTGATTGAGTAAATAATTGAATGGTGTAATTAGTAGGGTGAGTAAACATATATACCATATGATTTGATCAAAGTGCACAAGTAGGAGGTTAACATGAGAACTATGAATGAACATAGAAAGTTAGTTGGATTCTGATCTGCATAAAAACTTAATTTTGAACATATTTTTGATTATTGTTGATTTAATGATTTGTCTTCATATAAAAAACATTTTGCTAAAATATTTGGTAAAAATACATTTTGCGAGTATAATTGATAATCACCAGTGTGAGTATTGATTAGGATGTAATGAGTTTAGTTAAGATAACCTTCTTTTTGTTTAACTGGACTATCAGCCCCAACATGCATTATTTAGGTTTGAAGATGATTAGCTATAAATAAGATGAAAATGGATTGAAGGATTTCAGAACTCGACAAAGACCGTGTTGGTCGAAACGCGTTGTTCTTTTGTTCAGTCATTAAATAAATAATTTATATACAATCCTTGGTGGAGTGCTCTACCCAACGTTTCTTTTTCAAATATATATATATATAGTTATTTATATAGTTATTTATTATCTTGTATTCAGGTGAAGAGGAATGACCTTTTAGTTAACTGTCTCTTATTAGCTTCCTCGTAAGATAAATAAGCGTAAATATTGTCTGTATAGCTTTTCTTGCGTTTAGTTGGTTATGGCAAGCATGCTATAATATTTGAGTCATTTATATATTTATATTCTCGAAATGCTCTTTGAATTGTCGTATATTTTCTTACCACAGAATTTTCATAAACCTTCAATAACGTTTGTTTTCAGAATTTGCTTCCTGGGTCTTTGTTCACTGTGACGCTTGTGTTTTCTTTCTTCATCAAAATATTTGCAAAGACGAATTTTCCTCACAGAATGTTTCTTCACAAACACGCTCTCTCTACAAACACCTTACTCCTGTCAAAGTGCAGTTGAAGTGCGAAGCTCTCAGGCATCGCGCGTGTATCCTAGCAACTGGACTAATGCAGCACTAGAGCAGCAACTTCACTGGCCGCCTAAACGGCGGACATCTTGGATTCTTGTTCTCGACCTCCTTTTTGTAAAAAGTGCATCACGACTTGGCAGATCTTCCTGCAGCCTGGACGACGCTGTCCTCACTGAGGATACTTCTTCATCTGCATTCTGATTACTTTTCTGTCACTTTTCATAGTTATGGCATGATGGGTTTCAAGGGTCTTGAAAATAATGTTTTGAACACTAATAACTATAACTTGTGCCCTAAGGTAAATATAGCTTGTGCCCTCGCCATGCACTACTAATTTAACGACATATGACATCACTCATGGCATGTTCTATGACAATGTTGCTAACATCACTGCAAAATGTGACATACTTGATGACAAGACTGAATGGATAGCCACTCTACAGGTATAGTTAGGATTAAGAGAAATATACATTTTTGATTTTTGATTGGGAATAACTTTGCCTCCATTTGATAAAACACTACAGATATATTCCTTTTTCTCCATTGGCTGATGATGCTAAGTTTCATGGTGATTAGTTAAGGGGGTGCAAAGAAAACAAGAATTTGCAATGCAATTGGTCTTGGATTTGATCAAGTTAGAGCTATTAGCATTGTAAACTCCTACCCGGACTTTTCTTGCCACATAAATTGAAAATGAAAATGTAAAACAGTTGACATAAGCGAGCCAATTCAAAGTGCCACAGCCACCATAAGCACGAAGGAGAGACACAAAAAAAGAATTTTGCTCGCAGTCAAATGTATCGGCAAAGGTGCAATTATCCATGTAACAGGGTTGGTGTCCAAGGTGGCAACAAAACTACACCAAGGAGGGATAAGCTTAAAGCATTTACCAAGGATAACAGAGGATTTTTGAAAGGCAAGCCCATGAATGACCGATAGCGATGGGCGTGTGGTGATCATGATTAAAAGCACACAGATAGATTACAACAGGTCAAAGTGCTTGTGCGCTCGACCTAAAAATGAAAAGGACCTATTGAAGAATTAGGTGTTACTTGAGGTTAAAAGATCTAGGGCAGCAGTTCCCAACTTGTGGTCTGTGGACTCCCAGTGGTCTGTGACACATTCTCAGGGGGTCCACAGGCATGGGCCGGCAAAAAGGCACTTCTCCAGCTGGGGCCTCTCAGAAACACATTCACAGTTTTATATTTATTACTTAATTTGTGCAGCAGTTTTAAAAGCACTACAGATTTCCTTGTACTTCCAGTGGCTTTCTGGCAAAAATAAAAGCATCAAACTAACTCTGGGGAGTAATGCTTCTGCTGGAGAGAGATGGGAGTTTTGTCTTGTGGCAGTTTTGACTCATCTAAGGTAGAGCAGATGGTTAATATGCCTGCTGCAAAGAACGTGCATCATGCAAAGAACAGTATTTTATGTGCATACTACAGTGGGTTACTGCTTTTATCAGAGAGATTGTTTTGTCACTGTGCAGTTCATAAGTTGCAATCGTAATGTAGCACAGTGAGATATGAATAGCTACATGCAAACTCTATGGCACAAATTAGAAAGTTATTTTTCCCCCCGTCTTTCATTATTCTTATGCTGCTAAAAAAGGTTTGCTTGCATAGAAATACATTCTTATTATTAAAGTCAACGCTAACCATCTTGTTTTGTTCTGAATCCTGAGTTTGTGCTTCTCCAGCCCAAACACTGTTAGAAAGTGCCTACCAGTATGGATGACATGTTGTCCTGCTCTACTTCAGACTGAGAGGAAAACCATGTAAAAGGAATGCAAAGAATGAGGCACTCTTAGTCTGAGTAATGAAGTTAAGGCACTTCCCAAGTTTCATGCACAGAGAAAATAACGGGGACTTTTATTTCAAAGACAGCAACACAAGTGCAATTCTGAAAATAATCATAGCAGTGAAATAATAATGATCACAGAACTCAACAATGGTTATATGTGTGTATATATATATATATATATATATACACACACACACACACACATATACATGCATACATACATAGACTACGTATTCACGCATGCACAATGCAAAGCTAAAGTTAAGAATTAAAAATGCATCACCATGGGGCTTAACATCAACATCATCTCTTTGTCTGCCATCTTCAAGTCGTGGAACCCGGACAACCGGAAAGAGAGAGAACTACCCACAGTGGGGTTAGTTTCTGAGCAAGGCGTCCCTCAGATGAGCTCCGTCTATCCAGCTGTCAAGCTCCCACTACCTTATATACTTTAAACAAACTGGAGATGAGAATTCTAGAAACTCCCCCTCCCATACGGTAAGTTGTTGTTCAAATGCTGGCCTTGCTAGGTCAGTGTTGAAAAGAACACACTTAAGACTGGCCAACTCTCATTGTGTTTTTCAAGACGGAGCTGTTCCCTGCTTTTCCATAAACGTTCTCAGCCTGGTACATTTTATCACTGATACTGCCCCATGTTATGTGGCCATCCTCCGTGCCAAAGAGCAAAAACATGTTGCACAATATGTGCGCAGAAAAATACCTGCGCCACTAATGTCACAGTGTGTAAAGCTAAGAAAAAAATGGAGTCAGTGGTCAAGATGGAGCTAGTGATTAAATATAGATAGCATTACACATGTGCATCCTACACCTTCTAATCCCCCTGTAAAGTGCTCCGCCACCCTACACTGGTATGAGAGGTGCTATAAAACAAATTCATAACATGTGACAGAGAGGATATGGAGAGATGAGGGGCAGTTATGGTTTTACTTCCTTTTCCCTCCAAATATTTGCGCTAAGCGCATATAAGCACTTAGATACCTCTGGTCTGAATGCGCTTTTACAAATAACCAAAAATACAAATACATATTTATGTAAAAATCTCAGATCTTCTGTATCCAAAAAATAAAAACAGAAATCGCATGGGAAATGTAAAATCTGACCTAAATAAAACCAAAGAGTGACAAGTTAGTTGTCGAGATGCAGCACCAAACTTCCCATTAAAAGTTTTCGATTTCTGCATATTTTTTCAGTATAGAATAAATATATCATTAGTTATTTGAGTATGTGTTTGCTGTTTACTTGTTTGTGTATTTTTCTTGTGTGCAAATTACTATTTAATTTTTGAAATTTAAATCGGACAAATTGCTTGATGGTCCCCCGGCTTCCAGTAGTGATTCAGTGGGGGTCCTTAGGAGTCAAAAGGTTGGGAACCACTGATCTAGGGACAAGGCAACTCTGAAAACCTTTCCAAGACCTAGATGTAAGAAAGGAGAAGTGACGGCCTGACATGTAACTTATTTTATGACAATGAATTCAAAATAGAGTTACTTCTAAGAGTACAATGAGGGATGTAGCATTTATATTATCATTTCGGAAATTTAATGAATCATTCAATATTGTTTGGCATTATCAGGACGTGAATTAGCTGGAAATCGGTAATAAATTGAAAGTTTTCTGCGCAAGGCACCCCACATTTTGTCCAGGGCCTCAAAAATCCTCAAAGTGGCTCCATGTAGAGAAGAAAATATTCTTGAGACTTTAGTGCGAGTAAAAACTCCAAACTGAAAATTATACTTGAGGCTTTCTTTACTCTTCAGATGTGGCAAGCAGGCCCATGCTGGAATGCTTCCCCGCAGGCATCTTTGAAAGGCCTGGCTGGCCACATCTCACCAGTCTCAAACATCCTCTTCAAGGCTGCTGCAATTTTAAATGTACAGCCTCCATCCACGCCATGAAGAGATGTCACATAGGTACTGCCCTGACAGACATTTGTACTGCCCTTGTGAACACCACAAGAGGCCCATAACATGTTAAGATCAGCTGGAAGGTGTTGCGTTGACCACGCCTTCCTGATGCTCTTTCCAATCCAGGCAGACATACAAGGATTTATTTACAGTGGCAAAGGTGCCTGAGGGTTTAAGGAAAACGCATCTCTTTCGTTTAGGGGAGGGGGTGGAGAGAGAAGCTGTTTCCTGATGTCCGTCTCCCAAACACTTCCTTCACGTAAGAGGGATAAGTCGTAATTTGTATGTAAATGGGCTTTTTGTTTAAAAATGATCGCTGTGGGGGTAATACACAAATGCAAAACTGACAGACGAAAAGGCAGCAACTGAATCAACGAGTTACAACTATTAGCATTGTAAATTTCTAATTGGACTTGTGCTGCCACATACATTGAAAATGAAAAAGTAAAACAGTTGACATTAGTGAGCCGATTCAAAGTGCCACGGCCTCCATGAGCATGAGTGCAAAGGAGACACACAAAAGGAAAAAAGTTCACTCACAGTCAAATGTATCAGCAGACGTGCAATTATCCATGTAACAGGGTCGGTCCCTAAGGTGATAACAACACCACGCGAAGGAGGGACAAATGTAAAGCATTTACCAATAATGACAAAGGATTTTTGAAAGGCAAGCCCACGAGTGAGTGACAGTGATGGGCGTAAGGTGGGCGGCCTTAAAAGCCCACATAGGTACCAAGACATCAGAAAAGCAGCGCTTGTGTGCTGCTATGGTCACCTAAAAAAGCTGGGGGCCCAAAACAGGTTTTTCCACCAATGCATTTTTCATAGACTTTTTACACAAATATAGCAGCAAAATGGCAGAAATTTTTGTTCATGAAATTTGGCAGGAATATAGATTATGGTAGGGAAATGGTCCTTTTTTTTTTAGGAACAAGCGCAAAGCGCTCTATCCCTGGTGTAATCTCTCGGCGGGCTTTTACCCACGCCCATGTCAAGCCCATCAGTTTGGTTGGTCGTGGGCTTGCCTTTTAAAATTAGCTTGATTTAATTAGTGAAAGGTATGCATACGTCACTCCTTTTTCGGTGTTTAGCCCGCCTCGAGCTCACCAGCCACCTATTGAAAACATACGAGGCTCCATTTTTTCCGTAGGGTTTCTGCACTATTTTTTCTCTTTATTTTGTAGGCATTGTGATCTCGCTAGGTAGTAATAGAGCACTTTGCATGACATCGACCCTGTTACATGGATAATTCCACTTTTGCCGGTTACATGGATAATTGCACTTTTGCCGATACATTTCACTACGAGCAAACTTCTGTTTCCTTTTGTGTGTTTACTTTGTGCTCATGGTGGCCGTCGGCTCGCTTATGTGAAACTGTTTTACTTTTCAGTTTATTATGCAAGAAAAATCCAGTTAGGAGTTTACAACGCTAATAGCTTTAACTCGAGTAAACGCGAGACATATTGCATTGCATATGCTTGTTGTTATTTGATTTCAATTTGGTTCAGTAGTTTTTAACTAATGAGGGACAAAAACGTATACTCTATCCTACTCCACTCAATCACACTCCACGCTACCCCACTCAAGTCGACTGTAGGACACTCCACACCACGACATAACAGTCCACTCTGACGCACTACTCTATGGCTTCACTCCACTCTAAATCTATGTATGACCTCCACTCTGTTACATAGTACAGTGTACTACTCTACTCCACTCTATGCCCCTTCACGCTATGCCACTCTACTCCAAGCCACTCGACTCTACGACACACCACCAACTCCACGTCACTCTACAACACTCCACAGCACACCACTCCACTCTGACACACCACTCCACTTTGACTCTGCCACTCTACGCCCCTACGCTGTAAGACACTCTAAGACATGTCACTCTGACATGCTACACCACAACACGGCACTCCACTCTGACGTGCCACTCCACTGTATTCCACTCTGTCACTCAATTCAACACCACACTATGCCCCTTTACTCTAATACACTCTACAGCACTATACAACACTCTGCACAATACCACTCCACTGTACAAAACTCCACTGAATGACACTCTCCTCCACCTTACTCTGTGCCATTCTACTATACAGCACTTCAGTCTACTCCACTCTGTGCCTGCCACTCCACAAGATTCCACTCCACACCACTGCACTGCACAACAGTGTACACCACTCTAAATACAGTCCGATATCACTGTAGTAGTCTATTGTAAACTAAACATTGAGTATTAATCCACCATAAGGCGCATGTTTCACTTAACTTTTGTTTCTATATTAATTACAATGTTGTATTTCTGATACCTTAAACAAATTTGGTTCATGTTTGTTCAAGCTATTGATCTTTTGAGATATTTAGTTAGTTCTGAAAAAAACTTTTTTCTCTCCTTTTTTAACATTTTATTTCTGGATGTATTTTTTCTTAAAAGATCAGCCTGACCACCAACAAAAACAGTCTTAACAGAAAACAGGAGAACAATTAAGGCAAAAAACTAAGGCTGTTGGGGAGGATGTTGGTGAGCCATGACAAGATTATAGTGAATAGCCAGATCTCTCTCTCCCACAACAGTCATAGTATGGCACAGAGACAATATGTGGCAGTACTGTATTACTGCTCTATAATTTGTTTATTCTGCCTCAAAAGATCTACTGGCACTGCAGTACCAGAAGCAGGTACTGATTCAGGGACAGATGCAATAGTGGATAGTGGAGGTGGCACTGGAGGTGAAGAAGGTGAAGGTGGCACTGGAGGGAGAGATACAGCGGGTGTTGGTGAAGATCCCGACAATGCAGAAGAAGTTGAAAGTGTTGTAGTTTCCAAAGATGTGGCCACTGCCAATGTTCCTGCTTCAGCCTCTTCCAACTCTTTCTGATGCCTTCTTTTTGCAGCCTCATTCCTGTTATACCAAATGAGTACTGTCTGATGATTCCATGGGAAATTGCCTTGTTGCATAGGTTGCAGGTTACCCGCTTGGAATTCACTTTTTTCCCTCTGGGTGGAAATGAGAAAAACTCCCACACAATCAAATCCTTGAGCTTCTTCCTCCTCTCCACCTCCAAGGCCTCCTCTTGCATCCTCACCTCCACCTCTTCTTCCTCCTCTTCTAGTATGACAGGATCCTCTTGTTCAGTCATTGCAGTCTCCCTGTTAAAAACACCACAACCTTCCCCTTTGAAGATCTCAATTGAAATGAGGAATAGGGGTGTGCATTTCCTGTTTTCTGCAATGGACAGAGTTGTAAGCCAACGAAATGCTGTTTAACAAAAGAAAAAGTACTGCGGTAGGATCTTGATACTGTTGCGGAACTGGTATAGTTCACAAACACAACTTATAGTTCCAATATTAACACATATACGATTAAAAAACATAACTAGTCATGAAACCCTACATCCATAAATTAAATATAATACAGTTATTGGGTGTAACTAGCATTTTTGAAATTTATGGAGGTACCTTGAAAGTACAGTGGTACCGAAACATGTTTTAAAAAAATGAATACCATAAAAAATAATATTAAATGGTTAAACATTCTTTATAAAAACAAAAACCTATACATTTGCTTAAAAAACAAAGATTTAAAAGTGGTTATACATAGGAAAACTTAATTTATTATTTCTATAGACAACTAAAACTACACAAACCCTAAAAATTACTATGAAATAGTTATAACATTATAAAGGATAAGATACCCTTGTCGTACATTATAAGGGTATTACAAGTCACCAAGGAGTCCCATAACCATATAGAGGAACAAAGCTGCAAAACCAAGCTCCTTTATAAGGTTTTGGAACTCCCAGGTGACTTACAGTATCCTTATGATGTATACCAGAGGTACTTTATCCCATATAATACATGGTCACACCATCACCTTTAAAACAAGCCACTTAAAACCTTGGCGCATAGCTTTTTCATATGAAAGAGCGAGCATGTCTACCAACATGAAGAATAAAAATTAAATACATCAAAAACCTGTTACCTATTTGTTGGAAACAAATATTAGAAGGCATACAATACAAGTCATTTGAAACAAATTGCACTAACTCAGAATGTGTAGAAAAATGTAGAAAGATTCTAGCTTCTCTCTGACTATTTAAGGAGCTCAAAAAATAAACAAATTCTCTCTACTTGTCATTGTAAGCTAAAAAAGAGCAGAACAAAGAAAAACAACTTTCTGTTTCAATTACATTAAACAGTTGCTTCAATAATGCTCCACTACCTGATCTGCCTTTCACCTCAGCTACCGGCCCTGGCAGCAGGCAATGTGATGGCAGAACTCAATTGTAATAACTTATAATAGCTGAGTTCTGACATTCTTTCTTTATAATAGACTGGGTGTATCACATGTCAAATAATAAGGGTAGGAAGGCATGTACCCCACCTCCCTGAGCTTCTTCAGGCCCTGGGACCCTAACCCCTGGGGCTGCTTTTTTTTTTTAAACAAGAGGAAGCGGGCATGCAGCCCCTCCCCCTCCCTGGGCCTCTTCAGGCCCTGGAGACCCCACCCAAGGGGGCAGTTTTTTTTTTAGTAATGGCAGAGGACTTTTGACCCCCCCCCCCCCCCTCCACCAAGCCTCAGTGAGGCCAAGGGGACCCCATCTCCCACCCCACAAATTACGGCACTCATGACATCTCTTGAAAACATCATTGATAGTATTAATGTAATATTTGCAGTAACATTTTTGATGAAAAAACTGTGCATGGAGGAGGCGCGAGTTATAGTTACCTTAGGACACAAGTTATAGGTACTTGAGATAACTTTAACAATAACAGGTGAATATCTATGGTTTTGTATGTTTAAAATGTGAGCCTAAGTAAAACGTCCCTGTAACCTTTGATTTTTTTTTTTTCTGTGAATTTCTATTTTCTTAAATTTGATTTCCTAACTGTAACATCCCTGTAACCTTTTTTTTCAGAGAATATATGTGTGTATATATATATATATATTACAGTTTCTTCTCCGTCTCATCCCACTCCACACCTCTCTCAAACTACAGCGCAGAAAAGGAGCAAGCAGCATGGCTCCGGAGTCATGACAATCTTTTATTTTATCATTATTCAAATGTATAGTGTGTCCTTTTTAAAGGGGCCACAAAATACAAATATATAGATTGCTAGATATTCATCTTTGACTCTAAAATCGGCCAATTTTACTGAGTGACATAATGGAGGGTGTCACTTACCCTATGACATCACTTCTTGTGCTGCCACTCCTTGTGCTATCACGAATGCATTGTCTTTGCAGATAACTCCACCCACTGATTTCTTTAGGACCCTCATTCGGAGAAACTAATCCAGGTATCTAACAATCATATTACCCCACCTCCCACTCTTCCCAATATTACTTCCCCAATTACTTCCTTTATTCGTTTTTCTCTATTGTCTGAATATGCTCTAAGGAGGCCAAAAATATGTGCCATGATGTAAGATACCAGCTATCTGTTCTCACATCGCTTGTCTTTCGTACACAGATTGTAAAGGTTAGTTTTAAACTTCTTATTGTTTTGCGGTGCCGTACTTCCCCCTACTGTCCAAACTGCACAACTTTATGTTTAATAGTATTAATCAATATATACATGGATGACTGGTCAAATAGTGTTAAAATACGTGGCGTGCATAAAAGTGATAGATAAATGGCAATTTTGTATACCGAATGTTCATATTATTTACAGTAAAACACGAGTTAGTAAAACTCAAGTTTGTCTTTAGCGTCTTTTGATGACATTTACAGTCATGCTTTGCCGTCCTTTTGGGGACCGTCGTTAAAATGTTTGTTTGTGTTATAGTGCAGACCTTATTCAAAGACGCTGCATGGTATTCCAGAAAAAATACATTTTATAGTAAGTAGCGGGGGCTTCAGAAACATTAGATGCTTTAAATAGGATAGTATTAGGATGTGGGGCCTGGTTATGATTGGATTATGATGTGATGAACATGCATTGGCAGCTCTCACTATTTTGCAGCATCATAGCGGGTACTGGGCAAGTCCTTCAACGAGGAGGGAGAACATGTGAATGTTATCCTTACCTATTGTTTGCATTGAACACTAAAACTTTCGTTTGAAAGCTGCATAGCAGTAAACCTGCTTTCTTTGTTTTTATTAATCCTATACAGACTGCCTTTTAAAGGCCTTACAGACTGCCTTTAAAATGGCTGCAAGCAGTGCTTAAAATGATCCGATGGTTTCCGCTACTTGGAAGTGGAACATAATTGTCAACACTGTCACTTGTTACAGTCCACCACATGGTGGCACTGTTTGTCTATTTTAAAAATGAGCACAACAAGAGTTGTTTAATAAATTAATTCGTATCAAAACAAGTAATACCTGCTACTCAAGCCATTCTTACAGCTTTGGATGGTGTGGAATAGTCTTAATTGTCACACTTGCAGGAGTGTGATGGTGAGGGACGGCTCCTCTGCAATGGCGGAGGCGCATCGCACCCCTGGCTAAGAGTCAGCAGCAGAAAAAAACCAATACTTCATTATCGTTTTAATTTTCTGCTGCTGGCTCAGCCAGCTGCAGGTGAAGGGAGGGGCGGGGCTGGGCCAAGGGAGTGCGGAGGAGGGATGCACTAAGTGCGCATGTGTGTCTGGCCGGCTGTCTTAGGCGGGGCGTCCTCGCTGTCCTCCCGGCCCATCCCTTGACATTCGCGGCAGACGCCGCTGATGATGATTAGTAGATGTGTAGGTCAATCTTTGGCAGCGCTGGCAGGAACAATGGCTCCTATAGCTGCAGTAGCCCCTTGACAAGGAGCCTGGCACTTATTTCTTTTTTATGCAAATTAAGCACTGGCTTTAAGGTGTAAAGGCAACTGCTGCAGAAATCTGTGCATCCAGAAATTCATGGGGTATACAGCTACTCACAAGGAAGGAGGGGTGGTCAACACTCTTCCAAAAGAGACCTGTGTGTATTCTTCAAGTGATAAGTTTCTGCCAAAAAAGTTATTATATATTTCAAGGTATTAGCATGCCACATTGATTTCTATGGACAAATCTGTCAGAGTAAACCTGGAGGAGAAAAGCCCTTGAATTACGGGTTCACATGTAGAAATTGGTGCTGTTAATCTAATGTCTGCAAGGATTGCATCATTTCTTTATGGGCCTGTAGTTGATAACCCCTTGCTCCCTGCTACAGGTAACATTACGTGCAGTACTACTGCATACATTAATTCTACTGGGCATTTGGCAACTCGCCAGAGGGCCTCGATGGGTTATTAGCCAGCCGGACATCTGCAAGTAACCTGCATGACTTATGTTTGAAGTGTTGCAGGTTTTAACCGTCCTTCTTTCTAAAAAAAAAATTACAATGAGCACCACATAGCTGAGTAGTAATTAGCGACTATTAAGTGCCAAAAGGCAATTGAAATTGTATTGTGTTACACCTAAATGGTCTTCACTCGACTGCTGACAACCACATACCTATATAAATACAATACATCACGTATAAATATGTCTCGATTGGATCTGTTATTTTTCTCAGCTTTCTAAAACAGGAACGAACATGGCTTCCTATGCCTCATAATTCTATCAAGTCGTATCACTTACATTGGCTTAAATCTTCCTTTGGAAAGCCTTTAGTCATTTTTACAGCCCTGTGAAATTACGTACTTCATTTCTCAAGGTGTCGCATGGCTGATAATCCTTTGAGCGACCAATTTCGAGCCTTCAGTCTCCCATGTAGCATGGCACACTCTGAGTGTGCATAGCTCTCTTCACCAGGGGCACCAAGCAGCACAGTGGTAGCAGGCAAGACGCTGGCAGCTTGTGATGTTGTTACTGTCACGAGAAAGGTGTCCATGGGAACATGTCACTCTAACAGTACTAGAGTCAATAGTTGCCTACTGTGTTCTGAGACCACTGAATATGGTACTTACATTTCCGAACAGGCTGTGTGACACAGTAAATTCAGTGTGTTACAAAACTGCCAGCCAACCTAAAATATCAATTAACGGTCAGTAGCACAGGAGAAGGGGGTGGCAAGTTGCAGAATGGAGGATACAAATGACACCTCTGTAATGTAGGGGCAAAGCAAAAAGGAGACTTGGACATAAAAGTTAATAAGCACCAGACACAAGTTTGAAAATGAGCAAAGAGGACAGGGCTGGAAAGGGAAACAAGGGTTTCCACATTGAGAGAGAAAATACATATAAGGTGGGGTTAACAAAATGAAACAAACACTGGAAAAATAAAAAATTAATATGAAATAAGAGTAGACAGACAAAAAAAAGTGTTTAGGAAGATAATGGCCTAACATAAAACCTCCCTTCATTAAGGAAGCTGACAATAGCACATTAAAATGTCCCTTTGTTTTGCATCGGTGAAGCCAACAAATGGTATACATGGGCCTGCCAAAGCATTAGAAACAAAATTAAAAAAACCAAAGTGGCTTACCCTCCCTGACAAGAAAATACAAAATGTCAGGGAGGGGCTTACAGATAAAACAAGCATTTACAATGCAACTGGTCTCGCGTTTGCTCATGTTAGAGCTGATCGCGTTGTAAACTTTTAACCCGACTTTTCACCTATCGGGCAAAAGTGCATTTATGTACATAACCCGAAAAAGTGAAATCAAGTATGTAAAGCGCTCGACTTCTGCCAAGCAAGATCGCGCTCGTAAATTAGAGAAAAAAAGTCCACGAGCCCGATGGAAAACAGCGAGCCTCGCATGTTTTCTGTACTTGGTCGCTGCGCTCAAGGAGGGCTTGCCACCGGAAAAGGCATGACATATGGGTGCCTTCGACTAATGAAAACAAGCAGATTTTATTAGGGAAGCCCACGAACCAATAAAAAACACTGACGTGAAGTTGACAGGGCTCCGAGCCATTTTCTAAATACAAAAGAGTCTCGCTGCGATACGCATGCGCGAGCGCATGCAACGCAGGCTCGACCCTAAAAAGAAATCCCTTGAACATTGCTGTTTTCCGCATCAGTTTGCTAACGATGGAAAAACCTTGCAGCTGTACTGTCTATTGTAAGGCCGTCTGCTTGTGAAATGTCCTGCAATCTTCCAACGGCAATAAAAGACTAGAGCAAGATATGCATGTCTAATTTATGTAATTGCATCATCCTTTATTATCTGTAGACATGGATAACATAAACAGTTAAATCCTCCTAAATGTGACTGGTGACATTAAACATCACTTCACCATTGAGATCTTGGAGAACATTATTGAAATGGTAATTGGTGTAATCAGTACATTCTGTGTGAACGTCACTGAGCCATTAGCACAAATACCAGATTTTAAGTCGATTATTCACTTCTCTGAGGCAGCAACTGTGGTAAATAAAAGTTGTTTCCCCCATTGATAAGTCATAAAAGGATTCCAGGCCATTCTCTCAAAAAGCCTATCAGCAAGGCGCTGTCTGCCTGCTCTGCCAAGGCAGAAAGAGAGTTAATAGTAGGTCAACTCCATCGCCTCCACCTGCTTCCACACCCTCCGACTCCTACAGAAGATCTTCAGACGGATACCACCTGACTGCCGAAAAACCGGGGGACACGCACCAATCACGAGCAGATTTGAATACGGCAATGCCCTCTATGCCGGAACTGCCTAGAAGAACCTGTGCAAGCTGTAACAAATCCAGAACACCACCGCCAGACTCGTCCTAGATATCTCCCGCGAGAACACATCACAGAACACCTGAAAAACCTCCACTGGCTCACTGTCGAGAAGAGGATCAACTTTAAACTCCTCATACACGCCTACAGGGCTCTCCACAACAGTGGACCCAGCTACCTCAACCATTGCATCACCTGGTACTCACCTTCCAGACCTCTCTGCTCATCCCAGCAGTCGCTCGCCAACATACCCCTCATAAAGAAGTCCTGGGCTGGAGGATGATCTTTCACACACCTGGCAGCAAAAGGTTGGAACATTTTACCTCTTCATCTCAGACGATCGCCATCACTGCCTCAGTTCAGGAAGGACCTCAAGAACTGGCTCTTCAACTGATCTCTGAGGACACACCCCTCAGCTCCTTGAGAACCTAAGGGTGAGTAATGGGCCTTAAAATACCTGATAGATTGATTGATTGATTGGGTGGCAGGAGACCAGTTATTATTTTATGTATTTGGGTCCGGGTGGTGGATAAAAAAATGGGTGGTGTGGATTGCAGGACATAATTTTTTTCAAAATTGAGTTGGGATTGGATGGGAAATGCAGAGGTTATAAAGGTGAGTGCATTACATTGAATACTTAGTCAAAGTAATGAAGAAGGTGGTGTCGAGGTTGGCAAAGTGACAGATATTGTTTTCTGAAGTGTGGGAGGGATCTGACGGCTAGATGGGTGTTGAACTCTTACTCGGGTGAAAATGGTCCTAAGTTGCTTAGGTCCCTTTCTCAGGGAGCACCTGGCTTGGCAGTTCGGGCTCAACTGTTCCCATTGGAGCAGGATCAAAACTGATTTGCATATGGCTGGGTCGAAACTGAGGGTGCCTGATGTGCAAAACAATGATAGACTGGGATGCAGTCAGAGTATTGGGGTGATTCACGCAATCTATCCATCACATTTTGTATAGTCTAGCATTATAGTGTAGGCTTTTGCCCATTTGCACAGGAGCTGTCAGGGGTGCACTGACTGTGCCACATTGAGGTTGACAACAGTGTATCCATTGGAAGTTGAAAAATTGGTCCTATGGAACTTACTGCACCCATCTGCAGGGGGATCTCAGCCCCTTTCAAATGCTGGCCGAGTTTCTGCATGCACAATGAAAGGACCGGAAGTTTTATAGAAATAGTCCACCTTTCACTGATGCACTGCCACCAAGGTAGATGTGATATTGTAGACAGCACATTCATTGTGGTACCGTACACAGACTGGTCTGTGCTCAGTGCACCCAGTTAAAGATGCACAGCAGCACAAACAGAGGCAATGCACCCTAGCAGTAATACAGGCCTAGCAATAACACAGGGCAGGGAGCTAAAATAGGTTGGGTCATGTTGTGGGTCACTCCTGACCTCCGCATTGCTGCTGAAATGAGTGTTTGATGATTTAGATATTACATAAAATTGTAGATGAGTAGCAGTGAATAATGGGGATGTTTGTCAACTCGGAATTACATAGCTACCAAAATTTCAGCAAAGGGTAGTTTAATGTGAGGATAGTACTACCATATATGTCTGAAATCCCCCAGTAGGTGAACTCTATATCAGGTATTGTCCTGGGTCTGCTGACCCTAAAGGCATCTCGAATGGTCAGGATGTATCCAGTCTGCGTGGAGGGATTCTAGTATGATTGCAAGAATGTTTGTATATAGGAGTCAGTCTTTAGCAGCATAATGGGTTTATTATGGCACGTACAATAGGGTCTTTCCTTGGTTTTTGTTATTAGGGAAATATTTGCTTCCCCCTTCATTTGAGCATTCCTTCAGCTGCAAATGCATTAAATAAGTCTGTGAAGTGTGGGGCAATGGTGTCAACCAATGTATTATAGAAACTCAAAATAATCCTGTGAGGCTGGAGCTGTATATATTTTAGTGTATTTGTTCGTTGCTAACACTTCTAAATAAAGACCCTTATTATGAGTGGCCTAGTCATTGGTATGATAATTATCTCACCTGATAAATTCTGACTTCACTGAGTCGAAGTTTATTGGCTGTGACAAATACCACCCAATAATGAGTTTAGGCGGGATAACATGGATTTTGGTGTGTGAGCTGTATTTTTTTTTTTTTTGGTCCTGTGGATCATAACGGGGAAAAAACAGCCCACACACTGGCCTTCTCAAGCTGGCCCATCTAACGGGGCCAGAATGCCAGACTGCTCAGAAAGCCAGTCCGAACAGCCTTAGAAGTTTGTTATTTTAGAGCCCAGGTTGGATAGTCCCTTAGCGAGATTAGTTTTGATCTCTTCTCTTGGTTACGCCATGAAAGCTGTGGGCTGGTTCGTAGATCTTTCTTAGTCATCCATATGTTCTGTGCTGTTGTGCTTTGAGCTATGTCACAGACATTTCTCTTGGGCTGCATGACCTACTGTGTGATATTATATTATATTTAGCTAATAAAGCGCATGCCCACCAAAGTGTCTTGGTGCTAATAAAGAGAATATAACACAGAATTAAAAACAGGGTTTAGATCTGAGATATATTAAAGCAGTTTTGAATAGCAAAATCTTCAATTTTTTTTAATGTTGTCAGCAGGAGCAGCTCATGGAGTGCGGGGGGAATAAACCTTAAATTTATTAAATAAAAAAAAAAACATCTTCTCCACCGCCGCGCTGCTCCTCTGCTGCAGCCAGGCACAGGCTCCCAGCCTGCCCTGCGGCCAATCCTGACACTGCAGCGTCAGGATTGGCTGGGAGCACCCAGCCACGGCACTCCCAGGCAGACTGGGAGCCTGTGCATGCTTTCTCTAACCCAGCAACACAGTGCCGGGCTGGAGAGAGCACACTGTGCATGTGTGTTTGGCCGGCCTGAGACAGCCGGGCAAACATACATGCACAGTGAGGGGGAGTGCTGTGCACTCCCCCTCACTGCTCGTCACCCCGTGGCCCTGCCCTTTTAAAAGAAAACGATAATAAACAAACAAAACAAAATAAAGTTTATTATTGTTTTCTTTTAAAGGTTTTGCAGCTGCCGCTGCTGGCGTATGGGGTGGGGAGTGAAGCTCCTCCACCCTAATGGAGGAGCCACCCCTGGTTGTCAGGGAAGTTTGTGTGCGCAGATCTAAAAGACACTGGTTCCACTCTTTGGAACTCTTTGGCTGCTGCATATGAAGAAGCTCTTTCATAAAACGTGGAGGTACCTATTTTTGGCAGATCAGGGAGGAGTTTACTACGTGAATGAAGGCTTCTCCTGTGACGTGGGGCAGAGGGGGACTCCAACCCCCAGGATCCTCAGCAGTTCACCGCCCCACTCCAGCAAAGTGGACGCTACAAAAGCGTACCGCACTACGTGTGGCTATTTCTCCTGTGACTTGGGGCAGAGGGGGACTCCAACCCCCAGGATCCTCGGCAGTTCACCGCCCCACTCCAGCAATGCAGACGCTACAAAAGCGTACCGTGCTACGTGTGGCTGCTTGTCCTGTGACTTGGGGCAGAGGGGGACTCCAACCCCCAGGATCCTCGGCAGTTCACTGCCCCACTCCAGCAACGTGGATGCCACAAAAGCGTACCGCGCTACGTGTGGCTGCTTCTCCTGTGACTTGGGGCAGAGGGGAACTCCAACCCCCAGGATCCTCGGCAGTTCACCGCCCTAGTCCAGCAACGCGGACGCTACAAAAGCGTACCGCGCTACGTGTGGCTGCTTGTCCTGTGACTTGGGGCAGAGGGAAACTCCAACCCCCAGGATCCTCAGCAGTTCACCGCCCCACTCCAGCAACGCAGACGCTACAAAAGCGTACCGCGATACGCGTTGCGCGGGATGCGCCCAGGCCAAGGGCATGCCCGTCTGTGCCCGTCACAGACCGTCCGAGGCCAGGCTGGCTCCCCCTCTGGGCCCTAAGGTATGTTCTGGGGGGTTCTTTGTATTTGCGATTTCTAAAGTATCTCTCTATTGGTGCAAAGGCTTCTATTTACAATGGGGAAGCGCAAGGCGAGGGGCAGTCCTGAATTGGGCCCTGCTAAAATGAAAATCTCAAAACCTAATAAAGTCATGCAACCCCACACCAATTGCTTGTCCAAGGAGATTGACAATTTGATAGAAGGAGTGGAACTGATTCTTAAGAAAAAAGAGAGAAATGTCCAGAATAGGCTCAAATCGGGAACTCTTGTTCCGTTCCTATCAGCTGGATCTTATTCCTCCTCTGATGTTCAGTCCATTAGTGCCCCGCCTCAGGTACCTTCTCCTCAAAGCCTTTTTCGGAATGTTAGTCCCCCCGCATATACTGTATCCAACTCCAACCCTGAAGTTCTAGAAACTGATGCAATTATTCATGGGATCTCTTGCTCCAACCGTTTTTCTATATTGGAATTGCAAGACTGTGATAGTGCTCAACAGATCCTCTCGGTACCAGTGCTTCCTGAACGCGAACCCCCTAGAGAAGACCTATTAGCATTGGTGACTAGTCTAAAGAGTGAAGTAGGTGAGCTGAAGCTTTTATTGTCTGAAGTTCTTAAGCTTCTTAAGAAGAACGACTCACCTCCTTCTTGTGAACCGAAGTCAACCCCTTTGTTAATTAATCATCTTCCTGCCCCTAGGCCTCTGCCAACTAGCTTGTCATCGAACCCTGAGGCTTTTTTAGGTCCTAAAAAAAGGACTTACTATAGCAGATCTGCTGTGCCCCCCGCAAAGATTATGTCTCCTTTCTCCCATGTAGTTTTGAATTGGGACACCACAATAGTACCTGGTCAGAGCCCGCACATGAAAAATGACATTTGTATTTACATGTGCAATGTTCCTTTGCTTCCAGCAAAATTGCGGGAAGATAAAATTTCACTTATCCACAAGGTCTCACATTGGATTCGCCATGACAGAGGCTGTGGCTCAATCATCCATGCCGACTTTGTATCGGCAGAACAGTTAAGCGGCCCATCCAGTGGGCGGGACACCATAAAACTCAATCTTATAAGCCCCCCTCTGGTAACGGGCCTATTGCATATAGAAGCACGTAACCATATGAGGAAGGAACATGAGATCTTTTTTAGTGACAGTTGTCCTTCTTCTGGAAACATGAGGCCGAATCCTCCATCATGTATGACTATGCCGGTTTCAAGTAATCTTACATCATCTGGCCCAGTTCCTGTGACTGATATGGGCTCGGCTCCTAAAGGTTCCAATGTATGTGAATTTGAGCACCAGGGGGCCACTTCAGACGTTGATTGACTATGCTCTTCCAGCCTTTGCAACTCTAGTATTAGATTTGATTCATTGGCCCCATTATATTAATCAATCAATCAATCAATCAATCAGTCATTTGTAAAGCGCGCTACTCACCCGGAGGGTCTCAAGGCGCTGGGGGAGTGGGGGACCGCTACTGCTCGAACAGCCAGGTCTTGAGTTGCTTCCTGAAGGAGAGGTGGTCTTGGGTCAGACGGAGGTGGATGGGGAGGGAGTTCCAAGTCTTGGCTGCCAGGTAGGAGAAGGATCTTCCTCCCGCGGTGGCTTTCCTGATGCGTGGAACGGCGGCGAGGGCGCGGCTGATCGATCGTAGCTGGCGGGTGGGAGTGTAGAAGGTCAGGCGGTTGTTGAGGTACCTGGGGCCCATGTCGTGGAGGGCCTTGTGTGCGTGGGTGAGGAGACGGAACGTGATTCTCTTGCTGACGGGGAGCCAGTGCAGGTCTCTCAGGTGTCCGGAGATGTGGCTGTGTCGAGGGATGTTGAGGATGAGGTGTGCGGAGGCGTTCTGGATGCGTTGGAGTCTTTTCTGTAGTTTGGCCGTGGTTCCGGTGTAAAGGGTGTTTCCGTAGTCCAGTCGACTGGTGACGAGTGCCTGGGTGACCGTCTTCCTGGTTTCGGTGGGGATCCATCGGAAGATCTTTTGGAGCATGCGTAGGATGTTGAAGCATGATGATGAAACAGCGTTGACTTGTCTGGTCATCGAGAGGGAGGAGTCCAGGATGAAGCCCAGGTTGCGTGCGTGGTCCATTGGTTTGGGTGCGCTGCCCAGTGCAGGGGGCCACCAGGAGTCGTCCCAGGCAGAGGGTGAAGATCCCAGGATGAGGACTTCCATCTTGTCTGCGTTCAGCTTCAGGCGGCTATTCATCATCCACTCGGCTACGTCTTTCATCCCTTCGTGCAGATTGGTTCTGGCGGTGGCTGGGTCGTTGGTGAGGGAGAGGATCAGCTGGGTGTCGTCGGCGTAGGAGATGATGTTGAGGTTGTGTTGGCGTGTGATGGCTGCGAGGGGGCTCATGTAGACGTTGAATAGGGTGGGGCTGAGTGACGATCCTTGCGGTACGCCGCAGATGACTTTGGTGGCCTCGGAACTGAACGGGGGAGGCGGACTCTCTGGGTTCTTCCGGTGAGGAACGAGATGATCCACTCTAGTGCCTTCTCTTGGATTCCGATGTTGCTGAGGCGTTGCACTAGGGTGTGGTGGCAGACAGTGTCGAACGCTGCGGAGAGGTCCAGGAGGATGAGTGCCGCTGTTTCCCCGTTGTCGAGCAGGGCTCGGATGTCGTCAGTGGCTGCGATGAGGGCGGTCTCGGTGCTGTGGTTGTCACGGAAGCCGGACTGCGAGTGGTCGAGGGATCCGTTAGTCTCGAGGAAGGCGGCTAGCTGTCTGTTGACGGTCTTCTCGATGACTTTGGCAGGGAACGGGAGGAGCGAGATGGGGCGGTAGTTCTTGAGGTCGGTGGGGTCGGCTGCGGGTTTCTTCAGGAGGGCGCTGAGTTCGGCATGCTTCCAGCTCTCCGGGAAGGTGGCGGTGTTGAAGGAGCAGTTAATGATGTCCCGGAGATGGGGTGCGATGATGCAGTCGGCCTTATTGAAGACGTGCTGGGGGCATGGGTCGGTCGGAGATCCGGAATGGATGGTGTTCATCGTGTGGATAGTGTCTTCGGTGCTGACCGGGGTCCAGGCGCGGAGGGTGGTGTTGGGGGGCGTTGGTTTGGTGGTTGGGTGCGTGGTCTGTGCGCCGAAGCTGTTGTGTATGTCGGCTATCTTGCGGTGAAAGAACAAGGCGAGTGAGTCGCAGAGGTCTTGTGAGGGCGTGATGTCGTTGTTTCCGGGGCTGGGGTTGGAGAGCTCTTTGACGATGTTGAAGAGTTCCTTGCTGTTGTGTGCGTTGTTGTCTAGTCGTTCTTTGAATGCTGTCTTCTTGGTGGTGCGGATCAGCTGGTGGTGTTTGCGGGAGGCGTGCTTGAGGGCGGTCATGTTGTCTGTAGTTGGGTTTTTTCGTCAGGTTTTCTCGAGGGTGCGGCAGTTCTTCTTGGAGTTCTTGAGGTCGCTGTTGAACCAGGGGGCTTTCTTGTTGTTGGGTCTGGTGGGATGGCTTTTCAGCGGTGCGAGGTGGTCGGCGCAGTTGGTGATCCACTGTGTGAGGTTGTTGGCTGCTTGGTTGGGGTCCGTTGAGCTGCCGGGGGGGTTCAGGCTCAGTGATGTGGAGAGCTGGTTGGTGGTGATCTTGTTCCAGTTCCTGCGGGGGGCCTGTTGTGGGTGGTGGTGAGTCGTGGTTCTTCTGAAGCTGAAGTGGACACAGCTGTAGTCTGTCCAGTGGAGTCCGGTGGAGTGGCTGAAGGAGATGTACTTGCTGGAGGTGAAGACTGGGTCCAGCGTGTGTCCGGCGTAGTGGGTGGGGGTGTTCACCAGTTGCTTGAGTCCGAGGTTGGCGAGGTTGTCCAGCAGGGTGGTGGTGTTGTTGTCGTTGTTGTTCTCCAGGTGGAAGTTGAGGTCCCCTAGGAGGATGTAGTCAGCGGAGAGGAGGGCGTGTGGGCTGATGAAGTCTGCGAGGTCTTCGCTGAATTGTGTGCGGGGTCCTGGGGGTCTGTAGATGAGGGTGCCTCTGAGTGTGGTCTTGGGCCAATTAAAGAAATGTAGCAAGCCTAGTACTTGCACCTTCATGGGAATTTCAATCTGCTTCCATCTTGAACCTCAATTCTGCACTCCACAATGAGCATGTTAATACCTACCACCTAGATGTTTTAATTAGCGAATCCACCCGCTCCACTGTACACTTAACTGGGAAGCTCTTGTCCTGGAACGTGGCTGGTATTAACAGTAAACTAGTCGACTCTGAATTATGTCGAAGATTTTAGCATTTGTATGTTCCAGGAAACATGGGCCACGCACAGTGTGCATAGGCAGGGGTACTGCTCTTTTACCAAAAAAAGCTATGCAGTCTCCTGTAGGCAGGGCAAAAGGGGGATTATGCACATGGGTTAAGACGACAGAGGTGGGTGAAGTAAAGGAGGTACATGTAGATTCCCCTGATATTTTAGTTATAGCAATTTTGCCAAATTTAGGTATCCCTGTCCTATGCATAAACATTTACAATAGAGCAGGCCCCCCTAATCAACAGTCTGCCACCATAAACCTTCTTAACACCATAACTTTTAACCTCCGCCACAAATATCGTTTCATCATTGCGGGTGATCTTAATGCGCCAATTGAACTCAATTCTGCTTTTATTGAGGCTAATCAGACTGAAGACGAAGCATGGAATATTCCTTTTCTTTCAATTCAGCCAGTTTTATCTACTGCTTGCAATAGGGTGCTGCAGATAATAGATCTCATAATACTTCATGGCCTTTGTCTTGGTGACAACAGTTTTCCAGCTGATATCCCTGCTAGGCCAACTTTTTTTTAGGGGATCATATAGTAGCACCCTGGATTATATTCTCTTGTATTTAAGGGTATGGCATCATATAATAGATGTGAAAGTGGGCAAACCGTATACCAGCGACCATGCGCCTCTCCAAATTGCATATGAAAGAATCCTTTTATCAGGAGCCATGTCTTTCCCTGGTCTCAAATTTCCTGGCGTCTTGAAGCTATCTAGCAATAGGCGCACAGTGAGATGGGATTCCGTTCAGAGGTCCAACAAGTTACGGGAGAAACTTTGTGTACTAGTTTCTAGACATCATCTTTTTGACGACCATCTTCATTAACCTCGTTGGAAGCTATGTCCTCTCATTCTGACCTCTTTGCTGCTCTCAAGGAGCTGTTTTCCAAATCTGTTAGGAACCCAAGCAACCCCCCCTCTCAATCTAGTAGCAAGTGGTATGACAAGAGGTGCCGAGAGGCTAAAAGTACCCTGATTAAAGTGATAAGATCTAAAGATAGGGAAGACATTGTGAGGTCAAGAAGAAATTATGCCTCCATATGCAGGATGTGCAAACTCAAGTATGAGGAGAGACTATGGGGTGAATTGGCCGAGGCTGCCAGGGCCCATGATTCCAAACACTTTTGGTTTTTGGTCGCACGTAGAGACCAAAACCAATCATTTTACCCAGAGTGCTACATTGACCCTATATTTGGCTCTCTCACTTTATGAAGCTGTATGGTTCTACATTTGATCTTGATGCCATCAGCTCTGGAGAGACGCCGCTATTCTATTCATCAGCGATTTCCTTGCCCCCCTTCACATTAAAAGAAACTGAGCTGGCAATTATCGCTCAAAAATCAGGGAAGGCTCCTGGCCCGGATAGAATCTCCTCAGATATGTATAAAGCAGATTTGAATATTTGGACCCTGTATGTAAACAGGATTTCGACTATTGTCTTGACTAACAGGTCTTATCCTGATTCTTGGAAGGAGGCAATTATTGTGCCAATATATAAGAAAGGTGAGAAAGGCCTACCAGGGAACTACAGACCTATCAGCCTATTAGATAACTTACAAAAAATATTTTATCAGATATTAAGTAGGTTGAAGAAATGGATAGCGAACAATCAGGTACTAAGCCACCTCCAGGCAGGGTTCAGAGATAGGGTCAGTACTGTCAACCAGGTTTTACGCTTTACTACTATAAAGTGGAAAACTGTAGATGTGGACTCAGGCCATCTTTTTGTGGCATTTGTAGATCTGAAATCCGCTTTTGACCTTGTCCCGCATCACAAACTGTGGGAAGTTATGAGTAAAGCTGGAGTTCCCTGTTCTGTGCTTAATATAATAAGAGATCTTTATACTGGTAATCGTGCCAGAATACGATGGGGACTGGCAGGTGAACTGACTTCAGAGTTTCCCACAGATCGTGGCGTGAGACAGGGTTGTGTACTTGCGCCCACATTGTTTATTTTATTTATTAATGCATGTATTCCCTATCTTATGGATTGCCCTAGAGATGCCCCAAATATGGGAGGGCAGAAGATTCCTTGTCTTCTATTTGCTGACGATACTTTGCTAATATCACGAACAGCCATGGGCCTCTCAAATTTGCTTGCGAGGTTTATGGAGTTTTGTAAAGACCACGGTCTGGAAATCAACTCACTAAAAACACAATACATGGTGTTTGGAGATAAAAAGCATAAGATAAAAAGACCTGTTCACTTAGAGGGCACCATATTGGAAAGAGTGGGCACTTTTGATTACCTAGGTGTTAAATTAGAAGACTCACATAAATGGCATGCCCACCTCCAGAAATCAATAACGTGTCTGAAACAGAGGGTGGGTGGTATTGCGAGATTTGCATCCAGATCCCCCAGATTTGCTTTGACTCCTGCTCTTGAAATATATAAATCTCAAGCTGGGGGGGGGCTTTGTATGGAGCTGAGTTATGGGGCCATTGCTATCTGGAGGATTTCGTAAGGGTGGAAAACTTGTTTTTAAAGATGCTGTTAAGAGTCCCTTCAAGTACCCTTTCTTTGCCCATCCGAATGGACTTAAACCTTCTTCCAATTAACCAGATTGCTGCCTTAAGGCCATTGTTGTTCTGGATTCGTTTATGGTCATTAGACGCTCTTATTCCATTTAGATGCGGGTTGACCAATCTGGTGGGGCCCAATTCTACCAGAATCAAGTGGTGTGCCTATGTTGAACGGTCCTTATCTCACCTTGGTCTGGGGTCCTATTGGAAGGATCCCTCCTCTATTCCTAAAAATGCCGCTCAGATTTTGAAGGACGCATTTTGGTTTAATGTTCAAACTGTGCAACTGGTTGTAAGTTTTGCCCTCTTCCATGACTGATAGTTTTCTCCAATTTAAATGCCATTATGAGTTTGAGCTCTATATGGATACAATACTCTCTCCATTTGCGTGCGCCCTTTATATTAGATTTAGAATAGGGTCTCTTCCGTTGCGTTCTTTAACCTATAAATGGCCTAACTCAATTAATAGGTCCAAGTTATGTCCGATGGGCTGTGAGAATGATGAGACTGTTTCCCATGTTCTTTTTCAATGTCATGCATACCACAAACAGAGGGCACTCTGGATTATCCCACTATGTAAACAACTGGGCTTTAGGAATTGTTTACCTGCTCTGAGAGTACTTAAGTCAGACTCATCTGTACAAATTGTGTGCCCTGTGGCAAAAGAATTTGAAAATCTATCTGGCATTTTAGACTCGGTATTTTAAAGAAATAGATTCAGTAGCAGATATTAGAAGTAGGCACCATAGAGTATAGTTGTTATACATAAGTGTATGGATACAAGTTTAATGTATTTATTATCTAGCTGAGGTTGCATGTCTTTTCCAATTTTATATTTATGGGAATTATTTTAGCCATTGTTTTAATTTGTTATAAATTCTTTCGATAGAGTTTGTTTTTAATCTCATCTGTTTTTTTTTCTACATTTTATTCTTTGATTGTTTTGTACTGTACTTTTATGGTATGTTTTTACCGAAATAAAGTGGTGATGATGATGATGAATGAAGAATTTGCGACAGATAATAAACCCTACAATTTTCAGAGAAGTATGGATGACGCTTTTCAAAAAGAACCTTATGTAATATGACTAGGAAATTAAAAAGTATCCTTTGTGTTACTAGAAGCCAATGGAGTTAGAATACGATGGGGTGATATGATCTTTATGTGCACATTTAACAATGAGCCGACTTTCAGCAGCAATTTGGACCCACTGGGCCTTCTAATCAGTTTATTGGGAAAAGCTAGATAACAAAAAGTGCATACTCAATTTGTGACTCTATGAAAGTGGTGAGTAATTGATGAGGTACACGAAGTAGGAAAAGGCAAAATTCTCTTTCAAATCTTGAGATGCCAAAAGCCTGTGCATATGACATTTGCCATTCAAGTTGCAAGAGAAATATTAGTGTCAATAATGACTCCCAGGTACTCGACTCTACAGCAGAAGGCAGAGGGCCCCAAGATGGTTGGCCAACGACTGGGGTTCTATTTTTCAATGAAATTCATAGTATTTAGTTCTTTGGTGTTTGAGAGAATATTTCATTTATAACTGGATACTCACTTTTCTGAGAGGCTAACTCGATATTAAACCCAGGTCCATAGCTTGGTCAGTAACCAAAGGGGGTGGGGGAAGCTGAGTTTCAGATTTTCTAACAGCAATCACTCTGGCATTTAATGATAAAATACATTATGCTACAAGCAGGACGCACAAGAGGGGCTTAAGGGACAGTAGAAAGGGAGAGGAACGCAGCTTGGTAGGAGGACTAAGTGAGAGAAACACAATATTTTGTAAAATAACCCTGGTGAAATTCGACAGACAACTCACCATACCGACTGAAAGCACATGTACCTAACTATTAACCAGAAAATACATTTATTAGGGGGGTGTGAAACCCCAAATACCCCTCCTGGAGCTACAACTCTGATTGAACCATAGATTTAACTTAAGATTTCGGTTTACAGTTCAGGTGACAGCTGCAGATGGTGAAATAAATTCCAGATAAGGTAAATTATTACTTTCTAGGACTGATAAAAGGGCATATAAGACCTCCCTGAGTATTAAAAATGTTCTCTTATACTAGTGAGGCAAATTGTATAGTGAGAGTTTTATCTAAAGGCAAATTACCTCAGTCATGAATAGTGGCTGAACATTTTTCCTGGGTGGCCACAGTGGACTTCTTTGTAGCTAATGTAAAAGAAATTGCCATATGATCTGACCTTAGTAATGGGATGTAACCTTTAATATGGCACGAACAATTTTGAGAAGCAAAAGTTGCATCAGGTAGATGGCTGAATTCATGGACAGACCCTTGATTTAGCAGGGTTAAATTAAAAAAAGGACACATCAATTTAGAAGTCCATAGCAGGGCATAGGAGTGATCTAGACAAAAGTTTTTAAAAAAACTAATACAAAAGTGTGATGGCAAATATTATTAATTAAGTTTTCTAAATCGTAAGTGTAGGAAGTTGGCTCTGTATGTGCTATTTCAAAGTAAGGAATAGCATGCACAGAGTCCAAGGGTTCCCCTTAGAGGTAAAATAGTGGTAAAAATAGATAATACTAATGCTCTATTTTGTGGTAGTGTGGTCGAGCAGTAGGCTTATCCAAGGAGTAGTGTTAAGCATTTGTTGTACATACACATAGGCAATAAATGAGGTACACACACTCAGAGACAAATCCAGCCAATAGGTTTTTGTATAGAAAAATATCTTTTCTTAGTTTATTTTAAGAACCACAGGTTCAAATTCTACATGTAATATCTCATTCGAAAGGTATTGCAGGTAAGTACTTTAGGAACTTTAAAGCATAAAAATTGCATGTATACTTTACAAGTTATTGACAAATAGCTGTTTTAAAAGTGGACACAGTGCAATTTTCACAGTTCCTAGGGGAGGTAAGTTTTGGTTAGTTTTACCAGGTAAGTAAGACACTTACAGGGTTCAGTTCTTGGTCCAAGGTAGCCCACCGTTGGGGGTTCAGAGCAACCCCAAAGTCACCACACCAGCAGCTCAGGGCCGGTCAGGTGCAGAGTTCAAAGTGGTGCCCAAAACACATAGGCTAGAATGGAGAGAAGGGGGTGCCCCGGTTCCGGTCTGCTTGCAGGTAAGTACCCGCGTCTTCGGAGGGCAGACCAGAGGGGTTTTGTAGGGCACCAGGGGGGACACAAGCCCACACAGAAATTTCACCCTCAGCGGCGCGGGGGCGGCCGGGTGCAGTGTAGAAACAGGCGTCGGGTTCGCAATGTTAGTCTATGAGAGATCTCGGGATCTCTTCAGCGCTGCAGGCAGGCAAGGGGGGGGTTCCTCGGGGAAACCTCCACTTGGGCAAGGGAGAGGGACTCCTGGGGGTCACTTCTCCAGTGAAAGTCCGGTCCTTTAGGTCCTGGGGGCTGCGGGTGCAGGGTCTCTCCCAGGCGTCGGGACTTTGGATTCAAAGAGTCGCGGTCAGGGGAAGCCTCGGGATTCCCTCTGCAGGCGGCGCTGTGGGGGCTCAGGGGGGACAGGTTTTGGTACTCACAGTATCAGAGTAGTCCTGGGGTCCCTACTGAGGGGTTGGATCTCCACCAGCCGAGTCGGGGTCGCCGGGTGCAGTGTTGCAAGTCTCACGCTTCTTGCGGGGAGCTTGCAGGGTTCTTTCAAGGCTGCTGGAAACAAAGTTGCAGCCTTTCTTGGAGCAGGTCCGCTGTCCTCGGGAGTTTCTTGTCTTTTCGAAGCAGGGGCAGTCCTCAGAGGATGTCGAGGTCGCTGGTCCCTTTGGAAGGCGTCGCTGGAGCAGGATCTTTGGAAGGCAGGAGACAGGCCGGTGAGTTTCTGGAGCCAAGGCAGTAGTCGTCTTCTGGTCTTCCTCTGCAGGGGTTTTCAGCTAGGCGGTCCTTCTTCTTGTAGTTGCAGGAATCTAATTTTCTAGGGTTCAGGGTAGCCCTTAAATACTAAATTTAAGGGCGTGTTTAGGTCTGGGGGGTTAGTAGCCAATGGCTACTAGCCCTGAGGGTGGGTACACCCTCTTTGTGCCTCCTCCCAAGGGGAGGGGGTCACAATCCTAACCCTATTGGGGGAATCCTCCATCTGCAAGATGGAGGATTTCTAAAAGTTAGAGTCACTTCAGCTCAGGACACCTTAGGGGCTGTCCTGACTGGCCAGTGACTCCTCCTTGTTTTTCTCATTATTTTCTCCGGCCTTGCCGCCGAAAGTGGGGCCTGGCCGGAGGGGGCGGGCAACTCCACTAGCTGGAGTGTCCTGCTGGGTTGGCACAAAGGAGGTGAGCCTTTGAGGCTCACCGCCAGGTGTGACAATTCCTGCCTGGGGGAGGTGTTAGCATCTCCACCCAGTGCAGGCTTTGTTACTGGCCTCAGAGTGACAAAGGCACTCTCCCCATGGGGCCAGCAACATGTCTCGGTTTGTGGCAGGCTGCTAAAACTAGTCAGCCTACACAGATAGTCGGTTAAGTTTCAGGGGGCACCTCTAAGGTGCCCTCTGGGGTGTATTTTACAATAAAATGTACACTGGCATCAGTGTGCATTTATTGTGCTGAGAAGTTTGATACCAAACTTCCCAGTTTTCAGTGTAGCCATTATGGTGCTGTGGAGTTCGTGTTTGACAAACTCCCAGACCATATACTCTTATGGCTACCCTGCACTTACAATGTCTAAGGTTTTGTTTAGACACTGTAGGGGTACCATGCTCATGCACTGGTACCCTCACCTATGGTATAGTGCACCCTGCCTTAGGGCTGTAAGGCCTGCTAGAGGGGTGTCTTACCTATACTGCATAGGCAGTGAGAGGCTGGCATGGCACCCTGAGGGGAGTGCCATGTCGACTTACTCGTTTTGTCCTCACTAGCACACACAAGCTGGCAAGCAGGGTGTCTGTGCTGAGTGAGAGGTCTCCAGGGTGGCATAAGACATGCTGCAGCCCTTAGAGACCTTCCTTGGCATCAGGGCCCTTGGTACTAGAAGTACCAGTTACAAGGGACTTATCTGGATGCCAGGGACTGCCAATTGTGGATACAAAAGTACAGGTTAGGGAAAGAACACTGGTGCTGGGGCCTGGTTAGCAGGCCTCAGCACACTTTCAATTGTAAACATAGCATCAGCAAAGGCAAAAAGTCAGGGGGCAACCATGCCAAGGAGGCATTTCCTTACACAACCCCCCCCCAAACGAAAGAGGATGAGACTAACCTTTCCCAAGAGAGTCTTCATTTTCTAAGTGGAAGAACCTGGAAAGGCCATCTGCATTGGCATGGGCAGTCCCAGGTCGGTGTTCCACTATAAAGTCCATTCCCTGTAGGGAGATGGACCACCTCAACAGTTTAGGATTTTCACCTTTCATTTGCATCAGCCATTTGAGAGGTCTGTGGTCAGTTTGAACTAGGAAGTGAGTCCCAAAGAGGTATGGTCTCAGCTTCTTCAGGGACCAAACCACAGCAAAGGCCTCCCTCTCAATGGCACTCCAACGCTGCTCCCTGGGGAGTAACCTCCTGCTAATGAAAGCAACAGGCTGGTCAAGGCCATCATCATTTGTTTGGGACAAAACTGCCCCTATCCCATGTTCAGAGGCATCAGTCTGCACAATGAACTGCTTAGAATAATCTGGAGCTTTGAGAACTGGTGCTGAGCACATTGCCTGTTTCAGGGTGTCAAAGGCCTGTTGGCATTCCACAGTCCAGTTCACTTTCTTGGGCATCTTCTTGGAGGTGAGTTCAGTGAGGGCTGTCACAATGGATCCATATCCCTTCACAAACCTCCTGTAATACCCAGTCAAGCCAAGGAATGCCCTGACTTGAGTCTGGGTTTTTGGAGCTACCCAGTCCAGAATAGTCTGGATCTTGGGTTGGAGTGGCTGAACTTGGCCTCCACCTACAAGGTGGCCCAAGTAAACCACAGTTCCCTGCCCTATCTGGCATTTGGATGCCTTGATAGAGAGGCCTGCAGATTGCAGAGCCTTCAAAACCTTCTTCAGGTGGACCAGGTGATCCTGCCAGGTGGAGCTAAAGACAGCAATATCATCAAGATAAGCTGTGCTAAAGGACTCCAAGCCAGCAAGGACTTGATTCACCAACCTTTGGAAGGTGGCAGGGGCATTCTTTAAACCAAAGGGCATAACAGTAAACTGATAATGCCCATCAGGTGTGGAGAATGCTGTTTTCTCTTTTGCTCCAGGTGCCATTTTTATTTGCCAGTACCCTGCTGTCAAGTCAAAGGTACTTAAGAATTTGGCAGCACCTAATTTGTCTATGAGCTCATCAGCTCTTGGAATTGGATGAGCATCTGTCTTGGTGACAGAATTGAGCCCTCTGTAGTCCACACAAAACCTCATCTCTTTCTTTCCATCTTTGGTGTGAGGTTTGGGGACTAAGACCACTGGGCTAGCCCAGGGGCTGTCAGAGCGCTCAATTACTCCCAATTCCAGCATCTTGTGGACTTCCACCTTGATGCTTTCCTTAACATGGTCGGATTGTCTAAAGATTTTGTTCTTGACAGGCATGCTGTCTCCTGTGTCCACATCATGGGTACACAGGGGTGTCTGACCAGGGGTTAAGGAGAAGAGTTCAGGAAACTGTTGTAGGACTCTCCTACAATCAGCTTGCTGTTGGCCAGAGAGGGTGTCTGAGTAGATCACTCCATCTACTGTGCCATCTTTTGGGTCTGATGACAGAAGATCAGGGAGAGGTTCACTCTCTGCCTCCTGATCCTCATCTGTTACCATCAACAGATTCACATCAGCCCTGTCATGGAAGAGCTTAAGGCGGTTCACATGGATCACCCTCTTGGGGCTCCTGCTTGTGCCCAGGTCCACCAGGTAGGTGACCTGACTCTTCCTTTCTAGTACTGGGTAAGGGCCACTCCATTTGTCCTGGAGTGCCCTGGGAGTCACAGGCTCCAGAACCCAGACTTTCTGCCCTGGTTGGAACTCAACCAGTGCAGCCTTTTGGTCATACCAAAACTTCTGGAGCTGTTGGCTGGCCTCAAGGTTTTTGGTTGCCTTTTCCATGTACTCTGCCATTCTAGAGCGAAGGCCAAGTACATAGTCCACTATGTCTTGTTTAGGCTCATGGAGAGGTCTCTCCCAGCCTTCCTTAACAAGAGCAAGTGGTCCCCTTACAGGATGACCAAACAGAAGTTCAAAGGGTGAGAATCCTACTCCCTTCTGTGGCACCTCTCTGTAAGCGAAAAGCAGACATGGCAAGAGGACATCCCATCTCCTTTTGAGTTTTTCTGGGAGCCCCATGATCATGCCTTTTAATGTCTTGTTGAATCTCTCAACCAAGCCATTAGTTTGTGGATGGTATGGTGTAGTGAATTTATAAGTCACCCCACACTCATTCCACATGTGCTTTAGGTATGCTGACATGAAGTTGGTACCTCTGTCAGACACCACCTCCTTAGGGAAACCCACTCTGGTAAAGATACCAATGAGGGCCTTGGCTACTGCAGGGGCAGTAGTCGACCTAAGGGGAATAGCTTCAGGATACCTGGTAGCATGATCCACTACTACCAGGATATACATATTTCCTGAGGCTGTGGGAGGTTCTAGTGGACCAACTATGTCCACACCCACTCTTTCAAAGGGAACCCCCACCACTGGAAGTGGAATGAGGGGGGCCTTTGGATGCCCACCTGTCTTACCACTGGCTTGACAGGTGGGGCAGGAGAGGCAAAACTCCTTAACCATGTTGGACATATTGGGCCAGTAGAAGTGGTTGACTAACCTCTCCCACGTCTTGGTTTGTCCCAAATGTCCAGCAAGGGGAATGTCATGGGCCAATGTTAGGATGAACTTCCTGAACAGCTGAGGCACTACCACTCTCCTAGTGGCACCAGGTTTGGGGTCTCTGGCCTCAGTGTACAGGAGTCCATCTTCCCAATAGACCCTATGTGTTCCATTTTTCTTGCCTTTGGACTCTTCAGCAGCTTGCTGCCTAAGGCCTTCAAGAGAGGGACAGGTTTCTTGTCCCTTACACAGCTCCTCCCTTGAGGGTCCCCCTGGGCCTAAGAGCTCAACCTGGTAAGGTTCAAGCTCCAAAGGCTCAGTTCCCTCAGAGGGCAGAACTTCTTCCTGAGAAGAGAGGTTCCCTTTCTTTTGCTGTGTTGCAGTTGGTTTCCCAACTGACTTTCCTGTTCTCTTGGTAGGCTGGGCCATTCTTCCAGACCCCAGCTCTACTTGTTCACCCTGTGCCTTGCACTGTGCTCTTGTTTTCACACACACCAGTTCAGGGATACCCAGCATTGCTGCATGGGTTTTTAGTTCTACCTCAGCCCATGCTGAGGACTCCAGGTCATTTCCAAGCAGACAGTCCACTGGGATATTTGAGGAGACCACCACCTGTTTCAGGCCATTGACCCCTCCCCATTCTAAAGTAACCATTGCCATGGGATGTACTTTTCTCTGATTGTCAGCGTTGGTGACTGTGTAAGTTTTTCCAGTCAGGTATTGGCCAGGGGAAACCAGTTTCTCTGTCACCATGGTGACACTGGCACCTGTATCCCTCAGGCCCTCTATTCTAGTCCCATTAATTAAGAGTTGCTGTCTGTATTTTTGCATGTTAGGCGGCCAGACAGCTAGTGTGGCTAAATCCACCCCACCCTCAGAAACTAGAGTAGCTTCAGTGTGGACCCTGATTTGCTCTGGGCACACTGTTGATCCCACTTGGAGACTAGCCATACCAATGTTACCTGGATGGGAGTTTGGAGTGGAACCTTTCTTGGGACAGGCCTTGTCTCCAGTTTGGTGTCCATGCTGTTTACAGCTATGACACCAGGCCTTTTTGGGATCAAAGTTTTTACCCTTGTACCCATTGTTTTGTGAAGAGGCTCTGGGCCCACCCTCCTGTGCAGGTTTTTGGGGGCCTGTAGAAGACTCTTTACTATTTTTAGTTTTGGTTGTCTCATCACCCTTCCCCTGGGGAGTCTTTGTGACCCCTTTCTTTTGGTCACCCCCTGTTGAAGTCTTGGACACCCTTGTCTTGACCCAATGGTCCGCCTTCTTTCCCAATTCTTGGGGAGAAATTGGTCCTAGGTCTACCAGATGCTGATGCAGTTTATCATTGAAACAATTACTTAACAGGTGTTCTTTCACAAATAAATTGTACAGCCCATCATAATTACTTACACCACTGCCTTGAATCCAACCATCTAGTGTTTTCACTGAGTAGTCTACAAAGTCAACCCAGGTCTGGCTCGAGGATTTTTGAGCCCCCCTGAATCTAATCCTATACTCCTCAGTGGAGAATCCAAAGCCCTCAATCAGGGTACCCTTCATGAGGTCATAAGATTCTGCATCTTGTCCAGAGAGTGTGAGGAGTCTATCCCTACACTTTCCTGTGAACATTTCCCAAAGGAGAGCACCCCAGTGAGATCTGTTCACTTTTCTGGTTACACAAGCCCTCTCAAAAGCTGTGAACCATTTGGTGATGTCATCACCATCTTCATATTTAGTTACAATCCCTTTAGGGATTTTCAACATGTCAGGAGAATCTCTGACCCTATTTATGTTGCTGCCACCATTGATGGGTCCTAGGCCCATCTCTTGTCTTTCCCTCTCTATGGCTAGGATCTGTCTTTCCAAAGCCAATCTTTTGGCCATCCTGGCTAACTGGATGTCCTCTTCACTGGGGCTATCCTCAGTGATTTCAGAGGCGTTGGTCTCTCCTGTGAGGGAACCAGCATCTCTGACTATTATTTTAGGAGTCAGGGTTTGAGGGACCCTGTTCTCCCTAGATAGGACTGGTAGGGGGGAATTTTCCTCCAAGTCACTATCCTCTTCCTCTGAGTTGCCACCCTCAGAGGGGTTGGCCTTTTCAAACTCTGCCAAAAGCTCCTGGAGCTGTATTTTGGTAGGTTTGGGGCCCATTGTTATTTTCTTTATTTTACAGAGTGACCTTAGCTCCCTCATCTTAAGATGGAGGTAAGGTGTGGTGTCGAGTTCCACCACAGTCACATCTGTGCTAGACATTTTGCTTCTAAAAGTTGGAATACTTTTTAAGAATCTACAACTGGTTCTAGAATCTAATTCAAACTTTTACAAACTTTTAAACTCTAAAAGAAATGCTAAACAGGATCTAACACAAGGCCCTAGCAGGTCTTTTAAGAATTTAGAAAACTTTTCAAATTGCAAAAATCAATTTCTAATGACAATTTTGGAATTTGTCGTGTGATCAGGTATTGGCTGAGTAGTCCAGCAAATGCAAAGTCTTGTACCCCACCGCTGATCCACCAATGTAGGAAGTTGGCTCTGTATGTGCTATTTCAAAGTAAGGAATAGCATGCACAGAGTCCAAGGGTTCCCCTTAGAGGTAAAATAGTGGTAAAAATAGATAATACTAATGCTCTATTTTGTGGTAGTGTGGTCGAGCAGTAGGCTTATCCAAGGAGTAGTGTTAAGCATTTGTTGTACATACACATAGGCAATAAATGAGGTACACACACTCAGAGACAAATCCAGCCAATAGGTTTTTGTATAGAAAAATATCTTTTCTTAGTTTATTTTAAGAACCACAGGTTCAAATTCTACATGTAATATCTCATTCGAAAGGTATTGCAGGTAAGTACTTTAGGAACTTTAAAGCATAAAAATTGCATGTATACTTTACAAGTTATTGACAAATAGCTGTTTTAAAAGTGGACACTTAGTGCAATTTTCACAGTTCCTAGGGGAGGTAAGTTTTGGTTAGTTTTACCAGGTAAGTAAGACACTTACAGGGTTCAGTTCTTGGTCCAAGGTAGCCCACCGTTGGGGGTTCAGAGCAACCCCAAAGTCACCACACCAGCAGCTCAGGGCCGGTCAGGTGCAGAGTTCAAAGTGGTGCCCAAAACACATAGGCTAGAATGGAGAGAAGGGGGTGCCCCGGTTCCGGTCTGCTTGCAGGTAAGTACCCGCGTCTTCGGAGGGCAGACCAGAGGGGTTTTGTAGGGCACCGGGGGGGACACAAGCCCACACAGAAATTTCACCCTCAGCGGCGCGGGGGCGGCCGGGTGCAGTGTAGAAACAGGCGTCGGGTTCGCAATGTTAGTCTATGAGAGATCTCGGGATCTCTTCAGCGCTGCAGGCAGGCAAGGGGGGGGGTTCCTCGGGGAAACCTCCACTTGGGCAAGGGAGAGGGACTCCTGGGGGTCACTTCTCCAGTGAAAGTCCGGTCCTTTAGGTCCTGGGGGCTGCGGGTGCAGGGTCTCTCCCAGGCGTCGGGACTTTGGATTCAAAGAGTCGCGGTCAGGGGAAGCCTCGGGATTCCCTCTGCAGGCGGCGCTGTGGGGGCTCAGGGGGGACAGGTTTTGGTACTCACAGTATCAGAGTAGTCCTGGGGTCCCTCCTGAGGGGTTGGATCTCCACCAGCCGAGTCGGGGTCGCCGGGTGCAGTGTTGCAAGTCTCACGCTTCTTGCGGGGAGCTTGCAGGGTTCTTTCAAGGCTGCTGGAAACAAAGTTGCAGCCTTTCTTGGAGCAGGTCCGCTGTCCTCGGGAGTTTCTTGTCTTTTCGAAGCAGGGGCAGTCCTCAGAGGATGTCGAGGTCGCTGGTCCCTTTGGAAGGCGTCGCTGGAGCAGGATCTTTGGAAGGCAGGAGACAGGCCGGTGAGTTTCTGGAGCCAAGGCAGTAGTCGTCTTCTGGTCTTCCTCTGCAGGGGTTTTCAGCTAGGCGGTCCTTCTTCTTGTAGTTGCAGGAATCTAATTTTCTAGGGTTCAGGGTAGCCCTTAAATACTAAATTTAAGGGCGTGTTTAGGTCTGGGGGGTTAGTAGCCAATGGCTACTAGCCCTGAGGGTGGGTACACCCTCTTTGTGCCTCCTCCCAAGGGGAGGGGGTCACAATCCTAACCCTATTGGGGGAATCCTCCATCTGCAAGATGGAGGATTTCTAAAAGTTAGAGTCACTTCAGCTCAGGACACCTTAGGGGCTGTCCTGACTGGCCAGTGACTCCTCCTTGTTTTTCTCATTATTTTCTCCGGCCTTGCCACCGAAAGTGGGGCCTGGCCGGAGGGGGCGGGCAACTCCACTAGCTGGAGTGTCCTGCTGGGTTGGCACAAAGGAGGTGAGCCTTTGAGGCTCACCGCCAGGTGTGACAATTCCTGCCTGGGGGAGGTGTTAGCATCTCCACCCAGTGCAGGCTTTGTTACTGGCCTCAGAGTGACAAAGGCACTCTCCCCATGGGGCCAGCAACATGTCTCGGTTTGTGGCAGGCTGCTAAAACTAGTCAGCCTACACAGATAGTCGGTTAAGTTTCAGGGGGCACCTCTAAGGTGCCCTCTGGGGTGTATTTTACAATAAAATGTACACTGGCATCAGTGTGCATTTATTGTGCTGAGAAGTTTGATACCAAACTTCCCAGTTTTCAGTGTAGCCATTATGGTGCTGTGGAGTTCGTGTTTGACAAACTCCCAGACCATATACTCTTATGGCTACCCTGCACTTACAATGTCTAAGGTTTTGTTTAGACACTGTAGGGGTACCATGCTCATGCACTGGTACCCTCACCTATGGTATAGTGCACCCTGCCTTAGGGCTGTAAGGCCTGCTAGAGGGGTGTCTTACCTATACTGCATAGGCAGTGAGAGGCTGGCATGGCACCCTGAGGGGAGTGCCATGTCGACTTACTCGTTTTGTCCTCACTAGCACACACAAGCTGGCAAGCAGGGTGTCTGTGCTGAGTGAGAGGTCTCCAGGGTGGCATAAGACATGCTGCTGCCCTTAGAGACCTTCCTTGGCATCAGGGCCCTTGGTACTAGAAGTACCAGTTACAAGGGACTTATCTGGATGCCAGGGTCTGCCAATTGTGGATACAAAAGTACAGGTTAGGGAAAGAACACTGGTGCTGGGGCCTGGTTAGCAGGCCTCAGCACACTTTCAATTGTAAACATAGCATCAGCAAAGGCAAAAAGTCAGGGGGCAACCATGCCAAGGAGGCATTTCCTTACAGTAAGGCTTAGTGTCCGGAGGGACGATAGGTTAATAGATTATTAAAAATGAAAGATCCAGTTTTTACTTTACAATTCAGAGTCTCCCGAAAATGAATGTTGAAAAGAAGTTTACCTTCCATCGAACTGTAAGAAATATTTGTGACTCCGCCTCTTTCTTTTGCGTACAGTCTCTCTTGAGAACTGAACAGGAAGGGGGAAGTAGTTGATCTAGAATACAGTCACTTGTGTCATCTAGCCAAGTGTCAGTAAGGCAGCACAAGTCAAGGTGTAGAGATTTACTAAATTCAGTGACCTGAATCCTGTGTTTCCCTGCTGATCTTGTGTTACAAAGTGCAAAGAAACATTTAAATGCCGCCTTTATTAGGAATAAGTGAAACATTGTAATCATGCAAGTGATTAGAAGTGAACAACATTAAATTCGTTAGAGTAGTACTTTGTTTAGAGTATCTTTTGCATACTGTGGAAGTGTTTATTCGGTATTAAGGCAACTGAGGTCACATGCAGCGTATTTGGGTACTAAATCATTACCCGAATTAGTATCCAGAGAAGACTGCTTGTACAAATTAGAATCGGACGTGGGCTGGCAGCTTGCAGCATCCAGAAGTTGCCTTGGTGTGTCTTTGGCACCGGCTTTACTTTGCAGGGGTCGGAGTAGCGACACATCTGTTAAAACGCTGCCCAGGCTTCTATAAAAGCACCAAGCTTTCCCAAAATGGTCTCACCAGTGAAACTATGAAATGAATCTGCCTACTGCAAACTCAGGAAAAGGCCCGACTGGCTAGCAGTGAAGTGGACGGGAGAGGAATGGAGCAACCGTGGCCCGAGGAAAAACGATCTTTTAATAAAGTGTAGAAATGTAATTTACATAAACTACAATGTGCAAAGTACCAATATAAGCAACAAAAGAAACAATTTTATATGGCAACAAATTCTTATGTTTAATAGAAACAAAGTTATATTCTTAAAGTAGCAGCAAAAATCGGTCAGAAAGTAAGGGGGTAGCCAATGTAATAAAATTGCCCCCATCCTCTTCTGGCTATGCTTATTCGGCCGAGTAGTTAAGCAGTGTAGCCATACAGAGTGATGCTTCAACTTTCCTGTTTAGTCATGGATACCTCCCAGAGGCTGATCTCGCAGTGAGATCCCCTGCTTTATCTTGCCCACGGCCGCTTCTTGCACCCAAGTCCCTAGCTGCAGCTTATCATGGCAGTCCCCCCTACTTCCACTCCCCCGATGTCAGCCATGTGTTGCTTTGCAGGTAAGGTTTTCTTCTTGGACCTACTGTAATCTTTGAGTTGTCACATCCCGTTGGCTTAAGTGAGAGGATCCACCATTCCCCTTTAGTCATTCCACTCTGAGACCCCCACCTCGATAACAATGTGTCACTCGACTTGCGTTAAAAAAAATGACGCTGCTCGAGCAATGCAAGGAAGGCCTAAAAGCCCTGCTCTGAGCATGCGTTAAATTTGAATGCAGTGAAGCCACGAAACAACACAGTGAAATCTTGTAAATTTCACTGCGCCAATTCTGCGCAGCTTTTAACAAGGGAATGCCTACCTTGCATACATTATACCTAACACAGGTATAATGTGGCACCAGGCTTTATAAACTGGCACAATGGTCCCACTACGCCAGTTTATAAATGTGGCACACTGTAGAGGACTGCTTCGCGCCACCCCTGTGTCAAGACAATGAAGCAATGGTGGTGCTAGGGGCTTGTAAATGAGACCCTTTGTTTTTATGTCTGTGCCCCTGCTCTGATGAATTCCCCAGCTCCCAATTCGGCAATGCTTCTGTGCTTCTACCTCCGCTAGTAGGCTCAGCAGCTTCCCACAGGGGCTTGCTCCACACGTCATCTACCATGGGTAAATGGTGCCGGTAGATCGTGAGTGTTGCTTCCCTTCCATCCTCGTCTTCCTCCAGAACATAGGTGAGGGAATCTCAGCCACTTATGTCCTCACCATCTGCCCCACTCCTGTACAACCATCTCTGCCTCCACGATCAACCTCAAAGAAGCCCGAGAACTGGCCTTCTTAAACTCTGAGACTACACTGACTGGCTTACTCTTTCAGCAGCAAAGATCGACTCTCTGCAGCCTTTATCAACCCTTCTTGTCTACCTCGTCTCCATCACCTGCATCTTAGTTGTTGTGGTGATAGATGGCCCCTGTATTCCGTTTGATTGAGATAGATCTCCCTGGAACCTCCCCGAGTTATGTTCACTCAAAGTCAAGTCCATTCACTGAGCATGTGACTGACTTTTATATGTGCTCTCTCTCTTTCTCCACTATGCAGTCATAGTTAGGACCATGTTTCCATAGAAAAAGCGTTTTTGACTTGCCTATAACTTTGGTAATGTTTGATTAATCTTCACAAAATGTTCCCATAAAAGTGCCCCAGTGATTCTTGTTGTGCACTGTAAGTTTCAGGGTGATCGATCAAATGGGAGCCAAGAAAAAGAGGGGTCAAAAAAGTTGTGTTTCCCATGTTAATTACCATAGGACTTATGACCACGACTACAGCCCAGACCACTGGATGGAATTACACCAAGTTTGGCAGAAAGCTAGCTCTCCTTTATGCAGATTGTGCTTTCGTTTGTTTGGTGTAAATCCGTTCAGAAGTTTTTGAGAAATTTAAGGGAATCCAAATTTGTATATCTTGGCCGTGCCGACTTTGCGAATAACTACAAGCTCGTGCTGGTAAAAGCACAGCTCTGATTGGCTGCTAACACTTCATCCAGGAAGTGTTGGCAGCCATCTTAGGACTCTGCTTCAGCCAAGTCCCAACAAAAAAAACACACAAAAAAAGGGAAAAGGGTCAGCGTAGGGACACCATGACCCATTAACTCTGGCGTTGGGGCAATTTTTTTTATAAAAACAAACGCAGACTTCTGTACTTGTAAAGCCCCTGGGTGGGCCAGGTCCCGGGGCATTTACATTTTTCATGAGGGGGACCACCAGCCCCACCAGCAGCCCCGGAGATGGCCACCTCCCCAGGGCACTTATTGTAAATAACGCAGGGCGGGGTGCGGCCCACCCACAGCCCCGGGGACCGCCACCTCCCTGGGGCACTGATTTAAAGAATGTGGGGAGGCCGCCAGCCCCCCCCCCCAGAGCCCTGGGGACCACCAACTCCCTGGGACTTTAAACAAATATGGTGCGGGGCTGCCCAGCCCCCCACAGCCCCAAGGACAGCCATCTCCCCAGGGCACCTAATGAAAATAACGTGTGAAAGGGCAGGTTGGCCCACTGCAGCTTCAGGCACCTCCACCTCCCTGGGGCTTTGCATAAATACAGTGCAGGGGTGCTGCACAGCCCCTCCACAGCCCTGGGGACCACCACCTGACTGGGGCTTAAAACAACTATGGTGCAGGGTAGAGGCCCCCAGTCCCCCTGCTTCCTCGGGGGCCACCACCTCCCCGGGGCACTTAATGAAAATAACACTGTTGTAGTTGGACTCTTGCTCTAGGCAAGACTGCTGGTTTAGGGATGACAGCACTTTTGTTTGTAGATGTCAAAGCCAATTCTACAAGTCGCAAGTGTCGGGCCAATCCTTTCAGCTCACAAGCAGTACCTCACCAAAACCCAAACAGTAAAAGGTGATTTCTGGCAGCCTTTACGCATGGACTCTAGAATGTGATATCTCAGGAGAGTCGTGGTTAAACAGAGATTACCCTTTTCTCACATGAGCAACAAGTCTCAGTCACACACAGGCAATGAAGGAGATGCAGGGACGTTTTCAATAGGTTTTATTAACAAGACTGCAACCTACTGTAAAATGCATGTGCTGCAATATTTAGGATAATGAACAATGCAAGAAGCAAAATGGTAAAGATGAGAGTCGTGAATACAAAGACCCCCACCATATTGCAATGAACATAAGATGTAAAATATCCCTAAAACCCTACCATGGAGTACCTAATCTCTAACCCAAAGAGAGCTAGGTGTGATAAACCTAATCTGCCATTACCAGGTCCATGAGAAGCACCCCCCAACCCTTGTTATCTTGGCATGAAGTTTCTAGATCAGACACAGTGGGGACACGAAGGCTAGGCCTGCATCAAGGCAACGTGTAGCATAGATAGCGCCGATAGCATCTGGTAAGAATCCCTCTGATAAACTTGACTGCCTGAGATGTATTTATACAGATCTTGTAGGACCCCTGACGCAAGTATGTTCTTAAACAATAGATAAGAAGGCATGCCTGAGACGGAAATTATATAAAAAATTCCCTCCAAAAGTTCATTATGTTCTTGCCACACGTAACTGGGAAAGGGACATTATGTGAATATCTACGTATAACACTTGTCTTTGATGCTGATAGTGTCCCCTTCACAGAGTGGTACTAATAACGTGAAATCAAAACATACATAGCAGCCACCTGGGAAGAAATAATTAAATAAATGTGATAAAACCGAGCAGACTAAGTAGGTTAAAAGTCACTAGGTTACGGGGGCACAGGTCTGCAAGCCAGAAGGCTAAGCGAACTCCTGACGCCCAATAAAACTAAATAGGATCCAATACACACGGGGGCTGCAGGCCTCCCGCATCCCCGGGAACTGCCACCTGCCCGGGGCACTTAATCTAAATATTGTGGGGGGGCATGTGGCCCCCTCACTTCCCCAGGAACACCACCACCCCAAGGCACTGATTCAAAATAAAGCAGGGTGGTGCCCAGACCCCCCCGCCCCCCAATAGCCCTGTGGACTGCCACCTCCCCAGGGCTTTGAATAAATACAATGTGGGGGCTACAGTGTGGGGGCTTGCAGCCCCCCTGCAGCCCCATGATCCACCACCTGCGCTGGCACAAGTTATACTTGAGATAACTCTAACTGTAACTGGTGAATTTCTATGGTTTTGTAAGAGTAAATTCAGAACCTAACTATAACATTACTGAAAACCTTTGGTTATTTAAGTGAATATATATATATATACATAAACACACAGAATGGGTAACTGTGTCATATGGGCCTATATTGCCCTACAGAACCCAGAGGTATAACGAAACTGGAGGGGTCCCCTGGGCAAAGAACATGGAGGGGCCTCCCTCTAAACTCACTCAGGAGCTCTCAGACCAGGGTGCTTCACAAAGGGGGCTCCCTGGAGCTCCGGCCCCTCCCCTCCACACCACAGGGGCTGCTGGGGGCGTTTGTTACGCCACCGATAGAACCATATCACACGTTATTTATTATGGACTTTTTATATTACATGTTTGATTAATTGATCTGAGTACTATTTAGAAAGTTTGGAGTAATTGAATATCATTCATTTAGTATTCGTTGTTTGTCTGAGACTTCTGAAATCTGTCAGTGTTCTGAGAAATGTGTATTTTGTTATGGGTAATGTGCTAATCTTTAAAATATGTTTTATGCAACAATGTCTGCTATAAGTCAAATTTTAAATCAAAGCATATTGTAAGGAAATTAAAAACTTGCAAGCTAAAAAATGTGGTTTTCTTTTGTAGCACATGGACACTATAGAGTAGATTTAACAAGACATATATAAAGAAAGAAAATAATGTGCAGTGAGGAATAGTAGAACATTCTGCTGCAATGGTGAGCTTGTCGTGCATGCTGATGAATGCTCCGAAAGCAGCACTAGCATTTGCCAGCATCCACTGATCTATTTGTTTAGGGAAGCTAATCTTGAAATTTCCTGAAAATATCCTGAAAATTAATTCAGCACTGTGAATTACAGGTAATAAGTTTAAGATGTTTTTCCTCAGCTTTGAAACCACTGGCAAACATTTAATAAGAAGGCTTAACCATGAAATATATATGTAGATATTAAAAGAGAGAGGCTGTTTCTGGTGACATATGTGGTTATTTCCAAATTTTCTAAACCAGTGTTATTCTGTATGCTGCAGTATATCTTAATAGTTTATCTTGAAAATTATGCATACAATATTCGGTCCCTTTTTGTGTCCTCTTGTTCCGTAACGAATAAAGTTATCTGACATTCACGTTCTGTCTTGGACACAAGCTGGAAGAAGTTCATCCTTGTGCAGATAGCACACATATGTGTAATATGTGTTGCAGTAGAGTGGTACCCACTTTAAAAGCCATATATTATTTGCCCCGACTAGCTGTGGTCTACAGTGCAGGCACCCTGCTAATTGATGTGCCAGTACAGAAGCAGGCAGATATATGTGTTGTGTGTCTAGCTGGGTGAAGGAAATTAAAATGTAATCAGGCCACACAGTCATCGATTTACAGTGAAATAATTTAAGTCAAGAGTGATAATGCTCTTATTTATATAGCTTTCCCAATAGCATCAATATGAAGGTGTGGTTTGGAGGTGAGAGCGCAAACAAGTTAATAGGGAGAGCAGTGCAAGGGTAAGGCTTGGCTCTAAGGTCCAGATGCATAATTTTATGAAATTGTGATTCCCTAATTGCGCTTCCCTGTGATTTACAATTAAGTAAGCGCTATTCTAATGAATGAAACCTATGGAGTTTCGTTTTGCATTTCCTAATGGATCACAAAGTGACCTACCTCATTAATATTCATGAGGTTGGTTGCAATTTACGACCCATTAGGAAACGCTAAAATCACGGGGATGGTGGCCAGCTTGGCTCAGCGGACCACCATGTCTGTGATTGCTTCTCAATAAAGCAATCCTTTTTTTTCTTTTTTTTTTTTTTTAAAAAGCAGCCCCTTTTCCCTAAGTGAAAATGGGATATGTTTTTAAAAAAAAAAGAAAGAAAAGTTTTCTTTTCATTTTTTAAGAATAGGCAGTGGTCCCTGGGACCACTGCCTGCTCTTTAAAAAAATGTTCCCATGCATTCACAAAGAAGAAGGGGTCCCTCGGGGACCCCTTCCCTTTTGCGAATTGGTTGCCACCTACTTGAAGTAGGTGGTAAAATGTGAATGTTTTGCGACCCATTTTGGTCACAAAACATTCCTGCATACCGCTGCGATTCAGTATTAGGAAGGGATGCCTTTGACACGCCCCTTCCTAATACCGAATCTGTATGTAGTCGCAATCCCAATTTGTGATTCGGTAACAAGTTACCGAATCGCAAATTGGAATTCATACATACCAAAATGCATTTTTGCAGTCGCAAACAGCCCAATCAGGCCATTTGCAACTGAAAAAATGCATGATACATACGGCCCAAAGAGCCAGTGCATGAGCCAAGCCATGAAAATATTTAGTATGTAAATCATGCCACGAACAGCATGTAAAAATTATTTTCAAATTTCAAAAACCTGTATTCTTTAACATGTGGAAGCGTTTCACCACAGTAGGTCAAATTATATCACTGCGCGATATTTATTGAAAGCTTCAAGCATAAACCTAGAAATATTCCGCCCTCACCACAATGTCATTATAGAACTAAGAAGCAAGTCATTTGTCACCACACATAGGGCCTAGATTCTTATTACAGATGGAGCAACATTATACTGCAATAAAAACAAGAGTTTTTTTGTACAGCGCACAGTAAACGCATGTCTTTGAGCTCATATGCAATGATGAAGAAAAAGGAAACTCTCTGAAATAAAATATTTGCCTGGGAACACACAATTTGTTCAAGCGGGGGAACTGGGGTTGATCCCATGTATTCTAATTTCACATTGTGAAATTCAGCCTCTAAATCGGTATCTTTGTCTCTCCTTTTTCACATAAAAGTTAAATTTTTTGCCTTTAATTCCAGGTGCATTAGGTTAGATAGTTGTCGGCTGGAAGAAGGTACAAGGTAACTAGGCTCGTTTTTGGGTTCAGTGTTCAAAAGTGGCCTCAAACGGAGCCAAAACGGGCATCTTGCTCGCCCTTTCAGTGACTCGCCCAGGTCTAGGCTGGTTGGCCCCAAATTCAGTGGAAGTCGGAATTCAAACCCCTGGTGAATAAAACAGATAATGACAGATAGTTATAAAATATAAATTTGTTCAAACAACACAAAAATAAAATTCTAATAGTGTATCAAAGTCTGAGTATTATAGGGATAAACCAGTGTTCAGAATTACTAAACATGTTAAAATGACAGTGGGCTACAAAGAGTTAGTGCAGAACTGAGGGAGTAAACAGTCATTTGCTACCACAGAAGGTAGGATGCCTAAGATGGTAGATCTGTTGCATTTCTATTCAGAGGTCATCCCAAGCATCCTCATCCTGGGTAGAACTGTACATTCAACCTTCTAACACGGGTCTCTGCTTAGTGATGGACATATATCCAGGCTGTCCTCCTGATAGGCTTAGAACCCATTGCTCTCTTGGAGATGTGCGAGGAACTCTGAAGTCTAGCCTACCACCACCATCCACAGTGTGAAACAGCACGTGAGCGTCTTGACTTAAGCTTTCCTTTCTTCGACGTGGGAGAAGATTCGGCTGGCAAAAGAAAGTGACTAATATCGAGGTGCAGTAAGCAGGATTTTGATACGAGGGTGAAGTTTGAAAGGGGGCTTAAACTTATTGGATTTCTTAGCTAGCAAAGCAAGAGAGCCATTATGGACAATACTCTGGACCACGACGGTGGGTTTGAAAAGTATCCCCTGCTTGATCGGCAGCCGATTCACGTGTAGTCAGGTTGGAGAGGTATGTTCCCTAGAAGAGGCATCGGCAATAATAAATGCAACGCTACTTTTGCATCAGCTGTGATATCCTAATGGAGATCTAAGACGAGGGCAAATAACATGCATTTGCATAGCCTAATCGTCATTGGGTAAGAGTAGTAATTACTTGTTTGTGCTAATTCGCTGGAATAAAATCAGCATTTTCCTAAGGACTTTTAACTGCCAAAACCAGGAGCCGGACACTTTATTAATCTGTGGCGTTAAAGTACAATTCAATTAAAAGCCCCACATTTTTAACTGCTGTTGGAAGGACGGGGGTGGGCCAACAGACGTAGGCCACAAAGAAGGTAGTAATTTTGCCAGGTAGCATTTAGTGACCTATACCTCCGTATTATCAGGATTCAATTCATGAAAACTACAGGCCACCCACTCTCTTACAAGAAGATTATCGTAGAGATCGCTATTGGGCATTTCAGGTAGAAATTTGAAAAGCATTTGTGTGTCATCGATGTACATACAGAATTGGACCCCCAAATCCATCAATGCCAGAGGCAAAGGAGCCACATAAATGATAAACAGCAACGGGGACAATATGGAACCGTGAGGAACACCCAATCTACATGGAGGGTAGAAGAGTAGGTGAGTATAGGTTTACTACTCTTACTAGGGTGGAATATTGTCTACCACTTCAAGGAACATACTTTTATCTTCAAGGTAAAAAGATGTAGAGTTACCTTTAGGAAATCTATGCTTATCTCTCTCTCTCTCTCTCACTTAAAAAACTAAAGGTTACTGGGACATTATAGGCTCACATTTTAAATGTACGAAATCATAGAAATTCCCCAGTTATAGTCAAGTAACTATAACTCGTGCCCTAGGGTAACTATAACTCGCTTCCCTGCCACGCACAGGTATATGATCAAGAATTTTACTGCAGATTTCACAGTGACTTTATCAATGTTGTTATCAAAAATGTAATGAGTGTTGTAGTTCGTTCAGTAATCATTAGTGCATGGCGAGGGCACGAGTTACAGTTACTTGAGGTAACTCTAACTATAACTGGTGATTTTCTACGGTTTTGTACATTTAAAATGTGAGCCTACCTTTAACGTCCCTGTAACCTTTGGTAGTTTAAGTGTATTTCTATGTTCTTGTTTAATTATTTTTCCTAACTATAACATCCCTGTAACCTTTGTTTTGTTCAGTGAATTTTCTTTTTACGTATAGTGATGTTACTATACGTTAATCCAACCACTGCCAGGCCCGGCGTCTAACCCCGTATAAGCACCCAACCTTGCACCATGCACAGCCTTTGCCTGTGTGCAGCGGAGGTTGCCTGCAAGACCTGGCCTGCAGCCAGACCCTGTGGCAACCCCCCCAACCACCCAACTCCATACTGCACACAGCCCTTTGGCCGTGCATGGCAGAAGTTGGCCACAGCCTCTCTGGGTGTCAGAATAGGTGCGAGAGGGGTATCTGGGGGTGAAAGTGGCTGTGAGAGTATCTGTCTGGGTGTGAAGGTGTGTATATCGGTGTTTTAGTGGATGTGTCTGTGTGTGTGCAGGTCTGTGAGTGGGTGCATGAGGCTGTCAGTGGATCTGTGAGTGGGTGTGTGAGAGTCTGAGTGGGCCTGTGAGTGGGTGCGTAAATGTCTGAGTGGGTCTGTGAGTGGGTGCGTGAGGGTCTGACTGGGTCTGTGAGTGGGTGCAAGAGGGCCTGAGTGGGTCTGTGAGTGGGTGCGTGAGTGTCAGAGTGGGTCTGTGGTTGGCTGCATAAGTGTGAGTGGATATGTGTGAGTGGGAGAAATTGGTTGAAAGAGAGTCAGAGAGAGAAAAGTGAGAGGGAGAGAGATAGATAGTTTTTTAGGCGTTGATGTATGATTTACTTAGAATGAGATATTTCTCTACAATTTAAAATAAAAATGTATTTGTCATTGTTGAAAATAAAACTAATTTGTACTTTTTTTTTTTTTTTAAAGGGAATCGAGTCCTAACTGATCAGTGTGAAGGTCTAGCACCCTCCACACTGAGCTATAGGTGTTTTAAAAAAAAAAAAACATTCTTAGCCCTTTATGGGCAATCTGGGACCTCGGGGGAGATTTCTTTTGTAAAACATTTAATAAAAACACCCTTACAGGCTATCAGGCACTGCGGGGGAAGCCCTTATGGTGCCATTGCTTCAACAAGCACAGAACTCCTTTGACAGCAGCTCCATGCTTGCTGAAGCATTTAATCTCTTTCTCCTGCACGCATGCAGGGGACAGAGATGAAAGCTTCCGTTTTTGACAGGTCCCGCTGACAAAACCTGAAGTGTTTGCTGTGGCCCGTGGGTGGGTACCTCTGTCCAGAGCAGGAGCCGGACCGTAGCTCCAAGAGGGGGACCCCCTCCAACATGAACTCAGCCCCAGGAGGGTGGTGGTTTGTGGGGCTTGGGGGTCCCAAACGGACCTCCTTTCTTTTTTAAAATATTTTCTCTGGGTGTTTGTGGTTCCCAAAGCAGCGGTGGGCCATGTTGTCCCGCTTATAATTCAGTGTAGCCCCAGGGGTGTGGCGGTCCCCAGTGCTGAGGAGGAGTCCATCGGGCCTCCCCCACTTATTTAAAGCATTTTTGCCTTGTCGGTGGTGGCCCCCAGGGTGCGGGGGTCACAGGGCCCCTGCATTAATTGCATTGATTGCCCCAGGGAGGTGCTGATCCCCGGGGTAGCCGGGGGAGGCACACAGCCCCTGCATATTTAATATTAGCCCTGGGGAGGTGGTGGTCCGCAGGGCAGCAGGGAGGCATACGGCCTCCGCATATGACTCAAAAGCCCCAGGGGATGCCAGTCACCGGGGCAGTGGGAGGGGGCTAAGAGCCTCCTCCAGCATTTTTACGCAAAAGCCCTCTGAACTTGGCCCACCCAGGAGCTTTATAGTAACGAAGCGCAGGAGCCCACGCTTCGTTTTTTGTTTTTTTTATGTTGGATCTGCAGATCCACCATGACTCTGTCCGTAAAATGAGAAAAAAAATGTTTTTTTGCCCTTCAGCCGAGTCCCAAGATGGCTGGCAACACTCCAACAGCTTATGTTGTTAAAGTGTTATCAGCCAATCCGATCTCAGCACGAATATACAAATCTGGATTTTCCTTAATTTCTCTAAAACTACTGAACAAAATTACACCAAAATAAATAAAGTAGCTTTCTGGACCAGGACCTACCTTTCTGCCAAATTTGGTGTAATTCCGTCTAGTAGTTTCAGTGCTATCGCTGTTTAAAATCCCTTTGGAAAATGTGTTTCGGGACCTCCCTATAACTACCTAGTGGCAACTGCCACCAGGTAATATATATATATATATATATATATATATATTACACACATACTTACCTTGATGGTATAGTGTTAGTTTAATGTTCCGCAGTCAATATTGTTGTTGGTTGATATATGTTGTCACTCAATATTCTGGCATACAGGCGGCAAAGAACTGGAGAGCTTCTTCTGCATGTGGTGACACGTGAAATAAGCTCTAGAGCTTTTTGGCACATTTTGTGCAGTATCTTTTTGGGTTCCTTCAGTGAAACTTTGCACCCTCACCACACCTGTTTTGGCTCTGGTTTCTGCCAAGAATGAATAGTCTGAGCATCAACTTCCTACCTACCTTCCTATGTGATGTTATATTATGATAATTTGTAAAGCACACTATCACTGGGGTTGGGTGGGGGGACGGATCCTGACACTGTGCAGGTGTAAATCTGGCCCAGCCTAGGGCAGGTGGGAAGCTATTTGAAGAGCCAGATCTTTAACTTCTTGCAGAACTCAAGAATCAAGGAGGAGGTTCTAATGTATAATGTCAAGTTGTTCCACGCTTTAGGAGTGATGTAGGAAAAGGCTTGTCACTGGATCTGGTTTTGAGATTTTGTGTTCAAGTAGGTGTCCAACTGAGGGGAGGTGTCCAGACTGTGTGTGGAAGGAGATGCAGTTGTTGTGGTATGCTGGCCCATTGTTGTGCAGTACTTTGAAGGTGTGGATTAGAAGTTTCAACTGAGCGTGCCTGTGTATGAGGAGCCAGGGAAGCTACTTTAGATGTGGTGTGATGCATGTGTGGTATGGGAGGTTGAAATTCAGCCTGGCTGCCAAGTTTTAAATAGTTTGTATTTGGCTGGTGAGAATCTTATTGAACCCTATGTAGAGGGTGTTCCCGTCATCTAGCTTGCTAGTGACAAGAGCATGAGTTACAGTTTTTGTGGTGCTGGTTGGAAGTCACTTGAAGTTTTACCTCAGCATCTGCAGGGGGTGGAAGCAGAAGGCTGTGATGGCATTGACATGGTCGGTCATGTCTAGTTTGCTGTTGATGATGATCCAGAAGTTATTGGCATCGGTGGATCAGGAGGGTGTGGGGCCCAATTCAAATGGCCACCTTGTGGAGTACTGTGGTGAGGTGTTCTTTCCAAAAACCACAACTTCTCTCTTGTCAATGTTCTTTTTAAAACAGATGGTCTCTGTCCAGTTAGCTATTTCTGTCATGCAGACACTGACCTTGTTCCTGATGCTGGGGCTCGTCTCAGAGAGAGTGTATTTGAGTGTTGTTAATGTAGGAAAGGATGTCAGTGTCATGAGCCAGGATGATGCTGGCAAGTGGGATCATGTATGCGTTAAAGAGAGTAGGGTTTGATGATTATCCTTGCAGCACTCCACAGATGAGGTTGTGGGTGTCCGATGAGTAGGGGGCCAGGGTGACTGACTGAGTCCGGCCAATAAAGAAAGAGCAAATCCATTGAAGAACATTTTACAATAAAAGTCACCAGATCCTCGGTTATTATTGAGTTGGATGAGACATCTACAGAATAAGGCAGCTTCAGAGAATAACCTGCAAGACCTGAATAAGGGGAGGGTATGTGGGACATTTTGGCTGTATATTTTGGGGTAAATTCCTGATTAAAGTAGAAGTAGAATCATATTTGCAATTATCCAGGAGATGCATGTAGGGATTGTTGTGATTTACTTACAATTGTACAGGTGGATGATCTGATCATAGTTATGCTGAGTTGCATAGAAATAATGATCACCTTCACAGGTGGACATTCTGTTGAACTGTATTTGCAATGTGTCGTGTGTTCCCCTGATATGTTTCCCATTTATGAAGATCTAACCATCTGTACTTGAACACTGTGTCCACAATGAACCTAGTTATGTTTTGCTATCAATTTTGTGTTATTTATTGCAAGTGAAAATAAATACCAAAAGAATGGTTGCTTCCAAACTCAGTCTATGTTTTACATTCTCTAGCTGATCCTTTTTGGAGGCATTATTTCAGTTGGTGCCATCTTTCTGGATAGAATGATCCCTGCCTGTTATGGCAAGGTTTTGGCCTATCAGTGGGCTTTGGGCAGTCCTGTATACCACCCGTTTCTATTCTTCCAGGTCTTGCTCCTAATGGTCAACATTTCCAACTCTGTAGTTTTTCACATCTGACTTGCTGGTATGGCTGCTTCATGTAAGAAGGGGCGTGGCACCAATCATCCCAAATCTCTGGCTTATGTCTAGTGCCACCCTTTGGGAAGAGGAAAAGGCTACCAACAAATTGAGTTGCAGTTTTGGTTAACTATTTTGTGAGATACTTTGAGTCTGTACAACAAAATGGGGGCTGTTTTGGGTGTTACATTAAAAAAAAGTATTCTCCTTGAAAGTCGACAATGGTGCGTGTTTGGATTTCACCAGTCTCACCTTTGGGCACCTAAACAAATAGGGTGGGTGCCAGCCAATAGCAAACACACTGCTGGGTTATCCATTCTAAAGAGTGCCGAAGAATTAGGTTATTAAGAAACTGGGCTCTCAAGTTCTGATCTTTCCCATCAAGTGAGCACTCTGGAAATGCTTTGGTGGTTTTAGATATTTACAATGCATAGTAGATGCCTGACGATGTCAAATCAAACACACTGTTTTTAGATTTGACCTTTCTTTGTGCAACTCAGAAGGATCATATTTAATCCTTTTTTGTGCACCTCAAAGGGATCATATTTAACCCTTTCACTGCCAGGCCTCACTCCCAACTGCCCCCCGCTAATCCTTTGTTTGGCTATTTGGGGTACATAGCGCTTAGGCCTTCATAATATTTTGTCCATGCCAAATGTGCGCTCTATTTTTTTTCCAAGCATCCTGAGGATTCTAAAGGTACCCTAGGTTTGTGGATTCACTTGGAGGGGACTGAGAAAATAGCCAAAATATAGCTACATTTTAAGTTTTTGGGGAAAAGTAGAAGAAAAGTGTCTGTTTTTTCCTTAAAAAAGATATCAACAAATGGTTTGATGTGGTAAACATGCAGAGCTAAATCAAAAATGGATTTTTTTACAACAGGTTGGCATTTTTGAAAGAGGTAGCCCATTTTTCCTATTGTTTGTGCTTTCAACCTACTTCCAGTTTGTGGTTCAAACTAATGAGTGATCGAGGAAAGCTATATAGTTCTGAAAAGTAGCCAAAATTCTGAATTGAGCAAGGGGTCATATGTGTAGATCCCTCAAGGTTTTCTGTAAGAAACTAAGGCCCTCATTACAACATTGGTGGTAAATCCCACGTACCGCCGTGCAGAAGACTGCCAACACACCGCTGCGGTGGTGGAATTCCGCTACAGCTATTACTACCCACAGCTCGGAATCTGCCAAAATCCAGTCACCCACACATGTCCGCCACACCAAAGGTCAGTGATAAACTGGCGATAACAAAACCGACACCGTCACGCCAACAGGAATACGCCAACACTATCACAACCCACAAATCCATGCGGCGGTGGTACACACCGCCGCGCTCAAAATACACACACATTTACAAAACACAACCACATTGGACAAATCGAAATATACACACACCTGATACACATACACACAACACACCCACATCACTCACAAACCCTTACTACCAAAATTGAGAAAGAAGGCCAGAGAAAGACACCACCAGAAACAACACTAGCATCCACAGGCACACAACACCATCACTCACACACCATCCACGCACCTCAGACAACACACACAAACACATCCCCTCACACATCACAACCGACACCACCTTACACATCACCCACACCACATCATGGCACCTCAACGACACCCCAGGTTCTCTGAGGAGGAGCTCAGGGTCATGGTGGAGGAAATCATCCGGGTAGAGCCACAGCTATTCGGGTCACAGGTGCAGCACACCTCCATTGCTAGGAAGATGGAGCTATGGTGCAGAATCGTCGACAGGGTCAACACAGTGGGACAGCATCCAAGAACAAGGGATGACATCAGGAAGAGGTGGAACGACCTACGGGGGAAGGTGCGTTCTGTGGTCTCCAGACACCAGATTGCAGTACAGAGGACTGGCGGCAGACCCCCACCTCCTCCCCCACAACTAACAACATGGGAGGAGCAAGTCTTGGCTATACTGCATCCTGAGGGCCTCGCAGGAGAAGCAGGAGGAATGGACTCTGGTAAGTCAACTCTTAACTATTATATCCCCCACCCTACCTGCATGCTATCACATACCCCCACCCTCACCCCCCATCACTCCAACATCTTACAAATGTCCCACTATCACAACCCACCCATCCCAACACCAAGCCCTGCATGCAACACAAAGCATGGACACCCATCACCAAAGCATGTCCACAACAGATACCCACACAGTCCCCAAACCAATTATCACACAAGGTCCTCGACAAGAATGCAAGCACTGGAGTACAGGGTCACTCACCCATTGCACATGATGGAATAATCATGCCTTTACATCATTGCAGGACCCCTACCCAACGTCACCGGACAGGAGGTTCCAGACATGTCCAGTCCCCCCACAGAAGAGGCCCACAGTGATGACAGCAGCTCTGTCCAACTGGATCAAGATGACCAGCCCGGCCCATCTGGGACCTCGGGACAGTCGGTTCCCCTGACACTGGCACATGCCACCACAGAGCCTCCACCCTCAGGAAACACCAGCACAGCACCCACCCAACGGGCCCATCCCTCTGTCCCCAGGACACGTCAAGCAGCAGTGTGTCCACCACTACAGGGAACCCAGGCAAACCCACCACCCCAAGAAAATCAGGGACCTGGGGGCAGTGGCAGTGGGCACACGGTTCAGGGGACAGAGGCACAGGAAAACAGGGGAACTGTGAGGACAGCTGTGCGACAGGGGGAGGACAGGCCCAGTGAACCCACTCTCCACGAGGCACTCTCCAACATCATGGGAGCGTACCATCATTCCCAGGAGACGATGACAACGGTACTGGCCAACTTTCAGGTGACCCAGCGGCTGCAGGAGGAACACTATCTGGGGATCAGGGAGGAACTCAAGTCCATCAACACCACCCTGGTCACCATTGTAGGGGTGCTGAAGGACCTTGTCAACACCAGGAGGGACACAGTGGCACAACAAGGGGCCCTGACACTACCCTGGATGATGAACAGCCCACCACCTCCGCCGGCGTTAGTGGACAGGAGGCACCGCCACAGGACCACGACACCAGCACCCCACCCTCTGCAGATGGAGAGCCACCCCGCAAATGGTCCCTGAGGTCCAGGAACAAGACAGAGAACAATGCCAAGACCCCCGCCAGGAAATGAGACCCCCCCCTTAATGTCATCCTTCTGTCCCACTTTGTCACCCTGTCTATCCTTAAACTGCCCTAGCTCCACTTCCTATGCCCCTTTGGACAATGCACCTGTGAAACAAATAGACTGGACTCTGCCATGGACATTCCACCACCATCACCCCTGCACATTTTACAACCCCCTCCACTTATTTGCACAGAAATAAACACCCTTGAATCACAAAACAATCTGGAGTCAGTCTGTGCTTTCACAAATGTGTATTTGCAATAACTATGGAATATAGCAATGTCAGTTTTATTGTCAACATACCGATGTAACACAGCTCCAGTCCATGAGGTAATATAGCAGAGGTCACACAGTGGGACCCACATCTGTTAAATGGAAAGGCAAAGTGACAAGTCAGGGTCCATACACTGGGTGAAAGTGACAGACTTATGATAGGTCAAACAATTGTATGAGATGTGTAAGGCAGTGATATCTTCTTACCTGTGTCTCACTGAAAGTATTGCTGGATAACGTTGTTTCTGTTGTCGATATCCTCTTCTTCTGCCTCCTCTTCTTCACTGTCCACAGGCTCCACAGCTGTCACAAGACCTCCATCTGGACCATCCTCCTGCAGAAAAGGCACCTGTCATCGCAAAGCCAGGTTGTGCAGCATACAGCAGGCCACGATGATCTGGCACACCTTCTTTGGTGAGTAGTAGGGAGAATCACCTGTCATATAGAGGCACCGGAACCTGGCCTTCAGGAGGCCGAAGGTTCTTTCGATAATCCTCCTAGTTCGCCCATGTGCCTCATTGTAGCGTTCCTCTGCCCTTGTCCTGGGATTTCTCACTGGAGTCATTAGCCATGACAGGTTGTGGTACCCAGAGTCACCTGCAAATGTCGAGGGGCAACTGTTAGACACACACTAACCCACAGGGACAAACCCAGACAAATATTCAAAGGGTATAGGGTCCTTGTCCTCACCTATTAGCCACACACAGTGCCTCTGGAGTTGCCCCATCACGTAAGGGATGCTGCTATTCCTCAGAATGTAAGCGTCATGCACTGAGCCAGGAAACTTGGCATTCACATGGGAGATGTACTGGTCTGCCAAACACACCATCTGCACATTCATCGAATGGTAGCTCTTCCGGTTTCTGTACACCTGTTCACTCCTGCGAGGGGGTACCAAGGCCACATGTGTCCCATCAGTAGCACCTATGATGTTGGGGATATGTCCCAGGGCATAGAAGTCACCTTTCACTGTAGGCAAATCCTCCACCTGAGGGAAAACGATGTAGCTGCGCATGTGTTTCAGCAGGGCAAACAACACTCTGGACAACACGTTTGAGAACATTGGCTGGGACATCCCTGATGCAAAGGCCACTGTAGTTTGAAAAGACCCACTTGCCAGGAAATGGAGTACTGACAGGACATGCACTAGAGGGGGTATCCCTTTTTTGATAGCGGATTGCTGACATCAGGTCTGGCTCCAACTGGGCACACAGTTCATGGATTGTTGCACGATCAAGTCTGTCGGTGACTATTACGTGTATCTCTTCCATTGTTGATAGGTCCACCAGTGGTCTGTACACCGGAGGATGCCGCCATCTCATCACCTGCCCCAGCGGACGCGCCCTATGGAGGAGAACAGCGATCAGAGAGTCAGCCAACACTGAGGTATTACAAAATGTAATTTGCACACATTTGTTAATCCGCAATGTGCCTGTTACTGTGTGTATGCAATGCCTAGAGAGGTGTGATGCAGCTATTATTAATGCCATGTGGCCCCCTGAAATGGCGGCTGCCTGACCTGTAAGGTGGGACAAGGGGATATGAGGTAACTGCGCTGGAGTTCTACACCGTCGCGGTAGGCAGTCAAAGACCGCGGCGCAATCCTGCATTTGTTAACATTGGACCCTATGGGTCCTAGGAGCCAATGACGATGTACGCCGGTGGTGACGGTACGCACCACCGCAGACGTGACCGCCATTTTCTATCTGTACACTCACATGATACCTGACCTTCAACAGGAGAGGACCTACACTGCAAGTGCTGCTGTGACCTCAGTCTGGAAGCGACAATGGCTCATGTGTCTGGGGAAAGGGCCCCTGCCTTCACTTCGGAGGAGCTGGAGAAGTTAGTGGATGGGGTCCTCCCCCAGTACACGCTGCTCTACGGTCCTCCAGACAAACAGGTGAGTACACTGTGAGCATGCTGCATGGGCATTGCTTGTTTGTAGTGGTGTGGATGGAAGATACATGGGGGGGACTGAGACCTGCATGATCGGACGGTGAGTGTATGTGCGTCAGGGCAAGGGTGGCGGATTGGCATCTTGTGATAGGGTGGGCGGTACATTGTCTTACGCCTGTCTGTTGGTGGTGACCACCGCAGTGTTTGTTTCTACCGCCGTGGCGGTCAGAGTGTTAAAGTGGCTGTCTATGTTGGCGGTTTCCACCATGGTCATGATTCCATTTTTTTTACCGCCGGTCTGTTGGCGGTCTTATCGCCGCTTTAACACCGACCGCCAGGGTTGTAATGAGGGCCTAACTGTTGAAATATTGAAGACAAATAGGAAAAAACTGCCATTTGTGACAATATTTTCACCTCTTACATTTTGTCACAATAGCCAATTTACAAAAGCAATGTACCATTACATTCGCTATACCCTTTTAGATGTGGTAAAGAGTTTGTAGGTTCTCCAAGAACCCTAGGTACCCAGAGCCAACAACCGAGATGCACTGTGCAATGGTTTTTCATTGTGTACTGAATATATACCAATTCATATGGTAAACTATGTAGAGTGAAAAATAGGTATCAAGGTAACCTATGTATTCAAAAATGAGCACAAAGTATGGAGTTTAGGAGCAGAGGTTACTCTACATATCGGAATTTGTGGATACCCGTACGAGCATATGATTTAGAGGGTATTTTTCAAACTGTCTTCTTATATTTGGAAGGCACAAATGCAGCACAATAATAAATACCCTATTATTCTATGCTCCCACATGTCTTCTGATAAAAATGGTACCTCACTTGTGTGGGTAGGCCCAGTGCCTGCGACAGGAAACAACCCGAAACGCAACATGGATACATCACATTTTTCCACTCAAAACTGACTTGTTTTTTGTAAAGTGGGTAGCTGTGGATTTTGGGCTCTAGCCCAGCTGGCAGCTAGGGAAACCTTGCAAACCCATACATTTTTGAAAACCTGACACCTAGGGGAATATAGGATGGGGCAAGTTGCATGGTTCTCACCAGGTTGTTTTACCCAGAATATCTTGCAAACCTCAAAGTTTGGCTAAGAAACACATTTACGTCACATTTCTGTGATGGAAAGTTCTGGAATCTGCAAGAAGCCATAAACTTCCTTTCACCCAGCATTCCCCTAAGTCTTCTGATAAAAATGGTACATCACTTTTGTGGGTAGGGCTAGTGCCTGTGTCAGGAAATAGCCCAAATTGCAACATAGCAACACAACATTTTTCCACTCAAAACTGACCCATTGTTTGCAAATTGGGTAGCTGTGGATTTTGGGCTCTAGCTCAGCCAGCACCTAGGGAACTCTAGTGAACATGTACATTTTTTTAAAACTAGGCATATATTGGAATCCAGAATAAGGTGACTTATGTGGCTTTCACCAGGTTGTTTTACCCAGAATCCATTGCAAACATCAAACTAATGGAAAACAAATTTTCCTCACATTTCTGTGATGGAAAGTCCTGGAATCTGCGGGGAGCCATAAACCTTCTACCATCCAGCACTCCCCTAAGTCTCCTGATAAAAATGGTACCTCTTCTGTGTGGTAGGCCTCGTACCCACAACAGGAAAGAACCCAAAATACAGTGTGAAGTCATCAACCTTTCCCGTCATAAACCTGCTCTGATTTGGCAATGGGGTACAGCATGTTATTGACCAGGGATTGACGGCCTCCCAGGGAAACCTAAACCAAGACATTTCTGAAAACCAGACACCCAGAGGAGTCCAGGGTGATATGCCTCACATGGATCCCACTACACTTTCTTACCCAGAATACTCTGAAAACCTCAAACTTTGCCTAAAACAGCACATTTTCCTTGCATTTTCTGTGACATAAACTTCCGGAATCAGTAGGAATCCACAAAATTCCCACCACTCATCAGTTTCCCACTTGTCTCAATAAAAATGCTGCCTCACGTGCGTGACTGGGCCTTGTGCACACAACTTGCAAGCATCAAACCAAGGTCAATGGGAGTTTCATGGAGCCATTCTCATTGACCCTGATTTGATTTGTGCCTGTCGGAGACAATAGGCCAAGACACACGAGTCGGGTAGCATTTTTATCGGTACAAGTGGGGAAACACTGGTAGGAATTTTTGGGATTTCTGCTGATTGTAGAAGTTTATGTCACAGAAAAGAAAGGAAAATTTGCAATTTTAAGCAAAGTTTGTGGTTTGCAGGGCATTTTAGCTAAGAAAACTTTGTGAGATCAATGCGAGGCATACGACCTTGAACTCCCTCGGATGTCTAGCTTTCAGAAATGTCTTGGTTTGGTAGGTTTCCAAGGTGGCAGCTGACTTGATCCCAAAAATTGCATCCATTCAGCTTAGATGTAAGTCAATATTGGAACTCTCATATGTATTAAAAAATGTCCCTTCTTGCCAAAAAGATGGAGATGCTCTAGTCCCGGGAGGGGGGGGGCGCCGAAAGGCTGTTGGGGTCATATTGGAGGTGGAGGACTGGCCACCCTCACACCTTGTAGCAATAAAAAAACTCCCACTGGGGCAGACTGGAGTTAAAGACCTCTTATCAGCCCCCTGGGGGCAGGGACAGAAAAACTGCTGGGGGTAATTTTAGGGGTAGGGTTAGGCACAATGCTGGCCGCCCACACCCATTTCTCCACAAAAGAATCTCCAATCTTCCCTCAGGGGGCAAAAAGGCTTTTGGGCCTGGGGGACAGGGAAGTATTAACCCAATGCTAGGTAGACCACGTCCTCTCCAGATAAAGTCCCTGGTAATCTAGTGGGCTTTCCGGAAAACACCTCGTACAGAGGGCAGAAAGAATGTGGTGGGGTTGTATGGGTGGGTGGGGGCTAGGCCCTATGCTTGGAAGGCCCGTCTGTTATACGGTTCCTGTGAGTTTAGTAGGACTGCGTATGTAACAACAAGAACTTCACAATATAGAGACTTAGGGCCATATTTATGGCAAAGTGGCGCAGTGAAGTGCAGCAAGTCAGCTTGCTGCACTGCGTCACTGGGAATGGACAGGAATGTGCAGAGATAAGTAAGAGATACAGTGCATTCCTGTCCTTTCCCCCTGCACTGGTGCACAATAGGCTGCCTAGCGCCTACGCAGGCACCCTTGTACTATGGAGCAAGGGTGCCTGCATTTCATGCAGGATTGTTTTGTGCAGGGAAGGGCACTTTCCTACACAAACACAACCCTCAGAGATGTATTCCTTTATGTAGGCTGTTGAATAAAGATATTTCTCCTTGTTACACCACTCCTGCACAGGCATATTTTTCGACACATTTCCAGGTTTACTCTGTGCTGTGTTGCAAGGGGTTTGCATGGCTCAAAAATCAGACTTAGAGGTTTGTGTGATGCATGTACCCGTTACATGGTGCAAGCATGATGCAAAGTTGTCATAAACATACCCCTTAGTCTACATATATAATCAGTAATTGTTGGTTTGTTTTTACTACCTCACAGTGCCACATCCAAACCGCTAAGCTGACCAAGGTAATAGATGTTATTGGTAAGCTTCAACAAGAACAATCTGATTCTCAAGGAATCAGTGGAAACAGGTCTAACCCTTTTGTTTGGTCACTCTTGCATGCCCAAGGTAAACACAAGAAAAATACGGAAATACATGTTTAAAACATTTATTGAAATGATCGTATTCTTTCAAAGAAATCATGAGCTGATATTATTAGAAAGGTGAGACATGTTACTGCAATCATCTTTATTAGACTGGTGAAAAATACAAACAATTCAACCATGTTAATTTTTGCAAATGTTACCTTACTCCTATCTTTAACTAATACTATACTAAAGAGAACATAGCAGGAGCACTCTCTGCCAGATCAATTGGGATAGTCTAAACCCCATTCCCTGGGCTTAGGTGTCAGGAAGCCTGTCTAAGTGTACATGTTGTCCTCTATCGCAGGATGGAGGTCGGGGTCTAAGTGTACAGGTTGTCTTCTATCGCAGGATGGAGGTCAGAGTCAGAAGATCTGCATCTCAGTCACAGTTCACAGCAGTTCTATGATAATCTGACATGAAGTGCTCCTCTTCACAAGTGTAGAATGGACAGTGTTTATATAATAAAACTTTCCTTATCGCACTGCGACAGAGGTGCAGAACAGCTACTTTTGTTTGTCTAAGATAAACAGGTTATCTCCTAACAAGCACAGAAAAGGAAAACAGGGGCATCACGTTCTGATTGTTCGTCACTGCACTGAACGTGCAGACTACAGAGCAACAATGCCTACCAAGAAAAAAATGTGTGTATAGTATATTCTCAGGTTAGTGGAAAACTATGCGAAAAAGTCACCATTAGGAAACAATGTCAAGCTAAAATAAAAATCTAAAATGGAGGCCTAGCGAGAGCCCTGCAACATCCTCTCCTTGGTGAGAAAGGAGACTATTCAAGGAAATACAGTAGCACAAAAGGAATATAAAAAGTCAATTAAAAATCACACAAGCTATTAAAACATGAATAAAACACATTTAAAAACAAAGAGACCAAATATATAGTCTAGGAGGCACTGGAAGTGCAGGACGGTGTCCCTGAAACATATACTATGTCCATACAGTCACTGGGGTCCAGGAAGGAACCCGCATCCGCAGACAACAGATCCACAGAGCCCTGAAGAGCAGGTTAAATCAATCAATCAGTCAGTGTTTGTTAAGCGCAACTAGTCACCCGTGAGGGTCTCAAGGCTCGCTGAAGATGTTGCTTGGGGGGAGCGTGGAGCTGCCATCAGTGCTGTGGTTCTTCAAATATCCATGTCTTCATATGGCCATGTCTTCTGTTTTTTTGTGAAGTTGAGGAGGGGTGTAGTCTGTCTGAGGTGGGGGGGTAGGGCGTTCCAGGCTGTGATGGCAAGGTAGGAGAATGAGCGTCCCCCTGCTCTTGTTTTTCTGATACGGGATACTTTGGCGAGAGAGAGCTGGGCTGAGCGTAAGGTCCTGTGAGGTACGTGGAAATTGAGTTGCCTGTTCAGGTAGGCAAGTCTGGTGTCATGCAGGGCTTTGTGTGCGTGGATGAGGATCTTGAAGGTGATTCTTTTCTCTATGGGGAGCCAGTGCAGTGTGTTCAGGTGCTTGGAGATGTGACAGTGTTGGGGTAGGTCGAGGACCAGTCTGCCGGCAGCGTTCTGGATGTTCTGTAGTTTGCAGATGAATTTCTAGTTGATTTCGCCATAGAGTGCGTTGCCGTAGTCCAGTCTGCTGATATCGACGGCATGTGTGACAGTCTTTCGGTGTTCAAGGGGGATCCATTTGAATGTCTTGCGTAGGAGGCGGAGGGTGCAGAAGCAGGTGGATGCGACTGAGTTGATTTGGCAGTCCATGTTCAGTTTGGAGTCCAGGATGATTCTGAGATTGCAGGCTTGGTTTGTGGGGGTTTTGGGAGGCTTGCGAGAGAGGAGGGCCACCAGGAGTCGTTCCACGCGTCGAGTTGAGGGCCCATGATGAGTACTTCAGTCTTGTCTGCGTTGAGTTGTAGGCAGCTGCTTTTCATCCAGTTGGCGACTGCTCCCATGCCTTCGCGGAAGTTGTGTCTGGCCGTGTTGGGTTCGTTGGATAGGGAGAGGATGAGTTGGGTGTCGTCAGCGTAGAAGACGATGTTGAGTCCGAAGTTTCTGACAGTGGCGGCTAGTGGGGGCCATGTAGATGTTAAACAGAGTAGGGCTGAGGGAGGATCCCTGGGGAACTCTGCAGGTGGTAGGTGTGGGCTGCAAGAGGAAAGGGGGAAGTCTTACTCATTGAGTTCTGCCGGAGAGGAAAGATCGGATCCAGTCAAGGGCCTTGTCTCTGATGCTGGCCTCATGAAGTCTGAGTATCAGGGTGTGGTGGGAGACTGTGTCGAAGGCTGCCGAGAGTTCGAGCAGGACGAGGGCCGCAGTCTCTCCCTTGTCCAGCAGGGAGCGGATGTCGTCCGTAGCGGCCAGGAATGCTATTTCGGTGCTGTGCTTTTTTTCTGAAGCCAGATTGGAAGGAGTCAAGGATGTTGTGGTCTTCGATGAAGGTGGCGAGTTGGCTGATGATGGCTTTCTCAATTACTTTCGCTGGAAAAGAGAGCAGGGAGATGGGCCTGTAGTTCTTGAGGTCGGTGGGGTCTGCCGAGGGTGTCTTGAGGAGAGGGTTGATCTTGACGTGTTTCCAGTCGTCGGGGAAGGAGGCATCTGCTAGGGAGCAGTTGATGGTGAGGCGAAGCTTGGGGCGATGGTTTCAGCGGCTCTGTTGAAGATGTGGTGGGGGAATGGGTCTGTGGGGGCCCCGGTGTGTATGGTCCTCATTGTCTTCAGTGTATCTTGGGTGGTGAGGGGGATCCAGTTGGTGATCGTTGTTTTTTTGGTGTCAGGTTCCAGTGGAGGGGGTTCTGCACGTAGGTTGTCCTCGCTGAAGTTGTCGTAGATTGTCTTGATTTTGTGGTGGAAGTATGTGCTGAATTTATTGCACAGATCTTGTGAGGGTGGGATGGCCGTTGCTTCGCTGTTGGGTTGAACTCCTTGATGATGCTGAAGAGTTCTTTGCTGTTGTGTGTGTGTGTGTGAGGGGATTCTTTCTAGTATTGCTTTCCTTCTGGTGCTTTCGACATGTGCATCTTGATTCTCAGAGTTATGCGGTGAACCAGCTGGCTTTCTTGGCGTGGGTGCTGTAGTTCTTTTTGAAGGGGGCTATGATGTTGGCGCAGTTGGCGTTCCATTTGTGCAAGGTGCGGGCTGCGATGTTCGGGTTGCTGTTGTGTGCGATGGGGGGGCGGAGTTGGCAAGGGTGGAGGTGAGCTGGTCGTCTATGATTCTTGCCCAGCTTCTACGGGATGGTTGGTATTGGGGTGGGTATGTTGAAGGTGAATTGGATGTAGCAATGGTCTGTCCATGGAAGTTCAGAGGTGTGGCTGAAGGTGGTGGAGATTCCTGTTGTGAAGATGGGGTCAAGGGTGTGTCTGGCTGAATGCGTTGGTTCCGTCACGATCTGTCGGAGCCCTATGTTGTGGAGATTGTCTAGGAGGGATGCAGTGTTTGGGTCTTGTAGGTTGTTGAGGTGGAAGTTGAGGTCTTCCAGCAGGGTGTAGTTGTAGGCTGCGATGGCTTGTGCGGTGATACTGTCTGTGATAGAGTCGGAGAAAAGTGTGCGGGGCCCGGGTGGGCGGTATATGAGGGTGGATGTTGGACTTGTCTGAAGTTTGAAGTGGAGGTGTTCCATCAGGCTTGTGGGGTCTTCGGGGTGTGTACTCAGTCGGATGCTAGACTTGTGAACGATGGCGATTCCCCCACCCCCGGGGTGGCTGAGGCAGTCTTTCCGGGTGATCTTGTATCCTTGGGGAATGGCAATGGCAATGTCCGGGCCAGAGGTGGTGTTGGCCCAGGTTTCAGTGAGGAAGGTGGTGCTGTCAAGGAGGTCCCAGATTTCGGTGGCGTGTTTGTGGAGGGAGTGGACGTTGAGGAGGATGCATTTCAGGGTCTTCGGTGTGGGTGTGTTGTTGCAGGTGGGTTGTACCGTGTCGGAGGTCTTGGTGGTGGTGTAGGATTGGCGGCAGCGGAGGCAGCTAAAGGGGCCGTGGGTGTCGGCCGATGATGAGGGCTTGCAGTTGTTGTTGCGTCCTGGGTTGAGTGCGTGCAGTGCTGCTGGCGTGTAGGGGTGGTGGTTGGGAGGTCCAGGGGTCCTGGCGCTGGTTGCGGTCGGGTCCCAGACGGGCACAGATGGGCTTGCCTTTGGCGCACCTTCAGCACGCCAGCAGCACGCCTGCACAGTTGCCGCCATTAAGTAGGGGGAGGAGAGGACAGCTGTGAGGCGGTAGCAGGAAAAACGGCGCAGAAAGGAGGGTGGGGCCGCGAGGACAGCAGCGGCAGGGAAAGGGAAGCGAGAAAGAGAAAAGAGACAAAAATCAGAAGAGAAAAAAACATAAAATGAGAGTAAAAAGCACAGAAAAAAAGAGGAATCAGATAGGAAAAGCACAGAAAGCTCAAGGGCAAGCAGAAAAGCATGAAGGGAGAAGACAGAGAAAAAGAAGCTGAGGGCTGGCGGGCAGCTCAGCAAAAGTGCAATTCTCTCCCACTAGACACCAGGGATGAGGCACAGGCGGGAGCCTGCGGGTGGAGGAGGGCCTCAAACTTCTGACAGAGGTTAGAGTTCGACAGTCACGGGCTGTACTTACTGGATGAGCTACACGAGGTAGAGCAGTTTACTGACCATGTCAGTGGGGTTGCTCTTCCTACCGGCGCAGTGGCCGCCATTAAGTGGGGAGAGGGGGAGGAGAGGACAGCTGGGAGGTGGGAGCAGGAAAATGGCGTGGAAAGGAGGGTGGGGGCAGCAGCGGTGGGGAGAGGGAAGTGAGAAAGAGAAAAGAGACAAAAATCGGAAGAGAAGAAAACGTAAAATGAGAGTAAAAAGCACAGGAAAAAAGAGGAATCAAATAGAAAAAGCACAGAAAGCACAAGGGCAAGCAGAAAAGCCTGAAGGGAGAAGAAAGAAAAAAAGATGCCAAGGGCGGGTGGGCAGCTTAGCAGAAGAGCAAAGCTCTCCCACTAGACACCAGGGATGAGGCGCAGGCAGGAGCCTGCAGGTGGAGGAGGGCCTCGAACTTCTGGCCGAGGTCAGAGTTCGACACACACGGGCTGCACTTACTGGAGGAGCTACATGGAGGTAGAGCAGGTCACTGACCAGGTTCCAGGGGATGAACATGGTCACTACCAGCCCATTCAGCAGAAGCCGAAGGCACCGATGTTAGGAGTGCAGCCTCAGAAGAGGAGCCAGACGCCAACCTGGTGTGGAAACCTCAATCCAAAGTGGCGAAGACAACTCATAATAAGCATACTGAAGCAATGGTAGCAACATAGGACAACACTGGAGAGGTGCACCCACAAAGGATACACTAGCAGATTTATGTCCTCAGTCTGTGCCAAGTGCACAACAAGGCATAAGTCTAGTGAACACTTGAAAAAGCACCACAGACAGTGAAACACAGCTTGTACACTCAGAAACTATACAGCCTGAAAGACAAAGACCAGTTCTCGTTCAGTTCCTGTAATAAGGACACTCCAAAGTACTGCACCATAAGTTCATGATATTGAAGGACGTGTGGCAATTCCGTTACCATTTGGTCTTCCTGTGAAATATCCATTGCCAAGCAGAAAAAAAAAATAGAACCAAAATGGAGAGCAAGAAAAATAACACAAGCAAAATGCCTCCAAAAACGCTTGAAAATAAAGAATGTATAAAAGACAGAATCACTCCAGGTACAGTCTGAAATACAGAGACAAATACAGACCTAATTACTTTCAAAAAGTGTACCACTCCAGCAGTGTTTGAAGCATTACAAATTTGGTTCACAAGTTCACCGAAATGCAGCTGCAAGTTAGTGCACAAGAGCGATTGCACTTCTGAGGAAGATCGGGAAACATGGAGATCAAACATTTCTTGGGCAGATGTTAGTGCCATGCCTTTTTGAAACAATAAGACTTTCAGTCGGCTTAACTTAGCAAAGTTAATTTTAGAAATAGAGACTGCCGGTCACAAGGTAATTTCCTCAGTTGTGTTTTGCATAAAAAATTGTTAAGAACCTCCAATCTGCACCTGAAAGGGGAGGGAGAAGACTTTTGGGTCTGTGTGTGGAAGGGAGCATTTGCCCATTGCCAGGGGTGCTGCCCCTTCTAGTAGGTAGATCCCTGCTTGGGGATCGCTCCCCTGCAGCAATCCCCAAGCAGAGATCCACTAGGGAAAGGAACCATTGGAAAGGGGAAATTCTTTCCAACAATACCTCTCACTTCTGCTTTGGTGTTCGAGGGGCTGAGATATGCCCCGAGCACCGAAGCAGTGAAAGTGAAATGAGCCGATCAACTCATTTCACTTTAACTTTCTCTGAAAAGACGTCACTAGTTAAAGGCCATGTGCTTAAGTTGGTTGCCTGCTCTTGGGGGTTGGGGGATTGACCAAGGGGCATAGCTGAACAACAAACAGCTCCCAATCCCCTGCTGCACACAGTTTGTAATTGGCTGGATAAAAAAATAAATTGACTAAAATAAATTGTGATGTTATACTTAGGTATGAAAAAAAGTAGGATACGTGCACAGCAGGAACACGCATATTCACTCACAAGTACCCACACACTGACATGCACAGAAATTCACACATAAATAAACTCTCACAAATGCGTACATGCTGGAATACACAGAAATAAATACAGAAACACCTGGATACACAAAGGCGGACGCACACATTCAGTTATACTAAGACATACATGGCACGCACAGGCATACATGGATATTGAGTGCACACAGACACAAACCAATGTACAGACATACATAAGCAGACACGAACATGTACACTCAGACACACAAGTATAAGCAAACATATACCCAGGTTCGCACAGATAAGCATGCAGACAGGTACACATCGGCAACTGTGGACACACTTGTTGGTACAGAAGCATGCAGAGGGAAACAAAGGCATGCGCGCGAACACAGCCCTAAGTGCAATACTTACAGGGATACAAATGAAACATACATACATAGACAGTGCAGGCACGAACAGGCTCACACAAACATACACACATGCATACATACATATGCAGAAGCAGAGAGACACACACATAGACGTGCACAACCACGCACAGACAGGCACAACCAAACATGCCTGGTTGCATGAATACAGATTTAGGGGGTCATTCCGACCCTGGCGGTAAAAACCGCTGGGGCCGCGAACTACGGAAAGCACCGCCAACAGGCTGGCGGTGCTTCCTGGGCCATTCTGACCGTGGCGGTAAAGCCGCGGTCAGAAAACCGGGGCCGGCGGTTTCACGCCGGATTTCCCCCGGTTGCCCAAATCCGCCATGGCGGCGCTGCAAGCAGCGCCACCATGGGGATTCTGACCCCCTTCCCACCACCCTGTTTCTGGCGGTTTTTACCGCCAGGAACAGGATGGTGGGAACGGGTGTCCTGGGGCCCCCTAACAGGGCCCCAGCCTGCTTTTCACTGTCTGCCTAGCAGACAGTGAAAAGCGCGACGGGTGCTACTGCACCCGTCGCACACCTGCAACACCGCCGGCTCCATTCGGAGCCGGCTTCAGTGTTGCAGGCCCCTTTCCCGCTGGGCCGGCGGGCGCTAACTTGGCTAGCGCCCGCCGGCCCAGCGCGAAAGTTGAAATGGCCCCAGCGGTCTTTTGACCGCGGAGCGGCCATATGGCGGTTACCGCATGGCGGGCGGCTACTGCCGCCCGCCGCGGTTAGAATGAGGGCCTTATTCTTGAGTACATTGTCCAAGTATTTTAAATAGGTTGGGATGACAAATCCATGTTATGAATTAATGCATCTCATGAGTACTCAATAAGATAAAATGTAGCACTTTTAGGCACTGTCAGACTGGGTCGAGATAGGACTTTTTAGCACCACGTTTCCTATGACAGCCTCTTCTGTGGTTTGAGTGCATTAATGGACACATTGTGCTAGGGGGCACATGCCACGCTGGGAAGTCACACCCAGTGTCCTTATTATTGAATCGGATACACTGACGATCACCATGGGCATTAACGTGGAGTTAAAGACTAGGGTGGATACACTATGATGTTGAGAACTCTCCTACACAGTGTCCTGAGGATATTTTAGCATTTACACAGGGACATTATTTATCCCTATGCCTGAGCCCTCTCACCTAGTTACATTTCACTTTTATTCCCTTTAATTATTTTAGCAAAGCTTTATTTAGTGGAGATGCTTTTCATTCAGTTTTCAGTTGCCCTTCCACAGAGAATTTGCTATTCATTTCTTTTTACGACATTTTCAACCTGTGTTCAACTCAAGGCTGTACATGATATTTACCGGGTATTGCCGGTCCGAGAAGTACCTTGTCTACCATACACAGAAAAATGTGTGATGTCATGTCAGGGCAATTCTTAGAATAACAGAAATGGTTTTATAAAACATCACACTGCCCACACCCTCTTAGGGAGGACACTCCAGCCAGCTTGCCATCTCATGCTGTATGTTGTCACACTTTCTGCTGAAACCCTTTAGGTCCTCTTGGTCTACATGGGAGGACTCCCAGCAGACTAACAGGCCTCTTCTTTATCTTTGAAAGCAGGAATTGGAGTTGGGCTTCCTTTCCAGGACTAGAAGGGTGGATTAGAGCTACCACTGCTACTTGCTCTAAGGTAGAAACGTAGAAGTGTAGGAAGGGATGTTAGACACGCTATTGTAACAATATGGAAGGACTCTTCTTGTGCTTCATTTTCCTGGTCACTGCTGTAATAACGCTGTTTCATTATAGCCATAATCGCAATTCATGCCTTTTTACATAGAACACATTTGCTTCAATAAAAACCTATTGAACCAAGATCCTGCTTCTGTGTTGTCTTCGCATGTATGAAATTTGTATAACTGAAAGAAAGGGGTACGATCCGTTCCATCACGACTTCCCTGAGGAGTGTGAGTGTCAAGTGATAGGCTGCCACAAATCACTCTTATCTTTGGTATAGGTGAGGTGCTGCTTGCTAGCCGGAAGGGTTAGGGCGACCTCTGCCGCACAGTGTCGGATCAGTCTCAGTCTCCCATACTCGGTGGTGCTGCAGCCCAAAATCCAGCAGTTTCGTTACTATAACAGGAGTCTATGACATGGCGCCTCCAACATTGGTTAGGCTGGTTTTTACGGCTCTCCCAAGTATTTCTGTCTCATTTCATGCAAAGGCAACATAACTACCTTATACAGAGATGTCCATGGTATTAGGGAATATCCTCCTCAGCTAGATAAGTAGTACATATTTGATGCTGTAGATTGTTCAAGATTGAACTCTTAAAAGGATTCCCCAGTTCGCGTTTCTATATCGGAACAATTCTATTTTTAAAAGAATGGCGGACCAGAATCACAATTGCAGCAAACATGAGACTCCCTCTCACAACACATCTATTAAATAATGGCCTCATAGACAAGGGAGGAGCGGTTACATTTGTCGTTGAGGCTCACGATGAATATAGAACATACATTTTTTTATTCTTGGGTAACTTTTCCAGCAGCAGATGGGAATACACATACATTTAATCACTACACTCCAGCAAATGCATCACTACAATACAAACCACATGCATGCTTAGAAATACCACTACCTCATCAAGAACACCGAAATGGGCTTGATGGTGCCCTACCACAAGTTCCACAGGACATAAGACTAGGTCCTTTCAGTAATGACGGACCTACATGGCCAGAATTGGCCACCTATATGCCACACCCTAATGCAGGTGCAATGCCTGTAGCAGAAGTATGCCGCTTATACACTAATTTAGTAGAGCTATATAGACGATTAATAAAATTTCTAATTCAGATTTTGAATATCGGCCCAACAAGGGCTGCTCCAGCGCAATCACATGTGGACACAGCGGGCATTAATCCTGCTACTGTGCATTCAATTATGGGTAAAGTACCCTCCAAACGTGAAGAAATTCCGTTTTGCTTAGCACAAAAAATTAGCGCGTTGGAAACAGTATTTCTCCATACAGGACACCAAGATGAATGTAGAATTCTCACAATGTGCTTGCCATTTGGGATGGTTCCCTCAGTGGACAACTGTGCCATTAGGAGTGCACCAACACTTGTGAATCTTCCGGAAATGTTAAAACAAATTCAGAATGAATATGGGGCTGCCCCGGCCCTAGATCTGGAGATGCAATTAATGGGCAATTTTGCCACTGTATCCTCAGTGATATTGGGTAACCTTAAAGGGGAAGCAGTCATGTTCGCAGTACGCCAGAGGTTCCAGGATGTTCCAGTACAGGATCAGGAGCACAAGCTGCCAAAGATTATTGCTGAGACCTATTCTAGTGTAGGTCAGGATAGTCTGGGGACCAGACCAAGTAAAGCACAACAAGGTAAATCCAATAAGGATTCTTCCAAGCAAGCAGCAGAGAGTTCTAAAAAAAACGCTGGGATAAACAAAAACAAAATAAAGATAATGTAGAACAAAGAGGAGAATTTCTGTGCTCAGAGACCTCCAAGAACCGCTACAATTTGAGAAATAGAGATACTTTAAAAACTCCTGGTAGATATCAATATATTAATACATGCCAATCTTGTTCCTTTCAGGACTCACCAGATAAACGCAGTGAGAGAGGCAGGTATTCCAAACAACGAAAGGAGTATGTGAAACCAAGAAAAGATTCACAACGCTCATCTGAAACTTCCATTAAAAAAAAAGAGAAACCTTCACAACAGAAATCACAACTTAAAAAGAAAATATGGCAGCAATTTAGCTAAAAATGCCGCACATAATGAAAACATCACTGAAGAACAGGAAGTGGGCACTGACTTTGGTAGACAGCGCATCAGAGCTCACAATAGTTCTCCAGAATCTGCAAGAGCTTCTGGAGGCGACAGCAACTAACAACTTTTTAGAAGTCGAAAATGCAGACATGCAAGTCTCCCCCCAGATAGGGTTTACAAAGTGAAAATACTTATTGATGGAGACATACAGTGCACAATTAAAGTTATATTCTGGGAAAAAGTAAGGTTATGTTATGACAGAATTTGTCCATAAACCTCCATTTGGGGAAGAAGTCATTATGCCATCTTTCTCAGTCCTTGTTCCTGAAGAATTAAGACAGGCTTAAGCAGTAGATTGGGCATTGGCACAAGCCCTGACGCTGTATTACAATCATGTAGGATGAGACAAATACTAACCCTACCACATAATACCTGTAAGATCAACACCACTTCCACAACCACAATACCCCAGTAAACATGAGGCTAAAGCACCAGTGAGAGAATTACTCAGACAACTTGAGTACCAGGGTATGATAGAACCCTGCCTATCACCAATAAACAACCCTTTGTTCCCCGTAGGTAAGCTGGACCATTCATATAGGATAGTCTTAGATTACAGACACTTAAACAGTCACACACGCACATTTGCTATACAAAATGTACACAGCATAGCACTTATCAGCAATTTAGTGCACAAAAACTTCCAATGTTTTTCTCTACCAGAATATAGCGGCTGAAAGCAGGGATTTGATCACCTTCAGCACATTAGGCCCACAAAGGAAATTTTGCCGACTCCAACAAGAGTATGAGAACAGTCCTGGACTGTTCTCAGCACATGTAACATCCATACTACACAACACTGACCCTGAGGCGTTATCCTACGTAGATGACTTCTACCTAACAGATGACGACCTGGTCACACATCTAAGACGGGTGGACCTCACTGTGGTGGGGTTTGCTGAAACAGGCTACAAATTTAATTTCAAGAAAACAAAAATTGCCTTTCTCAGTGTCCTGTTTTTGGGATATGAATTATCAGATGAAGGATAAAGCCTGGCACCCTGTTTTCTAGAAAAATGTGCGCAATTACAACCACCAAACACCATCAAAAAGCTACAATTATTATTGGGCTTTTGTCAATTGTGGCAGAACATACATTTAAAATTATGCACAATCTATAAAACCACTTTATGACTTGATACATCCAGATTTTTCAGGTAAATATGGGTCATCAGAGTAATCGCTGGTGCCATTGGGTTGACTGATGTAACATGTAATGAAGGTGACACCGTCCCTATAGCGTACAAATCACATTTGTATTCAACAGCTGAACAACGCTTTGCTCCCACTGAGAAAATTCTGACTGCTGTTCACATAGCAGTCATAAAAGAGAGACCTCTGGTCCAGGGGAAACGCATTGTTGTTGTGGGCCTAATACCAGCCTTATAGGCTGTGACAAAACCCAGCATTCCAAACGCAAAAGCATTACATCCACGTTGGAGTCAATGGGCCACCTCTCTGACTGCCACGGATGTTGATTATGTTTTTGATCAAAAACATCAGACACAAGAGTTCCTTCAAAATGAATTTGACTACCCAACTCCTACAAACATTTTGCCTCTTGATCAATATCACATGATTATTTACAAAGATGGCTCAGCACAACTAGCAATAGGTACATAACACCAATATTCCACCGCATACGCGGCTGTGAGTGGATTAATGAGGGATGGCAAGTTCCACCGTCACAACGATTGTATGCAGAGCCACGAATGGCAGAATCATGAATGGCTTAACAACACGGTCAGAACAATGACCGCGTCTGAATCATGCGTGCCTTTACCACGAATTCCATTGTAAAAGCATGCTTAGTAAAGGTATATGTGGTATTGCCATGTGTGGTTGTGTGATACAACCACCCCGAGCCCCTCGCCCCCACTCGAAACCCTAAAAGCTACCCCGTCCTGAAAATGACCCCACCCTGTCCTAAAAACTACCCCGATTCGACACCCTAAACCCTAAAACCTACCCTGTCCTAAAAACTACCCCACCCTGTCCTAATAACTACATGGACCCTTCACCTTAAACCCTCAAACCTACCCTGTTCTAAAAACTACCCTGACCCCTTGCCCTGAATCCTAAAACCTACCCTACCCTGTCTTAAAAACTACCCTGACCCCCCACCCTAAACCCTAAAAGCTACCCTACCCTGTCCTAAAAACTACCCGGCCCTGTCCTAAAAACTACCCAATCGCCACCCCCACCCTAAACCCTAAAAGCTACCCTTCCCTGTCCTAGAACCTACCCTGAGCTGCCCTAAAAATGACCCTGCCCCCACCCTATACCATACCCTGCCTTTAAATCTACCCCAGCCTATCCTAAAAACAACCCCACCATTAAATCTACACTGCCCTGTCCTAAAAACTACCCCATCCTATACCCTAAAAGCTACCCTGCCCTGTCCTAAAACCTATGCCACCCTGTCCTAAAAACTACCCCACCCTGTCCTAAAAAAGACCCCAACCCCCTGCCCTGAACCCTAAACCTTACCCCACCCTGTCCTAAAAACTACCCTGACCCCCATGTCTCCATAAACCCTACAACCTACCCTGTCCTGTAAACTCCCCCACCTTGTCGTAAAAACTACCAGGACCTCCCATCCCTGCCGTAAACCCTAAAACCTACCCTACCCATCCAAAAACTACCTGACCTCCCGCCCCTGCCGTAAACACTAAAACCTACCCTGTCCTAAAAATTCCCCCACCATGTCCTTAAAATTAACCCAAACCTCGCACCCACCCTAAAACCTATCCTGTCCTAAAAACTACTGCACACTGTCCTAAAAACTACCCCACCCCCACCCTAAACCCTTAGACCTACCCTGTCCTAAAAACTACCCCGACCCCACCCTAAAACCTACCCTGTCCTAAAAACTACCCCACCCTGTCCTAAAAACGACCCCAACCCACCCTAAAACCTAGCCTATCCTAAAAACTACTCCACCCTGTCCAACAAACGACCCGCCCCCAAACCCTAAAACCTACCCTCTCCTAAAAGCTGCCCCAAACTGTCCTAAAAACTACCCTGACCTCCAGTCCTAAACCTTAAAACCTACCCTGGCCTAAAAACTACCTAACCCTGTCCTAAAAATGACCCCAACCCCCCACCCTTCCCTAAACCTTAAACCCTAACCTGTCCAAAAAACTACCCCAACCCCCCACCCTAAAACCTACCCTGTTCTAAAAACTACCCCACCCTGTCCTAAAAACTACCTCGACCCACCCAAACCCTAAAGCCTACCCTGTCCTAAAAACTGCCCCACCCTGTCCTAAAAATGACCCCAACCCCCACCCTAAACCCTAAAACCTACCCTGTCCTAAAAACTACCCCACCCTGTCCTAAAAACGAACCCAACCCCCTTCCTAAACTCTAAAACATACCTTGCCCTGTCCCAAAAACTACCCTGACCCCCGCCTTAAACCCTAAAACCTACCCCACCCTGTCCTAAACACTATCTCGCCCTGAACCCTAAAACCTACTCCAACCTATCCTAAAAACTACTCAGAGCCCCTCGCCTTGAACTCTAAAACCTACCCCACCCTGTCCTTAAAAATGCCTCCACCCGCCCCAGCCCTACTTACCCGGCCGCCATGTTCCTCTTCCGGTTCTCCCTCCTCTGTGCCTGAACTACGCAAATGCATGGTGCCTTAACCACCTATTTGCGTGGTTCAGGCACATGCGTGGTTCAGGGCAAGCATTGTAACGCTTGCGTGTTTATGGCCTGTGTGGCTCTGGCTGCGTTGTAAAGGCCGTTTTCCCCACAAAACACATACACGCAGACCCTAGGGGACTGCATGTCACAATTGTCAAAGCTTATGGCTCTATTATTTGCAATGGAACACATGGATCCCGACCACCTAACACCGATTGTGTGTGATTCGTATTTTTGTGTCCAGTCCTTTAATGAATTTCTGCATCACTGGCACCAGAATGGGTTTTGAGATTCAAAAGGGAACACCATCAAACACAGACTTCTCTCACGGAAGGTAGCAGATCTAAAAGAGATGCTACCAAATACCCATGTAGTAAAAGATGTTGCAGGAAATACTTTGTCTGATTTGGCAGCCAAATCAGCAGTAGCCATAGCTTCAGTTGCTGCAATTACTCGTTCCAAGACAAGGTTGGATGAAGCAACACTGACTGCTGTGAAAGCTTCAACTGACAGCAAGCCTTTGCCAAAGGCATATCCAGCCAAATATTTCTACTATTTAAGTGCCCAAAATGTTGCATTCGTAACAATACCAGGGGTGGGTGATTGTGTGATCCCCAACAAAGGCCAAAGATTAGATCGAATAAAAGCAGCACATGAAGGGGCTGCTTCTGCCTATGCAAGTGTGGTGGCAACAATTACATTATTGCAAAAATGTTAGTGGTGGCAAACAGACCAAACTGTGTTTCCTTTGTTGTGACATCTGTCAACAAATAAGAGAATCCACCGTTAAACGCCCACCTCAGACACCCCTCCTAATTTCCAACAAACCACTAAATGTGTGTACCTGAACCATTGTGGTCCCCTAATATCTGGAGGTGCATACAAATACATCTTATTCACTGTTGATTCTTGCTCCAGATTTCTATGGATATGGGCACAACAATCAGCTGACGCTCAAACTGTTATTAAAGATTTGCACGTCTTCATTTTGACATATGCAGTTGCAGCTTTCCATTTGGACCAGGTCCCTGCCTTTGCTTCCAGGGCATTCAGGGACACCAAGGAGACGATGCGGGCCCAACTACATTTCTCATCTCCACAGCCTCTCAAGGGAAATGCTGTTGTTCAGCGGAAGAGCCGAGACTTAAAGCAATCCTTCACAGCTAGAGTACTAGGTTCAGGTCGTAGTTGGCTTAACCACCTATATGGAGTCCAGAGAGCACTTAATAATTTATCCAGAAGGTCCTTGGGAGGGTGCACTCCATTTGAGGTTCTGTTTCCCATACCCATGCATATCCCAGATCTTGATAACCCTGGCTGAGTGACGGCAGACACACCTTTTGACACAAATGAATGTCACTGTCTGGCAGGAAGTACAACAGTTCAGTGATGAAAACTCATCAGCATGTGCCACCACCTTGGGAATGAGGGATGCACCAACACCTTCTACCAGCTGGATTCCAAATGTACAGAATCTAGTGCATTAAAAGATTGCTGTGAAGAAGGAATTTGGCCCTTCATATCGAGCACCGGTTCCAGTCCTGCTAATATATGGGACCAGAACTGTCATCCTACCACCGCTGCCTGGTTCTAATGAAAACTGCTTTGTTTCAATTGGCAATGTCAAGTTACACCATGTGACCAGTCCTACACAGTAGACCACAAGGACTCCTGAGCAGTTCCTAAACCCCTCTCACAGCTAGTCGTGATGTGCCTCCCCAAAATTTAACGTACAGCGATGAGACTTACCTGAGCTTAGGGAGGGTGGAAAATTAACTCTCATCAGTACCCGTCTCCTACGACAAGAGATGTCCAAAGTTCTGAGCAATATTGATCAAATTCAGCACAAAGGGATTAAATTGTTTACTACAAACCACCAAGGGACACATCTGCCAGTTCTCCTTCTCCAACACCATCTCCAGTGTTTGAATGAACTGCTTCTGGATATTTTGCCAACATCAACGATTCTTTTTCAAATGCTTCAGCTTCTTCAACTGCACCTGTATCAAGAGAGCACATAAGCTATTCAAATGGCTTAAAGCTAACTATCTGCTTAGTCCATGGAATTATCTATGGGTACCGTTAACTGTGCTTGCCTTCCCTCTTTGGATTGGTTTTGTCATAGTTTTCTTTCTGCTGATACATGGTCATTATCTTCCTGAATGCTCTGCTGTTGAACTGGTAGATGAGGTTTTGAAGCCTCGCCTGTCCTCACATAAGGTCTGCAGAGACTTGTACTTAGTAAACATTTCAGATATATTAATTTATGATGGGATTGTTTGGAATAAAGTATTATTTGATACATTCGGACAGACAGGAATTATTCCAATTCCATATGTAGTCAAAGTCTCTATGAATAATATAATAATACGTGGGGTGGTTTCTGATGATTGGGATGTGAAAACAGTTGATTCTATGCTTTCTGAGCTTGAATGTTATACTGTGTTTGAAAGTGAAGATGTTTACCAAAGAACAGCAAATTATGGGGAAATATTCTATTACCATCATTATGGACACCATTTTATACATAAATCTAGTCCTTTGTTTATCAGTTGGCCACTAAAGGCTATGAATATTGGTTGAAGTCAATTGACTTAAAGAGTGTGTGGGGAACTAGAAATTGGCAAATACAGGGATGGGAAGATTTGTTTAGAGCATGACTTATTCCATTGCAAATTATATTCTTTAATGAAACTGTACAACAAACAAGTTGTTTAGGCTTATCAAAAATTAAAGAACCAAATGTGCCCAGTATTCCATCACCAGCTAAATTTAACAAATGGCAAAAGATTTTAAATGTCACTGAAGAACAGTTTAATGGGTGGGTCCAAAATGGAACATTTAACTCAGCATTTTCAGGTCTAAACGGGTGGTAATTGTGGCCAGTGTATCCAAAAAGAACAGATGATAGGCGAAATGTGGAATAAATCACACTTTCACCCCAGTCACAGATCTAGGTTTAAGCCATCATTTTTTTTGCTCACCATGCCATTATAGTTTGAACCCAGCCATATGCAAATTAGGCTTGACCCTTTTCCCTGTGGGAACAGTCCAGCCCGAACTGCCAGGCCAGGTCTTCCATGGACCAGAAACAAGCATCCTGGGACCGGTTTCGGGGTATCACCCATCATCAACCAGGCTAGCTTGAATCTGGTGGCACAACAAGCACAGGACCTACATCTGGGCATACCTTTCCCACTTGGGACAAAAAATGCAAAAAGAACAGATGATGGACAGAATGTGGAACAAATCAAACATTCACCCCTTACACATCTGGGTTTAATCCATCATTTTTTTGCTCGCCATGGCATTCCAGGTTGGACCCAGCCATGTGCAGATCAGTCTTGACACTGCTCCCCATGGGAACAGTCCAGCCCAAACTGCCACTGTTGGTGTTCTCAATGAGGGTTCATACCAGACATGCACATTGAGATTGTGATTGCTACAGGAAGCTTCCAATGAGCCACTCTTTGTGGATCAAGTGGCTCTTAGTGCTACAACATCTGGCACTGCAAGGGAAACTGCTGCCTCGGCCGTAGCTATAACTGAGGCAGTGGAACATGAGTGGTCCCTCATGTTCCTTGTCAATGAACTTGTTACTTTACCACCTGCCAATGTGGGTGCTTTCCTGGAGTCCACAACAATTGATGATATTGACGATTTTTTAAAAGATCATGATTATTGTTGATTTGCTCACATTTGGCCTTAACTGATGTTCCAGTTTTAGAAATTCTAAATTTACTGTTTTTAATTTTATTACAAGATCGGAGGCTCATATTATGCAGTCTTTTCTTGCTTTAATTACCAATAGCAGCCAAGCAAAAAACTACAGTTCCCAGTATAAACAAACTACAACAATGACATCACAGATGAACAACCAATAGGATGTTGAACACTGGTATTAATATCTTAACTGCGAGCAACAAGTCCTCTTTTCTTGCTGCTCGCAGTCAAGATAAGTACCTCCATTTGCGTCACTTCGTATATTATATTCTATGCATTACTGTTTTTTATTTACTGAATGATAATGTCCAGCTAATATGTTTGCTTTTAGACGTGCTTCTTGTTTATTTAAGGCACCGCGTCTTTCAACGGTCTTTTTTGGCCGTTACAGACGCGCGCGCGCATTCCCCTCATTCTTGGCATTCTTTCTCGGCATTCTTCCTGACTGACCTGCTGTTCGCCGAAATCGCTTCGGGCCCCGAATTTCGAGCGTTTTTCCGCTCGTATTTCCTTCGTTGGGCTCGCTTTCAGCCTCTGCTTCACCGGACGTCTCCCCACACGTTTTGCCTTCAGGACTTCGTTTTTTCTTCCTCGTTCCTGCCCCCTTTTAGCCACTCCCTTCCCCTCCTCTCAGTTAACCCCTCCTTGTCCAGTTTCTACATTTCAAGCCTAAATATTTTCCAAAGCCTCATTTACAGTATTAATACTTTTATTATTGCCTTTGGGCACAATGGCTGAGGAGGATGATTCCCAAATTTTTCAAGAAAGTTTAAAAACTTTTATAAAAGATTCAGTTCAGCAGGCAGTAACTGTTTCTATGTCTGATATTACAAAAAATTTAGAAGCCTCTTTTTCTAAAATGATATCTACTTCCAAAGTGCCTTTTAACAAAGGTAAGAAACGTGCGGCTACCCTCCCGGTGCCTTCAAAAGGCGTTTCTTCTGGTCCTTCCACCCGAGAGGTTTTCAAATCGGGTTCCGCTCTCTCCCCAGTTCACGTTACACAGTTAAGAGACACTGACGATGACGATGACTCTCCTAGTCATACGGATGATATGGACGGATCTTCGGATCCATTTTCATGTGGGCCTTTGGAGAAAAGGCGTAAAATTTCTCCTGGTGACGGTGGTGACGTTCACCCTGTGTCTCATATTTTGGTGGACCATGCGGGCGAGCCCTTATTTGACCCTTCCCTCATGGTTCATCCAAATTCAAAAGAGTGGTACCCATCGGATCACGTTGCTGACTATGTCTCATTCTTTTTGCGCCACCCTCTTGATAAAGCTACCCGCAATAAGCTTAAATCTGAATGTCCTCGCCCCTCGTTACCAGACAACATCACTTCTACTCCAGTGATTGACCCCAACATGCTTATGTTCTTTACGAAATTTGGCAAAGACCCCAAGAAAGGTGTTGACAGAGCTTGGTCAGGGTGTCAGGACAAGCTCCTGGATTTGGTGGGCCCTCTCACCAGAATTTTCGATTTGGCAGAGGAGGCCAAAATGGATAACAGTCCAATAGGTCCTGAAATTCTCTCCAATTGGGCGCAACGCGCTATTTGCATGTTGGGCAATGCCAATACTCAACTTTCCATTGAAAGGAGGAAAAGCCTCCTGTTGAAAATCGATCCCAAACTGGCTTCTCTAGCCTCCAAAGATGATGGTCCGTCAGCTAAGGGCCAGTTGTTTGGGGATTCCTTTATCAAAGAACTTGGCAAATATGTGTCCACCTTTGCCTCCCTGGACAAGGCCCAACTTTCCATGAAAAAGATCTTCCCATCTCGGGTTTTTGCCAGGGCCGGCAAAGGCAGGAGTCGCTTTGCCGGCCGCTCCATCAGAGGCCAATATTCCAACAGAGACTCCTACAACCAGCAATCCCAGCTTGAGACCTACACAGGATACACGCCAAGGTTCTACCCCCGTCGTTCAAGAGGCTATCGTCACAGGGGTTACGCCAACAAGGGAGACCAAACCTCCGGTAAGTGTTTCCAGTTCTGGCCTTCCTCCGGTAGGAGGCAGACTGGCTCTGTTTCTAAATTCATGTTTTTTTCTCACTTCAGATCCCTGGATAATTCAATCCATTCAAGGTTACCTACTAGAGTTTTACCAAACCCCAAGTCAATCCCGTTTTCCTCTTCCACTAGTTTTTTCCCAAGATCAAACCGAGCTTCTGCACAGCGAAATTCAGTCTCTCCTTACCAAACATGCTATAGAACCCGTCCTGTTCGATCCTGCGGGTTTCCTAAGCACCATCTTTCTCGTCCAGAAGAAAAATCACAAATTTCGATTAGTTTTAAACCTAAAGGCTTTCAACAATTTCATCATTTACCGGCACTTCAAGATGGAGACTATTCTCCATCTAAGAGACATTCTGCTTCAGAACGATTGGTTGGTCAGATTGGACCTTCAAGATGCTTACCTCACAGTGCCCATTCATCACTCACACAGGAAATTCCTTCAATTCCAGTGGCAAGACTCCTTTTATCAATTCCGAGTTCTTCCATTCGGTCTTTCTTCCGCTCCTTGGTGCTTCACCAAGATTCTCAAACCCGTTGCGGCCTTTCTCCGCACTCACGGTGTTCGTCTAATCCTTTATTTGGACGACTTTCTTTTGATGGCTCAGAACGAACGTCTTCTTCTAGACCATCTTCAGCTTTGTCAGAACCTTCTTCTCAGCTTGGGCTTCCTCATCAACTTTCAGAAGTCGGTTCTGATTCCAACTCAAAAGTTGGAATTTCTCGGATTTCTCATAGACACTACTCAGTCGGTGCTTCAGCTCCCTCAACACAAGGTATCCTTAATAAAAAAGGAGATTCGTCAATCCTTATCCCTTCCTCACATCTCCCTCAGGACTCTGGCTCGTTTGGTAGGACTTCTAGCTTCCTCTATTCAAGCCATCTTCCCAGGTCCTTTACATTATCGCGCTCTTCAACGGCTCAAGATCCGCCACCTTCACAAGGGCCTCGCTTATTCGGATCCCTTGGTCCTAGATGCCGAATCCAAAGAAGAACTTCTATGGTGGTTAACGCATCTAGACACCTGGAATGGCAGAACTATCTTCTCTGCCGCCCCAGATCTTGTATTAGAATCCGATGCAAGTCGGACCGGTTGGGGCGCAAGATGTGGTCAGTTCTCGACTGGAGGCGCATGGTCTCTGAAGGAGTCCTTCTTGCACATAAACAGTTTAGAGATGCTTGCAGGTTCCTTTGCCATCCGCACTTTTGCAAAAGACAGAGTAAGTTGCACCATCCTTTTAAGGATGGACAATTTGTCAGCGGTCAGGTACATCAACCATTTAGGCGGTACCAAATCCAAGATTCTCTCCACTCTGGCGAAACATCTTTGGGAGTATTGTCTTCCTCGTCGGATCTCAGTCAAGGCGGTGTATCTGCCAGGCCGGCTGAATACGGTGGCGGATTGGTATTCCAGACATCTTCACGATTCCAGCGATTGGCAATTGCACCCTTCAGTATTCAATCATCTTACTTCTATCTTTGGCAAAATGTCCATAGATCTTTTTGCTTCTCGCCTCAATTCCCACCTTCCTTCTTATTTCAGTTGGAGGCCAGACCCACAGGCTCTTGCCACAGATGCTTTCCTTCAGACTTGGCCGTCATCCCTTCTTTACGCTTTCCCTCCCTTCCTGCTCATCCCGCGAGTCCTTGCACAAGCACGCAGGCAGCGGTCCTCTTTAGTTCTCATCACTCCTTTCTGGCAGGCTCAACCTTGGTATCCAACTCTATTGGAATTGGCAGTAGATCAACCCGTCTGGTTTCCTCACTTTCCCAACCTCCTCTTAGATCCCCAAGGCCAACAACATCATTTGATTCTCCAATTCCTTGTTCCTCATAGCTTGGAGGATTTTGGGTCGTCCTGGAGAACCCCAGGAATTTCGGAAGATGCTGCTAAACTCATCCAGCAGGCCAGAGCCCCTGGTACCTCCAAAGCATACAAGTCCGCATGGGCCCTTTGGAGTAGCTGGTGTTTGGACAGGAATTCAAATCCCTTTTCAGCCGATGTAGTGCTAATTGTACATTTCCTCGCTTCCTTAGCTTTCCAAGGTAAAGCCTATCGCACTATTAATATTTACAGATCTGCCATCTCTGCTGAACATCAAAGGATCAATGGCAGACCAGTTGGTGAACATCCTCTCATCTGCCAATTATTAAAGGGAGTAAGATATGTTTTTCCGCCATCTACTAAGTATAATGTCATGTGGGACGTTAATTTGGTTTTACAATTTCTTTCCACTTGGCCAGATAATGATTTACTCTCTCTCAAACAGCTTTCTGCTAAGTTAACCATGCTTTTGTGTCTAGTCTCGATCAAACGTGTTTCAGACGTTAAGGCATTAGATGTTACTTCCTTTTTCCCCCTTGGTGTTTCTTTTCAGATTAAGAGACGTACTAAAACTAATTTAGCTTGTGTCAATTACCCATATTTTCCCTCTCAACCCAAGTTGTGTGTTGGAAATTGTTTAAAAACTTATGTGACTCGTACTGCAGATTTGAGATCATCCTCTGCCTCCCAATTACTTATTTCCTTTCAGAAACCCCATAACCCTGTTTCTTCCCCTACTCTAGCTCGTTGGGTCAAATGGGTCATGTCCCTAGCTGGTATTGATGTAGGATCTTTCGGTGCCCATTCTGCCAGAGGGGCTATGGCCTCTCGTGCTTTCTGGGCAGGATCCTCTTTACAGGATATTCTCAAGTCTGCAGATTGGTCTAATGAAAGTACTTTCAGAACTTTTTATTGTAAGCCAATTTCTCATGTTTCAGATTCAGTGATTGCTATGCTTTGAACTTGCATAATATGAGCCTCCGGTCTTGTAATAAAATTGAGATTTTCCTAGCCTTGGTGTATGAAAGGCTAGATTTTATTAAAGACACGGAGGCGAGTATTATCCCGCCGCTGTTTCTAACCCACCCTGTATCTTTATTTTTAGTGCCAACTTCCTCATCCAACGTTGGCTCGTCATGATTCTAATGGACAACTCCTGCCGGCATTGGACTCGACCATCAGCGTCCACTCTGTCCAGGCTTCACTCCACACTCGCCATGTTCGAGATTGTTTCATGGACATTGTGACATTGGTTTCTATTTTTTATGTTATTTTATTTGTTACTTCTCCTCTTTAGTTTCGCATCAAGAAAAGAGGACTTGTTGCTCGCAGTTAAGATATTAATACCAGTGTTCAACATCCTATTGGTTGTTCATCTGTGATGTCATTGTTGTAGTTTGTTTATACTGGGAACTGTAGTTTTTTGCTTGGCTGCTATTGGTAATTAAAGCAAGAAAAGACTGCATAATACTCGCCTCCGTGTCTTTAATAAAATCTAGCCTTTCATACACCAAGGCTAGGAAAATCTCAATTTGGCTCAGATTTGATCTGTTTTGCTTGTCGATATGGACATTTTATCCTATTCAACATATTTTAGCTTGCTTTTAGTGATCAATGTAGGAAAGGTGATTTTGGTATTAGGTTTTATTATAGACCTTTGAACTGACAATGAGCAAGGTGTTATGAAGTTATTTTAGCATTTACACAGGCACATTATTTGGCCCTGGGCCTGAGGCCTGTGCCCTCTCAACTAGTTATATTTTGCTTTTATTCCTTTTATTATTTTAATAAAGCTTCACTTTATTGGAGATGTTTTTCATTCCAATATCAGCTGCTCTTCCACGCAGAATTTCTTTCATGACATATTCATCCTGTTCTGAGCATGATATTTACCAGGTATTGTCGGTCCAAAGAGTGTATTGTCTGCCCTACACATAAAAATATGTGTTGTCACACCAGGGCAGTTCTTAGACTAACAGATACGTTATTATAAAACATCACATTGCCCACACCGTCTTAGACTGGACATTCCAGACAGCTTGCCATCTCATGCTGCACATCAACGCAGTTTCTGCTGAAACCCTTTGGTTCCTCTTCTGCGTTGGAAGGCTCCCAGCAGACTACAGACCTCTTCTTCACCTCTGAATGTAGTTATGGGGATTGGGCTTCCTTCCCAGGACCAAAAGGGCACTGCTACTTGCTCTCATGTAGAAACTTAGCACTGTCGGTAGGGATGTTAAACACGCTATTGTAACAATGTGGTGGGACTCTTCTTGTGTTTCACTTTCCTGGCCAGTGCTATAGCAATGTTGTAATTGCAGGTCATGCCTTTTTACGTAGAATGCAAATGCTTTAATAAAAACCTATTGAACCAGGATCCTGCTTCTGTTTTGTCTTTGCATGTATGAGACCTGTATAACTGAAAGAAATGGGTCCGATCTGTTCCACCACGACTTCCTTGAGGAGTCTGAGTATCATGCGATAAGCTGCCACAAATCACTCTTACCTTTGGTATTGGTAAGGTGCTGCTAGCTATCCGGAAGGGTTAGGCCGACAGCTGCCGCACAGTGTGGGATAGTCTTGTTACTATGACGATAGTCTACGACAGCAGGTTATTGCTGTTTACTTTGTTTTATTTTAAAAAGCCAACGGGAGCATAAAGCTTTACAAACGGACAGCATTGCACATGATGCATATCCACAAATCCCACAGCGTTTTGGCACCAGGAACACAAATAAACAGATTTTTTAAAAACATTTTAGCACAGTGCAGGTTATGCACAACCGCCTTGCATCACTTTCAAATAACAATTTTTATTTTAATAGTATGTGGGGATTGAGGAAGAAATCTACTTTTTAAAATGTTAACCTCGAAAGGCATTGTGAGTAGTGCTGAATGATTAATTCAGTTGGTGAAATGGAGCTGTGGAATTTATTAGTAATTTTGTGTTACAAGAGTAACGTCTAATAACTAAATTCCTCCAATCCACCGGCTGAATTAAAAATTCCCCCCACCCCTAAATTGAATTCGGAAAAGCAGGAACAGTCTTTCTTCCCTTTAGACTTGAGAAATGATTTGAACTCAGTTAATTGCTTTCCAATTGGCGATGGTGTCATGTAGTCTCCATGCTTTCAAGTAGTGTCTTAGGCATAGAAAGTGAGGCACTTGGAACAGCGTAGGTATGTTCATTGTGGTGACCTATCGCCCTTGGTTTGGTGATGGTTGATGGAAGAGTTGGGCATTTGCATGGGAATAGATCTTGTAGGTCTAGGGAATCCAGAGATGATGCCATCTCTGGTGCATTGATTCTTGTTGGCATAGGTGGTTCGAGCACTGAAGTTCTTGTTGGCTCAAGTTTTGGAAGACCAGCTTGCTCATCATATTGATTAGCAACTGCAGTGCTCAGCAATAGTGCATCTTTATTGGTCAGAGCAGTTGCTTCACATTGATGGACTCAATTGGTGACAGTTCGAGTGGAACTTCCAAAAAGGTTTCTTGCAAACAGTTTATGTACCAAAAGACTGGTTTTACTTATGAAGTATCCAGTTTGCAGAAAAACAAAGTCCAGTGCTTGTGTAGAACAGTCAGCCATTCATACCCAAGATATAATATCAGGGTTTCTCAGCACTACTTCTCAGTGTGATGTTCACATTCGAAATTCATATTGGAGATTGGACTGTTTTTATTTTCTAATCCGGAGAAAGATGAGAATCCCACAATGTATAATTAGAAAAGATATTGGATCTGCGAATAGACTGGAGGACAATGAATGAAAAATCAATGAATTACTCCAAAAACAGTCTTAAAACTATTTAACAATTCAGATGCAATGTTTTTGAAGAACCAAACTATACCAGTTGAGTTGGATGAATTGAAGAAAGTATGTACAAAATCTCCAAAGTGGGTAGGATACTGGCTTTGCAGGAGTTTTTGAAACTCTGACACAGAACGAGATGTCTGCAAGTCAAATGTTTCTGCCACTAAAGTTAAGGGGGCCTCTTTCTACATTAATGTCCCAACAAGTTTGTATAACTTATGAAGGTGCATATTGTCCCTGTCTATTCTGAGGCAAGGCACATCTTCAAACACTTTCAGGAGGAGGATACAAGGTCACCCCACAGTATTTACTGATTTTCTGATATGGTTAGATAGAATTGACATGTTCAGACAGGATTCTCAGGCTGGAGGACAACAGGGAACATGGCAACAGGCTAGAACTCTCCTGCAAGTGTTGTCTTTACACCCATCCTTGATACAAATAGTTAATGGGAAAGAGGCTTCCCTCACACCTCCTTTTTCTTATAGAAAACACCCTGAATGAGAGTGACAGCACCAGTATCATTCACAGATTCTAATCTCTAGCACAAACCTGAGTTTGCAAGGGTGTGGGATTGGTGGGACGAGGCCTCTTAGGAGACCATAGACAGTTGGTTCCAAGCAGCTGCAGCTGTTTGCGAAGACAGAAGAGCACCATGCAGAATCCTCTACAGGGGATTCAGTGGCAGCATAGCACAATTTGGCTGCTCGGAACACGTCAACTTACTCAAGAGGGTGAAACGAAGGAACCGCAGGGCTATCAAGATTACCCAAACTAACATAGAGGCAATCATCTCTGCCCAGATCTCGGCAGCCCTGTCAAACGTTTTCTGGAGAAAGGGTTTATTGCCAAATCAACAACAATGTGAACCTGACAGGATACCCATTCTCCCACAAATGAGCCACATAAGCAGCTTTAATTGTTTGGACAACATTGGGAGTTAAATCGAGATCAATAAAAGAAGTAGTTAAAAAACATATAGTCCTGAAAAGGACACAGAGGCCTTACAATATATACCAATTAATATCAGGCAACCAAACAAACCACTTTAGCCATGGGCATACCAGAGGGGGCACACAAAGTGGAACTGATACTCCAAGGCTATAAGGCATAGTCAAAATGTTCTTTATTTGGTTACTTAAAACCATAAAAGATACAAACAATCCAAATTTAAAACAGTAGTCCGCATAAGATCACACCAAATTTAAATCTTGGTTAAAAATACCACTTAAAAATTCTCACATGAAAAAATAAACATTAAAATTGTCCTGAATAAAATTGTTATAAGAGATTCATAGCCAAAACATATAAAACATAGCATCAGCGAGTTCCAGATCCAGGAACCTGTGCATGTCGTTTGTCTGCTTCTCACGCCCCTGTTAAAGAACTGGCCACATTAAAACATATAAATTCATTTAACAACATCTGTAAATAGGCAGGGCTAACTTGTGTAGATTGTTTCTCTCTAAGCAGAGGTAAAATGTACTGCTGCCTGAGAGAACTATAATGGGCACAGAACATTACAAAATGCATAGTATCCTGACGTGAAAAGAGATCGCAACTACCACGGCCTAAATTTGTGACTTTTTTCCAACCCAGTGGTTCTGCTAAGAGCCAGTGCAATGGGTGTAATCGGAATTTCGTTAATAAGTGGCAATGTTGAGGATTTGTAACCACTATGAGACACAATTCTATTGACAAGGTGGACTTTAGTGTGATGTATGCTCACACTGAGGGTTTGCACATCTCCCTCCCTTCTCTCTCTGCACAAGCTGCAGATAAGAAATCTCTCTTAACCCATGTCAGATCCTCATGTACAATCTTTTCTGGGGACATGTATAGCTCAAAATGTCCCAGCTTTGCTAGTGAAGATTTAACATAACTGAGCCATGAGATAGTGCTGGCCCTCTCAAGAGACATGCAGTCTTTCAATATGATCTGATTTGATTCCAAATCTGGGTTCAACCATATCCTGATCCACCTTATTATTGGGTGAAGAGCTAAAAGATCTGAAATGTAACCTAATCCTAGTTCTTCATGAACGATATAAGAGGTCGTTGACCGCGAAACTGACAGTAAACGTGTATATTTGTTTTACTCAACTTGTAAATCATTGCCCTCCTTATAGCCCCAGATATAACTTCCATAACTCACCAAAGAGATACATTTGGATTGATAAATTTTGACCAGAGCCTTCCCTGGCTTGGCACCCAAGCAACTGGCAAAGTCAAATACAGATGCAACCACTCTGGCCATGGCATTCCTTTTGACCCTCCCTAGTGGGGCCCAAGTGCCCCTATCATCAAACAAGACCCCAAGATAGGAGAAGATGTTCACCCTGGTGATTTCAGACCCCTCCAAAATGCATTTCCTATGACCCTTATTTCTAGGGCCCATAACCATTATGTGAGATGTACGATAATTGTACTCAAATCTAGACTTTTCATAAAACCTGCAAAAGAATTGAGGAGTTGTGGAAGTCCCACTGCTGTTCTTGGTAGGAACACTGCACCAATGGCATATAAAAGTGCTAGAATTAGCTGGAATCCTGCCCGTGGGATATCTTTATAAGGGGTGCTTAGGGCTGAACCCAAATTGTATATATCCGAACAGAAGTGGGGCTAAAACAAAACCTGTCTCCCCCCTTAATAACTCTTATAGGAGAGGCTAGACTCCCGGACTGGTCATATCTAAGTACCGCAGGCAGGTCTTGATGTAACTTGTGTAGGAAATTCACTATTTTTCTATCCAGCCCCATGTTGATGAGAATTAACCGCAGCTTTGGCCTGTTCACTCAAAGGCTGATGTCAGATCCATAAAGGCTAGATGTAACAAGCCCCCATTAGCTTGTGTATATTTCCCAATGATATGCTTACACATCCTGTTGAATGCACTCAGCAGGACTTTTGGCAGTGTAGAAGCTTCGAAGCTCTGACTAATGTCCTGGTCACATTCATAGTATAAATTATTTAAAAAGGAATCAGAAGAGACCTTATTCCATTTCAACCTACACGCTTGATCCCGGGGCAAAATAGCATAAATCTTAGGCCCTTCTCTGGATCCTACTTCCTCCTCCAGTCTCCATTTAATGTTGAGGACTAGCGGAGTGTGATCGCTGAACTGATTCCAAGTAACTTCAAATTGAAGGAAAAATTACACTACAAAAGCAGAGGTAAATATATAATAAATAAATATTAGAATTAGAGTTTCTGCCAGCAAATGTGGGAATTACCTCTGCTATGCCCTTGGCTCTGTTGCTTTGGGTTAACTGTGCCAAGTTGTGATACTCCGAGGCATACCCTCTTCAAGAGTACAGATAGTTAACTTACCTGCAAAAGTAGTGTGAAAAGTACCTCAAAAGTGAAATTAAGACTAACGTCAAAGCCCACTACACCCCTAAAAACACCTTGGGGCATATTTACAAGAAAGTGGCGCATCAGCATTGATGCACAACTTTTCTTGCAGCCCCTGGACTTCCCTAACAGCACCATGGGTGCGCCATATTTACAATACGGTGCACCATGGCACACAACACCACAATAGCGTCAAAATTATTGGTGCAATTTTGGCGCTATGCTACACTAACGCCAAATATTTTGACAGTAGTCCAGCAAACCACAGGGAGTCCCATATACGATTATGGGTGCATCATTTTAAAGCCTGCCTTGAGCAGGCGTTAAAAATGATGCCAAAAATAGCGCAGTGAAATCTAGTAAGTTTCACTGTGCCATTTTTTTGGGCTCTTTGTGAATATGGCGTGGGGAAATTGCCTCCTTAACGCCACATTAGCATGAAATAAATTATGCTAGTGTGGTGCGAAGAGGCGCAAGGGGTTTGTAAATATGCCCTCTTGTCTCTAAGATCATATTTCAGACAATCCAGTGGCATTTAAAATATGCTGGAAAATGAATTTGAAAACCCCTCAATCGTTGTACCCCAGACTAAGGTAGCGTTATCTACGACTACCACTGAACAAAACACAGGCTGCTCTCTGCAACCGAATGTTCCTGGAGTAGTGCCAGATAGTGTACTTTTACTATCAAATATCAGTTCTTCAAAATGGGGAGCGCAGACATACCAGATTCTTTACAAGATACATCACAAGATGTGACTGCTTCAGACAGGCTGCTCCTTAATTAAGAAGGCACTCAGAAAAGAATGAACCCACAGACTCAACCCATACTCTCACCCCATACTCTCACCACATCCTCACCCCATACTCTCACCACATCCCCACCCCATACTCTCACCACATCCCCACCCCCTGAGCCAAACCCTACATATGTTATGTCATGTTATACTGATTTGTATAGGACACAAGTTACCCATGAGTGTATCCAGGCACTTGAGGGTAACCAGGCGCTCCAGAGATAAGAGAGGGGCTGCAGGCAATGCTAAATGAAATAACTACTAATATAAAAAAGGTAAATATGGCTGAAGGGAATCAAAAAGAGATAAGCGACACCTGCCATAAAAAGGTAAATAAAAGATGGCCTAGCACTTTGGACTACAATACTAGAGAAGACACTAGATAGAACACTTTCTGATGTAGAGATGAACACACAGAAAGTAGCCTCACATAAGACTCAGGAAAAGACAACACAAGCAGCTCTTGAGAGGTTGGATAACCAAGCAAGACACAATAATTGAAAATCATAAATGTGCCAGAAGGAGGAAAAGGGCCTAACATTAAGAAATGTGTTAAAGGCTGATCCAAAAGGTGCTTTTGGGAGCCATGTATCAGGAAGGCGTCGAACTCGAGATCTAATGGGTGCAGAAAGACTCAAAGACCGAACCCAAACAGAAAAATGTCTAGGAAACTCGTGGTAAACTTTAGCACCTATTTAATTAAAGATGCCATTCTTTTGAAGACTTTAACAAACAAATCTGTTGCATTCTAGGATTTTTTCTGTTTTGTAAGATCAGACCCACACCGTGCCACTGAGGAAAGGCCCTGAGTTCTAGGGAACCAGAAGGGCAACTGAATAGTTCAGGGGCTATAGCACAGCTAACATTTCCGGCCGCATTAAAATTAAGGTGGATTAACAAAATGCATTTTTTTTAAAGGAGGTGGATGAGTTATTACATAAGATAAATCTAGCAAAACCCCTCGGTAAAGCATGTTGATTAAATTTGGGAAGCAGGCATTATCTGTCGAGAACGAGCTGAAAAGGGATGGAAAGAACGCAGCGAGAGCAAACAGATGAAATCAAAAACTAGATCTCCAGTCCATGTCTACTATAGGCAGAGGGAATTTTGGAGGGTTCCTCATGGAAGGAGTGCGCTGAGTGGGGAGTACACGGACGGGGTACTTATCACCTTCATTTAGAACACAAACAACACAGAATATCACACAGTACCGTTTGTGGTCGAGATCAGAGACAAAGCAAAGCACAATCCTTTAATGTTTAAAGGAATCCTGGGCAAGTTTAATCAAACTTCAAGAAACACATTAGACTGCACCCGAGACACGAAATCGCACCCTGTTAAATAATCAGAGATGGATTCAATCCATCATCTGCATGACACAAACAGATTCAAACCAAAAGTATAGTAACTTAAGGTGTATTCACTCGTCAGGAACTGTGTCATACCGCTGATATGGAGAAGTGTGGCACAATGGTTAAAGCGACAGACCCTGAAGCAGAGATCTGGCTCAAGACAAGGGTTCAAGTCCTGCTTCGGCAGGTCTTGGGCTCAATTACCTTGGACCAGATAATTCTCGCCTTGGTGCCTAATCTAATTAATGAGTCCCACTATGTAACTCTGGGCAATAGCTTGCTTAATCTCCTCAGCGCTTGGATGCCTGGCTTCACCCTGGGGGTGCCCAGGAGTGGGCACCTCACAGGGAAAAGCCAGGAGGGGTTCCATAGTGGTATGCGTACAGCGCCTTGAGACCCTAACCGGTGAGTAGTGCGCTATACAAGTGCAAAGTTTACAGTTTTACACACGGAGGCTGATGAGAAGGGAAGGCGGGTTATTGCAGTAATTAGCATAGGTCGATCTCGATTCACTTGAGCCAGATACTATGGCCCCAGTGCTGATGACCCTGAACTGTTGAGATTACTTTTTCATAATTTATTGGAGCATAGAGCTCCGATTATTTGGTTGAGAAGCACTTTACTATTCTATTGATCAATATTTTAGCTAGATCTAATATTTGAGCGCAGGCAAATTCTTCCGAAATAACAAGAAGTCTTAAAAATGTCTTAGAAAACCTAGGGCTGAGGGATATATGGCAAGAGAAGAAGGGGCTGCAAAAGGTATACTCTTTTTGTTTTTTACAATAAAAATATGGGCACAGGTCGAGAACAGGGTGATCTGCAGATGTATAGGACAAATCAAACAGATTAAACACACACCTGAATCTGATCATGCCATTGTGTGGCTTACCTTAAAACAACTGGAAGAATACCTGGCAGACGCTGGTCACTAGAGTGGTGTTTTGTAGCACATGTAGACGTTATATAGACACTACAATCAAATACAGATAAATATATGGACATCTATATTGGTGGTTGCCTAGACAATATACTGTGTGGAGTTCTTATAACCCCATTCTAAGAGACCTTATTGATGAAGCGTCGTTTTTAACATTGCTGCTTGAGGAATATTGGGAGCCTTCAGGATATAAAGGTTCTGCACCTCTACTGAGCCCTAGAGGCAAGGTCTTTGAGGCACACAATAAATAATAGTATGACCTGCACATTAGTGAATAAAATACATTCAATTCAGTATAACTAGAGTCAATAATAAGAGTTTGGGTTCTATTTTCAAGATTTTATTAAATAACTAGTTCATCGATTTCTTAATTAGCAAATCATTTAAACATTAATGTAAATTACAGAACAGAGTGTATAGCATGTCCCATAGGTATTTAGGCCCATATGTACGACGTTTTGTTTTGCCACTCACAATTTGCGATCTGTTTGGGAACCGCAAATTGCGAGTCACAAAACAAAATTTACAACAGTGTTAAGCACATATAGTTTCTAATAGAGCTTCTCACTGTGAATTTTCAGTAGAATCGCTCAGCAATAGGTTCAGGCAAAATAAAGTTGTTCTCAGAGTTAATCCGAGGAGATATCAGCAAAGAGAATAGGACAAACTCTGTCAGAGTCAGAATGCTCTCTCAGAAGCCAAGCTGAGCAAGTAGAGAGTTTAGCAAGTGTTTCGAGTCGAGCCTACCCAAGCCTCTATCTTAGTCTGGGAACACATTTTTATAACATCATACACTGCAACAAATTATAAAGAGTGAGTAGATGAACTTTGGCTCTGAGCAATCAGTGTTAGATGTCATCATGTGAAGGAGATAGTTTCCGTTGAGATGGCAGGTTTTAAGAACATTCTAAATACACAATACATTTGACTATTATCCAAGTAGTAATGAAACAAGCAAGTTTCTTCCTACTGGTTAATGTGTATAAGGTAGAGATAAGTTAAGTAAGCATGATACACATTTTAAATGACTTAATTTCCATTTCCATATGTCTTGGTGAGACTATTCATAAGGAAACCATTTTCTAACATTGTAGTAATTCTTTTCATAGGGAAATTGGTCATGAAACAAAGCTCTAACACTCTATTTATTTAATTGTTACCATAGAATATTACATCATGAAATCTTATACTTATGACCATGACACCGGTCAAAACTAACAAAGAGGAAGAAAAGAAATAAGAATTTGTCCTTGTCAGTAGCTTAGCCAAGTACATCATCATGCAAGCTTTAAATGCAAAACCCACATTTAAAATGCAGTGTTTAGCTACGGCCTACAAAAACCTTTCGTACAGGTTAATAAGATAATTTTTTATTCTTATAAAAGAATTTCCCTCACTTCCCCCATTTGATGGTTTGGAACCATCACAAAATTATATTCACAGATGTATTCAGAGTTTACTCTCATCTTCCACTGAATCTCTCCTTTTCCTCTTTAGATTTTTTTTTTGTTTAGTATGTTATATTCTTTGTTTACTAAAATAGCCTTCAAGAATCCTCCTTCTGCTGTTTTTTTCCAGTTGTCTATAACTGACACTCCTTTAGTAAAAATATTCTTTGTGTATTCTATAATCTCCTTACTCTCATCATGTATATACGTATAATTCTCAACTTTCAGCATTCTGCAAACGTCATCCTTTTCTGTGAGTAAAATGTCTAAAGCATAAGGGTTTTGAAGTACCATTGATCTGTTCCCCACTAACTCTGTGTTTTCAACTAATGAAGCTCTAGAAGTACTGATTGCTAATTTGTTGACTACTGTTGAAAGCTCTCTAATCTTCTCATCATTTAATACTACCCCTACTGCTGGTATAATAACTCCAAATATGTCTCCCACTAGTTGTGCTCCCTCATTTAGACTGTGTGAATACCTGTGTTCAAGTTAATGCAACTAAACTATTCTAAAGTAATACCAAGCTGTTTCCATCTCCTTTGCTTGTGGGTGTTAATTCATGCTCTTCATTAGTGGAACTGTCAAAAGAACCATGCCAAAGTTAGAAAAATAGTTTTCAAAGTGTCTCTGCCTATATACAAATCTAAGCGATACACTGCATGATATAGCAAGAAAGAGGACTGTTATTATATGCTACTTGTTCATCAGCTGAAGAATGCATATGTGTGCATACATGCCAATATTTTGCATCAATAGCTCTTGTATATTCTTGTACTAATCTAGAACAAATATTGGTTGAATATTCTAACTTCTAATCTACAAAAGAAGCTTTTAACTCATCTTGGTTAATCCCTGGTTCAGATGTGGTGTTAGTGAATGTGGTTACAGATTTTTCTGTCTCTGTTGTGAAATGTATTACTAATAATATTACAACTGCTAATAAAACTATTAATAAAAAAATACAATCCCTATAATAATCTTACATCTATTTCTGGTTCAGGGACACATTTATCCAAAGTCAGATCTTGTTAAAAGCAATATGTGTATAACAGCAAAAGTAATGTCATTATCTCAATCTGGAACAATTCCCGATTATCTTCTTTTTGGTTAGTTTCTTGCAGCTTTATTACAGCAGTCCTCCGATAGTCTTCCTTAACCCTACTCTGTGTTCTTTTAAAATGTTAGCCCTGCTCTTCTTCTGCTGCCCCAGTACTCTTCTTATCTTCTTTAGTAACTATCACATTTTCAATTTTGTACAATTCATTAAATGATTTGATCACATTTTTATTTCTGATTTGAGTAATTTCAAGGAGGATTAGGCAATTCTTTATTCCAGTCGAGCAGATCTGAAATTGGGATGTTTAACACTTGGCTCACATAGTAAGTGCTAAATATCTTTGACGAGGTACTCTGGCTCCTTTAGATCTTCTGAGTATTTGTTGGTCTTCTTCTGTATCACTTATACCACTCTATTCCTCATTAATTGTTGGTGATATTGATCAAACTGACACACTTGATTTCAAATTGTTTCGATTGTAAGTCTTTGGCCATGTACCATTGTGGGTGTCACTCTTTGTCCTTGATTCAGAAATTGTTTCTGCTCCTGGATCTTTTTATTGTTCTCATTGTATATTAACTCTCAAATCAGTTTGCGTTCTTGCTTCTCCGCCTTCTGCATCAAAAGCTTCAATGCCACTCTGTGAAATATCCGACAATTGGATTCCTTCACCTGTCTGAAAATGTTCACCCCTTTCTTCTTGCTGGCTTTGATCACAAACTTGAGTAGATTGTACAACTTGGGGTGATACAAACATCAGTGTTCTCGCTTCTGGCGCATATAACACAATTTCTTCATAAGGAGGTATTGTTCTCTGGGTATGAAAAGCATGCACCCAGTTTGGTAAACCAGCACACTTGGCAGCTGTATTCGTGATCAGGATCCTATGGTAAGGTCCTTTCCACCTTGGCTTCAGACAGGACTTTCTCATATGCTTTCCCTGTACTGAGGTCATGGCACTACCTCATCTTCCTACATGACTCATTGTAGCTGGTGTTCAATTCCCTACATTCATTTGTTGACATGTTACACATTCATGACACAGTTCTTCTGCATGGGCTCTAAATCTGATATTAAATCAATTCTGCCTAAATGACCGAACCATGGCATCCCTGCTTAAATGTGTAGGTCCATGGAAATGTCATGTCATTGGGGATAATAAACTGTCTGGCAACACTGGTCTTCCATCTACTGAAACCCAAATGTCATTTTCATCCTTTCTTTATCCTGCTCTAATCCAACTTTGTTGTTCTGCTTCAGACACCTTTTCCTGCATGGCTTTCAATTCCTCCCAAGTGTCAGCTATTGTTATCAACATGGAAAAGAAAGTGTCCTCTTGAGATTCCTCTGTGAATGCTCCATTATATTTACATTCCATAATTGCACAATAGTGTGCCACTTCGCCTGCATATGTATTACTGGCAGAGACATAACCATTGTCACTCCTTTAAGGCTTCTAGCAATTGCCTCACTTGCGCCCCATTTCTAATTGGAGATCCTGATGAAGTCGTGAAACCTCTCTGTGACCATATATGTCCGAAATCGTGGACCACATCAAAGCTGTACTGACTATATGCAAAATATAGTCTCTCTCATTTGGGCTGTCAAGTTGCAAGCTCTAGTAAGAGCAATCAATTCTGCAACTTGTTCTGACAAAACTCCTTGAAACCATGAAGCTTCTACTAATTCTTGAATGGTACAAACAGCATAAGCTCAGGGAGTCTTCATTTGTCCTCAAGCATGAGCAATCCACAAAAACAACATAATCAGAACTTATTAACGACTCATATTTTATGCAGGTCTTGGCATGGTACATAGGTCTGTGACATCAAGATAGTCATGCTCAAATTTATCTGATGCCTCATTTTCAGGCATGAGGGTATGTGGATTTATATTCTGACATTGCTTCAGAGTGAGATTCTTAGCAGCAAGTATCTGGTGCTCGTATGAAGTCAACCTTGTACTGGTCACGTGCTGTGTTTTTTGATCTGGTAAGCAAAACATCAACAGAATGAGGGGCCAGTTAAAATATGTCCCATCTCTATGCTTTCACATCTCTTAAGACTAGCACTGACAGCAGCAATCGCTTTAAAACAACCAGGCAATGCGGCAGCTACAGGATCAAGTGTAAATGAAAAGTAGCCCACAGGCTTTCTGGCATCACAATGCATATGTGTAAGAACTGAGAGAGTGCAGCCCTCACTCTCACTGCAAAATAATGTAAAAATCTGAATAATCAGGCATTCCCAGTGCCGGGGCACGACAGAGACTTTGGAAATCTTTCATGCATTCCTTGTCCAATAGAATCGAATCGGACACATCTCTGCGTGTCAGCCTCAGTAAAGGCTTTACCACCAAGGAAAAGTTAGGTATCCATTGTCTACAGAAGCCAACCATTCCCAAAAACATTCTAACTTCGCTTAGTGTCTTTGGAGGATCCATTCATAAAATGGCTTTCACTCTTTCTTGTGGCACTTTCCTCCTTCCTTTTTCAATCATATATCCTAAATATTGGATGTCTTTTTTTTAAATAGTTTTTGCAGCTCAGCTTGCTTGGGGAACACTTTATTTTATTTCCCAGTCAAGTCATTCAACAGAGCAGTAGTGTCTCGTTTACAAGATTCTCTTGTTTCTGATGCCACTAATAGTTCATCAATATATTGAATGAGAGCTGAGTGACAGGGCATGATCAATGTTTCCAAGCTTTTCCTTAGAATGTGTTTAAAGATTGAAGGACTATCAGTATAGCCATGTGGGACTCACACCATGCTAATACTTGAAACACGAAGGAGAATAGATGACTATCCTCGTGTAATGGAATCAAGAAAAAAACCTGACAAAGATCTATATCAGTGCAACATTCTGCTGTACAGTAAATCTGATAAAGTATGGTGGTTGGATTCGGTACCCCAGGGTAACATAAGACTACACATTTGTTAACCTTTCTCAGGTCTAGCACAATCCTAAACTTGCCACTGGGCTTTTGTAAACCCATAATTGGAAAGTTGCATGGATTCCTGAATATTTCTTTTAGGGGTCCTTTCTGTATCGTGTTCTCAGTTATTGGTGTTATCCCTGCTATTATTTCTGGAGTCAACTGATAAGGTAGAGGTCTAGGAAAAATGGCATTTGGCCTCACTAATTCGGACTGGTTCTACACCCTTGATTAGTCCGATATCTTTTCCTGTAAAATCCCAGGCTTCTTGGTTTACTGTATCTTTTAAACCAGATGGTAAGGCATTTGCTGTCATCAATGGGTAAAACCCTACTGTATCTTGTTCAGCCGATTTAAACTCAATATTCTCATCATGTGTTTGAAACTCAACCCATTGGGAATACAATAAATTGTACAATTTAGTTTACATAATAAGGGGGTCATTTTGACCCTGGCGGTCGGTGATAATGTGGCGGTAGTACACAGTCTGGCGGTACATACCGCCATATTATGACATCGGCGGGTTGGCTACGACCACTCCGACCGACATGGCGGTAGCAGCTGCCGGGCCGGAGATAACAATCTCAAGCCCGGCGGCCACTATTGTACGGCCGGTGGCATTTTGACCCTGCCTACCGCCATGGCGTTTGTAACCATGGCGGTAGGCCCTACCAGTGACAGGAAATTCTGGTAGGAGGCTCACCCACCCCCAAAATACTCCCCAGATGCCCCCCACCACGCCCTCCATCCACGCTCCCCTCCTTCAGTTCCCTCACCCTCCATTCACTCTGGCAGACACACACCACTCGTACACACACTCACTTACACAGGCATACACGCATTCATTCAAGCATGCATCCATTTATTCTCGCACACATCCGTACACACATTCACACCTACACCTACACACAAACATGCATTTACATTTACATTCATACACGCATTCTCACACATGCATACACACACGCATACAACACTACACACACATTCGCACTCACGCACACACTCATACATTCATGCACACAGCCCCCCCAACACACACACACACACACAACCCCCCCCGGTTGATGCGGTGCATCGATTCCCAGTTGGAAACCTGACTTACCTGCATCCAGGGGGTCTTCCGGCAGGGGACGGGACGGGGCGCTGCTACCGCCAGCAGCGCTCGCCAGCAGAACACTGCCAGGCCATATTATTTGTCATAATACGGCTGGCAGCGTTTGATTTGTAATTTGCTTATTTGTAACACCTACCAACTGATTTTGATTTAATCTCATGTTACCCACATTCTGTTGCGACATAAGAGCTTGTGGAACTGGAATCATTTGAACTTGATTCTGCATTAGTGCTTGCACCTGTTGTGTAGGCACATTTTGCATCTGCATTTGGGTTCCTCCTTGTGTCTGATTATTCTGTCTGGATTAAGTCTACACTTACACTTCAAATGGCCCACTCTGTTACAAACATGACAAGTTCTCATTTCAGTAGCACCATCAAGACCTGTATTTGGATCAATCAGAACTTCTCGACCTCTACTCTGTGAGACAACCATACCTCCTTGAACACCTTGTATTACCATTTGAAATCCAGTTCCTTACATATCGCCTTGAACACTAACACCTTGAACTACACCACCATTTCCTGGTAGCGAATGATTCTGAAAACCTCTCTGTGGCAGCTTCATCTGTGCTAGCATGAACTTTCTTTGAGCTTCCACTGTTTTTTCTCTTGCTCATCACTGCAGTACTTCACATTCTTCAGGACCTCATCTAAAAATGTAGGACCTCATTTACAAAGGTTTTGCCGCAGGGCAGCGCCACAAGGACTCTTGCTGTTCTGCCCTGCGTCAAAAGAAAAGGGCAGGAATGCGCCATACCTATGAGATTCGGCACATTCCTGTCCTTTTACCCTGTCATGCGCCAATGCATAGTGCAAGGGTGCCTGCGTTGCAGAGATGATTATTGTTGTGCAGGGAGGAACACCTTTCTGAACAAAAACAATCACAAGAGGTGTTTCTCCTTGTTGCACCTCTCTTATGCCTTCCCTTAGGAGGTGTAGCCTTTTGACGCATTCCGAGGTTTACAAAATCTCCTAAATCTGGGACTGTGCCAAATGCCATGGGTGTTATGTGGGAGCACCCACCATAACACCTATGGCACGCCTCCCTATCGCAGGGTGAGGCACCGCAACGGCTCATGCTGCGTGCCCTCAGTCCATATCTACAAGGTCATGAAAAGCCACTCAGGGTGGCCTTATATTTGGTCATGTAGATAGGATCCTGCAGGGTGCACCGCCGGCCCATTACAAAGAGGGGCTTTTAAATAAGCTCCTCAGTCTGCCAACAAATCACATTCCGCTGTATATGTTGATTAATTTCAGGCCTCAAATCAAGCACAAACTGGGAAATAAAGAATCCCATTTCTGTAGGTTCTAGATGCGTTTGACCCAGATGCTGCTGAAACCCCTTTTCAGTCTCTCGTAATATTAATACACAGACTCCTTTACTTCCTGCTGAATTTGATCTAACTTCAAATAATCCAATTCCTCTTGATTAGTGTGAGGATCACTTGTTGGTCCCGCAACTGGTAGCTGAACAGCTATTTTGCATTCAGCCAACAAATCATTCGGAACAGCAAAGTAAAAGAACGTATTCAAATCAACCACAACACATTTGAAAACTCAACAAACCTTAAATCCTATCTCTTTTTTAAATTTATATTTATATGTACACACATTTGTATTAGCCAGTGAAAGGTCCTGAAATTGTTTCCAGGGCATAAAACAAAATCTATGCTGCAAACAATCACTCCAATTGCAGACAAGCCAATCAAAGACATATCAAAACAACCATCAGTATCTTAAAAGGGCAGATCCTATGGGAAACTTGACCATCAGCAAAATCAGTCACCTTAAAGAAGATGCCTAATGTCCTGCAAGCTGGTATGAGAATGCAGAGGATCACATCCAAATGAATAACATTCACCTGGTGGGAGTACCTGAAGGGGCAGAGGGACTGTGGTAGAGTTGTTTGTTGAACCGCTCATCCTTGACCGCCTGCAGATTAATTATCAAATCCTATCTTCAAACAAGTTCATCTCTCCCTGTGCTGTTTGTGTTGTGAAAACAAATCACCTTCCCGTGACTAATACCTGCATTGTTTGTAGTGGTGCCCACACAACTAACTGTGAATTTTGTGACATTGGAATATATCCTGTCACTAATGTACCTCCAACAGCTCCTTGAGCCACTTTTTAGGTGAACAATTGATCTCGGCATTCAATGCATTTGTTACGCATTTCTCTACTGGCTGGGCTGTAGTTATCTCAGTAACAGGTGCTGGTACAGTCACTACTCACTACAGAATCAGTAAAACCTGTAGGCATCACTACCTGGGCAGTCCCTGGAACATTTAGAATTACTTGCTGAACAACAGGCTGTGCTACAACTGGCTGATTCATTGTAGGTTGGGAAACAACTGGTTGAGTCACTTGTAATGGTCTTTCAATCTGGTATACATTTGGATGAATAGAAGCTGTAGCTATTGTCACATTATTAGTTACTGTCACATCAACATCTGTCACAAGACAGACATAAGGTGGTGGACATGCAGCCAATAATTCATCTAAAATATCATCTCCCAAATCAGTATCAGTGTCTGATTTTATTTAATCTTTTGTCCCTTTCTCCTCTTTAATATTTTTCCTTTTAGGTTTTTCGTATTTTTCAGATTGTTCACTTTTCTCATTAGTTATTGCAGGATATAATCTTGTCCCTTCTACTTTATTTTTTTCTCCACCTTTGCTGTTGCTCATCCCATACAGCATCTGTATAATTTCTCATAGTCCTCGTTGTATGCTTTGGTATGTCTCACTCTCTAGTGCAAGCCATTTTCTCCCAAGCACTTAGGCCCTGATTATGAGTCTGCGGTCCTAGGATCAAACCAATCAACCAATTACTGCGCAACTCTTCACGTAGCTCAACCAATCTCAGCACAGCGTTTATACCAACCAACCAATACCAGTGCGGCACAATGTGACATAACAAATTGCTCCTTGCAACGGCTCACTCTCCTTTACACTTTTTTCGTACACACACAAAACTTTGATTCTATAGCTCCAGGCAAACATAGAATAAAAATCTTTGGTTCTTCTAAAGAAATCATTAACTGGAATTTTAAGGTTCTCACACCTACCGACTTTTCAATCAAAAATAATTTTACACATACAACGATAAAATATCAACCAGCAGGAAATCACCTAATCAATGTAGTGTCACCTTTGCACATCAGCCTTCACTAACACTGATGAGTATTAGTACAACCACAAAAGGTTTGTTACTATCTGTTAGAAAGGGGTCTCAGGTTGGCAGTCAGTTTGCAATCTGTCCAATCAGGACCCTGACTCTAGTCAGCGTAAAGGAGAAACACATCTAGTTAACCCCCGATCACCCCCTTGGTAGCTTGGCACGAGCAGGCAGGCTTAACTTCAGAAGCAATGTGTAAAGTATTTGTACCAACACACACAGTAACACAGTGGAAAAACTATAAAATGGGCACCACACCAGTTTAGAAAAAAAAGGTAATATTCATCTAAATCAAACAGGACCAAAATCACAAAAATCCAACATACACAATTCAAGATACAAATTTAAAAAAGAATAAGAGTCTTAATCCTTAGAAAACAGTGAGAATGCTGTTGTTACAAGCACCTGGTTAGTGTCAAAAATAAAGCTGCACAGGCGAGCGTGCGTCAAAAAAAGACAGCAATGTGTCGATTTCTCACTCGCAAGCAAGACTGTGCGTCGTTCTTTCTCTGGTCGGGTCGGCGTACATCGTTTTCTCTCTCCCGCAAGAGAGCGATGCATCGATTCCCAGACGGGCACCTTGGGTCCGGACAGGCTTTGCGTTGATTTCTGTCCTTTTCCACCAGCTTTACCTTTCAAGGGCCCAGAGACAGGTTAGGGCACCACTTGGCAGGGCAGGAGTCTCAGAAGAGAGTCCAGGTGCTGGCAGAGAGAAGTCTTTGATGTCCCTGAGACTTCCACAACAGGAGACAAGCTCAGTTCAAGCCCTTGGAGATTCTTCACCAGTGGGAAGTCGCACAAAATTCAGTCTTTGTCCTCTCTCAGACAGAAGCAGCTACTGCAGGTCAACACAGCAGAGCACAGTCACAGGCAAAGGGGCAGTACTCCTCCTCCAGCTCTCCAGCTCTTCTCCTTGGCAGAGGCTTCTCTTGGTTCCAGAAGTAATCTGATTTCTAGGAACTTTGTGTCCAATACTTATATCCCTTTCTGCCCTTGAAGTAGGCCTACTTCAAGAGGAAGTCTCTGTTGTTCACAGGATCCTGTCTTGCCCAGGCCAGACCCCAGACATACACCAGGGGGTTGGAGACTGCATTGTGAGAGGGCAGGTACAACCCATTCAGGTATAAGTGACCACTCCTCCCTCTACTCTAGCAGAGATGGCTCATCAGGATATGCAGGCTACACGCCAGCTCCCTTTGTCTCACTGTCTAGAGGGGATTCACAAACAGCTCAGCTGTCAAACTGACCCAGACAGGCAATCCACAAACAGGCTGAGTCACAGAATGGTTTAAGCAAGAAAATGTCTACTTTCTCAAAGTGGCATTTTTAAACTAATGATCTAAAAAACAACTTCACTAAAAGATGTATTTTTGAATTCTGAATTCAGAGACCCAAAACTCCATATTTGTATTTGCTCCCAAAGGCAAACTGCACTTTAAAGTTATTTAAAGGCAGCTCCCATGTTAACCTATGAGAGATATAGGCCTTCCAACAGTGAATACTCAATTTAGCAGTATTTCACTATTAGGACATGTAAAACACATCAGTACATATCCCGCCTTTAACATACACTGCACCCTGCCCATGGGGCTACCTAGGGCCTACATTAGGGGTGCCTTACGTGTAGAAAAAGGGAAGGTTTAAGCTTGGCAAGTGGGTACACTTGCCAGGTGGAATTGGCAGTTTAAAACTGCACACACAGACATTGCAGTGGCAGGTCTGAGCCATGTTTACAGGGCTACTCATGTGGGTGGCACAACCAGTGCTGCAGGCCCACTAGTAGCATTTGATTTACAGGCCCAATGCACCACTAGTGCACTTTACTAAGGCTAGTAAATCAAATATGCCAATCATAGAAAGCCAATTACACATATAATTTACACAGGGAACACTTACACTTTAGCACTGGTCAGCAGTGGTAAAATGTCCAGAGCAAACAAAGCAGCAAAAAACAGAGTCCGGCACACAGAAACAACCTGAGAAGCAGAGGTAAAAAGTTAGGGGAGACCACACCAAGGATGCCAAGTCTAACACTATCCCTAACACAATTATGAAGTTGAGAATGTCGCATGAACTGCACTTCAAGTCGTTGGCAGACCAGAGTACCATAAATCAACTCTTAATTATCTATTCCACGATCTTGGACTACTTTTTAGTCCGATAACTCTCTACCTTCTTCTTTGGCAAAAGCACATGAGCATTAGAAATACAATTTCAACACATCAACAACAACTCTATAAACCGCAATTAAATGTGCAATCATAAATCACAATAATTATAACATATGTGGTGCATAACCTTATTGATATTCACATCCGAACACAGACAATCAGCAATCTGCAACCACAGCTAGCAACCACTTCAGAAACTGCACTCCGTCAATCTTTTAACTCAGGCTTTGGGCAATGGGCATTTATCTTATTTCAGGACACTTTTTATTTTTAGCACTTCTTTTTTTCTATTGCCTAACCATAACTCTGCTACTTTGATGAAGCATTGTTTTTAATGATGCTCCTTGAGGAATATTGGGAGTGTTTTAGATATAAAGATCCTGCACCTCTACTGAGCCCTCGAGGCAAGGTCTTTGAGGCAGATAGTAAATAATATTAAGAACTGCACAGTAATAAATAAAATACATTCACTTCAGTATGATTAGAGTCAATAATGAGAGTTTAGGTTCTATTTTCAAGATTTTATAAAAAAAAAATGAGTACATCAATGTCTTTATTAGAAAATCATTTAATCTTAATGCACATTACAAAACAGAGCATTTGGGCGTGTGCCATAAAGATCTAGTCCATAATCGAATCTAGTTTTAGGGAAAAGATCAAAGTTCAGTAGTACTCATGAAGAGTTCTCGTCTCATATGTGAAAACATATAGGTGGTCCCTATGACCTTGGTGGTCCTGCCCCGCCAAGCCTGTGATCAGACCGCCAACAGCATAGCGGTGCAGGACTGCCAAATTATGACTGCGCCAGTTCACCAACTGTACCGCCAGTGGAGTGGGACCACCTGGCCAAAGGTTGACCACCTTCGACCCGGCGGTCCACCTAACACCGCCCACGGTATTTTGAGTATCCTTACCACCAGGGTTTCCGTGGTGGCAGCCCCGCCACAAAGTCCCTGGTGGTAAGGATACTGGCAACAGGAATATTCATTCCTGTCGCCACAACAGGACTCCTCAACCCCCCTTCCATGTAGCAGGCCCCCCCACCCCGACCCCATCAGAAGCCCCCCAAGCAGCGACCCCGACACCTCCCCCAGTCTCAATTCTGACCCCCCATACTAACCCCCCACATCCACGCACGCACACATCACACAATATACATACATGCACACATCCAAGCTCACACTTTCACACACACATGCACGCACGGCCACAACAGCATACAGGCATTCACACAAGCACACAGACACTTGCACACACAGCACCCGCCCACCCCCCTCCATTCACACACACATCTCTGTTCACGCACACAACACTCAACACCCCCCTCTCCTGTCAGACTATCACCTTACCTTGTGGTCGCGGTTGTCATCAGGGAGGGAACGGGGTCCATGGTGCTTGCTCTGCCGCCAGCACCCCGCCAACACAACACCGCCACACCGTTTACAATGTTGTCATATGGTGGGCAGTGTTGTGGTGACGTGGCAGTGGCGCAAGCTCCACTAGACCGCCGACCACCAGTATAGCTGCTAGTGGCTTCCCCGCCAAATAGTGGCGGGGAGCAGCCAGCAGCCATAATATGGCGGTCTTCAGACCACCAACACTGGCAGTCATATGCAGCAGTGACTTCGGCAGTCTATGGAATAGACCACCGAAGTCATAATGAGGGCCATAGTTTCTAACAGTGCATCTCACTGAGAATTTTCAGTGGAATCTCTCAGCAGTAGGGTCAGGCAAGATAAAGCTGGTCTCAGAATGAATCCAAGACGTATCGGCAAAGAGAATAGGACAAAATGTGTCAGAGTCAGAATGCTCTCTCAGAAGCCAAGCTCAGCAAGTAGAGAGTCTAGCGAGTCCTACCACTCGAGCCTAGTCAAGCCTCTATCTGGGAACACACATTAATAACAATATACAATGCAACAATTTATAAAGCTTGAGTAGATAATCTTCAGCTCTGACCAACCAGTGCTTGATGTCTTCCTGTGCACAGGATAGCTTACGCTGAGGCGACAAGTTTTAACAAAGGTCATTCTAAATACAGGATACATTTAATTAATATCCTAGTAGTAATTAAACAAGCAAGTTTCTTCCCACCAGTTAATGCCTATAATGCAAAGAATAGTTAAGTAATAGACATTTCAAAGTAATACACATGTCAAATGACCTCACTTCCATTCCCATACATCTTTCTATTGGAGCCTATGTATAAAGTAACCATTTTAAAGAATAATATAACATTGTAGTGATTATTTTCATAGGTTAAATGTTCATGAAACAAAGCTCTGACACTCGCTCTCTATTCATTTATTTGTTACCATAGAACATTTGCATTATGAAATGATATGCTTATGTCCATGGCACAGGTCAAAACTAACAAAGAGGAAAGAATGAAGGAAGGAAAGTAATAAAACTTTGTCCTTGTCAGCACTTAAGCCAAGTACATGTTGTCATTGTTAAGCAGTGTTTAGCAAAATCCTTTCATACAGGTGAATAAGATAGTTTTTATTCTTATAAAAGACTTTCTCTCATTATCGTCAAGTGGTCAAGGCGAATGCAACAGCAAAGAAAAGAAAGAGGACAAACTACTTCAGACTGAAATAGAAAGTCTTGAAATGTTATTATGCAATCTCCACTAAGCCAAAGAAGAGGCTCTGTTTAATCCTGACCTAGATACATGTAAGCAAAAGACTAGGTTGTTAATCAAGAAAAAACTGAGTGATAAATGGGAAACAACTAGTAGTCTGCAACATTTTGACTATGGTGAGAACATTTGAAAACTTTTAGCATGGAAAGTCAAAAATTAGAAAACATGTAATGATATTAAAAGCATTCAGGATGGTCCTGAATTTTCACAGACAGAGTGAAACAATAATCCCAGATGTACAAAACATAAAAGATTGGTTAGACACACTCCATCTTGTCTTGCTGAGTACCAAGAGAAGGTGACTCAAGAGATAACGGAAGAAATCTTTGTTGCCTTAGCAAAAATCCAAAAATGGAAGGCTTAGCAAAAATACAAAAAGGGAAGGCTTTGGGAAATGTCAAGGCCGCATGTAAAGAGATGAAGGCACTATTTAATAATATTTTACTTAATGTCCAAAAAAAACATGTGTCTTAGGGAGATGCCACTGTAGTGATCAATTTCGTTGCAGGGCCCCTTAAGCACCTAGAATGGAAACCCCTATTTCAACATTAGATTCACAGCCTGTGCCTTTTTACATTTGTATACATTTTATTTGTTTTTATATTTTTTAGCAAAGCCTGCTTTTAGTTAGTTGTTTTTATATTTTTGATCAGCTGCCTCTTTCTAAGAAAGAGTTCACCCTGCACGTTTTTATCAGCCATTGTACAACATGCACTCTGCGCCTTGTCCAAAGCTGCTGTGTACAGTATATGATATGCTAACTCATATTGTCAACTCAGGAGCCAGTTCCTATCCACAAGACACATCTTTAAATTAGGCCTGTTCTCCGAACAGTATATGGGTTATTATATAAACAACACATAGGCCTAATGAGAGTAGAGGGCATTCCCATCTTGACCGTCCTCAGACATACCAAACTACAGGCCACTTTGCTGATCCGGGTGCTGACTCTTTAGCTTCCAGAGAGGATTGCCATCCAGACAACAGGCAGACCCCTGCTATCCTATTCGGCTATGGGGATACCCCCTCATAACTGAAGAGACAAAAGGGTTACAACCACTATGCTCTCAGATCTAGGCATAGGGTTCATTAGGAATCTCTAGAATCCCTAGTCTTTCTTGAACCACACAACATAGCTGTTGTAGCTCTTAGAGAGCTTCTGGAGGTGACAGCAACTAACCACTATCTTGAAGTCGAAACCCCATACTTGGGCGTTGCCCCACCTATTAGGGTCTATAAGTTAAAGATTCAAATTGAGGGGGACATTAAGCATACAATTAGAGTAATTTTCTGGTAAATTTTCGGGAAAAGATTAATGCTAAGCTATGACATTCTTCTGGTTGAAAAAGATTGGCCACCCGAGTTTGTCAGAACTCTTCTACGAGGGAAAGATGTCTGTAGAGGAGCAGCTGCGGTGGAACCAGGAAGTCAGGATGAGACCACAGAAGAAACAAGAAGCATTGTCGGCGGTTTGCCCCGAGGGCATGGGTGATCAGTGGACTAGCGCTCCAGTAGATCCTCAGGACACAGCCTCTATCTATGTCACAACCCTGCATACAAGGAGTGAGCTGGCCTTGAACATGCACCAAGGAGACATAGAGGAGGAAGAAGACGCCGGAAGAACGAACCAAGAGGAGGAAGAAGACGCTGGGAGGACAAACCGAGAGGAGCTATTGGGAGATGGTGAGAACAGACAAAGGGAGAAAGGTGAAAGTGCAGAGACACTGGCACCGTGAGGCATTCCCCCATGTTCCTGGATAACTGTGACTTGCCCAGGTACGAGCTCGCATACGTGGGGGATGCAGACGGTGGGGAGGAGGAACGGATGAGGCTGGGTAACCTGGGGCACTGCTGGTGATTGTTTGGCCTTTTAGGCCCGGTGGAAGCAGTTACACTACCCAACTGGCTGTTAGACCCTGGAAGAACAGTCTAGTGACAGCAAATTAGACTGCACAAAGTTTTCTTTTACTTGCATGCCTGTTAATAAGGGAAGGCTGAATACACAAACGGTGATGGAAGCACTGAGAAAAGCCTGTACACAGGGTGTTATTTATGAGGCACAGGTCTCAGGAGGTGGCCCAGGCGAAACAGAAATCTAAAAGGGAAGAATAAGACAAAGGATAATCAAAACCATATGTGTGGAAAAACACCTGACTACCTAATATTTTTGTTGTGTAATTATAAAGATTAAAAGAAGAGGAAAACATGTGGACACCTGTCTAGTTTTATCACCTACTGAGGCCTGTGTAGGCATTAATAAGCCAATCCCCTCCCTGAACCCTGTGACAATGTTATTTTGCCATCTTTTTCATTCCTACTTCCCGATTCAGTAAAAGAAGCCTATGCTGCAGATTGGGCTCTGGCACACTCCAGCTCTGTACCGCAGACATTTCCACCGTCAAGCAACCACTGCAGACACCCCTGTTAATAGTAAATGAGCCTATGCAATGTGTGTACCTGGGCCATTACGATCTCCTAAATTTAGATGGTGCATGCAAATGCATTCTACTTGCACTAGACTCTTGCTTCAGAGTCATATGGGTGTGCCCACAATGATCGGCTGACGCTCGCACTATTAAAGATTTGCACCTCTTTTACGGGACATAGGCAGTTGCAGCATTCAACTCGGACCAGGACCTGTTTTTGTCTCTAGGGCATACAGGGACACTATGGGAACGATGGGTTTTATGGTGTATTGTTCTAGTCCATCGGTACTCGCAAAGATTTCCCCGGGGGCCAACATTTTGGTCTGTGATGTGACCGAGGGCCGCATTGAAGCGAGCAGGGTGGTACTCGTGGTTGGGGGTGTGTTGGAAGTAAGGTGGGTTTATGGGAGTAAAGCATAAACATTTAGTGGCTGACGTGCACAAAGTCAAACCAGAAAAACAGGCATTAATCTCGGCTTCCCCACTTTACCAAACTGTGTGATCCTATGCAATTTTTCATTACACTTTCCCTCCATTCTCACCTATGAAAGGACTAGAAACACAGGACTTCAGGATGAGTGGTGTATGAAACTTTCTCCTGTGTCTGATTTAATAAACAATATAGTTATTCATGTATAACACAAAACCAGGCCATTTAAATGGCCACATAACCACTGACTTGCCTCTTAGTTCACTATGGCAGTGTTTCCAGGGTGGGGAAAGAATGAATGTTTCTAGATTCATGTTTTAAAAAAATCACTTAAAAAAAAAGCCTTCTCTATTTTCCATGTACTGATATAATCTAATTTACCAAGGTGAAACAGTTCTGCAAGTTAATAAAATACACTTTTTCAACTCTGATGAGACTTATCATATTTTTACCCTTTTGCTGCTAAATTAAAGTGTTCCTAAAGTTATGAGGTGCAGGACACCCTAGTTATATCCCTTTTTTAACTGCAATTAACCTGTAAATAAACGCCTGTTTAGTTAACATTTTTTTAAGTTAATGCTCAGTCTGATAAAAAGCAGCTCAGTGCTGCTACTGACCAGGGGGCCGCATGCAAAGGCCTGAAGGGCCGCATGCGGCCCCCGGGCCGTACTTTGAGTATCACGATTCTAGTCCATACCATCCTGAGGAAAATTTGGTTGTGGAAAGAAACAAAATAGGACTTAAAGCAGTCCTTAACAGCTAGAGTGCTGGGCTCAGGTCATAGTTAGATCCGTCACTTGTATGGAGTCCAGACAGCATTAAATAATCTGCCTAAAGGGTCTTTGGGAGGCCATACCTTCTATGAAGTCCTGTTCGGCATCCCTTTGTAGGTCCCAGATCTTTATGGTCCTGGACCTGTGGCAGCAGAAACACCTTTTGACTTAAATGAACATGTCACTGTCTTGTAGGAATTACAACAGTTCCAAGAGGACCCTTCCTCAGCACATGTTGCCATTTTGGGAATGAGGGATTCAACAACATTCACAGCCTGGGTTCCAAAATGGTGGGGATCTAGTTAGAGAAAAGATAACCTGTGAAGAAGGAGTTTGGCCCATCCTACTGTGCACAGATGCCGGTTATTAAATAACAAGGTACAAGAACTGTTTTCTAATACCGCTGCCTGGCTCCAAAGACAACTGCTTTATCTCCATTGATCACACAAAGTTGCATCATGTGGCCAATCATGCACAGTAGACCACAAGAACTCCTAAGTAGTTCCCTTGTCCCTTTCACTTCCATACAGGAGATACCTCTTCAAGCATTAAACAACACTGAAATTATTTCCCCGAGGTTAGGGAGAGATTGGAATGAACTTTTGCTGATTTGAGTAACTGCTACAACTACAAGAAATGTCAAAGATGTTAATCTGTAATTTACAAATGCAACACAATGTGATGGGATTGCCTATGACGACCATCCATTGGATACATCTACCAGTTCTCTCTCCCCAGCACTGGCTCCAGTTTTTGCACAGACTACTTCTGGTTATTTTGCCGACAATGATGATTTTTCTTCAAACTGTTTAGCATCTACTGCTGCCTCAGAATTTGGTATACATCAGCTTTTTAATTGGCTAAAACATAACTATTTGATTCATCCATGGTACTACCTGTGGATTATATTGCCATTGCTTGCATTCCTTCTATGGATTGGATTTGTTATTGTCTTCTTTCTGCTTCTACATGGCCATTATCTTCCTGAATACTCTGCTGTTGAACTGGTGAGTGAGGTTTTAAAGCCTTATTTGTCTTCCCACAAAGTTTGAAGAGACTTGTCTCCAGTGAACATTTCTGCTGTTCCAGGTACTGACTGGATTGTTTGGGATAAAGTCCCTTTTGATATATTTGTCCCAAATGAAATGATACAAATACCATATGATTTTTTAAATTTCCATTAATTACATTATTACACCTGGGGTTATTTCTGACGGCTGGGATGTAAAAACGCTTGATTCTATGCTTTCTGAGTTTGAACATTATATTGTATATGAAAGTGAAGATATGTACATGAATACCACAAATTATGGGGAAATGTTCTGTTACCATTGTATGAACATCATTATTTACTTAGAGCTAGTACTTCCCGAATAGTTTTTAATTGCACACAATGGGAACGTTGTCTGACTCCACCAGTGGGGAGTTCTGAACATATGTAGAGAAATTCACCTATTATTCTGGGCATGATGTCACAAATCCTGAGTCATAATATTTTACATTACTCATAGCAAAACAAGGGAAACACTGCAAGCCCACACTAAATTAATTTATTTGGATTAATTTACTTCTCAGTTGGCCATACAAGGATATGATTATTGGAAAAAGGCAATACACTTAAAACAGTTTGGTGAATGAGGGATTGGCAGACACAAGGCAAAGAAGCCTTATTTAGAGCATGTTTAATTCCTTTACAAACGATTTCCTTGAACAACCCGGTTCAGCAAACAAATTGCCTTGGGTTAGCAAAAGTAAAACAAATGAATATGCCCAGTATTCCCTCCATAGCTAAAATTGACAACTGGCAAAAAAAAAATAACTTTTCCAAAGAACAGTTCAATGGTATGGTTCAGAATTGTACATTTAATACAACACTTTCAGTTCCCAATGGGTGGTTATTGTGGCCACTGGACACAAATGGTTGCCATATGCGTTTTTTCAACTCCACACTGGGTTTTAGAGTGAACAGACTGCACCCTTGTTACATCACCACACAACAGTCCGGTATTTTCACCACACATAGTGTAGGTTAATTATGTCAGCAATGGTTGTAATCTTCCACATTAACAGTTATAAAAAAAACGCCTCGCTCTCCTTTCTGAAGACATAGGGGGTCATTGTGAGTTTGGCATTCTCAGGACCACCATGTTGGCGGTGGCAGTCTTACCGCCAATGGGCTGGCGGTGAAGACCGCCAAATTATGACCATAGCAGTCTTCCCAACAGAACACTGCCAAACCACTGCCAGTGACGCCAGTGTGGACATGCCGTCACGGATGGCGGTAGGCACCTTCAGGCCAGCGGGGACCATGTTCTTGCTGGACATATTACAAAGCTGCACACCGCCAAGGTTTCCGCCGCGGTCACATCATCACAAAAACCCTGGCAGAAACCAACTCTATAGAAGGAAACGCCCACCTTCTTGGACACATACCTGACTGGAGCCACCATGAAATCTGAACTCGAAGTCCTCCCACTGCTGCTGCTCGCACAACGACTATGGAACCAGCAACAAGACAACAACCATGAGTACACACATCTACCTGACACTGTAGGGAAAACCCACACTATACGTGCACACACAACAGACACATCGGGGACAGCTTGCGACGGCGACACAACACGTAACCACACACCTGTATGCACATACACACACACCTACATATGCACACGCCTACCTGTATTATACACACCATGGCCAACACACACATACCATACACACAGCAACCCGCAGACACAGTACTGGCACTGTCTAACACAATCATCCACAACAGCACCGATACACACAACGGCAAAACAACCACAACTACACAGACGCTTCGCCAAGCGATGTCATTGCACACCTCCACATGACAGCACATACTAACAACAACATGTAACAACACGAAAAAACCAATGAACACAATCACACTGCCATACAACGAAGCATATGTTACAACACGCAAACACCACACACCATGCATATGACATAGCCATCACCAGACACACAGATGCACACACAAAGGTACACAACAGCACCATTACACATTTCTACACAAATAATACACAATTTTGCTACATTACATGCATGTAACAAACACAAACATATCTCATAGACAGTACACAGCAATGACAGCGGGACAAATGGCAGGGCCACACCCATACATGCAGCCCAGGCACAGCTGCTGGCACAACCAACACACACGTCACACATGAACAAACCAAAGCCCACAAACACCAAACTGCCATGTTGAAAGAAAGGCAGGACAAGTATTTTAACATCGAATCCAACAACATGTTGGGCCAGATGTAATAATAAATAAGAACAATAAATAATTATGAATATATGTACAAATAAACGGTTAATGGCCAGTCCAAAGTACCAAAGGCACAAATGGCACCTTAAAGTGCCCCAACTTGACTCCTGATTGCAAATTGACCTCCATATGGTAGGGGCATCAAGGAGGCAGGCTGGCCCCTTGGGGATTAGGGGGGGGGGAGGGAGGGTTTGGGAGGGTGATCTTTGGGCTTGGGTTTGGGAGGGGGGTCCTTGGGCCTGGGCTTGGGCAGGGTCAAATTCTTGCCAGGGGGAGGGGCACAGGCACTAGCAGGGGGGCAGGGGAGGACTTGGAGGTAGAAGGGCTGGACATAGGGAGAGAGGAAGAAAGCTTGGGGGTATCACAGTGTGGGAGAGGAGTAGGGAACAGGGAAAACTCTGCAAGGAAATGCTTCTTAGACACACGGGCGATCATGACAAAAGGGTTTGGGAGTGGAGGGAGAGGGAGTGGTTGTAAGATGTGTCGGTTTGATGTTTTGGATGCAAGTGGTCATGTTGAATGCTTGTGGGTGCTCGGTGTCTGTTGGGTAGGTGAGTGTGGGCATTTAGGTGTTTTGAGAGGAGGGGGGAGGAGGTGCAGGTAGATGCCATGCTGGATGGGTGACTGTCGGTTGGGATGGTGTCTGCAGGTATGGTAGATGTGCTGCACGTGGGGGTGTTGGTGGTTGTGGTGGGTGCGGGGATGTGGTGACTGGGGTGGATGTCTGCGGATCTGATATTGTGGTGACTGTGGGTAAGACTGGTGTTGTGGCTGGATCTGTGAATGATGGTGGTGGCTGCAGGTGTGTCAGGTGTAGTGTCTGTGCAGGAAGGGGTGGTGGGGGAGTCTTTGGGGGTAGTGGATGTTGGTATGCCTGCAGGCAGGTGTTGTCTGTGTGCATGCTGGTGGTGTATCTTGTGGTGCTTGTGCTTGTTAGTGGTACCCTTGTCTTTTGAGGTGGATGCATGCCTGTGTATAGGTATGCTTTGGATGGGTTTGGGGTGAGGGGTTTGGGATTGGACTTGTAAGTACATTTCAAACTGGTACTTTAATAATATCTTCAGCCATTCACTCACTTTTTAAAAATGTTTTTGTAGGTATCCCAATTGTCCTGGCATTAATTGGTGGTAGCTTGCTGTTGCTATTTTTTGATTCCCAGTAGCTGCCCCATCTCGAGCAAACAGAGTGATGGAGCTCCCGCCAGCCCAACTGTGTTGTGAACGCATGATGAGGTACTTTGAAGTATCACTGTTGAAAGAACATGATAAGGACTGGTCATTGTCATTTCGACTGGTGCTCTGCTGTGGTCAGTTTTTGTGGTTCAAATATGGTACACTTTTTAATGAGCTGCCAAGGTACTCTATTAGATTTTAATGTTTGTAGTGCCCAAATTAGCAGTAATAATATAGATCACAACTGAATCTGTCCATGTTGTAAAATATTTATTTCTTCTTTTAGATAGTCAAGGGCTAATGACAGTATAGTGCTTATAGAATACACTCACTTAAAGAATGTTTGTATGCCACTGTGAATCAATGTAAATGTTGTTTACATGGGGGACCAGAGAGCCAGAGCACAAGATGGCTGCACTTCCATGAGACTCCTGCCTTTGAGGGACATTAAACATTAACAACCTTTGTCTGTTGATGGACCCTTTTCTTATATACACTAACTGCAATTACTTAATCCCTCATCAAAGACAAGATCCAGCACTGTTGCTGCTGAATTCGATCATCAATGACCGGTGATTGAAGGCAGGGTTGCAGCGAGAAGATGGTGGCTGCCTTTGACTAACATCGGCCTATTCGTACACGAGGATCTGCCTGGGCAGTAAGTGTGTGGCCGCGCTGTTCCCCTTCACATATATTTTTGTAAGAAGGCCTGAGTGATTGACTGAGGAGCCCCCCTTCCGCGGCCATAACATACTCTGGGATAACTTGCAGGCAGCTGTGTCAGGCAGGCCCAGTGGGAGGCATACCTGTAGTGGGACCACTCGATCTGTTGGGGAGGAGGCTCTGCGCTGCTGTTACTGCCGGAGGAGTAGGGTGCTGCCTGGCCTCTATGGTGGCACTGCAGGGCACTATCATTAACACAAAGACACCCGCCAGGGGCAAGCACCTGCTGCCGGGGCGTGGAAGGTGAGGGCCCCACCTCGGACAGCGCAGCTGTGTGCTGTCATTTGCTGCCGTGGGGCTCATACCTCCTTTTAGCATGGTGACACCACAGATGGCGTGCCAGGAGCCCGCTGAGCTACTAGACAGATGGCAGTAAGAGCCAGAGGATTCCTCACCTCCAACCATAAGCTGCAAAAGACCGGCCTTGACAATAATTTTTTCCAAAGACACTGCCACATGCCAGCTCGCCCCATCATCATAAACACCAAATCCACCATAGTCTGTCTAATTGTAGCTGTTCTGCTTGAAATCTCAGGCCACTACTTTATTTAAAAGACAGCACTCACTTTAGACACTCCAGGGCTTAGGCAACCAGGACTTGCAATTTTTCAAAGCCAGCGCTCGCTGCTCCCCAGGCTGAACCCTACAACTTAATGGAGTGAGACAACCTGGTAACCTGCACCAGGCGCTCAGCCATTAATACACTGGATATTGAGTTACCAACAAGCACTGCTCAACGTGCTACCTGTTCACTCCCTGGTATTCTTGTGCTCCCCACCCGTTAGGAACCTGTGGGAGTGTGGCGGGTCATGATAGCTGGGAAAGGGAAAAATCCAAGTCCAAACACTGGCAGAACTTATGGGTCTGACTCAGGCTGTACACCACCACTCATCTATAGATCACACTCCATACCCACTGCTTGGCAGCAACACAGTTTCAGAGACCATCACGCCCCAACTACAAGATCACAACATAAAAGATGGGCTGTAAGGGCGCTGGCAGATTATAGTGGTACGAAACTCGCTGATGGCCTGATTCATCAGCCGCCAATAGATGTCATGGGTAAAACAGAGGGCAAGAAATCTAAGCTACAATTACGACATCAAACGATCTGCTAGGGGCAAGTCGGGCGCAATGGAACAATCACAACCAGATGACCCTCCATCACACAACCTAACCAACGAGCAAGACATGCAAACGCTCCTACTGGCAATGCAACAAAGCATATCCTCCATTGAGACCAAAATGGATGATATGTGGAAAACCATGTGGGGCCACCTTAAGGAGGCTGAACAATACCTGTTTACAGTGGAGGATATGGTAAACACAAGTGGAGAGCAACTATCCAGTATGGAAAAAGTCCTTAAATGAATTGCAACCAAAAATGAAGGCCTGGAAGCTAGGTCTTGCTGGAACAAAATACAAATTATGGGCATTCCAGAAACTGAAACACAGACATAATGGAGGAATATGTGGAATGGCTCCTGACCACCCTGTTTGGCGAGTCATTCTTTTCTAAAGTGCTCATCGTAGAACACGCACATAGATCCCTGATGTCCAGACCTCCTCCAGGTGCACTATCAAGAGCGATTATAGCCAGGCTACTAAATTACAAAGATCGATATACACCATAACAGCTGGCAGGGGAGAAGTGCACACTGCATTTTGACAGACACGGAGTGGCGATCTTCACAATCGTAGTCCAAGAGGTGTGGAGAAAATTTACATCCATCAAACAAAAGCTTCACCAAATAGCCATGCCATAAGCTATGCTTTCTCCAGCACATCTGCGTGTGTCTTTTCAAGGCAAGGACCACTTCTTTACCAACCAGACTTAGCCGCTGCCTTCGTTAAGCGTCACCTGAAACAAAGCTGCCAGACAACCACATCACCCTCATCATCTTCTTCACTGCGACCCACACAAATCTGAGACAGGTCCATGTGTTCTGCTGTTGAAAACAGGCGCTGTCCCCACACAATGAGCCCATTACATGTACGAATACAGAAGTCATCTGATAGTACCACTAACAGTCTCACCCTGGACACCCTCATTTACACAAGAGAAAACCTGCTTGCCTCTTTGACTGACCTCCACCGGTTACCCCTCTATTGTTCGTGTACCACAGTACTAACTGAATTTGAATTAACTCAGAATGTTGTTATTGTCTGATAGACGCTCTTTGCATCCGAACATAGTAGCTAACAGATTTACTGCAATTTCAGCACAGTATCTTCATTAAAACGTTTTGACATGTTCAGGATTGGGCCGTCAGTGTGGGAGGTGGGGGGCATGGGGTTATTGAAACTGTTCCTTAGTGCACATCATGTCCAACATCCACAGGTGGTTTTTCTCTTACTCTAACTTATATGCTGTTCATATAGACAATTCTCCACATACTCCACATACGCCAGAGGAACAGTTAATTTTTGTGTGCAAGGGCACACCATATATCCCTCAGGGCTCCATTAATGACACACAGGGCTGTTATTCATTATCCTGGGAGAGACTATCCTCTCATGTGCTCCTCATTGTGAATTGTTATGGTTCGAATACAGATGATCCAACATTTTTTGATAGATTATGGGGACGCATAGTGGAGCTTAGCCCATCTCACATTATGTGGGGGCATGGGATTTCAAGGTACCATTAAACGTCCCCCTTGATTGTTCCGAGAGTACCACTGCACAGCTGCTTAACACATATGGAGTCTCATGGTAGAGAGTGATTTACTAGTCGCATGGTGGATGCATTATCCAAATACCAGGGAAGGCACTTTCTATTTTGGTGTATACGATAGTTGGTCCAGCCTCGCTTATTTGATAGTATCCAGAGGAATAGGTCAGTGGATACACAAGATTACTCACCTACCCAGAACATACTCTGATCACTTCCTGATGCTAATGAAAGTGCATGTTCCTACCAACACCAATCCATACGTGGCATGGAGAGTCTCCCCTACAGCCCTCCTTGTTGATCCTTCTCATGAAGAGTTACAATCAGAAATAGCTGACTTTTTGCCCAAAATATAGACACTGTGCCCGCTATGGGCACAGTATTGGAGGCCCTTAAGGTCACAATTCGTGGGCTCTGCCTTGCCAAAAGTGGAGGGGAACTCTGCTCATTCCCCAATCGCCTACATCAACTAAGTCACGCTTAAGTCTTTAGAAATCTGCCGCAAACTGCCAGGAGATCCCAGAATTGACCAACAATTCAGGGACATTCTCGTCGAATATCAAGACACGACAGAAAGGGAGTGCCTTCATAGGGGCAAATATGCACGGGCTTCGCTAACTAGAAGTGGGGATATCAAGGAGTGAAGAAGAGGTAGTTCGAGCAAACTAAGGGGTCACATTGAATGCCGTTACAGAAAGCATTATGCTCTGGATATCATTACCTTTATTGTTGGCTGGTCGCATTGCACTGATGAAAAAGATAACCATGTCTACACTTCTATATCTATTCCTAAATATCCCCATACCAATACCCTTGCGAAGCACGTTTTTTCAGTTCCTCAAAGCTCAATTAAGAAGGTTAGCACAGGTGGGTAAACAATCACTGCATAATATGGATACACTTACTATGCCAGTCTCCAAGGAGGAGGGATTTGAAGCGCAGATTTAGAGCTATATTACACATGCGCACAAGCTCCATTGGTATCATCCCATATCATTCATGCCCCATTTAGCCATTGAACAAGGGTAAATGGCTCCTGTCCCCTCATACCTAGGTTCTCTGATGTCTTCCACCACATTGGTGGACTCCACTATGGCATACACATCGGAAGCATGGTAGATGCTAGCCCGTAAACCTAACAAACCACTAATCTACTCCCCACTGGTCCCACTATTATATAACCCTTTACTCCCAGTCACACATGAGAACATCTGCAGATGCTTCCTCCAAGCAAGAGATATGACACAATGGGGTGATCTTTACAGTGAGGAACAATTTAAAACCCAAGATGCTTTTTTAGAAGGGAATACTCCTAAGCCACTAGATGCACTCTTATACATTCGACTGAAACACAATGTACAAACAAATACCCCTGATTTCTCGCATGAACACCCCACATTAGGGATGTTGTGTAGCCATTTAAGGTATAGGTCCATGCACGTTATTTTAGCATACTAGGCCTGCCGCTGTGCACTTTAACCTTGATATATTTTATTCAGCTTTGTTTTATTATTCTTACAGTTGCCACTTTAGCGGTCTTGTTTTATTTCTTTCTATCTGGCTGTTTTTGCATAGGCCGGCACTACATTCTCAAACAAGACATTCTTGCTCACTCTGTGCTTCTTTCAAGGCTGCAGTAAGATAGGTTGCAGGTGAACGTGGTACATGTTTTGTCTCTGTCATTCACAGAAAAAACACACATCCTTACGTAGGGACACTTTCTTAGAACATCAGCTATTTTATTATAAAAACCCTTCCCTGTCCCTTACACGTTAGAGGGAGATTCCAGCCAGAGAGCCATGACTGTATGCTGATTGCTGAACGCTTTGCTACAGCTGCTTATGCAGACTTCAGGCCTTTTCTCAGGTATGGGGGATTATGTTTTCCCAGGGGAACCTGAAGGGCAGAATTAGAGTTTAACACGCTGTGCTCTATCATAGCTTAGGTAGGAATTAGTCTATTTACACTAGTGACAGCATGGTAGCGTTATTTCTATGCTTTACTCTCCTTGTCACAATTTTAATCTTGTCATGCTGTATCGTCCTGGTTATTGTAGCACCTGCTTTGCTATCTAAGAAGCAGTCATTTCATTAAAATCTTAGTGAAACATATACTGCCTCTGTTTGTCATTGTGTATGTGACACTAATGTAACTGAGAGAAACGGATGGGACCTGAGTGACCAAGGTTTCCCTGAGAAATCAATTATGTCATGCGCTCGGCTGCTCAATCATCCCTGCCCTTAGGTAGAGATGAGGCACTGCTAGTTAGCCGGAGCAAAACCCAGATTGAGACGACAGGTGTCACCTGTAGTGGGTCAGACTCAGGCTCCCAGACCGCAGGCGATTCTGGCACTCAAAATCCAGTAGTCTCATTAGAATAATGAGAGCCTACGTGACAGGGACGCTACATATTCTCCTTTAGATGCAGACACCCAGCCATCTAATTACACTACTATACCAAGCTGCACAACTAGAAGCTCCCTCAGCTGAGACACATATGAGGGATCAATGGGAAACAGATTTGTGACTCACTATCACAGACCCACAATGGCATTACTCCTGCCTTCAAATGGGTAGGATTACTTCAAGTAGCAGACTCCGTATCATACACTATAAAATTCTACATCATATATACTACACTCCAGTCAAACTACACCACTTTCACCCGTGCCCCAATGACAATTGTGATAAATGCGGCATGGTGAGTGCGGAGTTCCTGCACCTGCATGGTCTTGTAGCCTCATACAGTCTTACTGGGAAGATATTTCTACAGCCCTGACACTCATGGTGGGTCAACCTATGACATTAACCCCTCCAACAGCCTTGATGGGTTATACTGAAGAGGTGGATGACAACTGCAGAAGATTTATTGCATTAGCTTTACTTTTAGCCAAACGCAGGATTGCTTGTTGATGGGGCAGAGGGAGGGCACCCAAATTCAATGAGTGGCTAACTGATCTCATTCATTGTAAAGATCAACTATCTGTATATGCCTACATTGCCTCCTCCTAGTTCCAGGCTGAGAGACATTTGCAACCCACTAACTACTTACCTACTCCAGCAGACTTCGCGGCCAATGATATATGCGAAAATACACTCTGATAACTGGACTACCTTCATGAGGATGGACACTGCTGCAAGAGAGCTTTGGCCAAGAAATTGATGCACATTTTAGTTTGACCATTGATTTGAACATTGTCATTACAGTCACATTAACAATGACCCCGTCATTTAGATATAGCACAGTGAGCACTGTATAACACAGTAACCTGCCATTCACAAAGTTGTGATATAATGGAATAACTGCATGGGTACATCTCTGTCTCTTATGGGCAGGCGGAGATGAAGAACCAACCGTTTATAAGATAATGATCTGATTAAATGATGATGCACTTAGGGCACGATTTATGAAAAGTTAGTGTCGCCTTTGCGTCATTTTTTAATGAAAAAGTGGTGTAAACTTACAAAATATAATTATATTTTGCACGTTTATAATTATATTTTGTAAGTTTATGCCACTTTTGCGTCAAAAAATGACACAAAGGCGGTGCAAACTTTTCATAAATCAAGCCCCTTAGTCCCTCCCTTTTCATTTGTCTTTTATTTCTGTTGATATTCTTCATTGAAAATCTAATAAAATAAAGTTTAAAAAAAATTTGTTTACATAATTTCTCTGTCAATTTCTCAAACTCTTTTAGCAGCCTCTTTTTGTGAATATATTTGCATTTCATTATAAATTGCATAACCTGCTGCAAATAAGAAGCGTTAAACTTAAGCTGGGTCCTAGTCATTTAAATCCATACTTTCACTAATTTTGGACAGGTGCTCCTTCACAACCACAAGACTGGAATATGGTAACTGTTGTTGGCACAGTTTACCCACACTATACGTTGTGACAATTAATAGTGTATGTTTAATATACCTGTGGTCTGGGCGATTAGCTAAAGGACCAAAAGTCTTGGAAAGAAATCAGTCCATGCTTACATCAATATCAATTAGCCATAGGGCTATAGCTTCGAGGTGTAACAAGGTCAAATTATAAGTACCTTTCAGGATCATGCCAATGTAGTTCACAATCTAATGATTATTTTTCTTTGCCAGTTTGGAAACTGTGTTGAATTTACTTTTTGAATCAAAGGTTTCTTTAAGTCTCTAGGGAATCCAAACCCAGACACATGGTCTGCTGGAAGATTTTAATCAGAAAAATATTTCCTTAGGAAATGATGCATACTCTAAATAAAGCTTCTTTCCCCTGAATTTGCCAAAGGTTTGTTTTCCAAATACTTTTCTTCTCAATATATTCTTACCAATACTCATAGCCTTGTACAGCAAGATTTTCAACAATATATATTCAATTTGCAATTAGTAATCAGTTCTTTTGAGGATTTCTTCTTTCTGTAAGTAACAGAAGGCTGATGGCTCTGACCTGCCAATACTGTTGAATAAGATCATTTATTTTGAAAATTTGGATGGCTATCTATGGGAGGAACCCCGCAATGCTCCCACTGTGTATAGTTATACATTTCTAGGAAGTGCCAGTACTGTGTATGTAGTGGTATCCGAAGTGGTGAAAACAATACATTTCTTTGTGATTGTTGGCATTTAAACAAGCGCCTTCATTGTCTAATGTGGCATAAGCTTGTAAATCATTTAACATTCATTTTAAGTCTTAATGTCCCATTGATGTGAAAAGGAGTCAGGTATTATTAAGTCATCATCTTATTACATTCGAGTAATAGAGTCTGAACCTTTCTCTTCCTTCTTTACACTAATGTTAGCTTCATATCCTGATTCACCTTTCTGCTTGACACACTCAGCGTTTCTGCAGTACTCAGGCCCGTATTTATACTCCGTTTGCGCCGAATTAGCGTCGTTTTTTTCGACGCAAATTCGGCGCAAAACTAACGCCATATTTATACTTTGGCGTTAGACGCGTCTAGCACCAAAGTATGGGCAAATAGCGTCATTTTTTTGCGTGAACGCCTTCCTTGCGTTAATGAGATGCAAGGAAGGCGTTCCCGTCTAAAAAAATGACGGCGACGCAAATGCGTCGTATTTATACTCCCGGGCAAAAATCACGCCCGGGAGTTGGCGGGTCAAAAAAACCCGCATTTGCGCCACTATTTAACGCCTGGGTCAGGGTAGGCGTTAAGGGGCCTGTGGGCTCAAAATGAGCCCACAGGTGCCCTCCCCTGCCCCCAGGGACCCCCCCCTGCCACCCCTGCCCACCCCAGGAGGACACCCAAGGATGGAGGGACCCACCCCAGGGACATTCAGGTAAGTTCAGGTAAGTATAATTTTTTATATTTTTTAATTTTTTTTGGTGGCATAGGGGGGCCTTATTTGTGCCCCCCTACATGCCACTATGCCCAATGACCATGCCCAGGGGACATAAGTCCCCTGGGCATGGCCATTGGGCAAGGGGGCATGACTCCTGTCTTTACTAAGACAGGAGTCATTTAAATGGCGTCTGGGTGTCGAAAAAAATGCCGCAAATCGGGTTGAGGCGATTTTTTTTGCCTCAACCTGACTTGCCCCATTTTAAGACGCCCTAACGCCATTTTCCCCCTACGCCGGCGCTGCCTGGTCTACGTGGTTTTTTTCCACACACACCAGGCAGCGCCGGTCTGCTAGCGCCGGCTAACGCCATTCCATAAATACGGCGCCCGCATGGCGCTTCAGAAAGGCGTTAGACGGCGCTAAATTTTTTGACGCTAAACTGCGTTAGCGCAGTTTAGCGTCAAAAAGTATAAATATGGGCCTCAGTCTGTACACTCTTTTTTGCCCTTTTACTGTTAGAGTCCACAAAATAATGTGAAGAACAGCTATCAGAATACTGATGCTAATCAAACTTCTTAATGTTGTCACTGTCCCTCAATTGGTAACCATTCCAGGTGGACCCCTGAGATGACAGAGATGCTGTCATTTTCTGTTTTACTCTCTGCTCCTTTTAATTCTCCGGTGTAGTTTTTTCCTTATCGGAACCCTCATCCCCACTTTTTGCTTTGAGATGTGATTTGATAGCTCATGACCCCAAAGTGTCACAGCCCACAGACGTATATGTTTCAAAAATTATTCTTGTTAGCACCCATTCATAATCTTATACAAGGACCACAGCAAGTCTCTGGCATAATGCCAGAGCAGATGCTTTTTCATGAACATTATTTAGAATGATTGAGGAAACTGTTTCAAAATGTTCCATTATTTTCATTTGTGAATATAGAGCTGGTGCAGCTACGAGCTAACTTTGTACTTCTTTTAATATGTCTGGTAACACCCCTAATGATGATATGCTATGTGTACTAGTATAAATACATGCAAACATGCTTACCCAGGTGTTGCACTCCTCCATCGGTGGCCGCATCCGTAGAGAAGGACACAGTCAAATTTCTATGATTGCCTGGGGTGTTGTATAAGGACAGACTACCCCCAACTGGTTGGTTTTGTGAGCAATTCAAAAGGCAATTTAATTGCTGTTTATGGGTATTTTGCCCATAATAGCATTTATAGGTCGTGGACTGATTGACTGTATAGCAACCTGTACCTGTGGTGCAGGTCCAGCTGGAACTGCTGTGCCTGTTGTTGTCTGCAGTATGTATTGTCTAAGTTTCCTCTATAAGGCTACTGTTTGATTTTATATACCTATTCTTTCCATAGCCTGTACGTTTCCTGGATTACGAAAAGGTGCATAGCCACTCAAGGGGGCCCCATTATTACTTAAGGGACCCAGTCTAACGTTCTGATATGTGTGTGTGGTAAAATGACCACCAATCAAGTTTTGATGTTCTTGGCAGGTTAAAGGGACCTCCAAGTCATCAAAGTGCATGAATGGCTGTAGCTTTGTATGTGTGAAAATGCCCATGAGAAAAAATGTCAACTGCATATGCAGCATGTGCATGTACAACAAAGGTTACTGCACTCCCTGCATCGGAGACACCTCTGTCTTTGGTATGTTGTGTACTGCTGCCCTAGAAGTTACTCCTTTTCCAACAACTGATGCCATTTTAATGAATAAATTCAATAAACATGAAATCCAAAATACAGAAACCACAGAATGGGGAAATAATCTTCTAAGAGCCAAACTTGTCAAACCTACCATAATCACGTGTTTCCTATTTAACGTGAAGGAGGTGACCAATATTACCATGGACGTCTCCATATGCTGGCAATAATTATTTTTTTAGTGTGTCATCCAACTATACAAGAATTCAGGAAATCCAAGTACACGGCACTGGGTCTCAAACTGAATTATCTTGGGCCACTCGCCTCATCTGAGTCACAGTGCTCGGGTTTACGACCTTCCATTGCAACATTGCAAATTAGAAATCCATTTGAACGGTGACTCATGCACAACACACTGGGCAATACTATGTAGCAAGTGCTTTCTGATCACAATCGGTCCAACTAGAGGAGTTCAGAGACACTGGAACTCCAAACCCTCTTTCTTAAATTAATAGCACACTCAAAATAGTGCTATGAGCCTGGGGATGAATGTTAAAATGTTTATTTCTAAATCCCATCTAGTACATAAAATATGAATGGTAACCACACAAAATGATAAAATAAATGCAGTAATGCATGTCAGCCAGCAAAAACAATATGAATATTTCTAGAGAGGTTAGTAATTTCCCAGCATTCTATCATCATCATTTTATCGCTACTTTTAAGTATCATGCTAAATTTTAGCAGAAACAATAAAAAGAAAGTCTATAAATCAAGTTTCTTAAGGTGGATTGCACAGCATACTTTCTCTCGATAAAAAATAGTTGTTAGCTATTCACTATCACAGCTCTTCCCCAGGAATGATAAGCACTGCAAAGGCTGAAGGCAAATTCTCTGCACCACTCTGAGTCACCTCCGACCAAGGCTGGTTGTCACTGCAAACTGGCGTGAACACTGACATGATAGTCCTAGTGCGAAGCCCCTGCAGCTTATGGTCAGATACCTGGGTCTTCATAGCATCTGATCACTGATTTGATCTCATATTTATCAAATAAAACAGAGCTTGCAGACACTAAAGCATCAACAAGACTAATATGGTGATAAATGGGTCATGTCGATCTACTTGTAGGCAATATGCCCCTATTACAAACAATAAAAACATGTCAGCAGTTTCTTCAGTAAGCCTCCATGATGATATAGCAGCATTCATAAGAAAAACAATAAAATATATCAGCCTTCATAGGAGGCAGACATTATACTAACACTTCTGCATGTGTTTAAAACTTCACATTTTCTACCGAAAGAGATAAAAGAATCTGCAAGCGGGCACATAATAAAAATGTAAGAACTTGAAATGGGACTTGTCGCAGTATTCCCAACAAAGAGACCAGAGAAAGATGGTGAAGGGGCATGCTACGTGAACAGAAAACAGTGAGGAGAGAGAGGCAGGGGCACCCAGGGACTGTAGTAGCAGTATAGGTCAAACACTACTACAAAAGAGCAGAGTTGGAGGGGGCAATAACACCCCACAGAAACAAAAAGAGAGAGGGGCATAGGGGCACAACCAGCCACAGAGGACATTAGTAGAACAGGGTCACTGGCAGCAGAAGAGAGCAGGAAAAGAGAACCCTGGGGCATGCTACATGAACAGCAATGGGGCAGAGGTCCCATGAGCTGTAGTTACACCCAGGGAGGGCATTAATAACAGAATGGCACTAGCAGCACAAGGGACTAGGGAGGTAGAGGACAGGGGCATGCCCCATGGACAACAAGGGTTTAGAGGATCAGAGACACAAGGAGCCTAAGAGGGCAGTGACAGCACAGTGGCAGCACAACAAACTAAGGCCCAAATTTAAGGATTGGCTTACGCCACCTAACGCCACATTAGCATCATTTTTCTGATGCTAATGTGGCATTAGATTGCCAAAAACGCCAGGCCATATCTACAAAGTAGCGCAATGCATGCATTGGGTCACTTTGCTACCCTTTGAGCCACATTATGCATGCGCCATGCATAATGTATGCAAACAGGGCGTTCCGACGCAAGGAGGCCTGCAAAAATGGTGCAATGAAATCTACAAGATTTAATTGTGCCATTTTTTGTGTAATTTTTAAAGTCTGCTGAAAGCAGGTGTTAAAAGGACCCTACGATTGGAATCAATGGGCCTCCTTGCACTTTGCTCCAATAGCATCCAAATTTTTGACACTATTGTTTCTAAAACCGCCATGGTGTGCCATATCCTAAATACAGAGAACACATGGTCGCATTAGGGGGGTACAGGGGGGTGCAAGAAAAGTGGCACTTCACTATGTGAGGCACCACTTTTTAAAATCTTAAAATCTTAAGTATGGAGGGGGTATGGATACACCACACGAACAGCATTTGTATGGGGATAGTACAGGTAGCTAGGTACAGCAGTGCCATCACACACTCAGCACCTGCACATCAGGTCAGAGAGGGAGAATGTAAAGACCCGTGACATGAAGAGCACTAAGAAAAGATGGGTAAGAGCACCCATTGAGGGCAGTATGAGCAGAGGGGCAGTATGAACACAAAACACCAGTGACAGAGCCTTTAATAGCATACTGAAAAGACAGTAAGGGAGGGCGCATGATCGAGCTCAGACAAGGACAGGATGAAAGAGTAGTACCAGCAAAAGAGCAGTGGCGGTTCAAGGTACCTGGGAGTACCCGACCCAGCCATGGACCAGCTTTGGACTGCACATAAGTAGGGGTGTGAAAAGTTTCTTTTTTATTTTTCTTGGATCCAAGTTTTGATGCATATTCTTACTTGGTTTTAGTTCAATTCCCTTCAAATGTTTAAAACAGAAACCTGCTTAGAAACTCTTCATGGGGGCATGGCCAAGATGGCAACTGGATCAGACACTCGGTGAAGAGCTCCACAAGCAGCCCCAATTAATTGTTTAAAAATTCTGCATAGGCCAAGTGATCGGAACAGGGAAGTATACACCAGAAGGGGGAAAAAGAACCGGAGGTGGATAGGATGGGACGGGTACACCCAGGCCCATATTTATACTTTTCTTTTAGCGCCGCATTTGCGTTTTTTTTTTTATGCGTGACTCTGGTGTCTTCCCCCCGGACATAATACATGAAACTGATAACCCGATGTGAAAGGTGAATAAAGCAAGGGACTGCTGTCCAGATACTGGTTCAGGCTCCCCCTGTCAGAGAGGTTGGGGGGCATGGGTAACACTAATCCAGGGCTGCTGTTGTCCCCCCCCGGGTGTGATGCCGAGAAACGGGTCTGGTGCTCATGGCCCATGGCGCTCGCGACCAGCCGGGGGTAATCAATCAGCAGGTGAAGGAGAGGTGACCCCAGTGCCTCAAATGAGAATTGGTTGAAGCACAGGCCGGGGGAGTGCAACACTCAACGTCAGAACTTGTGCCTACACAGACCTTAGCTACCCAAAATACTAACCTGCCTCCCACGTCAAAAAAAGAAATGATGGGAGATCGCGTGCCGGAGCAGCTAAGATGGCCGCTTGGTAACAACGCTCCTGAGCTGCCGAGGACGTTTTATTATCGGAGGGAGGCATTTTTGACAGCGGACTCTTTTTTTTTTTCCAGAATCTGATGTGGAAACATGCAGGGAGCAGTATGGTGAGTTTTTTTATTTTTTTTTTAACTCTGGTACTTTACAGAGTTTAATCTTTTCAACCTGCTGCTCCCTTTCTGACAAAAATGTGGCCGCCATTTTGAGAGGATTATTTTTTCATTACTTAAAAATATTTTCTTTTTTATCTTTTGGCTATTTTAATTAATGTGGAGAACTTAATACTTTTTTGACATTCTTGGATGTCATCTTTGAAGTTGTTATAGACATTTTATTCTGGATTTTCTAATATAATTTTCAATATTTGTCCTTTGAGGTGACCTAATCGATGTTGCAGGAACATCAACTAAACTACTGTATTAAATATACACTGTGTTGCTGAAATGGAAGTTCCTCACACTTCAAAAATATCTGTATCCTCTGTTTCTAATTCTAATGGTCGTAAAGACTCCGGGGGCCACAAAAGAGTTAAAAAAGACCCATCCTCTCCAACTAAGTCTCCATTGCCTCTCACATTGAATGACATTATGGATGAGCTTAAGTTAATAAAGCCTTTTGTTATGGAGACAAATATTGCGTTACAGCGGATTGAAGAGAAATGGTCACGTCTGGATTCTAGACTTTTTGAGGTGGAACAGAGGATCAGTGACATACAGGATACTACTACTAAGGTTGATAATCTGACTAAGGAAGTCATACTACTTAAAAAACAGACAGAAGAGTTGGAAAATCGTAATCAGTGAAATAATCTTCGCATTTATGGCATTCCGGAAGGCTCAGAAGGCCAAGATTTGATAACATTCTTGCAAACTCATATTCCAAAGATTGTTGGTCTACAGAATACTACTGCTCTCAACATTCAGAGAGCCCATCGTGTTGGTCCCCCTTCTACATCAAAACCAAGAGGAATTATTGCCTTCTTTCTACAATACTCAGATTTAATGACTGTTTTAACTGCTGCCAAACAACGTAAACAAATGTTGTGGTCGGGCCAAAAGATTTTCTTTAGCCAGGATGTGGCCACCGCGCAGCCAAACGAAGGAAGGAATTTCTGGATCTCCGACCAGCTTTAAGATCTATGAATGCTAGATTTGGCCTTATTCACCCTTGTTTCTTTAAGGTTCCCTTCAAGGACAGAACAACTACTTTTGAAAATCCCTCTGATCTGAAACAGTTTATATATACTCACAAAGGGGAGGCAATGGAACTCAGCAAGACTTGATTGGTTAATGTGAAATTCTTAAATTATTTATTTCTTCTTTACAGATATTGAAACCACTGAAATTTCAAGTTGAGAAAATCCCCTTTCTGATTGTGTCTATATTCCTGTATATCTTGACATCATAGTGTTCTTTCCCTTGTTGGTAAGTCACGTCGTCAGTTGTTCATATTGTAATGTATTTATTCTGTTTCATCGTCTCTCCTCCCTCTTATTATCCAATTATTGTAGTTCCTCAGGGGTACTGTTGCGGATTGGCCTCTTTTTTTTCTCTTGCTTCTCCCTTTCTCCCATGCAAAATATTTTTCTTCTTTTAAAGACAATTATGACTGAAGCTTCTTGGCTTTTTGTCATCTTTTTTTTCTTTTATCAATGGGGTGCTTTTGCTACCTCTTTCTTTTTCTTTCGCTCTTGTATTTTCTCCTTCTCCTTCTGCGTTTCTTTCTTCTTTTATTATTTTTTATACCTTACAATGCAAGATTGGCATCAACAAGTAACCTCATTTAGATATATGTTCATAATTTTCCCCTCCACCTTCTTCTATGATTCACATGTTGTCTGTCTCTTAGGTTTCGGTAAGGTTCTGTTGTCTAAATGTCTTCTATTATTTAAATGACCAGTCTTTGTATTATTTCATGGAATGTTAAGGGTTTACGTAATCCAGTTAAGAAACAAAGAGTGCTCCAACATCTCTCTAAGTTGAATTGTCAAGTTGCTCTTGTACAAGAAACCCATCTTAAAGAGCAGGACTTTAACCTCTTGGGTGCCTTGGACGAGATGATCTCGTCCAAGGCTACAGTTCCCCTGTGCCTTGGACGAGATCATCTCGTCCTAGGCACAGGGGAACTTGGGGGCGCGCTAGCGCGCCCCCGTGCACCCTCCCTCCCCCCCCCAGGCGGGGATGGAAGGGGAAGACCTTCCCCTTCCACCCCCGCCCCCCCCCCACGGCAATCCGATGACGTCAGCGCGCACACAGCGCGCTGACGTCATCTAGTGTTGCCGGGCGCGCTGGAAGCCATTTGCTTCCAGCGCGTCTACCGAGGAGGACCCAAAAGGTGAGTCCTCTTCGTTTTTGGGGGTCGGGGGTGGTGGAAACAGACACGGGGGGAAAGGAAAGGGTTTTTCCTTTCCCCCGGTGCCTGTTTTCATTAGATTCCTGCTCCACGATCGCGGGCAGAGCCCGCGATCGTGGAGCAGGAATCTCCACTAGCCACCAGGGATTTATTTTTTTCAATATTTTGGGGGCGACCCCTTGGGCAAGGGTCGCCCCCCCCCGGGGGCAATTATTTTTACTATTTCGCCCCCCCCCTGGGGGCAGATCCGCTGTTTTTTCGGCGGATCTGCCCCCAGGGGGGGGCGAAAACCCCTAGACACCAGGGATAGTGTTATTTTGCCATAATTTTGGGGGCGACCCCTTGGGCAAGGGTCGCCCCCCCCGGGGGCAATTTTTTTTTGTATTTCGCCCCCCCCCTGGGGGCAGATCTGCCGATTTTTCGGCGGATCTGCCCCCAGGGGGGGGGGGGCGAAAACCACTAGACACCAGGGAAAATGTATTATATTTATTATTTTGGGGGCGACCCCTTGGGCAAGGGTCGCCCTCCCCCGGGGGCATTTTTTTATTGTATTTCGCCCCCCCCTGGGGGCAGATCTGCCGATTTTTCGGCGGATCTGCCCCCAGGGGGGGGCGAAAACCACTAGACACCAGGGATATAGTATTTTATGTTTATTTTGGGGACGACCCCCTTGGGCAAGGGTCGCCCCACCCCGGGGGCAATTTTTTTTTGTATTTCGCCTCCCCCCCCCTGGGGCAGATCCGCCGAATTTTCGGCGGATCTGCCCCCGGGGGGGGCGAAAACCACTAGACACCAGGGATTTTATATTTTGTGTATATTTTGGGGGCGACCCCGGGGAATTTTTATTTGTATTTAGCCCCCCCCCCCGGGGGGCAGATCCGCTGATTTTTTGGCAGATCTGCCCCCGAGGGGGGTTGAAAACCACTAGACACCAGGGATTTATTTTTATTGTAAAGTTTTTTTTGGGGGGCGACCCTTTGGGCAAGGGGCGTCCCACTGGGGGACACATTTTTTAGTATTTGCCCCCCCCCCCCCCCCGGGGGCAGATTGCCAATTTTTGGGCTGATCTGCCGCCGGGGGGGGCGGGGGGGCAAAATCCACTAGACACCAGGGATTTTGTTTTTGTTGTTTATTTTGAGGGCAACCCCTTGGGCAAGGGTCTCTCCCCTGGGGAGTTTTTTTTTTCTGTTTCGGCCCCCCGATGGCAGACCAGTCATTTTTTGGACGATCTGGCCCCGGGGGGGTGGAAGCACACTAGGCGCCAGGGATTGTGTGGTGTGTGTGTAATTTTGTAGGCCCATCTGCCCCCAAGGAGGGCAGAAACCACCAATACGGCAGGGATTTTTTTGTTTTGTGCTGGGGGTGCCCCCTTTGGGAAGGGTTGCCCCCTAAAAGGGGGCACAGAGGTGTTGCCCATTTCGGCTAATTTTTTTACGCCCATCTACCCCCGAGGGGGGGCAGGATCCACTTAGGTACCAGGGACAACTTCTAAGTTCTTGGTGGTGGGTTGTTTGTCAACAGGCAAAGTATTTGTATTTGTGATTATAACAATTTATTTCTTCTTTTTCTTCTAGTTCAACGCTTTTGCTTCCTTTGCTGTGGATCTTAGCGGTTTTGGCAGTAGTTGTCCAGTGGTTTGCATAGCTGCATGTTTTAGGTAAGTGAAAGCAATTTACTCCAAAGGAGTATTGTTGACATGCATGAATGACATGTTTGTAGGTGGTGTACTAAATGCAGTATTGTGTGTTTGACATTGTCCTTAGATTTGAGCACAGTGATGTTTGTGTTGTCATATGTCTAATTTGCTTTTTTCTTTTTAGTGGGATATCATTGGTGATTGCTGTGTCTGTGCAGAGTAGTTGCTTGGTGAGTAGCTATTTCAGGCAACTGAGTGGTATAGTTTTTTGTAGTACATAACTCTTTGTGATAAAGCTACACTTTGTTTATTACTTATTTTAGTGCTAGTTGTTGTTGGCAATCCATTTGTTGTTAGGATCATGGCTAGCCGCAAAGTGACCGCTCAGCAGGTTGTTCGCATGCTCTTTGAGTCGTCTTCAGACCATGATTACGACACTGACTCTGCATCTGAGGCAGAGGAGGAAGCAGGAGATTCTGGAAGTGAGTTTTCTGTCCAAGAGTATTCTTCTGATGAGGAAGCTACTCTCAGTGCAGATGAAGGGCCTGAGTTAGAGGAGGACATTGATGTGCCAAGAGTGCAGCAGCCTGGGGCTGAAGGGTTTCCCATTAGAAGACCTGACACCTGGATTGCCCCAAACATGGAGCAGCCACAGTTACCTGCATTTACTAGTCTCCCAGGGTGTAGAGTTAATACGGAAAACTTTCTGCCTGTCCATTTCTTTCACTTGTTTATGGATGATGTATTTTTGGAAGAGATTGTGGAGCAGACAAATGTGTATGCAGAGCAATATTTGCGGGACAACGATGCCAGACTTAAGCCTCAGTCTAGAGCTACTCATTGGGTTCCCACATATCTGGAAGAGATGAAAAGGTTTTTAGGTTTGTCTTTTTTGATGGGGTTGATCAGGAAGCCGTCACTGGCTTCTTATTGGTCTACTAGTCCCTTGATGGCAACTGCTATATTTCCTGCAACTATGACACGTAATCGGTATTTGCTTCTTCTTCGTATGCTGCATTTTGTAGACAATGCTTTACCCTTGCCACGAGATCACCCTGATTGTGACCGCCTTTTTAAGATTAGGCCTGTCCTTGATCATTTTGTGGATCGGTTTTCAGAGGTCTATGTTCCAGGCAAAGAGATAAGTGTGGACGAGTCTTTGGTCCTTTTCAAGGGGCGTTTAGTTTTTAAGCAGTACATCCCTAGTAAGAGGGCACGGTATGGGATTAAATTGTATCTGCTGTCAGAAAGCAGTACAGGATATGTTTATAATTTCCGGGTCTACACTGGTAGGGATTCCAGTATTGACCCTCCTGGTTGTCCGGCCACTTTTGGAGTTAGCGAAAAAATTGTGTGGGAACTTGCTAGACGGCTGTTTAACAAAGGTCACCATTTGTACGTAGATAATTTCTACACTGGAGTGCAGTTGTTCAAGGAGTTGTTTAGGGTGGACACTGTTGCTTGTGGCACAATCCGTTCTAACCGCAAAGGCTATCCAAGGGAGCTTGTCTGTAAAAAACTTGAGAGGGGACAGTGCAGTGCCTTGCGGAATAATGAGCTGTTAGCTATGAAATTTTCAGACAGGAGGGATGTGTACATGCTATCGACCATCCATGATGAGAGTACTTCCCCTGTGGCTGTTTGGGGTCAGGTTGCGGAAGTGCGCAAACCTGCGTGCATTTTGGACTACAATAGGCACATGGGTGGTGTTGATAGAGTAGATCAGAGGTTGGAACCTTACACTGCTCTTCGTAAGTCGTATGTGTGGTATAAAAAGTTGGCCCTACATTTATTTCATTTGGCAACTTTTAATGCCTTTATTGTATACAAGGATTGTTCACCTGAGTCAAGGATGACTTTTGTTAAATTTCAGGAGTCGGTGATAGAAAGCCTTATTGTGGTGGAACCGGCAAGAGTTCCTAGAGTAGAAGTGGTGGAGGATGTGGCTAGATTGAAAGATCGGCACTTTCCAGATCACATTCCTCCCACTCCCAAAAAAGACATGCCCACAAAGAAATGTAGAGTATGTGCCCGGAGATAAATCCGGAGGGAGAGCCGGATGTACTGCCCCGAATGCCCTTCAAAGCCTGGGCTGTGTGTGCCCAGCTGTTTTAGAAGTTACCACACAAGGAAAAACTTTTGGGAAATACAGTGAGCGTAAGCTGTCTGTTTTATATTTTCATATGTTTCATATGCATCTGTCGTGTATTTAGTTTGAGGTTTTGTGTTTGTAGTTTTGTGCCTATTTTATAATTAGTAGTTTATTTGTTGTTTATAAATAAAAAAAAGTGATTGCGGTGTGCGTGGGGTGGCGCTTGGCTGGCGGTGTGCGTGGGGTGGCGCTTGGCTGGCGGTGTGCGTGGGGTGGCGCTTGGCTGGCGGTGTGCGTGGGGTGGCGCTTGGCTGGCGGTGCCAGCCAAACGGCAGTCCACACTCCCATCAGCTGGTGTGATTCTTGTATCAGGCATGTGGCGTATGTAAGTGATGGGCCCTTGAGTGGCGCGGTCTGTCGATGTGAGTGTTGTAATGTGCTGGGCCCGTGGCTGGCGGTGTGAATGGTCTTGTGCGTGTCATGTATGAAAGGTGTGTGAATGGACTGTAAAGCGGTTGGTGCCTTGTCGCGGCTTTACAGCTCACGAGCTGTGAGTCATTGGTTCACTTTTTTGCCTTTCAGTTATTAGCAGTGCATTTCATTTTTGTGAAATCTCTTGTTAATAAAATTTGATCCACTGAACCATCACTCACCCTCGTGCCAAATCCAACCAGTATGTGTTGTAAAAAATGACAAAACCTGCTCCGCTGTAATCAGGCGTCGCAGCACACCTGTGACACGCTAGGTGCCTCGGGTGGGACCCCGATGATGAAGCATGCCACCAACTTGGTTGGTGGGTGAGGGGTCTTCTTCACATAACCTAAGTGTTTCTTTTCACTATTTTAGTGTTTGGCACATCACGGACGTATGTGCACACATCAAAATGATATATTGCAAAAATACCTATCCCTTCAATCTCTTCAGGTTTTGGGCCTTATTCTGTTGCAGGCACCTGGCCCACCCACACAAGTGAGGTATCATTTTTATCGGGAGACTTGGGGGAATGCTGGGTGGAAGGAAATTTGTGGCTCCTCTCAGATTCCAGAACTTTCTGCCACAGAAATGAGAGGAAAAAGTGTTTTTTTGGCCAAATTTTGAGGTTTGCAAAGGATTCTGGGTAACAGAACCTGGTCCGAGCCCCGCAAGTCACCCCTCCTTGGATTCCCCTAGGTCTCTAGTTTTCAGAAATGCACAGGTTTGGTAGGTTTCCCTAGGTGCCCGCTGAGCTACAGGCCAAAATCCACAGGTAGGCACTGTTTTCTTCCAAAATTTTGGTTGTGTCCACGTTGCGCTTTGGGGTGTTTCCTGTCGCGGGCGCTAGGCCTACCCACGCAAGTGAGGTATCATTTTTATCGGGAGACGTGGGGGAACGCTGGGTGGAAGGAAATTTGTGGCTCCTCTCAGATTCCAGAACTTTCTGCCACAGAAATGTGAGGAACATGTGTTTTTTTAGCCAAATTTTGAGGTTTGCAAAGGATTCTGGGTAACAGAACCTGGTCCGAGCCCCGCAAGTCACCCCTCCTTGGATTCCCCTAGGTCTCTAGTTTTCAGAAATGCAAAGGTTTGGTAGGTTTCCCTAGGTGGCGGCTGAGCTAGAGGCCAAAATCTACAGGTAGTCACTTTGCTAAAAACAGCTCTGTTTTCTGTGATATGTCCACGTTGTGTTTTGGGGCATATCCTGTCGCGGGCGCTAGGCCTACCCACACAAGTGAGGTATCATTTTTATCGGGAGACGTGGGGGAACGCTGGGTGGAAGGAAATTTGTGGCTCCTCTCAGATTCCAGAACTTTCTGCCACAGAAATGTGAGGAACATGTGTTTTTTTAGCCAAATTTTGAGGTTTGCAAAGGATTCTGGGTAACAGAACCTGGTCCGAGCCCCGCAAGTCACCCCTCCTTGGATTCCCCTAGGTCTCTAGTTTTCAGAAATGCACAGGTTTGGTAGGTTTCCCTAGGTGGCGGCTGAGCTAGAGGCCAAAATCTACAGGTAGTCACTTTGCTATAAACAGCTCTGTTTTCTGTGATATGTCCACGTTGTGTTTTGGGGCATATCCTGTCGCGGGCGCTAGGCCTACCCACACAAGTGAGGTATCATTTTTATCGGGAGACGTGGGGGTACGCTGGGTGGAAGGAAATTTGTGGCTCCTCTCAGATTCCAGAACTTTCTGCCACAGAAATGTGAGGAACATGTGTTTTTTTAGCCAAATTTTGAGGTTTGCAAAGGATTCTGGGTAACAGAACCTGGTCCGAGCCACACAAGTCACCCCTCCTTGGATTCCCCTAGGTCTCTAATTTTCAGAAATGCACAGGTTTGGTAGGTTTCCCTAGGTGTCGGCTGAGCTAGAGGCCAAAACCTACAGGTAGTCACTTTGCTAAAAACAGCTCTGTTTTCTGTGATATGTCCACGTTGTGTTTTGGGGCATATCCTGTCGCGGGCGCTAGGCCTACCCACACAAGTGAGGTATCATTTTTATCGGGAGACGTGGGGGAACGCTGGGTGGAAGGAAATTTGTGGCTCCTCTCAGATTCCAGAACTTTCTGCCACAGAAATGTGAGGAACAAGAGTTTTTTTAGCCAAATTTTGAGGTTTGCAAAGGATTCTGGGTAACAGGACCTGGTCCGAGCCACACAAGTCACCCCTCCTTGGATTCCCCTAGGTCTCTAGTTTTCAGAAATGCACAGGTTTGGTAGGTTTCCCTAGGTGGCGGCTGAGCTAGAGGCCAAAATCTACAGATAGTCACTTTGCTAAAAACAGCTCTGTTTTCTGTGATATGTCCACGTTGTGTTTTGGGGCATATCCTGTCGCGGGCGCTAGGCCTACCCACACAAGTGAGGTATCATTTTTATCGGGAGACGTGGGGGAACGCTGGGTGGAAGGAAATTTGTGGCTCCTCTCAGATTCCAGAACTTTCTGCCACAGAAATGTGAGGAACATGTGTTTTTTTAGCCAAATTTTGAGGTTTGCAAAGGATTCTGGGTAACAGAACCTGGTCCGAGCCACACAAGTCATCCCTCCTTGGATTCCCCTAGGTCTCTAGTTTTCAGAAATGCACAGGTTTGGTAGGTTTCCCTAGGTGGCGGCTGAGCTAGAGGCCAAAATCTACAGGTAGTCACTTTGCTAAAAACAGCTCTGTTTTCTGTGATATGTCCACGTTGTGTTTTGGGGCCTATCCTGTCGCGGGCGCTAGGCCTACCCACACAAGTGAGGTATCATTTTTATCGGGAGACGTGGGGGAACGCTGGGTGGAAGGAAATTTGTGGCTCCTCTCAGATTCCAGAACTTCCTGCCACAGAAATGTGAGGAACATGTGTTTTTTTAGCCAAATTTTAAGGTTTGCAAAGGATTCTGGGTAACAGAACCTGGTCCGAGCCACACAAGTCACCCCTCCTTGGATTCCCCTAGGTCTCTAGTTTTCAGAAATGCACAGGTTTGGTAGGTTTCCCTAGGTGGCGGCTGAGCTAGAGGCCAAAATCTACAGGTAGTCACTTTGCTAAAAACAGCTCTGTTTTCTGTGATGTGTCCACGTTGTGTATTGGGGCATATCCTGTCGCGGGCGCTAGGCCTACCCACACAAGTGAGGTATCATTTTTATCGGGAGACATGGGGGAACGCTGGGTGGAAGGAAATTTGTGGCTCCTCTCAGATTCCAGAACTTTCTGCCACAAAAATGTGAGGAACATGTGTTTTTTTAGCCAAATTTTGAGGTTTGCAAAGGATTCTGGGTAACAGAACCTGGTCCGAGCCACACAAGTCACCCCTCCTTGGATTCCCCTAGGTCTCTAGTTTTCAGAAATGCACAGGTTTGGTAGGTTTCCCTAGGTGGCGGCTGAGCTAGAGGCCAAAATCTACAGGTAGTCACTTTGCTAAAAACAGCTCTGTTTTCTGTGATATGTCCACGTTGTGTTTTGGGGCATATCCTGTCGCGGGCGCTAGGCCTACCCACACAAGTGAGGTATCATTTTTATCGGGAGACGTGGGGAAACGCTGGGTGGAAGGAAATTTGTGTCTCCTCTCAGATTCCAGAACTTTCTGCCACAGAAATGTGAGGAACATGTGTTTTTTTAGCCAAATTTTGAGGTTTGCAAAGGATTCTGGGTAACAGAACCTGGTCCGAGCCACACAAGTCACCCCTCCTTGGATTCCCCTAGGTCTCTAGTTTTCAGAAATGCAAAGGTTTGGTAGGTTTCCCTAGGTGGCGGCTGAGCTAGAGGCCAAAATCTACAGGTAGTCACTTTGCTAAAAACAGCTCTGTTTTCTGTGATATGTCCACGTTGTGTTTTGGGGCATATCCTGTCGCGGGCGCTAGGCCTACCCACACAAGTGAGGTATCATTTTTATCGGGAGACGTGGGGGAACGCTGGGTGGAAGGAAATTTGTGGCTCCTCTCAGATTCCAGAACTTTCTGCCACAGAAATGTGAGGAACATGTGTTTTTTTAGCCAAATTTTGAGGTTTGCAAAGGATTCTGGGTAACAGAACCTGGTCCGAGCCACACAAGTCACCCCTCCTTGGATTCCCCTAGGTCTCTAGTTTTCAGAAATGCATAGGTTTGGTAGGTTTCCCTAGGTGTCGGCTGAGCTAGAGGCCAAAATCTACAGGTAGTCACTTTGCTAAAAACAGCTCTGTTTTCTGTGATATGTCCACGTTGTGTTTTGGGGCATATCCTGTCGCGGGCGCTAGGCCTACCCACACAAGTGAGGTATCATTTTTATCGGGAGACGTGGGGGAACGCTGGGTGGAAGGACATTTGTGGCTCCTCTCAGATTCCAGAACTTTCTGCCACAGAAATGTGAGGAACATGTGTTTTTTTAGCCAAATTTTGAGGTTTGCAAAGGATTCTGGGTAACAGAACCTGGTCCGAGCCCCGCAAGTCACCCCTCCTTGGATCCCCCTAGGTCTCTAGTTTTCAGAAATGCACAGGTTTGGTAGGTTTCCCTAGGTGGCGGCTGAGCTAGAGGCCAAAATCTACAGGTAGTCACTTTGCTAAAAACAGCTCTGTTTTCTGTGATATGTCCACGTTGTGTTTTGGGGCATATCCTGTCGCGGGCGCTAGGCCTACCCACACAAGTGAGGTATCATTTTTATCGGGAGACGTGGGGGAACGCTAGGTGGAAGGAAATTTGTGGCTCCTCTCAGATTCCAGAACTTTCTGCCACAGAAATGTGAGGAACATGTGTTTTTTTAGCCAAATTTTGAGGTTTGCAAAGGATTCTGGGTAACCGAACCTGGTCCGAGCCACACAAGTTACCCCTCCTTGGATTCCCCTAGGTCTCTAGTTTTCAGAAATGCACAGGTTTGGTACATTTCCCTAGGTGGCGGCTGAGCTAGAGGCCAAAATCTACAGGTAGTCACTTTGCTAAAAACAGCTCTGTTTTCTGTGATGTGTCCAGGTTGTGTTTTGGGGCATATCCTGTTGCGGGCGCTAGGCCTACCCACACAAGTGAGGTATCATTTTTATCGGGAGACGTGGGGGAATGCTGGGTGGAAGGAAATTTGTCGCTCCTCTCAGATTCCAGAACTTTCTGCCACAGAAATGTGAGGAACATGTGTTTTTTTAGCCAAATTTTGAGGTTTGCAAAGGATTCTGGGTAACAGAACCTGGTCCGAGCCACACAAGTCACCCCTCCTTCGATTCCCCTAGGTCTCTAGTTTTCAGAAATGCACAGGTTTGGTAGGTTTCCCTAGGTGGCGGCTGAGCTAGAGGCCAAAATCTACAGGTAGTCACTTTGCTAAAAACAGCTCTGTTTTCTGTGATGTGTCCACGTTGTGTTTTGGGGCATATCCTGTCGCGGGCGCTAGGCCTACCCACACAAGTGAGGTATCATTTTTATCGGGAGACGTGGGGGAACGCTAGGTGGAAGGAAATTTGTGGCTCCTCTCAGATTCCAGAACTTTCTGCCACAGAAATGTGAGGAACATGTGTTTTTTTAGCCAAATTTTGAGGTTTGCAAAGGATTCTGGGTAACCGAACCTGGTCCGAGCCACACAAGTTACCCCTCCTTGGATTCCCCTAGGTGTTTAGTTTTCAAAAATGTGAATGTTTTGTAGGTTTCCCTAGGTGCCGGCTGAGCTAGAGGCCAAAATCTACGCTAGGCACTTTGCAAAAAACACGTCAGATTTCAATTTAAAAATGTGATGTGTCCATGTTGCCTTTCCTGTCGCGTGCATTAAGCCTACCCACGCAAGTGAGGTACCATTTGTATCGGGAGACTTGGGGAAACACAGAATAGCACAACAAGTGTTATTGCCCCTTGTCTTTCTCTATATTTTTGCCTTCCAAATGTAAGACAGTGTGTAAAAAAGACGTCTATTTGAGAAATGACCTGTAATTCACATGCTAGTATGGGCACCCCGGAATTCAGAGATGTGCAAATAACCACTGCTCCTCAACACCTTATCTTGTGCCCATTTTGGAAATACAAAGGTTTTCTTGATAGCTATTTTTCACTCTTTATATTTCAGCAAATGAATTGCTGTATACCCGGTATAGAATGAAAACGCACTGCAGGGTGCAGCTCATTTATTGGCTCTGGGTACCTAGGGTTCTTGATGAACGTACAAGCCCTATATATCCCCGCAACCAGAAGAGTCCAGCAGACGTAACGGTATATTGCTTTAAAAAATCTGACATTGCAGGAAAAGGTTACAGAGTAAAACGTAGAGAAAAATTGCCGTTTTTTTCACCTCAATTTCAATATTTTTCTTTTTCAGTTGTTATTTTCTGTAGGAAACCCTTGTAGGATCTACACAAATGACCCATTGCTGAATTCAGAATTTTGTCTACTTTTCAGAAATGTTTAGGTTTCTGGGATCCAGCATTGGTTTCACGCCCATTTGGAGGCTGAAAGCACCAAAAATCGTAAAAATGGGGTATGTCCCAGTAAAATGCCAAATTTGTGTTGAAATAATGGGTTTTCTGATTCAAGTCTGCCTGTTCCTGAAAGCTGGGAAGCTGGTGATTTTAGCACCGCAAACCCTTTGTTGATGCCATTTTCAGGGGAAAAAACACAAGCCTGCTTCTGCAGCCACTTTTTCAAATTTTTTGAAAAAAACAAAATTTTCACTGTATTTTGTCTAATTTCTTGGCCTCCTTCAGGGGAACCCACAAAGTCTGGGTACCTCTAGAATCCCTAGGATGTTGGGAAAAAAGGACGCAAATTTGGCTTGGCTAGCTTATGTGGACAAAAAGTTATGAGGGCCTAAGCGCGAACTGCCCCAAATAGCCAAAAAAAGGCCTGGCACAGGAGGGGGAAAAGGCTTGGCAGCGAATGGGTTAATGACACTATTCGAACTAATCTCAAAGAGGTAGAGTCAAAGATTTTTAAATTACTTGACAGATGGTATCCTTTTTATTTATTGGTGGGGAAGATTGGCCACAATTAAAATGATGTTGTTGCCCATTTTTAATTTTTATTTATCTATGCTCCCAGTTAAACGTCCTTCTGGTTTTGTAAAAACTATAAATACATTATTTATGAAATTGTTATGGAACAAATGTAAATCTCATATTTTTTTAATCAAACTGCAGGAACCTAGAGATAATGGAGGTATAAATTTTCCGTGCCTTAGAAGATCTCACTCTGCATTTGTTTTAAAACAAATATGGTCGTCCCTCTCTCCCACTTTTCATAACGGGACCTCTCTATGGAGTCAATTGGAGCACTCACAAATTATACCATTTACATTTAGAGATGCAGTTCGGCTTTCATAACCTCCTAAATCTCTTTTCTCTCTGATAATAACTCATTCTATTTCTATTGCCAAGCCATTTCTTATTGCCTCTCACTCCTCATATGAGAACCTTAGGCAAACTCCTATATGGTACAATAATAATATTACATTTCATAATAGAACTTTAGTTTGGAAAGAGTGGATGCACAAAGGCATTATAACTTTAGATCATTTAATTTTAGATAATGCTGTAATGGTATTCAACAGACATTCCATATCTCCTCTTATTACGCTGTGCAATACCAAACTCTCTTTGCTATCCTCTATAACTTGTTATCTCAATCTTTGGAGGCTCCCTCTTCTACACAGCCTATTTCCCAGCCTCATCATTTTTCCTCACAAGTCCCAGCGTCTTTTATATACAGAACCCTTACACATACCAGTCTTGTGAGACCAAAGTCTAAAATAGAATTAGCATGGGAGCAGGATTTCAATCAAAACATTCATATATCTACATGGAAACAAATATGGTCAAAACTCCATACAACATCCCGTTCAGCATCTACAACCCAAACATTATTTTACTTTTATAATAGGTTGTACTATACTCCTGTAGATCTTTATAAATTTAAACTTACTACAGACAGCAAGTGTTGGTCGTGCTCTAAAGAAAACAGCCATTACATGCACATGTTTTTTGAGTGCCCTTCAGTTCATACTTTTTGGGAACAAGTTTGGGATAAAGTCAATCAGATTTTGTCCATCAATGTACCTTTCAATATATTACATATTTTTTTGGGTAGTACCTCATCTATTTGGCATTCCCAATCACTGCTTGGTAAATTGGCTGATTTACTCATTGCTAGTGCACTGCAAATTATAAATTCTAATTGGAAAGATAACACGAAAATATCTGTTGTAGCTTGGTGGAATCTGATTTGTTATAATCACAGAATGCATCGAGCAAATGCTAATACTACTCAACTGTTAATTAAAAGGGACAAGCTTTGGCTTCCTCTCACCCGTTTTTCTTTCGCAACACAAGACCTTTCATACTATTGTTAATACTTAATGGTTGCTTTATTGTGAATATGTGTGTGATTTTTAATTTGCATTGTTTAAATTTTTCTTTTCTTTCCTTTCTCTCTTCTCTTTCTTTCTTTACTAAAACATAACAAAAAAATGCTATTATTCTTTGGTACAATATTCTATTCCGGTTGTGTATACAAATTGTTTTCATACGTACAATTATCTTTATGATTTTTTTTAGTTACAATGTATTTATCCTATTGTACTAGTGTATGCTAACTTATTCAATAAAGCATTATTAAACAAAAAAAGAAATGATGAGAGATAAAGAGCAATGCGCGTCTTGTCAAGGTAAATTGGCCAAGTACGCCAGAATGATTGCTCTGCCACCAAATGAAGCTGGAATGACACAGGGATCATCTTTGGTGGCCCATTTAAAGATTTCCACTAATACATCTCATGCCTGAGCGTTGAAATACTTCCGCAATCCTGCTCGCTCTTCTCTATGCATTGATATGCTTTCAGGTTGAAACCAAGGGAGTGAGGATTTGGTCCAAGTGGTCATGGAAGGGGAGGTGGAGTTTTTCCTATAAAACATAATATTGTGCTTAATTAAAAGCAGAACCAAGTCCAGGAACATGTTGGTGTGCCTTTATAATTTAGGTAGGGCTAATAAGCTTAACAGGTCCACTTCGGAGGGATTGGTAAAAGCCTGGCCGACTACGGTCTTCAGTACATCGAGTATGTTGGTATAGTAGGAGTAGAGGGATGCAGGTCCAGAGCACATGGAGGCGGCCAGCATCTAGCAGTCTGCAAAGTAGACAGACTTCTGCAACTCCTGTGAACATTGTATTGATCCTGTGTGGGGCCGGCCCAATTCAGGATGTTTAAAACAAGCTCCTCTGAAATCTTTGTGTGGGAACTCTAGCATTTTAGCCCAGTCAGAATAATGAAATGACTTAGCTAGAGCCGCTCCCATACAGTTATCAGATACGCTCTGGATCTGCCAGTCTTTTGTAGGAAAGCCCTATAAATCCATTTACTAGTCTGCTACTTGATCCTGCCGTGTAAAGTATTTGAAATATTCCATAAGGGGATGGTGCTGACTGTTTCCTTTTTCAGACTAGGATCTGAGAAGATGCGGAGGTGAAGTTCCATACCTAGGTTTTGGGGAAAAATGCATGACTTATTCCAATTGACCTTTAGGCCAGAGTTAACAGAAACATTGTCAATAACGTGAGATATAGAGGACAAGTCGGTAGTGGTGTCTTTCACATATAGCAGGATATCATCAGGATATAGCATGAGTGATACTATGGACCTGTCTACTCCAGTGTATTCCCTGAAAATACAGATGAGCTGCTAAGGGCTCCATTCTCATGGCAAATAACAAGGGTGAAAGGGGGCCATCTTGTCTTGTGCCTCTGCACATGGGCCCTGAGCTACATTTTCCTGAGAAGTGGGGTGTGAATGAGCAATTCATATCCATTTAAACAGCATGGACCTACCCCAAATAGTTGCACAATCATCTGCATGTATTCCCAGTATAAAGAATCAAGGGCCCGATGTACAAAGCTTTTTGCACGTCGCAATGCACAAACCCCGTTTTGAGATTCGGTAACCTGGTTACCGAATCGCAAAATGGGTTTGCGAGTCACAAATAGAAAGGGGTGTTCCCTTCCTAATTGCGAGTCGCAGTGCAATGCAGGATTGCTTTGTGACCACGAACGCGGTCTCAAACCAATCGTAGTTTGCACCCTTTTGTAATGGGTGGTAACCGATTCGCAAAAGGGAAGGGGTCCCCATGGGACCCCTTCCCCATTGTGAATGGCACTGCAAACAATTTTTCAGAGCAGACAGTGGTCCATAATGCTCTGAAAAAATGAAACGAAAACGTTTCATTTTTCGTTTTTGTAATGCATCTCGTTTTCCTTTAAGGAAAATGAGCTGCATTACAAAACAAAAACTGCTTTATTAAAAAGCAGTCACAGACATGGTGGTCTGCTGTCTGCAGCAGGCCACCATCCCTGTGAGGACCGCCACTCGCAAGGGGGTAGCAAATTGGGACCCACCTCATGATTATTCATGAGGTGGGCCTTTGCGACCACCTTGCGAGTCGCAGATGGTGTCAGGGACACCATCCAATATTCCGAATGCGACTCGCAAATTGCGAGTCGCTCTGACTCGCAATTTGCGGGTCGCAATTCAGAATGTTGCTACATATGGCCCCAAATGCTTTATCTAAGTCTAGCGGGATGCATGCTACCTGTGTGGATAGATTGGCTGATTCTTCCTTGACACGCCAGAGAAGGTTATTAGAAGTGTTACGGCCCAGAATGAATCCTGCTTGATCCCCTTTAATTATTTCTGGTAGCTCCGGTAACAACCTACATTCTATAAGTTTGGCTAAGATTTTATAATCTATATTTAACAAAGATATCGGACGATAGAATGACATTGTAAGAATCTTTGTGGGGTTTTAGCAACATAGTTATGAGGGTCTCATTTAGGGTACTGCATAAAGAGCCCGAAATTAAATAGGACTCATATAATGTTACCAGTCTGGGTGCCAGTGGTAGAGGTAGTGCGGTATAAAATTCTGCTGGTAAGCCATCATTTTCCAGTGATTTCCCTCTCAATACTGAAGCAATCTCTTGTTGAAATATTGTGGCATCTTAGGAGAGCAAGGTCTCAGGAGAGACCCAACATAGCTGTATAGGGGCAACAAAGTTATCTATAGCAGATTCTGGGGAGGGGTGTATGGCTCTATAAAGCACTCTATAATAGTCATGAAAGTAATTGTTAGTGGCTGATTGTGTGTTGGCAACCTACCTTGTCTGCAGTGTTATTGAGAAAAGGTAGATCCCGTTGGGTGAGAGGTGACAATCTGCACCAGCAGCCTGCTAGGCTTATCACCTTCACTGAGTGCTCGCGCTCGGTAAGCTGAGTATTCATGGCATCTAAGTGTCTCCATTGCATCAAAATATGTGACGTGAGTGTCTGAGTGTGAGCGAGTGTGTGTGAGTGTCTGAGTGTGCGCGATCATCTGAGTGCACATGAGTGTCTGAGTGTGCATGAGTGTGAGTGCGTGAGTGTCTGAGTGTGCACAAGTGTCTGCACGCGAGTGCTTGAGTGTGCGCAAGTGTGTGTACGTTTCTGAGTGTGCGCGAGCATCTGAGTGCGCGTGAATGTCTGAGTGTGTGCAAGCATCTGAGTGTCTGAGTGTGCACGAGTGTCTGAGTGTGCACGAGTGTCTGAGTGTGTGCCAGTGTGTGTGAGTGTGCATGAGTGTGCATGAGTGTCTGAGTGTGAGTGAGTGTCTGTGCGCGAGCATCTGAGTGCGTGAGTGTGAGCGAGCGTCTGTGAGTGTGCACGAGTGTCTGAGTGTGTGTGAGTGTCTGAGTGTGCGGGAGTGTGCGTGAGCGTCTGAGAGTGTGCACTCGTGCAGACTCAGACACTTGCACATACTCATACACAAACATGCACACTCACGCACACTTTCACACACTCGTGCACACTCAGACACTCATGCACACTCACTCATGCACACTCACACTCAGATGCTCGTGCACACTCAGACACTCGTGCACACAGACACTCGTGCACTCAAGCACTCATGCTCACTCAGAGACTCGCGCACACACACACTTAGACACTCATGCACACTCAGACGCTCGCACACACTCAGAGACTTGCACACACTCACGCACACTCAGACACTCAGATGCTCGCGCACACTCAGACACTCAGATACTCGTGCGAACTCGGACACTCAGACACTCGCACACACTCAGACACTCGTGCACACTCACTCGCACGCACACTCAGACACTCATGCGCACTCAGACACTCATGCGCACTCAGACACTCATGCGCACTCAGATGCTCGCGCACAATCAGACACTTGCGCAGACTCAGACACACTTGCGCAGACTCAGACATTTGTGCACACTCGCACACACACTCACACACTTAGACACTCGTGCACAGTCAGAAGCTCGCACACACTCGTGCACTCAGACACTCATGCACACTCAGACACTCAGACACTCGCGCACACAGACACTCACACACTTAGACACTCGTGCACACTCAGACACTAATGCGCACTCACGCACACTCACTCACACACTTAGACACTTGTGCACACTCAGACACTCATGCACACTCACACTCTTGCGCACTCAGATGCTCGCGCACACTCATGCACACTTGTGCACACTCAGACTTTCGAGCACACTCAGACACTCGTGCACACTCAGGCACTCACGCACAGTCACGCACTCAGACACTCAGATACTCGTGCGCACTCGGACACTCAGACGCTCGCACACACTCAGACACTCGCGCACACTCATGCACACTCAGACACTCGCGCACACTCAGACACTTGCGCACACTCAGACACTCAGATACTGGCACGCACTCACACTCAGATGCTTGTGCACACTCAGACACTCGCGCACACTCAGACGCTCGTGCACACTCAGACACTCGTGCACACTCAAACACTTGTACGCACTCAGACACTCGAGCACACTCACGTACATTCGCACACACTCAGACACTCATGCCCACTCGGACACTCACGCACAGCGTGTGTGAGTGTCCGAATGTGCGCGAGTGCCTGCATATGCACGAGTGTCTGAGTGTTCGTGAGTGTGCGCGAGTGTCTGAGTGTGCGCGGGTGTCAGTGTTTGAGTGTGCAGGAATGCCTGAGTGTGCGTGAGTGTCTGAGTGCCTGAGTGTGCGTGAGTATCTGAGTGTGTGCGAGTGTCTGAGTGTGCATGAGTGTGTGCGAGTGTCTGAGTGTCTGAGTGTGCACGAGTGTCTGAGTGTGCGCAAGTGTCTGAGTGTCTGAGTGTGCATGAGTGTGAGTGTGCACAAGTGTCTGAGTGTGTGCGAGTGTGCGTGAGTGTGCATGAGTGTCTGAGTGTTCGTGAGTGTGCAAGAGTGTCTGTGTGTGCGAGTGTCTGAGTGTACATGAGTGTGCGCTAGTGTCTGAGTGAGCACAAGGGCCTGAGTGTGCATGAGTGAGCGCGTGCAATTGACAGTGCCTCAGTGTGCACGAATGTCTGAGTGTGCGTAAGTGTCTGAGTGTGCATGAGTAACTGAGTGTGTGCTAGTATCTAAGTGTGTGCGAGTGTCTGAGTGCACGCGTGTCTGAGTCTCTGAGTGTGCGCGAGTGTCTGTGTGACGGCGCACCATTAGCTGAGTGTTTGAGTGTGCGCAATTGTCTGAGTGTGCGCAAGTGTCTGAGTGTGCGTGAGTGTGCACGAGTGTCTGAGTGTGTGCGAGTGTCTGAATGTGTGCGAGCATCTGAGTGTCCGAGTGCGCACGAGTATCTGAGAGTCTGAGTGTGTGTGAGTGTGCACGAGTGTCTGAATGTGCACATGTGTCTGAGTGTGCACGAGTGAGTGTGCGCAAGTGTGCATGAATGTGCGCGAGTGTCTGAGTGTGCGTGGCTGTGAGTGTTTGAGTGAGTGTGAGTATCTGAGTGTGCACGAGTGTCTGAGTGTGCGCGGGCGTGAGTGTTTGAGTGTGCACGAGTGTCTGAGTGCCTGAGTGTGAGTGCATGCCAGTGTTTTAGTGTCTGAGTGCATGCAAGTGTCTGAGTATCTGAGTGTGCACGAGTTTCTGAGTGTGTGCATGAGTGTCTGAGTGTGCATGAGTGTCTGAGTGTGCGTGAGTGTCTGAGCGTGCCTGAGTGTGTGCGTGTGTCTGAGTGTGCACAAGTGTCTGTGCCTGAGTGTCTGAGTGTGCGCAAGTGTCTGAGTGTGCGTGAGTGTGTGTGAGTGTCTAAGTGTGTGCGAGTGTCTGAATGTGCGCAAGCGTCTGAGGGTCCAAGTGCGCACGAGTATCTGAGAGTCTGAGTGCGCACGAGTGTCTGAGCGTGCATGAGTATCTGAGTGTCTGCGAGTTTCTGACTGTGCGCGTCTGAGTGTCTGAGTGTGAGTGCGCACCATTAGCTGAGTGTCTGAGTGTGCGCAATTGTCTGAGTGTGCGCAAGTGTCTGAGTGTGCATGAGTGTGCGTGACTGTGCGCCAGTATCGGAGTGTGCCCGAGTGTCTGATTGTGCATGAGTGTGCGCGAGTGTCTGAGTGCATGCGAGTGTCTGAATGAGCGCAAGCGACTGAGTGTCCGAGTGCGCACGAGTATCTGAGAGTCTGAGTGTGTGTGAGTGTGCATGAGTGTTTGAATGTGCGCATGTGTCTGAGTGTGCACGAGTGTCTGAGTGTGCACGAGTGAGTGTACGCGAGTGTGAGTGTGCACGAGTGTCTGAGTGTGCGCGAGTGTCTGAGTGTGAATGCGTGCCAATATCTGAGTGTGCGCGAGTGTCTGAGTGAGCGCGGGTGTGAGTGTTTCTGAGTGTCTGAGTGTGAGTGCGCACCAGTGTTTTAGTATCTGAGTGCACGCAAGTGCCTGAGTATCTGAGTGTGCACGAGTATCTGAGTGTGCACGAGTATCTGAGTGTGTGCATGAGTGTCTGAGTGTGCCTGAGTGTGCATGAGTGTCTGAGTGTGCATGAGTGTGCACGAGTGTCTGAGTATGTGTGAGTGTCTGAATGTGCGCAAGCGTCTGAGTGTCCAAGTGCGCATGAGTATCTGAGAGTCTGAGTGCGTGCGAGTGTCTAAGCGTGCGTGAGTATCTGAGTGTGCGTGAGTTTCTGAGTGTGCGTGTGTCTGAGTTTGCGCGAGTGTCTGAGTGCGCACCATTATCTGAGTGTCTGAGTGTGCGCAATTGTCTGAGTGTGCGCAACTGTCTGAGTGTGCACGAGTGTGTGCGAGTGTCTGAATGTGCGAGAGCGTCTGAGTGTCCGAGTATCTGAGAGTCTGAGTGTGTGTGAGTGTGCACAAGTGTCTGAATGTGCACGAGTGAGTGCGCGCAAGTGTGTGTGAGTGTGCACAAATGTCTGAGTGTGCGCGAGTGTCTGAGTGTGAATGCACACCAGTATCTGAGTGTGCCCGAGTGTCTGATTGTGCGTGAGTGTGTGCGAGTGTCTGAATGTGCGCAAGCGTCTGAGTGTCCGAGTGCGCACGAGTATCTGAGAGTCTGAGTGTGTGTGAGGGTGCACGAGTGTCTGAATGTGCGCATGTTTCTGAGTGTGCATGAGTGTCTGAGTGTGCACGAGTGAGTGTGCGCAAGTGTACGTGAGTGTGCACGAATGTCTGAGTGTGCGCGAGTGAGTGTGCACAAGTGTGAGTGCACGCGAATGTGAGTGTCTGAGTGTGCACGAGTGTCTGATTGTGCACAGTTGTCTGAGTGTGAATGCGGACCAGTATCTGAGTGGGCACAAGTGTCCGAGTGCACGAGAGTGCCTGAGTTCCTGAGTGTGAGTGTGCGCCAGTGTCTTAGGGCCAGATGTAGCAAAAGAAAATTTTGCGACTTGCAAATTGCGAGTCTGACCGACTCGCAATTTGCAACTCGCAAAATTGTATGCAGAAAGGTGTCTCAGACACCTTCTGCGACTCACTATGGGGTCGCAAAGACCCACCACATGAATATTAATGAGGTGGGTCGCATTTTGCGACCCCATAGCGAGTCCATGCACTCACAGGGATGGTGGCCTGCTGGAGACAGCAGAACTCCATGTCTGTGACTGCTTTTGTAATAAAGCAGTTTTCTTTTTTTTGAATTGCAGCCCGTTTTCCTTAAAGGAAAACGAGTTGCAATACAAAAAAATTATGAAACCATTTGGTTTCATTTTTTCAGAGTAGGCAGTGGTCAATTGGACCACTGCCTGCTTTGAAAAATTATTTTTAGCAACATTCACAAAGGCGAAGGGGTCCCCTGGGGACCCCTTCCCGTTTGCGAATGAGTTACCACCCACTTCAAGTGGGTGTTAACTGCGAATTGCTTTGCGACCGCTTTCGTGGTCACAAAGCAATTCTGCATCGCGGTGCGAGTCCCAAATAGGAAGGGAACACCCCTTCCTATTTGCGAGTCGGATTCACATTTTGCAAGTCGGTACCGACTCGCAAAATGTGAATCAGCATCGCGATGGCCGTTTTGCATGGCGCAAACTGCGTTTTTCACAGTTTGCAACATGCAAAACGGTTCCTACATCTGGCCCTTAGTGTCTGAATGCGTGCAAGTGTCTGAGTATCTGAGTATGTGTGAGTGTCTGACTGCATGAGTGTCTGTGTGCACGCCAGTGTCTGAGTGTGCATTAGTGAGCGCATGTCTGAGTGTGCGCGAGTGTCTGAGTGTGAGTGCGCATCGTTATCTGAGTGTCTGAGTGTGCGCAATTGTCTGAGTGTGCGCAACTGTCTGAGTGTGCGTGAGTGTGCGCGAGTGTGTGAGTGTGTGCGAGTGTCTGAATGTGCGAGAGCATCTGAGTGTCCGAGTGCACATGAGTATCTGAGAGTCTGAGTGTGTGTGAGTGTGCACAAGTGTCTGAATGTGCACGTGTCCGAGTGTGCACAAGTGAGTGTGTGTGAGTGTGCACAAATGTCTCAGTGTGCGTGAGTGTGCACGAGTGACTGAGTGTGCGTTAGTGTCTGAGTGTGAATGTGCACCAGTATCTGAGTGTGCCTGAGTGTCTGATTGTGCGTGAGTTGCGCGAGTGTCTGAGTGTGTGCGAGTGTCTGAATGTGCACAAGCGTCTGAGTGTGCATGAGTGTCTGAGTGTGCACGAGTGAGTGTGCGCAAGTGTGCTTGAGTGTGCGCGAGTGTCTGAGTGTGCGCGGGTGTGAGTGTTTGAGTGTGCGTGAGTGTCTGAGTGTCTGAGTGTAAGTGCGCGCCAGTGTTTTAGTGTCTGAGTGCGTGCAAGTGTCTGATTATCTGAGTGTGCGCAAGTGTCTGAGTGTGTGCGAGTGTGTGAATGTGCGAGAGCGTCTGAGTGTCCGAGTGCGCACGAGTATCTGATAGTCTGAGTGTGTGAGAGTGTGCACGAGTGTCTGAATGTGAGCATGTGTCTGAGTGTGCACGAGTGAGTGTGCGCAAATGTGCGTGAGTGTGCACAAATGTCTGAGTGTGCATGAGTGTGCGCGAGTGTCTGAGTGTGCACAAGTGTGAGTGCGCACGAGTGTGAGTGTGCACGAGTGTCTGAGTGTGCGCAAGTGTCTGAGTGTGAATGCACGCCAATATGTGACTGTGCGTGAGTGTCAGAGTGTGCGCGGGTGTGAGTGTTTGTGCACAAGTGTCTGAGTGTGCTTGAGTGTGCACAAGTGTCTGTGTGCGTGAGTGTCTGAATGTACGAGTGTGCGCTAGTGCCTGAGTGAGCGCGAGTGCCTGAGTGTGCATGAGGGAGCGCGTCTGAGTGTGCGTGAGTTTTTGAGTGTAAGTGCGCACCAGTGTTTTTTAGTGTCTGAGTGCGTGCAAGTGTCTGAGTATCTGAGTGTGCACGAGTATCTGAGTGTGTGTGAGTGTCTGAGTGGGCATGAGTGTGCGAGTGTCTGAGTGTCTGAGTGTGCACGAGTGTCTGAGTGTGCGCAAGTGTCTGAGTGTGCATGAGTGTGCGCGAGTGTCTGAGTGTGCACAAGTGTCTGAGTGTGTGTGAGTGTGCGTGAGTGTCTGAGTTTGCGTGAGTGTGCGTGAGTGTCTGAGTGTTCGTGAGTGTGCGCGAGTGTCAGTGTGCACAAGTGTCTGTGTGCACGAGTGTCTGAGTGTGTGTGAGTGTGCGTGAGTGTCTGAGTTTGCGTGAGTGAGTGTCTGAGTGTACGCTAGTGTCTGAGTGTGGGCGAGTGCCTGAGTGTGGGTGAGTGTGCATGAGTGAGTGCGTGCAAGTGACAGTGTCTGAGTGTGTGCGAATGTCTGAGTGCGTGCGTAAGTGTCTGAGTGTGCGTGAGTATCTGAGTGTGTGCGAGTGTCTGAGTGCACGCATGTCTGAGTGTGCGCGAGTGTCTGTGAGTGCACACCATTATCTGAGTGTCTGAGTGTGTGTGTGTGCGTGAGTGTCTGAGTTTGCGTGAGTGTCTGAGTGTTCGTGAGTGTGCGCGAGTGTCAGTGTGCACGAGTGTCTGTGTGTGCACAAGTGTCTGAGTGTGCGTGAGTGTCTGAGTTTGCGTGAGTGTGCGTGAGTGTCTGAGTGTACGTGAGTGTGCGCTAGTGTCTGAGTGTGGGCGAGTGCCTGAGTGTGGGTGAGTGTGCATGAGTGAGTGCGTGCAAGTGACAGTGTCTGAGTGTGTGCGAATGTCTGAGTGCGTGCGTAAGTGTCTGAGTGTGCGTGAGTATCTGAGTGTGTGCGAGTGTCTGAGTGCATGCATGTCTGAGTGTGCGCGAGTGTCTGTGAGTGCACACCATTATCTGAGTGTCTGAGTGTGCGCAATTGTCTGAGTGTGCGCAAGTGTCTGAGTGTGCGTGACTGTGCACGAGTGTCTGAGTATGTCCGAGTGTCTGAATGTGCGCGAGCGTCTGAGTGTCCGAGTGCGCATGAGTATCTGAGAGTCTGAGTGCGGGCGAGTGTCTGAGTGTGTGCGAGTGTCTGAGTGTGAGTCTGCACCATTATCTCAGTGTCTGAGTGTGCGCAATTGTCTGAGTGTGCGCAAGTGTCTAAGTGTGCGTGAGTGTGCGCAAGTGTCTGAGTGTGTGCAAGTGTGTGAATGTGCGAGAGCGTCTGAGTGTCCGAGTGTGTGTGAGTGTGCACGAATGTCTGAGTGTGCATGAGTGTGCGCGAGTGTCTGAGTGTGCACAAGTGTGAGTGCGCGCGAGTGTGAATGTCTGAGTTTGCACGAGTGTCTGAGGGTGTGCGAGTCCCTGAGTGTGAATGCACGCCAATATGTGAGTGTGCACGAGTGTCTGAGTGTGCGAGTGTCTGAATGTGAGTGTGCATGAGTGAGCGCGTGACTGAGTGTGCGCAAGTGTCTGAGTGTGAGTGCACACCATTATCTGAGTGTCTGAGTGTGCGGAATTGTCTGAGTGTGCGCAAGTGTCTGAGTGTGCGTGAGTGTGCGCGAGTGTGTGAGTGTGTGCGAGTGTCTGAATGTGCAAGAGCGTCTGAGTGTCCGAGTTCGCACGAGTATCTGAGAGTCTGAATGCGCGCATGTGTCTGCACAAGTGTCTGAATGTACGCATGTGTCTGAGTGTGCACAAGTGTCTGAGTGTGCACAAGTGAGTGTGCGCAAGTGTGCGTGAGTGTGCACGAATGTCTCAGTGTGGGTGAGTGTGCGCTAGTGTCTGAGTGTGCACGAGTGTCCTAGTGCGTGCGAGTGTGAGTGTCTGAGTGTGCACGAGTGTCTGAGTGTGAATGTGCGCCAGTATCTGAGTGTGCATGAGTGTCTGAGTGTGCGCGGGTGTGAGTGTCTTAGTGTGCGCAAGTGTCTGAGTGTGCACTAGTGTCTGAGTGCCTGAGTGTGCACCAGTGTCTTAGTATCTGAGTGCACGCAAGTGTCTGAGTATCTGAGTGTGCGCATGTGTCTGAGTGTGCGCGAGTATCTGAGTGTGTGCGAGTGTCTGAGTGTGCATGAGTGTCTGAGTGAGTGTGCGCGAGTGTCTGAGTGTGCATGAGTGTCTGAGTGTGCATGAGTGTCTGAGTGTGCGCAAGTGTCTGAGTGCATGCGAGTGTCTGAGTGCACGCAAGTGTCTGAGTATCTGAGTGTGCGCTCTGGTTGTAGGCCCCCAAGGAGGATGCTAGTGTCATGGTAAGTAGGAACCATCCCTTGGGGGAGCCAGCCATCACCCAAGAGCCAGTAGGACCCACTGCGTATGGCTTATTATATAATATCTTTCATGGTTGTCAAAGCCAAGCCGATACTCAATTTGTAAGTCATATAATGTCCTCAATTGATTGTGCTGTAAATACCAGGGAAGGGTTAAAGACTTGGAGCCAGGTCCATCAGACTTTTGATCATGCCAGGACATGTTAGAATCAGAGAAAAGCAATTGTGGCGTAGTTGAGAGTTTTTATAGGGAGGCCGCTGCCGCCACCGCTGCTCCTTTTGTCTTTGATCTCAGGTGGGTCCTTGACATTCTGAGTCTTAGTAGTGTAACTTTCTAACTGCGGCAGAAACCTGGTCCACCCTGAGTGTCGACGGGGGTGAGAGGGAGATCTGCTGATGGCAGTGATGAAAAGTTTTGATCCAATGCCATGCCACCATGGGCGGTGTAAAAAAGCATGAGCATCCGCCATCTGAAATTTGTAGCTTCGCATATTTTAGATCTGCATCTAACATATTTTAGATCTACATCTAGCAGTCTCTTTTTGACCTGAATGAAGGATGCTCTTTGCCTCTGGACTTCCAGTGTGTAGGTGGGGGAAAACTTGCATTGTTGTAGTCAATAATGACTTTTCTCATACTACCATCAGAATGGCACCCGATCTAGGTATTTCAGAACACTCACTACCATGGGTCTAGGTGGTGCTGCTGGAGGTACCTCTACGCTAGTACTTGGCGTACACACTTGATCAGAAAGTGAGGTCAGAGAGTGGCAGGAACAATGGTCTGTTTGCATTAAGTTTCCAGAAAAGCAGTGTCGTATTTTGACTCTTGCTCTAGGCAAGGCTGCTGGTTTAAGGATAACAGTACTTCTGTTTGTAGGTGACTATGCCAGTCCTATAACAAGTCGCAATTGTCGTCCCAACCCTCTCGGCTTACAAGCAGCACCTCACCAAAAACTCAAACAGTAAAAGGGGATTTGTGGCAGCCTTTACGCATGGACTCAAGAGTGCGACATCTCAGGGAGTGTCATGGTTAAACGGAGATTACCACTTTCTCACATAAACACCATGTCTCAAGTCAAACACAGGCAATGAAGAAGATGCAGTAGAGTTTCAATAGGTTTTAGTTGGCAAAACTGCAATCTGCGATAAGTTGCATGGGCTCCAATGATTAGGATAATGAACAGTGCAAGAAATAGAATGGTGAAGACAAGAGTCATTAATACAAAGACCCCACCATCTTGCAATAACATGTATTGACATAAAGTATGAGATATGTCCTAATACCCTAGCATAATGAGCCTAACCTCTAACCTAAAAGAGAGCTAGGTATGTTAAACCTAATCTGCCAATGCCATGTCCATAAGAAGAGCCCTCAACCCTCGTTAACTTGGAATTAGGTCTCTAGCTCAGACTCTGTAGGGACATAAAGACTGGGTCAGCGAGACCTCAGACTCTGTAGGGACATAAAGACTGGGTTAGCGTCAAGGTGACGTGCAGCATCAATAGCAGAGATGGCATCTGGTCGGACTCCCACTGACTATCTGTTTAAGTGAGTTGTATTTATACAGATCTGCTTGGGACCCTGACGTAGGTCTGTTCCCAAACAATAGATAACAAGACATGCTTGGGACAGTAATTTATATAAACAATTCCCTCGAAAGCGTGAAGAGGGAAAGTATTTAATGTGAACACCTACAGTTCGTTTAGCTTTGTTGCTTGATATTGGCGCCTTAGCGCGGTGGCACTGATAATGCAAAACTAAAACATGGGCCTAACTAAAAACAAGGCAGCAATCTTAAAAGATTTAATTAAATAAATGCGCTAAAACAGAGCAAGCTAAGTAGGGTAAAAGTCACTAGGTAGCGGGGGCAAGAGTCTGCAAGCCAAAGGCTAGGCTAACTCCTGTATGCCATTAAAACAAACTAGGATTCACTACAGCAGGAGGGTCATCTCCCTTTGCTCCCTTGAGCAGACCCACAAAACTGACATTATTAAGGTGGGAGCTGCCCTCAGCATCCTCCAGTTTATCTTCAGCAATGCCCAGCCACTCTAGAAGTGATTTTGTCTACTTAACAAGATCAGTTGTACAGGTTCATCAACAGCTTTAGAATTTGTGGACATTCTTTCCGACAGCTTGTGCCGGTTATCACTAAGAATTGCCAAGTCATTAGTTAACAGATCAAATTTGGCACCAAAAGCTGATTGTAAATCCGTGATTGCCCCCAGAATTTAGTCAAGTTTGTTCAGGGGAGTTTCTGTCCCCCTCTGGAGGGGCGCATCCTGTAAAGTCCCTGAGTTAGAAGCCATTTTAGCCTGCTGTACATGTATTCGTGATTGTAGAGCACAGTTGGCAACTGTGGAATGTTGGTTCCTCGAGGGTCTGTGTGTGTTCTTCAATTCGCCCATACAGCTGCGAAGCAGTTGGTATGGCAGAAGCTGTAATCTTGGGCCTGGAGATATCTTGAGAAGTCTGCCTCACCCACAGTAGTATGGGGGCACAAGCAGCCTCGCCAATAATCTCACTGATATGGGCCCACTAGCAAAGTGGCAAGTGGACGCTTGTGAAGGTGCCCAGGTCCCAGCCTGGAGCCAACATTCAGGGCCTCCAACAGATCCCTGATAACTGCAACTATGCCCAGTGCTCAACTCAAATTATCAAGAAACTATGGGTCCAGTCGGGGCTCCCTTGGTGTATGGACTGCTGCTTCTTTGCAGAGCTCACTCCTTCTCCCACGGTGGTGTAATGAACCAGTCATCTGATAAGTTGGTCTAGGGCTGGATGGTCCCCCCGAGCCCCATTCCTTCCTGGGTGAAGCTGTTAAGCTAGGATCTTTTGGCTCTATTGTGTACCAGTCCCACTCAGCACATTGGGCTAAACAAAACAAAGTGACTGTTGGCGACGAGCCGTGTATCCCTGTGGCCCGCAGTTTTGCCATATCCCTCTACAGGTATGGCCTTTAGGTGAGGTTCTCTGGGTACAGGTGTTCAAGGTCTGGCCTAGCCCACTCTGCTCAGGGAGCTGAGGAGAGCAATCAAGGGGACTGATAGTGGCGAGCCGAGTATCGTAAAAGCTCGCTATTTGGCCTTGTTGTTTTATGGATGTGGCCATCATGCAGTGTTCTCCACGCTGACGTCTGTACCATGACCCAGCCCGTTCAATTTAGGTGGCCAAGCAGAGCCAGCACAAACACCCCCGCACGCCAATTATTTCACAAGGGTTGCAACTCGGTCACACACAGGTAGCCCTGCATCCAGAGTCCATGTTCTAAGAATCCACTCATCTCATCTGTAGCATGCACCAATTTGGAGTGGTCAAAGAAACGGTGTGCGCTGCCTCTGCACATCAGAAAAGACCCTTCACAGCCTGACAGCTGTCCTGTCACAATCTGCAAAGGCTCAATAGTAAAGTAGGAACTCGGAGCTCCACTACTCTGTGTCCGCCATCTTCAGTGGCCAAGCCACACCCCTGCATCCACTCCTGCCTATGGTGGAAAGCACTTTGAATTGCAAGCACCCTGATCTCATAATGGAGCACTGCAGTGAAATGATTTGGGCACAATCGCAGGGGTAGCACTGTCAATTCAAAAGAAGAAACCTTGGCGGAGTAGATGAATCTCTTCCCCTGTACTATCTTTGTCTGTTCCAACATATGTCAAAGTTAAAAGTGAAAGTGGTCTAACTTATTTTGTCCAAAGATTGAGAAATTCCAGAAAAGTGTATTTTATGTATTCCTTTGAGATCACGGCATGGACTCTTTATCTACCACAATAATATCTGTTTTACTATATACCTGATGTCTTTAGAAGGGAGGAAGGGCATTTTACAGCAGAAGGGAACAGGATCTTTCTAAGTAACACAAAAGAATGTATTGAGTTCTACCTGTAACGGTGCACAACACATGTTTAAAACAAAGGCTCTTATGAGACACACCCTTCCAGGGGCAACAGGTGTTCATGGGCAGAAGGGGCGTTGTTCTGCCACCCTCGGGGAAAAGGTAAAAACAAGGAAATAAACAGAGAGCAGCTGAAAAAAACACTGCTCTGAGACGTGGCGAATCTCCTGGGTGAACTCTAGTGAACTTTGCAGATGTCCTACTGTGCAAGTGCCGGCCGGGTGAGGTTTTCCTCGACCTGCAGGCACAACCTACAGCAGTGACATCACAGGAGAGGGAATGCTGAGTTCGAAAGCAATTAATCTGGTTGCTTTTGGGGCGTGTGAACATTGGCCCTGAGAAGAGTTACAAAGTTTCATTCACTCCAATGACTGGGGGTGGGGCAGGCCATGAGGACAAAGAGGGAGTGGGTGGGAACAATTTGTTGATCATCACAGATGGGCGGCTGCAGGAGGGGTCAGGGGGCTGCTCTCCTTGCAGTAACCTCTGTTAGGAAGTGCATTTTGTTTAACTTTGAAAAAACGTTATGGACCTGAGCACACAGAGTACTCCTTATCCGACTCTGTAGAGGCCCAAGAGAAGGAAAGAACCAGGTGCAGACAACAATTGCACTAGTTGAAAGGCTTTTTTTCTGCAGCTCGGCAGACAAAGGCTCCTAATGAACTTGGAAGGGTGAGTGAGTGAAACAAAGAATGGGTGGATGGATGGAATGGTGGATGGATGGATGCACAGGTGAATGAGTGAAAGGATGGATGTAAGAATGGAAGAGTGAAAGGGAGTGTGTATGAGTGAAAGGGAGGATGGATGGATGGAAAGGATGGATCAATGGATGATAGAATGAGTGAAAAGACGGATGGATGAGTGGAATTGTAAAAGGATGCATGAGTGGATGAATACATGGAGTGAAAATATGGATGGATGACTGAAAGGATGGATGACTGAAAGGATGCATGTAAAGATGGATGAGTAAAACAATGGATGGATGAGTGAAAGGCAGGGTAGATGGGAGTCTGGATGAAAGGATGGATTGATGAGTGAAAAGGTGAATTGATGGATGGATGAATAGAAAGATGAGTGAGTGAAAGGATGGATGGCTGAGTGAAAGGGTAAATGGAGGGATGAATGGGTGGATGGATGGATAGGATGAAGGGTGGCTGGATGGGTGTAAGGATGGATGGCTAAGTGAAAAGGATGGAAAGATGGATGAGACAAAGGGAGAATGATGGATGTAGTGGAAGGATGGCTAGAAAAAGCGAAAGGATGGGTGGATGAGTGAATGGATGAATGCATGATTGAAAGGATGGATGAATGGGTGGATGTAGGGAGGTGGATAATAAAAAAAGGATGGTTGATTGAGTAGATGGATTGGTTTGATGGATGGGTGTCCTTGGACCAGTGGCAACTTTCCTTTATGGGCTGCACAGCTACACTACATCCTCCTTGTTTTGTGGTCCATTTTTATTGCATCAAGAGTGAATAATTACAGGCTCTCGGTAAAAAAAAAAAAAAAAATGCAGACCCTGCTGTGGTCCAGCAACATACTGAGGCACCAAGTGACATTGTTTGATTGCTGACACAGGTGCATTAACGTGCCTGCGCCGTTCCAGCACTGTGCGCATGTCTATGTGACTATGGCCCTCATTCTGACCTTGGCGGGCGGCGGAGGCTGCCCGCCAAAGTCCCGCCGTCAGCTCACCGTTCCGCGGTCGAAAGACCGCGGCGGTAATTCTGACTTTCCCGCTGGGCTGGCGGGCGGTCGCCTTCAGGCCGCCCGCCAGCCCAGCGGGAAAGAGGCTTCCACGATGAAGCCGGCTCGGAATCGAGCCGGCGGAGTGGAAGCTGTGCGACGGGTGCAGTTGCACCCGTCGCGTATTTCACTGTCTGCGCAGCAGACAGTGAAATACATTTAGGGGCCCTCTTACGGGGGCCCCTGCAATGCCCATGCCAGTGGCATGGGCACTGCAGGGGCCCCCAGGGGCCCCGCGACCCCCCCTACCGCCATCCGGATCCCGGCGGTCGGACCGCCGGGATCTGGATGGCGGTAGGGGGGGTCGGAATCCCCTCGGCGTCGCAGCAAGCTGCGCCGCCGTGGAGGATTCAATGGGGCGGCGGTACACTGGCGGGAGCCCGCCAGTGGTGCCGGTCCGACCGCGGCTTTACCGCCGCGGTCGGAATCCCCATTGGAGCACCGCCGGCCTGTCGGCGGTGCTCCCGCGGTCCTCCGCCCTGGCGGTCTTTGACCGCCAGGGTCAGAATGACCGCCTATGTGTGTGAGTTAAAGTGAGAGAGAGTCAGTGAAGGAGTGAGTGAGAGTGAGTGACAGTAAGGAGAGTATGTGTGAGAATGAATGTGAGCAAGGGAGAATGACTGAGAGTAACTGAGTGTTACTGTGTGCGAGACTGCATGAGTCACAGTAAGACTGAGTAATTCAGAATGAGTGGGACTGAGTGAGACAGAGTGGATCAGAGTAGTGTGAATTAGTGAGACAGAGTAAGACTGAATGAGTCAAAGTGAGACAGTAAACTTAGAGGGTTATTTACAAGAGGCCTGTGCCGCCGGATCGTTATTTTTTTAGCTGCCCTGGTGGCGCAGGCCTCTCAATCATACCTATAAAGCGATGCTAAGCTGCCCTGCATGGCTTTGAATGGTCTCTTGGATATGGAGTAGGGCAAGGCAGCTCAAGTTGCTGTGTTGCCTTACTCTGCATCAAGGAGGCATTCCATGGGCATTACAGTGAAATTCCCATGCAACACCAATGAATGTTGACACTACCCCAGATTTTCAAAGTCACATAAACCTGGGGGAGCACCAAAACCTTACACCTCCCCAGAGCAGGCGTAACAAGGAGAAATATTTTTATTTCTCCCCGTTTTTAACTCTTTCCATGTGTGCTGCATTATGCTGCACACACAGAACGTGGAAAACACCTCCATGGATTGTTTTTGTGCAGGAATGTATCCCTTCCTGCACAAAAACAATCCTGCCAACAACGCAGACACCCTTGCACCATGGTGCAAGTGTGCCTGCTTTGGCGCTAGGCACCAAATTGTGCGCAGGCATTGGCCAAAAGGACAGAAATGCACCATATCTCACAGATACAATGCATTCCTGCCTTTCGACTTGGCTTAGGGTGTCGCAGCAAAAAGACTTTCAGCGCTGCCCTACCCCAAATCTTTGTAAATTTGGCCCTTAGTGCAAGAAAGTGTGAGAGTCAAGAGGTAGCTCACTGGATTTGAGGCAAGGATTACGCCCACCACTTTTAAAGATCACCAGTCGCCACCGCACCCTTCCACACTAATATACATTAAAATCTTTTTTTTAAATGAAATTTGTGGGTATGCAACACTTCTGTGGTAAAGGGTAAATACCCACTTTGCCAATTTTTCATGGATGGCTTCCTTACTGATACCGCAGCAACATAGCAGTAGCAATCTTACACCAAAAAACAAAATGAGTTACCCCGCTACCCCTCCCCCATGGGCAGGGGGAAAAAAGTCAGAGCCAGAAACAAGGACAGTGGCACATAGAGACAATGTCAAAGAGCACACACACAAACAAAAGTGGAGGATAGGAGGAGCAGAGGCAGCAGTGAAGGATAGTGGAAGTACGGAGTTGCCCGCAGCCAAGCTCTGTGCCTAACCCTGGCAGGCAGCCCAACCCTACTGTGCACAGCTCTTTAGCTGCCCATCCCCTTATGGGCAGCCAACACCTGTTGCATATGATCTTGGGCCAGAGCAGCATGGGGTTGGATGCAGGGCAAGGCCTGAAGCCAGAGCCTGCACTCAACAGCTTGTGGCAGCCAAACACCTCATAGGCCTGGGGTTGTGTGCAGGGCATAGCCTGTAGGTTCTGCACCCAACTCCCACACAGGCAGGTGGATATATGTAGTAGTGGCTTGGCCGCAGGATCTGGCCTGCTGCCAATCCCCCCTGGGTGGGGGTTTGCAGGTACGTTGCAGGGAAGTTTGGTGCACATGTTGTGGTTGGCCCATGTGCCCAACTCCTCTCAGTGTACGGCTTTCACCCATGTGCAGTGTGGGATTAGCCTCTACCTCCACACAGGTGGCAAATCTCCTCGCAAACACCCACCCCAAAATTATAATTTAAAAAAAATGTTTTTACAGGGTCTGCGGTACTCACTATGCAGAAGCTTCTTCCCCATTTTCATTTTGCCAAGTGAAGCTTGCTCTTCCTGTCCCAGCTGTTCTTGGTCGCCCATTGTCGCCCCACCTCCTAATACCCCTTCTCATCAACTGGGCAAACTGCTGTTGCTCAACTGTCGCTCCCTATCGGCACATTCTCTACACATTTACACGCTTTTGGAAGATTTAGTACCGGATGCCTTGTTCCCGACAGAAACTTGGCTAAATGAAGAATCTTCAGTCGATATTTGTAAAACCTTACCCTCAAATTATTCTATAGCTCATATAAATAGACTCCGGATGAGAGGCAGCAGTATAGCCATTATCTATAAAAACTCTATTACGTGTGTGACATTGCCACTTGAGATCCCAGAATGAGAAAGTATGTCCTTTTCCCAGTACCTGTCTTCCACCTTTACTTTTTCGGGAATTCTTATCTATCGTCCTCCCGGCCCCTGTGCAGGTTTTTTGGAAGTTATACCCGATGTAGTGGCCAGTCTTATCGGTAAGACTCCTAATCTAGCTGTCCTTGGGGATTTTAATATTCATCTTGACAACTTAGATTGTCCTTCGGCAAAATCTCTGTTAACCTCTTATACCGCAATGGATATGGCCCAATCTGTCACTGGCCCCACTCATTTGAAGGGTCATACCTAAGACCTTATTTTTAGCAATATCTCCGATCTCACCATTCCATCCTCTCTGCCTTTACTCTGGACGGATCATTTTCTACTGTCATTTACCTTTCCTTATGATGTTTTCAGAGATCCCCAACCCAGGCTCACCACTGTGGGGCGTACCTGGTCGAAGTTGGTACCAAGTATTTGGCATACTGCACTCCGTGCCTCTTCTACAATCAGTGACTATTCCTCCCCTAATGCCGCGGATCTATTTAATAGCTGGATCTCTACCTCTTTGAATTCAGTTTTGCCCATAAAATTGAGAATAAAAAAACCTGTTCATAAGTCTAATCCTTGGTTCTCGTCCTCTCTACTAGAACTCAGAAAGAACTGCAAAAAATTGGAGAGAACTTGGAGGAAAAATTACAGCTCCTTTGCCAAAGAAGCTTATAGACAAGCTATTAGATTTTATCACTATAATATCAAGGCAGCTCAAACTGCCTATTATAGCAATAGAATAGAGAATTCTTCTACTTCTCAGAAATAAATTTTCCAGATTTTTAAAGAGCTTACTATAATTCCTATGCCTGCCTCTCCGGTAGAAGGTTCCACTACATATAGTAATGTACTAGCAGCTCATTTTCAGGATAAGATTACTAAAATATACTCTGGTTTTCTCTTATCCCCCTCTCAGGAGAAGTCAGACGAGCAGGATACGAATCCTCCTTTTGCTGGGACCCAGCTAACTAATTTTCCACCCCTCACAGACGCGTTAACTCTTAAATTTCTCTCTAACATTAAATTGGGCTCTCCCTTGGACCCTGCCCCCCCTTCTATTCTTTTGAAGGCTGCAGACATTATTGTCTCACCTCTGACAGAAATACTCAATAGCTCCCTGTCTTTAGGCATTCTTCCTAAGTCCCTCAAACATGCTATTATAAAACCTCTTCTGAAAAAGCCAAAGCTTGATCCTTCTGCTTTGGACAACTACAGACCTATTTCTCTTCTTCCTATTTTAGCTAAGATTCTGGAGAAACATGTAAACGTGCAACTAACCAGTTATCTTGAGAGTCATGAGCTCCTACATCCTACTCAAATGGGTTTTAGAGCTCAACATAACACGGAGTCAGCGCTCCGTACGGTGACCGAATCGTCTCGTCAACTTCTAGATCAAGGAGGTCATGTTGCTATTATCCTTCTTGATCTTAGTGCAGCCTTCAATACTGTTGATCACACCCTCCTTTGTGATAGACTCTCCAAGACAGGGCTAGGAGGCATGGCCCTTTCTTGGCTTTCCTCCTTCCTTACAGGAGGATCCTTCCAAGTTTTGGATCGTTCTTTTTTATCTGACGTTGTGCCTCTTACTTGCGGAGTTCCTCAGGGCTCTTCCCTGAGCCCTACTCTTTTCAATATTTATTTATCATCTTTGGCCAAAGTAGTCACTCCCTATAATCTTTCAATGGTCACCTATGCCGACAACACTCAATTAGTGGTATCCCTTTCTAGTATTGGGGATTCCTCTTCCGCTAATTTGGCTTGTTGTATGAAGGATATCGGTGATTGGATGACCCAATCTAAACCTAAATTTAATGATGGCAAATCGGAAGTACTGATCGTAGGCAACAGTACCCCTGCCTCCCCTTTGGCACTGCATTTGGAGGCTTTTAATAGTTTGCCTCCCCAAAAGGCACAGGTAAAAAGCCTAGGTTTCCTGCTTGACCCTCGTTTGACGATGGAGCTGCAAGTAAAAATAATCTCCTCGGTCTGTTTTGGTTTTTATCAGAGCTCTTAGGAAGATTCTTAATCTTCTGCCCTTTACTGCCAGAATAATTCTTGTCCAGGCTTTGGTTCTCTCCCGCCTGGACTATGGGAACTCTTTATATCTCAGTTCCCCAGAGTATGTAATAAAGAGGCTGCAGATTGTGCAGAACGCAGCAGCTAGACTTCTTACTAACTCCCCCAGGCACCTCTCTGCTAAACCAGCGCTGGTAACACTTCACTGGCTCCCGATCAAACAGTGTATTCATTTCAAATCTATGGGCCTGATTCTAACTTTGGAGGACGGTGTTAAACCGTCCCAAAAGTGGCGGATATACCACCTACCATATTACGAGTTCCATAGGATATAATGGACTCGTAATACGGTAGGTGGTATATCCGCCACTTTTGGGACGGTTTAACACCGTCCTCCAAAGTTAGAATCAGGCCCTATGTGTTTTATTCATAGAGCCTTACATAATAGGGGCCCTCTTTTTTTTTAGAAAGCGGATCTCCTTTTATGTTCCCTCCAGACACCTGAGATCACTTTTTTCTCGACAGACTTATATACCTCGTGTCAAGAGATCATGGGGAGGTAACTCTTTTACCATCAGGGCTGCCCGTTTCTGGAATGCTCTGCCCTCTGAACTTCACCACGAATCCTCAGAACTTCTTTTTAGGAAGAAGCTGAAGACTATCCTTTTCTGCAGTTAATCTGTTCTCTTTGGTCTTTCCGAGAATCGTTGTGTATTCTTAGCGCTAGGATGCCCTAGGGTAGCTATGCACTCTACAAACCCATAAAACTAAAACTAAAACCAGTCCCACTTAACCATGATGGGGGAAGTTTGCACGGCGGCTCCTGTAGCACTTCCATGGGGCCACACAGCAGGGCTGTGAGTCCCAGTTTCCCATACTGCGGCCACAACATTTCTCCTAATGTTGTGGCCAGCCAATCAGACCACAAGGTTAGTGCTGCGGAGTAAACGCCTTAAACCCCACACGTTAAACACCTTAAGGGTCACAGTTTCACATAATTGCCCCGATAAATGGAATTCTCTATGTGAGGCTTAGGTGGGACTTCGACTTGTTGATGTTGGTTCTCAACAATGCCAGTAGTTTGGCTGTAATTAGTAGGTGGTCTGCAAGCATACCTCTGAAGACGGGCAGCAACTACCCCTATCATTTTAGTCAATGCCAGAGAGGGGCCACGGTTAGGGGAGCATGGTAAATTGAAAGTATTCCCAGCCAACCCTGAACTACAGGTAACACCTCTGGGGTTTATGGAATATGTGGAATACAGTATATGGAAATTCAAGTGCTGCAAGCCCATGGACACCATGCAGTCTCCTATGTCCTTCCAAGGAATACTTGATGTTAGTTGAATAATGGATGTCTACATACGTTCAGAATTATCCTCTCAGAGTGCTCATTATACTTTCACTGGTGAGTTTTTTTTTACAGCTCTGCACATCGTGTTTTATTTAGCATATACATGAACATATAACATGGATCATGAACATTGTTTGAAGTAAAAAAGATATTACATTTTTTGCTTAAGGGTTCCAGATAAAAGCAAATTGGTAGGGAGGGAGATATCTTGCCTTGTTTGCTGATTGTCTTAGAGATCCCCTTTCCAGCATTGCTGTGCCCTTACGAAGAAACTAGGTCATGTGCTTGTATGATCACTGGGGCTCCTTGGTCACTTGTAATGTGCAAATGGGGGTACATGATCCATGTATAATATTTATTATACATAATATGCCATACTTAATGACAACGGACTAAGCATTATTTAGGAAACTAAGGCAGGGTGTAGTAACCAGAAGTGCTTTGAGGGACTGAGTGAATTGAGGGTGCCAGTTCAGCATCAGCAATGCTAGGAGAGATAGGATGGGTCTTAGGTATTTGGAGAAAGCATTCAGTGGGGAGGTTCGAAGAGGCAGAAACATCATTATCTGGAGGCTGCACATGGAGGTATTGGTGAAGGCTTTTGTTGACAGACTGTAGAGTTCTCGAAATGGGTGTAATTAGGTAGGGTCTCACTAAGGTTGGAGGCATATGTCGTATGGAGTATTTAAATGCTAGCATGGAGATTTGTAAGAAGCTCTGAATTCGGCAGCTAGTCAACAGATAATGAGGAACGGGAGTCTGTTCACAAAGCCTGAAAAGGATACGAGTGGATAAGTTGATTGCCCTGTAAATGGGAAAGAACGTGTACTGGGGTAGGCCAGTCTGTTGTGATAATCAGTTTTGCTAGGGCTTTGGGCATGCATGTTGTAGTAAAGTAGTTGTAGATGAAAGTAGATCAACACAAGTGAAGTTATCTTTGGTATTTTATTCTAGATTCTCTTCTTAAGTAAAAAGGAACTCCAACCACATCTAAGGCATCAGCATCCTCAACCGTCCAGCACGGAATGCTGTCACAGCTCAGGAAGAATCTATATGCCACAGGTGGAGACGGAATATACCATACACTACAAATATACACAGCATCATACTACAACACCTAAGAATGTGAAATACAATCCAACACAATACAATATTATTTGAAACTATGTACACTATAATACTACACCATCCCCCTCCCCACAAACTATATTACAACAATTCTATTCAAATTCCAGACACGCCCATCATCAAGCTTGACAGCACCTTTAAGCACTTTAACAATTTTATGTATTGGACTAAATTGTGAAACGTTAGACCTGCGTCTATCCGGCAATTTGATTCTGACACTATCCCCAACATGTACAGTACACTCTTTCACCGACTTGCGAACATAATACACTTTTTTCCTTCTTAGATGGTGATATTTATCCTTCTCTGTAGCATTTCTTTTGATTGCATCTTCCTCTACACTAAAAGAGAGATGTTTTTTGAGCCAAGGAGGATTGATCTTGGTATGTGGTACACGCTTTCTAAACAACACAAAAGGAGTCTGGTCAGTGCTGGAATGTGGTGTGAACCTATACTCCTCAACTTTTCTCTCCACAACTTTTCCCACTGAACTCCATTTACTTTAGCACATTGTATAGTTTCTTTCAATGTTCTATTGAACCGTTCTACCATACCATTTGTTTCTGGATGATATAGTGCAAATTTTTTATGCACAATACCTCTGGACAATAGAAAGTCACACATATATTTTGAGGTAAATTGAACACCATTGTCAGACAAAATCGTTCTAGGATTTCCCTCCCTACTGAAAACCTTGGAAAGAAAATCTACAACAACCTTTGAAGTCACTTCAGAGACAATCAACACTTCTGGCCAGCGAGAAAGCACATCCATAAGAACGATAATATACTTAGAACATGACCCTGAAGATATGGGTCCCATAATGTCAATGGCAACTTCTTCCCAAACTTCTTTGGGAATTTCTTTGATTATCAATGGTTGAGTCCTCACTTTGAGCGCTTTGTCCGCTAAGCGACATTCAATGCATTCTCTGACTCTCCTTTCCAACGCAATGTCCATACCAGGCCACCAATACGACGCTCTCATCCTTTCTTTAGTTTTACTTATTCCTTGATGACTAGAATGTGAGAGATCAAGAAGATGTTCATGCAGGGAATATGGAGGGATGAGTTTGTTACCTCTCAACAACAAACCGTTATGTATCCACAACTCATCCCACACCCTCCTGAAAGGAGCAATGGAAACATCTTGATCATTCCTCAAATTACCTGACTCTAGTAAACTTATCACTTTTGTGAGATCCTGATCCTTACCCAACTCTTCACGCCACTCACGTTCTGAAACACAGCCATCTGCAATAACACAAACTTGTACTTCCTCATCCGTCCACCATGACGTACTGTTAGAATCATCAGACACATCCGTAGATGTTAAGCGAGACAAACAATCTGCTGTTTTGTTGTCACACCCAGGAACATATTTCACAGTAAATCGATAATCCTGAAGCCCTACCACCCACTTAGAGATGCGAGAAGACACGTTATATAGACCTTTCTTTCCAAAGATCTCTTGTAGGGGTTTATGATCAGAACGCACCTCAAAGTCAATTCCCCAAAGAAATTGTCTAAATTTCTTAACTGCCCAATAAATTGCTAATGCCTCTTTCTCAATCGTAGAATAATTGAATTCTGCACCACGTAAAGTGCGAGATGCAAAGGCAATAGTAATCTCGATTCCGTCCTTTAGTTGTTTCATCACACATCCCAAACCTTTATCAGAAGCATCTGTTATAAGATGACACGGAAGACCAGGTTGGAAACTGCCAAGGGATTGCGCAGAAGCAAGAGCTTTCTTAAGATCCTGGAACTCTAATTCACAATTTGCAGACCAGACAAACTCAACGCCTTTCTTAAGCAAAGTTCTAATGGAGTTCGACCTCTTAGCAAAATTGGGAATGTACCTGGCATAGAACTCTGCCATACCCAAAAATACCTGAACATCTTTCTTACATGTTAGTATGGACAAATCTATAATAGTGCGTACGAATTCGTTTTTGGGTTTAACTCCATCATTAGAAATAACATGACATAAATATGTTATTTCAGACTGAAGAAATTTACACTTTTCCTTCTTCAATGTAATACCCTTAGACCTGAAAATTAAAAGCACTTCACTCAGCTTCTTAATATGCTCTTCATGTGTGTTTGTAAAAACAAGTACGTCATCTTGGAAGAAGTAAACACCTTTCATTCCCCCTAAAATGTTTTGCATAAGTCTTTGAAACACAGCAGCCGCTGAAACCAAAAGGCATGCGATTGAATTTAAATACACCAAAAGGGGTGATAAACGAAGTTAGCAGTTTCGAGTTTTCAGTCAATTGTACTTGATGGTACGCCGAGGTTAAGTCGAGAGTCGAAAAGAACTTTGCATCTCCCAAAGAGCTTATCATTTCATTGATATTAGGCAATGGATATCTATCCTCAACAACTTGTTTATTCAGGTAACGAAGGTCAACACATAGTCTAATGTCACCAGAACGTTTAGTTGCCACAACTATAGGGGCAATCCATTGCGCTGCTTCCACCTCTTGAATAATTCCACTGTATTTGAGTCTTAAAAGTTCTAGTTTTACTTTTTCTTTTAAACTCAACGGCACATTCCTGACCTTGGAAGCCATGGGTTGGGCATCTTTTTTCAAAACTATTCTATGTTTGTAGTCTTTAATGCAACCCACATTGGAACTAAATACATCTGGAAATTCATTCCACAATTGATGTTCAAAGTCAGAAATTTCTTGAACAAGAACTTGCGGTACAGCATTGGGATTCAAAATAATCCCCAATTCCTTTTGATGAGGCCAACTCAGAATGGTATCTCCAACAACAGGCACATAAACTTTTCCACTAATTTCATTCCCTTTGAAATTAATGCTTGCCATAAAATATCCTCTCAATTCTATAGGTTTGCCACCATATGAATAAGGCAAAACATCTGGTACCAGAAGATCTACTTTACCTTTAAAAAATGTATTAAAGTCCTCGATTGACACAAGAGACAGTTTTGCACCGGAGTCCATCATCATTCTGATTGAAATTCCATTTATCATAACCAGATCTTTTGGGTACTCACAATGGATTGTAGAAATGCAGTTAACATCGTTAACTATTTGTAAAATAAACGCTTGTTCTTCACTGTCATCAGTCACCTCGTTGATTCTTATATTACTTTTGTTTGTAGATCTACAGCATTTAGCAAAATGACCCTTCTTGTTGCACTTGTTGCACACAATATGAATAGCTGGACAGTCTTTAAAATTTGCTAAATGAGAAGGTGAACCACATCTAAAACAGTTTGTTTTAGTTTTGTTTTTGATGTTGGTAGAGTTCTTAGGTTTTGAATCAATTTTGTTTAACAAAGGAGAAGCTTTAGATCTCTTTAAAGTTTCAATGCATGATTCAGAATGTTCAATTTGTTTTGCAATGTTCAATACTTCATTCAGACAAGGATCACTTTTAGACCATAGAGCTTCTCTAATTTTATCACTTTTACACTCCAACATAAATTGGTCACGAATACGTTCTTCCAAATTAGCTCCAAAATTGCAGAGTGCAGCCAGTTTACGGAGATTTGTTAAAAAATCTTCAATCGATTCCTCATCAATTTGTTTGCACTTCCGAAAATAGAATGTTTGTAAAAGAATTGATACTTTCGGCAAGAAATGAGTGTCAAGACGAAGAAGAGTTTCCTCAAAGTCATTCAAAGGAGCATCTCCAACAGCTCCATCTAAATTTGACACAACCGGTAGGGTTTCTAAAATTTCTTGTCCTTCAGCACCTAAACAATGTTGAAGAAGTGGTGTTTTCCTTTCTACAGATAAATTGCTTCCGCAAACCTTTAAATATGTTAGAAAAACTTTTTTCCATTTTTGCCAAGGAATTGTCGGTTCTCCAGGAGAAGACAGGAAAAAAGGAGGAGGTGAGATGTTCTGCATTGAAATGAAGAACAGATACCAAGAAATAGAAGTGAAGAAGAGAAAAGAAAAGAAAAATTAGTTGGTTGATTAGTGACTGTTAAAGGAGAGTTGGAGACCTATAACAAAATAAAAGAAAATGCCAAAGAAGATAAAAAGTCAACAGTAAAATGTTAACCTCTCAAAAACACCATAAAAAACTGTGAAATAAAACATATAGTTTTAATTTATTAAATTAAAACTAGTTTCAGCGCGTCTTAGCTAATAGCCTGAATACAGCGCTGATTCTCCACAATAAACAGCGTGCACAAACAGTCAGCAGCGTGCGCAGACAGTCACAGGCGCGCAAAGAGAAGCGTTCTCGTTGCCTAGGTACCGCAGACGCGGAAAGCAACAAGAATGATGCACGCATTAGAGAAGTGTTCTCCAACGCGTGCGCAGTCACGGGCGCGCGAAGAGAAGCGTTCTCGTTGCCTAGGTACCGCACACGCGGAAGACAACGAGAATGGTGCACGCGTTAGAGATTTTTTTTTCTAAAGTAAACAACCCGCTCACAGTAATCGTATAAAAATCATCCAGCTCCAAGATAAATGACTGGATTATTTTACAAACAATACAAGCTACAAGGAAAAAAAAAAACATGTGAATAATGTTAGTAAATAAAGTTATGGTTATAAATGGTTATAAATAAATAACAAACAAGTCAATGGTGACACATGAAATACTAAAGATAAATGATTTTAAGAAAACAGAGACAAAGATGAGGGTGAAAGAATATAGAATATAAAAGTAGTTGAATGTTACAACAGTACCTGAAACCAGAGAAAGAAAAAGAAAAGTGGAAACGACAATCCCAAGGCCAGCAGCAGGCTAGAGTTCCTTAGTTATCACGGTTCCTTCACCAGTATCGTCGCCAAAATGTAGTAAAGTAGTTGTAGATGAAAGTAGATCCACACAAGTGAAGTTTTCTTCAGTATTTTATTCTAGATTCTCTTCTTAAGTAAAAAGGAACTCCAACCACATCTAAGGCATCAGCATCCTCAACCGTCCAGCACGGAATGCTGTCACAGCTCAGGAAGAATCTATATGCCACAGGTGGAGACGGAATATACCATACACTACAAATATACACAGCATCATACTACAACCCCTAAGAATGTGAAATACAATCCAACACAATACAATATTATTTGAAACTATGTACACTATAATACTACACATGTGCAATGAGAGAAGGAGGCAACTCCGGCACGTGCTTAACACTTGTGCCCTCATTAGGAACTCCCCCATGATCTCCGCAGGAAAGCTACCAGGGCTGGTTCTAATATCAGCTGGTATCTCCCTGTGACATCACTCGGATTAAGGTTGATTTCCCCTGGAATCGAGAACAACGTGCAGAGCCAGAAGTACTGGTTCCAATTCTGCATGTTTTCCCCTTTCTGGGAATAATGATGTTTCCAACAATTGACAACCTGCTTACAGCCTTTGGTAAATGTTGCAAGGGCTTTTTTTCCTCAGCCAGAGGGAGTTGTCTGGGGACAGGGACAGCAGGAGGACAAATATCCTTTCCCTGCAGGAGGGGTAGCTTTTTCTGATGAAGTGTGAGGCATGGTGGGTGCCAGGAACAATGGCTGCAGCTCCATCAAATTTTCAAAACACGATAGTTCTGGCCCTGGAGACATTGTAAAATCTGCAGTAATAAAGAAGGGTACCTACCCACTGGGGAATACTGCTGCATGCAACTCGTAAAGAAGGTCTTGGAGTCTAGCAGGCGAAGAAACGAATACCTGTTTGAATTGAAGGTCAGATTGATTGTATGCCGAGAGATAGCACTTCGCTGCCAGGCCTTTTCCCCTCCTGTGCCGAGCCTTTTTTTGGCTATTTGGGGCAGTTCGCGCTTAGGCCCTCATAACTTTTTGTTCACATAAGCTACCCACGCCAAATTTGTGTCCTTTTTTCCAACATCTTAAGGATTCTAGAGGTACCCAGACTTTGTGGGTTCCCCAGAAGGAGGCCAAGTAATTAGCTAAAATTCTGTGAAAATTTCGTTTTGTTTAAAAAAAATGGGAAAAAGGGGCTGCAGAAGAAGGCTTGTGGTTTTTTCCCTGAAAATGGCATCAACGAAGGGTTTGCGGTGCTAAAATCACCAGCTTCCCAGCTTTCAGGAACAGGCAGACTTGAATCAGAAAACCCAATTTTTCCAACACAGTTTTGGCATTTCACTGGGACATACCCCATTTTTACGATTTTTTTGTGCTTTCAGCCTCCTTCCAGTCAGTGACAGAATTGGGCATGAAACCAATGCTGGATCCCAGAAACCGAAACATTTCTGAAAAGTAGAAAAAATTCTGAATTCAGCAAGGGGTAATTTGTGTAGATCCTACAGGGGTTTCCTACAGAAGATAACAACTGAAAAAAAAAAATATTGAAATTGAGGTGAAAAAAAATGCAATTTTTCTCTACGTTTTACTCTGTAACTTTTTCCTGCAATGTCAGATTTTTGAAAGCAATATACTGTTACGTCTGCTGGACTCTTCTGGTTGCGGGGATATATAGGGCTTGTAGGTTCATCAAGAACTCTAGGTACCCAGAGCCAATAAATGACCTGCACCCTGCAGTGGGTTTTCATTCTATACCAGGTATACAGCAATTCATTTGCTGAAATATAAAGAGTAAAAAATAGCTATAAAGAAAACCTTTATATTTCCAAAATGGGCACAAGATAAGGTGTTGAGGAGCAGTGGTTATTTGCACATCTCTGAATTCCGGGGTGCCCATACTAGCATGTGAATTACAGGGCATTTCTCAAATAGACGTCTTTTTTACACATTCTCTTATATTTGGAAGGAAAAAATGTAGAGAAAGACAAGGGGCAATAACACTTGATTTGCTATTTTATGTTCCCCCAAGTCTCCCGATAAAAATGGTACCTCACTTGTGTGGGTAGGCCTAGCGCCCACGAAAGGAAATGGCCCAAAACACAACGTGGACACATCACATTTTTTCACAGAAAACAGAGGTGTTTTTTGCAAAGTGCCTACCTGTGGATTTTGGCCTCTAGCTCAGCCGGCTCCAGGGGGGGGGCAGAAATGCCCTAAAATAAATTTGCCCCCCCCCCAATCACCCCGGGGAGCAACCCTTGCCTATGGGGTCGCTCCCCTTGCGTGACGGCGCAAAAAAAAAAGATCTCCGGTGCCTAGTGGTTTCTCCTAAAATCGGCCGATTTGCCCCCAAGGGGGGCAGAAATGGTCTAAATACAATTTGCCCCTCCAGGGGAGCGACTCTTGCCTACGGTGTCGCTCCCCATCTCTAAAAAACAACAAACAAACAAAAAAAACAAAAACACAAAAAACACAAAAAATAAATTAGCCCTGGCGCCTAGAGGTTTCTGTCCCCCGGGGGCAGATCGCCTAATATCAATAGGCCGATCTGCCCCCGGGGGGGCAGAAATGGCCTATAATAAATTTGCCCCCCACACCCCCCCGGGGAGCGACCCTTGCCTACGGGGTCGCTCCCCTTTCGTGACGGCGCAAAAAAAAAGATCCCTGGTGCCTAGACCTAAAATTGGCCGATCAGTCCCCAAAGCAGGCAGAAATGGCCTAAATACAATTTGCCCCTCCAGGGGAGCGACCCTTGCCTAAGGGGTCGCTCCCCATCTTTCACCCCTTCGCTGCCAGGCCTTTTCCCCCTCCTGTGCCGAGCCTTTTTTTGGCTATTTGGAGCAGTTCGCGCTTAGGCCCTCATAACTTTTTGTTCACATAAGCTACCCACGCCAAATTTGCGTCCTTTTTTTTCCAACATCCTAGGGATTCTAGAGGTACCCAGACTTTGTGGGTTCCCCAGAAGGAGGCCAAGAAATTAGCCAAAAAACTGTGAAAATTTCATTTTTTTTAAAAAAATGGGAAAAATAGGCTGCAGAAGAAGGCTTGTGATTTTTCCCCTGAAAAGGGCATCAACAAAGGGTTTGCGGTGCTAAAATCACCAGCTTCCCAGCTTTCAGGAACAGGCAGACTTGAATCAGAAAACCCAATTTTTCAACACAATTTTGCCATTTTACTGGGACATACCCCATTTTTACGATTTTTTGTGCTTTCAGCCTCCTTCCAGTCAGTGACAGAAATGGGCATGAAACCAACGCTGGATCCCAGAAACCGCAACATTTCTGAAAAGTAGACAAAGTTCTGAATTCAGCAAGGGGTCATTTGTGTAGATCCTACAAGGGTTTCCTACAGAAAATAACAACTGAAAAAGAAAAATATTGAAATTGAGGTGAAAAAAACATCACTTTTTCTCTACGTTTTACTCTGTAACTTTTACCTGCAATGTCAGATTTTCGAAAGCTATATACCGTTACGTCTGCTGGACTCTTCTGGTTGCGGGGATATACAGGGCTTGTAGGTTCATCAAGAACTCTAGGTACCCAGAGCCAATAAATGACCTGCACCCTGCAGTGGGTTTTCATTCTATGCCGGGTATACAGCAATTCATTTGCTGAAATATAAAGAGTAAAAAATAGCTATCAAGAAAACCTTTGTATTTCCAAAATGGGCACAAGATAAGGTGTTGAGAAGCAGTGGTTACTTGCACATCTCTGAATTCCGGGGTGCCCATACTAGCATGTGAATTACAGGGCATTTCTCAAATAGACGTCTTTTTTACACACTGTCTTAAATTTGGAAGGGAAAAATGTAGAGAAAAACAAGGGGCAATAACACTTGTTTTGCTATTCTATGTTCCCCCAAGTCTCCCGATAAAAATGATACCTCATTTGTGTGGGTAGGCCTAGCGCCCGCAACAGGATATGCCCCAAAACACAACGTGGACACATCACAGAAAACAGAGCTGTTTTTAGCAAAGTGCCTACCTGTAGATTTTGGCCTCCAGCTCAGCCGCCACCTAGGGAAACCTACCAAACCTGCGCATTTCTGAAAACTAGAGACCCAGGGGAATCCAAGATGGGGTGACTTGTGTGGCTCGGACCAGGTTCTGTTACCCAGAATCCTTTGCAAACCTCAGAATGTGGCTAGAAAAACACATGTTCCTCACATTTCTGTGGCAGAAAGTTGTGGAATCTGAGAGGAGCCACAAATTTCCTTCCACCGAGCGTTCCCCCACGTCTCCCGATAAAAATGATACCTCACTTGTGTGGGTAGGCCTAGCGTCTGCGACAGGAAACGCCCCAAAGCGCAACGTGGACACAGCCAAATTTTTGAAGGAAAACAGAGGTGTTTTTTGCAAAGTGCCTACCTGTAGATTTTGGACTGTAGCTCAGCCGCCACCTAGGGAAACCTACCAAACCTGTGCATTTCTGAAAACTAGAGACCTAGGGGAATCCAAGATGGGGTGACTTGTGTGGCTCGGACCAGGTTCTGTTACCCAGAATCCTTTGCAAACCTCAAAATTTGGCTAAAAAAACACATGTTCCTCACATTTCAGTGGCAGAAAGTTCTGGAATCTGAGAGGAGCCACAAATTTCCTTCCACCCAGCGTTCCCCCACATCTCCCGATAAAAATGATACCTCACTTGTGTGGGTAGGCCTAGCGCCCGCGACAGGAACTGGCCCAAAACACAACGTGGACACATCACATTTTTTCATAGAAAACAGTGCCTATGTGTGGATTTTGGCCTCTAGCTCAGCCGGCACCTGGGGAAACCTAGCAAACCAGCACATTTTTGAAAACTAGAGAGCTAGGGGAATCCAAGATGGGGTGATTTGCGGGCTCTGACCTGGTTCTGTTACCCAGAATCCTTTGCAAACATCAAAATCTGGCCAAAAAACACTTTTTCCTCTCATTTCGGTGACAGAAAGTTCTGGAATCTGAGAGGAGCCACAAATTTCCTTCCACCCAGCGTTCCCCTAAGTCTCTTCATAAAAATGGTACCTCACTTGTGTGGGTAGGCCTAGCGCCCACGAAAGGAAATGGCCCAAAACACAACGTGGACACAACATATTTTTTCACAGAAAACAGAGGTGTTTTTTGCAAAGTGCCTACCTGTGGATTTTGGCCTCTAGCTCAGCCGGCCCCAGGGGGGGGGGGGGAAATGCCCTAAAATAAATTTGCCCCCCCCCCCCAAAAGCCCCCCTGCCCAGGTGCGACCCTTGCCTACGGGGTCGCTACCCCTGCGTGACATTGGCGCCAAAAAACAAATCCCCGGTGCCTAGTGGTTTCTGCCCCCTTGGGGGCAGATTGACCTAAAATCGACCAATCTGCCCCCCAAGGGGGGCAGAAATGGTCTAAACACAGTTTGCCCCCCGGGGGAGCGACCCTTGTCTGATGGGTCGCTCCCCATCACTAAAAAAACAAACAAACAAAAAAAAAAAACACAAAAAAAAAATTTGCCCTGGCAACAAGAGGTTGGGGGCAGATCGGCCTAAAATAAATTTGCCCCCTGAACCCCCAATTCCCCGCGGAGCGACCCTTGCCTACGGGGTCGCTCCCCCTGCGTGACATTGGCACCAAAAAACAAATCCCCGGTGCCTAGTGGTTTCTGCCCCCTTGGGGCAGATTGACCTAAAATCAACCAATCTGCCCCCAAGGGGGGCAGAAATGGTCTAAACACAGTTTGCCCCCCCAGGGGAGCGACCCTTGTCTGATGGGTCGCTCCCCATCTCTAAAAAAAAAAAAAAAAAAAAAAAAATCCCTGGTGCCTAGTGGTTTCTGCCCTGGTGCCTAGTGGTTTAGGCTGATCTACCCCCCAGGGGGGCAGAAATGGCCTAAAATAATCCCCCCCCCCCAGGGAGCGACCCTTGTCTAAGGGGTCGCTCCCCTTGCGTGAAATTCACGCAAAAAAAAAAACTCCTTGGTGTCTAATGGTTTCTGCCCCCAAGGGGGGCAGATTGGCCTCATCAAAATAGGCCAATCTGCCCCCAAGGGGGGCAGAAATGGCCTAAATATAATTTGCCCCCTAGGGGAGCGACCCTTGCCTAAGGGGTCACTCCCCACCTAAAAAAAAAGAAAACATAACAAAAAGAAAAAAAAAAAGAAATGATCCCTGGTGCCTAGAGGTTTCTGCCCCCCCTGGGGTCAGATCGGCCTAATAATAGGCCGATCTGTCCCCAGGGGGGGCAGAAAAGGCCTTCCCAAAAAAATGCCCCCCCTGGGAGCGACCCTTGCCCAAGGGGTCGCTCCCTTTTGCCAATTTCATTGAAAGAAAAAAAAATCCCTGGTGTCTAGTAGGGTTTCAAAAGCCGGATTGCAAGCAATCCGGCTTTTGAAACCTGTGAGAGACTTCAAAGGGAAGGAAATACATTTCCTTCCCTTTGAAGCCTCTCGGGGCCTCCCCCATGGGATTGAAAGAGAAATGCAAAAGCATTTCTCTTTCAATCGCGCTGGAAGCTCTGCTTCCAGCGCGATGGGGGAGACCCTGTGACTAATCAGCGCGCGCGTTGGTGGGGTCGGGGGTGGGAGGGGAAGGGCTTCCCCTTCCATCCCTGACTTGGGGGGGTGGGGGGGAACCCCACAGAGGGAGCGCTAGCGCTCCCTCTGGGCTCTGTGCACAGGACGTAATGGTTACGTCCTGGGCACAGCAGCACTGTGCCTCAGGACGTAACCATTACGTCCTGGGCACAGAAGGGGTTAAAAAAACAAACAAAAAAAAACCACAACATTTTTTTTTTTAGCCCTGGCGCCTAGAGGTTTCTGCCCCCAGGGGGGCCTAAAATAAATTTGCCTCCCCCCCCCCGGGGAGCAACCCTTGCCTAAGGGGTCGCTCCCCATCTGTAAAACAACAACAAAAAATCCCCTGTGCCTAGTGGTTTCTGCCCCCCTTGGGGGCAAATTGGCCTAAAATCGGCAGTTCTGCCCCCAAAGCGGGCAGAAATGGCCTAAATACAATTTGCCCCTCCAGGGGAGCGACCCTGGCCTAAGGGGTCGCTCCCCATCTGTAAAACAGCAACAACAAAAAATCCCCGGTGCCTAGTGGTTTCTGCCCCCCCTTTGGGGCAGATCGGCCTAATTAAAATAGGTTGATCTGCCCCCCTGGGGGGCAGAAATGGCCTAAAATAAATTTGCCCCCCAGGGGAACGACCCTTGCCTAAGGGGTCGCTCCCCTTATGTGTAATTCACGAACAAAAAAATACCTCCCTGGTATCTAGTGTTTTCTGTCCCCCTTTGGGGCAGACTGGACTCATAAAAATAGGCCAATCTGCTCCCAAGGGGGGCAGAAATGGCCTAAATATAATTTGCGCCTTATGGGAGCGACCCTTGCCTAAGGGGTCGCTCCCCACCTCTAAAACAAAAAACAAAACAAAAACAAAAAAATGTATCTCTGGTGCCTAGAGGTTTCTGCCCCGCCGTAAAAAAAAATGCCCCCCCTGGGAGCGACCCTTGCCCAAGGGGTCGCTCCCTCATGCCAGTTTCCTTTTTAAAATAAGATCCCTGGTGTCTAGTGGGTGTTTTGACAGCCGGATTGCTTTCAATCCGGCTGCCAAAACGCAGAGAGACACTTCAAAGGGAAGGCAATAACTTACCTTCCCTTTGAAGCCTCTCTCGGCCTCCCCCACGTGATCGGAAGAGAAATGCAAAGCAATCACATGCCTCTCAGGCCGCACATCTGGACACGTAACCACTGACTCATATTGGTACACACAAGGTTGAGACCCACCTGCATTTGTTATCAGGACCTTATTTATGACTCCAAGACAACTTCTGGCATTCTTTACCCAAAAAGGAATGTTGTAAGTGTTTTATGGTGCCCAGAGAAATGTATAAAACACTGCACAAAATCAGTGCACTCTTCCGATCACGCTGACGGGAGGAGGCCCTGTGACAAACAGTGCGCGATTGAGCGCTGACGTCACGGGGGGGTCGGGGTGGAAGGGGAAGGGGAAGGGCTTCCCCTTCCATCCCTACCTTGGTGGGCCGGGGGGGAACCCCACAGAGGGAGCGCTAGCGCTCCCTCTGGGCTGTGTGCCCAGGACGTAATGGTTACGTCCTGGGCACAGCAGCACTGTGCCTCAGGACGTAACCATTATGTCCTGGGCACAGAAGGGGTTATTAGTGTTGCTCGAATGTGAATTTACTTTGGAAAAAAAAGATAAGAGGCGTTTGGCAAAACAGGAGCAGTTGTTTTAATTAAACCTTACGGCCAAGAGAACAGTTAAAGAACCGGGGTCCGAGGACTGTCTCAAAGTGCACTGATTTTGTGCAGTGTTTTATACATTTCTCTGGGCACCATAAAACACTTACAACATTCCTTTTTGGGTAAAGAATGCCAGAAGTTGTCTTGGAGTCATAAATAAGGTCCTGATAACAAATGCAGGTGGGTCTCAACCTTGTGTGTACCAATATGAGTCAGTGGTTACGTGTCCAGATGTGCGGCCTGAGAGGCATGTGATTGCTGTGTGTTGCTGTGTTCTGATTGGCTAAGTGTTCCTAACCTCATGTGACATCTGATTTTATGGTGTGTTGGGAATGTGCGCACCCCTTCACCCGAGTGTGTTTTATTGGGGCCAAACTCCTCGAACCAATGTGATGTTGCTGCGCATATCTGTGGGACTGATCTAAGATTCAAGTTCGCACGTTTGTCTGCCGGCTACTCGCCACCCCACCTGTGACCTGTCAGTCAATAACCTCTGGCCTTGGTTTCAGAGCCTGCCTGACCACGTACTTTTGTGCCAGGGTCGATGGAGAGTTCATGACGAGTGAATTTAACAATGGTGATTCGACTTCGTTCTTATATATGAATGTATCGTTTTGTGGATCGGCATCAAATTTCCAATATTAACTTTAGAGAGTACTAGAAGCAGTCGATGCTGGAAAGTAATCCATTTCGGTTTCAGAAGCCTCCAATATGAGGAAGTAAAAACTGGAATATTAGTTGAGGGTGGTAGGACCCGCCTCAAATAATAATCACACTCCTGGTCAGGGTGAATCACTAGTTATTAAATAAGCCTGTTCTTAACCCTATGGTAGCGTGCCACAAAGCAGACAGGCTTAACTTAGAGGCAGTATGTAATGTATTTATGCTGTACACTAACAGTAATAAAGTGAAGAGACCAGAAAAGAAAACTAACAAGCTAATTTAGAAAAATATAAACTATTTTAATAAATAAAATGATATCAAAATAACAAAAACTCCAATAAGCAGAACTGGAGATATGAAATTTTAAAGTCAGAATTAAAAATAGCAGCAAAAGGCTCGAAGTGCTAACTGCAGTTATCTGGTCGTACTGGAGCAGGTCAAAGTCAAAAGTTAAAGCCAACCACGATAGATTACTGGTTTGATATAGAGACCAGGTTCATCCCAATGGAAAGGTTACCTTCGGACAAAGAACCATTTACAGAAAAAAGAGGGCGTTGTTGATTTGTTGAGTCATCAAAAGGGCAAGTAGGATCCAAAGCGTCAATTTTTTGGAGATGAAATTGTTGCAGGTTTATATTTACAGCACAATACTGTGACCTTTCCTATTTGTCTAACTAATGCAGAATGGCAGCAGTTTTGAGGCAGTCAGCAAACATTCCAAAGAGAGCCATGGATCCCTCGGTGTACAGGGTGGGTTGTTGGTTTTGTGCATGAGAATAAACTCTGCAGCAGTAATGGTTGTGAATAATATTAAGAGGGCAGTATAAGTGGAAAGAGAAGAGATTCAAATGCGGTTGGAGCGTGCTGAAATGAGTGTGGAGAGGGTGATGTGAATCTGAGATTTTAGATTTTTAGATGAAATGTATCAGGCAAAGTAAAATGTAGTGGTGGGCATAATGCATTTAATTCTGTGTAGCGTAATCACACAGACTTACTCTTATTTCACAAGATTACACTAAATTACGCGAGAAGAGTAATTCTGTAATTAGTGTTATTTTTTCAGACCAGAAATGTCCCCCTGTGTCCAAATTGGACATGAGGATGCATTTTGGGCTAAGAAATAGCATTAAATGCACTCCAGAACAGTATAGCGAGCGCTTCCTAAATATGCACTTGGGGGTGAATTTTCCCCCACTTACTCTCATCACTTAAGACTATTTTTTTTAGCACTAAAAGCATCTGAACATAAAACAGCAGATGAATGTGCTCTCACTGTAGAATCTTCCCACAAAATTACTCTTAATTACACAAGCAAGAATATTCACGATATTATCAATAATCCTGCGTCAAAGAATAATGGAGAATTACAGCAGTTACTACGATTACTTTGGCGTAATTTAAAAGTTTGCCCAGGCCTAGTAAAACGCAGAGGCACTTGATTCAGAGAAGGCTGTGTGGCAAACGGACAAGCTGGAATGATTATTCAGGCTAGACTTTGTGGATGTGAGCATTAAGAAGTGATGGTGCTTTGGAAGCAATGTGCTTTAACGGTTTCAAGTGTGGTGGTGCAGGTATTAAGGGCTTGTTTACAATCATTAAAGTTGTCTGTTTAGGATCTGTATCTTGTTACGTTTGTGGGTATTCAAAGGGAAGCCATGTAAAAAGTGTTTGGTATTAGTTCTTCAGATTGAGGTTGAAATATCTAAGAACAGGAAGAGTGTGGGCTAGGGTGTGTAGCCTATCAAGATGGCCGAACTGAGATAAGCCTAGTGCACTCCATCTACCTTCAGAATAATCCTGCAATATACTGCTCATAAAATCCTTTACTGCAGCTTACCAAAGAAGATAGACTTGTATAGGTGAACAAGTAGGCAGCAGGAGCGAGGATTTGATAGACTGTCTAAGAGCAGTGAGGTGGAGGGACCTGTGCTCTGGAACCTGAGACTGTGGCAGTGGCAGCATCTGCAGTGAGGCTTGGGGAGTTGAGCCTGCATCATAGAGACTCTCCCCAGTGCCTGAAGGTATTTTCCCAAATCTCAGACAGGGGGCACCGCTTGATTGACTTCCCCATCGGGTCATGCTGGTCAGGCCAAGCCTGTGGGATCCTGTGGAGGCCCACTGAGAAGGACAGTTCCCCAGTTGAAGAGACGTGACCCAGAGCTGAAGTGTTGCACCAGATACCGCAGCTGAAAGAGACGTGAAATAGAGGGCTGTAGTTCAGAATGCTGCATCGGACGGAGAGAGGGGTGAGGAGCTACAAATGCAGGCAGGTGCAAGGAAGGAACAGGGCCTTGAGGGCTCGGGGGCCTTGCTGGAAGATATGGGGCTGAACTCAGACCCACCACAGCAGTTTCCATTTGGGAAGAGAGTCCAAGCCATAAAGAGCACAAGGTGATCAACCCTTCCATGGGAGCATCACAATGTAGGGAGTGTTAAACCCCATTGACTTGCTGGATGTATGAAAGAGACTCTCTCGTGGCCCTCCCCCTTTGACCATAAAGAGCAGCGGGTGGTTTAGGGTGGGGCGTCTGGGCCTTGAGACTGGAGACCTGAACCGGGATACAAGGTGCCTCGTGGGGACACTGAAACATTGAGAGGGACAAGATTACCAGAGAGACCCACTGTAACATGATCACATGCTACACTCAGAGCCCAGCAAGCCACATGCCAGGAGGGCACTAAAACATTCAGGAGGCCCCCTGGAGGAGCCCACCAGGCCAGAACTGGTGGCAGCTTTACAGGGTTTCCAGACAGTACTGGAGGGAAAGATCGACTGTCTCCCTCGAGGTTGACCTGCTTTGAACAGACTTACATAAAGTGGCTAACAAAGTGAAATCAGCAATCAATAGGAATGCTACAACATGAAGTAAAACACTTAAAGATCAGATGTCCAAGATGATGGCAGCAACAATGATGCAGGAGGACAGAGTGGAGGAGGAGGGGCGATTGTGCCCCAATAATTTGAGTTTCCTTGGATTCCAAGAGGGAGCCAAGCATGTTGCACTGGAACACTTGCTGGAGCACTGGATTCTACACATGCTTAAGCCACACACGTTGTCTTCCACGTTGATCATCAAGAGAGCCCACAGTGCGATAGCAGTTATACTGCTGCCGGGGCCGTCCCCAGGAGCTCATAGCCAGGATTTTCAACTACGAGGACCACAACATTATGCTTACAGGGGCTTGGATCTTGACTACACAGGATGGTTTAGACACAGAGAAAGGCATGTATCAACATAAAGCGGAAACTCAGAGCTCTAAACCTTCCCTACAAACTGCTATACCCAGCTACACTGAGAGTGGTGGCACAAGATAAACACACTTCTTTGAACGCCTGGAAAAAGTGTGGTCCTGGCTAGAACTCTGGATCAGGTGCCCAGATCAGAGTGCAGATCCTCTCCGGACTTGCCCCAGTGGGGAGAAAAGGGGCACTCATCAAAGAGCGGGTGCAGGACTCTCAGAGCCTTGATACAAAAGGACCGGCTATCATGCCGTTTTTCTCATGACCAAATAATAGCTCTCTCAAAAGACAATGTTCGTTTGGCACCTGTCTATGTTATATCAAGGGAATTGTTAGTTGGCACTGACACTGGCACTGACATACACTGGTGTTCCTAAAGAGTTATTAGTCAGTGCAGTTTGAAAGATATGTTAACAGGTTGTATTGAGCACATGTGCATTATAAAATAAACAACAAAGATGCAAAGACCTATAGGACGCAGCCCATCTCAGACACCGAACATTATGGCCCGTATTTATACTCCGTTTGCGCCGAATTTGCGTCGTTTTTTTCGACGCAAATTCGGCGCAAAACTAACGCCATATTTATACTTTGGCGTTAGACGCGTCTAGCGCCAAAGTATGAAGAAAGAGCGTCATTTTTTTGCGTGAACGCCTTCCTTGCGTTAATGAGATGCAAGGAAGGCGTTCCCGTCTAAAAAAAATGACGGCGACGCAAATGCGTCGTATTTATACTCCCGGGCAAAAATCACGCCCGGGAGGTGGCGGGTCAAAAAAACCCGCATTTGCGCCTGAATTTAACGCCTGGGTCAGGGTAGGCGTTAAGGGATCTGTGGGCTCAGAATGAGCCCACAGGTGCCCTCCCCTGCCCCCAGGGACATCCCCTGCCACCCCTGCCCACCCCAGGAGGACACCCAAGGATGGAGGGACCCATCCCAGTGAAGTACAGGTAAGTATAATTTTTTTTATTTTTTTATTTTTTTTGTGGCATAGGGGGGCCTTATTTGTGCCCCCCTACATGCCACTATGCCCAATGACCATGCCCAGGGGACACAAGTCCCCTGGGCATGGCCATTGGGCAAGGGGGCATGACTCCTGTCTTTATTAAGACAGGAGTCATGAAATGGCGTCTGGGCGTCGAAAAAATGACGCAAATCGGGTTAAGACGATTTTTTAGCGTCAACCTGACTTGCGCCATTTTAAGACGCCCTAACGTCATTTTTTCCCAACGCCGGCGCTGCCTGGTCTACGTGGTTTTTTTCCACGCACACCAGGCAGCGCCGGTCTGATTGCGCCGTCTAACGCCATTCCATAAATACGGCGCCCGCATGGCGCTTCAGAATGGCGTTAGACGGCGCAAAATGTTTTGACGCTAAACTGCGTTAGCGCAGTTTAGCGTCAAAAAGTATAAATATGGGCCTATATGTGCATTGAAACTATAGCGCTAGTCCTTTGTTTATGTTTATGGCCCCTTTCCTTATTTTCGGTCCTTTTTCTCTTTTTTGGTTCCAGGAATAAGTTTGTCGCATCTTGTGGTCACAAGCCACTGCCATTCCTTAGAGCAGTGGTCTTCAAACTTTTTAATGCTGCGCCCCCCCCCAGTTGAAAAATAAAAATCATTGGGCCCCCCTCAGAATTTTTAACAATTATTTTAGAAAGATGGCAATGTTTAAATAGGTCTAAACCTATTTAAACATTGCAGTTAAGTACTGTTGTCTTTTTAAAACTGCAATAACATGCTTCTGCTTAAAACAAAGGCATGTTATCTGTATAATATTTCTTTTGGCCAGAGTTTGGCGCCCCCCCCCTGGGATCACTTGAGGCCCCCCAGTTTGAAGACCTCTGCCTTAGAGTGATGTCACGGTTGTCATGACAACGTAGTTTGGTATAAATAGCGGCCACGCCCGATAACAGGTGATTGCAGTGGAGAATCCTTCGTGAAGCAGCAACCAGGGATTGAGCGGCGAGCACAGTAAGGCATATTGAGTTGATGCGCAGTGCCTTTTCTTTCTAATTCAAGTTCAGTTGTGACTAATTCTGTTGCAATAGACATTCTTAGCACTCGAAGTGGCAAATGTAAAATGGTGCAATTGAAGAGCTTATTGTATTTCAGATTTCTGTTGAAGCCCTTATTGTATTTCAAAAAATGGTTAAAGTGTTTATAACCTCAGAGGTCATTTACTGATTGTAGCACATTTGTGGAACAATTCTGAAACGCTTTTAACCTCAGATGCCATATGATTGTAGCACATTTTTTGGAACACTTCTGAAACACTTATAACCGTGGATATAATATACTGATTGTAGAGCATTTGTGGAACATTTCTGAAACACTTAGGGCCGTATTTATACTCCGTTTGCGCCGAATTTGCGTCGTTTTTTTCGACGCAAATTCGACGCTAAACTAACGCCAACTAACGCCATATTTATACTATGGCGTTAGAGGCGAATAGCGCCAAAGTTCCCGGAATGTGCGTCATTTTTTAGCGTGAACCCCTTCCTTGCGTTAATGATATGCAAGGGAGGCGTTCCCGTCTAAAAAATGACTCCCAGGCCTTTACGTGGTATTTATACTCCCGGGCAAAAGAGACGCCCGGGAGTGGGCGTGGCTAAAAACGGCGCATTTGCGCCGCTTTTTAACGCCTGGGTCAGGCATGGCGTTAAGGGACAAGTGGGCTCAAAATGAGCCCAGAGTGCCCTCCCCTGCCCCCAGGGACCCCCCCTGCCACCCTTGCCCACCCCAGGAGGACACCCAAGGCTGGAGGGACCCACCCCAGGGACATTCAGGTAAGTATTTTTTTATTTTTTTTAAATAATTTTTTTTGGCATAGGGGGGCCTGATTTGTGCCCCCCTACATGCCACTATGCCCAATGACCATGCCCAGGGGACAGAAGTCCCCTGGGCATGGCCATTGGGCAAGGGGGCATGACTCCTATCTTTACAATGATAGGAGTCATGTTGATGGGGGATGGGCGTCGAAAATAAATGGCGCAAGTCGGGTTACGACGATTTTTTCGACGTAACCTGACTTGCCCCATTTTAAGACGCCCATGCGCCATTTTCCCCCTACGCCGGCGCTGCCTGGTGTACGTGGTTTTTCTCGCGCACACCAGGCAGCGCCGGTCTGCTTGCGCCGGCTAACGCCATTCAATAAATACGGCGCCCGCATGGCGCTTCAGAATGGCGTTAGCCGGCGCAAAACTTTTTGACGCTAAACTGCGTTAGCGCAGTTTAGCGTCAAAAAGTATAAATATGGGCCTTATAATGTTGAAGTCGATTCAGCATCTTGGAATGCTGGATATTAATGCTCAAAATCCATGAAACCTAGACAACAGGAAATCAGAAACATTGTACATAATATTATATATGTGTTGAATGCCAGGAGCTTGTGGATTTTGCTAAGGCTATTTTCTCTACAAACATCTAACTAAATCATGAGATGAACTCTTTATGCAACAAACTATTGCCTGTCTGAGATCTCACTGATAATCAGTGATACTTATCCCTTGAGAGTTCCACAGTTTATTTTCAGCTAAGCCAATGACATTAACATAATTTATGCACTGTTGAGAGATTATGTGATTGCTCCTTGGTCTCAAGAAGCCTCAACTAATCATCTGTTCCAGGTCTGCCTCCCCGCAGTACCCTCCCTAATTCCCTTCCCCTCACCTAGCCGCTCTAATTCGCTTGTAATTATTAAAACATTGAGTCGGTGCTGCTGAAAGGTGGGCCTTGAGGGTACTGCTCCAGAGGAACCGTTAGCCTACCTGTCAAAACTGCAAGCCAAACTGTATTTTGTTCCTCCCAAGTAGTATCATCAAAATGTCCACCCTGGAGAATCTATGAACCATGATGCACAACCTTTAAAAAGAGATACAAGCTGCCAGTACTGAGACAGCCTAATTGGCCACACAATTAACTCTGCAGGGTCAAGTTTCTGATAAACGTTTAGGAGCAACGCTGCCTATATATTCAGTCCAGAGTCATCCAACTGTGGTCTGACTCACTGTGCAAACACCAGTAAATTTGGCCTCCCCCAAGCGTTATTCAGATGATCCCAAGAGAGTGCAAACCTTTTTAACTTAAGTACAATTACACTTTATGGTGTGGCCCACTGCCTTTCTTGACGCACAATCCTGTATCGTTTTTTTAACATCGTATTTAAACGGAGGTGCGGCCATGTGGGCTGTTCCTATGGATGATCCTCTGTTGTGTAATTAGTGCATTTTTAAAACTAAGGGCCATATTTATACTTTTTGACGCCAACGCAGTTGTGCGTCAAAACTTTTACCGCCGGCTAACGCCATTCCAACGCACCATGCGGGCACCTTATTTAAGGAATGACGTTAGCTGGCGCTGCGGACTGGTCTGAGTAAAAAAAAAAAAGACGCACACCAGGGAGCGCCAGCGTAGGGGAAAACGGGGGTTGAGTGTCCAAAAATGGTGCAAGTCAGGTCTGAGGCAAAAATCAGGCCTCAAACCAGACTTGCGCCATTATTTTTGACGCACAATCCCCATTGACATGACTCATGCCCCCTTGCCCAATGGACATGCCCAGGGGACTTCTGTGCCCTGGGCATGGTCATTGGGCATAGTGGCATGTAGGGGCCCAAATTAGGCCCCCCCTATGCCACTTTAAAAAAGTACAAAAAACACTTACCTGAACTTACCTTCACTTACCAAGAATGGGTCCCCCATCCATGGGTGTCCTCCAGGGGTGGGCGAGGGTGGGTGGGGGTGTCCCTGGGGGCAGGGGAGGGCGCCTCTGGACTCCTTCCGAGCCCACAGATCCCTTAACACCTGCCCTGACCCAGGTGTTAAAAAATGGCGCACAACAGGCTGTGCGCAGTTTAAGGCCCTCCCCCTCCTGTGCGTCAAAATGACACTGGGGTATAAATAAGGGGCACAGGCCTTAAAGCCATTTTTTGGGTGAGAACGCCTACCTTGCATATCATTAACACAAGGCAGTTTCCCACTCCGAAAAAATGACGCACACGGTGGAACTTTGACATCCGCGGGGTCGGGCGTCAGTGTTTAAATATGGGGCAAGGTTTGCGCCGAATGTGTGTCAAAAATGTTGATGCACATTCGGCGCAAACAGAGTAGAAATATGCCCCTGAGTTTGAACTAGTCTTCGATCGAAGAATCATGATTGGATCTGCTGATACATAATTGTTGTAACTGCAACAAAGAAAACATGATCTTGTACCCTACATAGGATTGAAGGATGATCTCAAAGATTTACTTGTCCAAATAGACACACAACCTGTATCATGTGAAGATCTAACAGATTTAACCCTGCGCCTAGATCACCACATCCATGAACAAAAAGGAGACTGGAAGAGAGTCAACATTTGTCATTTTGTTCGTCCTAAAAACAGAACAACTCCAGTTTCATCAGAAGCAGGAGAGCCAATGGAAATTGGAGGTCTCCTAAAACCACTTACATAGGAAGCAAAAGATCAACTCTGCCATAATGGGCTATGCCTTTACTACAGAAAAAAGAGGTATTTTGTTAAGGAATGCCCCCACAAAACCCAAGACAACTGGATCAAAACGTGCCGGTATAAAGACCATTTCTATTAAGTTGGAAAACTAGGGTGCTCGGGAAATGTACAGGAGAGTTTGCAGAGCCTTTCTTTTTCATCTTGTGACCAAGCAATAGCCAACACCCTACAATTGTGTGTACCACATTTAACCTTAAATGCCACCTTGCTGTTTACTGATGAGGTCAAAACCATCATACTCATGATAGACTCCAGAGCAACCAGCAATTTTATTGATGAAACATACTGTTCAAAGTTGAACGTGCCAGTTGTAAAAAAAAAAAAAAAAAAAAAGATGAAATCAGGAACCTTATGAGCTCTCAGTTGACGTCTGGTCTTATTACTCATCAGACTATAAAGGTTAAGTTATGGTGTAAGCATGACATGCTCAATCATAAAGAATATATTATATTACTTTTAATGACACTGCTGCCCCTCAGTTTGGCATCATTGTGGGTATGCTATGGGTAACAGAAAATAAACCTTTAATAGACTGGGCTAAAGGAGTTTTACATTTAACTCTGAATGGTGTCAGCAACACTGTTTAGAACATCCAAAGACCAAGACCCCTTCTCAACAAACCTCTGTCATCTTATTGCCACTGCTGCAGAGCAAGATATAGAATTAGATAAGCAATATGATTCCTTTCAGGATGTGTTTAATGCTACCTGTGCTGAGACCCTACCACTGCATAAAGCTGATTTCCAGAGTGATCTGGTTCCTGGTGCAAAGATCCCATGCAGCAGCTAATGGAACATGAAAACCAACACCTGAGGGAATAAGAAAATTAGTTACTTACCTGTAACTGCAGTTCTCCAGTATTGGTATCTTTCATAGATTCACATGCTTGAATCATCCCCGTCGTTGAGGTGGGAGCCTCACGGTAAACTTAAATATATAAAGCAGTAAGTCAGTAAAAGTAAAAGCAGTAGGCCCTAGTAGGCCTCATAGGGTATTTTACAGTCTATCCACTTTGTTTTGTGAAAAGACCCAAACTTCAGTATCAACCAATCAGGATTCAGCCCCTCCCAAACACTCCCAACAGAGGCTGAATTCCCTCAGATTTTTTAGTAGGAGTGTGAAGTTTAATATCTGTATAATAGGGGAGCCTCTGAGGGGAGGAGGGTGGGTCGCATGTGAATCTATGAAAGATACCAATACTGGAGAACTGCAGTTACAGGTAAGTAACTAATTTTCTTCTCCAGTATTGGATCTTTCATAGATTCACATGCTTGAATCAGAATAACAAGCTGTAATGTCTTCTTAATTAGTGAATTACATTGACTGTAATTTTGTCGGAACTTATAAGTGATGTGAGTCACTTTGTGTTAGAAATGGGGTTTTTGGTTGGCAGTCAGGTTACCCTCTGTCCAAGCAAAAGCCCTCACTCTAGTCAGGGTAAGTCACACACTATCCAAGATTATCCTGTGCCCACCCTCTGGTAGCTTGGCACGAGCAGTCAGGCTTAACTTAGAAGGCAATGTGTAAAGTATTTGTGCAATAAATCATACAATACCACCATATAGCACCACAAAAATACACCACACAGTGTTTAGAAAAATATATAATATTTATCAGGATAATTGTAGGTCAAAGAGAATAAAGTTGCAATGGAAAATTGTAGAAATATCACAGGGAAGTGATATAAAGTGTCTTAAGTCTTTAAAAAAAAAAGCAATAAAGTGTCTTTCAAGCACAGAGTACCTGGTTTCTGGTGTGAAATCTCCTCAGAGGGCCACAGGAGAAGAGATGCGCGGAAAAAGGGGGGTGTGCGTCGATTTCTCCTCAGCACACACAGACTTGCGTCGTTCTTTTCCACGCGGGGAAGTCGGGCGTCGTTTTGCGGCGCGCAGACAGTCTCTTTTTGTGGGTCGCGGGGATTTACCAGATGTCCCGGGTCTGTGCGTGGATTCTCCTGCTTGTTTTCCGGCTGCGCGTCGTTCTGCGGGGCTGCGCGTCGAAGTTTCGATCTCACGGTAGGCGTCGCGTCGATTTCTCCTTGGAAGTCGGGCGGCGTTGTCCTTGCGAGGCCGTGCGTCGAAATTTTGGTCTCACGGCAGGCGTCGCGTCGATTTCTCCTTGGAAGTCGGGCGGCGTTGTCCTTGCGAGGCCGTGCGTCAAAGTTTCACGCTCACGGTAGGCGTCGCGTCGATTTCTCCTGGAAAGTCGGGCGGCTTTGTCCTTGCGAGGTTGTGCGTCGAAGTCTCGAGCGTCCCGAGGGCGTCGCGTCGATCAGCGTCGGTGTGCGGCGTTTTTCTCACCGCGAAACAAGCTGTACGTCGAAATTTTCGGCGCACGGAGCGTCCAAGTGAAAGGAAGAAGTCTTTTTGGTCCTGAGACTTCAAGGAACAGGAGGCAAGCTCTATCCAAGCCCTTGGAGAGCACTTTCACAGCCAGACAAGAGTTCAGCAAGACAGCAGGGCAACAGCAAGGCAGCAGTCCTTTGTAGAAAGCAGACAGGTGAGTCCTTTGAGCAGCCAGGCAGTTCTTCTTGGCAGGATGTAGTTTCTGGTTCAGGTTTCTTCTCCAGCAAGTGTCTGATGAGGTAGGGCAGAGGCCCTGTTTTATACCCAAATGTGCCTTTGAAGTGGGGGAGACTTCAAAGAGTGGCTAAGAAGTGCACCAGGTCCCCTTTCAGTTTACTCCTGTCTGCCAGGGTCCCAGTAGGGGGTGTGGCAGTCCTTTGTGTGAGAGCAGACCCTCCACCCTCCCAGCCCAGGAAGACCCATTCAAAATGCAGATGTATGCAAGTGAGGCTGAGTACCCTGTGTTTGGGGTGTGTCTGAGTGAATGCACAAGGAGCTGTCAACCAAGCCCAGCCAGACGTGGATTGTAAGGCACAGAAGGATTTAAGTGCAAAGAAATGCTCACTTTCTAAAAGTGGCATTTCTAGAATAGTAATATTAAATCCGACTTCACCAGTCAGTAGGACTTTGTATTACCATTCTGGCCATACTAAATATGACCTCCCTGCTCCTTTCAGATCAGCAGCTGCCACTTCAACAGTGTATGAGGGCAGCCCTAATGTTAGCCTATGAAGGGAGCAGGCCTCTCAGTAGTGTGAAAACGAATTTAGGAGTTTTACACTACCAGGACATATAACTACACAGGTACATGTCCTGCCTTTTACCTACACAGCACCCGGCCCTAGGGGTTACCTAGGGCACACCTTAAGGGTGACTTATATGTAGGGAAAGGGGAGTTCTAGGCTTGGCAAGTACTTTTAAATGCCAAGTCGAGGTGGCAGTGAAACTGCACACACAGGCCTTGCAATGGCAGGCCTGAGACAAGGAAAAAGGGGCTACTTAAGTGGGTGGCACAACCAGTGCTGCAGGCCCACTAGTAGCATTTAATTTACCAGCCCTATGCACATAAAGTGCACCTTACTAGGGACTTATAAGTAAATTAATAGTCCAATCAGGTATGATTCCAGGTTACCATGTTTTAAGGGAGAGAGCATATGCACTTTAGCACTGGTTAGCAGTGGTAAAGTGCGCAGAGTCTATAAACCAGCAAAAACAGTGTCCAGAAAATTGGAGGGAGGCAGGCAAAAAGTTAGGGGTGACTACCCTAAGGCTGTCAGGTCTAACATGTGTCCCCCCCAGCTGAAAGTGGGGAGAGCTACCCGACCTCCTGGGAGCTCTCATCGCTAAGGCGGAAGTACCTGGAGAGACCATCAGCATTGGCGTGGTCAACCCCTGGGCGATGTTCCACCGTAAAGTCCATCCCCTGTAGGGAAATGGACCACCTCAAGAGTTTTGGATTCTCACCCCTCATCTGCATGAGCCATCTGAGGGGCCTGTGGTCTGTCTGAACCCGGAAGTGAGTCCCAAACAGGTAGGGTCTTAGCTTCTTTAGTGCCCAGACCACAGCAAAAGCTTCTCGTTCAATAGCACTCCACCTCTGTTCCCGTGGTAATAGCCTTCTGCTAATAAAGACTACCGGTTGATCTCTGCCCTCCTCATTCAGCTGTGCTAGGACTGCCCCTATGCCATGCTCTGAAGCGTCTGTCTGCACGATAAATTCCTGGGAGTAGTCAGGGGCCATGAGTACGGGGGCCGTGCACATGGCTTCCTTCAGGGCGTCAAAGGCTTTCTGACAAGCCTCTGTCCAATTCACCAACTTAGGTTGCTTCTTGGAAGTGAGTTCTGTCAAGGGTGTGACAATGGTACCATAGCCCTTGACAAATCGGCGGTAGTATCCTGTGAGGCCTAGAAAGGCTCTCACCTCCGTCTGTGTTCGGGGTGGTTGCCAGGCCTTGATAGTTTCAATCTTGGCCTGGAGTGGCTGCACCTTGCCACCACCCACTAGGTGTCCTAAGTACACCACGGAACCCTGCCCAATCTGGCACTTACTGGCCTTGATGGTCAGGCCTGCCTGTTGCAGGGCCTGAAGCACCTCCTTGAGGTGAAGCAGGTGTTCCTCCCAGCTGGAACTGTAGACAGCTATGTCATCCAGGTAGGCTGCACAGAAGGCATCCTTGCCAGCTAGGACCCCGTTAACCAACCGTTGGAAGGTAGCGGGGGCATTTTTCAACCCAAACGGCATCACCCGGAACTGGTAATGGCCATCCGGGGTTGAAAATGCGGATCTTTCCTTGGCCCCCTCAGTTAGGCCGATCTGCCAGTACCCTGAAGTAAGATCAAACGTACTCAGGAACTTGGCAGCGCCTAGCCTGTCCACGAGCTCATCAGCTCGGGGGATGGGGTGAGCATCAGTCCGTGTGACTGAGTTGAGACCCCGGTAGTCCACACAGAACCGGAGTTCTGGCTTCGCACCTGGGGCAGTAGCCTTAGGGACCAATACCACTGGGCTGGCCCAGGGACTACTGGATTTCTCAATGACCCCTAGAGTCAACATCTTGGAGACCTCCTCCTTGATGCTGGCCTTCACCTTATCCGACAACCTGTAAATTTTGTTTTTCACAGGGAGACTGTCACCGGTGTCAATATCATGAACACAGAGGTGGGTCAGCCCAGGAGTAAGGGAGAACAGGGGGGAGAACTGCTCCAACAGCTCATAACAGTCTCCTTTCTGATTTAGAGTCAGGGAGTCAGACAGAATGACCCCGCTTACTGACCCATCACCTTCTTGGGCAGAGAGGAGGTCGGGGAGAGGTTCACTCTCCTCTTCCGTTCCTTCATCTGTGACCAGAAGCATGTTAATCTCCGACCTCTCAAAATGAGCTTTTAGTCGGTTCACATGGAGCACCCTTAGGGGATTCCTAGGGGTTTTGAGGTCCACTAGGTAAGTGGCCTCCCCTTTCCGCTCCTTTATTTCAAATGGGCCAGACCAGCGGTCCTGGAGAGCTCTGGGCTCTACTGGCTCCATTACCCACACTTTGTCTCCAGGTTGAAACTCTACCAGGGTGGCCTTCTGGTCATACCATTGTTTCATCACCTCTTGACTGGCCTCAAGGTTATCTTGGGCTTCTTTCCAGAAGCGGGTCATCTGGTTGCGGAGGGCCAACATATAGCTGACCACATCCTGAGGGGGTGTCTTTGGAGCTTTCTCCAATCCCTCCTGGACAATGCTTAAGGGTCCCCTGACAGGGTACCCATAGAGAAGTTCAAAGGGACTGAACCCTACCCCTCTCTGGGGGACCTCTCTATAAGCAAAGAGAAGGCATGGTAAGAGGACGTCCCACTTACGCCTCAGGGCCTCAGGGAGGCCACCAATCATGCCTTTCAGGGTCTTGTTGAATCTCTCCACAAGACCATTCGTCTGGGGGTGATAGGGTGTGGTGAACTTGTAAGTTACACCACACGCATCCCACAGAGACTTCATGTATGCAGACATGAAGTTAGTGCCTCTGTCCGACACTATTTCCTTGGGGAATCCCACACGGGTAAATATCCCCATCAGGGTTCTGGCCACCACCGGTGCAGTTACTGTCCTTAGAGGGATTGCCTCTGGGTAACGGGTGGCATGGTCCACCAAAACCAGGATGAACCTGTTGCCTAAGGCAGTTTTGGAGTCCAAGGGACCAACAATGTCGATGCCCACCCTTTCAAAGGGGGTGCCAACGACAGGAAGTGGAATCAGGGGGGTTTTAACCCTTTTTCCTGCTTTACCACTGGCCTGGCAGGTAGGACAGGATCTGCAGAACTTGTCTGAGTGTGTCCTCATTTTGGGCCAATAAAAGTGGGTGACAAGCCTGTTAAAGGTCTTGCCCTGCCCCAAATGTCCTGCCAGGGGAATGTCGTGAGCCAGACCCAGTAGGAAGGTTCGGTAACATTGGGGGACCACCAGCACACGTGCTGCCCCAAAGCCCGGAACCTTAGGCTCACTGTAGAGGAGATCATTCTCCCAATATAGGTGGTGATCGCCAGAGGCGTCGCCGGCTGCCTGGTTTGAGGCTTGTTTCCTCAAACCTTCTAGAGTGGGACATTCTTTCTGCGCCTTGCAGAATTCCTCCCTGGTGGGTCCACCCTCAACTTGCCAGCCAGCAAGCTCAGGTAAGTCACCTAGGGCGGCAATGTCTTCCCCAGTTGGCTCGGAAGCCTCCTCCTCAGGAGCCCTGTCAGCCACTGTGGGAACAGCTGGGGCCGGTTTCCCGCACCCCTGGTCCCTCCTCCTGGCAGCTCTCTGGGCCATCGTTCCAGGCTCCAGATGCCCTTGACTTCCCTCTCGGTCAGCCATGGACCGTGTGGTCATGCAGACCCACTCAGGTAACCCTAACATCTCCAGGTGAGACCTGAGCTCCACTTCTTTCCAAGCAGTGTGCTCAAGGTCATTGCCTAACAGACAATCTACAGGCATGGCAGGACTCACAGCTACTTTCAGAGTACCAGAGACCCCCCCCCCACTCAAAGGGAACCAGAGCCACCGGTAGGTGACTCTCGCGATTGTCAGCTACTCTGACCTGGTGGAATGTATTAGGGATTATCTGCTCTGCTGACACCAGCTGACTCTTGATAGTAGTCATACTGGCTCCTGTGTCACGCAGAGCCTCCACCCTCTGCCCATCAATGGTGACCCACTGCCGGTACTTGGAAGTATTTCTGGGCATGTGGGCCTTGGGCACTATTTCTCCTTCTCCCAGGGACACTAGGGAAATCTCTACCTGCTCCCCAAAGCTAGTTGGGTCCATCTCCCCCCCGAGTGCTACACTAGTCAACCCAGGTGCCTGTCCGGTAGTGGACGGTGCCCTCTTGGGGCACTGTGGATCGCCTTTGTAGTGACCATATTGGTAACACTCCATGCATTTGGGGCTAGATTTTCCTGACCTGTCAAATGTCCCTGGCTTTTTCCCAAATTTGGAAAAGGAAGGGTTGCCACCCCCTCCCTGGGAATTCTTTTGGGGGCCTTTAGAGAGTTCCTTATCTGTAAGTTTATCTCCCCCCTCTTTCTTCTGTTGGGAACCCTGACCACCTTTGTGGGAGTCCCCCCCAGGTACCTTTTTGGACACTCGGGTGCTAACCCAGAGGTCCGCCTCCTCAGCAAGCTTCCTGGGATCAGTCAGCTTACTATCCACTAGGTGCTGGCGCAAATCTGTATAAGTAACATTAAGCATATGCTCTCTCAGGATTAAGTCATATAAACCTTTATAATCTGCTACTTTGTTGCCCCGCACCCATCCATTCAGTGCCTTACTAGAGAAATCAAAGAAATCTACCCATGTTTGTGTGGTTTGTTTGGTGCTGTCCCTGAACCTCTGACGGTATCCCTCAGGGGTCAGCCCAAACTTGGCAAGTAAAGTGGCTTTCTGGAGTGGGTATGTGTTTTGATCCGGTGGATCCAATGTGAGAAGTGTGTCCCTCCCCAATGGCGGCACATAACCCCACATAGCTACCCCCCATTGCCCTTCAGGAACCTCATGAGCCCTTAGTGCAACTTCATAAGCAGCTAACCATTTATCTATGTCATCTCCCACCACAAAACTGGGCACCACATTTTTGGGTATACGAACCTTCTTTTCTCCAGCAGGTCCTGTCTATATGCTGCCACCATTATTGCTGGATTCAGACTGTCTTGCCTTGATCTCCAGCTCCTTGAGACTCAGTTCATGAGCCAACAATAGTTTCTTTTCAGCCAAAGCTCTTTCAGCTTCCACTTGTTTGGCTGCTCTTTCAGCTTCTGCTTGTTTGGCTGCCCTTTCAGCTTCTGCTTGAATCTGTTTGGCTGTCCTTTCAGCTTCAATCTGTTTGGCTGCTCTTTCAGCCTCAGCTTGTTTGGCTTCTCTTTCTGCCCTCCTCTCCTCCTGTTGCGCCTCAATTTTCAGTTTTGCCATTTGCAATTGGAACTCCCTTTCCTCTCTCCTTTCCTCTGCGGTCAGGCTTTGCATGGAGACACTGCTCCCTGGTCTGGAAGGGTGCACAATTGCAGTGGTAACACCATCCATAGATAGTGAAAATCCTTCTGAGGGGCCATTTTCTGGCTCCCCTTCCTCATCATCCTCTAAATGGGCTTCTGCCCAGGCCCTCAGCGCCACTTGAAAGTCCTCCTTTCTGGAGGCCCCTTGGGTGGGTACCCTTAATGCCCTGCAGAATCCTCTTAGTTGTTTGACCGTGTATGTATCCAACTGGACTAGGTCAAAGTCTCCTGTCTGAGACCCAGTCAGAGACATGTTGAGTGAGGATTTAGTTTTTGAAAATTGTCAGGAAAAAAAACGGATTTTCAAAAAGAGATAAAAACCAAGTTGACCTTCAACTGTGGGTAGGTAGTGAGATACTTAGCTACTGTATGTCACTGCACAAATACAAGTCCTATCCTCACCGCTGATCACCAATGTTAGAAATGGGGTTTTTGGTTGGCAGTCAGGTTACCCTCTGTCCAAGCAAAAGCCCTCACTCTAGTCAGGGTAAGTCACACACTATCCAAGATTATCCTGTGCCCACCCTCTGGTAGCTTGGCACGAGCAGTCAGGCTTAACTTAGAAGGCAATGTGTAAAGTATTTGTGCAATAAATCATACAATACCACCATATAGCACCACAAAAATACACCACACAGTGTTTAGAAAAATATATAATATTTATCAGGATAATTGTAGGTCAAAGAGAATAAAGTTGCAATGGAAAATTGTAGAAATATCACAGGGAAGTGATATAAAGTGTCTTAAGTCTTTAAAAAAAAAAGCAATAAAGTGTCTTTCAAGCACAGAGTACCTGGTTTCTGGTGTGAAATCTCCTCAGAGGGCCACAGGAGAAGAGATGCGCGGAAAAAGGGGGGTGTGCGTCGATTTCTCCTCAGCACACACAGACTTGCGTCGTTCTTTTCCACGCGGGGAAGTCGGGCGTCGTTTTCCGGCGCGCAGACAGTCTCTTTTTGTGGGTCGCGGGGATTTACCAGATGTCCCGGGTCTGTGCGTGGATTCTCCTGCTTGTTTTCCGGCTGCGCGTCGTTCTGCGGGGCTGCGCGTCGAAGTTTCGATCTCACGGTAGGCGTCGCGTCGATTTCTCCTTGGAAGTCGGGCGGCGTTGTCCTTGCGAGGCCGTGCGTCGAAATTTTGGTCTCACGGCAGGCGTCGCGTCGATTTGTCCTTGGAAGTCGGGCGGCGTTGTCCTTGCGAGGCCGTGCGTCAAAGTTTCACGCTCACGGTAGGCGTCGCGTCGATTTCTCCTGGAAAGTCGGGCGGCTTTGTCCTTGCGAGGTTGTGCGTCGAAGTCTCGAGCGTCCCGAGGGCGTCGCGTCGATCAGCGTCGGTGTGCGGCGTTTTTCTCGCCGCGAAACAAGCTGTGCGTCGAAATTTTTGGCGCACGGAGCGTCCAAGTGAAAGGAAGAAGTCTTTTTGGTCCTGAGACTTCAAGGAACAGGAGGCAAGCTCTATCCAAGCCCTTGGAGAGCACTTTCACAGCCAGACAAGAGTTCAGCAAGACAGCAGGGCAACAGCAAGGCAGCAGTCCTTTGTAGAAAGCAGACAGGTGAGTCCTTTGAGCAGCCAGGCAGTTCTTCTTGGCAGGATGTAGTTTCTGGTTCAGGTTTCTTCTCCAGCAAGTGTCTGATGAGGTAGGGCAGAGGCCCTGTTTTATACCCAAATGTGCCTTTGAAGTGGGGGAGACTTCAAAGAGTGGCTAAGAAGTGCACCAGGTCCCCTTTCAGTTTACTCCTGTCTGCCAGGGTCCCAGTAGGGGGTGTGGCAGTCCTTTGTGTGAGAGCAGACCCTCCACCCTCCCAGCCCAGGAAGACCCATTCAAAATGCAGATGTATGCAAGTGAGGCTGAGTACCCTGTGTTTGGGGTGTGTCTGAGTGAATGCACAAGGAGCTGTCAACCAAGCCCAGCCAGACGTGGATTGTAAGGCACAGAAGGATTTAAGTGCAAAGAAATGCTCACTTTCTAAAAGTGGCATTTCTAGAATAGTAATATTAAATCCGACTTCACCAGTCAGTAGGACTTTGTATTACCATTCTGGCCATACTAAATATGACCTCCCTGCTCCTTTCAGATCAGCAGCTGCCACTTCAACAGTGTATGAGGGCAGCCCTAATGTTAGCCTATGAAGGGAGCAGGCCTCTCAGTAGTGTGAAAACGAATTTAGGAGTTTTACACTACCAGGACATATAACTACACAGGTACATGTCCTGCCTTTTACCTACACAGCACCCGGCCCTAGGGGTTACCTAGGGCACACCTTAAGGGTGACTTATATGTAGGGAAAGGGGAGTTCTAGGCTTGGCAAGTACTTTTAAATGCCAAGTCGAGGTGGCAGTGAAACTGCACACACAGGCCTTGCAATGGCAGGCCTGAGACAAGGAAAAAGGGGCTACTTAAGTGGGTGGCACAACCAGTGCTGCAGGCCCACTAGTAGCATTTAATTTACCAGCCCTATGCACATAAAGTGCACCTTACTAGGGACTTATAAGTAAATTAATAGTCCAATCAGGTATGATTCCAGGTTACCATGTTTTAAGGGAGAGAGCATATGCACTTTAGCACTGGTTAGCAGTGGTAAAGTGCGCAGAGTCTATAAACCAGCAAAAACAGTGTCCAGAAAATTGGAGGGAGGCAGGCAAAAAGTTAGGGGTGACTACCCTAAGGCTGTCAGGTCTAACACTTTGGTTCAGCTTTAAGATCCACGTAAAGATCTATATATATCAAAACATACATATATATATATATATATATATATATATATATATATATATATATATATACCTATATATCCGTAGACATCCGAATAGAAGAGCAATAAAAGCTGTGTGTCAGAAACTCCTGACACAATTTATTTTGTTATTATGAAGTCTACTACAAATTAACGCAGTATAACAAAGTGAACAATCCGAAGCACAAAATTAGAGTAAAACACACCGTAACTACTAATGAGACTAAGAACGAATAACGAACATACCTCGAGTGTGGTGGTGGGATGTGTAAGAGGCTCACCTTAACGAAATAGATGCCTCAGCACTGCCTGTCCCACTGCTGTATCGACGTTGTTAGTTTCCTCGAGACAGTAATGCCTCGTAAATGTGTGCTGGCTGGACCATGTTGCTGCTCTACAGATGCTATGTAGTGGTACACCTGCAAAGAGTGCAGCTGAAGTGGCTACCGATCTTGTAGAGTGGGCTCTGACCTTGGTGTGGAGCGGTTTTCCTGCTTTTGAATGGCAGAATTGAATTGCCAGGCCAATCCATCTTGCTATAGTCTGTTTGGACACCGCATGTCCCTTTCTTGTGCCCAAAATGCTACAAATAATTGATCAGATTGGCGGATGGCTTGAGTTTTCTGCAGATAAAACTTTAAACATGTTTTAATATCAAGAGAATGTAACGTCTTCTCTGCTATTGTTTGCGGATTTGGAAAGAAAGTCTTTAAGATGACTGGTTCATTCAAGTGTAACATTGAAGGAACTTTCGGGATGAATTTAGGATTTGTACGCAGGATGACACCTGAGTTTGTGAATTGGAGGAAAGGCTGTTTGACAGTGAAAGCCTGAATGTCGCTGGCTCTTTTTGCTGAAGTAAGAGCTAGCAGTAACGCTGTTTTCCATGAATTGAATTTTAGATCAGCCTTGTGGATCGGCTCAAAAGGAGCTTTCATGAGCTGCATCAAGACAACATTTAGGGCCCATAATGGTGGAGGCTTCCTAACTGGCGGGAAAGCCCGAAAAAGGCCCTTCATGAATTGTTTGACAATTCTTGTAGAACACAATGAGACTCTGTCTGGAGATCTGCGGTATCTGGAGATTGCAGCCAGATGTACCCGAATGGAAGAATATGCAAGTCCTGATTTTGCCAGGAGGAGGAGATATGGAAGTATCTGTTCCGAAGTAGAGGACAAAGGATGTATATCTTCTGCTGCACACCATATACAAAAACGCTTCCATTTCAATTTATAGGTTTTTTTGGTGGTGTCAGCTCTAGCTTTTGCCAAGATGTCTCTACACTCCTGGGAAATGTTGAGATTCAAGTATTCATTGTATTCAGGAGCCAAGCTGACAAATGAAGAGACGACGGATCTGGGTGTCTGACTTGTCCCTGGTGCATCGTTAAAAGAGTCGGACTCTGAGTCGTAGATGTGGCTGTTCGGAGAGCATGAGGAGCTCTGTGTACCAGACTTGTCTGGGCCATCTGGGAGCTATGAGGAGAAGGCGACACCCTTCCGCTTTCAGTTTGTTGATGACTCTCGGAATGAGTGGGATCGGAGGAAAAGCGTAGGCATAAACTCCGGACCATCTCATCGAAAACGCATTCCCCCACGAATCTTTTTGGGGAAGCCAACTTGCGTAAAACTGGCATTTCTTGTTCTCGAGAGTGGCAAATAGGTCTAGGTTCGGTTTGCCCCATAATAGAAAAAGACTGTTGAGAGTTTTTTGGTCTAGTTCCCACTCGTGATAAGGAATCACTGTCCTGCTCAGGGTGTCTGCTAGAACATTGGTTTGTCCTGGCACATGCTCCGCTTTGAGTGAAATATTGTGCTTGATGGCCCATGTCCAAATTTGCTGTGCTAGCTGCGAGAGTTGTGGGGATCTCGTGCCTCCTTGCTTGTTTAGATAAAACATGCTGGTTGTGTTGTCTGTCCTGATTAAGACGCTTGAATTTTGTATTTTTGGCAAGAAAGCTTTTAGAGCTAAGTGTATTGCCTTGAGTTCTAGATAATTGATGTGGAGCTGAGTGTCTTTCACGTTCCAGATTCCGCTGATTTGCAGGTCCTGGCAGTGTGCCCCCCATCCTTCGAGAGAGGCATCCGTTGTTACTATGAAACTTGGTGGTTGAAGAAGAAATGAGAGTCCGTTTGACAAATTGGTTAGAGTCGCCCACCACCTCATGGTGTTCTTCATTAGAGGCGTTATGCGGATCTTGTCTTCGAAAGAACCGTTGACCTGGGTCCATTGTATGTCTAATTGCTCTTGCAGGGGTCGCATATGGAGCCTGCAATCTGGGACTAGCGGAATGCATGATGATATCATCCTGAGCAATGACTTGTAGATGCGGACTGAAACGAACCTTTTTCTGGAGAGGCTGTCTGCCAAGGAGGTTAATTTTTGTTTCCTCTCGTGAGATGGGTACGCTTTGTTGCGGACTGTGTCTAGAATTGCTCCCAAGAAACTTAATACCTGTTTGGGGTGGAGGTGAGATTTCTGGTAGTTGATTACAAACCCCAGACTGTGTAACAATTGAAGGCAATAGGAGATATGACTTGTCACTTGCGATTTCGAGGGTGCCTTTATAAGCCAGCCGTCCAGGTAAGGGAAGACCTGGATACCTGACTGACGGAGATGTGCTGCTACCGGAGCCAACATTTTTGTGAAGATTCTGGGGGCTGATTTGAGACCGAATGGGAGAACCCGGAATTGGAGGTGCATACTTCCCACTCTGAACCTTAGGAATTTGCGATGGTTGCGATATATGGGGATATGAAAATAAGCATCCTGGAGGTCTAGGGATGCCATCCGATCCCCGGTATTTAACAGACGCAGGACATCCTGCAGTGTTACCATCCTGAACGACTGTTTCTTTAGAAACTTGTTTAGTGCTCTCAAGTCGAGGATGGGACGCCAGTCTCCTGAGGGTTTCTTTACAAGGAAAAAACGGGAGTAGAATCCTCTGTTCTTTTGAGATAAAGGGACTGGTTCTACTGCTCCTTTTCTCAACATTACTCTTACTTCCCTGAGGAGTTGGTTCAACCTCGGAGAAGGTGGGCCCAATGGAGGAACAATTGGTGGTGTTTGTGTGAATTCCAGAGTATGACCTCTGGCCACTACATCGAGTACCCATCTGTCCGATGTTATAGTCTTCCATATGGGGAAATAGGAAGTGATGCGACCTCCGACCCTCGATGCTGGTTGGTGGGGAAGCGCAGAGATGATCGTCGGGTCATTGCTTTCTGCCTGTATCTCTTCCTCGGGCAGCTCCTCTTCCTGTAGCTGGATGTTTGTAAGCTGCGGCCGGTGGTAGTCTATAATGCTGCTGTTGCTGATGGTACTGATGTCGTGAGCCTGTGGAGGAAGACTGATATTGTGATCTGTATTGTTGGTATCCACCTCGAAAGGAGTAATTACCTCTACCCCTTGCTCCACGAAAGGGTTGTTTTTTATATTGCAGGGTACCAAGGGATTTTGCCGTATCGGTATCCGTCTTGATAGCCTGCAACATGTCGACATGTTTACCAAACACACTCTCTCCATCGAAAGGCATGTCAAGAACACAACTCTGGACTTCTGGTCTGAATGAAGTAGCTTTAAGCCATCCTTGTCTGCGCAGGACTGCTGCGCCAGCTAATTGTCTAAAGCCAGTGAGAGAAATGTCTATTGCGCTGTCTATAATCTCCGCGGAGACTCTTTCTCCCTCCTGCAAGACCTTTTTTGCTTCCACCTTGACGTCTTCTGGCAGTAAATCTAAAAAGGCAGACATGTCAGCCCACATTTGGCGATCGTACCTTCCCAGGATGGCGAGGGAGTTAGCCGCCTTAACTGTGACTGCAGCAACAGAGGAGAATTTTTTGCCGATATTGTCTAATCTCCTTCCTTCCTTGTCTGGGGGAGACGCAATAGGTGTGGAGGGGTTTTTGGAATGCCGCTGAGCCGCCTGTGATATAACAGAGTCAGGTTTCGGCTGTGAGACTAGACAGGCCGGAGAATCATCTGGGGCCTTGTACTTCTTCTCTAGTCTTGGCATTTGAGAAGGCACTGTTGCCGGATTTTTCATTGCCTTCAAACCCTCCTGCCATAAGAAATCTACAATGGGTATGGCTCTTACAGATCTCTTTGATGGTTCTTTGAAGTTGTACAAAAAACATTCGGTTTCATGAGAAACAATTGCAAGTCCAAAACGTTTCGCCGCCCTCTCTATTAAATTATGGAAACCTCCTATGTCCTCTGGAGGAGAATCTACTGGACCTGCTGGCGGTGGAGATGGTGTGGGGACGAGATAATCATCCCATTCACTAGCCGCCGAATCTCTTAACTCACCCTCTTCCCTTTCGTCGTCTGACGAGGGGCAAGCTTCCTGAGTTTGGCTAGTTATCGGTATACTAGCCTGTGGCGTTTCCGAAAAATTAGAAGTGTGAGTCTGACGAGGTGTCTGGTAGCTCTCAGGTCTAGGCGGCGTGGACTGAGTTGATGGTGGAAACCTTTTATAGTAGTCCTTCAACATATACTGTAGATCTGCTACCAGCGTGCTAGGCATAGCGAGGGGCGATGGTTGTTCTGCCTGTGGATAAGATGTTGAGGCGTAACTAGGCTGGTAATGTTGATCCTCCTCTTCATCAAACTCTTGGCATTTGACATTGAGTTGGGACGGGCTACTAGCTGCCCCAAACATTCCATTGTTTTGTGAGTATGCATCATCGTCCTCATCCTCAAAAAGATGTTGTGGTGGATATGGCAACACTTTACTTGGCGAGGTATGCATTGGCAGAATATTGGATGCCTTGTCACCCATATCAATAAGTGAAAGGGGTAAGAATCTGGTAGAGTCGTCCTGATGGTATGAGGAATAGTGTGGCCAAGTATCCAGGTAGGTGGGTGGCTTGTTCACTGTTAGTTGTGTTGACGATATAATCGTCGACGGTTCCCTCGTCGACGGTTCCCTCGTCGACGGTTCAGTCGTCGACGGTCCCCTCGTCGACGGTCCCCTCGTCGACGGATCTCTCGTCAACGGTTCAGACATTGACGGCGTCTTTGCTAACGGGTCTTTTGTCGACGGATCCTTCATCGATGGCCCCTTCGTCGACGGGCCCTTTATAGACGACGGTCGTTTCGCCGACGTATCTTCTATAGGTGCCGTCGTCGGCAGTGCCTTTTTAAACCTCATTGAGAGGTGCTTCGTAGATGGGAGTGCCCTGGTAGATTGGTGAACCCAGGAGGCCTCCGCTGTCGACGATGTGGTTGCCGACAAAGCTTTCTTAAAAAAAATTGCCGTAATTATCGTCGTCGATGATAACAGCGAAGACGTCATAATCATAGGTGCGACCGGTGTTGTGAACGTCGACGATACTGTAGTCGCTGTTGTCGTCGACGCTGTTGTCGACAGGGTGGTCGTCGACGGTTGTTTTTTCACCGAAAATAGTTTTTCTGGCTCTTTCTGTGGTGACAGAGACAGAGATGGCTTTTTTTAGGTACTTTTTCGGTGCAAAGGCGTCGTAGGTTCTGAATGAACCTTTTTTGGCAAATGTTGAAATGTCTGAGTGGGAAACATCTTTTTTCGCTCCAGTAGAGACTTGTTTTGTCTTTTTGGGCACCTTCCTAGGTGGCTCATCATACCCTCTACTTCTCTCACCTGTTCTCTTATGAGGGCGAGAAGTATGTGATGACGGTTCGCTGTCATCTGAGGAAGGATGTTCCATGGCTTTTTGCTTTTGGAGCCATAAGAGAAGTCTACCCTCACGGTCTTTAAGGGTTTTTTGACTAAAGGTGCGACAGATTTTGCAGTCTCTCACCTTGTGGTCTGGATGGAGGCAGTAGATACACTTCTTGTGGGGGTCATCAACATGCAGTCTCTTCTTCCCACAATTGTCACAGTCTCTAAACAGACCCTTCTTTGTCTTTTCAGACACAGTGAAGCTTTCCTGAGAGAAAAAACAATCTTCAGTCAGAAATAAGGAAAAACTGAGCAGAGCTCAGGGAGACTCCCTTCACACGACGTGCGGTAGAAAATCTGAGGGAATTCAGCCTCTGTTGGGAGTGTTTGGGAGGGGCTGAATCCTGATTGGTGGATACTAAAGGCTGGGTCTTTTCACAAAACAAAGTGGATAGACTGTAAAGTACCCTATGAGGCCTACTAGGGCGTACTGGTTTTACTTTTACTGACTTACTGCTTTATGTATTTAAGTTTACCGTGAGGCTCCCACCTCGACGACGGGGATGATTCAAGCATGTGAATCTATGAAAGATCCAATACTGGAGAACTTGATAAATACCTAAGGAATGGTTCATAAGACTGTTAAAGTCTCCTACGGCATCTCCCCTCTTCTTTGTTTCAAAGGCAAACAGCAAAATAAGAAACTGTATAAACTACAGAGCCCCAAACATTACAATTGAAAATCATTACTCCCCTTCCACTCATTACAGTATTAATTTATACAAAATTGAATCTTCGTGGTGCATTTCATCTGGTACGCATCCGAGAAGGTGATGAGTGGAAAACCGTCTTCAGGACCAAGCCTGGGCTTTTCGAATACTGTGTGATGCCATTTGGTCTATGTAACGCACCCACAGCATTTCCATTTTTGGTAAATGATGTACTTCAGGAATTTCTGGACCATTTTGTCATTGTTTATATTGATGATATTTTGATTTACTCCGACTCACTGGATGAGCACATTATTCATGTAAAGACAATCCTGAGCACTTTACGAAAACATGGCTTTATTGCAAACTTACAAAATGTGAGTTCCACAGCACACAGGTGGAATTTCTAGGTTTTATTCTGACACCCCAAAGGACTGCAATGGCAGAAAGGAAGAGGCAAGCCATTACTAAGTAGCCTACACCTACAACAGTTATAACGATTTTTTGGGTTCACCAATTGTAACAGGCGATTTGTTGACCATTTTCTACTAAAGCAAACCCATTAACTAAAATGTTATGAAAGGGAACTAAGGGCCAGATTTATGGAAAAGTGGCGCAGCGCGGTGCTGCGCCAAAATTGCTAGCGCTGCATCACTTTAGAAACGCAGGGATGCACTGCATTTAAGTGAATACAGCACACCCCTGTGTTTCCCCCATGCTGCCGCTAAATTTAGCTACCAGCGCTAATGCAGGCATCCTTGCACCATCGTGCAAGGATGTCTGCGTTGAGGGGCGCGATTGTTTATGTGCGGGAAGGTGTCCCTTCCTGCACATAAACAATCGCTAATGGCCCCTTGGCACTTCTGTGCGTGTTGCATGGTGCCAAAGCGTCATTTTCAAAGGATTCTAGCATTTTTATCTTTCTATGCGTACTGCACAAAGCAGCACGCATAGAAAAAGCTAGATATGAGGAGGGCTCCTCTTGAGCCCTGCTAACGCCACCCCTGGGGTGGCATTAGATTTTGGCGCTGCCTCAGGTTTACAAAATTTCATAAATCTGAGGCAGCGTCAAAATGCAATGGTTGGTGCTGTGGCATGCCCACAGCAACACCCATTGCATGCCCCTTCCACACACAATGCTGCTTGGGAAGGGGCTGTATTTACAAGGTGGTGTTAAGCCACAAAAGTGGCTTAACACCACCTTGTAAATATGGCGGGTGCTTAGCGCCACAGGAGCGTCACAAAAAGTGACACTCCTGTGGTGCTAGGGGCCTATAAATACGGCCCTAAATTCCTTTGAACCTCAGAAACTGAGCAAGACTTTCAGAGTATTGAACAAGCATGTGTTTCAGCCACAATTCTGCAACACCCAGATACTACCCAACCTTTTATCATAGAGGTTGATGCCTCAGAAACAGCTATTGGTGCCATTCTGTCCCAAAGGGATACTCAGACTGGTCAATTACATCGGTAATGTACCTGTCAAAAAAGGAATTATCTAGCGAACAGCACTACACTATAGCTTTAAAAAAGAGTTACTGGCTATTCGCTCAGCCTTCAAAGAATGGCGATATTATCTGCTGGGGTCTAAACATCCAGTTACGCTTTACACAGACCATAGGAACTTTCAATTTTTATGATATGCACAAGCGCTGACACCGAGACAATGACAGTGGACTCTGTTTTTCTCAGAACTTGATTTTATCATAACTTTTCGCCTTGGTAGAGCCAACAGTAAGGCTGATGCCTTATCCAGACAAGACTGTACATCAAACAAAAAAATGACTTGAAACAAACCCTATGGTCCCTCAAGAGGAGATAATCAGCATTGCCCATTCGGAATGCTTTTTAGACCAGATTTAACAAGCCTTGCCTATCTTAAAACTGAACTTAAGAAAAACACAAAAAGAAGGCTTATCAATCCAAAATACCTTGCCTTTTCAAGGATCAAGATTATACCTACCTACCATTATGTTACAAAAAACGGTCCTCAAATGGTGCCAGAAAGATCAGCCAGGTCAGATTTGCTCATTAAAACTAGTTAGTAGGAATATTTGGTAACCACATTGGAGAAAAGACACCATAAATTACATTTGCTATTGTGATACATGCATTAGAGAACAGTTGGACTGTACGCCGAAGAAAGGATTTTTATAACCATTGTCAACACCCAACAGAGAATGGGAAGACATATCTTGGATTTTATCACAGCTTTGCTTAAAGACCATAAAATGGATACCATCCTAGTAGCTGCAGCTTGCTAATCTAAGATGGCCAATTTTATCCCTTGTGCAGGTCTGCCCACAGTGGCTGAGACAGTAAGGGTATTAGTACAAAATGTAATGCGCTACCATGGACTCCCAAAATCTATAATTTCTGATCATGGCACTCAATTTACCTCAAGATTATAGAAGGCTTGTAATGCCTTGCAGATTAATACCAATCTTTCAACAAGTTTTCTGATGGCCAGACCGAACAAGTAAACAGGGATCTAAAACAATATCTATGATGCTACTTATCTAATGTACCTGGTTCATGGATAACCATTCTCTGGGCAGCAGAGTTTGCCTACAAGATGTACAATACATCCACTCACATCACCCTTTTTTTGCTAATTGTGGATGTCATTCAAATTTTTTTACTCCTATCTCCATCAACATCTTGCGCTATTAACCAGAAAGTTACAACAAAATGTAGACATCAAAGCTAAAGGCCTGTACAAATAAGTAAAAAATTGCTGACAGAAAGACACAGCCATACAAACCAGGAGAGCATGTCTGGTTATCTACGAAAAATATTAAGTTCAAGAATCAAAACTTATTTCATCCAAGATTTATTGGACCATTTGAAATTCTTAAACAAATATCAATCCAGTAGCATACAAACTGAAACTACCTGCATTGTTAAAGATCCATCCTGTATTTTATACCTGTTTGTTAAAGCCTTCCCAAGACAGTCAGTCAAGACATCCTTTACCAATCATGATGCAAAGGCAACCAGAATATGAGGTGAATACCATTAGACATTCGTCACTGCCATGGCAAACCATGGTACCTTGTCGCCTGGAAAGGTTATGGTCCTGAAGAAGATTCATGGGAGCCACTTGAAGCTATTCATGCAACCAGATTGCTTCAATGTTCATCATATACACTACTCATCCATTGCCTGTCCTATGTGAATTGGGCTCCTGGAGGGGGTGTGATGTCATGGCACTTTCCTCATGACCAAATACTAGCTCTCTCAAAAGATGTTCATTTGGCACCTATTAATTTTTATCAAAGGAACTGTTTGCATTGACTGACACTGACGTTCACAAAGAGTTATTAACCAGTGTAGCTTTAAAGATTTGTTAACAGGTTGTATTGGGCACATGTATATTATAAAATACAATACAAAGCCAGAAAGACTTAAAAGATGCAGCCCATCTCACACACCGAACATTATATGTGCACTGAAACTGTAGCACTAGTCCTTTCTTTATGTTTACGACCCCTTTCCTTATTTTCGTTCCTTTCTCTCCGTTTATAGTTCCAGAAAAGTGTGTATTGCGTCTTGTGGTCACACGCCACTGCCAAGCTTTAGAGTGACATCACAGTTGTCATGGCAACACAGTCATGTATAAATAATGGCCACGCCCAATAACAGATGCTTGCAGTTGAGAATCCTTCGTCAAGCAGCACTCGGGGATTAATCGGCAAGCATGGTAAGGCATATTGAGTTGATGCTCTGTGTCTTTTGATTCAAGTTCAGTTATGACAAATTCTGTTGCAATAGACATTCTTAGAGCTTGAAGTGGCAAATGTAAAATAGAGCAATTGAAGCGCCTATTGTATTTCAGGTTTCTGTTGAAGCCCTTACTGTATTGCTAAAAATGGTTATAGCGCTTATAACCTTGGATGCCATATAGTACCTGTAGCGCAACTGTGGAACATTTCTGAAACATTTATAACCTCCGATGTCATATACATATTGTAGCGCATTTGTGGAACATTTCTGAAATGCTTATACCCTTTGATTTCTTATACAGATTGTAGTGCATTTATGGAACTTTTCTGAAACACTTATAACGGTGTACTCGATTAGGTGTCTTGGTGGAACGCTGAATATTAATGCTCAAAATCCAGGAAACCTTGGCAACAGGAAATCAGAAATATTGTACATAGTATTATATAGGTATTGAATTTCAGGAGCTTGTGGATTTCGCTGAGACTATTTTCTCTATGCACAACTAAATCATGAGATGAACTCTTTATGCAACAAACTATTGTCTGCCTGAGATCTCATTGATAATCATTGATACTTAGCCCTTGAAAAATTACACCATTTATTTTCAGGTAAACCAATGACATTAATATCATTTATATATATGCACTGTTGAGTGATTATGTGATTGCACCATGGTCTCAGGAAGCCTCAACTAATCATCCCACAACATCTGTTCCAGGTCTCCTGCCTCAGAATACCCTCCCTAATTCCCTTCCCTTCATCTAGCCAGTCCAATCCTCTTGTGTTCATTAACACAGAGTTGGTGCTGCTGGAAGGTTGACCTTGAGGGTACTGCTCTTTAGGAACTGTGAGCCTGCCTGTAACCGGCAGATATGGGGGTGAATAATGGTGCAAGGAGATAAGTATGGTGATGGTAAAGCAGACTGCAGGTCTGTGTGCGACCAATCCAGAGGTGAGTCCCCAGACCAGATGAACACTCAGATGTGACCCGATAGTCCCCAAGGGGTGAACTGCACCTCACTGGGAGAGAGGGCTTGCCAGCTACAGCCCCTCAGTAGTGGTAGTGTGAGGTAGGGGGAGATGGTGAATAACTTGGAACATGGATAAATGGGTAATGATTGCAATTGTGAACCTGATGCAAGACACACAAGACGCTTGGAAATAGTGTAATAACATAAGGTTATACATTAGGGATAGTTAGGGGAGCTGGGATTGGCCTTTCCCGGGATGCCATGACCACTTCAGGTTTTGAGGTGCATGGGGAGGGCTTCCCCCACGTACTTGATTCACAAGCATTAGGATTGTATTTCTGTATTTTGGGGGTTATTATGATTACAGGATCAGAAAGCAGAGGACTGAGTTGGGCGGGACGACTTCAGAATGTTCCCAAGTGTTTACCTGGGGAGGGGAGCAGTTAGGGGGCAGGGTTGGCAGTGTAAAGTTTTAAGTAACTGTGCCACTTATTTGGTTGTCTCACTATTAGAGTGCCTCACAATGTTTGGAAGAGTTTCATGGCTAAGGGGGAAGGGGAGTGGGGAGACTGCAACCTGGTAATTGTGAATCCACTTTACCCATGACTTTGGATAAATATAATATCCTCACCTGGAATGTCCATAACATTGGAACATATGTGAAGAGACACAGGATTCTAATATTTCTATGTAGACATACATGCATGACTCCAGGATACATGATTAAAAGACACAGAGTGAAAAGCTGACAAGTACATTGAGGAGACAACTGTATTTGTCCACATATTCAGCATATGCCAAGGAGAGGGAGTGGGGGTGGCCTGGGGTCCATGTAGGTGGCTTCCAGGGGTCCCTTCAGACTTGCGTACTCAGAAGCAGATGTAGAGGGAAGGTATATCGTCTTGCAGGAACATTAGATAGGAAACAGCTAAGCATCCTCAATGTTGATACTTCAAATACAGATGATGGAAGCTTTTTCTTCAATATTCAGCATTTATTATTGGACTGCCTTGGGTTTCCAGCACTGTCGGCTGGGGATTTTAACTGTTTACTGGATGGGGCCCTTGAAAGGCATCCTCCGAGACCTGACAAAAAAGTTTACATGGTGGCCACAGTGCAACAAGTAATATCTCCCACTGGCAATGTGGATGTCTGGGGTGTGCTCCACCCACTGAACAAGGAATAATCATGCCGCTCCAGGACTCATCACATGTATAGCAGACAAGATCAGGGGCTTGGCTCAGAGGGTATACTAACTGAGACAGGGGAAGCACGGTATCTGGCAAGGTATTTATGGGACCATTCCCCTCCAAGGGTGGAACTCGACTGGGGTGATGGACGAGTAGAGTTCGTCCCATGTAGGATGCCACCAGGGGTCTTACTGGACCATCAGTGTCGGCAGGACCTCAGCCTACAAATAGGGGCCTACTGTGTTCAAATAGATGGAGTTTGGAAAGCACTTCTGCTCCTGGGTTAAATTGCTCTCCATGAACCCCAGGTCTTGGGTGCAAAACAGCAGAGTGGTGTCGGGGGCCTTTGGAATACAGCATGGCACCAGACAGGGATGTCCGCTTTTGTCACTCGTGTTTACATTGGTGCTGGAGGTGCTGGCCATCAGACTGAAGGCGGCAATGAGGGAATCCAGCTGGGAGACAACACACATGCTTTCACTTTATGCTGATTATGGCTTTTACTTAAAGAGACCAGTGGGATCTGTCCCAACACTAATGGCACACCCAGAGGAGCTTGATAGGATAGCGAGATTGAGACCTAAAAGAACCAAGAGTATTCTGTTTCCTCTGGGTACACTGGTGTGGTCCCCTATGGGCCACATGCCAGATTTGGGCCTACTATGGGAGAAGGACAAATGTAGCTACCTCTGCATATTGGTGCCAGCCATACTTGAGAAACAATATGCTTGTAATATCGAGAGGATGTTGGCGGCACAGCATATGTCTATTCAATTTGGGCTGGCTTGCTCCTGGCCACCCTGGGGAGGGTTGCTAGTGCCAAGATGGTCTTTCTCCTCTCATGTCTCTATGTGCCACAGAACTCCCTGTCCCCCATCCCTTGATCTTTCAAGAGCTTAAACAGCCTTTTGGCATTGCTGATATGGATGGGCAAAAGACATTATGTAGCTCTCGACATCTTAAACCTGGAACAAGAGGAAGGGGGACTGGAACTACTAGACATGTAGTTAGATTACTATGCAGCACATATCCAACGCGCGACTAAATGGGTAGCTGAAACAGACAATAGTGCAGCCGACACACCAGGATATATATCTGATGGAGCTATTGATGAGAGGCTCAAGCCTAGAGGAAGGAATTCCCTTTCCTGTGATTAATCTCCAGGGCCCTCCAACACCCACCATTCTCTAGGGATCTGGAGGTGTGGACAATGAATCCACTTAAAGATTTTTGGTCCACCATGTCCATCACTTGGTGGAAAGTGGGAGGTTGTAGACTGCTTGGAGATTTGTATCTAGATGAACGCTTCCTCTCCTATCAGATGGCACAGGAAACTTTCACCTGGGGCCAGTGCCAATGAATGTATGATGGAACAACGAATGCTGGAACCACGCATGCCTGAACAGCGCGGTCTGAACGACGACTGCGTTATCATGAATGCCTTAACCACGCATGCCTAACAATTTTTTGTTGTAAAAGCATGCCTACTAAAGCATGTGTGGGAATAGCATGCGTGGTTCTAGCATGGGACCCCCCACCTGCACTAAGGCCCAGCAGTACCCCACCCCTAATACTAAAACTACCTGAACCCCAACCCCTAAAATAAAACTACCCCCGATACCTCCCACCCTGAGCCCTAAACCCTTCCCCGACCTCCCCCACCCACCCTAAAAACAATTAACCCCCCGACCCCGCCCCTAAAAATCAAACTACCCCGATGGCCCCACCCCCAAAAACCAAACTACCCCCAACCCCAAAAACAAAAATACCCCGATCCCCCACCAGTAAAAACCAAACTACCCTGATCCCCCACCTCCCACCCCAAAATCCAAACTACCCCAACCCCAAAAACCAAACTATACCGATCCCCACATCCAAAAACCAAACTACCCCGCTCCCCCACCCCAAAAACCAAATTACCCCACCCCACCCCCAAAAACAAAAGTACCCCGAACCCCCACCCCAAAAAACAAACTACCCCGATTCCCACATCCCCTACGACCAAAAACCATACTGTCCCGATCCCCCACCTCCAAAAACCAACCTACCCCGATTACGCACAGCCCCATAAACAAAACAGCCCCACCCCCAAAAACAAAAGTATCCCGATTCCCCCGACCCTTAAAAAGCAAAATACCCTGATCCCCCACCCCGCAAAAAAAAACTACCTGCTCCTCCAACCCCAGAAATCAAATTACCCCAACCCAAAAACAAAAGTACCCTACCACCCCCAAAAACCAAACTACCCCAATCCCCTACCCCAAAAACTAAATTACTCTGCCCCACCCCAAAAACAAAAGTACACCGGTCCCACCACCCCCAAAACTGTCCTGACACCGCCACCCCGCCCCTAAAAACAGAACTTCCCAGATCCCCCACCCCTAAAACCAGAACTACCCCAATCCCACCACCCTTGCCCCTAAAAAACAAACTAACGCACCCCAACCCCAAAACCCACCCCTAAAACTACCCCCCAACCCTGCCCCAGCCCCACTTACCTGACCGAGTCCTCTCCCGATGCACTCTCCCTTTTTCTCTGCCTCAACCGCTCATGTGCATTGTTCAGCACATGCGTGGTTAAGGCAGAGAAAAAGGGAGTTGTTAACGCAAGGGTGATTCCACTAGCATTAACAACGTAATCATTGTTCCGGACGTTTCCCAGTGCCAACACCTACTATATGCCTAAATTGCATAAAGTGCAAGGGAAATTTGGAGGGACTTTTTGGAGGCGCCCCCACTATCTGAGATCCTTCAGGAGCTCCTGAGCATGGGGGAGGGAGGTCACCTAGGCCCTCATTACGAGTTTGGCAGTGACAGGTCCGCAACAATGGCGATCCGACCACCAACAGGTTGGTGGTACAGACTGCCGTATTACGACCGTGGCGGTGAACAGGCCAGAACACACCCAGGTCACCGCCTGTACCGCCAGTGAGGGCTGACAGCCGCCGTCGGCAGTTGCCATCTTTAAGCTGGAGGATAGGAACTTACCGCCCACCGTATTACGGCTCAGCATACCACCACGATTTCTGGGGCAGGTCAACCTCCACCCTAAGCCTAGTGGAAGGGAACAGTATGCAGGGAAACACTCACCGCAGGGACAGAGGAGGCTGCCAACGACATGGAGCGTGAACTGGAGACCTTCTCAATGCTAGTACCTACAAGCCACCTCCAGGACTTGCAGTTCTGATGAAGATGACAATGGTGAGTACCCCACATACCACGGAAGGCAGGGAAGGGGACAATTACACACCCACATGCCACATACACACCCGACACCGACTGCCATGCCCACACACAAACACACACACACAGCAACACCCCTCCCCATATACACACACACACACACACACGTACTCACACTACACTCACAACCAGAACACACACCACACCCAACACACGTCACTTACACACCAAACAATGCCACATGTAAACACACGACAGCACTCATACCCAGCCACACACAAACTGATCACAAAACCACGGCCGACACAGACATCAGGTAGAAGACAGGTATACCAGACACACATACTGTACACAACCACAAGTGCTATCCACAAATACACTGCTACCATACTATGATGCCATCGTCCATACCACACCATGCACAGCTGAACACAAATATCAATCACACACACTATCCACACCAACTCCCAAACCCACCACCACACATACACCACTTCACACACAAATACAGACAGGGACAAAGCTAGGAACATAAGTGATGTTGCCACACAATCACAGTACACATACTGTACACAACCACAAGTGCTATCCACAAATACACTGCTACCATACTATGATGCCATCGTCCATACCACACCATGCACAGCTGAACACAAATATCAATCACACACACTATCCACACCAACTCCCAAACCCACCACCACACATACACCACTTCACACACAAATACAGACAGGGACAAAGCTAGGAACATAAGTGATGTTGCCACACAATCACAGTACACATGCACATATGAGAAAAATGAGCCACATACCTGTGTACATGAGGCAGCCATAGTCAAATGCAGGACAACTTAAATTGCACCAACTGGGCGGGTTGGGTATATTATTAACAAGAACAAAAGGGGAAACAGCAACTATGTACAAAGCGGGCCATTTGGCAGTTAAATGGTCCATGTTCATGTGCACAACAGTGCTAACAAGGGCCCAACTTGACTCCTTACACAACCATAGTCTCCACAGGGCAGGGGCATCAATGGGCAGGCACCTCAGGGCGCAGGGGGAGGGGTTGGTGGTGTGGACTCAAGAAGGGTTTTTTTTGGGCTTTAGCGGGGGGTTTGGCCTTAGCTTTTGAGGGAGGGAGAGTGGGTTTAGACCGGTGGGTGGGAGCGGGATCAGGCCTCTTCACAGGTGTCTTCTTGGAGGGGGAAGGGACATGGGAACCGGAAAGAAGGTCTAGGGAGGGTTGTGAAACAGAGGTACTGGGGAGTGAGGATGCAGTGCTTGCGGGTGTGTGGGAAGACAGTGGAGCATGTGGCTGTTGTTCTGTTTGTATCTGTCTGTTGAGTGTGTGCATGGCTGCGGTGTGGCTTGTGGTGCCTGTGTGTGTCCTTGTGTGGCATGAGTGTTGTTCTGTGTGCATGCTGTTTGGTTTGTGTGTTTGGGATGGGTGAGGGGAGAGGGGTGCTGGATGGGGCACAGGTGGGCAGAGGTGGGACAGATGTTCTAGGGACATTGGCTGCCTGAAACGATCTCTGGACGCCAGACAAGACATGGTGAATGCCTTCCAGGTAGGCATTGGTTTGCTGCATCTAGAATGCCAGCCCCTGGATGGCATTCACGATTCTCTGTCCTACAGAGATGGTTCTCAGGAGGTCAATAGCCTCCTCACTGAGGGCAGGAAGGCTGACTGGGGCAGGGGCTGAGGTGCCTGTGGCAAAGGAGATGCCCACCCTCATGGGTTCCCTCAGCGTCGGTGGACTGTGCCTCCTGGGTCCCGTGAGCTGCAGCATCCCCACTCGCTGGTGCCTCTGCTCCTTCACCTGATGATGCCGATACACACAAGGACACAATAAAACAGAGAGGGAGTGGGGAGACAAAGAAAGGTATTCAGGCTGTGAGTAACTCAACTATGATGCAGGAAGGGACACATGCAGTACACCTCAGTCTAAGACCTCACCTCCCATAGCCTTTGCACTACAGGAATTTGCCATTGGTAGGGATTAAACCTGCCACTTTGGAGTACACTACACTGACAGTGGTGCCGTACAGATTCACTGTACATGTCCTGCAAATCCAACTGAGGAACATATTCACTGCTCAGATGTATTGAGCATCACTACGTCACTTTGCTAGACAACAGGAACACTACCTGACTGACTGGTCTACCCAATTCCACCGAACCTGGGTACACATGCCACCTACATAGCATAGTAATGAAAGCTGGTCAAGAGGCTGAACACCTGCATACCCTGATATTTACCATCCTCCCAATACAGTTGGCATGAAGGACAGTGTGAGAACTCACCCCCTTGTGGCTGCTGTGGTGCTTTCAAGTGCACATCCAACGCTGGGAAGGCCACTGCCAATATGAAGGCCATTAGGGGGCCAGGATCTCACGTGCACCCCTACCTCCTTGGGAGGACGTCCCCAGCTGGGCTTCTGTGGTCTTCGAGAACAGCGTATCAGGTCCTCTCACTGTTTCCTGCAGTGGGTGCTCCCCCGGCTACAGACCCCCAGGGTCCGCACATCCTTGGCGATGACTCGTCATAAACCCTTCTTATGATGGACGCTGATCTACATGGGAGACATATAGGAAAACACATTTATGTAGACTTACCACATGCATACTGATAGGGTACAACCGCTCTGACATTAGTCCACCATACATTCCAACATCTTCCTACAGGTTCACATTAATGGCCTATTCCACTACTATACGCTTGGTGATCCTACATACACACTGTTAGAAATGGGGTCTTTGGTTGGCAGTCAGGTTACCCCCTGTCCAAGCAAGGACCCTCACTCTAGTCAGGGTAAGTCACACACAATCCAAATGATCCTGTGCCCACCCTCTGGTAGCTTGGCACTGAGCAGTCAGGCTTAACTTAGAAGGCAATGTGTAAAGTATTTGTGCAATAAATCATACAACAACACAATATAGCACCACAAAAATACACCACAATGTTTAGAAAAATATATAATATTTATCTGGATAGTCACAGGTCAGAAACAATTAGAATGCAATAAGTATACGTTTAAATATTACTGGGAAAGTAATATAAAATGTCTTTAGAATTTTAATATTACTGCAAAAGCAATGTAAAGTTTATTAAAGTCTTCTAGAAACAACAAGTGTCTCTTGCAGGGCAAAGTACCTGGTTTGCGTTGAAAAATCCTCACAAGGGGCCGCAGAGGAGGAGATGCGTGGAAAACAGGTAGGTGTGCGCTGGTTTTGCCCCTTCGCACACGGACTTGCGTCAATATTTTCCACGCGGGGAAGCCGTGCGTCGATTTCCGGTGTGCGGACTCAGATCCTCTTCGGGTTGCGGGGTTTTTGGACGCCTGGGGTCAATGCGTGGAAAATCCCGGGCTTACGTCAAAGTCACAGTCACAAGCGCTGCGTTGATTCCAGTGGGCGATGTGGGGAAATTTCTCCCGCACGGCAGACGCAGCGTTGATTCCTCTCTGGAAGTCGGGCTGCGTCGTTCCGGGTCGGCTGTGCGTCGATCCAGTGGGCCGTGCGTCGAAGTTCCGGTTGAGTCGCAGGCGCTGCATCGATCTTCCTCTTGAGGAGTCGGGCAGCATCGTTCCGGATTCGGCGTTCGGTGATTTTTCACTGTGGTGCAGGCTGTGCGTCGTTTTTCGGCGAACGAGAAATTTCTTGCAGAGATTAAGTCTTTTCTGGTCCTGAGACTTTAGGGAACAGAAGGCAAGCTCAATCCAAGCCCTTAGAGAGCACGTCTGCAGCACAGCATGAGGGCAGCAAGACAGCAGGGCAACAGCAAGGCAGGAGTCCTTCACAGAAAGCAGTCAGGTGAGTCCTTTGGGCAGCCAGGCAGTTCTTCTTGGCAAAATGCAGGTTCTGGACAAGTTCCCCTTTCAGTTCAAGACTGTCTGCCAGGGTCCCAGTAGCGGGTGTGGCAGTCCTTTGTGTGAGGGTAGGCTACTCTCCATTGTCATGTGTCAGGCCCTCCACCCTCCCAGCCCAGGAAGACCCATTCAAAATGCAGATGTATGCAAGTGAGGCGGAGTATCCTGTGTTTGGGGTGTGTCTGAGTGAATGCACAAGGAGCTGTCAACTAAACCCAGCCAGACGTGGATTGTAAGGCACAGAAAGATTTACGTGCAGAGAAATGCTCACTTTCAAAATGTGGCATTTCTAAAATAGTAATATTAAATCAAATTTCACCAGTCAGCAGGATTTTCTATTACCATTCTGGCCATACTAAATATTACCTTCCTACCCCTTTCAGATCAGCAGCTACCACTCAAACACTGTATGAGGGCAGCCCCAATGTTAGTCTATGAAGGGGGCAGGCCTCACAGCAGTGTAAAAACGAATTTAGGAGTTTTATACTACCAGGACATGTAAACTACACAGGTACATGTCCTGCCTTTTGCCTACACAGCACCCTGCCCTATAGGTTACCTAGGGCATCCCTTAGGGGTGTCTTATATGTAGAAAAAGGGGAGTTTTTAGACTTAGCAAGCACTTTTAAATGCCAAGTCGAATTGGCAGTTGAAACTGCACACACAGGCCTTGCAATGGCAGGCCGGAGACAAGGTTAAGGGGCTACTTAAGTGGGTATCACAATCAGTGCTGCAGCCCACTAGTAGTATTTAATCTACAGGCCCTGGGCACCTATAGTGCACTTTACTAGGGACTTATAAGTAAATTAAATAGTCCAATTGGGTATGATCCCATGTTACCATGTTTAATGGGAGACAGCATATGCACTTCTGCACTGGTTAGCAGTGGTAAAGTGTGCAGAGTCTAAAAACCAACAAAAATAGTGTCTAAAAAGTGGAGGGAGGCAGGCAAAAAGTTAGGGGTGACCACCCTAAGGCTGTCAGGTCTAACACACACACACCCACAGCAATCGTACTCACTGCAAGGACACTGTGGATCCACTCACCTGCTCCTCTGGTCACCCATACAACTTGGCATACAGGGGTAAGACCCCGTCTACAAGCTTGGTCAGCTCCCCCTGAGTGAAGGCTGGGGCCCTCTCCCCTGTTGCACGTGCCATCTTCGCAACCAGATGCAGGACACAGCAGCACACAGGTTGAGTGCAGGAGTCAAGTGGCAAAGGAAAATCAAAATGGTGGTGACGACCGCAGTGGTTCGCACCATCGGCGATCATTATTGTCTGCTGTTCTCTTAGACACCAATGTTAACTAATGAGAAATTGCACGGCGGTACAGACCACCTAACGGCATGACGACTAACGCCAGCGGAGACATGCCACTTCCATCTGTCCTCTGCTTGTGAGACAGGAGACTACCATTTGAAGTGCAAAATGTATTAAGAGTTCAGTCTCTATGCGCCGTCCTTGCTGTCATATTTGATTGTAATTGTTGAGTACATAAGTCATACACAGCTATGCAAGCCATATGTCTTGTGTGCCACTAGTTGGATGCATATGTAGGTTGGATCCCACTGTGAACACTCGTCGATTGTCACAATGTAAGCTGTATAAAACTCTTCCATGAGTGGAAGGCTACGTTAGTGCAATTGTGTGTGCGTCAACATCATTTGTAATGCGTGGTCATAGTGACATATTTTTGTTGGCACTCCCTAGGTACCGACCCATGTGGAGACTGAGGAATGCACCGGTGTACCGGCTCCTAGTTGACCTGGCAACCATGGAGGAACAACACATTTTACTGACCTACCGTCTGACCCGGATTACTATATGTGAACTGTGTGCACAACTGCAGCTAGATCTAAAGCCAGCTCTTTGTAATCCCTAGGTTGTTCCCCCTACTGTGCAGGTACTATCTGTGCTACATTCTCTGGCCACTGGGTCATTTCAGGCAACAGGGGGCTTGGCAGCTGGTGTGTCACAGCCAATGATCAGCAACATCTTAAGGGATGTCGGGACTGCCTTGCTAAAATACCTCCACAGCTACATCAAATTTCCCCAAACTGGTGACTTGCCCACTGTGAAATCTGCTTTCTATGCCATTGAACACATTCCTCATGTGATTCGGGCTATAGATGGCACCCATCTTCCCTTCATTGCTCCTAGGGTAAATGAACAAGTGAACAGGAATAGGAAAAGTTATCACTCCATTAATGTACAGGTGGTGTGTCTTGCAGACAAGTACATCTCCCAAGTGATTGCAAAATTCCCTGGATCTGTGCATGACTCTTCCATTTCGAGGAACAGCAGTGTCCCACACCTGATGGCCCAAGTACAAAGAGAGAAAGCCTAGCTTGTGGGTGAGTGAGACATGACAGTGCTGTAGCTAGCAACTTGCCTTTTCTACTCGTTACCCTCTAAACAACGGTGATATGTGCTATGTGTACCCACTCTTCCCAGGTGGTTCTGGCTATCCTAACCTGTCCTGGCTGTTGACACCAGTGAGGGTATCCCAGGACAGGAGGTGACAATCGCTACAATAAGACACATGGCAGGACAAGAAGAGTCATTGAGAGGACCTTCGGCCTACTGAAGGCAAGATTCCAGTGCCTGCATGTCAGGCAGATCCCTTTGCTACTCCCCAAACAAAATATGCCAGATCACCGTGGCTTGTTGTATGCTGCACAGTTTGGTATTAAGAAGGCGTGTACCTCTACTGGAAGAGGAGGAATGACCTGATCCACTGGTGGAAGCTGAGGGGACAGAAGACAGTGATGAAGAAGGGGAGGAGGATGATGTGGACTACAGAACTCACCTCGTTCAGCTGTACGTCCAATGAGGTCAAGGTACTTTTTGCCTACTGTATCCCACAACATTGCCTACTTAGATGTGTGTTCGATTGACAGATTGTACTACCAGTGCTAGAGACACAGCAGTGTGTGTGGTGCAATGTGAATACTGTCACATACCCCTTACTGCTTCAATTGTTTGAGGACTCCCAAAGGTAGTTCACACACAGAAGTCATGTTTTCCTGTCTTCACATGTATGGAGTGTTTGGACATGCTGTGTGGACAGAGGGTGTGGGCCAGTTTTGCGGTCAGTATTTGTCACTTAACATCTCAGTACTTGCACACCGACCTAGGGTCCTCAGCTGATGTGGATGGCCCTCCAGTTGTACCAATGTGCAAAGCTGCATTTTGGAGTTTCTGGTGTGTAGTGCAGTTGACCTATGGTAATACTGGTCAGTCAGGAAGTGACAGTACTCTGGCACTGATGTACAACTTTGGATACAAAGCAGGTACATGTGTCATGTAACAAACTGTACCTCAATGTGTGCTACATATCTGTCCCTCACAGGTCTTTCTATGGTGGGATTCCCGTTTGCCAAGCCTTGCACATGGAGGATTTGGATATTCCTGGTGCAAGTTTTAGGAAGCCATATCACAGATTTGGAATTATACATACCTGCAAACTATCAGGCTAACCAATTTCAGGTACTGTTTCAACATATGACATTGATAAAGTTGTTCATCACATGAATACATAGTGAATAAAGCACAAATACATTGGGTGTGATTGCACAGTGTTTATTAGGTGAATCAAAACGAGGGATGGGGAAATGCTAGGGAGTGGACAGATGGTGGACAAAATTGTCAGTTTGGTGCTCACAGCTATTGGTGGCACAGGTTCAGAGTCCATGGGGCCATTGGAAAATGGAGCAATGACAGTAGAAAGTCAACAAGGTGAGTCAGTGGCACACAAGGGAGAAAGTTCAGGAGAGGATCACTTTCTGGCGGTGGGTTTGGTCTTGGCTACAGTCTCTGAGGGGTGTCTGGCTCGAGGGCCACATTTGCGAAGGGGTTCATGTGCTACGGAGGAAGGGGTGCTGGTGTCCTGTAAGTACCCTGGCAGGGCCACCAGTCTGCTACCAGCATCAGATGTGGATGGCTGGGGTTGTCTTGTGGCTTGTGGAAGGGGCGTGCATGTGGGTGGAGAGCTCACGCAGGACTGTTGTCATGTCCTGCAGCACCCCTGTGATGGAGGCCATGGCGCATTATGGTGCATGCATTGTGCCACTTTGTAAACATGGTGCGGGGAAAGGGCCACCTTAGAGCTGCCTGAGCGTCAAAGAAATTACACTAAGGCTGCACTAAAGTAGCGCAAGGGGCTCTTAAATCTGCCCCATGTATACTCAAGATGTCACTTCACTCTACATCTCTCCACTTTACAACACTCTACTCCACTCTATGCCACGCCACTTCATTCTAAGCCACCCCGCTCTACAACATGCTACTCCAATCCTCTCCCCTCTAAGACACTCTTATGACACTCCACCACACTCTACCCCCTCCACTCCACACTACCCCAATCTACTTCAGTCAAATCTACCCCACTTCACTGCAATCTACCTTACTCTACTACTTAATCTACTCCAGTTTAACCCACTCCAGTCTATGCAAAAATCTACCCCATTCCACTCTACCCATTCCATTTCAATCTACCGCACTGCCATCCACCCAATCTACTCCACTCTACCCCACTCCACTCCAATGAACCCCACCAACCCAACTCCAATCTACACCACTCAACCACTTCACTCCACTCTACCCCAATCTACCCCACCTAAATATACTCCATTCCAATCTAGCCCATTGCACTCCACTCAATCTACCCCGCTCCACTCAATCTTCCCTACTCTAATCTACCCCAATTGTCCACACTCTACTCTACTCCACCCCACCCCAATCTACCCCACTCCAGTCTACCTGACTACACTCAATCTAACTCACTCTACCCTCTACACTCCAATCTACCCCCCTCCACTATACTGCAATCTGCTCTAATCCACTGGACGCTACCCATTTCACTCCAATCTATTCCACTCTGCCACAATACCCTCCACTCTGCAACATACCACTCCTCTTCACTCTAAGACCCTCTATGACACGTCACTCCACTTCACACCCTTCCACTCTATGCCCCTACACTCCACGAAACCTCAATCTAGTTAAGTCCAATCTACCCCACTCCACTCCAATCTTACTCACTGCAATTCACTACCACCTACCCCACTTCTCTCCAATCTACCCAGCTCTACACAAGTTTACCATGCTCGTCTACCCAAATCTACCCCACTCCACTGCACCTCATTCCACTCTACCACAATCTATCCCACTCCACACCAGTTTACCCAATGCAATCAACACAATCTACTTCACTCTATCCCAATCCATCCCACTTCCTCAAAGCTACTCTACTCCATTTCACTCCAACCTTCCCCAATCTACCACACTCCAGTCTACGCCACTCCACCCAATCTATCCTACTCCACTCGACTCAATCTAACCCACTCTACCCTCCTCTCCAATCTACCTCATTCCACTATGCCACAATCTACCTTGATCTACTTTAGTCTACCCACTCCGATCCAATCTACATCACTCCATATCAATCTACCATACTTCACTCTATCCCATTCCCCCCACTCTAAAGCCACTTGATTCTACAACACTCCACTCTACGACATGCCACGCCATTCTCTGGCACTCCACTCTACGACATGCCTCTCCATTCTACATTACAACCTTCCACTCTCCGCCCCTCCACTCCAATCTACCCCACTTCACCCCAATCTATTTAAGTTTAACCTACCCCACTCCACTTAAATCACCACAATCTACCCCACTGCACTTCACTACAATCCACCACAGTTCACTCCACTCTACCCCACTCCAGTATACCCAAATCTACCCTATTCCACTCCAATTTCTCCCACTGCAACCCACCCAACCTACTCCACCCCACTCCAACCTACCACGCTCCCCTCTACCCCAATCTACGCCGTTACACCTAATCTACCCCACTCCACCACACTCCAATGTACTCCAATCTACCCCACTCTACACAAATCCATCCCACTGCAATGTACCCTAACCTATTCAACACCATTATACCCCACTACAATCTATTCCACCCGTCTACCCCACTTCAATCTAACCAACTCTACCTGTTCCACTCTAGTCTACCCCACTCTACCACAATCTAAACCCACTCCACTCCAATCTGTCCAAATCTACTCCATTCTACCCCACTACCTGACTTCACTCCAATCTACCCCACTCCATTCCAATCTGCTAAAGACCAATCGACCCCACTCCACTTAACTAGTCTACCCCAATCCACTTCACTTGTCTACACTACCCGTCTACCAAAATCCACCCCGCTACCCTATTCCACTCTAGTTTACCCCACTGCAATACACCCAACCTACTCCACTGTACACATCTACCCCACTCCAAGTAACTCCAACCTATCCTACCATCTACCCCACTCCACCCTAATCTATCCCACATCAACCCAATTTACACCAATCCACCCCACACCAATGTACCCTCACCTATCATACTCCAATCTACCCCACTCAAATATATTTCACTCCAGTCTACCCCACTCCACTCTACCCTAATCAACCCACTCAACCCCAATCTATCCAAATCTACTTCAACCTACCCCACTCCACCCCAATCTACCTGACTAAAGTCCAATCTAACCCACTCCTCCTCAATCTATCCCACTCCATTCCAATCTGTTCGACTCTACTGCAATCGTCCCACTTCACTCTACCCTAACCCACTCCATTTTACTACAATCTAACCCACTCCATCACAATCTATCCCATTCCTCTTCAATCTACCCCACTCAAATCCACTCCAACCCACTGCACCCCCTTGCAATCTACCCCACCCCCTTGCAATCTACCCCACTCCCTTCAATCTATTCCACTCCACTCCAGTCTACCCCAACCTACCCCACTCCACTCAAATCTACCATTCTTCACCACTCCATTCTAATCTACCCCACTCCAAACCACCCCACCCAACCTAATCTACCAGACTCCACTCCAATCTACCACACCTAATTCTAACCCACTCCACTCTAATCTACCCCAGTCCACACCCACTCTACCTGAATTTACTCCACCCCACTATACTCCATTCCACCCAATCAACCTCAATCCAATCCACCCCCTTGCAATCTACCACTCGCAAATCCTAATCTACTCCCCTCCAATTCACCCTTCAATCTACCCCTCTTAACTTCATTCAACTCCACTCCAATCTAATCTGCTCCACCCCCACTCTAATCTACCCCTTGCAACTCCAGTGTACCACACTCCAATATACCCCAATCCACTCTATCCCAATCTAACCTACTCCATCCCATGCCACTAAATAAGACTGGAGAGAAATTTTGCTATAGAGGCACATGCAGGAAGGTTAAGGACCAGCGCAGAAACTTTGGTTTGGATTACCTACAGGCAGTGAGATAGATGTTCGGAGATTCCTAAGTAGAGTGCCTTCTCATACTTACGCCATGCCGTAACAAGCACTTGGATCACATATTTCTGGATGGCTAAGGGAAGCCAGCAAAAAATGTAATGCAGCATTTTTAGATTAGCAAAACAGGTGGCTGAAACATGGTGCACTTGGGTGGTCATGGAAAGATTAGGATCTAGAACAATCCTAGATTGTTGACTGAAATGGTGGGAAGTGGGTGATTCCCATGTTCTCAGGCCACCACAGCACAGACTGACCACTAGCTTGCCAAGTAAAGTAACCTCAATCTTATTCCTATAAAGCCTTAAATAAGCAGTTTGTAGACACCCAGCTAGCAATGTCTGCCGTATTAGCATGAAAAAGTGTTGTACTCAAGGAAGTTGTTAGAAATGGAGATAATTATGTGCACATTGTCAGCATAACATAATATGTCAAATGTGTAGCATATGACAACCCCTGCCAAGGGGTCATGTAAGCATTAAATAGGGTTGGGCTGAGGGATGATCCCTTAAGACGCCCAAGTAAATTTTGAGTGGGAAGACTGGCAAGTAGGAAAGAAATGGACTTATGGGTTCTGTTTGATAAGAAAAACTGTGGCCAATTTAAGCCAATACAGATAGCTATATTCTAAAGGTGCTCTTTAAGTACAGACTGGGACACTGTATCAAATTTTGCTGATAGAACAAGGAGGATCAAAGCAACAGATATGCTGTGATTAACGATCCAGCGAAAATCTTTTGGGGAGACTAAAAGAGTAGTTTCCATGTTCCGGTATGTCTGGAGACTCGACTGGGATGGGATCAAGCAGACACTATAATTCTAAATAATTAGAAACCTCTGAGTTGATAGGCTTTTCAAGAACTTGGAAGAGTAGGGCAAAAAAGAAATACGGCAGTAATTTGTTAAGGTGTTGGGATCAGCAGAGAGCTTTTTATTTGTGAAATAAAACAGGCGTGCTTCCAGGAGGCCAAAACCAAGGCTGAGGAGAGAGATAGATTACAGAGGAAAGTAAGAGAAAGGCTTATATCAATCCATAAGATAAAGATAAAGCAGGGACAGGAATTGAGCGGGACCCTGATTTATTTGCAGGGATCATCTTAAGAACTAATTCAAGATCCCGCAGAAAGAACTTGGTTACCAAGGCGCCATTGCTTGAAGGAGACTGATAATTAAGATATGGCAGGGAACTGACACTCAATTGCACATTAAAACTGGCTTAAATTATACTAATTGTAATCACTGAAATAAGTGGAGATGGATTAGCAAACCCTCCAGAGTAGTGGGGGTGACTTCCACCACGCCTCATGTGGTCAGGGATTGCCAACATTCTGGTATATGTCTGCTTTACTCTGTAAAATGAAATGTTACTTCTTTGTGCATTGTTCATATCTTCTTTATAAAAGTATTTTGTCATTAGCAGACAGGACCTAAAGGTACCTGTAATTTTGCATTGGAGTATTTGAACTCATATAGGTCACTTTACATACAACATGTGTGACTAGCATAGTGTGCATCATGTGCAAATATGAACCCATGAACAGTTCACCTTTTCCAAAAGGGCACCTGCATATAAATAGGAACACAATACTTATTAACTTGTGATTTAACAGCAATGATGAGGGCAAACAAATATCAAGAGGAAGGGCAGGAAGCCACTTTATTTCTAGTTGTGTGTATTTAATTATTCAATCTTCAAAGTCCGTAAAGACAGCCCATTCACAGTACATTTAAAATTTTAATTTTGTTTACATTCATTGTGATTTGCCCATTCTTTTGCAACAGTAGAGGTGTACATTCCCTGCGAATCTCTTTGATGCCATTGTTCAAGCTGCACAGCCTGCAAATCTACTCTTCCCCACCATTCGAACTAACGATTACTAACAACACTGGTAATTAATTTTATAAGTCACCCTATTAATATATTTTAAATGTTGCCCTTTTCCCTTAAAGACTGACATCTCTTTTACAGCAGGTGTAACTCAGTAACTGTTTCACTTTGCGAATTAAGGGTACACTTATTCTGCACACTCTGAAATAGTTCCATCTTAAAAAAACAGCAAATATTCTTTATTAATAATTCCCATATTTAATAAAGGAACTTGATACTATTTCAGAAAGAGCTGCATGTGATTTTAACGTAATGGTTCTAAATGCTTAATGCAGAACTGACAGCCTTAGGGTGGTCTTACCCCTACATTTGTGCCTTCCTCTTCCACTTTTCTGACACCACCTTTGCTGGCATAAGGACTCTGTGCATTTTACCACTGCTAACCAGTGCTTACATCTGTGTGCTCTCTCCCATAAACATGGTGATATTAGCTTATTGGAATAGTTAATTAATTCACATATAAGTCCCTAGTGCAGTGCACAATATGTGCCAAGGGCCTGTAAATGAAATGCCACTTGTGGGCCTCCAGCAATGATTGAGCCACCCACTCAAGTAGCCCTCTAACCATGACACAGGCCTGCCATTGCAGAGCCTATGTGTGCCGTTTATACTGCTATGTTGACTTTGCAAAATAACTCTGTTGCCAAGTCCAAATCTTCCCATTTTACACATACAAGTCACCCCTCTGGACAACCTAGAGGGCAGGATGCAATGTATGTAAAAGGCAGGATATGTAAATTTACTTACCTTTTACATGCCCATGTAGTGAAAAACTATCAAAGTTGTTTTTCACTACAGCAAGGCACATCTCACATGATAACATTTGGATTGTCTTATTACATTTTATAAGAGTAATTTCACAATCTGGAAGAGATCCGTTTTGTGCGAGTTTGGGGTCACTGGAATCACATTTTAAAATCACAACTTATAGCGGTCGAATTTTAAATTGAAATTCTGAAAATGCCACTTTTAGAAAGCTGGCATTTTTCTACTTTAGCCATTTGGTGCCGGCTGCCTGTCTCTGATCACATGTTTGGGGTGGCGTGGTAGCTGGGCTTTGTGTTTTCCTCCTAGACAGCCACACACAATGGAAGCTTAGGTGTGACCTGATGGGCCATTCACATCCTGATGGGCCATCCTGGCCAGGGTGAGAGGAAGGAGCAGGGTAAAGCCTCAAACTTATCTCTGAATAGGCTGTGTCACACAAAGGGCTGCATAACCCCTGTAGTGAGCCTGGAGCCAGGGCAGGAAGAGCAGGACCTCTGTGCACTTCAAAGGCCAAAGGTACTGGACCTCTGACTCCAACAACACAGTACACTTCTGGACCTGTGTATACTTTGCCAAGAAGAGCTACTGTGCTGCTACAAGGAATGCCACTCTGCTGGACTGCTGTTCTACAAGGAACTGATGACCTGCTGTGCTAACCTGCTGCCTCTAGCCTGGGAAAGGAGAGCTGGATCTGCAACCGCCATCTTGAACCCAGGACCCCAGGGTGACTCCAAGGGCTAGTCTGCTAGCATCCTGATGTGAGACCAAGGAACATAAGAAGCTCCCCACGGATCCTGGACCAGTCTTCAACCACCTCCTGACCCCCAAGAGGCAACTCTCAGGTCCCGGACCCTTGTAAGTGATTTGTGGCTCCTGAAATAAAGCTTTTGGGCTCTTTGCCACTGTGAACAGGTTCAGGTACTATAACTGCCCTGTATGCTGAAGAATTAGCACAAGCCACTGGAAGTTTGTCTCTCCACACAGGAAGTATCACAGCTCATGACTGAAAGGCTCCAGCTTGCCCATCCACAACGCTAGCCAACTCTCCATGCCCACAAACCACCACCAGCAATGCTCTCCTTGCTACCGGTGAACTTCTTCCCTATAAATGGGACTCTTGACCCAATTTTTGAGGAGGTAAAACTTCAGTGGGACTTATCTGGGACTGTATCCAACCCGCACTCCATTGTGGTCCGCATCAACTTTTGGATTTAACCTGATCTAGTACAACCAGATATCCTTAGTTGGCGCTTTATGCTTTTAAACACTATCTTGCATTTTAATCTTCAAAAATTCATATCTCCTGTTCTGCTTATTGGATTTTTGTTTTGGTCTTGATTTTTTCATTAAATTAAGCTCAATGGGGCATATTTAAGAGCCCCTTGCGCCAAGGCAGCGTCACTTTTAGTGACGCTCTGTTGGTGCTATGCACTGCACCGTATTTTGAAGGTGGCGTTAAGCCACTGTTTGTGGCTTACCGCCACCTTCTAAATATGGCCCCTTCACACACAGCACTTTGCATGGCAGAGGCTCTCTGCGTGCCACTGCAACATCCATTACATTTTGATGCTGCCCCAAATTTACGCGTTTTTGTAAACCTGAGGCAGCGCCAAAATCTAACAGCACCCCATGGGTGGCATTTGAGTGGCACAAGAAGGAGAAATGCTTTCACTTCTCCTTGTTTTTTGCTCTTTGTGTGTGTGCTGCATTTTCCAGCACACATAGAAGGAGCAAATCGCCATTGAAGATTGTTTTTGTAGAGGAAGGTGTCCCTTCCTGCAAAAAAACAATCTTCCCCTCAGCGCAGCCATCCTTGCACTTTGGTGCAAGGGTTGTTGTGTTGGCACGCAGCAGCAAATTTTGTGCCAGCGCAGGGAGAAACACAGGGGTGCACCATATTATTGTAAATACAGTGCATCCCTGCGTTTTGGAAATGATGGTGCGCGACGCTGCCAAATTTAGTTTTTCACTTAAATCTGGCCCCATTTTTCTAACCTGGTGTGGATTATTTTTGTGTAGTGTTTTCACTGTTCTACTGTTTGAAGTGTTACACAAATACTTTACACATTTCTTGTTAAGTTAAGCCTGACTGCTCTGTGCCAAGCTACTAGAGGATCAGCACTTGTTAATTTAGGGTGTGTTTGTGACCTACCTTGACAAGGACTGTAGTACCTTCTTGATCCGTGTGCAGGCCTGTGTCAACCAAAAACCCAATTTCTAACATGGTCTTCATTTGGTCGACATCTGACAGTGCTGGTCTCAGTGTGTAGATGGGAGTATTCGCCTGGGCACCGGAATTATATAACAATGTAGGTCCAAGTTATGTGCCCCTACTGGATGATGTTTGTAGCAATGGAAAAGATAACTCATAAACCTGTTCCATACAATAAAAAGTACACAGCTTCTATTCCTGCTCTGCCAGTTATGTTGTAAAAACCAGTCTCTCTGAGATTAGTGCATGATGTACCAAGCATTCAAATTATGCTGCTACTGGAAATAATAATTTAAAAAGAACATGTCAGGCAGAATGCAAGTAGTTTTTTCCCTTGTCTCACTGCGAGCACATCAAAAAGAAGACATTAAAGTGATATAATAGGACATGAACATGATGTGTTCTTTTATATTCCGACAGGCCTCTTGAAGAAACTACTGCTTCTACTAAGAACGCCGACGGAAACTTTGTTTTACGCATTTAAAATTTCTACATGGTCGATTTAAACATTAAAACACAATAACACACGAAATGACTATGACAACAACCAAATAACAGGAGGGCAGGAAATGTTTATAGTTCCACACTGCGGTCCTTCTTTTTCTGTAATTTTTTTAGCAAAGTTATGGTGTTAACATATAAGAATAAAGACTTTGTACAACAAATTACCTCAATCCAGTTTTACATATAACTGAAACGTAGATTTGTGTGCCATTTGTAAACAAAGCACGTATATCCTATCAGCAGACACATTAAGCAAAATACTGGCAAATCCTCCTCAAAGTTTAGGTACTGCGGTGTTTTTCAAACATAAAAATCCTAGGTTTGGCAAAATGTCACATTGTTTACTCAGAAGTATCACGTAAAACATTCAATAATGTATGCAGGACAAACTGATATTCAGTTGTGCCTTTCAATAAATCACAAGTTAAAAAGAAAATTATAATAATTGTTATTTTTATTAGACTAAACGCAACACGTGAAATAAAATATATATTGTATGAGTTTGAGCCAAAAAATGCCTATGGTGGAATGCATGTGGTATATGGATCATCCACGAATTTATGCAAATAGATTTATATTATTACCTTTTATTTACAAAATGTCAAGTATGTTTAGGTTTCTTTATGAAAACAAATGTTGCTATGCACATTTCAAAAATGCTGTTGGTGATCACAGACTTGTGTGTGTGGCAGACCTCTTTCAGGCTACAGCCTCATATCCTTTGATCCGTGTTTGAACTCCTAAGGCGGTTCACTCTAAAGTTCGAAGGGCGCCGGAATACAGAGATCAACACTGAAAGGTAGAAAGGGAATTTATACAGTGTAAAACTGTATTGCATGCACAACTGTTTGTGAAAATAAATCCTTATGAGTTTGCAACCGATTTGTTTATAAAACCAGCATAATCCGAGGTAGACGCTGAATCATGTGACAAATCATAACTGGAAAAGAAAATTAATTACTTGGTTTTTAAATATAGGTTTTACATACAAAAATACTTGGAAATCAATAAAGCATTTTCGTTTCTTTGTTATGGGACAATGTTAGAGGTAAGGTAAAGCAAATCAAAAAGACAATTTAGGGGATTTAGGGGCATACAGAATACGGGAATAGGTGGAGGCATATATGCATTGTTGATATTTTCAATATAGTCTTCTAATGACCAATCCACGCCAGTGTTGCATGCTTCAAGAGACAAAAACACAAAGGATTTAGTTGTTATTCAATTGCAGATAATACATATTTATTCAAAAAGCACAGAATCGTGTAGCTTTGCAAGCCAAGGTTGTATATAGTGGGTAGCTAGCTTTCATGGTAACAGGCTGTTTTTTTTTCATTTTCTTTTTTAAAGAAACCTATTTTTGATGTCTGCAGAACATGGTATTCTCCTTTCTTTTCAATTACAACAAACATTTGAATTGGTCAGCAATGTTTACTAACACCATTATACTGGCAATATTGTGCGATAAGGTAAATCTACTCATTTATGGGCATAGACAGTAGGAATTAACAGATTATAACTAGAAATAAGGTGAATTCTAAAATAACAGACACTATTAGTCAAACTATTAATTCACAGAATTCCATCATAAAAGTGCAAGCATTCGTCTGCCCACAATTTGTCCAACTAGGTAATTTTCAGGTGGGGGTTGTTTTATTGCTGAAAATTAACAAACTAATAAGTCATGTACGAGAAGCTCTACTAAACGAAGTAATGGAGGTAGAAAAGCAACTAGGTTTTTAAGCAGAGCCGTTAGAAGCTCACCTACTTTAGTGACATTGTCAATGGGGATTGCCAGTCATTTTCACCATATTTAAGTTTTGTTATTTAAAAAGAAAATATAGAAAAATGCTGAATAAATAAAGCGATAATGGAAGACACAAAGACTTTTATTTGGCACGTTATTGAAATACTCTATTATGTCATACAATCACAAAAGATATTGGCCCAAGATATTGGCCCAAGAAGTGACGAACACCTGTTCTCAGGATTAAACGTCTAGGGCATTGCAGAACATTACCCTATGCCAAATAAGAAAGCATAAACAATACTGTTTTTGTTAATACAGCTGAACACAAATGCCTTGCGAGTTATGTTCTCTTAACTCGCAGTGTTATCAAAATGGCAGTACAAACTTTTCAGGAAACATACCACTGAAAAGCGCTTTTTGGTTTTTTTAGAACTGTATCAGGGTTATTTTCTACTGAAATACAGTTGGTTCCCATTCTGAACCTACTTGCCTTCTTTTTGTTTCCTTTGGCGCCTTCGCTAAGTCTTTGCTGGCCTTCCTCACCATGCCCACTCCCTTCAGGAGCTTTTAATCACTTCCAGAAATCTATCCATTTCACAAGATCTGCTTATCACTCGCCTATCCTCTACACCACTTCCAAAAATACAATAATTGTGAGTCTTCCAAAATAGTTTAGACAAATATTGTGAATCCTATTTTGCAATCAATTGCAGGTGTTGAAATAACATGCAGATCACAGAACTCCCTCCAGATGTTTTCTGATGTCTCCTGGCAGTAGTAATGGAGGACATATGAAGGATCACTTTTTCTTCATATTGAATTTGTGAAAACAATCAACAAGCAGGATTACTGAAAACTTTGCATAGTACAGAATGGTCACTATTACTGTACATTGTTACTCGTCATCTGTATAGCTCACCCCTACCAGTAGTGTAACCTCACACAACTGTAGCCTTTTCTAATAAGCAGCGTGCCAGAGTGTGCATACCTTGTCCATTCAGTTGCATGCAGAGCATGTCAACAAGCTGAAGTCTCAATGCATGCATACATGAAAAATGCATAGGAGGAGTTGATCTCAGAAGTTAAATTACGTTCTTGTAGCTCTAAGAGGCACTCCAACATGTACAGTGGGGCAGCGGTTAGAAATAGTGGTGTTAAGATAAGTATGAGAGATACAGATTTGAACAGTATTCTACTTATCGCACTAATGGGGCTGTGGATTGATGGCTGTTTGGTGTATTATGTCTGAAGACGGGGGTCAGATTAATTGAGCTGCATCACAGAAAAAATGCACTGTCGTGTTCAGGTATGCAGTACTGTTTATCATAGTTGGTATTAGTAGCAACACTAGTGGCGAATGAGAAACAACATGTATGTATACAGTTCATTCAAATTAAAAATGTACTTATCATCCAATTGTTAAAGAATCAGACAGACTAGCATTAGAAACTTCCACTGTAAATATTTCAGCTGAAAATGCTCGTAAATTCAATACTAGCTCTGATTTATCCTCAAGGTAAACTTTATTTGTCTGACTACCCTCTAGATATTTTTGCAGCTTGGTGATGACATTGCAACGATGCGAAACCCTAACCACTATAACCGATTTCAAATGGTGCTAGAACATCATGTGTACTCTGGACACCAAAAGAAATCGGTCATCTTTTAAAGGGTTGTTGTCTGCACTGTTCCATTCAGGCCACTGGTGTCATGTGGATGTATCTGAAAAGGAATTGTTAAGACCACAAGCTGACAACTGAAAAACAATTGCTGAGAAAATGGAGCAACATGTTACATACAGTACCATGTAAATATGATATTAAACCAAACACCTTTGCTTTTCCATTTTGGGTAGTGAGGGCTTGGGCACACAAATGGGCTGCTTATGTACTTGGTGGATGAAAGGGTAGAAGTAAGGAGGTGGTGTAAGCATTCCCAATGGGCCTAACTGCCAAAGGTCATCAACACTGCTACCTGTGAACCAATAAGTAATAGTTTATTACCTGTAACTCCAGTTCTCTAGTAAAGGAATTTCCATTAAAGTCATAAGCACTGAATAGTACCGCCCATGTGCAGGATCCCGGAGCACTTCTTCATAATATATCCTCTTAAGTGGAGATGTTAGCCTTTCTTCGGGAAGGCCTGCAGAGTCACTTAGGAGAGAAAATTAGTGTGCACCCTATAAGGGATAGGCTACAGTGGGCCTAAACCTTCATCTTTAACCCCTTAGCTGCTGGGCCTTTTCCCCCCCAGTGCTGAGCCCTTTTTTGGCTATTTGGGGTAGTTCGCGCTTAGGGCTTCATAACTTTTTGTCCACATAAGCTAACCACGCCAAATTTGCGTCCTTTTTTTCAAACATCCTAGGGATTCTAATGGTACCCAGAGTTTGTGGTTTACCCTGGAGGAGACCAAGAAAATAGCCAAAATACAGTGAAAATTTTGTTTTTTCCAAAAAAATGGGAAAAAAGGGCTGCCGAAGAAGGCTTGTGGTTTTTTCCCTGAAAATGCCATCAACCAAGGGTTTCTGGTGCTGAAATCACTATCTTCCCACCTTTCAGGAACGGGCAGACTTGAATCAGAAAACCGAATTTTTCAACACAAATTTGGCATTTTACTGGGACATACCCCATTTCTACTATATTTGGTGCTTTCAGCCTCCTTCCAGTTAGTGACAGGAATGGGTGTGAAACCAATGCTGGATCCCGGAATGCTAAACATTTCTGAAAACTAGACAAAATTCTGAATTCAGCAAGGGGTCATTTGTGTAGATCCTACAAGGTTTTCCTACAGAAAATAACAGCTGAAATAAAAAAATATTGAAATTGAGCTGAAAACAACAGCCATTTTTCTTTATGTTTTACTCTGTAACTTTTTCCTGCGATGTCAGATTTCTGAAAGCAATATACCGTTTTGTCTGCTGGACTCTTCTGGTTGCGGGGATATAAAGGGCTTGTAGGTTCATCAAGAACCCTAGGTACCCAGAGCCAATAAATAAGCTGCACCCTGCAGTTGGTTTTCATTCTATACTGGGTATACAGCAATTCATTTGCTGAAATATGAAGACTGAAAAAGAGGTATCAAGAAAACCTTTGCATTTCCAAAATGGGATCAAGATAAGGTTTTGAGGAGCAGTGGTTATTTGCACATCACTGAATTCCGAGGTGCCCATACTAGCATGTGAATTGCAGGGCATTTCTCAAATAGACGTCTTTTTTACACACTCTCTTATATTTGGAAGGAAAAAATGTAGAGAAAGATAAGGGGCAATAACACTTGTTTTGCTATTCTGTGTTCCCCCAAGTCTCCCGATAAAAATGATACCTCACTTGTGTGGGTAGGCCTAGTGCCCGCGACAGGAAATGCCCCAAAACACAACATGGACACATCCTATTTTTTTTATAGAAAACACAGCTGTTTTTTCCAAAGTGCCTACCTGTAGATTTTGGCCTCTAGCTCAGCCGGCACATAGGGAAACCTACCAAACCTGTGCATTTCTGAAAACTAGAGACCTAGGGGAATCCAAGGAGGGGTGACTTGCGGGGCTCGGACCAGGTTCTGTTACCCAGAATCCTTTGCAAACCTCAAAAAGTGGCTAAAAAAAACAAGTTTTCCTCATATTTCGGTGACAGAAAGTTCTGGAATCTGAGAGGAGCCACAAATTTCCTTCCACCCGGCGTTCCCCCAAGTCTCCCGATAAAAATGATACCTCACTTGTGTGGGTAGGCCTAGCGCCCGCGACAGGAAACGCCCCAAAGCGCAACGTGGACACATCAAAATTTTTGGAAGAAAACAGAGGTGTTTTTTGAGAAGTGCCTACCTGTAGATTTTGGCCTCTAGCTCAGCCGGCACCTAGGGAAACCTACCAAACCTGTGCATTTCTGAAAACTAGAGACCTAGGGCAATCCAAGGAGGGGTGACTCGCGGGGCTCGGACCAGGTTCTGTTACCCAGAATCCTTTGCAAACCTCAAAAAGTGGCTAAAAAAACAAGTTTTCCTCAGATTTCGGTGACAGAAAGTTCTGGAATCTGAGAGGAGCCACAAATTTCCTTCCACCCGGCGTTCCCCCAAGTCTCCTGATAAAAATGATACCTCACTTGTGTGGGTAGGCCTAGCGCCCGCGACAGGAAACGCCCCAAAGCGCAACGTGGACACATCAAAATTTTTGGAAGAAAACAGAGGTGTTTTTTGAGAAGTGCCTACCTGTAGATTTTGGCCTGTAGCTCAGCCGGCACCTAGGGAAACCTACCAAACCTGTGCATTTCTGAAAACTAGAGACCTAGGGCAATTCAAGGAGGGGTGACTCGCGGGGCTCGGACCAGGTTCTGTTACCCAGAATCCTTTGCAAACCTCAAAAAGTGGCTAAAAAAACAAGTTTTCCTCACATTTCGGTGACAGAAAGTTCTGGAATCTGAGAGGAGCCACAAATTTCCTTCCACCCGGCGTTCCCCTAAGTCTCCCGATAAAAATGATACCTCACTTGTGTGGGTAGGCCTAGCGCCCGCGACAGGAAATGCCCCAAAACAGAACGTGGACACATCACATTTTTTCATAGAAAACAGTGCCTACCTGTGGATTTTGGCCTCTAGCTCAGCCGGCACCTGGGGAAACCTAGCAAACCAGCACATTTTTGTAAACTAGAAACCCAGGGGAATCCAAGATGAGGTGACTTGTGGGGCTCGGACCAGGTTGTTACCCAGAATCCTTTGCAAACCTCAAAATGTGGCTAAAATACCATGTTTTCCACACATTTCGGTGACAGAAAGTTCTGGAATCTGAGGGGAGCCACAAATTTCCTTCCACCCAGCGTTCCCCCAAGTCTCCCGATAAATATGATACCTCACTTGTGTGGTTAGGCCTGGTGCCTGCGACAGGAATAGATCACACAACGGTCAATGTTGGTCCTTACGTGAGGCAGCTGTTGACCCTGGGGTGATCCATTCCTGACACAGGCACTAGGTGTAGGCACTCAAGTGGGGTAGTGTTTTTATCAGGACAGGTGAGGAGTCACTGGGTGGTAGGAATGTTGTGGATCCCAGCATATTCCTGTAGTTTGTGTGACAGAAATGCGAGAAAAATAGAGTTTTTTCTCAACATTTCAGCTTTGCAGGGTATTCTGGGTAAGAAAACTTTGGGGAATCCACACAAGTCACACCTCTGTGGACTCCCCCGAATGTCTAGTTTCCAGAAATGTTTGGGTTTAGTGTGTTTCTCTATATGGCCGCCGAATCCAGGACCAAAAACACAGGTGCCTGCCTTACAAAACCAGTTTGTTTTGCCATAGACAATTTTGATGTCTCCACAATATGATTTGGGTGGTGGAATTTGGGGCTGAACTAAATTGGTGAGCTCCCAAGAGAGCACTCTCTCTCTGCTTGCCGCCGCATTCACCTGCTCTCTGGGTTGGCCTAACCCACTATTACCCAGTTGCACGAACAGCTTGCGAAGGGACAGCAGGACTGTCCTCATCACCTCCCTCATAATGTACTGGAAGAGGAGTTTTCGAATGGGACTCCTCTGACTGAAAAATCACTCCCAGAGTCTGCGCCATTGTCCTATCCCTCAGATGCTGTCTCAGTATCTGATGTCTCAGTCTCTGATCCTATGTCAGAGCGGTCCTCTATAACCCGAGTGCAGGCAGCAGTCATCCATCAAGATGCCATCTCTGCTATTGGCTAAACTGTTGCTCTAAAACACTAGCCTACGTAGACAGTCACAAAATCGATGGTGTGTGTGAGATACGTGCAACAGTAGAGGCCACCTTACCTGCGCTTCTTCCCTCAATCAGCACGTACTTTCAAGACACTCAAAAAACACCTTGTCACATACCATTCGTCACAGTCTTTAGCACCTCCTGCGCCCAGTCCAACAATCATTATTGGTGCTCCCACTCCCTCCTCCTCGGATTCCCTCATTACCACCCAGCAAAAGTGCCCTTCATCTCTCCATAGACTTTACTAATGTACTCAGCTATTTACATAAAATACAGATGTGCTCTTTGCAGTAGGCATATAAACCTTCTGCGCTTCTTTATGGCACTAAAACTGCCACTAGACAAGTCGGACCCTTTTCCCCCCAGGGAAACCACACACATATTGACAAAAGTGATGTATATATGACAGCCAACCACCTGAAACTCAACTCAAGCAAAACCGAAATAATCCTCTTTGGCCCTCACCAAAAAAACCTGGGACCCCCCATGGTGGCCCACCACGCAAGGCCCTGCACCCACCCCCGCCAACTACGCACGCAACCTCAGCATCATCCTAGACTCCTCCCTCTCTATGACCCAACAAATCAACGCTCTTACCTCCTCATGCTTCAACAAACTCCGTATACTGAAAAACATTAAAATGGATCCCCACAGAGACCAGAAAAACTGTCACTCACGCACTCATCAGCAGCAGGCTTGATTACAGAAACGCCCTCTACGCCGGCACCACTCTAAAACTCAAGTGCAAACTACACGCATCCAGAACTCAGCAGCACGACTCATCCTCGACCTCCACCGACACGAACACATCTCTCCACACCTCAAATCCCTCCACTGGCTCCCCATTGACAAAAGGATCACCTTCAAGATCCTCATCCTCACACACAAATCACTCCACAACACAGGCCCTGCCTACCTCAACGAGAGTCACCTTCCACACCCCCACACGAAACGTCCGTTCAGCTGACCTCTCTCTCGCCTCTGACCCCCGCATCAAACACACCACCACCGGGGGCAGATCCTTCTCCTACATTGCACCCAAAACATGGAACGCACTCACAACCCACATTCGCAAGACCCAAAACCTACTTCTTTTCAGGAAGGGCCTCAAAACCTGGCTTTTTGAACAGTGAACCTCCTAGCCCCTTTCCCTCCCCCCCGTCCCCCCCCCAGCGCCTTGAGACCCTCACAGGTGAGTAGCGCGCTTTATAAATCTCTTTGATACAGATCTACCAATATATATATATATATATAAATATATATCTACATAGATATATCTATAGATATATCCATGTACCTAGATATATCTATCTACATAGATATATATATATAGATATATACATATATTTTTTTTTAGTTGTTGTATGGTTTCCTTGGGGGCCAAAATGGCCCCCAGGGAAACCCTACAACATCTAAAAAAAAAATTGCCACGGGCGACCCCCTGTCATTTCATTGTTTTTTTTTTTTTTTTTTTTTTTTTTAAATCCCCTGGGGGGGGCGCGATCGCGCCCCCCCCCCTCCCCAGGGGGCACCTACCTTTTTATTTTTTTCGGAAAATTATCCGGGGGGGGGGGGGGCGGCCCGTTTTCCGGGGGGGGGCTGCCCCCCAAAAGTGAAATCCCTGGTGTCTAGTGGGGTTTCCTGGCCCCCGATCGCAGCTGTGCTGCGATCGGGGGCCAGGAAACCGTTTCAGAAGGCCTCATAAGAAAGGGGAGACTCTCCCCTTTCTTACGAGGCCTTCTGAAACTGTTTCTGGCCCCCGATCGCAGCACAGCTGCGATCGGGGGCCAGAAACAGTTTCAGAAGGCCTCGTAAGAAAGGGGAGAGTCTCCCCTTTCTTACAAGGCCTTTTCAAAATGTTTCCTGACCCCCCCGATCGCAGCTGTGCTGCGATCGGGGGAGCCAGGAAACCTGAAAGTGTTTCCTAGCCCCCGATCGCAGCACAGCTGCGACCGGGGGCCAGGAAACACTTTCAGGAAGGCCTCGTAAGAAAGGGGAGTGTCTCCCCTTTCTTACGAGGCCTTCCTGAAAGTGTTTCCTGGCCCCCGATCGCAGCTGTGCTGCGATCGGGGGCTAGGAAACACTTTCAGGTTTCCTGGCTCCCCCGATCGCAGCACAGCTGTGCTGCGATCGGGGGCCAGGAAACACTTTCAGGAAGGCCTCGTAAGAAAGGGGAGACTCTCCCCTTTCTTACGAGGCCTTCCCGAACGTGAAAAAGGCCGTTTTCCCCCTGAAAGCAGGAAGCGGCCGCAAGGCTGCTTCCTGCTTTCATGGGGAAAACACCTTTGCAACGTCAGCGCGCCTCGCGGCGCGCTGACGTCACAAAGGGGCGGGTGGGGGGCGGGGGGAGACACGGTAGCTTCCGTGTCTCCCGGGGGGGGAAAAAAAAATAAAAAAAAAATCCTCGGGTGCGACGCACCCGAGGATTTATTAATGCCCTTCCTGGTGTCGGCCACTGGTCGTGACCCGCACCAGGGAGGGTGTGTGGGCGTCGGCCAGTGGCCGACGCCCGCACCTAAGCGGTTAATTAAAAAAGGGGCCAAGAGATTATATACGTATATAATTTGATGGTGTTTTAGTAAAGAACAGCATAAAAGTCTTTCACAAACTCGTTTTAGATTAACAGAGAGATGAAGCAACCCAGGACAGTGTAGCCCAATAGGCTGCCACTATATGAGTGAAAATTCAGTCTGTGCCTTTAAGAAGCAAGAGACCACCAGTATTCCATCATGCTGAGCAAGTGACAGTTGCTTCAGTTCTTTTTTAAGGTGATGTGTGTGTGACGATACTTTAGAGAATTGGTGAAGTTTGTACAATCCACAGAGGAGGAGGGAGGGTTGCTTATGAGTTAATGGAAATTCCCCTACGAGAGAACTGGAGCTACAGGTAAGAAACTATTCCTTCTCTCGTAGGGGATTTCCATTTATAGTCATTAGCACTGAATAGAGTAGCAAGCCCATCCCTGCCTGAGTCGGTGGAGAGGACAAAATAATGCAATTTTAACAAACAGATTCCTAAGGGAGGTCTGTCCTACCTGAGCGTCTGCTTTGGCATCTGAATCTAAGCAGTAGTGCTTGGTAATGTGTGACAGATCTCCAGGTGGCTGCTTTGCAAATCTCTGGGACAGGGATATTTCTTAATAAAGCAGTTGTAGCCGTTTAACCCTAGTGCGGTGTGCTTTAGGCTTAGCTGATAGTGTTTTATTAGGCTTTTTATAACGTAAGAGGATACAAGAATCAATCCATTGGGAAAAGGACTGTTTAGAATAGGTCAAACCCATACAGAACAGACCATAGTTGATAAACAGTTGGTTCGACCTACGAATGTCTTGTGTCTTATCTAGGTAGATTTTTAAAATTCTTCTTACATCCAGGGAATGGAGAGATCTTTCTGCTGGAGTAGAGGGATTCTGCAAAAATGTTGGAAGTGATATGGTCTGATTAATATGAAAATACAACATACCCTTAGGGAGTAACTTTGGATGAGCTCTCTTAACCACTTTGTTGGAGTGGAAGACTGTATATGATCCGTGAGAACAGCGTGCCTGGATTTCGCTAACCCTGTCAGCCCATGTTATTGCTACAAGGAAAGCTGTTTTCCAGGAAAGGTGTTGGCGGATGCTTTGTGAATAGGCTCAAAAGGATCATGCATTAGACAAGAGTACAATATTAAGCTTCCAGGTAGGTGACGGATGTCTAATGGGAGGGGAAAACCTTCTAGAAAATCCTTGATGACTGGAGTTTTGGAACAAGAGGTTTGTGAAGGATGTTTTCTGTAGGCAGTAAGGGTTGCCAGGTGAACCTTTATAGATGAGAATTGCAAGTCAGATTTTGCCAGATGGGGGAAATATGGCAGAATTACATACTCCTGGGAAGAAGTGGGGTCCACGTTCTTGGAGGAACACTGAATGCAGAATCCTTTCCATTTGAAGGCATACGCGGTATGGGTGAAAGGCCACTTAGCCTCTTTGAGGATAGCCATGCATTCCTTTGGCAGATTCGAGTGTCTATACTGTACTATCTCAGGAGCCATGCAGGAAGAGAGACTGGGGTGTAATATCTGGCCTCAAAACTTCATCATGAGGTCTGTCCTGTATGGCAGTCTGAGATGTGGACAGATGGACAGGTGAAAGAAGTCAGTGAACCACCACTGACATGGCCACTCCGAGCTATTAAAATCATCTTGTTTCTGAAATAGGACAGTTTGTTGAGAACTGCTGGTATTAGGAGAATCAGTGGAAAGGAATCTGCTGGATCAGTTGATCCATAGGGCATTCTCCAGCGTCCCTGGTTGGTAGTACGTTGAGGCGAAGCTTCAGCACTTTTTATTTTCTGCAGTGGTAAGCAGGTTGATGGAAGATGTGCCACACATGTGGCATGAATTATCTGGTCTGATATGAGCAAAGCCTCATTAAGGATTTCCTTGAAATCCTCTTATCTCTTGGGAGATGGTCCAAAAATTATTGCATGGAGTCCCGTAACACACTGGCATACCTGCTTAAGAGGGCCGTTGTGGTTGCTGCCTTCATAGAGGTTGCCGCTGTAGTGAAGACTTTTCGCACAACTGAGTCCATTTTTCAGCTTTCTTTATTGGGAGGAACTGTGGAAGTAGGAGTAGTGTGGCATGATGCTTTTTGGCTGCCACTACTATGATCGAGTCCGGTGTTGGATCTGTTCGAAGGAAAGCCGGATCCTGTTCTGGAGGGCATTACTTCTTCTGAAGCCTGGAAGGGGCTGGCTTGACCAAGGCTGGCATTAAAAACAATTCCAAGCCTGGTACTAAAAGCAACAGAGATCTGGATGCTGACCTGTGTTGTAATGTCTCAAAGATGACTGAAGTCAGTGTTGGAGTTGACATCAGGATACTTAGTTTTGGAGCTCCTCTTACCAGGACATCTTGAAATGTAGTAATGTCATCCACAGGTGATATACGTGGCGGTGGGTAGTATGACAATGTCGGAGAGTAACATCCGGTATCGGAGGAAGAGGTGTCAAGTCAAGGGTGTGCCTTGAACAAGATCTCCTGGAATGGTGGCAATGACGTGAACGCCTAGTTGAAGGAGATGAGCGTCTTGAATTGTGGTGATGTCTGGAATGATGACATGATCTAGAACAAGTTGTAGACCTCAGAACTACTGGTGCTGGAGGCACTGTTTGAGGTGTTGGAGGATGCAGAGTAGGTTGAGGAGATGGTACTGGCATCGGAGAGCCATGTGCCGCTCTTGCAGGGGAGTATGTTCTCAAATACTCCGAGTCTGGAGAAGTACAGATGTGCCTTCTCTTCCATCTTGCCTTCTGGAGTCTTGAGGAGGTTGTAAAGCTCCTGAACCCTTCTCTCTGCCTCGAAGTCGACCTGCTTGTCGATGGTGATAAACGTTGATGCATCGACGTCTGAAACGATCTGAACCTCCAGAGTTGACGGCGAGTGTCGCAGTGGCGTCAGACTCCTCAAAGTCGATAGAGGACTTGTTGCTCTCGACATCAGTGCCCCATGTCTTCACTGTGAACAACGGCATTTCCTCAACAACGAGTCATGGATGGACGGCGAACACGTAGGGGCCGTACCTCTCCTCTAAATCAATGTCCTCGACATCAATTGGAACCTTTGCCGGTTTTCAGCAGTTTTTTGTCTGGGACGATCACCAGATACAGATGAAAGAGCTCTGGTAGAGGTATGAGCCTCTCTTCACTCTGAGGTCCCTCCTACAGGATGCGCCTGTTGTCTTCTCCTTTGCTCTGTTCCATGGAGGTGAATCTTTTCTCTGTCTTTGAGGGTGTATTTGAAGAAGGTCCTGCAATGTTGACACAATACAGGAACATGTTTGTCTGGTAGACAGAGTATGCACACCTCATGAGGGTCTGTCTTGGCCTTCTTCCTTCCACAGGATGGACATTTATCAAAAAGAGATTATATCTGCAGAGAAAAAAAATCTTAAGTTCTGTCAGGAAAAGACAGAAAATGCTTGGTAAAGACCAAAAACGTAGAATAAAACAGATGTCAAAAAAAGCCAAATTTTGGCCAAGCTCATGCTCCAGGGACCTGTCAGCAGGAGCCAGAAAAAAGAACTGAAGCAACTCTCACCTGCTTAGCATGATGGGATACTGGTGGCCTCTGGCTTCTTAAAGGCACAGACTCTATTTTCACTTATATGATGGCACCTTATGGGGCTACAATGTCCTGGGTTGCTCTATCTCTCTGTTAATACAAAAAAGGGTTTGTGAGAGACATTTATGCTGGTTTCTACTATACCACCATCAAAGTATATACATATATAATCTCTTGGCCCCTTTGTTGAATGAAATATGAAGATTTGGGCCATTGTAGCCTATCCCTATAGGCTGCACAATAACTTTCTCTCGTAAGTGACTCTGCAGGCCTTCCTGAAGTAAGACGAACATCTCCACTTAAGAGGATATATTATGAAGAAGTGCTCAGGGGCCCCGGCAGGTGGACGGGACTATTAAGTGCTTATGATTGTAAATGGAAGCCCCCTATGAGAGAACCACTAGAATCTTAAACCTTATAAAGGTCTTGTGTTCAACGATGACCAACACTTGACAGGTAAGTCTCAAGAACATTATTCCAGATCTACTCTGCCTCCTAACTCAACTTCATTATCAGTAAGTGTGGGAGTCTCTAATATCTACTGCCTTGGCACCTGGAGGTATTTGTTAGAACAAAGTCTAGCTTAGGCATCTCAAAGCACTAACACGTTTGATAATGACTATGTTATATGGAATGGGATCTAATTAACCTATGCTGATAGAACATACCCTTATTTTAATAGCTCCCCGACAGCTATACTATGATGGAACCCGGCTGTGATAGGGCACGTCTTTAGTTTCAGAGTGACTAAGTTGTATTACAGATTATAACACAGACTATGATTCAGGTAAAGACACTCCAACTGAGTTTTTTAATGTTATATTTTGGCCTGTTTGGAAGCCCTGAAAAAGATCCCTAGTCACCCAATGGCATTATACTCGAAGTGTCCAGGCCCCCTTCAGTTGTGGACACACTAGTTTTTGTAAGACCCGTATCTTCTTGCTGAGTCCTTCATAATAAGCTTTTGGAACACTTTTATGACACTACATACCACCCTCTCGCCAGGGAAACAATTGGTCCAAGATAAAACAAGTCATTTAAATCAATCCACTTACAAAAATCATCTTCTGAGCTCATATTTCAAATACTGAGATCAGAAATGGTAAATAAAACACTCTCGAAGAATATCCTGAGTTCCTGTCAACTGACAAATCCTTCAACCGAGCCAAAGAAAAAAACAAAAACTGACCTGCTCTTATATACAGTTAACACCTAATGATGGGCTAAAAAAAACCACCAAAAAACCATACAGGAACAAACTCACAATCCCCCTAACGGATGGCAAGATTCTTGATCTCGTCATCACATTCAAATATGGAAAAGTAATGATTCAAGAAAATACTTAACCATCCTCGATTTTTCCATACTTTGAAAATTCAATAACAAAACTCTACAACTTGCTCCAACATTACGCATCTTATGCAAGCTGCATCCCAATCTAATCAGATCCAATCAAACCACGGCTCTCAGGAACTTCAGTTATGATCAAAAGCATCACTAGCACATTTACAGACTCTTTAGTTCTGAGCACCACTTCACCAGCACATGCCAAAGATGAGGAAAATGCTCAGACACCAAATTGGAGGAAACTGTCCCTATTGTGTATCACATCATTTGAACACCACCCCAAAAAAATCAGACTTCACTGAAATGGCTTAGATCCTACTAATCTTCTCAGTTGCTAATCAACCACATCATTAAGACAGCAGCATAACTTTGACCCATTTTCCAGAAAATATCCTAAATTACAATACTAATTATCTGGGAGATTCTAATCTATGCACTCAACCCTAAATTCCCAAGACAGGGATTTGTGCACATTGTAATGCCACGCCCCAGACAACATCAGACACCCGACCCTTCTTCACACATCATCTTCCAGTGCCTCTGAAGAACAGAGGCATGAATCCACCCAAAATAAAAATAAAATAAAACAACCAGTAAGAGTTGATTTGGTCTACAGACCTTCGGAACATAGAAATAACAAAACTGGACAATCCTGTCACATTTCAAATAGACACTTGTGCCTTCATTTTGAATCATGTAGAAATAAACCTAGATCATAAGTGGCATATTGCCCTGGAAGCAAACAACATCAAACCTAGAACAACTGAAGCGGTCAAGTATCCAGGCATTCTACTAGGCAAAGGCCTAAAATTTGAATCTCAGAGAATTGCGAAGTAAATTACTCACTGCACCATAGGACCTCAAAACTGCAGTCCAATATTTAGTACAATCATGTATTGAGTATGGAAATCGTTTCGTAATTGAAAGCCCAACACCTGAGAGCACCCTTTAGGATTAATACTTCATGCAGCACTTCACTTAACCTTCAGCCAGTGCCAACAGAGATCTAGACAAGATCTCATCACTAACACGGTTTGCATGCGAAGAAAGATACCCTTTCTTCCTCCACTATGGGCAAAATAAACTTGTTTGACCCGTATGGGTATTCACTTAATTGCCCCTGTTTTTAGCTCACCAGCAGACACTCCATTCAAGAAAAAAATCCATAAATATGCTAGAGATTTTTCAGGCCATGCTGCCAATCTTAGTAAATCAAAACCCACACAAATTAGATGGGTTCTATCTCCATCTTTAGGTGGCCCGTGAAGAAACACCTATTAACCGAACACCAAGAATAACTACTTCCCAATTTTAAAAACAATAGATCTGTCCACACAACTCAAAAAATTCTCCTTTAAGGCCATTTCCTTTTCATTGTCCCAAGTTACATGATCGGAGCTTGGAACTTTAATCTTTGCATACTATCCAACACTATATAAAAGTGCAAACCTTCTCCCCATCTACTGCAATATACTTTTCAAAACACGTTATTTTGCTCCCTCTTTATCACATCTATGTATCTCTGTATCAGATTCCAGGTGGGGTGTTTTTTCAGGTGCTTTTTTTTTTTTTTAACTCAAGCTGGATGATTTCCTATAAGGAGTGTCTTATCTACTTACAAATTTAGGTTCATTTGCACTATAATCTGTCCCACATTATGATGTTTAAAGCATGCGTTATACAAATTGAAAAAATGTATTCCTATTGTGTTTAATTCTTTATGGAAAGCCTTTGTGTCTTATGTTTTTTTCTGATCAAGCAACTCCTAAATGATGTGCTCCTTACAGTCGTGTCTCTTGATGTTTGTGTACCGGTTTAATTAAGTCTTTACTTGTACTATATGGGCATATTTGAAACACTATTTTTACAAACTTCCTTATGACCCTTACGATAAAGAGGAGAAACAAGTCTAAAATGTAACTGTGTACATATACACACTTGTGAATTACAGAGTTGCTGAGCTGTATAAGGAGAGTAGTGATTTTATTTGCACCCACAATCATAGTTAAAGCCCCCTTTTCCGAAGTGTATAGCCACATTTGATACTGAAAGCATTACATAACTGGTCAGCAAAAACAAATATCACCCTTCCTGTTTATCTTTGTCATCTGCATACAACACAGTAGTGATTCACATGTGTACTCCATCTTAAACTTTGCAGAAAATGTGGAAAGAAAAACAAATCTCCAAGTTTAAAAACATACTCTCCGCCCCACATAAAAATCAGAGTCACTGGGGTAGTTTACTTTAGGTGGTGGGATGGGTTTGTAACTTGCAGGTCACAGGTTCAATTCGCAGTCTAGACAATTTCGTTTTCACCCATCTGTTAATACTGTTAACATTTTCAATATAAATGAGTCAGGCAGTTACAGGATTGTATACCCTGCCCGTGTATTGAGAACATCTTATAAACGCAATCAAAATGGACCAACATATACAAAGGAAACTGCTCCTGCATTAAACAACAAAACAACTTAACTGAGTTACTTGTCAAGGTATCATCTACATTACATGAAGGTAAAACGCAAAGCAAAAGAAGAAAGAGTCAGGATGAGTCTGCGGCACGTGGATGGTGTGGTTTTAGACACACAGAAATATACACAATGCACCAAATAGTTATCAATATTATGCAAGAAAGCCACAGAGTCTTCGACTTATCCTAAACTGTATTGGCCACTAGACTTACATTTTAGAGTGGCGGGCTGCATAACGTGCACTAAACTAGTTATCAAAGCTGGGGTTGACCTTTAATGGAAAATTATGGACATATATAGCTTTCACATTTAAAATCTGGGTTTCTTGTCGTTTAGATAAGCTGATTTCAATGATGTCATACTGATTTAGCGCAAGGCAATAAGATAAGCCAACAGCCAGCGTTACACAAAAACTTAACATAGCATGTGAAACACACTGCACTTATGAACTTGATTTTACATCGCACGTAAAACTTTATGCACGTTTGTTATGGTTTGATGAGCTGCCACAGCACGTCAAAAGTTCTTCTTTCACACTAAGAACCAGTTCCATGGACGTGAAGATCTTCATATTTCAAAGTTTTCAGAATGCAGTCATCCTTATTCCAAGAACACTGATTTCATATGGTGCTAGAATAGGCTACTAACATCTAAGTCACCACGTGAAACCAGCTTCCAGGACAAGTTTAACCTTTTATTTTCCTGTTAGTAATTCCTCTCCTCCGATTAATTTACTGTGATCCAAAAAATACAACATTATAGAAGAGCTCTTAATACATGTTCTTCGGAAGTTCAGCAATGTTTTGAGAATAGTTGTGGTTCGTGTGTCTTTGGTTCCCCACCCACGAGCTGCTCTCTGGCCGTGCTGCACCATTAGTAATAAAGATCACTACTTCCTCCCTGCACAGGCTTGCCCACGTCAGCGCTGATTCATGGTGTGTGGGTTTATCGCCAGCATTAGTCTAGCAACCAGATGTTCCTAATTGAACAGTTCGGGTCTAGCAGGTCCGTAAATCTGAGTCCAAGTTATGGGAGGAGGATGTTATCTCGGACTTCTGTGTGGAAGTGCAGTAATAAAAGGCAACTAAAACTGGCACAATAAAACATCAACTGCGAAGGTCATGACAAATACAAGACGGGACAGCTGGAAAGAATGCTTTTTGGGCCTAGTGGGGACAAAGTAGTGACCTGGGAGATGCATGTTCATAATACAAAATTATCAATAATTACATGTTTATACTATACCCTCTAAAACTATCTGCATAACGGATCCTAAAGTACACAGCTTAAATTTCAGGTGTTGCTGAAAGAAAAGCATGTTTACAATAATTTCAACCAATACATTGCACACTATTTTAGAGAACCACCAATCAAACATGCTTGAGCATTAGTTTTTCCTGTCTAGCTCCTGCTGGTGCAATTGTGATGTTTAAATACTTATTTTTTCATGATTTATGGGGTTTTGTGTGCGGAGCAGACCGGGAGGATTGGGAACTGATGTACCACAAAATCCATACTTCTTTCACGCTTCTGGTGGGGATGTGAAGAGGGCTTTCCCACTTAGTACTGAAAGATAATTTGAACAGATTCAGATTATTGATGGCCAGTAGATTTAGAGCTTTCCCTATGAAAACACTAATACCGCTTTGACAGCTCCTAGAATTTGCTTGCTGATTGTTGGCTGTTGTTTTTGCTCCCATTTCTTCCCATTTTTCTGTTTTTCTCTAGGAATATCTATGGTATCTGTTTACTGAGGACTGTTCTATATGTTTTAAAATGTTAAATATATTCTTCACTTCAGAGACAGGAAAAAGAAAAATGGGGTAACTGCTTTACCACGCCCTGCATTCCTTATTCCTACCCTTACTTCATAATCTATTTTGGATGGTCAGAGATGAGTCTCAGGTTAACAGGCATAACGTTCGATTCCCCAATTTGTAACAACCAAGATGAGGCAACTTGGCATGATGGCACCTACATGTTCCATGTGATTCTCGCAGTTCCAGGGTGCTTCATCTGGCACATCTCACAAGTACTAAATTAAAATACAAAGAATGTATTATTTTATTTTTTAAAGCACATTACACAACAAATTTTACATTATTTCCAGATACTTTTGAATGCATCTTTCCTAGAGCGTACAAAATGTTGTTACAAAGGCGAGATAAGACTAGTATCATGCATAACCTTCTAATCTCAGAAACAAAAAATAAACCGATCAGTAAAAACTCAAACAATGAAAACCATGGAAGAAATGAAATGCCACAACAAACTATTAGTCATATACTGCAGATTATTCAATGAACTGATAATCTATTACAAACCCAATCTAAATTATCTTTCAAATGATGGTTATATACAATTTTTCTGTCAAATGCTTTTTAGAAAATTTACACTAATTCTTTTTTTTTTTACAGAATTTAAGAAACTGCGTTATTTCTGATAACAGGGCTGTAATGTGATCATGGTGATGAGAGGTCTTAAATAATTCCTTAAATTAGTTCTCATAAGAAAACCTTGGAAAGATGTCTATATTTAGAGCAGTTGATCATATTTGAACCACCACAGTTCGGCTACACATTTGGACATGTGAAAGAGGCTATGAGACCTAGCAAGGAACATGTTGACAGGACTGTTTAACAGGCAAACTTCTGCTGTGCAGCAACTTCTGCTGGGCTCTATTCGAGCTGGTTCTGAACAAATCTTATCCGTAATAACTTATCCATGTGACCTGGAGGCAATTCTTGGTCTATTCCAATGCCTTAATTTCTGTGAAGTTACATTTTCAGAGAATGTAGTTTTTGAGTGATCTATGAAAATGTAAAAGTTAAATCATGCTTGCCATGTTAACTGATAGAAATTCTTCTGCAAAGTTTGCTCTATAGTCAATGTCACAAAGACACTGTTTCATGAAATCAGGTATCAGTAGATTTGCTCTAATGCAAGCTAAGTCAGATGGTCTATTAGTTCTATATCATCTTGAAAATGGATCACTAAGACTGAAGACTGTATTATTTGACAGCACAATAAATGATTTGTGTGGGCTGTAATTACGTATAACCTTCGGAAATTACATTAATGATAGAACAATGTTATATTATGCAGACCTGTAGAGCACACTATCAACCGGGAGGGTATCCTGGTGCTAAGCAGATATGAGACAAGTCACACCCAGGATCTATTCACAAAGCAAATTTTTCAGGTTTTTGTAGAATTCTAGAAGTGAGGAGGGGGCTCTTATGTGTAGCACATGTCGTTCAACACTTTAGAAGCGATCGCTGGATCTGGTTTTCCGTATGCGTGGGTTGTGTGCAGGTAGGAGTCCGGATGAGCAGGGTGCCTGAAAGGTTTGTAAAAGCAGATGCAATTGTTGAGGTGTATTGGGCCAGTGTTATGAAGTGCATTGAAAGGCTAAGTTAAAATGCCTGCAGTGCATTTTGAGATCTTCATTTTATGACGATTGTAAATTCTTTATTCTCTGTACATGCAATAAATAGTTCTAATGTTATAATACATAAGCAGCATACATTCTTTTTAAGAGTAACTATGGTGTTTTTTTTATCCACATGACATGGGCTGTGTGTGGCAGAGGGATCAGTGGAGCTGCCGTACTAAAGTTGATGCTTTTGAGGACAATCTTCAGATTGCTCAGAATGGAGGCAGATCTAAAACAAAGGGATAGCGCTGCACGTTCCACAGGAGGGATGCTTTGAAGGGAAATTTGTAAGGTGGTGAAAGGAGGCTTATGGGTTATAAGGCATGAGAAAATGAGATTGGCAGTGACATTTGACCAAAAGATGTTGATTTTGCTTACTACACCATGCAACAAAGCCCACTGAAGGGCAAGGTGGTCTTAAATTTATATTTTGGTATTTTACATAGTGCATAAGTAGAACACTGACGAACTCACAAAAGTGCCCCTCTGAGCCACTGTCATATAAGAGCCCCAAGGATATTAGGTATTTATGTGCATCACTCTTGCACCACAAAACATGGTGCAAGAGTGACACAATTGAAAAATGAGATTTATGAAGCCATGCAGAGCCACTTTACATGGGTTGATAAGTCTTGAGTAATGTAACATAGCACAAACCGCTGCGTTGCATTACTCTGCGCCTCCTGGTGGAGAGAAGGATCCATGCACAACTTTCATCTAACATATTTCACACTATGAGTGCTAGAATACAATTGTGGGGCTTTTTAGGAAAACTCGACTAGCAGCCGAGTCCACTGTGATAGTACTCACTTACCTTGGTGTTGGCTGGTCACCAATCTGAAGCTTGCCACGACAATCAATGGGTGAGCTGGCTTGTCCAAAATATGTGGTGAACACCTGCTAATTTAGATTTTTTTTTCTCGGAGTGTCAGAATGAAATAGTCCCACAAATTAATTCTAGAACTTATAGTGTGATATAGGATATCTTGGCATCCAGTAATTCCTCCTTCAGGTCAGACTCCAGGAGATGTTTCCTCGCCTTTGGGGAGTTGGCGGTCAGTGCAACACAAATCCTTGGCTGTGTCGTGGTCCCTGACACATTCATGTTTCACAGGGAAAAGCCAGTGACTATAATTCACCAGCCACGGTACGCTGCCACCACCGCACTTCACACATGAAACATGCAAAAGAGATGGTAGCCCCCAGTCACACTGCGGGTGAGCTTGGTGTACCCTTCCTGGTTCAGAACTAGCTCCAAGACATGTCACTGTCAATAGAATAGTCCTAGGTCAATGGGCACACAAAGGGTTAATGTGTGGCATGAACAACAATTTTTTAAAAACCTGGATCACAGGTACGAAGTTCAGGCATGCAGGGCAGGGGCGATGATTGTACATGATGCAGGGACATTCATTCCCATTCTAGCACCTTTTCTTTGTGGTTTATTATATTTTTAGACAACATTTCAAATCATTCTGACACCTCTCATATTAAACAAAATATCAAAGAAATTCCTTGAAAGGATATTTCATATGTATCGGAAGTGCCCCTGTGCTCTCCTAAAGCTATCCTGGACACGCTATTGCAAGGCTACTCAAGCTTAGCATCTCTGATGCCCCACTGCCACTCTATTGTTCTAAGCTGGTAAGCCCAGTGATGCAAGGGGCGGGGTAAGAGAAGATAACATGCAACAATGGCTGCGCACTGTTTAGTTCTTCTTTCCACTGCTCATGCTAAATCAGTAGCAAGCAGCAAAGGATCGCTGATTTGGATTGGAGTGACCTCTCTTATATCCTCCATCACCATCTGCAGCACCAAGCGTCCTCTTTCCACTGCACTGCTATCAAACACTTTACAAAAACAACATTTCTAACATGATACAAAAAATGGAGAACAGAACATGCATCAATAGGGTGATCTATGTGTTCATATCTTTTTATCAAAGGAAAAACATGTTTTGAAAAAATTGAATAGAGGATGTCTTATTTAGTAGGATCTCTGCCAGGTTACAGCCTAAAACAAAGTAACGTCAAGAAGTGGCTAACTGGCAATAACACCATTAAACCTTTAAAGAGTAATCCGAAACAAAATATTAATGGACATATGATTGAAATTGGTAGCTGATGGGAGGATCTACATATGTTCTTCTCTCTGTCTGAACTGAAACTATTTCTTTGTGGATTTCTGCGAAGACACCTTCAAGCTGTTAACGATTTATGTTTGAAGACATGTGCAGCACTGCACTGTTGTAGTATAAGTATTTCACATTTTATTCTACAGTATATTCTTCTGCTGAGAAGCAGGATCCAGTAAATATATAACATAATTTGTAAACAACCTGTTTCTTGTCTTCAGGAAACACAGATTTGCATTTCAGTTCTAAATGTCTCAGCAGGTTCTATATCTAGAAACAATGTTTTGATGTGATCAGGATTGCTGGGTTACCTTTAAGAATGACTGTATTTACTGGAATCCACAAATGGGTACGTTCATAGGTTATTCTCTCCACAAAGATGCATAAAACAGAACTCTGCATCTAGCCGATTTAAATCTGTAACACATTTCCAAAGACAGTACTTTTCAACGTACCAAGTAGTTATTCATCCAGGTGGGCAGGAAAATGGGCATAGTCATTGCTAGTTTGTGTGCTGCCCAGTGAACCAGGAATGAGGGTTTGAAGTAACTTAGGGCCTGATTTAGATCTTGACGGTGCTACCGTCAAGCCGCGTCGGGCCGAAAAGACTGTCACTTCGGTGGTCTCCCACCTGTCATATTTAGATGTATTGCGGCTGAACCGCTGACCGCACAACAGAGTGATGTTCCCGGCTATAAGGCTTGTGGGTTCCCGCTTGCTGCATTTAGATGTTACATTTGGACAGGCGGTGTACTGGCGGCGGTTTGCTGACAGAGAGAGGACATCGCTGGACCCAATGGACATCTGACAAGGACAATGGAATAGGTCACACACACACACACACACACACTACCTTTCACATATGTGTCCTCCTGCATCACACACGCCAAAACACACGACATACACACCATTATCCATTGCCATGACACCACAACACCCACATGCCGCAAATTCACATACCCTTAGATCCAACACACAAAATACACCCTAGTGACACCACACCCACACACAACTCAACCACAACACTCATCTACACAAACACATGCACACACAAGCACAACCACACATAACACAACAGCGACCGCCACACAACATGCAACTGAGTTCTGTACACAGCAACACAAAGCCATCTGCGCCATGTGCAACTGGGCACACATACTGACACAATCACATCACCCACTACAGCTCCTGTCGCATCACCAAGCCAATCAATCAATTTGTTGAGTGCGCTACTCACCCGGTAGGGTCGCAAGGCGCTTTGGTGAGGGGGTGGGGGGTCTACTGCTTGAAGAGCCAGGTCTTGAGGCGCTTTCTGAAGGACAGGAGGTCCTGCGTAGGTTGGTGGGGAGGGAGTTCCAGGTTTTGGCGGCGAGGTGGGGGAAGGACCTGCCGCCGGATGTGGTGCAATGAATGCGAGGGACTGTTGTGAGGGCGAGGGCGGCGGAGCAGAGCTGGCGTGTCGGGATGTGGAAGTTAAGTCGATCGTTGAGGTAGGCCAGTCCTGTGCCGTGGATGGGCGGAGATGTGTTTGTGGCGAGGGAGGTTGAGGATGAGACGTGCTGAGGCATTCTGGATGCGCTGGTGTTTTCTCTGGAGCTTGGCCGTAGTTCCTGCGTAGAGGGCGTTGCCGTAGTCCAGTCTGCTGCTGACGAGGGCCTGGGTGACCGTACTTCTGGTTTCTACTGGAATCTACCTGAAGGTCTTGCGGAGCATACGAAGGGTGTTGAAGCATGAGGACGAGATGGCGTTGACTTGCTGGGCTATGAAGAGAGAAGAGTCTAGTATGAAACCGAGATTGCGTGCGTGGGTGGTGGGTGTCGGGGGCGGCCCAGGGTGGCATTGCATTGCACACACATACATATTCTGCCTCACACACACAACTCAAGCACAACATGAAAGGTACATGTCCCCTAGCAATTTGCACACATCAGCACACTTGACAAGTGTGAATGTACTGTCATTGTGGTGCCAGCATTCACTTAGCAATGAATACTGATGACGATTGTGTATGTGTTCAATATGTGTTATGTACCAGTGTATCCCCACCCGTGTCCCCAACATATGCATGTCACGGTAATTTAAAAAAAAAATACTGTAACATTTATATGTTTGCAGTGGTCCTGTGCCAATGAGCAGTGACCTCCCCACCCCCCTCCCTGTACACAGCCAATGCAGGTTGCCTACCTTTGTGTCCAGTGACAGGGGTGTTTGTGTTTTCTTCGAGGTCCTCTGGCAGCAGCAATTGAGGGTCCTGTCCAGTCGTATCCAGCCAGAAAAGATGAGTTTTCACCGCCTTTTTCCCACAATCCGCAAAGTCAGAAAGAAGTGGAGGTCTGACTGCTATTTTTTACTTGGCGGTATGGCACATCCAAATTCACTTGGCGGGAAGTGTGGCTGGAGTCTCGCCGTCAGTCACTCTTTCTTATGGTGCCATGACAGCAGATGGGATTCCTTGGCAGAGTTGGTGGGAATCAGGTGGGTTAAAGTCTATAGAAGCGTCAACATCTACATACGGAAGGCAGACTGCCAACGCGGCATGCAGGTTTTTTGTCAGAAAACTGATGGAGGAACCGTTACCTTCAACATCTGAATCAGGCCCCTAGTTTGCAATGCAAAATGCCTCATGGCAAGAGGATGACATGTGGCTCATTGCAATGTACGTGGCTTAGGAAAGTTCTCATCCCTGAAAGAGAAGAAACAATGATCAGCTCAGTTATGTAAAAATGGTGTATTCTGCACTTCACAAGAAGCTCTACAATTAATTCATCATCTGGCAAAAAATGGCCATCACAGGAGGCAACATTCTGACAAGTAGTCTTCAGTGGAACCTGACGGCTCTCTTATGCTATCCAGCTTATGAATTCCCTTTTATAGTTACCACTAAAGGCTGACAATCCGAAATTTTGTGGTAAAGTAAAAACTTTCCGCCTTCTTATAAACCAAAATCTCTAATGCAAGCAGGTTTATATTGTAATGTAGTTAAAGATAGAACAATAAATTTAACAGAATTCACACCCATCTTTTTTGTGCTGTCTTTGCAAGTGGCCTCAAGTAGTAGGAGTGTACCTCTGCAAATGAACAATGAGGCCTAATAAAACCAAAAGGTTTTTGTAATTGCTTTCGGTACCTATTGGATCCTCCAAACGGGACCACAAACAGTATTGTGGCCTAGAAGTTGAGGGTGAACATTCTTTTTGGAGTGACTACGACTTATGTACTAATTATAAATACACAATACATCCATTATAATTACATAATTGCCAATGGATTAGAACAAATAAAAGATTTCCTGCTATGGGCAGAGAACAATAATATCTCTAGATGCCTAAATATATGTAGGATTACAGTGTTGTTGTATTAGCTGATATGCAGGATCATCCCTGATGTGGAACGGATAAAGGTATAAAGATGTATGACTGTGTATATGGTACTGGGATGGAAAACCATTACCCAGGGTGAAGTTAGGGTTGAAAAAGGCAATTAACGTAGAACCTGTGGTGACAGATCACTTTATTTAAGGTTTCCGATAATCAATGAGGATCAACAATGCAATAATAGAACCAAGAACAATCATAGTCGTGTAGGTGTTAAATGTAAAAGACCCCAAATTTACAAGCCATTTAAATACAGTTTTATGGAAATAAGTGCTGGAACACAATTTTAAAATTAAATGACACATAACACAAAATTATACACGGACTAACACATGAAATAATACACGATGTTCCTACAAAGAACAGAGAGAAAGAAAAAAGCTTTTCAATAAGTGATCAAGTATTAGCCAAGCAATTTCAGAAAGCATGGTGATTGTTTACAAGTAGAATAAGCAGATTTGTAGTGGTATGAAAATAGAACATACACGTACACACAAATTCCTTCACTGACCTGTTGTTCCAAGAACTAGTTAACCTTAATGGCAATGATAAGACCTAAGATATATTGCTTAACTTAGAGTTGTGGGTCACCGTTACTGTTACTATATTTAACAAGACATTTCAATTTTACAGGTCAGTTTTCCTTTATTGTTAATGAAGTTACTCTAGGGGCGCAGGTGTAGGAGTATCCATTCTATTATCAGGAAAGGCGTTTGTCCCTTATTTAATGCAGAATCTACATCATCAGAACAGGAATAATTGAAGCCTATTCAGATGCACGGGACCAGGCAGCTATAAAATCAAGGGAGCTCAACCTTTAGCAATTAAATTTTAGAAAAACTGATTGGGCACCACGCCCATCTTTTGCATATACATGTTTGCATAAATACTCATAAGCAAGCTCGAAACAGCAGATCGGTGACGGGATACCATAGTAAAAGTGGAAAGTTCAAAACATCAGAGTAAACAGAGTTGTTGATAGTGTGACTCAGCATTCGGAAGGTATACTGCTTGCGCAATAGTGTGATCACTCACTAGTGTTGTAATCCTGAACACAGGAGAGTCAATGATACTAAGGGGGGTGCAAAAACACATTTTAGTAATGACTAGGCAGTTACTGTCATCTCAAGAGTATTGCACCCTCAAACAACAACTCAGATTACAGTAAAAAGATTCCCTTTACACCTGAAATGTGTTGTATTAACCAATATCTACTAAGGATAGTAACTTGATACAAAAAAATATCCTCATATTTGGATACAAGCCTCCAGTCATGTGAACCCAGAATCAGTTGAAAAAACATACAAGTGTCACTGTGGAAATAAAGTGGACTGCTCTGATCATCTTACCTAACCCTCTAAGGAGCAAATCATTGTTACTGCGCATACGTCTCTCCCAAGAGGTACTCTCCATGCAGTCAGACTCTACTATCAATAGCTACATCAACCAAGTCAGATTATCTTAGACAAATGGCTAATAGGCTCTGCAAAAAACTTCAACAATCAGCACTTCAAATCAAAAATGAGTGTCCATGTGTTTACAGAAGATGCGTTGAAAATTCTGACCTGTGCAGATCTCCATGCCATCAATGCTGTCTCGAGCAAACCATGATTTCACCATTGATCGGTATTCCTCGCACATCATGTTTTACAATGCAAGTGACAAAATGACATACTTTTGTAGTAACTGATGACATACTGACGTGCTGCTGTGTGAACATCAATACTGAGCTAATCTTGAAGTCCTAATTAAAAAAATTAAAAACATTCAAACCTCTCTTGCTTTTGAGTTTTAACATGTTCCCATTCCACTTGGGTTGTGTGAGATTTGAAAAAATACTTTTGAAGCAAGTTACGCTTTTACAATTTCAGAGTAACCAAATTTACTTAGCAAACACAAAGCAACCAGGCCCAAAAGCTTGCACTAAACTGCAAACCTTCACCTAATTCTGTACACATTCGGAGTATGTAACACTTACCAAATCCATTAACTCCGCCAAGTGATAACATTTTTCTTGATCAAGCTCTACATAAAGTAAGCATTTGATTAGAGCAAGGGAAGGGGTGTCAAAACCCTGTGGCTCTAAGCTGGATTTAGGTTGTTTCTCTTCAAATGGACAAGATGGGTACCATTATAAGAGCAGGTCTTACTTCAAGATCTGGGTAGCCCAAAAGGGAACCACTAGGTATGGCGCTTCTGGAAAGGTTATTTGGCACATTGCATATACAAAGCTATGCCAGAAAAGAATAACATGCATGACCTGACTGACACAACAAAACAGCATGGCCCTGTACTTCTTAAAGATAAAAATATGTATCTTCTGCTTTGCCTAATTTGCAAACAGGTGTGGCATAGTAATACCCTAGATGTTAAACAGTGTTCTTACCACTCAAGGCTTCAATTAGGATTTGGTTCTGGCTGCTCAACTAATCTGTCCTCTTGCACTTCACTCCTGCAATAGAGACCCACTATCCGGCACTACTTATAGAGATTGTTGTTGTGTGCCTTTAGAATCGGGTATAGAGAACTCAGCTCAGCTAAAATCAATTATTTTCTTCTCATCTCAAAACAACTGTAACTTGATTGAGCCTTCCCGTTTAATACCTGAAGCACTGGCAATACGTCCTTGCCAGAAGGAGTGATAATACTGTTTGTAGCAGCTTGTCGTTCCTGGGCAAAGCAGTGCTTATGCAATACCACTGGGAGCTTAGACTGAGATATTACTTCTTATACTGCTGCCAAAGCTGACCATATCTCGAAAGGAGATGAAAGCAAAGCACTAACAAGATGCAGGAGGCCACGAGAATGTGTACCCCCATAGTCACTTGATTGTCATTGTGGTTCATTACTCAAACTGGGGGGGGGGGGGGTTCAATTAGTGAAAAAAAACTTTATTAGCCTAGTGTGTAAATTCACTCAAGTAGATGTCGCCTGTTAGCATAACACCCGTCCTTTCTCAAAGGTAACAATGTGGTCGATGGCCAATAGTCAGTGTTATCAGAATCAGAAACAGCAGCTGTCTTTTTTAATTAGGCTTTTGCTTGATCTACTATTGCATTCTTGGAGTTGTAGTTTAGGTTGCTTTCAAATGCAATAATTGGGCTCAAGAACAAGTAAAAGAGTACTACAGTCTGCAAAAGAAAAACCCACAACATGACACGTGTCCTGGTCGGTGACCCGGAGCCCTGTCATGCCACTATTCGGACTTTTAAGTGTAAATACTTCCTCTCAACTAAACGAAGAAACAGGGGGAGTAGGGAATCTACGAGTAACTGTGGCATGAAATAATGACAACTGACCTGCGTCTTCATATTCCTCAGAGCTGTTAAATTCATTTTTGCAGGTAGAATGCACAGTTGATTACATTAATACTTCAACCTCAGTCACCTTGTTTTTCAGCTGCGTATAAAACGTGAGGACTTCGCAAATACCTGAAATGATAAAAATAGAACTTTAACATTAAATCTCATTATCTCTGTATTTGACAATTGAGAATTATAAGCTCATTTTGCAATATTAAATATTTACATGATATTATGATTTTGTACAACTTATTATGTAAGCGATCTGGATGGAGGTGGAGTCATATGCAGTACCTATGCTGTTTGTCCTGTGCATTCCCGCCAAAAAACTCGAGACATGACAACGTTTCTGAAGAAAACGCCTGTGGTGCCAAGATGATGTTCACTGGAGACTGAGGCTAAACAGGAAGGAGGAGGGATGGGCATGTCATTTAACACCACTACATTCTGGCAAAACTAAATATTTTTCCAGCTGCCTTTTTTTCCAGTACCTTGTTGTACTCAAAACATCCAGGGAAGCCTGGATTATGAAACAGCTAATACTGCATCGGGCACTTCTTGTTCTAAACATGTTACCCAATCCTCTAGTTGCTGGAAATATTTATAAAGTAGGAAGTGGATGGAACAGTGAAGTAAAGGCACTTGCAAAAACAATTTATACTGATATTATGCTGCATTAACGACACATACATAATGTTGGAAATGGCCCTTTTTGCAGGGTTATCCCCATCATTTTTGCCCTTTTCCTCCTATGTTACTTTCAGATCTGTTTTGTTGGCTTTAGGAATCTGGGAAACTTACCACTGCTGACTAGTGCGAACAATCAAGTGCTCACTGTCTAAACTGTATTGGTGATTGGGTTATCCATGATTGGCATATATGATTTACTACTAAGTCCCCACTAAAGTGCCCTATGTGTGGCCAGGGCCTATAAATCAAATGACATTATTGGGCCTTTAGCACTGATTGTGCCACCCACATGAATAGTCCTGTAAACATGTCTCAGACCTGCCACTGCAGGGTCTTGTTGTAGGAAAGTACCATCTTGCCTGGCATGTTACCCCCATATTTCACTGTATATATGTTGTTTTAGTCTATGTGTCACTGGGACCCTGCTAGGTAGGGCCCCAGTGCTCATAAGTATGTGCCCTGTATGTGTTCCCTGTGTGATGCCTAACTGTCTCACTGAGGCTCTGCTAACCAGATCCTCAGTGGTTATGCTCTCTCTGCTTTCCAAATTTGTCACTAACAGGCTAGTGACTAAATTTACCAATTCACATTAGCATACTGGTACACCCATATAATTCCCTAGTAGATGGTACTGAGGTACCCAGGGTATTGGGGTTCCAGGAGATCCCTATGGGCTGCAGCATTTCTTTTGCCACCCATAGGGAGCTCTGACAATTCTTAAACAGGCCTGCCGGTGCAGCAGGAGTGAAATAACGTCCACGTTATTTCACAGCCATTTACCACTGCACTTAAGTAACTTATAAGTCACCTATATGTCTAACCTTCACCTGGTGAAGGTTGGGTGCAAAGTTACTTAGTGTGTGGGCACCCTGGCACTAGCCAAGGTGCCCCCACATCGTTCAGGGCAAATTCCCCGGACTTTGTGAGTGCAGGGACACCATTACACGCGTGCACTGTACATAGGTCAGTACCTATGTACAGCGTCACAATGGTAACTCCAAACATGGCCTTGTAACATGTCTAAGATCATGGAATTGTCACCCCAATGCCATTCTGGCATTGGGGGACAATTCCATGATCCCCCGGGTCTCTAGCACAGAACCCGGGTACAGCCAAACTGCCTTTCCGGGGTCTCCACTGCAGCTGCTGCTGCTGCCAACCCCTCAGACAGGTTTCTGACCTCTTGGGTCCAGGCAGCCCTGGCCCAGGAAGGCAGAACAAAGGACTTCCTCTGAGAGAGGGTGTAACACCCTCTCCCTTTGGAAATAGGTGTGAAGGCTGGGGAGGAGTAGCCTTCCCCAGCCTCTGGAAATGCTTTGATGGGCACAGATGGTGCCCATCTCTGCATAAGCCAGTCTACACCAGTTCAGGGATCCTCCAGCCCTGCTCTGGCGCGAAACTGGACAAAGGAAAGGGGAGTGACCCCTTCCCTGACCTGCACCTCCCAGGGGAGGTGCCCAGAGCTCCTCCAGTGTGTCCCAGACCTCTGCCATCTTGGAAACAGAGGTGTTTGTGGCACACTGGACTGCTCTGAGTGGCCAGTGCCAGCAGGTGACGTCAGAGGCTCCTTCGGATAGGCTCTTACCTCTCTTGGTAGCCAAACCTCCTTTTCTGGCTATTTAGGGTCTCTGCTTTTGGGATCTCACCAGATAACGAATGCAAGAGCTCACCAGAGTTCCTCTGCATCTCCCTCTTCACCTTCTGCCAAAGGATCGACCGCTGACTGCTCAGGACGCCTGCAAAACCGCAACAAAGTAGCAAGACGACTACTAGCAACCTTGTATCGCTTCATCCTGCCGGCTTTCTCGACTGTTTCCAGGTGGTGCATGCTCTGGGGGTAGCCTGCCTCCTCTCTGCACCAGGAGCTCTGAAGAAATCTCCTGTGGGTCGACGGAATCTCCACCCCCCCTGCAACCGCAGGCACCAAAAAAGACAGCATTACTGGTCCTCTGGGTCCCCTCTCAGCACGACGAGCGTGGTCCCTGGAACTCAGCAACTCTGTCCAAGTGACTCCCACAGTCCAGTGACTCTTCAGTCCAAGTTTGGTGGAGGTAAGTCCTTGCCTCCCCACGCTAGACTGCATTGCTGAGTACCGCGTGATATGCAACTGCTCCGGCTCCTGTGCACTCTTCCAGGATTTCCTTTGTGCACAGCCAAGCCTGGGTCCCCGACACTCCTTCCTGCAGTGCACAACCTTCTGAGTTGTCCTCCGGCATCGTGGGACTCCCTTTTGTGACTTTGGGTGGACTCCGGTTCACTTTTCTTCTAAGTGCCTGTTTAGGTACTTCTGCGGGTGCTGCCTGCTTCTGTGAGGGCTCCCTGACTTGCTGGACGCCCCCTCTGTCTCCTCATCCAAGTGGCGACATCCTGGTCCCTCCTGGGCCAAAGCAGCATACAAAAACCCTAACAGCGACCCTTGCAGCGACCAAGGCTTGTTTGCGGTCTTTCTGCGTGGGAACACCTCTGCAAGCTTCTTCACGACGTGGGACATCCATCCTCCAAAGGGGAAGTTCCTAGTCCTCTTCGTTCTTGCAGAACACCAAGCTTCTTCCACCGGGTGGCAGCTTCCTTGCACCCCCAGCTGGCATTTCCTGGGCTCCTGCCCACTCGCAACACTGTCGCGACTCTTGGATTTGGTCCCCTTGTCTTACAGGTACTCTGGTTCGGAAATCCACTGTTGTTGCATTGCTGGTGTTTGTTCTCCTTGCAGAATCCCCTATCACGACTTCTGTGCTCTCTGGGGGTAGTAGATGCACTTTACACCTACCTTTCAGGGTCTTGGGGTGGGCTATTTTTCTAACCCTCACGGTTTTCTTACAGTCCCAGCGACCCTCTACAAGCTCACATAGGTTTGGGGTCCATTTGTGGTTCGCATTCCACTTTTGGAGTATATGGTTTGTGTTGCCCCTATTCCTATGTGCTCCTATTGCAATCTACTGTAACTTTACATTGCTTGCATTACTTCTTTTTGCTATTATCTGCATAATTTTGGTTTGTGTACATATATCTTGTGTATATTCCTCATCCTCATACTGAGGGTACTCACTGAGATACTTTTGGCATATTGTCATAAAAATAAAGTACCTTTATTTTTAGTATATCTATGTATTGTGTTTTCTTATGATATTGTGCATATGACACCAGTGGTATAGTAGGAGCTTTACATGTCTCCTAGTTCAGCCTAAGCTGCTTTGCCATAGCTATCTTCTATCAGCCTAAGCTGCTAGAAACACCTCTTCTACACTAATAAGGGATAACTGGACCTGGCACAAGGTGTAAGTACCTCTGGTACCCACTACAAGCCAGGCCAGCCTCCTACATTGGTTGTGCAGCAGTGGGATAAGTACTTGTAACTATTTACCACTTTGTCATTGTGTACTTTTCATAAGAGAATAATATACAAAACAAGTTCAGTGTATGTACACCTAACCAAAAAGTTTTGCTTTTCTCCTCTTACACTTTCTACTAAGTGCTGAAAAGTACTCTAAAACTTCTAAAAAGTTTCTAAAAGTTTGAAAAGGTTTTTTTCTCTGTTCTTTAAAACGTTCTGAAACTTTTTCTCTCTTCTCACTGTCTCTAAACCTTCTCTTATGTCTGATGTAGAGTCTGCTCTTAAAATGGTCAATACTACCTATGACAATTTAAATTACAATAGCCTACGGAGTCTCTGCTTAGATTGAGGTTTAGTGATAGGAAAGAACCCCACAATAGAGTTTCTATATAACATGCTTATTGTGAATGATGAGTCCCAAGCAGGCACTTCATATGAGAAGTTAATAGATGGCTCCCATTCTGACTCAGGGGATAACCTTGAGGGAGGTGGGGAGGGTTCTGTTCCAAATCTGCCCCTTACCAGACCACCTAGCAATGCTGGTAGTAATAGGAGCTCCCATCATAGTAGAGATGTTTTTATTCCTGGAGGCCAGGTTGTTAGAGTGCAGTCAGTTAGGGACAGATCTCCCTCGGTTTCCACTTTATCCTCTGTGTCCAAGCATTCCCAACCCACCCACCCTGAAGACAACATGTTACAAAGGGAACTCAAAAAGTTGAGAGTGGAAGAGACCAGACTGAAGCTTAAACAGCAACAGCTGGCTCTAGACAGGGAATCCCTAGACCTGGAGAAGGAGAGACAGAGATTGGGATTTGGACCCCATGGTGGCAACAATAGCAGTATTTCTGATAGTAATCCTGTTAGAGAGCATGATTCCAGGAATCTGCACAAGATAGTCCCCCCTTACAAGGAGGGGGATGACATCAACAAGTGGTTTGCTGCACTTGAGAGGGCCCGTATGGTACAGGGGTCCCTCAAAGGCAGTGGGCTGCTATATTGTGGCTATCTTTCAATTGAAAGGGTAGGAATAGGCTCCTTACTGTTAGAGAAAGTGATGCTAACAATTATGCAGTTTTGAAGGATGCACTCTTGGATGGATTTGGCTTAACCACTGAACAATACAGGATTAAGTTCAGAGACACCAGAAAAGAGTCCTCACAAGACTGGATAGACTTTGTTGACTGTTCAGTGAAGGCCTTGGAGGGGTGGTTACATGGCAGTAAAGTTTCTGACTATGAAAGCCTGTATAATCGTATCCGGAGAGAGCATATTCTGAATAACTGTGTGTCTGACTTGTTACACCAATATCTAGTGGACTCAGATCTGACCTCTCCCCAAGAATTGGGAAAGAAGGCAGACAAATGGGTCAGAACAAGAGTGAACAGAAAAGTTCATACAGGGGGTGACAAGGATGGCAAGAAGAAGGATGGCAAGTCTTCTGACAAGGGTGGGGACAAAAATAAAAATGAGTCTTCATCAGGCCCACAAAAATCCTCTGTTGGGGGTGGTGGAACTAAATCCTTTTCAAATCAAGTTAAAAAGCCTTGGTGTTATTTGTGTAAAGTCAAAGGCCATTGGACAACTGATGCCAGTTGTCCAAAGAAAAACACCAAACCTCCCACTACCACAAGCCCTACTGCAAATTCTAGTGCCCCTAGTAATAGCAGTGGTGGTGGGAGCAAACCTACTAATAGCCAATCCAAGGGAGTAGCTGGGCTCACTTTTGGTAATTTAGTTGGGGTTGGTCTTGTTAGGGAGACCACAGAGGCTTTGTTAGTCTCTGAAGGTGCCATTGATTTGGCCACATTGGTTGCTTGTCCCCTTAATATGGGGAAGTCAAGCAACTTCCCCTAATAAATGGTGTTGAGGTTCAGGCCTACAGGGACACAGGTGCCAGTGTTACCATGGTAATAGAGAAACTGATACACCCTGAACAACACCTACTTGGTCAGCAGTACCAAGTGACAGACGCTCCAACTCTCTTAGCCACCCCATGGCTGTGGTGAATCTCAACTGGGAGGGAAGGGGGGGGGAATGGGGGTTACTGGTCCAAAGAAAGTTGTGGTTGCCTCACATTTACCTGTAAACCTTCTACTAGGGAACAATTTAGAGACATCAGCTTGGGTAGAAGTGGAGTTGGAGGCTCATGCAGCAATGCTAGGCATTCCTGGGCATATTTTTGCTTTGACAAGGGCTCAAAGCAAAAAGGACAGGGTAACTTGGATCCTGGAACAATGGACCAAGTGCTCCCTAAAGCTAGGGGTAGCAAGGGTAAATCCCTACCCACTATCACTCCCTCTACAGATGATTCTCCTTCTGAGGAAGAAGAATTTCCTCCCTGTGCAGAACCTTCACCAGTTGAGCTGACAGCAGACACTGCTGAGCTTTTGGGTGGACGGGGGGCTGCCAGGGAAGAGCCGAGTATGGCACAGCAAACCTGTCCCACATTAGAGGGTCTCAGAGAGCAAGCTGTCAAGCAGCAAAATGGGGTGTCAGTGACTCACATAGAGTTTACTGGGAGGACAACCTCTTGTACACAGAAGCAAGGGACCCAAAATCTAGAGCAGCCAGGAGATTGGTCATTCCCCTGCAGTACAGAGAGTTCCTCCTAACTCTGGCACATGACATTCCTTTGGCTGGGCATTTGGGCCAGATCAAAACATGGGAAAGGCTTGTCCCCCTGTTTCACCGGCCTTGGATGTCAGAGGACACAAAAGATTTTTGTAAGTCTTGTGTGACCTGCCAAGCCAGTTGCAAGACTGGTGGCACACCAAAGGCTCCCCTTATTCCACTACCTGTGGTTGGGGTCCCCTTTGAAAGGGTAGGGGTTGACATAGTTGGCCCCCTTGACCCTCCTACTGCCTCAGGCAATAGGTTTATCTTGGTGGTTATGGACCATGCCACAAGATATCCTGAAGCAATTCCTCTAAGGACCACTAAAGCACCTGCAGTGGCAAAAGTCCTCCTGGGAATCTTTTCCAGGGTGGGTTTTCCATAAGAGGTTGTATCAGACAGGGGTAGCAACTTTATGTCTCAATACTTGAAAGCTATGTGGAAGGAATGTGGTGAAACATACTAATTCACCACTCCTTATCATCCACAGACTAATGGACTGGTAGAGAGGTTTAATAAAACTCTCAAAGGAATGATAATGGGACTCCCTGAAAAACTCAGGAGGAGATGGGATGTCCTGTTACCTTGCCTCCTTTTTGCTTACAGGGAGGTAGCCCAGAAAGGAGTGGGCTTCAGCCCCTTTTAACTCCTATTTGGACACCCTGTAAGAGGTCCACTAACACTTGTGAAGGAGGGTTGGGAACAACCTTTAAAAGCTCCCAAACAGGACATAGTGGACTATGTACTTGGCCTAAGATCCAGAATGGCCGAGTACATGAAAAAGGCCAGTAAAAACCTTCAGGCCAGCCAAGAGCTCCAGAAGCAATGGCATGACCAGAAGGCTGTTCTGATTCAGTACCAACCAGGACAGAAGGTGTGGGTATTGGAGCCTGTGGCCCCAAGAGCACTCCAGGACAAATGGAGTGGACCCCATCTAATTGTTGAGAAAAAGGGTGAGGTTACCTATCTGGTAGACCTGGGCACTGCCAGGAGTCCTCTTGGGGTGATTCATGTCAACCGCCTAAAACCCTACTATGACAGGGATGATCTCACCCTGCTCATGACAACAGATGAGGGACAGGAAGAAGAGAGTGACCCTCTCCCTGATCTCTTCTCCTCCACTGAAGAGGATGCTTTAGTGGAAGGAGTAGTTTTGGCAGACTGTCTGACTGCAGAACAGAAAGACAACTGCATAAATCTCCTTGGACAGTTTTCTGAACTCTTTTCAACTGTGCCAGGCACCACATCTTGGTGTGAACACACAATTGATACTGGAGACAGCATGCCTGTCAAAAGTAAAATCTATAGGCAGCCTGACCATGTCAGGGACTGCATAAAACAAGAGGTTCAGAAAATGCTTGATCTAGGAGTGGTTGAACCTTCTGAAAGCCCATGGGCGAGTCCTGTGGTGCTTGTACCAAAGCCTCACTCAAAAGATGGAAAAAGGGAGATGAGGTTTTGTGTAGACTACAGAGGTCTCAATCAGGTAACAAAAACTGATGCTCACCCTATACCCAGGGCAGATGAGCTCATAGATACACTGGCATCTGCCAAGTATCTAAGCACCTTTGATTGGACTGCAGGGTATTGGCAGATCAAATTGGCTGAGGATGCTAAACCTAAAACTGCATTCTCAACTATAGGAGGGCACTACCAATTTACAGTGATGCCCTTTGGTTTGAAAAAAGCACCTGCCACTTTTCAGAGGTTGGTGATAACAGTCCTGCAAGGGATGGAGGCTTTTAGTGCAGCATATCTAGATGATATAGCTGTCTCTAGCTCCACCTGGGATGAGCACCTGGTCCACCTTTGGAAAGTTTTGGAGGCCCTGCAAAAGGCAGGCCTCACTATCAAGGGCTCAAAGTGCTAGATAGGGCAGGGAAAGGTGGTTTATCTGGGACACCTGGTAGGTGGAGAACAGATTGCACCACTTCAGGGGAAAATCCAAACAATCATGGATTGGGTTCCCCCTACAACACAGACCCAGGTGAGAGCCTTCCTAGGCCTCACTGTGTATTACAGGAGATTCATTAAACACTATGGCTCCATAGCAGACCCACTTAATGATCTCACAAGTAAGAAGATGGCTAAAAAGGTATTGTGGACAGCTAGCTGTCAGAAAGCTTTTGAGGAGCTCAAACAGGCCATGTGCTCTGCACCTGTCCTTAAAAGCCCATGTTACTCCAAGAAATTCATTGTTCAAACTGATGCATCTGAATTTGGGGTAGTGGCAGTCTTATCACAACTGAATTCTGAGGGCCAGGATCAACTATTTGCTTTTATCAGCAGAAGGTTGACCCCTAGAGAAAAGCGTTGGTCTGCCATAGAGAGGGAGGCCTTTGCTGTGGTCTGGGCACTGAAGAAGTTGAGGCCATACCTGTTTGGCACTCACTTCATTGTTCAGACAGACCACAAACCTCTACTTTGGCTAATACAAATGAAAGGTGAAAATCCTAAATTGTTGAGGTGGTCCATATCCCTACAGGGAATGGACTATACAGTGGAACATAGACCTGGGAGTACCCACTCCAATGCAGATGGACTCTTCAGATATTTCCACTTAGAAAATGAAGACTCATCAGGTCATGGCTAGTCTTATTGTCCTTCGTTTGGGGGGGTTGTGTAGGAAAGTACCATCTTGCCTGGCATGTTACCCCCATATTTCACTGTATATATGTTGTTTTAGTCTATGTGTCACTGGGACCCTGCTAGGCAGGGCCCCAGTGCTCATAAGTATGTGCCCTGTATGTGTTCCCTGTGTGATGCCTAACTGTCTCATTGAGGCTCTGCTAACCAGAACCTCAGTGGTTATGCTCTCTCTGCTTTCCAAATTTGTCACTAACAGGCTAGTGACTAAATTTACCAATTCACATTGGCATACTGGTACACCCATATAATTCCCTAGTATATGGTACTGAGATACCCAGGGTATTGGGGTTCCAGGAGATCCCTATGGGCTGCAGCATTTCTTTTGCCACCCATAGGGAGCTCTGACAATTCTTACACAGGCCAGACAGTGCAGCCTGAGTGAAATAACATCCACGTTACTTCACAGCCATTTACCACTGTACATAAGTAACTTATAAGTCACCTATATGTCTAACCTTCACCTGGTGAAGGTTGGGTGCAAAGTTACTTAGTGTGTGGGCATCCTGGCACTAGCCAAGGTGCCCCCACATCGTTCAGGACAAATTCCCCGGACTTTGTGAGTGCGGGGACACCATTACACGCATGCACTGTACATAGGTCACTACCTATGTACAGCATCACGATGGTAACTCCAAACATGGCCATGTAACATGTCTAAGATCATGGAATTGTCACCCCCAATGCCATTCTGGCATTGGGGGACAATTCCATGATCCCACGGGTCTCTAGCACAGAACCCGGGTACTGCCAAACTGCCTTTCTGGGGTCTCCACTGCAGCTGCTGCTGCCAACCCCTCAGACAGGTTTCTGACCTCCTGGGGTCCAGGCAGCCCTGGCCCAGGAAGGCAGAACAAAGGACTTCCTCTGAGAGAGGGTGTAACACCCTCTCCCTTTGAAAATAGGTGTAAAGGCTGGGGAGGAGTAGCCTCTGGAAATGCTTTGATGGGCACAGATGGTGCCCATCTCTGCATAAGCCAGTCTACACCGGTTCAGGGATCCCCCCAGCCCTGCTCTGGCACGAAACTGGACAAAGGAAAGGGGGGTGACCACTCCCCTGATCTTCACCTCCCAGGGGAGGTGCCCAGAGCTCCTCCAGTGTGTCCCAGACCTCTGCCATCTTGGAAACAGAGGTGTTTGTGGCACACTGGACTGCTCTGAGTGGCCAGTGCCAGCAGGTGACGTCAGAGGCTCCTTCTGATAGGCTCTTACCTCTCTTGGTAGCCAATCCTCCTTCCTAGGTAGCCAAACCTCCTTTTCTGGCTATTTAGGGTCTCTGCTTTGGGGATCTCACCAGATAACGAATGCAAGAGCTCACCAGAGTTCCTCTGCATCTCCCTCTTCACCTTCTGCCAAAGGATCGACCGCTGACTGCTCAGGACGCCAGCAAAACCGCAACGAAGTAGCAAGACGACTACTAGCAACCTTGAATCACTTCATCCTGCCGGCTTTCTCAACTGTTTCCAGGTGGTGCATGCTCTGGGGGTAGCCTGCCTCCTCTCTGCACCAGGAGCTCTGAAGAAATATCCTGTAGGTCGACGGAATCTTCCCCCTGCAACCGCAGGCACCAAAAGACTGCATCACTGGTCCTCTGGGTCCCCTCTCAGCACGAGCGTGGTCCCTGGAACTCAGCAACTCTGTCCAAGTGACTCCCACAGTCCAGTGACTCTTCAGTCCAAGTTTGGTGGAGGTAAGACCTTGCCTCCCCACGCTAGACTGCATTGCTGGGTACCGTGTGATTTGCAGCTGCTCCGGCTCCGGTGCACTCTTCCAGGATTTCCTTCGTGCACAGCCAAGCCTGGGTCCCAGACACTCCTTCCTGCAGTGCAAAACCTTCAGAGTTGTCCACCAGCGTTGTGGGACTCCCTTTTGTGACTTTGGGTGGACTCCAGTTCACTTTTCTTCTAAGTGCCTGTTCATGTACTTCTGCGGGTGCTGCCTGCTTCTGTGAGGGCTACCTGACTTGCTGGGCACCCCCTCTGCCTCCTCATCCAAGTGGCGACATCCTGGTCCCTCCAGGGCCACAGCAGCATCCAAAAACCCTAACCGCGACCCTTGCAGCTAGCAAGGCTTGTTTGCGGTCTTTCTGCGTGGGAACACCTCTGCAAGCTTCTTCACGACGTGGGACATCCATCCTCCAAAGGGGCAGTACCTAGTCCTCTTCGTTCTTGCAGAACACCAAACTTCTTCCACCCGGTGGCAGCTTCCTTGCACCCTCAGCTGGCATTTCCTGGGCTCCTGCCCACTCTCGATACTGTCACGACTCTTGGACTTGGTCCCCTTGTCTTACAGGTACTCAGGTCCAGAAATCCACTGTTGTTGCATTGCTGGTGTTTGTTCTCCTTGCAGAATCCCCCTATCACGACTTCTGTGCTCTCTGGGGGTAATAGATGCACTTTACACCTACCTTTCAGGGTCTTGGGGTGGGCTATTTTTCTAACCCTCACTGTTTTCTTACAGTCCCAGTGACCCTCTACAAGCTCACATAGGTTTGGGGTCCATTCGTGGTTCGCATTCCACTTTTGGAGTATATGGTTTGTGTTGCCCCTATTCCTATGTGCTCCTATTGCAATCAACTGTAACTTTACATTGCGTGCATTACTTCCTTTTGCTATTATCTGCATAATTTTGGTTTGTGTACATATATCTTGTGTATATTCCTCATCCTCATACTGAGGGTACTCACTGAGATACTTTTGGCATATTGTCATAAAAATAAAGTACCTTTATTTTTAGTATATCTATGTATTGTGTTTTCTTATGATATTGTGCATATGACACCAGTGGTATAGTAGGAGCTTTACATGTCTCCTAGTTCAGCCTAAGCTGCTTTGCCATAGCTATCTTCTATCAGCCTAAGCTGCTAGAAACACCTCTTCTACACTAATAAGGGATAACTGGACCTGGCACAAGGTGTAAGTACCTCTGGTACCCACTACAAGCCAGGTCAGCCTCCTACACTTGTGCACTACAAAGACTTCTCTTTGGAGTCTGTCTCATTCAAAAACAGGGATGGGTATAAGTACTGGACCTCTTCCACCACACAGTGAGCATCCCTCTGGACTGAGACAATTCTGCCAGAAAGAAGAGTCAGATGCTGTAGGAGGGACTGCCACACTGCCCGTTGCTTTGCTGTGCTGGCCTGCTATTTGCTGCTTCTGTCCTGGGAGAGAAAGGACTGAACTTTTCTTTCTACATTCTGCTTCCAAAAGTTCTCCTACTGCTTGGACTGAGCTTGCCTCCTATTATAAATTCTCAGGGACATCAAAGACTTCACCTGCCAGTGCCTGGGCTCTCTTGTTGAGAGTCCTGACTTGCCAAGTGGTGCCAAATCTAGTTCCTGGGCCCTTGGGAGTGAGTTCTGGTGCAACAAGGAAGTAACTAGTGCATTGACTTCCAGAACAACTTCGGAATTCGTGCCGCTCTCTGACCCCACACCGCTGCCTGCACCAGAGCTGTGGTCCCTGCTGAGTTCAATAACACCGACCTACAACCCAGGCCCACTGCTGCCGTACTGCCTGCTAAGTCCCGCCACAGCAGGAGTCCAGAGTGCCATCTCACTGACGTCTGTGGCACCCGACTCTGCTACAGCACTGTGACCCCGTGATGTGACTGCAACACCGCAAAGTCGATGCTTTGTGTCTTAAACTGCTGGATTCACCAACCCCACCTTGTTGTTAGGAACTGACGCCTCACCGCCAACATTGCATCACCTCCTCTGTAACCGTAAGGAACCAACGCCTCACCTTCCCTGCCTAGCAGTAAGGAACCGACACCTCATCTCCTTGGTGGCAGTAAGGAACCAACACCGCACCAGCTTCAGCGACGCCTCACCTGCCTGACTACGTGCAACGTCTTTGTTTTCTCATTGTTTTCCATGGTACTGTAATTGGGGTCTACACGACTCCGTGGTGGGCCGCACTCCCTCGCAGGTAGCACTGGACTGTCAGAAGTGACTCCGTCAAGCCATCTTGAGAGCCCTAGCTGGAGCTATTGTGTTTCTAAGTGCTATATTACATTTAATCTTTGAAAATTTGTATCTTTACTTGTGTATGCTGGATTTTTGACATTTAGGTGGTGATTCCTAGTTTGGCGGGCGGCGCTCGCCGCCCGCCAAGCGGGAACCGCCAGAAGACCGTACCGCGGTCAAAAGACTGCGGCGGTCATTCTGGCTTTCCCGCTGGGCGGGCGACCGCCAAAAGGCCGCCTGCCCGCCCAGCGGGAAACCCACAGCAACGATGAAGCCGGCTCCGAATGGAGCCGGCGGAGTTGCTTTTGTGCGACGGGTGCAGTTGCACCCGTCGCGATTTCCAGTGTCTGCTATGCAGACACTGGAAATCAATGTGGGGCCCTGTTAGGGGGCCCACGACACCCGTTCCCGCCAGCCTGGTTCTGGCGGTCAAAACCGCCAGAACCAGGCTGGCAGGAAGGGGGTCAGAATCCCCATGGCGGCGCTGCCTGCAGCGCCGCCATGGGGGATTCTGCAGGCCAGGGGAAAACCGGCAGGAAACCGCCGGTTCCCCTTTTCTGACCGCGGCTTTACCGCCGCGGTCAGAATGGGCCTGGATGCACCGCCAGCCTGTTGGCGTTGCATCCGCAGTCCCCTACCCTGGCGGTCTCGGACCGCCAGGGTAGGAATGACCCCCTTAGTCTTGTTTTACTCTGATAAATATTGGCTATTTTTCTAAATTGGTGTGGAGTACTTTTGTGGTGTTTTCACTGTGTTACTGTGTGTGTACAAATACTTTACACATTGCCTCTGAAATAAGCTTAAATGCTTGAGCCAAGCTACCAAGGGTGTGAGCAGGGGTTAACTTAGCTGTGTGATTCTGTTACCCTGACTAGAACGAGGGGCCCTACTTAGACATAGTGCAAACCACTGCCAACTAGAGACCCTATTTCTAACACATAACATCTGTGCACAAACCCTATCACATCTTTTGCTATCAGTACGAAAGAAGTGAGGGTCCTTACTACACTGCAACTGATGTATTAACTTGATAAAAGTCCTAAGATCATGTGAAAAGGCACTTGTGCCTGCCACATTCCAACTTCATAAGCATTATTTAAGTACTATCGGCCTTGTTTTAACTTTGGCGGAGAGGGTACTCTGTGGTAACGGGGAAGAAGTATCCTCTATGCCAAACTGAAGTTCTTACTGCCTCATTTATATTCTGGTGGAACTTAAGAATGTCAGCAACTGAAACTACTCTGTTTCTGCTACTGACATACTCTTCTGACGGTCCGACAGAATAAGACCTGCCGAAAGGATAGCGATTTGTTCATTCGCCCTATTTTAAGTGGACAGACAAATGACCAGTTTTTACTTTCCCACATTACCACTCAAAACGTGGTGGTAAGTGAAAGTAAAAACATTTTAAAAAAAGACCACGCCATGGAAGAAAACTCCAATGATCAGGGGATCGATGCTTCTTTTACTTTCAAAAGAAAATTATGCTTTATGATTTGTTTTTGAAAACAAAAAAGATAATTAAAGTGTGCTATACGGCACCTTCGTGTTGAGGAGCCACACAGCACACTTTCACTGCGTTGACAGGAATCACTGTAACTGTGGTTCCTGCCAATGTAAGAAATGTCCGTAGGGTGGGGAGGTGGACATCTCTAAAATAAGAGTGTGGTTACTCCGTCTAGGCTACAGGGTATTTACTGGCTGACAGAGTAAAAAGCAGTCTAAATCGGTTTGTTTTCACCATACACATTTTTTATGTCACACCAACTATATGCAATTTGTAAAAGCGCAAGAAAATGTACACTTCTCATGGATTCTGCTATTTCTCATATTGATAAACCATGTTGCAGCAAAACTTAATGTCATAAATATTTACTTTATTTTGTAATGAAAAAAGACGTGGCCAGCAGATTATTGTGAGCACAGTTTAAAATATCCTTTTTATGTGATGCCTACTAAACATGTCTGTAACACGATAGCATGCATGCTTTGTAGCAGAGGATGAACAGCTGAAGATATATTTTCCATTTTTAAATAATTAGACTAAGGGAATCAACTGTGAAGGAGCTATGAATGTGGAGCAGTGATAAAAAAAAACACAAATGACTTATACAGCAACAATTACGCTTATTCTGTTATTCTGTAGAGTTTTTCCAAGTCATAATTAATAGGTGGATGTAAAACTGATTTGGGAAAGAAAACTGGCGAGTTCATGTTTATGTACATAAGCACATGTGGTGCCAGCAACACAGAGCCAGTAGTAACAGACTTGAGAACCAGTTTCTTATCCTGCCAATTGTGTAGAATTAAGAGGGAGTCGGAATGATGAACTATGCCCCAAAAGTCCGAAGTCCGAACCTAGTACCTTGATGAGGTAGGACTTGTAAACAAAATGTAACAAATATCATCACATCAAAGGCAGTGGCGTACAAGACCACATTTAAAAATGTATCCACTCTGCCTCTCTGGCAAAGGAGCTGGAAGATAATACAGCAGTGTCAACCCATCTAAAACTGGTAGGACGTCTTTTCTAGTGTCAGTGAGGAACTTTGCCAATAGTCCCAACACAGAAGCAAGAAAAAAAGATCCGAAGTCACAAAAACAGCAAGGATAAATATTATGTAATGGGCAAACAATGTTGAAGAATCTGATGTTCTACTATTTGACATGAAAATCATCAACCAACTATGCTAACTGAAAATGAGGAACCCCCCCCCCCCACCACCACCAATCAAGTGTTCAATGTGTACATTACTTAAAAGCACTAACCTTGAGGAAGGAAGCAAGTAAATAAAATGAACTGCGATTAGGAAGACAACCAAATCATTCCTCAGAAAATCAGCTTAGAATACAGGATGCTTATTATTCAAGAAAAAAGCAATATAATTTACAGTAACATTTTCCAATTTATTCTCCTGGTTCCATAACAGAAAGACAATCAGATGAGCTGGACATCAGCAGGGCTAATTACAGCAATCCAGGGAACACCCCTGAGATAGAAACAGAATGATGCTAACCAAAGGTCTATAAGGCCATTGTACCCACCCATGTTTTTGCTTTCAACATTTAACTGTCAACATTCTGCACAGTTTGGATACCTAGAAAAGGACTGAAATGCTATGTTCGTCGCAAGTCGTAAAAACAGTGAATTGATAGTGGGATAGAGCAATGTGGGGGGATAATCTCTGTTGAACACAAAGCATATCAGTGACTGCAACTCATTAAAAAAAAAAAAAAAACTAATAACGATTTATACAAACTTGCACCGTAACATATGAAAGTTCAAAGAAGGCTAAGACATAAATTATCAACTTTAGCACAATTCCAGTGTGCACACAGATTTATACATGACCTGAACAGAACAATATGAAAAAAAGATATTTCAAGGTTGGAAACTAATTTTAAAAAAAAGATACTCAACGGCTTCAAAGGGAAACTGAAGGCTGAAACATTTCCTGCGTAATTTGCTGTAAAAACCATAGCCCTCTAAGAAGAAGCTGCACCAGATCTATTTGCATTAAGTTTCAATACACTTTTTTTAACTGCAAAATTTAGCTCATCTCTCTCTGGAAAATGAATTGCCAATTACAGAAATACCTAGAATTTAAAGGACCTGCCATCTCATACTTTCCTATTTGATGTTAGAGTTTAAGAGCAGACTCAACATGTCAGATATCTTGATAACAACAGGACAACATTTTCGTTATGCCTGCGTAATCTTCAGGAATTTTTGGCTTGTTAATGCAATGTACCTGGAATTATGCCATTAATTCATGTTTCATAATTTTCTGTCCATTCCATGAAAATCCCTACCACTGGACCAACATGAACAAATAGAACAGGAGCAGATGATGCGCAAGGGCAGACAACACCAATAAATGCCAGAGTTGCAGTTCACGGAATTTTATGTTATTTTTCCAAAATTTTGTGCAATTACACAAAAAGCGATTACGTAATTTTTACACACCCCTAATTTTGTAGGTGTATAGTATTTCTACTATAGGGCGAACTTAACCTGAAAGCAGCGGAGCACTATGCAGGGTCAAAGACGAGCATGAAGTTGACGAGTGATAGGAGAGATAGCCTCGATAATGTGGCTTTAGTCTATGTCAGATGCTAGAACTATAAAATAATTATTAAAAATAAGGAGTGATCCTTGATCCCTCCATTTAAAACAGCTGTGATGTGAAGTTTGTGATTAACCTTTCTTTCACTAGAGAATATAAAATATTCATCACTTCAAAGAATAACAGTCATAACTTCAAGGAAGAACATTCCAATCTAAGAGTGCAGATAACTGATATAGGACAGTGCCTCAAAGCCAACTGGAGGGCCCTAGTTGAAGCCTGCATCATCTTGGGTTAGCAGTCTGCTAAATTCATTGCTATATCGCAACTTCCAGGCCTGGCATCAGTCATGTACATCACACACATAACTACACATATCGCATCAGTAATTAAATGTAAGGTTCTCGTCATTTTAACTGAAGACCAGCACAGTCCTGAATGAGTACATACAAAATACTGAACTAAGTATAGCACAATCCTCTCTATCAGTAACACCGCTCTTGATCAGTTACACTCACAAGTTTGAGAGGTCGGATCTTACTGCCTATATATGATATTTTCCAGGTCTGCAGACAGTAATAAACCATGTAATAGAATTAATCCACCTCCTTGACTGATTCTAGATAAAACCGTTAACAATTAGTGTCAGAACAATGTACATTTCTGACAAAATTGGGAAGTTTTGTGCTATGTTTAGCCCAGGTCCTGTTGTTTTCTTCAAATTCTTATGTTTCTGCATTGGTAATTTCTCTCTCGACTGTTTCTATTTTTTTCTTTTAGTAGTGCAGTGCAAGTGTAACCAAAATGAAGAACTTAGTTTGTAGAACAGTACTCTGAAACCTATCATTTATGTACATTTTAAAAAGGCCTCACTTTCTGGGTGTATTAGAATGTTTAATTGTAGGTAGGATCTGTTCTAAAAATCTACAATTGCATTTTAATTTGTATTTAAATCTTAATCAATCAATGGTAATACTGCTTCATTGTTTCGTTTTACAAAGTTCTTTAATTTGTCCACTATAAAAATATGTTTAAACTGGAATTAGATGAATTGTTGTCCAGGGACTGTGAATAGTTAATAACAATCTCCAAAGCTCTGCACGTAGACCTATCAATCCGGTTTTAGGATAAAAACTGAATTTTCCTACAAAACAATTCCTTGAAGCAATTCATTTTGAGAGAGCTAAGTTAGTCATTTTTAAATCTTCCACTATCGTGTTTAGTTTTTTTGTTTTGTCACGCTTTGCTGTTCATCTTTTTGCTCTTTGATACAATACACATTATTTTTAATTGTAACACACTCAACAATGTTAATAAACTTATTTCACATTCCACCCGTCTGAGATCGGTCTTTCAAAGACGTTTACAATCTTGACACCTTTTATCTATAACTGTTATTGCCTTCGTCTGTGGGCAATAACAGCTATTAAGTACTTGTTCCATTCAATGGCCCATAGAGAGATGTTGGATATTTTACAGCAACTACTGATAATGGCAACAAGGCTTTTAGCCTTTACGGGGGAGAGTGCAGTACGCCATAGCCGGCAGCAAGAAATGACTTCTGTGTCGGGCTGAGCAGCTCTAACTCTCTCACACTGAGCAGGTCGAAGAAAATCTGTTATCGCCCCCCAATGTGCTGGCTTCGCCTCTTGTATCTCTGAAGGGAAATTTAGGCCAGTAGTTAATTTGTAAAAACAAATAAGTAAAATAAGTTTTAGGCCCCCCTCTCAAGAGGCCACTGCAGCTTGCCCCACCATTGTCTGTCCCAGTGCTGCCAATGGCAGTAAGAACCAACACAACTACTAACCATTACCCTCCTAGAATTGTGAAAGTTCAGACTATCCCAGGCCACCCAAAGCTAAACGCATGGCGTGGGTGGCAGGTATGATTCATTTTTGATGTATACTGAATTATTAACAATGTTGTTGTGCTCATCTCAAAGATATACATCCTGTGCTACCATGTGGTAGACTTTCATTGGTGCCAGTGTTGAGAATTAAGTGCCGAAGCCAAGCACTGGAAACCACTGACTCAAATTAAGCTCTGTTTTCAGCCCAAACCACAGAAAACACAAATTGCTCTGTCTATTTACCTGCTACTCTGAAGCATTTGGGCTTCCATCTCTCCTGCGAGAAGCAAAATGTGGAGATCACAAGCAGTGTCCGTGACTTTTCTATGATCTGTGCTCCTCACAATAGAGCCCAAACTGTGCAAACCGCAAAGTTGCCAGTATTCACTGTCAATCATATCAACCCACTGAAGGGCCTAGAAGCCGGCAGCATTAGAATGAGTGGGACTATACCTGTAGTTATTACTTGTAAACGAAGCATTCAGATTGGACGCTCAGCACCCAACACCCTACTCTGGGTGCTAATCAGTAGGTCTGCCATTTTCATTCACTAATTTATGTTTTCATATTCGGTGGAAGGCTTTGTACTAGGTTATTCCAATTGACAAATGTTTTGGGAATGTTAAAGTTGAGATACGGGCTGTAAAAGTAGTGCAATATTTCATTTTTATTCAGCCCAAATGGAGAATTCGGTCCGCGGTCTCTAAAATTAATCTTAATTCATAATGGCACATTTTCAGTAATATGTTATATGCCCCGGATTCAAATCATAACTTCATCAGCCAAAGAAACAGCGTGTGGCAATATGTTGTAGAGTGGATGATAAGTAAATAGATGATGCTTGGAGGTATGTTAAGTCTTTACTCCATTACTTTTAAGTGCATCGCATGAATGAATGTATAAACAAGGAGTGTGTGAAGGCAAAGGTAGGGACTGGGTCAATGGAAAGGCAGCGATTGTCCGTCACTAACTCCCTGCTGCCCTCGTGGGCTGAACTTTAGTCTCAATAGTGTGTGAAACTTTTTTCTAATATCTGTATTGCTGTAAGCTTTTGCAGTCATTGTAACCTACTTGGAAACATCACCTCCTAAATTTGTAGTTCACTGGGGACATTTACCGGTTTTAAAGTCCTTGTAACATTTTTCACGTCTGCATCATTCAGTTGCACGTTATCTACTATTCAAAGACCGAGTTTCACCTGGCCATCTTATTTTTGTGAAGGATTATATAAGAGCTCATCTTCCGAGGACCATGAACGTGCTTTACAATCTTTTTTCAGGGTTCTTTTTTTAAAATCATTGTTCTTTAACTTCTTCCAGTACTTCGCCTGAACACCTTAATTTGTGTGTGTTATTTTGCTTATGGTGGGTATGAACGTGTCAACCTAAGTGTTGGTGAAGACTGCATTGTAAAAATAGACTATTTTTGACACCTTCTCCATCTGATTTAACACATCCTTTAACTGGCTGGCAGAGATTATCCCTCATTTCAGACCACCTCTTCACTACTCAGCAGTGCTTGTCATCAGTCGCATAGTACAAATCACCTTTTTTCCCCAATGGTGATAACTGAATATGTGAAAGAAACCCAAATGGGCACACCTACACTGACAAGTTTTCTACTCGGTGGAGAAAAGGTTTTATGAATGTATTTGTCAATGGGTAGAAATTTCAGCAGTGAGCTACTCTATTCATTAATTAGGTGATACAGTAGCTCACTCTCCTGATTCACACATAGGACTACCAAGAGCAATAGCTGATAAATTGAAATAAACCCAAAATGGGCCCCTGCACAAATTCTGTGCGCCGTAGTCTGCATGTTTTGATGGGCCTACCTGTCAATGCCTGATCCCAATGCTGTTTAAAAGTAAAAGACAGCTATGACCGTACATACTTGAAGTTGTACAGAACTTCTCTTTCATTCTTCCTAAAATGCTACAGTACAGTAAATTATGTAAGCAGAAATATGTGCAGCGTCGTGTGTTTAAGTCATGGACAGGAGAGAATTTAATTGTCCTACAACACGGGAGACATTTAACTTTTTTTTCCTTCAAAATAAACCTGCGTTTTTAGCTCAAGTGTATGTGTATGACCTCTTGTAAACTTTTAAGTATACTTCTTCTGTGGGCTTCCAGCTATTTCATTTGTTAGTTTCAGTGTCATTTAAAAATCCTTGCTTGCTAGTGGTCAGTCATGCCTCTTTGTCCCTCCTTCTTCTGTGTGGGAGCAGGGACCAACTACTGTATAATTATGCTTTGTCCTGTTTATCTGGTCTATAGGGGACTTTTTTTTTTTTAACTTTATTTCCTGTTCCTGTCCAGCGAAGCTTCCCTTTTCATTTGCAGACCATTATTTCTCTAAGCTTAGCTGTAAACAATTCTATAAATCAGGCTGTTATCTTGGTCACATTTGGTCTTTGTGGGCTCTTTGCACCCTCTCTCAGGTGCCTGGCTTCTGCCCTTCCTTGGCTTTGATTTTCTTTACCAAGTGTGCCTGCCTGTGTGCTGAGAGCAAGGGCAGAGGATCGCTTGTAATTGCTTATAGCCTAGGCACCCAGCATTACCAGGGCTCCCCAATCCTTAAAGACAGCGCCCACTTCTGCTCCATACTGGGATCCCACTCACAGCTCCATCAGTGCACCTCAGTTCACACTCCAAGCCCTCAGCTGTGCCAGTGCCTGGAACCCCACACATGCTGTCTGCCAGAGCACTTCAGTTCTTGCAATCAGTACACTGCTGCTCCAGTACTGGGACCTTGGGCGCAGCTCCTTCAGTGCACCACAGTTCACACACTCCAAGCTCTCAGCAGTGCCAGGAACCCCACACACGCTGTCTGCCAGAGCACCTCAGTTTTTGCACTTGGTACACTCTGCTGCTCCAGTACTAGCACCACAGGCACAGCTCCATCAGTGCACAGCAGGGAACACACTCCAAACTCTCAGCCATGCCAGTGCCAGAGACCCCACACACACGGTCTGCCAGACCACCTCAGTTCTTGCACTCAGTACACTCTGCTGCTGCTCCAGTACAGGGACCTCATGACAGCTCCATCAGTGCACCGCAGGTCACACATTCAAAGCCCTCAGCCGCGCCAGGATCCCCCACACACGCTGTCTGCCAGAGCACCTCAGTTCTTGTTGTCAGTACACTCTGCTGCTCCAGTAATGGGACCTCAGGTGCAGCTCCCATCAGGGCACCTGGGGTCTACCCCGGCGAGGTCACTTCCTTTCCTATACTGAGACCCCACTCACATACAGTTCCATTACAGCAGCTAAATTCTAAGATTCAGTCCCACTGCCAAGCCAATACTGGACTCAAAAGAGCAAAACACAGCTCAGCCAGTGCACCTCAAGTCTAACATCCAACGCCACTGTTGATGGGAACCAGCACAGCTCCGCAAGAATCCATCAATTCTAACATTCAGCGCACACTTCTTCTCAGCACTAAGGCTCACATGCACGCCCTTCAGGACTCCTCGCTTCTGTGGTTCAGAGGCAATGCCACTCCTTTACTGGGCCCCACGCGCAGCCTCACCAGGGCACCTCCAGGCTAACGGCAACACTGGAACGCCAATACTAGTTTACACACACAGCTCCGTTTATATACCTCACGTTTAACCTTGTGTGCCTGTTACTATTCCAGTAACACATACAACTCTGTCAGTGCACCTCAACCCTAACCTGCAGCGCCCCTTTATTCCAATACCAGGAATTACACAGCGTTCTGTTTCTCATTCCTCACCCGCTGCCTGTTATTTCACTACTTAGTCAGGACACAGCTCTGTCTATACTCCCAATCCTGATCTGAAGAGCCCCAATATTGCTGTATTGTGGTTCACAAACTACTCCGCTAATGCACCTCCTGCTGTTCTGCAGTGCCCCCTGCTGTTCCACATTCTGACTGTTTGAGGACGTGGGGGAGCCAATTAAATCTATTCTTAGTTGACATCTTTATTTGGGAAAGTCTTTTTCACCTATCTCACTCCGTTCTTTCCTTTACTCTGTTTACTCTCAAAGTTTTCTTTCTCCCCCACATTTCTCTTTCCAGCTCTTAAAATCCACATTAACAGTTTTGCTCTTTCAACTGTTTATTTCTACTCCTCACCCCCCCTTTTTTTATTTCCCTCTTGCTATCTCCTCTTTCAAACTCAAAAAAACTTGATTACTTCTTTTCTTGTTTTGTTTCTCTCTTTTTTCTTCATCAAGCATTCCTTCTTTCACTATTTTTTTCTTCTTCCCATCATTCTTTTTTTGTCTTTTCTATTTGGTCTTTTGTTTGACGTGGTATGCATTCTTTCACTGTTTTTTAAAAGATCTTTCTTTCTTCCTTTCTCTGGTGTATTTCTTAACTTTATCTGTCAATTCACGTTTTACTATAAATCCCTCTTTTTCCCATCTGTATGTGGAAGCCACAAGTTACTTGTCTGGACCCGAAGTGTCAACGTGGTTTTCCCATTCTGTGTCTGTGGGAAAGGCGTCAGTACATACGTGCCCTTGTTCTTTCATTGCTTGTTTCTCTCCCCATCTCTCTTTTTTCTCTCTCTAATGTTCATTCTTCTCTTTCTTTTCACACTTCTTTCTTTATTTTTTCCTCTTTATCTTTTGTTCGCTAGCTTCCTTCCCCTTTTTCTTTTGTCTCACAATTCTGCTCTATTTCTTCGCTTAGTTGGGTTTTCATTTATTTTCTTGCTCTTTCTTTTCCTTCTTTCTTTTATTTCTTTGTGACCCCTTCTCTTTCTGCCTTTTGTCTGCTGTATTCATTTTGCTTCTCTTTTTCTACCCGATCCGATTTCTCTCCTGAGGCCTAGTTATCAATGGAGGAACAGGTGCAGTGGCACTGGGGCCCAGAGACCTATGGATCCCACTCAACTCTAATTGCTGATGTATTTTCCCACCAAAATTGCAGTCAACCATTTTCCTTTCTTACTCCAGGGCCCATGACACCGTTACTACACCATTTGTCCTCTTCATCTTTACTTCCGACTCCCTCTTTTCTTTCACCCTCCAATCCGTCTCAAATTATACTTTGCTACGGTGTTTTGAGCATTACACTCTAAGGACAAAAGTTTATTTCTGATAAAGGTTTATATGGTAATTGTATATGTTTTAAGATAGAGAAAGAAGGTAAATGAAGTGCTTTCGTTAATTGCTGGGCCACTGGAATTATATAGCAGGAAAAGACAAACTTATGAGGCACGGTTGACCAATTTATGTGGCAAGAAAAGTCCAGTTATGAATTTAGAATGCCAATAGCTCTAACTCAAGAAAATGTGACACCTATTGCATTGCGAATGCTTATCTAAAGTGCAGTGGCCAGCATCACCCCAGGTGATCAATCAGTAGGTAGATTAATTTATGAGGACAGTCTGTGGTATCAAGCGAATCAGCACATTAAGCTTCAGTGAAATCCTAAGGTTCTTGGTCTCTAGGTTCATCAATAAGGTACACTGATATCAATTTTTCCCCATTCTTCTGGCACACTCAAATTTGCCTTACAATCAGTCACTTCTCTGCAGTGCTGGGCCTGTCACAAATCAAATGTACAGAGGCAAATTCCTGGACTTTACCCTAGGCCCTGTGCAACTGGAAACTATAAAATCTGGTTCTATGCTTGCCAGTGTACATCCCTACCTTCAAGGTATGATCCCACCCAAAACATCTTCGCTTTATGCACTCTCCCTGGTTAAAACATTCCATGGTATGTATGTCTGTATAGGAAATACACTTTTGTGATGTGGGTTAATGGAATGTAGTTAAATCAGGTTTCTTAGCAAATTTCATTTTTCAGATGAAAGCGAGCAAGGTAATCAAATCACTATTTCAATAAAAGGGTATGACAGTTCTTGGCTGGGCTCACAAGGCTATTATTTAAGGAATGAAAACAAGTAAATACACGGATGAATATGGAAAATAACTTTGTGTGATGAGTAATACACCTCATGATCCAGTTTTTGCTAATCTCATTCCACAGCACTTACACAGCGTTGTTACGTTAATCAGATTCCTTTAAACTGTAATGAGGCTGGCAGCTTTTCCTCCAGAATCACCTGCCCATACAGGTAGAGAAGCAGGTTCAAATTTGCAAGCTTTATCATGCTCTGTTTCACATGGCAATACAATTCATCACTGCAGCAACGCTAACCGGACCAAGCTAAGAATTTGGCAACTCCTTCTAACCGTGTTCTGCATTTAATGGAAGAAACGAATTGCACTACCCATGTAAAGGAGACCTTCAACGAACATGTGAACATTCTAAGGCCTGGGGATAGTGTCTAAAGACTAAGAGTACCAGAAAACCTGCCAGGATAACTTGTCCTTACACTTGTTGCCGACTTGCCTTTGTAACTACTAGGAACAAACTGCCATGCTTAGAAAAATTTAGGAGAAATGTGCGGCCTGAGCAGGTATTTGGAACGATGCAATCCTGCAGATTTCAGTGACTTGGATAGACCTGAGGAAAACCAAAGATGTTGCACTGACTGGTGACGTCAATAAATATCATGCCAATAGAAGGCCACTGGAACTACCGATCCAGATGCATGTCAGACATGGGCATTTCACCTAAAAGTGATTAACAGGCATGAGGAACTGTAATAAATGAATTGGTGCGGACATGGTAAAATTTAAGAGAGCGTCTGACATGAAGATAGCGGGGAGGGATCTTATTTTGCTGTACAAGCAGCAGGGGCCAAGGAAGAGAGGGAGTTTGTTTGAACTGAAAAGTCCTCTACAGAGACGTGCACTCGTGCCTTGAGTGCCCAACTGTACTAATGTCTGGGTCCTCAATGCTGATGTTTGTTGTCATAGGCAAACACGGATCATGCATGTGCACCATGACATAGGCGTGTCTCAGAGATTGCGGTCCTGTTCAGCCAAGAGGGGAGCCCAAAGTGCTTGCCTCATAACGGTGGAAGGCTACTGCCTTCACCAGGAATTAAGTAGCATGAGTGCGGTGGTGGCAGCATATCATTTAGTGATCAGTAGAAGTGAACAGACCCTTTTTAACCTGTGTCAATGGAGTGAGGCCTACAGGCTCCCTCACTTTTCAAGTTCTGCTGCTGTGTGCCTAACTCTCCCTTGGCCTTCATCAGATTGGTGTGAAGTGAGGTGCTCTGCAGCGCAGAAGTGGTGTATCTGTGTTGGGTTTATGTGTGCCTGGGAAGGGTGCAATGCAGGGATTCTGCAGTATTGAGCAGTGTGTGCATGGTGTAGGCATGTCCTAGGTTTACCTGAGCCTATGAGTGGTACAGTACCCGAAGGATGTAGTGCAGTGCGTGCAGGTATGCCGGATGTATGTGTACTTGTGAGTAGTACAATACATGAAGGATACAGTGCTGGGCAGTGCATGCATGTTAAATGCATGTGCTGGATGTATGTCTGCCAGTGACTGGTACCGTTTATGGAGGATACAGTACTGTGCAGTGCATGTATGCTGTATACATGCACTGGGTGTATGTATGACTGTGAATGGTACAATACAGGCATGGCCCTCTGTTCCCTTTGGGAGACCAAGGGCTGCATGGTGAAACATGGAGATGAGATAGAGAGATACCCTTAGATAGATTTGTGGATTGTTGGGTGGGACAAACATTAGGGAGGGGAACACCAGGCTCACTCTGTACACTTTAAAGGGTGCTCATTGATTCAGTGAGAGATCACAAGGAAGGGGCCTGCACACATCTCTGGAAAGAGATGGGGTTGATAATGGAATCATAAAGAGTAGGCATGTGGACTGTGGGCTAATCTTTTGGTGCACATATTACTGTGCTGACATCCAGGTATAGTCACTCCCATGGCCTGTGTTGTGGATCTATTAGCTTGGGAGACACTCTTGCTGTGACAGACTGCTCCTCAAGAGGAAGAGGGACCCAAGAAGCAGAACGCCCAAAATGAAACTTCAAAGACTAAGGGGGTCATTCTGACCATGGCGGTAATTACCGCCATGGCGGAGGTCGGCGGTAGCACCGCCAACAGGCTGGCGGTGCACCGCTGGGCATTCTGACCGCGGCGGTTCAGCCGCGGCCAGAAACGGAAAGTCGGCGGTGTACCGCCGACTTTCCGCTGCCCGTCTGAATCCTCCATGGCGGCGGAGCGCACTCCGCCGCCATGGGGATTCTGACACCCCCTACCGCCATCCTGTTCATGGCGGCTCTCCCGCCATGAACAGGATGGCGGTAGGGGGTGCCGCGGGGCCCCTGGGGGCCCCTGCCGTGCCCATGCCAATGGCATGGGCACGGCAGGGGCCCCCGTAAGAGGGCCCCAAAAAGTATTTCAGTGTCTGCCCAGCAGACACTGAAATACGCGACGGGTGCAACTGCACCCGTCGCACCTTCCCACTCCGCCGGCTCAATTCTGAGCCGGCATCCTAGTGGGAAGGTTGATTTGCCCTGTGCTGGTGGGCGGTCTTTTGGCGGCCGCCCGCCAGCACAGGGCAAATGTCAGAATCACCGCCGCGGTCTTTCGACCGCGGTGCGGTGTTCTGACGGCGGTACCTTGGCGGACGGCCTCCGCCGTCCGCCAAGGTCAGAATGACCCCCTAAGATCCTAAATGATATTTGGTGCCTGGAACTGGACTAGAAGAAGGAGAGGCTGAGACCCAACAAACTGTCATCTGCCAAGTAGCCAGACGGGTTGGTGTGGAGGGGAAGCTCTGCAAGTCTTCTGCCTGTGATCAGGACTGGGGGCCAAGTCCTGCTAGTCTCCCTGCTGGGTGAAGGGACATCACCAAGGGAAGTCAGGACCACCTGGCCTAGGCCTGGATCACCAGTGCATGGCTGCCTGCTCGTCAAGCCAAGAAGCACTGTTGAATGGACTCCTAGTGTGAGGAAACGGCTGTTGCGCTGATCGGGTTGTTGCCTGTGTGCAGGACTAAGTAGGTGACCCCCAATATTCCTAGAATTAAGCTGTCTGTGGTGCTGCGCAACAGGGCTGGAGCCCTGCGTGGTAACAAGGCAATGACCCTGTATGCCAGAAGGGTAAGCTGGAGGAAAACTGCTATGCGGAAAGGGCCCATAGCCTTGTGCCACAGAAAAGACCCTATATGCCAGGAGGGTCCACCATCGAGAGTATCACTGTGCTGATCAGGCCAGAGCCCGCACACTGAGTTGCGGTGATCCAGTATGCAGAGGGGGTCACCGGAAGCACAGAGGATTGCAACTTGTTCTACCCAGCTGAGGATACTTGAGGAGCACCAGAGCAAAGTCACCAAGGCGAGCAACCTAAGACAGTATCACCGTAGCCACCCTCATCAGGAGCTGAACAAACACATACCCCGCAGTAAGCCTGAGGTCACTTCAGGAGCATAAGCAAAAGACTCTGCACCCGCTGAGTGCAGCCACCTGGGCTATGTGTAGCAGTCTTACCTGAACTTGACTGCAGCTGCTGCAAGCACCCACAGACAGGGTGCACTCAGGAACTTTGAACACTTCACACCTGTTGGTGCGGGTAAGGCTGGTTTCCGGCCTATTGGTGCCGGAGGAACTTTCAACTAGTAGCGCTGTAGCGTTAGAACACTGTTGTTTTAAACTGTGAGTCAAAGTGGACTCTTGAGACTTAGGCAGCTAGTAGGGCATACCCTGGATGTTATCAATGGTGCAATAGGAATAACCACTATCGCTACCACGAGGGAGTGGGTCAGGGAATCGCTATAGAAACACTAGAGTTGCGACCTTAGGGGGTACTGGGTAGTTATCTGTGAATGTCGTATTTATCCTTTGTCTGGGTAGCAGTAAAAATAAAATACTTCTCTTTTTTTCATAAAAGTGATTTATTGCTGCTGCGGGCATTTTTTGTTGCAAGTCTGTGTTCACTTCGCCATTTCCACATCCCCCTCTCCCCAGAGGGAGCGTTGGACTGCGCCGACCACCCTAACCCTGACAGCCAAGTGCAGAAGGGGTACCTGGTCCAGTTAATAAGAATCCAGAGTACACTGGGCCCCAGGACATCAGGAGTAAGAGGTCTCAACCTCCACGGTGTTAGGCCCAGTAACACCTGCTTGATACATGGCCCTCTGAAAGGGGCCTGACAGACATCTAACTGCATAGCGTGTGGTGTACCTATTTATTTAGATTAAAACAGCACATCATTCAGATGCTAATATGTAAAAAAAAAAAAAAAAGGCCGGGGGTTAACTGGTCCTCCTGCTTGACTGTACAGCCAATAAAACTGCCACTTTGTGGGCAAAGAAGATGGACTGATAGTAAGAAGTGCAACCGTTTTGCTCATGAACACAAGTAAAAAGAGTTGAAATGCCACAATAGTGAAAATCCCCTCAGAGGAAGAAAAGTAAATCACCCCATCAAAACGGTGTTGTGCTGGCTCATACTACAATGAACATATCTGTGTTGTGTTATCTCATGCATGTAATGGTTGCCAGAGACAACCTAGACCTCTTTAGAGTGAAATGACGAGTTGGAGCGACAACACTGAGAGGCAGCAACTCTTTCCTCGAGTCTACCCTTGTTGCATGTGCTTACTTTAAGTCAATCAATGTGCCAAAAGTGAATATCCTTCTGCAGTATCCCCTGGACTCCCCTTCCCACTGCCATTATCTTATCTCTCAAAGTTGAACTAATCTATCCAATTGAAAAGTATCCCAATTCTATGGTACACCCTCCACAGCCTATGTAGAGTCCTCCATTGCATCTCAAGGGTGTATTTGTGCTTCAAAAACACACGATATAAATTAAAAGTACAATTAAACTGGAGAACCACAAAAAGCCCCTAAAACTCTGGAAAAGGAAGCGTTCTTGAGGTACCAGGTGCTACGGTAGCTATTACCATGACAGCTATACTTCTGGGGGTGTCCAAGATCTGATGTGAATGGCTTTTTTAAGGGGAAACATTTCTCAGAGGACATAACAGGAAGAGAGATAGATTTTATTTTTTTGCAAGTCTGACACACCTAATTTTGTGACTGCACAAGGCTGTGAACATGAGGACCCTCTAAGATCACAAGGCAAACATTATGTCCTTTAAATGAAATACAATGATGGTACATTTTATGTCTCAGATCCTTCAGAAACGGTATGTAGTGACATGCTTAGCAAAAGTAGCCTGAGTGTAATTACTATAGGTTTGCATTGGTCTATTATATTGAGAATGCCACCTTAGATAGCCTGTGTCTTATCTGTTGAACTGAAGACAAGAAAGAAAATGGGCACAAGGGTGTAGCATGAGAAAATATGTTAATGCGTGCTAGGGGGAACATCTGAAGATCTAATACTCACAGAAAATAACCTTGACATTTAAAGTAGTCGATCAAAAGAGGGCACCCATTTCATGATCTTTGTTTTAAAATAGTTTGTGCAAGTAGATCCCCAATGGCTTTTGCATAATTTGTGCATCACAATTAAGTAATTAGGGCTGGGCCTCAAATGTCTACAAGTTAAAGCCTTTGGGGACACTACAAAGACAAGTGCAAGTTTCTTGTGGTTCCAAAGGCTAAGCATTTTAGTGATGGTAGTGTCCAGGTACAGAAGAAACAGTTGACTATCTGTGAAACTCTCTCCCAATGGATAACAGGCACACATTAATCACGCAAGCTTTGCAAGGTACTGATGACCTTTCAGATCTGGCTTGGGAGCACAGATGCTGTTTAGACTTATTGTTACCAGTCCTTTAAAATATGCATAAAGCGGGCTTTGACTCCACCCAGATGAGTATTTCTCTCTCCCGCTCATGTTATTTTTTGTTCCAGGAGTTAAGTACGAGTCACACATACATGTGCACTTATATGTTTACATATAAGTGTCACAATCCAGCTGCTTAAAAGGAAACACGCATTGCATGAAACCACAGACATACACACATGCAGTTTGCATGTATTAGCACATTAAAACCGGAGCTAGTTTTGTAAATACTCTTTATTTTTTGCATTCCTTTTTTCTGGCCCTTCAACTCTCAGCCACTTCAACCGGCCCTCAGTGCTATTTGATTCCCAGTCATAGCAGCTCACGCATTTGCGATCTGGAGTAAGAATACAATAGTTCCAGGGAACAATAAAAGCAATGGAAGATGAAAAATACACCTACAACGCATTGCAATATCCTTCAAACCACCGCAGGCCCTTGTTACAGCAATGAAGAAATACCAAATACAGGTAAAAGTCGAAGTCAGCTCTGAAATGGGCTTCTAACACAGTTCTCTGCCCAAACGAGGTGGTACGTTCAAAAATTGAACACCTGCGCTAAAACGCCTAAAAAGATGTAGCACCGGTTACAGAAGGTGGTAGTCGGGTACAAACTAGGTTAGACTAGCTCTCTGGTTATAGCCATAAACAGCCCTAATCAATTAAACAAGGGGCAGTAAATATGGGAGCCCAAAAAGAAACGTACTGTACCTTTCCTGGTCTTTTATGTAACATTGCACACGCCTTTTACTTTCAAAGGCTAATTACACCCACGTAGCAACAACAGTCAGCTACATTGATTTGAGCTCGCCACCTACACTTACAAGAAAACCACCAATAATGAAGTTACTGAATGGGTTGCTTTCTTTGCTTCCGTGTTTGCTGCACGAATCACACTTTGCTCTCTCTACAACTTATTGCAAGTCATAACCTGCCTATTCTGCACTGTGCAGTAGTGCTCATTTTCAAGGGGCTAATAAGTCCACACCACACAGGCATTAAATAGTTCAAGCTTAAAACAACAACAAAACTAAAAGAATCTACCATAATATACAACCAGCAAATGATTCCAGAGAAACACAGTGATACAGATGTTTTACCCATAAGCGTCCAAAATATGAACTTAAGGCTCAGAGTTGAACTGCTCCATCACTGGCATTTGCTGAAATACCTACAGCATGAACAAGGCAACTAAAAGAGCAACCACATTCTTGCTATAAACCCAACGAGTCTGAACCTAAGAACAGCTGTCCTGGCTTTGGCCCTTAATGCACCTCGTGACAATAAGCAAACAGTCAATTCACCACTAGGCTGAAATGGAAATTAGGAGTATTTAAAACGTGCACGATGGCAGATATTAAACATGTTGTGTATGTGGTTATTAATGTGCTAATAGGTAAAATCAATTGCGGACTATATATATATATATTTTTTTTTAAACAATCCAATCCTCTGTGTATTTCATTTAATCAACGTTTTTGGCCTCTCTCCGACCGTATACTTTAAGTGTACATGTATAAATAAATATACGGGAAACTGTATAATTTATTGGATACAATGTCCATCATGCACACATTAGTTTGTAATGGTCCGGGAACAATGTCAATACTAACACCAGTTAGAAAAGCGAGGACACAAATTAACACCAATACCCTGTACACTTCCTTTCATTTGAGCTATCTACATAGTTTATTGAATAATAAAACCAATACTAATATCTTCACATTCAGCGTTTTACTGCAAATTATGTCTTAGCAAGCAGAAGGGCTGAGTCGGGCTGCCGAGATTTGCACCTGTAACTATCAGGTTCCACAGAGATCTCTGCAATGGCAGACTTCTGCACATTTTACTACATCACTGACCATGTTGCTCTACACATTAATTTGCTATAAAGTATGAAACGTGGGCGGGCTTGAGTCTAAAAAACATAAATGCAATGTTGTCAATAGAATGCACAGTGTAGCCCAAATGTCTCTCTCCCGCACGGTTTACAGGACCGTGCAATCTTATCCTTGGGTTTGGAACCCGACACAAATATATTCCTATGGGCAGTGGAAACTAGACGATGAATATAAAATATTCTACAAATAAATATCATGTCACCGGAAGGATATTTGCACTATAGCTGGCTTTTGCAACCCCTATACCTTTCCATTTTCATAGCTATAGGGAGGCAATGTCTGAGCATTTATATATCATTATTTTAGCACTAGCAGTTTTAACAGTCTTTAACAGCCTAATGCAAGAAAGTGTACATTTTAAAGATGTAAATTGTGTTACATAGGTTTATAACACCCAGAAACTCTTCCCCAGAAAGAAATTACGAACTACAAAACTTTTGCAGAAGGAACTGAGAATTAAAAATGCCAAATATATCAAACCATTCGCCAGACCACAGACTACGACCTATGACTTGTCAAGAACACGTTGTTTTGATCACTAATGATGCAAGGAACACAGTCCTGAGGCTGAACCAAGATATTTATATGTAAATATAGTACTACTAAATGCTAGCGCAGGAAACAGATGGCTTGAACTTACCCATTAGTATGATGTATTAAGACCAAAAACTCCAAGCCACATCACACAAAAAATGCTCGTTTCCTCCAAGTTTGATTTTAGAACAGCAAATCGTGTTTTTGGGGGGTTGTGTGAGGCGTCTGGGTACCACAGTGTTCTTGTCCCCCTTCTCCGGGTCTCTTGTCATCTGCTTCTCAGTCCTTTCCATAATCCTTCGAAAATGAGTTACTAGGCTAAGCACCTTTACAGATTCTTAAAAAAAGGGCGGGATTCAAACCTAACTCGGCCACGTGCCGTGAGCTCCCGCCTTGCAATCCTAGAGTCCTAATCATCGCCCAACCCAAATTCATACTCTCAGGAGTCCAGGCAGCGCTCAGGGTGCAGCCCATTACCACCATTTTATCCAGCGCCCCACACTAGGGGCTTCTACCTCTTTCCTTCCTTGGATGCTGTACGGCGCGTAGAGACGGGAGACATGAGGCTATACCACACAAATGTTTTTTTTTCTTTTCCTTCCGTCTTGACGGGCAGAGTCGCAGACCAAATCGCACCTCCACTGCCACAAAAAAAATATAGGACGGCAGCTCAATCACAAGCTGAATAAAAGTAACGCTCGCACAAGATGCTTCTCGTGGTCTTCAAGTCCTGAAACTGGCAGCTATGTATATAGCCAGAGCATTGCCCAATCATCGGCACCTTCTCTGCGAAGTAAAATTGTCTGTAAACATGATGCAGGTAACACCACTTCCTTTCTAATGTTCCCTGTCACCTCGAAATCATCCTCGCCCAAAGACCTCCGTCCTACTACTAATCCTTGGCTACAAAAGCTCGCCTTATGAAAAAAGATCAGCAGCCAGTTTCGCAAGACGCTAACTGGCGTGCCACCTACACACAGGCACAAAACATGAGACATACTTGGAACTATGATAAATTGCAGGAAATCATAAGCTGCTGGCTGACAAGGGAGAGCTTTTCCAAGAAGCGACAACTTCGCCTGCCCAGAAAGCTTCTCCCTCCAACAAACAAGCAAAAGAGCAGGTTGATTTTTTTCAGCCTCATTTAAAATTTAACTTGTAGAAAAGTTTCAATATGACTTGGACTCGCAGGCTGCGCTACTATTTATTAGTCACCAACCAGAGACGACCGAAAATCAAATCACGTGAGGCGCCGGAGGGAGGGGTTTCATAACTGCCACTCCGAGATGGGCAGTGTATTGCTCTATGGAAATGAATCATTCATCAAGAATTGGGCAGGCTGCTTTCATTTACGGAGTCGAGTTTCGCTCTGAATTACCGCGGTGGGCTGCGGGGCCACGTGCCTTAGTGACCACCAACGACAGACCCCTGATTCACCTGACCGCAGAAGGGTGATTCACGGGGGAAAGGCCTCTCTGGGGCAGCCAGGAATTCCAGGCCTCGTGAGCATCTAATCCTCGCACTGGTAGCGCTCCTTCAGCCCACCGCACACGGTTCAAGATGTTTCAACGGAATGTCGAGGTCTGCCTGTGAATCACCACTCAGCTCCGTGGGCGGAAGTTAGTCAGGCAGGGCCTGGGCTCCACTTTCATTGACTAATTCCTCAAAATTGTCTATAACTATTTTTGGATGTGTTTAAAGCATTGCTGCACACTAGAAGAAGGGCTTGGAGCTCATTCGGTCTCTTTCACAATGAAACAGAGGTTGAAATTATAGGGGACAGAGGAGAGCACAATTCTCAACAAGAGAAGTTCCGCAGTAGTTACTCAAATCCCAATGCTTTTTCTTTTTAAGGTTGAACCTGCAAGAGTATGCGCTAGCACATGCGTCTTGCTTGTGAGACACTGTTGCAAACAACAAGGGCTTGGAATCTGCCTGTTTACTATTTGCTGGCATGTGTGGCACTCATTTTTACAGCTTTGTAATTTGTCAGTGCAGGCCTGGCATAATTTCTGTTCCTCTCTGTGGAGCAGGGACCAATCACTGATTGATATTCAACTTAGTGTCCATCCGCTGCTCCCGATGTGACTGAGGTATTATTTTGTTCTTTTTAACTTCTAGTGCCCTAAAAACTGAAGGTGTGTGACTGGCAAAAACATGCTCAGCAGGACAGAAAAAATTGCAAAGTTTTATTTTCTATAGTTAACTTTCTATTATTTGGCCAAGTCTTCTTTCTCACTTTGCACTCATGTTTTGTTTTTGCTCGTGGGCGCTGTTCTCAAAAGATGAGGATTATATTGTTCTAAATATTGCAAAGCAACTTTGTTTCTTTCTTGCGTGTAATTTGATTATCTTGTTCTAAATACTGCAAAGCAACATTGTTTCTTTCTTATGTGTAATTTCCGAAATTATGCTTTAACACATTTGTGCAGCGCACCCCAATCCACCATATTCCAATCCAATCTGCCCCACTCCAATCCAGGTCAATGCACCCACCTCACCCCAACACCAATCCACCCAACTCAATCCAATCCACCCCACTCTAATCTTCTCAACCCACCCACTCTGCCCCTCAATTCAAAACAATCTGCTCCACTCCAATCCAAAATCATTGTCCCCAGTCTGATCTGCCCTCTCCAGTCTGCCCCATTCCAAATCCAAAGCAATCTGCTCACTCCAAACTTCTCCATGCCAATCTGCCCATTCCAATTTAAAACAATCTGACCCACTCAAATCCAAAACTATCTTTCCCGCTCCCTGCCCCACTCCAATCCCAAAAAACTGGCCCCACTCCAAAATGCCCACCCCAGTTTGCCCCACTCTAATCCAAAACAATCTGCCCCACGCCAAGCCAAAACAATCTGCCTCACTCCACTCCGATCCACCTCATGCCAATCCAATCCACCCACTCCATCGCAATTCGCCCAAATCCAGTCCAGCCCAATCAAATCCACCTCACACCACCCCAATCTACACCACTCCAATTCACCACAAAACACCCCACTCCAGTCCAAAACAATCAGAAAAACTCAAATTTGCCCCACTTCAAACCAAAACAATTTGCCCCACCCCAATAACCCCTTTCCAATCCAGCCCATCTCACTCTCATCGAATCCACACCTCAATCCGCTCACCCCACTCCAATCCACCCACCAATCCAATCCACACCACGCAAAACCACCACACTCCACCCTCACTCCAATTCAAAACAATCTGAACCACTCCAATCTATCCCAATTCAATCCAAAACATTCTGCCACACTCTAATCCAAAAAATCCAATCTGCCCCACTACATCCTAATCCACCCCACCCCACACCAATCCAACCCAGCTCAACCCACTCCAATCCACCCACTCCAATCTAATCAACCCCACACAAATTCAACCCACCCCACTACAATTCACCCACCTGCTTCAGTTCAACTCATTCGATCCAACCCACCCAAATCCAATTCAATCCAACCCACTACACTGCAGTCCAATCCAACCCAATCCATCCACTCAAATCCATTACACCCCTTTCTAGTCCAATCCAGCCCACTCTAATCCTGTCCACAGCAACCAAATCCACCCCACTCCACCTTAATCCACCCCACTCTAGTCAAATCTAGTCCACCTGAATCCAGCCCCTCCAAGCCACCTTAAATCACTCCACTCCAATCGACCCTGATCCAATCCATCCGACATCAACGCAGTTCACCCCACTCTACTCCAGTCCAACTCCAATCTATTCCACTCCAATCCACCCAAAACAACCCACCTCACCCCATTTCAAACCACCTCACTCCACTCCATCTGATCCAGTCCACTCACCCCAATCCACCACATTTCACTCAATCCATCCCACTCTACTCCAGTCCGGTCCACCCAACTCCAATCCACCCCCACCCCACTACCTAAATCCACTCCAACCCATTCCACCCCTGCAACTCCATTTTACGTCACTCCACTCCATGCCACTACACCCTAGGGCACTCTGCCACTGAACCACTGAATGTTACTCCCTTCTACTCAACTCTATGACACTACTCCCTATACTATACGACACTCTGCTCCAACAAATCCACTCTGTGACACTCTACTGCCCGACTCAGCTGTACGATACTCCACGTCACTAACTCTTAGCCATGTTGAACAGCTGCCACACTGGAAAAACGTGGCAAAAGCACATTGCCAAAGCCAATACTTCGCGCTCCAGCACTGCAGCATCTCTTCAGTATTGGAGCACACATAGTGATAGGTTTGCCATTGTAGCTCGGTCATGCCCTATACCACCATAATGCAATTTCACTACGGTTTCCGACATGCAACCCTATTAATACATCCTGCTCAGTAACTGCAAGCACACCAAGGAGTAACTGGCCTGACAGTTCAGAGCCTGTGACTGTCACTAAACACTACTCAGAGCATGCACCGTTACAGCTCCCCTTTATCTATTCTACCTACGATGCTTCTTGCGTTGCCATTTTGTCAAAATACATAAGCTACAATTGTTCAGACAGATCCAATAATTATATATTTTACACAACTGACGGTAATAGTCCTCACACAAGTGTACTGATCACATTAAGAAATTACACACACATATGTTTGTATACCTCGGTAGGTGAAATCTAAATTGCCCTTAGTCCATAACACTTTATACACAATATAGCTCAAACAAGGTGCTCCATATTTTAGTGACAATAGGCGCAGTAGTCGTGCAATGTGAAAGTGTGCCTAGAGAACACAATTCAAATTAGTCAATTGCGTTAGGTATGGCCTGGCAACAAAAGTATAGAGATAAACTTGATTTGGGTGAGTACAGCACTCATCTTTTTAGTTCTAATTCAGTCTTATATTTCAGGCGTTTATTATAGATTGCCAATGTTTTGACCTGTACAACTATGTGTTACATACTATACTTCTAACCGGGTCTTCTTCAGGAAAGAAATAAACACCCTCGTAACTGTCAGTGTATGCTTGATAAAACGAGTGGTTAAGAAGGCTTCAGAATGTCGCCTTCATACGGTACATAGGGAGATGCGCAGGCAACGTCTCCATTTGTCTCTGTTGCATCCGTGTCAGAGGATCACGGTGAGTACCAGTAACAACGGCATTAGCAAGGTATAGTTTAATTTTAAATTAATACAATATCTGAAGTTCTTCACAACGCCCACTCGCCGTCGGCAACTGCAAGGCTCAGCATGCAGTAGGGTGGGCTGCAGCCAAGACGACATCCAATCCAGCGAGAGGCTGTGGCCAATACCTGATGGTGTCTGCTACAGCAAGAGAAGTACTTTCCTGGCAAGACCCTCACACCCCTGAAGTGACTTATTCAGCCCGAGTCTGTCTCAAGGGCAGATTTACTCAAAGCCACATAAATAAACTGCTTAACAGCCTTGGCTTGCCATGCAGGATGAAAGGGACACTCCCCTCTCGACTATGACTGAGACCCATCCTAGCGAACAGTACAGAACGGAACATTTAAAAACAAACCGGCTACCACAACTCCCTGCAACACAACCCCCACACACTCGTGCTTAATAATCTACTTGTTGCTGCCACGTGGTGGGCCCAGAGTTGGCCACACTCATAGGTAAGAAAGAATACGGTATGGAACATCTAGATGATGGTGGCTGTCCTGGCAGGGGCACAGAGGAGCTCACTTGCGACATAGCAAGCTGACAGAATAGCAGTAACAATCCTCAGGCAGGTGAGGTGACAGTCATTCTGGATACAATAGAGTCATCCTGGCTTCAGGGCACACTTCAACTCTCTCTTCCTTGGTCGCCAACCTTGAACCGGCCCACATCTCAGATTTAAACCAAAGGAGACTCTTGCCTGGCTTTGCCAGGGCTCTAGCCCCTGCCCTCTTTGGCCAAACAGCCTTGCCAGCTTTGCTGGATTCATTGAATGATGAGCTGCTGCAGTCCAGATAGTTTGAGTTTTGGGGCTCATAAATTCTTGCTTATTCATTTATAAAGTCAGAACTACAAATCCCATAATTCAAAGAAAAAACCTGGACCAGAGCACCACTGATTACCGATACTGCCTCGAGCTAAAACTTGAGACAACGTGTCATCCAGACATTCTCTGTGGACTCTGGGATAGAACTGAAAACTTGTACAGCCTGATAAACTGGAAGTTCTGATCACCCCACAAAGCACTCCACTACAGCATGCAACATCGTAAGGCAGAGAGTACTTTAAATTATGTATTTAATTCAATTGTGCCAAATTAGGCCATATTATTGTGGTCAATGCAGTCACCATTTCAGGCCTCATTCATCCCAATCTACTGATGTTCTACCCAATTAGCAAACGTTTATGGGATCTTGACAGATGGATAGGTAAGTGAGAAGAGAATAAAGCACCCTGGGTTGGTCGTGCACTATTTAAGTCCATTTCTGTCCCTACCATGCCTCTTTGTGCTCCTCCACTACTCCATTTTATTGTCATGTCTCGTTTTAGTGTACTAGAGTTCTTAACACTGACACAGACATGGAAAATAACATTCCTAATCCTACCCTACTGATTGAAACGTAGGGATGTCATTCTCTTGGTTTTCTAAGACATTTTTTTTCTGCAAGCTGTAGTCCAATCAGTTTGGACACGTGGGTGGATGCAAGGGTGCAGAACCTTTGGTGAAATGCACAGTCCAAATATACAAAAAACTGTTTAGTAAACATGAGGCACAGACTGCTGAGCTATGTTTGGGCCCTTTTTAGTTCAGACACATGAGCTTCCTAGTGCCACTAGGAGAAATCTATTGCAGCAATTTTACAAATAGCAGAGTGGGACCTACAAACGGCAGTGCCGAACCACATCAGTTACACATAATTCACCACTTACTGTTCTCCTCAAACATGCCCTTATGCCTTTTGGAGCAGGCATAGCACAGGGATTCAGTTTATAGAAATTGATGCATCAGAGCACACAGAAGAATTTCTGTGGTCCTGGACAGCAGTGCATTGCTTTGTCCCAAGTATCTGATCTACCAATAAAATGGCTTCCTCCCTTTTATGACTCCTCAACAAGTGGGTATCTCAGGTGGTTCTGGAATTGGTGTCTCACATCCTGGTTGTGGGCGTGAGTGAATTCCACACAGCAGGGCCCTAGTGTTCTTATGACATGACGTTGGAGCTCCCCTTTAACACTACAAATCTACAACAGGACATCAAACTTTTGATCAAAAGGCAATTTGATCACTAGTCCCAAAGTTATAGCTGTCATTAGTTCAGCATTCTGGCATTCTTTTACTACCCAATCAGCCAGCAGGGAAACTCATTTCCACGAAGTGCACTGTAGATATTTGGAAAACGGTTTCGAGAGGGGACTACCAAGATGTTGAATATCCACTTAGAACAACAATGTCAAGCGCTCATTAAGAAATCTGAAATTAAAGGCCAGATTGTTCATTCAGTTACACTGTTGACCTCTGATCTGCTGCTCACAAGTTCAAATTGCCATACAGATAACTGTTGTAAGAGCAATACATGGAATACCATTAAATCGGGGAAGGCTAGCACCTGTTATATACATCCCCCCTTAAAATGGCAAAGAATGTGGCATTAAGCAATATATAGAGCATTATTATGAAGATGGTGGTAGGAGGCTTGCATAAATCAATGGTCGTTTCCCAGTCTCAGCTCCTACCTAGAGATAAATTAGATTTGGACATACGTAACAAAGCTTGGTGAATGGAGAAAACATTCTAGGTATCTTTGGAATTATCAAACCAATACCTTTCTTTTTACAGAAACATGTTCAGTCAGGTTTTTGAGAAGCAGCACTCTCCCTGGATAGTGAAGTCCCAGGACCAACAAAGTATCAATCACTAGGCTTATAAATGGCAAACTAGCGGACAGTGCAATGATTATTTTGTCCATATACTCAAAACAAGTCTGAAGAAGGTGTCGAGAAGGAATTTTAGAGAGGCCATAAAAGGAATGTTCGTGCTATGGAAAATCCTATCAATCAATTAGGGCCCCTGACAAATGCTCCACTGACATGCACACTGTAGCCAAGGCCAGAACCTTGGTAAAGTAGAATTCAGACGAAGATTAAGGGCACCTGACCACTATAAACATGAGAACATGCATTTGATACACCAAAGAGCACAAAAAACGGGATCACACCACCAAAAGGATCACGCAGTAATCTGGATTGCAGGCAATACTTTCAGAACTGCTCTTAAACCCCTACTTTTTCCCCTCCATCCTGAGAGTATTCGTTGAAGGTGGGTTCTCTGAAAACAATTATTTGATACCAAGATGCAAAAGCTCTTGAAGGTGGCTAGCATTCCGTGTCCAGTGTTAATAAACGTTGACAGTCCCTTGCCACTTATCCCTCTCCACAACAGACAAGGCGAGTCTGAAGATACGCAGTGATAAAGGAGTTACCACCCTTCTCAAGAAGCCAGAATTTGCTTCCTGAAAACTTGATTTATTGGCAAGGGTTTTTATACTATGCAAATTTTGCGTTTGGCTTGATTCGCGCAAGAGGTGTCGTTATGAAAACAAAAGGAGCAACCCCGAGACAGTGCTGAGGCGCTGAGACTCAGGAAGAAAAAAACATACAGATAAGAAACCCGGAAGCAAGTTCGAGTCTTCACCAGAATGAGATGAGGGACAGAAGTGAGTCCAGATAGTAAGGGGGAGCCGGACAGAGAAAAACGTATGCAGCGTACTGACCATGCACTGTTTGAAGGTAACATTTTTAGGTAACATTTTTTTAAAAAGTCTGGCCTACCACTTGAGAATGCTGGTTCGGAAAAGTTTAATGTAGGAGAGATGGGGTTAGATGCACGTCTGCTAAGGTGCAACAACTATCCACGAGGTGCCACGTTAATCTATTACCCTTTATATGGAAAACTGTGAAGTCTTCTACGTGTTTTCTGAGGTAGTAATATGAAGAGCTTGAAGACCGTGACTATGTAAACAAAAGCCAAGCACAAAGCATCAATGCAACAACCTACTTTCACTCAAGTTTATCGTCCAAAACAAACCTTTTAGGCAGGGCAGACAGTAGGGATTTATCAGGGAAAAATGACATATTTAAGCTTGAAACCAGTAAACCAAAAAATCGAACTAAAATAAAAACACTCAATTTTTTTTTACAGTTGCAGATTAATAGAAACGAAGCTTGATATGACAGAGAAGGTCTTGTCAGGCCCATATACCCCTCTTCCACAATACCAGCGATTCTCCTGTGGCTCCAGCTCTGTTTTGACCCTTACTGATACATCACTCTACAGCGTTTACATAAAGCCCACCATTTTGTCTGGTGGTAATGAAAGCATGCTCCATCCTGTCTGACACACCAATGTAAAACAGAGAAGATAAAAACTGATGATTCTTTTAGCAGTAGCAGAGGAGAATGGTGTAAGTCATGCATCCAAAAGGCAGTTAGTTCTGGATTTTTGTTATCCAGGCAGCAGGAACTCAGCATCGTTGTACACAGTGCAAAGTACACTAACGGAGATCACAAGAAGGAGCATGGACATGAATTAAACTTTCCTTTTTCACCACAATGATTTCATTGTTCAAGCTGCATGTGGGAATAGCTCCTAAATAAACTTCAACCCACGCCTGTTTTCGCATACAAGAACACTGCCTTGAAATCTGCAGAGAAAAAAAACGCAAATGCATAACGCCACATGATGATTCTCGACATGTATTACTCTAGTTTGCACCCAAATTAAAACCCTGCATGATACATGAAACTCTGGATGCCAAGGTGCCTGATCACTGAAGCTGCTAAATCTCTCAGCAGAACTAATCACCACAGAGCCAAGGCAGTCCTCAACACTATCTAGACAGACGGCGTGGATTCGAAGGGTCTTGACTCAGTATTTTATAAATTACCTTTTATAGGTTGATCTACCGTCTGAGGTGCATCGAACTCCCTTTGGTTTAACTTGGTAATCTGTATTAATATAGAGTTTAGATACCATGCATCCGGCACTGACAAATGTTGCATCACCAGGAAGATGGTACTTAACTGTACCCAAAGGTGTCAAAAATCCATTACATTTCTTTCCTGAAAGTCCATCTTTAATATTTGTAGCTACCAAGAATCTGGGCTTTGATCGCACTAAAACTAGAGGTGAATCATGACCTTCCACTTTTCAAGCAGGCACGAGGAACTAGAAAGCCATTAAGTGAAAAAAAATGAATCCACCAGAAAGACTCTCGTGCTACTTCTTGAAGAAAGTATTTTGTTGATGGCATGCGTTATTTGAATGACTAAAATAAATGAGCATCTGGTTTCCAAATCTTTTGAATTAATTCAAAGTTTTGACAGGATTTGAGAATATAAACTGGGTTGCTATGAGGAGTGCGAAGTGTAGAAGAATATCTACCAGGCAAAAAAGGAACAATAGCTGCCCTAAGGCAGATGTTCATGAGATACAAGGAAATAGATACGGGACTCAACAATTTAGCCCAAATCAGCCCATATTGTTTTGTTGTATGACCATACAAAAAGATAAAATACATAGACTTTTCCTATTAAATGGTATGGCACAACTATATATTGGACAAGAGAAAAATTTCAAAGAATTGGTGCCATTACAAGTTTAGAATGTGGCTGATGTATCCATCAAATCTTATCACTGGGAGCAAATATACAATTCGTCTTTTGATCTCGCAAAGCCTTTTCCATTGAGTGGGTATTTTATACCACACGTTACGCCATTACCAATGTAGAAAGAGTAAGAGGAGTCAGTGTTTCCTTTGACTAGTGCATCCTGTTAGCGGCTAAAGGTTTGACCAAGACCAAAGCCAGATTTTCCTAGACAGAAGGGTTTTGTACTTACACACATGAATAGGTTTCTCAAGTGACTGGATTTCCATTCCAAGGAAATGCGCAATGGGGCAGCCCCTTCTGCTATGTTTGCGCATTATGATCTCCTTTTACCTAGGCAGTGGAAGGGCTTTTCAACAGGTGGAAGTATTGGTGACTCCTACCCCCGCCACAGGCTCCCAGTAAGATGGAACAGATTTAAAGATCCAGTCAGGGAGGGACTCGCGACAAAATCAGGAAGTCGAATGCAATGAGTAATTAAAGAAGGGGTAGATGAAGGATCCTTGGCAGGGCCCGATGGGCAGATGACGCAGTAGAGCGGCTATGACAACTACTGCAAAGAAGTATTCGAAATAAGTTGTGCAATGAAACAGTTTCACTTGCTGGGCTGAAAAATTACAAAGAATCTAAATTAGGGGAGAATGCATGCAATCAGACAATAAAAAAGCTTTGGAATAAAACGTATTGTAGAAGACTGAATGAGAGGACAGGATAAGTGCATGATGTGGTGGGTACAGCTGAACAAACAGACAGGCATGCATGCATGCAATGCAGTGACGTAGGTTTATTACTGCTTATGAACAGTTTGCAAACCTTAGCAAATTTGCAATAGTCAGTTCCCATGAGTATGGAACCGAAACATAGAAAATAAATTGTGCTCAAACTAGGGGGTTCAATAAATCTTGGATACTAACCATATTTGGTATAAGATTTTGCAAATATCAAAATATAACCAAAGGCCTGAAGTACTTTTTCTAAGAAAGAAGAAAGGATGAACATGCCGTCTAAGATACAAACATGTTAAAGTCAAAGCCATGTACCTCTGCAGCAGGTATATCTGACTGATCAGCTTAAGAGTAGGCAATGAAATGTGACTAAATATAAAATACACAAAGGTATTGTATTGGTGTAACATTACATAAGGTGTATTACCTGTTCTGTAAGACAGTATTATGAATAGTTACAATTTAAATTGTTTACCAACAAAAAAGTTAAACAATCGTGAGCAGAGGCTTCTGTTTTTGAAAAAGTAGATTTCTAAAAGGACATGGGGCATTTTCTAAGAGGTGAATACGTGTAATGGGCATCAATGAATTGTACATGGCAAAAAGATGATCCTCAGTATGGTAAATGTTGGACCTGGCCCTTTCTGCAAGGTCAACCCCAAACCTTTTGACTTCCTCCTCCTATTTTTCTGACCTCGTATTGTTGACTCTTGGAATCTGGGCACGTTACCACTGCTGATCAGTGTTAAAGTGCATGTGCTCTCCATTCTAAACTTGGTATGATTGGCTTACAACTGATTGGCACATTTAATGTATCTGTACGTTCTTTGTACAGCTGTATCCCTTATACCCAGGGCCTGTAAATTCAATGCTACTAGTGGGCCTGCAGCGCAGCTTGCGCCACCCACAGAAGTAGCCTTTCAAACCTGTCTCAGGCCTGCCATCACAGGGCCCGGGTGCGTAGTGTTCTGCCACATTGACTTGGAAAGTCAAACTACTGGCCAAGGCCTAAACTCTCTTTTTAATACACCTAAGTCACCCCTAGGGTGGGCAGGATGCAATTCAAAAAGTAGGATATCTTTATGTACTACATGTCCTAGTAGTGAAAAACAGCCTTTTTAGTTTCTACTACTGTGAGCACTGCTCTTCTCATAGGATTGCATTTGAATGCCCTGACATATGTCCAAGTGGTATAGTCTGATCTATGAGGGGTGGATTAGGCATGTTTGGTATGTGGAATTTTTTATTACCATTATAGAAATGCCACTTTATTAAAGTGAGCATTTTTCTGAGCTTATGACTCTGGTGTTTTGCAGCTTGACTCCAAGCCACGTTTCGGGCAGTGTGACAGCTGGGCTTTGTACATACTTTTCAGACAGCCTGAACGAAGGGAGGGTGGAGGTGTAACAAGAGTACATCTGTATATTGAATAATCTTCCTGGGCTGGGATAGGTAGAGGCTGGCACACATGCATCTGTACAGGCTGTGCCCTGGCCTCACACAAAGGGCTCATTTACCCCCTACTGATGTCTGGAGTCAGTGCTGGGGAGAAAGGGGACATTCCTGGAACCAGTTAGCGCAGGTTGGCACCCCTCTCCCTCTTCTGTGGAAGCTGTGTAAAATTAGTATAAGTAGAAGGGGCTTGCCCCCTCAGGGGGAGAGAGCACTTTTGGAACTGAGACCGAACCTCTGTTAAAGGGGCAGCTGGACTGCACAAATGACTCATCTGGACAGCCTGCCTTGTGTTCCCGCAAGTGTTCCCCCATCGGACAGCGTGGGATTCCCCTTGTTCATTCAATTCTCCTGGTCCTGAAACTGTAGTGATTAGGGAGCGTTGTAGTTTTGTGGCATTGCTTGGGCAGAAATGAGCGCGTGGTAACCGCTCTTCATTCTTGACTTCCTTGTAGATCACCCCGGGCTTCGCCTACCAGCACGTGGAGAGCGCTGCACTTTCACCTACATTTTTCCTTCATCAGCACATGGTGGATGCTTTTGGTTGTCTCCCCAGCGTAGAGGAGCAATTTTACCTTTGTTACCGAAGTGCATTGTGCACGTCCAAGGCAACATTCACACTGCGGCAGCAGTTCCTGATTGGCAACCGTTCTTTAATTGACTACGGCGATCTCACTAGAAAATAATCTGCTCTCAGGATGCAAACCATACTTCACGCAGCCCCATCAAAGTGCTCCGTAGGCTGACAGCACGGCCTGGCGTGGAGAGGAGATCTCGTGGCAGACTGAGGGAGCCCAATGCACTGAAGTCAGGAAGGACTGTGCGGGCTGTCGACCATTACAGCAGGGAGGATCTCCCCTATCCTGGCTCGCCGCCTCAGTGCACGAAGTTCTGACAGTGAGGCCCTTCCCAGCAGCACGCACTCGCTTGGAACAGGAGGTAGGAGTCTCATCATTGGGACCGGCTCCAGACTGCCTTAATCCTACACAGCTGCACCGCGCAAACGCAGTCAGCTGCTCCTGCTAGGAACCTGTATGCCTGGTGGTCCAAGGGAAGATCCTCCCTGTGACGTTTCCCTGTGTGCTGTGTGATTCCCCCTCAACTTCCCTTACTTTGGGCTCGGGCATTGTTTTCCGGGGATAAAACATCACCGCAGTGGAAAAGACACCGCAAAGGTTCTTCTCAGGAATGACTGTAAAAGCCATACTAAGAGTGCCTGTGTGCCTGCACTCTACGTATTGGGCCTATTCTCAAGGAAACCACAACTAATGTAATCAGTATAACAGTGCTTTTGGTGCCCTTGCTCCATGGCAGTGAAATATGTACAGTAATGTTTTTGTTTGGACATGTGCAATATAGGAAGGTTCTCTGTATTTACTTTCATGATGATGTCTTTCCATTCATGACAACATGTTTATAGTGACATGTGCCTGATTGGAAAGGCTCATTTTAGGTGCATTTATGATGAGGTCATCACATCTCTGATATTATGTTTATTCGGACATGTGCATTTTTGGTGATAATGACAACCTGACCACTGCTGTTGTCGCTGAATACCAATAACCTGTATGTTTACTAATACTCTGTGAAAGCAAGCAGTAGTCAAGTAGTCTGTGTGATGTTCTGACAACCGCTTGTGTAGCAGGGTATTGCTGATACATGTTGTGTTTGGTCTAATGATGTTTTGTGCAATACAGTTTATTTTTTTATAACTTGGTGTAGCATTTCCTTTGAGGTGTATTTAATGTGTCATGTGTTGTGTGTCTTGCGCAATCGCTTTACACATTGCCTCTGGGATAAGCCTGACTGCTCGTGCCAAGCTACCAAAGGGGTGAGCAGGGGTTATCGTGGGTGTGTAGCTCTCTTTCCCAAACTACAGTGGTGGGTTCTGCCTGGCCAAGGAGCATACCCTAGCCAACCAGAAACCCCATTTCTAACAGTAAACATGAAATCAGAAATCAACGCAACCACGTGACCCATCAATATATGGCTCTAGCTCCAAAAGAATCCATCAAAATGAAAAAATCTTCTGGGATCCATTAGTCATTAATGTAAGATCCACAAGCAGGTCACATGCCTTCTCTCACTGATAACACACCACTGCATTAAATGATAAGGTCAAGAGTCTGGGATGTGGTCAGACAGGATGTATATAAAACCACAGACAGAGGTTGTGGTAAAAGTTTTTCTTCCATCAGACCCAAAGTAGGGAAACGGTGTCCCATCGGACTTTCCCCAAAGATAGTGTCCATATTGCGGTAGTCTTTACTTACTGCATGGGCTAAGCTGGTGAACCATTTTCTGGTGACACATGATCCAGCTGTCAGGCTGGCTTACAGGATGTCTTTGAGAATGCAATATTTACACAGTAGATACCTACCTCAAGATCTTTTTGTTGCCTATCAGTCTGCATGCAGGCACCTTTGCAAATTCTTCCACTGTGTTTAGGGTTGCACCAGACTATTTGAACCACAACATCAATGGGTGTATTCCTGGGACAGCTCACACAGACTACACTGTCTCTCTCGTTTTAATAGCTACAGTTAAGTTCAAAATTCTCTGCCAGACTCTCACATACTCAGCCAACATGCAGGTCAGCACACCTCTGGCTATACCCCCAATAGAGACCACTCTTACTTCTTACTCACCTTTCTCCAAAGATAAAAATAGAGTCAGGCATACTAGCATATGTGTTCACAAACATTTAAAAAAACACTTTTCTGCACCACTCCATTCACATTAGGTCCTTCTCCCTCTTAATATCTCCAGTAAAACTCTTCATCTTACCGGATACAGATCGCATTAGGCCAATTTGAGCTGCCATTAGATAGCCACTGCCACTCAAAACCGAATTCAGTGCTTTGAGACAACAGAATTTATAATGTGGTATGAGCTTCATGAGTTTTGTGAATACATCAATTCATGAAAATGAATTCCAAGTTTTGGCAAAAAGACCCCTTAACATTTCACATTTTAGAATTCCCATCCTGGAAAACATTCTTCTGGTGCATGACTAGTCTTTCTGTAAAGTATTACCATACAGTATTAAAGAAAACAGAAATTGCCACGCTTTCAGTAAAGTACCTTCAGTCATTGCTGGAAACACTGTATCAACTGACTTAAAATAGAAGTTGGCCTACTGTACGAAATCACTAAAACCACATCATAATCACACTCCACTGTGTAGACTGACAACACATAATCTGAATATAATTCAAATCTTGTGCATCAAACACAGAGAAATCCACACGAGTAAACCAGTATCCCGTTGTAGCCCAACTCACCGCAGTCACAATAACATCTTAATGCTCTTAAGGATCCCCAATGACAAAATTACTCACTCCTGTAGAGGCGGGCAGCTTCTCAAATTCTCACCTCATGTTGGAAAACATCTCTCATTCAAGAAACAACCGAAAAAGCTTTTCAACACTCAAGATTGTAGCTCACCAATCCTTATTCACCGCCATAATCTTTACTCCCAAATAGCCAGACACAATTAAAAAAAAAAAAAAAAAAAAATGAAAAAAGCATATCAACCTTTAAGCCTGTATTTCACCATCCCTCTCCCACAGCCATTATCTTTACTTCCAAATAGTCCGGCACAAAGCAAGGCCCAAGTGCATGGGCATCTTCAAATTGAATGGAATCTTTGTACCTTTCTTATAAATACTGTATACACTGACATTCGTATAAAAAAATTAACAAATGAAAAGAGATTCAATGTAACATCTATGTGTAATGCCCCTGCTAGAAGGTCAATTTTATATATGTAGTGGTTGAGAGTTGTGGCCCTGAGTGGCAATTCAGGAATGAATGTGATCTGCGGTCCCTTATGTTTATGTTTTGACAACTTCAATGGCAATCCATGGACAACAAAGAATGCTTCAGAGAGCTACTGTGCATGTACTGCTGTGTATGGCAAAAACAATTTAAGACAATTTATGAGATGATGTATGATTCGATGTTTGCACTACATCTGAAAAATACTTGAAGGAGAGTGTAGAATACAAAAACAAGTGAAGGTATCCACCTATCGACTAAAGGGTTACCTCGGTTCTTCTTGGATTCACACGAGGCACATGCAAATGTTTGACTGTGGTGGGACCGAGGCCCAGTTGCATTATCAGTGACATGAAGGTCTCCATTAAGAGTGACTGCGGGATATCTGATTGTTAAAGCAAGACATAAACAAAGTTTTGAGTGGGGTCTGAGGATGTCTGGGAAAGGTTAGACCAGTATCCAGATCCTAGAGACCAATGTACTTAAAGGGTTTACTAGACCATAAGCCCATATATATTAGAGGGAAACCAAAGTGTGTGCATGCACCACAAGTGATGGAGGTGGATCCCATCATCTATGCTATAGCGTTTTACACGAACACCATAAGAATGGAGCAATCAGTGAGTGACAGAGCTTTGCCATACAAAGAAATGTTCAAGATGTGAAACCTAGACATGCATTTGCTCAGGGCTACTCATATTTTACTGTACTGAAGAAAGCCATCTGAGCATCCAGTTTTGACATTTCCGCAGACTGAGGCACTGGTCCGTGAAGTTGAATCTATTTGTGAAAATGGATTCAATAAGTCACCATGCAACTTCACCTAAACCAGTGCGGAGACTCTATTCTCTTGATGGAGTTGCTCAATGTTTCCCAAACAAAACAGTAAAGTGGAGGTACATAGCAATAACATTATCAAGCAAATAATGGTATGAGCGCTGACTTAAGAGCCTAGGACCTCAGTTCTAGAAACCCAACTCAGTATTTCGTGGAAAAAGACAACTGTACAGTTGTACCAGCAAAGGTAAGACATAATGTTCTAATTTCTGGCACATCCTTACTTTTTTGTTCCCATCTGCTTTTATAAACCAAGAGACTAGTCAAGTCAGCACCTGAGGTACCATGGAAATCAGGCGCTACCCCATACTACCCCACCTGATACCTATGATTTACAAAATCAGCTGTAGCGATTCTTCCTGGGCCTTCACAGGACCAACCAGCCAAGGGTGCATCTGACTTTCTCTTCAGGAAATTCTAATAATGCTAAGGACAAAATGTAATGCTACAAAATAGGCATGATTACAACAAAGAAACAGGCATTGATAAAAGCATTAGACCTGGCTTTGATGTGCTAACGCCTGTGAACACACATTCACAAATGCTGTTTGCGTGGTTTTCATGCAAACAGAATGAAACTGGCTTTGTCAATGCTGGAGAAATATAGCAATAAGCATTTGCTAAGCAATTAGGCCTGTATTTAAAGGAATGCTGTAGGGTAAATCCGTGAAGCATTACTATAAATAGCATGGGAATGGATATGTATTTATGTGGAAGCAAAGAACTGTAGATTAATATTGGTTAAGGGTAAAAGGTCAGGTAACAGCTGCATGTACAAGCAAAGCCTAAACATACATGTACATTAATGGCTACCCTATTCCTATGTGTACTACTTCTGGGAAAAAGAAAACACCATACATTATCTAATTATCTAAGACACTGTAATAGCACTACAGTGTCTTGAATGTGCCCCTGAAAGTACAAGCGCAGGCAACTGAGTAAATAAGCCAAATGATCATATCTGCTGTGGAGCCAAGAACTATTTTTTTGGAAATATAACCTCTGCCCAATCAGAGAATGTACTCCTGACTCCCAACATATGGGTGGGGCCAAAGCCCTAATCTAGTGATCCTCACATAATTGTCTGGTGACGGTTGCACTGTCAAACCAGACCATAAATAGTGATTGCTTTCTATTCAGGATGCATGTATTACAAAAAGAACTGAACATGACAAACAGTATGTGTTTTTCAGATGTAAAATAGTCCCTCATGAATTCCAACAGAAAAACTTTCTTGGAGGAGGAATGATAAATCAGCCAGATTTCTCTAGGTTGTTGAGCAAATGAATGTAAGAAATATTAGACATGTCATGGACTTACTGACCAGCTTTTTAAATTATGATATAATTTCCTGTGATAATGCAGGCTGGGTAACTAATTTTTGAAGATCCTTTCCCTTTCGTTTGCTTTAAACAATTTATATTGTTTTCATATGAAAACTTCAAAATGATCACAAGATTAGTATAAACTGAGAAAGGATCGAAATGCATAAATGATTTGCTATACTCCATCAAACCAATAACATTTTTCTCATCTTCAAAACTACTTCTGCAGCACTGACTATGGTTCGTGTGAAGCGGAGGCAAACAGCCTGTACCATATTTGAAGAGCAATGCAAAAAGGGCAGTGATGAGGCGTGACTGTGAGTCACACAAAACTAAATGAAGGGAGTTCACCAAAAAATACATGACTAATAAGATAGATGCTCTTGTGACTGGAAAAAGTTCACGTTTATCAACTGTTGTCTAACGAGCCGCCAATGGCACTTCCTAACCTTCTTCATCCACTGGAAAGTCTGGGGAGGGTTAGGGAATCACAAAGAAAACAGCCCAATTGGAAACCAATTGAAAAGTTCGCAGAAGTGATAACTGACTTGCCATGCTACCTGAAACACACCCTCAAAAATTGTGAGCACAAAGCGCTGGTTTGAGACAAAATGATGGAGTGCTGTTGCACCCATAAGTGGAGCTTGTAAGGAGTTTGTGGTGGACAACACCTGGTACAGGGCAACTGTCAACCCACACTCTGTGTCCAGTGCTTAATGCAATTTTGATAGGAAGAGTATTAGTGAAAAAGGTATATTCTTTGTGGATAGAAACCTTTGTGTGCAGTTCTAGAACAGATGAATTTGGGTGTGATGAGCAATGTGAGGTATGTGATGTAGAAAGTAGTTTCTTTTGGACTTGTCCACCCGGCAATTAGAAACAATACTGGAAATGATGGAAAATGTATGTATGTTTTCAAGGTGACCTGGAGGATTTGAATCCAATAAAACCATTGCATACTTGTGCTGGCAGAAGCAAGCAGATATGTACACCATGTAGCAATACCAAATGTTATGTTGCTACGTTAAGAGTTCTTTACAAGGGTTAACTATATCAGATGTAAAACAATAGAATCAAAGACACATTTAACATACTGTAATGAAATACAGCGGGCAAGATCTTTTGATAGCCTAATAGCTGTACATATAATTTGAACAATGCTAACTTGTACTGCATAAATGGATGACCTAAGATGTAGAAGAAAACAAACAGAGGGGGGGGAAAGGGCGACAGAAAAATCATGGGTTATTGCCAACTGAGCACTTTTATGAAACACGCTATCTTGGGGTTCGTCCTTGATTTGGAAATAGACAGAAATCACCCTTTATTCAATTAATAGTGGATAAACATTCAGGCAACTTGTACAGCATGACTTGTCACCCGTGAGGGAATCCAAGTGCCAGCAGAGTCCAGGGTTCCAGTCGAAGAGCCAGGTTTTCAGCATTCTACAGAAATCCTGTAGAGTAGGGGAGGCCCAGAGGTGTAGGGGGAGGCCGTTCCTGGCTTTGGCTGCCAGACAGGAGAGAGAGCACCCTCCTGCTCTAAAGCATTGCATGCGGTTGGGGGTATGAGGGGGGTGTAGGGTGTATGGGCCAGCGCGAGGGAGGAGGTGCAGAGGTGTCCGGAGGGATTGTGGAATCTCTGGCGGTGGTTGATGCAAGCAGGTCTGGAGTCGTGCATGGCCTTGAATGCATGGGTGAGGAGCTTGAACTAGCATCTCTTCTGTCAGTGGAGTTTTTTTGAGGAGTGGTTGCAACGAGTGTAATACAGGAGGGGCCTTGCTGCGGCGTTCTGGATGGTCTGTCGTCTTTGAAATAGCTGGGCCTCAAGTCTCATATAGAGGATGTTTACGTAATCTAATCGACTTGTGATGAGGGCTTGAGTGATGGTGTGCCTTGCGTTTTGGGGAAGCAGGCTTGGGTTAACATGCAGGCTTGCTAACAGGATGAAGCAGCAGGAGGATGATACTCAGTTAACTTAGGACCTTGTGGTGAGTTTGTTATCCAGGATGATGTAGATATTCCTGGCGTGCTCAGTTGGGATTGGAGTGGGCCCCAGTTCTGTGGGCCACCAGGAGACATCCCAGGGGAAGTTGTCACTGCTGAAGAGCACAACTTCTGCCTTGGCTGTATTGAAATTGAGGCAGTTATTCCTCATCCAATTGGCAACAATGCTTTGTTGGAAGTTGGTTCTGGCGGCAGTGGGGTTTTTAGAGAGGGAGAGGATGAACTGCATGTCGTTGGTATAGGATATAATGTTGAGTCCATGGGATCTGACTATGTTGCCAAATGTTGATATGTAGATGTTGAACAGGGTGGAGCTGAGTGATGAGCCTTGAGGGGCTCCACAAATGATTGGTTTGGGTTCGAAGGTGAAGGGTGGAACGTGGACTTGTGTTCTGTTGGTGAGGAAGGAAGCGATCCATCTGAGGGAAGCTTCTTGGATGCCTATGGTGCCAAGTTTGGCGATGGGCATGTGGTGGGAGATGGTGCCAAAGGCTGCTGAGATATAGAGGAAGGTAAAGGTGGCTTTGTCGAGGAGGGCCCGTATGTTGTCTGTGGCCAGGAAAAGGGCTATCTTAGTGCTGTGGTTGTTGCAGAATGCATAGTGGGAGTAGTCCAGGAGGTGATTGTGTTCTAGGTAGATGGTGAGTTGTTGGTTGATGGCTTTAATATCTTTTGCCAGGAAAGGAATAAGGAGGTTTGTCTGTAGTTGCTGAGTTTGTTGGGTCCGCTAAAGCTTTCTTCGGCAGGGGTTTGTTTTCTATATGTTTCCAGTCTTCTGGGAAGGTGGCAGAAACGAGTGAGGTTTTGAGTAGGGTGGAAATTTCAAGGCAGATCCTGGTTACGCTCCAAATCTATGGAATGTGATCACTGAATTATTGTCCTTCCAGACGTTCTTCTTGAAAATTAAAAGTAGGTGTTTACCAGTAGAACATCAGTGCATGAGCTAGGAGATCTTGCAGGCAGATTTAGCATTGTGCGTACCTAGGAATGGTTTTCAAGGAACAGCTGGGTATAAGCAAAACTGTTTTGAAGACAATCCAGTCAGTAATGGAGATCCAATTAAACTTTCACAACAAAGGAGTCACATGTGCTCTTTTCATGGCATGGTTATGAACAATTTGTAGTTAGGGGCATTTAAAGATACAAAGAATTACAATACACAAACCTGGGAATCTCTGTTTTGACTTTTTCTTTAGTGAATAGGAGTTAATGTGTTTTTGGGCTACAGAGAGTAAATGCCTGCCACTTGTTACGAGTACATCGACTTGAAGATTAACAGAGTAGAATGGCTGGTAGAACTGTCAAGAGTGGAGGGGAGGGAAGGTTGACCTGTGGATGAGAGGGAAGAAGGAAAAGCAGAGGGAATAAGGGTGTCTATAAGATTTCTTGATCAGTTATCTTATCTTCATTACTCCTAGCGGCACGCTTCCCATCAGAGTCCCTTTATAATATGTTTCCTTTCCTCTTATGTTAGGACTTGTTTGATAAAAAAAAGCATGTGTGGGGGGGAGGGTGGGGATGTTCCACTTTTACGTCCACTGGGCGTCTGTTTTGATGCTATTCAATGTAATGTAATGTAATGTTTTGTGGTCAAAGCTTACTAGACAGCTGTCTGGTTTGCTAATATCATCGTGGGAACATTCTGAAAGCTTACCTGGGAATGCATTCTGCCCACTGCTTACCACTGACTTTTTTTGTAACTCATTCTTATTTGCTTTCTATTGCTGGCTTTATTTGTTTTAGGCTGTCCAGCTTGAATTAATCTCTCCTGTGAAGCATAGCCTATTTACTGTATTCTTCTACGGCTCGCTTTCTGTAAACAGGCCTTTAAATCTTGGTCTTATCTTGTAACATTGTTGTACATTCAAAGAGGTCTACGGTCAGCCTCCGCCATCCAAGGGAGCTTAGTGTTCACTCTTCTTTTGCTGACTTCAAAGCAAGACAATCCTGACATTCCTGCTGGGTACCCGTGTGAAAGGAGAGACTGGAGGATGTTTATTTTTTTTGCCGCACAACAAAATGTAAATGTCTGTAAATTAACTGTGCAACTATTTAAGAATATATCAGAATTAAGAAAGCACAAATGAAACACATTTTATTGTAATTCTTAACTGTGGTGGAAACAAATATTTTAAAAAGATCAAAACAATGTAATTACATTAATGTTTATGTGCTGTATAGTTTAATCAGTAAAATGTTATGTCTGTACAAATGGTATGGTCATTCCAATTGAAAATGTTTTGTCTGTATTGGCAGTGTGCCACCACACCATGTATACGCCACTAAATACACAAAATGCTATGAGACTGTACTCTCCTCTTGCTACTCCACTCCATGCCATGCCACTTCACCCTATGCCACTCCACTTTACGACTCTCCACAACTGTCTATGTCACTCCACTCCATTCTATGCCTTGCCACTCAAGCCTACGCCACTCTACTCTGACACTTTACTTCACTCTGCTACTTTACTCTACTCTATGCTACGCCACTCTACACCCATCTCCTCTAAGTCACTCCTCTTTGACACTCTATGCTACTCTGCGCCGCTCAACTCAAAGACACAAAACTTCACACCACTTTGTGCCACTTAACTCTACCACTTTACTCTACTACACTCTATGCCCCTCCACTCTGTCACTGCACTGTATGCTACTCTATGCCATTCTACACCACTAAACCTCATTCTATGCCACTCAACGACACTCTATGCTCCTCAGCGCTATGCCCCTCCACTACACTCCATTGCTCTTTACTCCACAACACTCTGTCACTTCATGACCCTGTACATCACTCTTTGCCTCTATACGACACTCTATGCCACTTTTACTCCATTCTAAGGCTCTCCACTTTACTCCACTCTATGCTCCTCTGCTCTATGTCACTCCATTCTATGCCACTCTACGCCTTTGCACTCCATACCCCTCCACAGTCCAACACTCCACAACACTCTACTCAACTTCACTCTAGGCCACTCTACTCCACTCTATGACCCTTCACGGCATTCTATGCTACTCCACGACACTCTCTGCCACTCCACTATATGACACATTACTCCACTGTACTCTATGCTACTCCACTCTACAGCACTCCATCACTCCACTCTACAACACTTTACTCCATTCTATGCTATGCCACTATACGCCCCTACATCACTCCAACGTAGGACACTCTACTCCACGCCACTCTACGACACTTCACTCTGTGCCCCTCCATGATATGACCCTCCACTCTACACCACAACACTATATTTAATTCCACTCTATGCCACTCCACGCCCCTCTTCTCTGACACTCTAATCCACTCTTTACCATAGCACTATGACTCGCTGCTCCACTTTCGCCCTTCTATTCTACGCTCCTTCACTCAACGCCCCTCCACTCTGCTCCAATCTACTCTACATCACTCCTCTCCACAACATCCACTCTAAGACATGCCACTCTACAACACTCCACTTACTACAGTACGCAACTCCACTGTCCTCTACCCCACAAGTTTTTAGCCATGCTGAAACGCAGCCACGCTGGTGTACAACATGGATAAAACACATTGGCAAAGGCAACAGCTTGTGCATTCGGGGGACCTATAGTCTTTCCCAATGTTTGTTTCTTTTTTGTACGACTATATGTGGCGCAGACAGTTAAGGCTGAGGAGGTAGTGGTTCCAAAGCCTTTCTATGTTTATATAACATTTACTTTCTGTCACGGGGGGAAAGGTTCTTCCTGGAGTCCTACCTTTCCCCCCCTAGCTGTTGAACTTGCAAAACCATCCTATTTTGCCCAAGAATAACAATAACAGACTACAGACTTGGTCCCTTTAAAACCGGCTATCCTTTAGGCAGGATGCATGGCTATCCGCAGACGTTGAGAGCAACAGGGATGAAAAATCACAGAGGATATGATGGAAGGAAGCCAGCTATCTGGAGTAAGGAGACCCCTGGACACAACCAAGGTTAGAAGCAACGACCGTGTTCAAGGACGGGAGACATCACCTGTGGAGACTCAGGACTGAAACAGACCCCACAGCCGCAGCAAACACAACTGCACCAAAGAGCCCTGCTGGAGTGGGAAGGCTGGCACCTGAGGAAGAAAACGCTCCCAGTCAGACAAGACTGACAGCCACGCTTCCAGAGAAGCGCGGCTCTCCCAGGAGTGTAGAGTAAAGACAAAAACGAGAGCGAACACTTTGTAAAAGGGGAAGGGGAGGATGCTGAAGTGGAGGGAAGGGTGTGTTTTTTTGTTTGCATGTGGCACTTGAAACAAACCCAGTTGTGTACCGCACACGTGTGATGAGATGGTGTAACACTCACGCAAGTCGAATAAACATTCCCAGACTGACTTTATGTGCAGGAATTGGCTTCTTATTTTTATCATTTCAATTATGTTCATTTCCACGATTTTGGCACAAGGAATCATGTACTGAGAAAGTCGCACGTCACTGCACGTGGTGTATGGGACTGGTTAGTTCAAGAGTTAGAATCACTACTTATCTGGCCTTTTTTTTGTTCCTTATACCGAGGGGAAATTGGTGAAGGTCAGACCAGTTCGAAGACAAGTCCCCACCCTCAAAGGACTAGGACACAGATTAAGAGATTGGTTGAATAAATTAATTTGCTCCCCGTAACCCGTGAAATAAAGGTTTATTAGTGGGACAAACAGGACCAGAATTAAGCCTCTTATTGGGCAAACCACGACAACTGTCTTAGACTTTCATGGCCATGAAAATGATATTCCATCTTGCTGAAAGAACAAGGTCAGGTTCTGATGCTGATATGTATAAAAAGATGGAGGAGAGATCACGCATCTGTAGGAGGCTGGCCTGGCTTGTAGTGGGTACCAAGAGGATCTTACACCTTGCACCAGGTCCAGGTATCTCTTATTAGTGTAGAGGGGTGTCTAGCAGCTTAGGCTGATAGAAAAGGTAGCTTAGCAGAGCAGCTTAGGCTGAACTAGGAGACGAGTGAAGCTCCTACAGTACCACTAGTGTCATAAGCACAATATCATAAGAAAACATAATACACAGATATACTAAAAATAAAGGTACTTTATTTCTTATGACAATATGCCAAAGTATCTCAGTGAGTACCCTCAGTATGAGGATAGCAAATATACACAAGATATATGTACACAATACCAAAATATGCAGTAATAGCAATAGAAAACAGTGCAAACAATGTATAGTCACAATAGAATGCAATGGGGGCACATAGGGATAGGGGCAACACAAACCATATACTCTAGAAGTGGAATGCGAACCACGAATGGACCCCAAACCTATGTGACCTTGTAGAGGGTCGCTGGGACTGTAAGAAAACAGTGAGGGTTAGAAAAATAGCCCACCCCAAGACCCTGAAAAGTGGGTGCAAATTGCACCTAAGTTCCCCCAAAGAGCACAGAAGTAGTGATAGGGGAATTCTGCAAGGAAGACCAACACCAGCAATGCAACAACGATGGATTTCCTGACGAGAGTACCTGTGGAACAAGGGGACCAAGTCCAGGAGTCACGATCAAGTCGGGAGTGGGCAGATGCCCAGGAAATGCCAGCTGTGGGTGCAAAGAAGCTGCCACCGGATGGTAGAAGCTGTGGATTCTGCAAGAACGACAAGGGCTAAAAACTTCCCCTTCGGAGGATGGATGTCCCACGTCGTGAAGAGTCGTGCAGAGGTGTTTCCGTGCAGAAAGACCGCAAACAAGCCTTGCTAGCTGCAAGGGTCGCGGTTAGGGTTTTTGGGTGCTGTTGTGGCCCAGGAGGGACCAGGATGTCGCCAATTGCGTGAGGAGATAGAGGGGGCGTCCAGCAAGACAAGGAGCCACTCAGAAGCAAGCAGCACCCGCAGAAGTGCCGGAACAGGCACTACGAAGTGGAGTGAACCGGAGCTCACCCGAAGTCACAAAGGAGGGTCCCACGACGCCGGAGGACAACTCAGGAGGTCGTGCACTGCAGGTTAGAGTGCCGGGGACCCAGGCTTGGCTGTGCACAAAGGAAATCCTGGAAGAGTGCACAGGAGCCGGAGTAGCTGCAAAACACGCGGTTCCCAGCAATGCAGTCTAGCGTGGGGAGGCAAGGACTTACCTCCACCAAACTTGGACTGAAGAGTCACTGGACTGTGGGAGTCACTTGGACAGAGTTGCTGAGTTCAAGGGACCTCGCTCGTCGTGCTGAGAGGAGACCCAGAAGACCGGTGATGCAGTTCTTTGGTGCCTGCGGTTGCAGGGGGAAGATTCCGTCGACCCACGGGAGATTTCTTCAGAGCTTCTAGTGCAGAGAGGAGGCAGACTACCCCCACAGCATGCACCACCAGGAAAACAGTCGAGAAGGCGGCAGGATCAGCGTTACAAGGTCGCAGTAGTCGTCTTTACTACTTTGTTGCAGTTTTGCAGGCTTCCAGCGCGGTCAGCAGTCGATTCCTTGGCAGAAGGTGAAGAGAGAGATGCAGAGGAACTCTGATGAGCTCTTGCATTCGTTATCTAAAGAATTCCCCAAAGCAGAGACCCTAAATAGCCAGAAAAGGAGGTTTGGCTACTTAGGAGAGAGGATAGGCTAGCAACACCTGAAGGAGCCTAGCAGAAGGAGTCTCTGACGTCACCTGCTGGCACTGGCCACTCAGAGCAGTCCAATGTGCCAGCAGCACCTCTGTTTCCAAGATGGCAGAGGTCTGGAGCACACTGGAGGAGCTCTGGGCACCTCCCAGGGGAGGTGCAGGTCAGGGGAGTGGTCACTCCCCTTTCCTTTGTCCAGTTTCGCGCCAGAGCAGGGCTGGGGGATCCCTGAACCGGTGTAGACTGGCTTATGCAGAAATGGGCACCATCTGTGCCCATGAAAGCATTTCCAGAGGCTGGGGGAGGCTACTCCTCCCCAGCCCTAACACCTTTTTTCCAAAGGGAGAGGGTGTAACACCCTCTCTCTGAGGAAGTCCTTTGTTCTGCCTTCCTGGGCCAAGCCTGGCTGGACCCCAGGAGGGCAGAAACCTGTCTGAGGGGTTGGCAGCAGCAGCAGCAGCTGCAGTGAAACCCCGGGAAAGGCAGTTTGGCAGTGCCCGGGTCTGTGCTAGAGACTCGGGGATCATGGAATGGTCTCCCCAATGCCAGAATGGCATTGGGGTGACAATTCCATGATCTTAGACATGTTACATGGCCATGTTCGGAGTTACCATTGTGACGCTATACATATGTAGTGACATATGTATAGTGCACACGTGTAATGGTGTCCCCGCACTCACAACGTCCGGGGAATTCGCCCTGAACAATGTGGGAGCACCTTGGCTAGTGCCAGGGTGCCCACACACTAAGTAACTTAGCACCCAACCTTTACCAGGTAAAGGTTAGACATGTAGGTGACTTATAAGTTACTTAAGTGCAGTGGTAAATGGCTGTGAAATAACGTAGACGTAATTTCACTCAGGCTGCAATGGCAGGCCTGTGTAAGAATTGTCAGAGCTCCCTATGGGTGGCACAAGAAATGCTGCAGCCCATAGGGATCTCCTGGAACCCCAATACCCTGGGTAACTCAGTACCATATACTAGGGAATTATAAGGGTGTTCCAGTATGCCAATGTAAATTGGTGAAATTGGTCACTAGCCTGTTAGTGACAATTTGGAAAGAAATGAGAGAGCATAACCACTGACGTTCTGGTTAGCAGAGCCTCAGTGAGACAGTTAGGCACCACACAGGGAACACATACATATAGGTTACAAACTTATGAGCACTGGGGTCCTGACTAGCAGGGTCCCAGTGACACATAACAAACATACTGAAAACATAGGGTTTTCACTATGAGCAATGGGCCCTGGCTAGCAGGATCCCAGTGAGACAGTGAAAACACCCTGACATACACTCATAAACAGGCCAAAAGTGGGGGTAACAAGGCTAGAAAGAGGCTACTTTCTCACAGCATCTATCATCGGTCCTTCCACATATTTAAACATTTATTAAGTTAGGAAGAGAAGCCATTTTTACACCCCCACCACTGTTTGAGGTTACCCTTTTGGGTGTCTGCCTGTCCCTAAAGGTGCTATATGCTGTCTGCCCACCACACATTGCCATTAAATAAATTTGATTAAACTGCAACCAATGAAACACATCCATTAATTAAAAGTATGTAGCAAGTGTAAGAAAGAAGAAGGAAACTCAAGCACGAAGTAGGTGTTTTTAGAAAGGGAATGGGCAGACAGAGTGGCTGTCAGCTTTTACTTGCTTTTATCAATTATGCATTAATCTGAATCCATTAATTTGTGTTGTAGTCACTCACTAATTCACTTATGCCATGGAGTTAAGCTTCTGAAATTATTAATGTTGGCTTTTTGACTCGGAACCTACCCATTCCATAGAAATTTCTTGCACTGGTCAGATTCTTTTATTCAGGTTTTTCCAAAATGTTCTTTTTCAAATTAGTATCTATGTAACTTAATGAACTCTCAATAACTAGATTTTCTAGGTGTTTTGCTTCATGCCTTTCTCATTCTACAGTTACCGCCTAGCTCTATTTTGCTTTCTTACAATGTGTTTTTGTTCAGTTTCCTTAGTCATACCCCCCCCGTCCCCAAGAAAGATTCCAACATCTGTTGTATTTTAAAAGAGCACTTCTGCTACATATGCAGCAGCACATTTTGTTGCCTAGCACTTAATGATTTAAGTAAATACGTACAATGCACTTGATTGAAGAGGTCGACTACACCTGGTTCTGGACTACTGCCATGCTTATCTCTAAAAGTGCAGCAAGGTAAGCTGGGCACTCAAGCATACAGTTCTCAGATGATCCATAATTTCCAAGATTTCTCTAGACTTATTGATTGCTCTTTGAAGCAGAGAAAGGTGTTCAGGCAAAAAATGGCACGTCTTATATTACCCAAAGGAGATCACGACTGCATTAATGGTGTTGTACTTTTACATCCAGAAACTGAGCCCCCATTTCATTTGAGAGTAGTCTCAACAGCTGACTGGTTTATGTAACTTGGACATATGTGGGCCAGAAGGCGAGTAGGAGACCACTGTCAAAACACAAAATAATAAGGAAGAAATAAATACCATCTTCTGGGCACTCTTGGAGCCCCCAAACTGTGCCCATTTCAAAGATGTAGCATGCAGCGTATATAAGGAGGTGCTTGCTTGGAAGTCCACCCAGTGCCACATAGGGAAATAATGGAGAAGGACTTGGTTATGATAGTTCTGGCATTGCTTCATTCTGCTTGTTGAAATGTCAGAAAGAGGCTGTTCAAAATTTCCATATATTCTAGGAAATGTTTCCTAAATTAGTCATAAAGAAGTTATATACACCGCTGACTCAGTGAGGAAGCAATACTACAAAACACTTTTAGTGCAATGTTTGCATGACGTTATTGGGCAAGAGGAACTCCAAACGGTCTCATTTATGTCCATCTTCAACTACACAGCACCACTTAATGTGAAATGAGGAATGTTTGCATGAAAGGCAGATTACACCTGAGACAGATCTTCGGCAGCAAAAATAATTTTGTGGGAAAAGAAGGCAACTACTTACAACGAAAGGTTAATTAAAAAAATATTTTTTTTAAAAAACTATAAGTCTGCAAATGAAAAAATTATTACAGTTACAATTTCCACATCAGATATTTACATAACACTCAAGCACTGGCATAGGCAATATGTCTCGCCTTTTGGACCTTATAAGTATTTAGCCATGCAGCACATTAAACCTTTATCAGAAATTAACTGTGTTTGTGCATTTCTTCATACACTTGGCATTAGACTGTAATGGTCAGAAAATCCTCCAGAGGGCACCACAACAAAATATCATTTGGAAGAAACATGGGGCCAGATGTACGAAACATTTTGCGACTCGCAAACGGCAAAATCTGCCATTTGCGAGTCGCAAAACGCGTATCCCAATGCAGAAATGCATTTTGCGAGTCGTTACCGACTCGCAAAATGCATTTCAGACTCGCAAATAGGAAGGGGTGTTCCCTTCCTATTTGCGAGTCGCATTGGGATGCAATACCATTTGCGACCGCATATGCGGTCGCAAATGGCATCGCAGTTACCATCCACTTCAAGTGGATGGTAACCCAATCGCAAATTGGAAGGGGTCCCCATGGGACCCCTTCCAGTTTGGGACTGGACCCCAAAATATTTTTTCAGGGCAGGGAGTGGTCCAATGGACCACTCCCTGCCCTGAAAAAACCCGAAACTAAAGGTTTTGGATTTTTTTTAAATGCAGCTCGTTTTCCCTTAGGGAAAACGGGCTACATTTAAAAAAAAAAAAAACTGCTTTATTGACAAGCAGGTCGCTAACATGGAGGTCTGCTGACGACAGCAGGCCTCCATGTTAGCGAGTGCCTATACTCGCAATGGGGCCGCAATTTGCGACCCACCTCATGAATATTCATGAGGTGGGTCTTTGCGACCCCATTGCGAGTTGCAGTCGGTGTCTGAGACACCGTACTGCATAGAAATTTGCGACTTGCAAATTGCGAGTCGCAGGGACTCGCAATTTGCAAGTCGCAAATTGCTTTTTTGGTACATCTGGCCCATTGTCTTGTATCCATATAGTCAGCCCCTAGAGGGCATAACCACATGAAATGAGAAGCGCAGGGAGCATTGCTGTGTAAATATATATTCAGTCTCTAGAAGGCATAGTGCATTACACATTTTCAGGCCCAGCATGCTTGCAAGAATATTATTACAAACAATCCCTTAGAACACCAACTACTCTCAACTGTAAAGCAAAAGCTCCAGCCATGCCAGAGCTTAAAAAAGACATTGAATGGTAGCAGAGGTTATGTTTTTGCCCCCCCCCACCAATCTAGTGTGGGGACTGGACAGAAAGAGCATGTTGTGCTGAACATTTTGGTGGTGGTCCCATTGTCCTAGGACCACCAGAGGCTGAGGTATGGGCAAAAATGTGTTGTAAAAGGAATGTCCAGCAAAGCATTATGGGACTCGTTTTCAGAGTACAGTGAATATTGTAGTATCGGCTCTCCTGCTGTGTAGGGAGAGACACTGAGGGTTTCCCTTGTGTGTTTAGTATTTAAAAGGTAACAGTTTGTATATTTTTCACCTGATAAACTTGGGAAGAATTTAGGAATGGGGCTGCAAATTTAATCTGTGTTCATGTAAAGTGCTCCATTCTTCTGGTCGAGTTTGTGCTATGTAAATAAATAAAAAAGAATCCCCCTCCAGCTTGCAGCCTTTGTCAGATGCAGACAACGCAAAGAAACAGCGAGATGCCAGAGGTGACACGCCATGTGAAGAAACAACAAATCGCCACAAGTGCGAAGCAGAGAGGGCAAACTAGAGGGCATCACAATAAAAATAGCATTTGGAAGAAACATGGTCAAGTAACCATATAGTCAGCCCCCAGAGGGCATAGCTGCATGAATAGAAAAGAGCAGAGAGCTCTTGAAGTGTAACCATATATTCAGCCCCTAGAGGGCATACTACAATACACATTTTAAGGCCTAGCAGGCATGCTAGAATATTATTACAAACAATCCTTAAAACACAAGCTACTACCAGCTGTAAAACAAAAGCTCCAGCCATGAGAAAGCTTAGAAAGATGTTGAATGGTGGGAGAGATTATTGTTTTGGAGTCCCACCACCCTAGTGTGGGGACCCTGAAGATGAGCCAGACAGAAAGACCACGTTGTGCTGAACGTTTTGGTGGTGGTCCCATTGTCCTAAAACCACCACAGGCTGTTATGGGCAAACGTGTTGTAAAAGGAATGCCGCACAAAGCAATATGGACCGATTTTCCCTAGGGCAGTGAATATTGTATTATCTGCTCTTGTACTGTGCAGGGAGAGCCTCGTTGAGGATTTTCCCTGTGTTTTTTCTATTTAAAAAGGCACCAGTTTTAATATTTTTTAACTGCTAAACTTGGGAAGAATTTAAGAATGGAGCTTCAAATTTAACTGGTGCTCATGTAAAGAGCTACAATCTTCCGGTCAAGTTCTCTCTATATAAAGAAATAAAAAAGAATCCCCCTCCTGCTTGCAGCCTTTGTCGGGTGCAGACACTCAAAGAAACAGCAAGATGCCAGAGGAAGAAACAACCTACTGCCACAAGGGCAAAGCAGAGAGGCAAAAGAAAAAAGGTAGTGCACCGACACTAAGGTATATGGCCGATCGTGCAATATTTCATGTAACGGGGTCAGTCTCCAAGGTGGAAACAAAAAAGCCTCAAGGCGGGACAAACCTAAAGCATTTACCTAACAAACCAAAGGAAATTTGAAAGGCAGACCAAGGAATGGATAAAAGTGATGGGCTTGGTGAAAGCCCACAGAATAGATTACAGCACGTTGAATGACAGCACATGTGTGCTGCCTAGGCTCAACCTAAAAACGGGAATCCTGATCCCTCTTTCATATCCCCACAAAGGAGCCTAAATATTAGTAATGGATTACAATTTAAAATGGAGGAGAATGAAGATTCAAGCAGCTAACAACCAAATAACTCCATTCTACCAAGAAAATGTTCTTCCTGCTTCCTTGTTATTTATCATTTGCATAGAAAGCAAGTATGAGTTGTGTGGCCTCAAAGGGCAGTTATCCGATCAGCTTCAAGTCAGAGCATGCATGCAGGCTTAAATAAAGTATAAAATGAGAGTTACGTATATGAGAAGAGCTGAATGTCTTGCTTGGGAGGTGCTTATATGTATTACCACTATCTTGATTCTAGAGTATTGGATGTTTGAATTATGAAGAAGAGTATGAGATCAATGTTCCTCTGCTTGATTCAGTGTTTTTGGTCCTGTGTAAATGTCAGACTATGGGAGGGTTTTGGTTAAACTACTGAAGGGAGGTTTATATTGTGCATGGAGTTAGTCTTAAAACTGCTGCTGAGTGCAAGAACATCTCTTGCGGAAAAGGTGAGCTTTATAATTCTTGCAAGAGACTGGAACCGACCATGATCTTGAGGTGCCTGCACGGAATAAATCTCAGGATCTGTTGATACAATAATTCCGACTCCACAGACGGAAAGATGGATGATCCAGGAAGGTGAATTTGTCTGATGCTGAGTCTAGGGAAACCTGTGCAGTAGGGAGAAGGAGGTAACAAGTGTGTAAGCGGCCTTGCAGCTGAGCGCTGCGTGTACTGACACCACAGGGAACGTGTTCAGTTCTCATAAAATAGATTGCATGCATAACTACCTTGTGTATAAGAAGGGATCTCTTAAAGGCAGGCTAAAGACATTTTTAAATTTCTCCAGAATGTGAGTTGGGGAAAATTACACACAGGCATGGCGTTCCCCAGTGAAGCAGCATATACCAATAAAGAGGCACTAACCAGGCTTGATTTGCAGTCTCTATGAATATCATTTTGAAGCATTGATTAAGATTAGGGGTTATGAAAAGCACTGCAGAAAACACTACTAGTCTAGCCCTACCTCACCTTTTAATACATTTTACGACCTATTATAGTGGTACTAGAATCTCTTTACTTTGACGAGCCAGAGTCTTGCTAAATACAGACCAGCAGCACAACGTAAAATTTCACAAACATTTACCAGCATCAATAGGCCCTGGACCAGCACATCACTTGGGCACTTTTGAGAAAATAAAATGTAGGCAAATCAACATTCTAGAGAAACCAAGCTCAATGTAGTGCATGCAACTTTATTTCCTATTTAAAGACAAGACTCGGTCAAAAGATGATGCTTTCCTTTTCAATTACAAATTCCCTGTTGCATGTGTGTGTGGAAGTGAGTGTATGTGTAAGAGAGAAAGATGAGCAACTGGGAATGTGGTGGGAGTGGTTCTATCTCTCATCACTCGGTAAGTCAAAATCATTCAGTTGTGTACTATATTACTTTCCTCACTCATTCTCACTCATTCCCACGAGTTAACCTCGTAATGAAGCACAGCTTGCCCAGCTACTCTATGTTGCTTTCCCTTTCAACCCTATAGTCTCACCTCTCCACTTGCAGCCCTCATTTTGCTCTCCTACTCCTCACCCCTTCATACCCCCACAATCCTCTGAAGCTATTAGAGATCTGGCATGCAGACATACCCACGGCAGGGCAATGGCATAGTTCTCTCCTCGAGGTGGCCATTCATCCAGCAGATCTTCCTGGGCCTTGCACCTGCATCACAACAAGAGTACACTTTAGATACAACTCCTAGAAACAACACATGCACAACACGACTCCCCGCCATGCAGTTTGCTAACTAGTTACCACATCAACATCATATTCAGATCAATCCATACTCGCCCACCACCACACACCACCAATACACTTTTGACAACTCCTGACACTATGAAGCACAGAACATGGCATCAAGCCATATAGTTGGATAAGCATTTGCTATCTCGAAGGCACAAAGTCAAGCCCCAATCATACAATTCCCTAAAAATAACCCTTAAGTCACCCTCAGTTGGAGGGTTTCACCCTCTTTTGACCCTCTGAACAGGAGGTATGCCTCCCATAGATGTCGATGGGTTCACCTACCCTGCACATTTTCCGCACCCTCCAAAAAACACAAATAAATAAAACCGATTTCAATGAACTCACCCTCCAAAACCACTGAATCACAGGCACCTTGAAGACTCAAAGGTTGAAAGGTAGTATAAACTTGACACATCTCATGCATGCCATATGGTCCTGAGCCTTCTAATTGTTTAAGTGTTTACCACTCCAATATAGTATATTCCTCCACATACAACCACACCCAAAAACATATAAAATGTCATCCGTCTCAGAATGAGGAATGGTGCCTATAATCATACAATGTAAAGCTGTATACCTCAGTAGAGCGCAATAAGGAGTCATGGTCCTTTGGTAAACACACCCATGCACCTAATGGTCCAAAGAGAGGCTGGTAATTTGAATTACTATCTAGATGACATGATGATTTAGGGAGTTAAGCACCAGTTGCTATTTCGAGTGTGGAGGAGTGAGGGAGTGGACGGTGCATAGGGAGTTAGTGGGAGTATAAAGACCTGCAAACCCACATTTATACTGAATTCCGAATAGGGACAAATTATCCTTTCATTCTTTGAGGTTAAAAAATTGAGTAGCATTGAAATGGATAACAGTGCCGCCTGATATTTAAAGCACTTTGCAGCATCACCACAGTGGTATCAAGTTCTTCTAAAAACGGTTGCCATGACAAACTTTCCTCCAATTACAATTGTGTGGAAAATCAACATTAAGGACTCAGTCAAAAGCAGTAGTGTCTCTTTTCATCTTAGAGCCATATCCCTCCCATCACTGATATGAGAACAACCATGTGGTAACTAAGCAATGGTGCATTAACACTAGAAACAACACATGCATAAATCGTCAGAGGTTAAGATCCCCACAACAAATACAAATGACTTGTTTGTAACACAGAACTTATCTTAGGCATTGCAAGTCGGGCACCCCAAGACTCCCAAACCGTCGAAAGCCATACACTTTTATCAAGAATGGAAATTGGAGACACTGAGAATTTGACACCACACCTGCTTGAGGGCAGCATTTTTCTCTGTGAAGCCCATAGTTGTAGTCTATATGTGTGGTTAATGTTTTTAGAGCTATTGACTAATTACACAGAGCAGGGGGCACTAATCCAGAGATTTGGAAGTCACGAATATAGTATTTGTAATCAAAAGTGATGAATTACAGTTAGTCATATTTTTCGTGAAGCTGAATCACGCCAACAACAAAAGAATACTCGCCTCCAGGAAATGCCTGAGAAATATTCTTCTGCCACTGAAGGTCTGAAAGGGCTTTTTGTTTCAGTTAGATATACAGCTCAGCGTATGGGTACATTATCTTGCAAGGCTTTGAAGATCTTGAAACCGCTGGAATGCAGTTAGCATGTGCCAGAGGTCGAGCTCCCACTTGTTTATATCTCTCCAAGTTCCTGTGAGTCACTAGTGACTAACAGGTGCTCACCGAGCCCCTGGCATAGCATACTTCCTCAAACATTCAAGAAAGGGCCGCCTTTCTGGACGGTCATCAGTCACCCTCATAACAATGTCAGCACGGAATGCAAAACCGGAGTAAAAGGTAAAGAGCAAAAGAAACGACACCACCATTTCACGTGTGTGCTTCTTTGAAATGCAAGGGCCTGCAATTAGTGCCCACGTGTTTCTTAAAAATATTTTCCCAGTCCCTTCCAGTGGAAGTTTTAGTCTGCGAGGGGGGGAGCATGAGTGCATTTGTGAAATGTGGATAATGTTAAAACAAGTATAATGTTGAAACAAGTATCGGTCATTGATGGGTTTAGGTACTCGTTAAGTCATCATACATGCACTTTGTGACTCATCTTTGCACTCATGCATCCATTTCTTCGTCGACTGACTCATTCCTGCATTCACCCTCAGATAACAAAAAAACGAACAAACTACAACTTACGCCAGATAACTTAAAAGACTACAAGTAGAAAAAACAGAAAACATGCTGTTGTCTAAATCCTGGTCATACCATTTCAATAATGAAACTGACATAAGATATACAGATCCATTACCAGAGTGTGTGCTACTAATTCACAGGTTCCTGAAAATTCAAATTTTTAGAAGCAAGAACCCTCACTCACCATCCCGTGCCATGCTTTATCATAGGGCTGTGCTCCTCGTCAGGCCGGCAGTGCAATGCTTGACGGGCCCCACAAGGGGGCTCTTTGCCGGAGATCTTTAAAAAGGTGGTAACCAGCCGGTCAAAATATACTAGTACAGGACTGGTATGAGAGGAAAAAAAATTATACTGTTAAAAATAGCTAGAGGTAAAACATAATTTAGTTACGATATCCAACCTCTGTCATGATTAAAAACAAGGGTGTGGGGAGAAAATAAAATAAGGTCTAAACTCCCCCAAAACATCTCAGGTTATCACTAAGTCCCCGGTCTTGGAATATAGTGACAGTAAGTACAGGATCCCCTGCACTACTCTTAAATCGTGGTCAACATGTTTCTCGCTTAGCAGTCTAAATGGTCTGGCGCGATTCTTCAGGACCAATACACCTACCTAATCCTTAAAAAAGTGTCACCCATATTTGGGGAAATCATATGTAGCAGGAACCCTTCTCATATTAGTGGTTGGGCCCCATCGGGGAAAGCACAAAGCTTGAGTGGTCCAATATAGTTGAAGACGGTCCACGGTAGACTGCTACACCTACATCAGCTCACAGCTCTCGGTAGTGGATGACCTTCTTGCATAGGTGTTGTAAATAGCCGATCATTGTTTTAAAGTTCCAGCATGGCTGCCACATTTAGAACCAACATGTTGGCCATTTTTTAATGGAAAACAATGACACACTATGCATTCTTTAGCAGGCTCCTGTTAGAAACCACCTGTACTTATGGCTTGTCAGCGGGGTTAGCCAGCACCAAAATCCTTGCCTATTGTGGTAAACTGCGAGATTCCATATAACAAAATACCCATTGTTAGGCTTTAAAGCAGAGGTATTCGATCTACCCTTAAGTGCATATTGACTTTACCATCCGATTTTCATAATCAATAGGTCAGGTCTACTGCTTTTATCATAATTATTCATTGTAAACAATTAGGCCTATACCCTTTATCAATGGCTTGTCACCATTACCAATTCAGACCTACTGTGTTGGTCATAAATCTTGCCACAAGGCACCTATCAGGTATACAATAATAAAAGTACAAATATGTACAAAATAAAGTAATAGAGCCCAATAAGGATTACCATAGGGCAGATCATCTATCACCATGGTTTATTTGTCTGGCTCACTAACACCAAAACCATTGCCTACTAAGATTATCTGTGAGGTTACATGTACCCTAATACCTTTTCACATCCCGTAATAAAATGTGATGACAATTCACAGTTACAGGCCTACTGGCTTTAGCATATGCTATTCACAATAAACAAGCCTGATCTACTGCCTATAATAAGCAGACCAGACCTGTGACATTTGACGTAACATTACCCTGCCAACAAAGCCTAAAGCTTTTATCATTGGCTTGTCACCATAACCAACTCAGGCGTACAGCATTGAGCATTAATCTTGCCATAACACAACCATCAGGCACACAGTCGTACAATTAGAAAGGTATACAAACTTACAGTTGGCAAAGCAAAATACTATCGCTCCTAAGAAGGCTTAACAAGGATTCTCCCAGAGCAAATCGTCTATATACATTACATGGTTTGCCACACAGGGTAACCATCACCAAAATCCGTGCCTACTAAGGTAATCTGTGAGATTCCACATAACAAAATACCTATCAGCAGGTTTTAATACAGAGTTATAAACAAGCCATACCTGTTGATTTTAACATATGATTTTCACATTAAATATATAAGGCTTAGTGCCTTTATCATAGCATTTTGTTATAAACATATTAGGATTGTAGCCATGATCACTATCAGTGGCTAGCCACCATACCCAAAATCAGCTCACACACATTTGGCCCAATCAAATCCTGTACTCGGGGGGGACCAAAATGAGGGGTTGCAGCTTAACCTCCTCTCTCAGTCGTACACAGAAAGCTTTTATGTTGATCACATGAGGTAAGTGACATCTGCACCGTCAACCTAGACCGAAAAATCATGTTGATTAGTGTAGCCCTGGGCATCCTATACTGATCTCAAACAAAAAATTGCATTCTGATTTTTAAGGTTAACAATGGAAGGGGAGAGTGTTGGGACTCCAAAACATTCCTCTTGACCCCCCTCCTCCCTTCTGTGCTGCTGACAGAGAAAAAAAAACAAACACTGTGTATTACCTAGTTTTTCAACACACTTTAAGAGTATTAAAGAAGAAGTTGCGTACCTAACAAATTATCCGGTAGAGACATATTCTAGTTGCAGATTCCTTACCTTAGACTTTCCCCTAGGCGTCAGACTGGATCATGAGATTTTTCTTTGAGCAGTAGTACCCTTGCATGTCGTCAGGTGACGTTGATCAACTCTGCGTCCGTTATTGGCGTCATGGTCACTGTGATGACGTCGCAGGTGTATATAGGCATAATCCCGGAGCACTGATGTCAGTTTCTCTTCACAACTTTACACGCCAGAAGAACAGAGCCATGAAGAACACTGACAGTGGTGCACCAGAACTAGGGCCCTGAAAGGGAAGTACTGGTCCCTACAAATCAGTTCGCAGAGTGGGGATGATGGGACGTTTGATAAGGAATCTGCAACTAGAATATGTCTGTACCAGATAAATTGTTACCAAAGGTCAGTAACTTGTGCATCTGATAGAGACTTCTAGTTGCAGATTCCTTACCTTAGAATAGATACCCAAGCAATACCATCCCCGGAGGTGGGTCTGCGAACCAAGATCATACTAGGAAGTCCTGTAGGACTGAATGGCCAAAATAGCCATCCCTACAGACCTGATTGTCCAGGCAGTAGTGCTTCGTGAATGTGTGCAGGGACGCCCACGTTGCTGTCTGGCAGATGTCCAGGACTGGAACTCCGCGTGCTAATGCAGTGGTTGCAGCAGTTGCTCTTGTGCAGTGAGTACACAAACCCTTAGGTGGTTGCTTCTTAGCCAAAGCATAGCATATTTTGATGCAGAGAACAACCCATCAAAAGATGCTCATCTTCTGCACCGCCCATCCTTTCTTCGCACCCACAAAACCAACAAAGAGTTGATCGTCAACCCGGAAGTTTTGGTACAACTTAGGTAGAACGTCAACGCTCCTTTTGGATCCAGACAGTGGAATCTCGCCTCTTCATGAAAAAGATGTGGGATTGCATAAAAAGTAGGCAAAGTAATAGATTGGCCTACATGCAAGGGAATTACCACTTTAGGAAGGAAAGAAGCCCTGGTATGAAGCACCACTTTGTCAGAAAGGGGGGTTTCGAAGAAAGAGCTTGCAGCTCACTCACTCTGCATGCAGAGGTGATGGCAATAAGAAAAGAGTATTTAACTCCTTCCATGCCCTGGATGTAATGGTTACCTCCCCGGCTACTGCGCTGCTGTCCCAAAGACATAACTATTAAGTCCTGGAACTGACCCATGGGTGAAGAGCTAGCGCTCCCCCAGGGGCCGCCTCTGCCCACACCTCCCAAGCAGGGATGGCAGCGGAAGTGCTTTCACTGCCACCCCCAAACCACTGCACTATCTAATGACGTCAGTGGGCACCGCGCGCTGACATCGTTAGAGGTCGCCACCACGCTGGATCCCATTTGTTTTTAGCATGGCGAGAGAAGAGAAGGTGGGTTTCTCTCTTGGGGGAAGTTTTTTTTGTTTAGACAGAGAGGCATCGGAGGAAAGGAAAGGGTTTTTCCTTTCCTCCGATGTCTCTTTGAGCATTCCTGCTGCACAATCGTACCTCTTTCATGCAGCAGGAATGCCCACTGGACACCAGGGATTTTTTTATTTTGATTTTATGCATTGTTGGGGAGCGACCCCTGGGAGAAGGGTCATTCCCCTTTGGGGGCAATACCTTTAGGCCATTTTTGTAGCCAAATATTGAGGTTTGTAAAGGATTCTAGGTGACAGAACCTAGCAAGAGCCCCACAAGTCATCCCAGTCTGGATTTACAGATTTGCTAGGTTTCCCTAAGTGCCGGCTGAGCTACAGCTCAAAATCCACAGCTAGGCACTTTGCAAAAAACGCTTCCATTTTCAGTGTAAAAATGTGACGTGCCCACGTTGCATTCTGTGGGATTTCCTGCTGCGGGCTCTAGGCCTATCCACACAGTGAGGTACTATTTTAATTGGGAGACTTGGGGGAATGCTGGAGGAAGGAAGTTTGTGACTCCCCTCAGATTCCAGAAGCTTCCATCATCCAAATGTGAGGGTTTTGGCCAAATTGTGAGATTTGCAAAGGATTCTGGGTGATATAACCTGGTGAGATCCTCACAAGTCACCCCATCCCAGATTCCCCTAGATGTCCAATTTTAAAAAATGTACAGTTTTGCTAGGTTTTAAGGGCCGGCTGAGCTAAAGCCCAAAAACCAAAGCTAGGCACTTTGAAAAAAACACATCAGTTTTACGTGTAAAAATGTGATGTATTAACGTTGTGTTTTCGGGTGCTTCCTGACGTGGGTACTAGGCCTACCCACACAAGTGAGGTGTCACTTATCGGGAGACTTGGAGGAACACAGAATAAAAGAACAAGTGTTATTGCCAATTGACTTTCTCTACATTTGTGCATTCCAAATGTAAGACAGTGTATAAGAAAGAAATCCTTTGAGAAATGCCCTGTAATTCATATGCTAGTATGGGTACCCCCAGTGGTTATGCAAATAACCAGTGCTTTTAAATTCCATATCTTGTGCCCATTTTTTAAATATATAGGTTTCCTTAATACCTATTTTTCACTCTTTATATTTTACCAAATGGACTGCTGTGTACTCTGTATACAATGAAAACCCATTACAACGTGCTGCTAATTTTGAGGCTCTGGGTACCTTGTGTTCTTGAGGAACCTACAAAGCTCTATATAGCCCCACAACCAGAAGGGTTCAGCAGACCTAACAATATATTGCTTTAAAAAAATCTGTCATAGCTGGAAAACATTATAGAAGAAAAAGTAGACAGAAATGGTTGTTTTTTTCCAACTCAATTTCAATATTTTTTTTATTTCAACTATAGGAAGACCTTGAAGGATCTACACAAAAGACCCTTTGCTGATTTCAGAATTGTGTCTACTTTTCAGAAATGTTTAGCTGCCCATGATTCACCATTGGTTTCACATTCATTTCTGTCACTAACTGGAAGGAAGCTAGAAGCACAAAAAATAGCAAAAATGGGATATGTCTCAGTAAAATGCCAAAACTGTGTTGAAAAATATGGTTTTCTGATTCAAGTCTGCCTGTTCCTGAAAGCTGGGAAGATGATGATTTTAGCATCGCAAACTCTTTATTGATGCCATTTGCAGGGACCTCTTTCCCATTTTTCCCAAAAAACCCAAACTGTAGCTGTATTTTGGCTAATTTCTCGTTCTCCACCGGGGAAACCCACAAACTCTGGGTACTTTAGAAGCCCCAGAATGTTGTGAAAAAAGGACGCAAATTTGGCCTGGACCGCTTATATGGACAAAAGGTTAACAGGGGCCTAAGCACAAACTACCCCAAATAGCCAAAAAAAAGGCTTAGCAAAGGAGGGTGAAAAGGCCTGGCAGCGAAGGGGTTAAAGTGAGAAGTCGCAAAGGACTATTATGAAGTGGCTCAAAGGGAGTACATATAAGGTAGGTGAGTACCAGGTTCAGATCCCACTGGGGCATTATGAACGGTGCAGTTGGAAACATGTGGGTAAGACCCTTGAGAAACCTCCCAACACTGGGATATTTAAACACGGAGGGTTGATCTGGAAGTCTTAGAAAAGCAAAGACGGCAGACCGTTAACTCTTAAGGGTGCCCAAAGCAGAGCCCTGTTCGGCAAGAGAGAGTACAAACAAAAGAACCTCAGACAGAGGTGCGGAAAGGGGATCAACAGACTTGTTGGTACATCATGCCACAAATTTGTTCCAACAACAGACGTATACTGTTTTGGTGGAGGGATGCCTGGCTGCCAAGATAACATTATAGACTTCAGGCAGAAGGTCGAAAGCGGTCAACTGTCACCGCACAATCTCCGTGCAAGAAGGCGGAGAATGGACAGGTTCAAGTGAAGAATTATCCCCTGCTGCTGCAACAGTAGATCCCCCAAAGAGGCAGTTTGAGTGGAGGATCGATGGCCATGCTCAGAAGCTCAGGATATCATACTCTTTGTGCCCAGTCCAGTGCCACAAGGATTACTTGGGCCAGGTCGTTCTTGATCTTCTTAAGAACTCTGAGCAGAAGTGGTATTGGCAGAAAGACATATAGGAGACCTGAGTTCCACTCACGACGAAAGCGTTGCGAGAGAATGCCGCCTTGGAAACTCCAGTGCACAAAACAGCTGACATGGTGCGTTCTTTGCGGAGGCAAACAAATCTACCCAAGCTTCTTCCCATTGCTGAAAAAGACCGTGCAACACCTCCAGGTGGAGAAGCCATTCGTTATCGAACATGTATCGACAGCTGAGTTTGTCTGCTCTGGTGTTCAGAGAGCCTGCCAGATGTTGAATCACCAGAGATATGCCCTGACGTTCCACCCATGTCCAGAGGCACAGAGCCTCCCGACAAAGGGTCCATGACCCCACCCCGCCCTGCTTGTTGCAGTACCACATGGCGGTGGTGTTGTTGGTAAACACCTGCACCTCTTCCCCCACCCCCCTTGAGGGAAGGAATGCTTTCAATGCAAGCTTGACCACCCTGAGCTCCAAAAGACTGATCTCTGCCTCCCCGTGGGGCCACCTAATCCCAGGAGTGATGCATCTGTCACTACTGTCAGATCTGGTTGATGAAGGGAGAGGGATTTGCCTTTGGCCCAATCGCGGTTCAAAAGCCACAACTGCAGATCTTGTGCAGTTCCCTCCGATATCTGGACCATGTCAGCGAGAGATTACCATGATACTGCACCCACTAGAACTTCAGGTCCCAATGCAGAGCCTGCATATGCCATCTGACATTTGTGATTAGCAGGATGCAGGAAACCATGAGGTTCAGCAGCCTCAGAGTCATTCTTACCGAATTCCGGGACAGAGGCTGAAACATCGGTATCATAGCCTGAATGTCCTGGATTAGCCGCTCAGAAGGAAAGGCTCAAACTGCACTGTGTCCAGAACACATCCGATGAAAGGGAGCATCTTAGAGGGAGTCAGGTGTGACTTTAGCACATTTTTGGGGAAACCCCAGTGAATGCAGGAGGTTCACCGTAGTCTGGAGGTGGGAGACAGTAGCCTGGGTGAAGCCCGCCGTCAACAGCCAGTCGTCGAGGTAGGGGAAGATTAAAACCTCTTAGCTTGCGCAGATGAGCTGCAACCACCGCCATCTCTTTTGTGAATACCCGAGTGGCACTGTTAAGGCCAAAAGGGAGCACAAAAATGCTTGTGACCTACTGCGAACTACAAGTAACATCTGTGGGCAGGCAGGTGGGGAATGTGCGTCCTGCAAGCCCAACGCTACCATCCAGACTCCAGGGCAGATAGGACCTGAGTTGTAGTGAGCATTTTGAATTTTTTCTTTCTGAGAAAGGCATTGATGGACGGGCGGTCTAGGATAGGGCGAAGACCCATGTCCTTCTTGGGCACCAGAAAGTAGTCGGAATAACAACCATGACCTACTTCTGGCACAGGGACCCTCTTAATGGCTTCTTTGGCCAAGAGAGATGTAACTTCCTCGCAGAGAAGTACCAAGTGATCCTCCGTCATCTGATCGTATGGCCTGAGGGGTAGTAGTGGGTAGCCCCTTCAGACAATTTGCAAAACCCACCTGTCCATCGTGATGGATTCCCAGTGAGGCAGGTGTTGGCGAATCCTGCCTCCAACTGGTCCAGGATGGAGCGATGGACTAGGAAGGTTTGGAGGCGGCGGCGTGGTGGAATGAGCCAACTGCTGGCTCCCTGATCCATGGGCATGTGGGACCCAGCGTCTGCGGCCACGCAGAGACTGGGCAGCATGTGCTGTATGGTGGCTAGAGGAAAACAGAGGCGGTTGGGTGCTCCTTCCGTAGCCACGAATGGGACAAAAAGCTGACTGAGGATGGGCAAGGAGCAGCTGCAAGGGACTAAGCCATAGCCTGGGGCTCTTTAAAGCGCACGAGCGCTGAGTCCGCTTCGTCTCTGAAGAGGCAGGTGCCGAAAGGCATGTCCATGAGCGATTGCTGGACATGCCCCGAAAAGCCAGACATCCTCAACCAAGCATGGCGCCTCAAGGCCACAGTTGATGCAATCGAACTGCCTAATGAGTCGGTCATGTCCAGTCCACAACTAATCGTCTGCAATGGCTTGTGAGAGAATGGCCTGCGCCTCCTCTGGGATCGGTGGCAACACCTGCGTGACCATTTCCCATAAAGTATGGGAATGGAGGCCAAAAAAGGCATACAGTGTTCACGGACGGTTATTAGGCACAGGCCTATGGCGCCGGGCAATTGTCCTGTTGACAGGAGCCCCTGTGCTGGGTTTAGACCATGTCCCTAGCAGGACATCAGTGCGGGCTTCATTAAAGGGTAAAAGGGGTTCTGATGTAGAAGCCTCAGGCTGAAGCACCTTTGCCAGGTCGTGAGTCCCGACAGTCACAGAAGGCAACTCAAGACCCAAGACCTCAGCTGCTCTTCTCACCACCACAGAATAGGAGGGTCCCTCCTCCGTGGCCTCAGTAGGGGGAGAAAGCATGCCAGCACCATGAGAGGTAACTAGACCACTGGCTTACCCCAATCCCTGAGCCCAGTCCATTTCAGGATCTTCTAGCTGGAATTCTACAGGGTCCAGCGACCCCTCCACACTCTCACCGTACTCATACCCGTAAGCATAAGGTTCAGGAACCAACCTGGGGAATGAAGGCTCTGTCGAAGACGGAATCGGTGTTGAGCGATGTCGGTTTGGCTCTGGGACGCATTGGGAATAAGTATGGGGTCGACATCGATTGTGGGCCCGACCGGCATTGGAAGCCTCAACGTCTTTACAGGTTCCGGGGAAGGTTGCGATGGAACGACCGGCATCGGTACAGATCCGATAACGGATCCTGAGGTGCCCTTTGGAGCTGATGCCAAAGCCACCAGCTCGGAACCAGAGGGGGCCCCTCTGACCCTACTGGGCCTGGAGGTGTCACAGGATGGTCGGGTCTGCCCAAAAATGAGGCTGACGGCCTTGTAAAACTCACTGAGGCTCCTGGAAATTCAGGGAGGCACTGAGCCGATCCAGAAGCAGGCTCCGAGGATGGAGGCCTAGAGCGTTGACGCTCCTTCCATGTTGCTTCATCCGAACAATGGGGTGAAGTCAAAGAACATTTGTTTCTCTTTGACTTACTCCTCTTGCGACCCGAATGTCCCAAGGACTTGGAGTAGGACGAGGATGAGTGGTGGTGGCTTTGTGAGAGGTCTTGTGACCTTCTCGATCGAGACCAGGAGCAATGCGAAGTTGAGCGCTGGGCCGCCACGAGTTTTAGGGACTGCTCCCTCTAAGCCTTCAGGTTTATGGCCCGGAACACGGAGCTCGACTTAGGGTTGTGGTCACGCTCCAGGCACCACAAGCACACGAGATGCGGATCTGTCCTCTGCATCATGCGGTGACAGAAGTCACGCGGCTTGAAACCGGTCTTACAGGAAGACATCTCGACACACAAAGAGAGTCAAAAATTCAACAAAAAGGTTGAAAAGTCAGTCAACAAGTGACTGAGGGCAGCTCTTCTCCAGATCTGCTTGTAGGGTGGTGCAGAAAGAAAAGAACTGGCGTCAGCGTACTGGGGTGGCACTTATATACGACCCCAACGTCATCACAGGAGCCACAACGCTAACAACGGACACTGAGTCGACCGACGCCACCTGACCACGTGCAAGGGTACTGCTCGAACAAAAATCTCCGGATCCAGTCTGGCGCCTGGGGGAAATTATAAGGTAAGGAATCTGCAACTAGAAGTCTCTATCAGATATGCCATGTGAGTGACATTGAAAAGTTCAAGCTCCAGCAGACATACTGCTTTAGGTTTAGGCAGCTGGATAAATAAGAAAAATACTCACAGCTGAGTGGACAGTAGGCCTTTTTGTTTGTGGAAGTTCAATCTGCCCAATCAATACATGTACTATTGGATACCAACATGTGGGTGGAGCCAAAGTCCCTCTCTGTAATAATCCTGAAAGCTCTACTTTAGGTTGATCACATTATGTCTAGCAACAACTGCACTGCCAAACCATACTTAAAAAGCAGTGGTGTTGAGGGTTGCTTTTTTTGTAAACATTTGTATTGGTCTTATACAATAAAATACATACACAACAAAGTTGTAATAACAAGAACAGTAGATGGTACATGATTGAACAAATAGGAACAAGAAAACACAAGCAAAAACAATGTATCAATCTTGGGCAGAACTTAAAATTTAGAAAAAAATGTGGCAAACGGAGTGGGGCTAATCAGGAGGGCAAAGGGTATGGGAACCTGGTGAACCCAAGAAATGCCTATTTTATTATGGGAGTTATCAGTTAAGTGGAAGTATGGACCCGGTGGTGAGGCTGGGTAAGGAATATCTGAGGCAAGAAACCCAGAAGAATGAGGGGATATGCTTATTAATCTATATTACATGATGGGGGTAATGAGAAGTCTACCTAGCAGGAACTAGTTTCAACCTGGAGTAGGACATGGGTGGTGTGGAGAAGAATACCCACGCACAGGGACAGAAAACGCCCCCGGTGAAGGGCAAATTCAAGGGGACATGGCGCCTTTGGGCTGGACCCCCATGAATTTGGCATGAAGGCCATTTCATGTGTGAGCTATCGGACACCGTTGCACGCCCCTAACCTTTTCCATGTGGAGTGCCACAGACTTCAAATTGGCATTGGAGTTCAAGGAATGGCGCCAATCCGTGCTGGAAGGATGATGGGGAATTTCCCAATTCATTGTGATAATGTGAGTCACAGTAATCCGGTCTAGGTCGTAAAGCTGCTGTTTCTCAGGTATCCACTCTCGGCAAGTTAATGATCAACAATATATTTTGCAACACTTCCGCCCAGTCGCAAGCATATGATTGAGATCAGATGCTGGCAAGTCGCAATAGTGACATCCATCCGAGCCCCGGGGAAATTCTGCGTAGACGTTTGAGGAAAAAATAAGCTCTATGTAAAAAATAGAATAGGATTAATTTAATTTGGGCATTTACGGATATCTTTCAGGGATATTCCAAAGCCCTCGTCCACTGTTTCTCATGAAGAACCCTGGTGAATCTTCCTCCCAGGTCTCCCTGAGCAAATAGAAGGGAGTTTTAGACCGAGCAATCAGGGTACTGGAAAGCCAAGTTATCTGCTTGAGCTCTCCTCTCATTGTAGGGATGGTGTGGATTACCTGATGAGGAATAGGCTTGGAATCCCCCATCATCACAGTGACTCGTAGGGGCTGAAGGAGAGTTGTATAAGTGAGGAACTGGCCCCCATGGAGGTCGAGCTGTGCATGCAAAGTTAGAAAGCCTTGCAATTAGTCAGCTTCAAACAGATCAACTGAGGGTAGAAATACCAGCCTGCTCCCAGAATGTCAACTCATGATTGGAAAAGTGTCTCGCGAAGGATGCACAAGACCTCTATATAAGAGACTCCATAAATTTTAGAAAATTTAAGTTGAATCGCGAAAGCATAAAATTGTAAAAGTAACATACACAGTGGCACAACTACTTACAGTCCAAAGCGCACCTTCCCCTTATCCATTGTATGCCCACAACGGGAAGATGCAGAAAACTTCAATTTTGTATAATCAGGACTGGTTTAATTAGGACTGGCCTAGATTAATTATTAGCTGCCTTGGCAATCTTATGAAATCAAACAAATTCGTACACACAAACACAAAAATATACATATATACATAAACGGAGAGGCTCTGGGCCCGCACTCTTCATCCATTAGTCTGTTCAACTGTCTTTCACATTTTACTTCCACAAATTACAGAGTACAGCATGTGGTAAAGACTCAGCCCACTTCAGCCACTGGCTCTCTTGCGTTGCGAGTGACACAATTTGCTCATCACATATGCACATCTATATACACAAACAAGCATTTGCAATGCAATTGGTATAGTCTTTGTGAGTATTAGAGCTATTGGTGTTGTAAACGACAATGTCTTTTACCTATGTGTTTTGATTTGGAGTGTAATGGATGTATGATGTCACTGCAGGAGAGAGGACACAACAAGGCCGCCATTTTGGGAGTGTTTTTACCTCATTCCTACAGACTGGCTGTGATATTATACACAGGAGTCCAGAGGGTGATGGGGGAAGCGCTCTGTGCCTGTAACAGCGACTATGGGGGGTATTCGAGGTGGGGTCTCTTCAAACAGGAAGCAGTGCTATTCGAATGCTGTTTTAGACAGCGCATCCAGAAGTGGCATCTGCAAGGTCGCAGTAGTTGTGTGGGGACTGTCAAAGCCATGACACCAGTGAATTCTGAGAGGAGTAAGTGATGGAGTTTGTTCCACTTTTGAGCCCTATGATACGCTGCTCCTCTCACTGTGTCACCCTTAATTTAGCTTCTTTACACCATAGGGTTAGGAAAATGACTGCCTCTACTAACTGAGCTATATTTGAAGAGGCCCAATTTGCATCCAGAGGCTAGATGTTTTTTGCTATCAAGCTTGAGGCCGTGAAGTGCTTGGGTCTGGAATCACGACTCCCTTTTCCACCATTTTTGGAGACAACAGCTTTTGCTATCTTCATGCCTAGAACTAGCCAATGTGCTTGGTTGGTGACTCTTTGGAGGTTATGAAGGGCATGTGCTATTGCCTAGTGTTAAGCTCTACTCAAGTCAGTTGTTTAATACATCCACTGCAGAGGTCTTGACAGAACGAGAATGTCACAGATTACAATCCTGATATAGCTTTTTCACTTCTTGAATAATGAATTATAGTGATTTTGTTAAGAATGGCACCTACCAAGCACTATGTAAAAACAAAAAAAAACAGAGTTATTCCCAAACTGCTCCAACATGCACCAGACAAAGAACCTTAGGGGAGAGGATGTGGTGCATGGGCCAGAGCTGCCGGCTTTGGAACAGGGGAACATGGTTCGAGACTCAGCGCCAGCTCAACATTCTGGGCAAATCAATTCTGGGCAAATCACTTAATCTCCCCTTGCTACCAAAAATGAATGTGTTCTTGTGTAATGTAACTGGTGCTCATGCAAAGCGCTGTAATACCTTTCTATTGAGTTCTCGCTGTATAAAACTGCAAATAAAAATAAAAAAATAAAGCACTCGAATACCTTTGTGTCGAGTTTGCGCTACATAAAACTACAAAAAAGTTAACTGAAAAAAGAAGATCCCGCAGACATCGCAAAGAAACAGCAAGATGCCCAAAAATGAGGCAGAAACAACAAAGCCACGCAGCGCGGCACAAGAGAAAAATAGTGTGCCTCACTAAGGTACATGGATGATCGTGCAATAATCCATGAAAGAGGCTGTAAGAAACCAGACTTAAGGCGGTACAAATGTAAAGCACTTACCAAGGCATGCACAGGAACCAATACAAGTGATGGGCGTGAGATGGGCATGGTTAAAGCCCACGGAACAGATTACAACATGTCGATAAGAGCAGCGCTTGCGGCCTGCTATGCTCGACCTAAAAAGTGTACTCCTATGCCATGCCTGATGGACCAGTGCTTTTTTACGTTCTTTTTCTTTTTTGTATTGTCCGTAAGTGTTTATACAAGGTCTTAAGGTTACAGCAAATGAAAACCAATAGTACACTTTCTTTGTGCCAATAAGAATCATATTTTCCTGTGATGTGCATGAAAATTAAAAGGGTTGTCCATACGTGCTGTAAGTACATTTGCATGCAAAGAGGCACCTGTACTGGTATACTAAAAGTAAATGTAATAGTTCAATTTTTCTTTTTTGTTGTTTTAATTTATCCTTTTTATTGCAAGCATACGGTTGGCATGGTTAGGGTGCTATATGTTTTCTTTTTATTTTTAGGCATGTGCTTGCAACAAAACAAAGTAACCACACAACTACTAAGATCTGCTGGAAGCATTAAATGGCAATCGTCTGTTTCACCCTAGATTCGACACTAAAAACTTGTCATTGCAACTGTTTGTAAACAATGTTGTCCTGATTGATTTAATCCCAGTAGGTCTCCAAAAAATGTAAATTGTTTGCACAAATATTCAAATTCAAATGGTATGATAATAAATTGTGGTAAATTTACAACAATGATGTTAGTGGGCGCTGGAACCCTCATTAGTATACCTGGAATTTGAGCAATATACAAAATTCATAGGTTGACTGTGTTAACTTGTCTTCGAGTGGTCTAATCACCATTATTGAGATTCACTGATCACTACAGCTGAAGCACCAGAGGAAAAAAATTGTTTACATTGATTCTTTTTGAGCGCAGAGACGAGATTGGTGCAGCCACAGAACCGAGCCTTTGTGGCCTAAATTCCCTGCATCCTCCTACATGGAACAAACCTTTTGGACAACACGCATAATAAAAAAAAGTGAATCAGTCAATTGGGAAAATTCTAACAAAGAGTGCACCAAGAGGATTGTTCTTCATTTGGTCTTAGTTGAGATCAAGATGAAAGCTAATCTGGCTGTAACAAAACAATGCTACAAATTTTCTCGAGCGCCCAAAGGATATTATTGCACCCCACTCATGTACAGAGTACAGTTTAAAAAATGCATTTAAAACCCTGCCATAAATAGGGCTGAAGAACCGGGAGCCAAGTGTGAGGAAGTTATACTTAAAAGCCTAAACAAGGATTTATCTGAACAAAGCTTTAAGAGCTGTGTCCAAAGGAAGGTGTTTTAGAAACAATATATCCTATTGTCATTCAAATTAAACTCTATTTGTTACAGCAAAAACTATATCTGAATTAAAATGCAGTGTGGTTCAAGATAGAAGGCATTTTATGTTAATTTCTCCTGCGTTAAAGCCGTTTCAGAGCTGATACAACTGCTTTAGAGGCACTGAGGGTACTCTAGCTCTCCAACAAATTAAGTGAATGTTGTACTGCTCATATGCGTTTAAACGTTTTCAGGTTTCATAAAATTAACAAATTTAAAAATGGTTCTAAATTTTACATTGTTGTTACTGCATCATACGTTTTGTTTGAAATTAATATCTAAACTGATAGAAAACGAAGACTGCAGCGTGAATACTGTGCATCCATCCCACCAGCTTGCCATGGGCAGAGCTACTGACCTTGCCAACGTTGGTCTTTTTGTGCTTAGGGATATGCAGACTTAACTTTAAACATTTGTTTAAATAAAGTATTTTTTAATGAGGAGCGTAATATTCTTTCTTGATTTTTGTGTTCTTTAATGTCCTGCTAGGCCCGATTTGAGTAAATCGGAGCTGGTGTTAACAGGAACCTGTAACAAGTAAAGAACAGATTCCGATTAACTAGATCCTCTGCTGATTAATACTAGCCTCTTTGACACATATAACCAGAATGGAAAGTGCTGATAATGCAACTATAAAGAATCAGGAGTTAATTTAAAATAGACTACCATTAGGGAGAGTTTATTTTCTTTAAGTGTTGCTTTCATATTTAGTTTAAAAAATATATATTTTATTGATTTAACTTAAACTTTAGGACGAAGTGCAATCTAGGCACCTCGAAATGTTTTGCAGATGTATGAAACGTTTTTGTCTTTGTGTATAAGAACTGTTCTGAAGTCTATTACGTTACGATAAATAGTACAACATATACAAATAGTAATGACATTTTTAAACATGACAATAAAAAACAACAAGACAGCCCTAAACATGTAATTCGTAGTAAACACGAGGCTAACCCGAGCCAAATCCCTTGATCGAAAGACAATCCACATAATGTAAATCCCGAATTATTTTACGTTGCAAGTTCAAGGGAACCCACAGATGAATTCAAAAAGCAGCGAGAAAAACCATGGAGAATTTTCAACTGAATATTTGATAGCCTAATAGGCAGTGGGTCCAATTAATGAAACTATCAGAGCTAGGATTATAGGTGGAAAAAACAAGGGAAGCCGTCCAAGGTTGACAGAGCAAGACAGGCAAGAGTAGCCTAGGAACTCAAAACTATCTGCTAGCTTAGAAGTAACAACGCGCTCAAAATACAATTAAGATATGCTGATAATGTTACCAAACTTTATTTCTAGTTTCTTCAATACTGGTGAAAACAGGACCAAAGTGAACTAATTTTCAATCATAATTCCTTTTGCCTTATGGATTCTTTGAAGTACCTGCTGCAATACATTAAATCTTGATATGGAATACAGCAATTATGAATTGGCTAATTCAAATATGCTGTACTCAGTAAGCAGTACACTGTATTCTACATGATGAAATGTCACAAAATTGTGTGCATGACTCGTAGGGGTTGCGCACACACACACAAACACATACACGTGTGTTATATATATATATATTCCCCCCGGAACCCTCTAGTAGCAGAGGGGATTCCCAGCTGTGTTACTTAAGACAAAAGTAATTTTACATATGTCGTATGGAGCAATAAAGATCCTATGAACGTTTTGGGAGATGAGAACACCTGTACATATATTTTACCAGATGGTGCACTAGCATGTCCAGCTGAAAGTCTGATGGTAGTGACTGTGCAAGGGCCTTCTTCTGCAGACTCACTAACATGATAACAATGATTTAAGTCCATAAACCACTGTAGTTTCATCACGTTTAACATATGAGTATGCTTAATCACGCTATAATCGGCTGCCTTCAAGTACAGGAATTGCCTACAGCACTGTGACTCATTTAAAGTTTAAACAATACTGCCACATAGCAGTGTTATTTATGTGGATGCAGACGGACGGTACTAATTCACAATTTAAAAACTGGCTGTCCTTAAAGTAAATGCCAATGTCATGTCACCTCCCAGCTGCGACAGACACTTTTTCAATCAATGTGACATTCAGGGGTGCCATTCGCACATGGCAGGGTCCTACGCTTCCAAATTACGGATAACTTTTATATTAGGAGTTCACAGCACAAGGATTCTCACTGGATATGAGGAAAGCAAGAAGAAATGTCAATCTCTGTTACAGCCGACTAAGGCATTTGGTATGACCTTCCAAGTTCTGCATTTAGGTGGCACCTAGGTGAGCTCATTCTTTTTACAAAAGCTTTAAAAAAACAGTATCTGGACCAATTCTAAGCACTGAAAAATCACATATATATATATATATATATATATATATATATATATATATATATATATATATATATATACAATGTAATTCTAAAGATATGTGCCTTACTGTGACGCTTTCAAACAAAACTCATTTTAATGATACAACTATACCATCGCTAAACAAGACTTCATGTGTTCCTGCAGGGACACGTGTAAACACAAAAATACTATTTAATATATATCGTTTCCCCGTGAATTGTACTGATTTATTGGCCAAGGTTTACAGGATTAGCATTTCAAAATGTAAACCTTTCAAGAAAAATGTAAGCGCACGATAGCAATTAAACTCAGCATATCTCAAAAGAAATGGTCAGTTGCTGTTAATTAAACTGGTTAAAAAGGACGAGCAAAAGAAACGTGTTTAAGTTTTGTCACAAAATCAGATTAGCAGTATTGGTGAACATAGCAATCGCTCCCGATTTACCTTTCAGAAATGTACATATGAACCACTATAATACGCCCTTACTTACCTAGTACTTTGTATTAAGTTGGAGCCCTCTGATAATCACAGCGTTATATACTCAGGTTCCCCGCCAGTCACCTAAAACAGATGCAGGCTCAGGAGTGGCACATTCCCTTTATGAATGGGATTCCAAAACCAGTCTTCACAGTTTAGTAACCGGATTCTTCAAAACGAAACGTACACGCAGTGCTCCGCCCAGAATGTTCTGCTCATGTACATGCGTTTTTTAGTGTTGCTTGCAGGAAAACCTGCAGCAAGTTAGTCATAATGAATGCACTTTCAATGTGTGTGTGTGTGTGTGTGTGTGTGTTGGGGTGGGGGGGTGTTAGGCGGGGGCACTCCGGTTTAACAGTGAGTCATCAAGGGTGCAGCGTGATTTGAATCCACTTTTATTACATGGTTGGCTTATGAGTCACGCTGGTTACACAATGTTGATTCACACAAAGTTGCTAGAATCTGGCAAATTCGTGCGTGTGCAAAAAAAGGATACCTTATAGATTTTCTCTTAGTACACTGGGGCTGTCCAGCTATATACAAGGAAAAACAGATCTCCACTGGGTGACCAGGAATGGGTGAAAATGGGACAACCATATAAATGCACTGCAACCTTATACTTGCGTGCATGGGTGCCAGTGTAAAATGTCTGGTTAGTGAGCCACAGATGGCGCTAGGCAGTGATAAAATGAGAGAGCCTTGGAACTAGGTGTGGCAAAATTACCTGAATGCACCTTTGGCTCAGTGACTAATTGTCTGCTCTCCCATTCACAACTAGCGCAAAACAAATACAAATTCAAGATACTGAGATGTGATAAAAGCTGAGACTCCTGCCAAGCTTAAAATATTTAGCATTGGTAAAGCCAATAGGTCTTGCCTACTAGAGAGCTATTGGCTTCGTTTTTGTCTTTTAGTTATGTTGTCAAGCAGCAGCATGTGCAGCATGGCTTAAAGTCAGGAACAAAAATTGCTATGAAGCAGTCAGCTGACCGCGACATAGCTCTTTTTTTTTTTTTAAAGAGAAGCAAGGAAATGAGAGTGGAGATTAAGCTAACCAATGGCAAGAAATGGACAGGCTTTATACCCCCTGTAAGTAAACAAAATGTCTCCCAAGTGACATCTTATGACCTAAAAAGGTCACAAAAGCAGAGGCTGCGCCAAATTGTGGAACTGCTCCCTTTAAGCTAGCATCTGGAGTCATACTGGCTTACACTGCCTGTGAAGTAGGTCACTTAACTAGCTTATAGATTGTCTGGACGTGACAGGCATTTCAAAAGCTGCTGATGCTGCCTGATGGCACTCCCTCATAGGGTGACAATGAATTTCAGAAACCTGGTAAAAAGTATACATCAAGCTTAGGGCATTACTTCTGTATTCAATGTTAAGCAGGACAATAAAATATTCCCTCTGTGCAGACAACTGAGAATTTCTTTAATCCTAATAGAAAGAAGAATGAGAATCCTCAACACTGGTTCTTATTTTAACAGGAAGCAGACAGCTCACTCACACTAGGCAGCATGTGTCATCACATAGGTGACCCCTGCAAGCAACCGTTGTTGCTGGGCGTGTTCTCCATGAGCTCTTTACTTTTTTTGCATGAGTAACAATTATGGGGAATATCTCAAGTTAGGCATCAAGGGGTCTCTTGCTAACAATGGGCACGAATCAGTTTTATTTTGTTCTCTAACTACCACAAGATTATAAACAATGTGGATATGCATTGCTTATTATGACTACAGTGCCTATGGCAAGAAGTCAACACGTTTCTGCATTAATACAACACCTGCATGGTAATAGTTTTTGTTCAGGGCACTCCAGACATTTCTCACAACTCTTTTCATTCTTTAATCATGTCCTGTTGTGCAAGGTGAGAAAGCAAAAATTATTCTAACCTTCTCCTTAATTCCTATTTGGGATATTCAGTGGGTCCAGTAGGTGAAACTTGTCAAAGGAGGAGCATTATCAATTATCAGCAAAACATGTTCTTGTGCATGGAGCCACATACTATTCTCCATGAGTTTTTTTCCTTCTTAAATAATTATCCACGAATGCAGTCACCATTTACACGTGTTCGCACAGTAGCAGCATGCAGAATGTTTGCTACTATGTTGTGTTGTACTAGCTTAATCTGGTTCAAGTTTCTGATTCATGGTCAAGGAAGCATCTTGTCAGCAACTCACTTGGCCGAGTGTTTCCCCAAATTGTAACAGGCTGTAAAAGTTATACATACAAATTAAGTATTTGTTGGGGCAGTTTTTCAATTCTTTTTAAGGCACCCCCCCCCCACTTGACGAAGGATGATACCACTCACTTTATAAGTGCTGCATTTGCACCTTCATCCTGCCTCCACAACTTTTTTTGACCACATCTTTTTTTATATGAAGTGCATCTTTTTTGTTTGTGCATTCCCGCCACATCAAGGGTTCATGCGCAACTGCGCTACAATGTAACATGATGTAATAGAGTGCTTTCATGCACTCTTAACATAGGAAATAGAGTTGAGGTAGAAACTGAAACAAACCCAGAATAGATGAAATACAGCTAAAAAAATAATAATTTGAATCGGACTTCTGTAAAAAAAAGAAGTCAAGTCTATAGTCTGGATTCAACCCTAACATGATAGTGATATCAAGGATGGTTGTAAGATCCAAAGTGATTTACAGCTGACACGTTAAAATTCTGGCAAGGCCAACTCAGAATTCCAATTGTCTGAGTCTACTTAAAGCTGAGTCATTACACTGGGTTGAATTTAGACCTGTCATTTCCAATAGTTGTAAATACCTGCATTGTGGTGCTCATCACTATATAAAAGCAGGCTATCAATATTAGAGCACTCAGCAAGAACTTCTCTCCAGCCTATGATCCTACTGGTTGGGGGTGAGAACAAATGCAAGTCATAAAGCATTTAAACATTTTTTTTTTAAATTCCTGGATAGAATGTGGATTTCGGAGGTGTACCTGAACAGCTAAATAGGCCTTGTTCATCACAGTTAAGCAGGGACATGGGTATGCTTAAAAGCGGGGCACAAGATCTAAAATAAGTGGAATAAGCACTAATTACATTGTGTTAGACTTTTCATCCTTGGCGTGGTCTCCCTCAACTTTTTGCCTCTGTTCCCCAGGTTGTTGATGTGTGCTGGACTCTGATTTTACTGTTTTTGTTACTCTGGGCACTTTACCACTGTTAACCAGTGCTAAAGTGCAAGTGCTCCTGTTTAAAATGTGTACGTAATTGGTTCTCCATGATTGTCATATTTGTTTTACTGTTAAGTCCCTAGTAAAGTGCACTAGAGGTGCCCAGGGCCTGTAAATCAAATGTTACTAGTGGGCCTGCAGCACTGGTTGTGCCACCCACACAAGTAACCCTGTAATCATGTCTCAGACCTGCCACTGCAGTGTCTGTAAGTGTATTTTTACACTATAAATTCGACTTGGCAAGTGTACCCACTTGCCAGGCCTAAACCTTCCCTTTTCTTACATGTAAGGCACCCCTAAGGTAGGCCCTAGGTAGCCCCAAGGGCAGGGTGCCGTGTATGGATAAGGTAGGACATATAGTAATGTGGTTTATATGTCCTGACAGTGAAATACTGCCAATTTCGTTTTTCACTGTTGCAAGGCCTGTCTCTCTCATAGGATAACATGGGGGCTACCTTTAAATATGATTAAAGTGTAGATTCCCCTAGAGAGTAGATGGACATATGGAGTTTGGGGTCCCTGAACTCACAATTAAAAAATACATATTTTAGTAAAGTTGATTTTAATATTGTGCGTTTGAAAATGCCACTTTTAGAAAGTGAGCATTTTCTTGCTTAAACCATTCTGTGACTCTGCCTGGTTTGTGGATTCCCTGTCTGGGTCAGTTTGACAGTTGGGTTGTTTTTCACCTCGCACTAGACAGTGACACAAAGGGGGGCTGGGGTGTAACCTGCATTTCCTGATTAGCCATCTCTGCTAGGAGGGAGGGGTGGAGTGGTCACTCATCTGAAAGGACTGTGCCTGCCTCTGACAATACCGGCTCCAACCCCCTGCTGTGTGTCTGATGCCTTGCCTGGGCAAGGCAGGATTTCACAAGTAGGTGTGAGTCCCCTTGAAGAAAGGTGACTTCAAAGACTAAAATGGGTATAAGAAGGGCACCCAAATCTACAGACTTTAGAAACACTTCTGGAACCAAGAGGAACCTCTGCCTGGAGAAGAGCTGATAGCTGAGGAAGAAGTGCTGCCCTGCCTGTGACTGTGCTTTGTGGAGCTTTCCTGCAGTGCTGCTTCTGCCAGAGTAAGAGGGCAAAGACTGGACTTTGTGTGCCTTCCATCTTGTGAAGAAATCTCCAAGGGCTTGAGTTAGAGCTTGCTTCCTGTTGTTTGAAGTCTCAGGGACAGCAAAGACTTCTCTCTGCCAGCACCTGGAGTCTCTGGAGAGACTCCTGCTCTGACAAGTGGTGCCCTATCCAGTCCCTGGGCCCTTGAAAGGAAAGCTGGTGGAATCCAAGGAAATCGACTTCGGACCGACGCTGCTGCTGAATCCGGTAACGCCGCCTGCACCTGACGCCGTGACCTTCGCTGGAACGCGACACTCTTCGCAGGCCCGACGCCGCAGCAGCCCCGCTGAAGTCCGCGACTCCGTGGAAGTCGCTGCACCACGTCGTGACCGACGCCGCTCGAAGTGCACGGATTCAACGTTTTGCACAGACGCCGCGATTCCCGACTTCGCGCATCGGCTTGTTTTCACTCTTCACCAAAGGTACTGTACTTGGGGGTCTACACCACTCCGTGTCCGGCGCCGCTGGTGTCGGCTTGTTGGGAACGACTCCGTCACGACGCCGTGTTAACATCTCATCGAAGCATTTTTGTTTCTAAGTGCTATTTTTGAGTTTAATCTTTAAAAATTCATAACTTGACTTGTGTATGTCGGATTTTTGTCGTTTTGGTCTTGTTCTGTTTAGATAAATATTTCCTATTTTTCTAAACCGGTGTTGTGTCATTTTGTAGTGTTTTCATTAAGTTACTGTGTGTGTTAGTACAAATACTTTACACCTAGCACTCTGAGGTTAAGCCTACTGCTCTGCCAAGCTACCAAGGGGGTAAGCAGGGGTTAGCTGAGGGTGATTCTCTTTTACCCTGACTAGAGTGAGGGTCCTTGCTTGAACAGGGGGTAACCTGACTGTCAACCAAAGACCCCATTTCTAACACATTGTATTATGCACTCCTTTCTTAATTAACCTGTTCACACTCTCCACTAAACCATTAGAAGAGGAATTACATAGTGGAGTTTTTTCTTCCCTGATAGCATACTCATACAAAATGTCATTTTTTCAGAAACTAACTGGAATTCCCCTGCTGGCAAATATGTCTACCAAAAACTCTACTACCATATACATATTTAGGTTGGAAATCAACTCAGTTAATTAATTTGCAGTAATAATGTTTAAGAAGATTTTCTCTAAATACATTTTATGGAACTGAAATATCAACAGTGAATTTGATCCAAGGACCACTGGGAACATCAACACAATACATGTGTTCATTGGAGGTCTTCCAATGCTGTCAGATTTAATGCGCTTCACACATCGATCAACAAACAAGAATCAAGACATGACCATCAATAAGGAATTCTTAGAAAAATGTTAATGGCTACAGAGCTGGAATGACCTTCATGAGCAAATTTAATCATATTGTTCCTTAACTCAATTGGAGGTATAAACAAACCTCGTCTTACCAATAAACCTCCCACAATGGACAATTCTTTCTAAAATTTACAAAAACTTCTCAATCACTTATCAAGATTTCTAATTGGTGGTCATCCTATTTTATAACTTGCTACAACTGTGAAACCTTTGCATATGCATCCATGCTTTGTTTTTCGGAAACACCACTATTACCAACTTGAATGGCATCAATCACGCCACAACACATTCTGGTTTCCTATCCAAATGATCATCACAAACACTGTCCCATTACATTCTTTATAATCAATCAGCTCTCGTATTTTTGCCACCTGCAATATACTTTACGGTAAAGTTGTATTTCAGCAACTCAGAAACTAATCTCTCCAATCTTGCTGATGTTTTATCAGTGCCATGGCCACACCCATCCATCATGAACAACAAAATTTTATGACCAGTGACAAGGTCAATACTTTTTCCCCCTTAAACATAATTTCAGTCTTCTAACAGCCCACACACAGGGCAACCCCTATTTCTCAACATTACTGCAGTGTACCTCAAAACATCTCATTACACGTCAGATTAAAGTAACCGAGTGTTCCTTGTGATTATTAATTTGAATAGCTATAGCCCTTAAGCCGATTGGCACTCGCATCCACAGTGACCACATTTCTAACATTGCAGTTCTATGGTTTAAGAGCCAACACACTCAAACTCATGTTTTAACTCATCAGATGCACTATTTTGTTCCACTGTCTACAAAAAGCTCTCTTGCATAATAACTTCCTATGGGGCTCAATAAGGAAAGCATAACCCTCCACAAAGTGTGTGCAGTACTCACTTAATGCCAAAAACGATCTCAAAGTATTTTTGTCCTTCAGTGGGGGAGCTTCTCTGGTAGCTTTAACCATATAAAACTTTCGTGCTATACCCTCAGAAGATATTGTCTGGCCCATACAATCAAATCTTCTTTGAAAAAAATGTACACTTTTCTTTGTTAACCGTCTTACCTCTATACTTTATAGTATTTGCGGTACCTGATTTAAAATAGAATTGTGTTCTACAATGGTTTTGTCATATACAATCTTGAAAGGTTTGCACACCTGCCATCCTTTTAAATAAGGTACTCAGTCATCAGTTGTTGAAACACATTGGCAGCTAATGCCACCCCAAAAGGTAACCTAATATGACAGAAGTTGTAACATTATGTGACTCTTCAGAAAGCATAAGTTGGTGATACACTGACATCAAGTCAATGATCGAGAAAAATAAATAAGTTGTACTGTGAACAAGAAATCACTAAATGGAAACATAGCATAAAACATAGTTTTAGATACTTGTTTTTGTAAAATTTGGACACAAAGGCAAATAAATTGGAAGTTGGCAAGCAACAGCTGTCAAAAATCTAAATGTGTGTTCAAAGCAAGCAAACAACTACAAAATTGCAGTTGTCTGTAAATATTAGGCTAAAATTGCATGTTGGAAGGAAATAGGGCCCACATTGTGCCGATTGCAAACATAACCGTTGCAAGGATTTTTCACACGCTAGCCGATGACCTGATTAGCGACCCTCTACTCCTTGCAACGGACTTCCTTGATTTTTTTAATGGCAATCTAGCAACCTATGAGATGATGTCCTAGTGTTGCCTTCTGCAAGGACTGGCACTTCTTAAAATGATGCTATCCTTTGCCTGGTGTGAGGTAAGAGAAGCACAATCCAGGCATGCACTAACATTAAATTACCTTCTTTGTAATGCATTAGGTATTTTACATTTGAGTTTTTATAATTAGATCATTTCCTTTATCGGTATAACATCAGATACAATATCAGACCATACAGATGGTTAACCAAAAGTGGTCAAATAACACAAAAAGCCCCATTTAACACGTATTCATCTCTGCAAGGAGAAAACCTTTTACCAAAGAACCATGGTAATAAATCCAAAAAACGTTTTTTTTTTTACACATGCAACAGGTCTTTGTTCTTACGAGAAGGATGGAACAAAGGCTAAGATCAAGCAGCTTGCTGCAACAGTATCCACCATGCTTTATTTTTGAAAAGCAATGGCACCAAAATGATCTAAAACTTGAGGTCTTTGACATCTGTTAAATAAAAAAAGAAGCATGGAAGCAAAGGGCAAGTAAATACCTGACACAAAGTGAAAGAACAAAGTTTATGACCATCCTAGGGCAGGAAGTTAAAACAAAACTGGTGCGCGCCACAATACCATATAATATTGATGCAAAGTAAAAATTATTTTCTGACCCGTCTGAAAAACATTCCCATCATCCACCCTATTTAAACATGCAAACAAATGCCCATCAACGATACCCACAACATTTTTAGGTTGAGCGTTGCAGCGCGCAAGCGCTGCTTTTCTGACGTGTTGGTATGTATCTGAGCTGTTAACAACACACACCTCACGCCCATCACTACCACTCGTTCGTGGGCTTGCCCTTCAAAAAATCCTTTGATGACATTGGTAAACGGTTCACCTTTGTCCCTCTTTTGGGAGGTTTTGTTACCGCCTTGGCCATCGGCCCTGATACATGGCTAATTGCACTTTTGCCGATCAGTTTTACTGCGAGCGAACTTCTTTTCTTTTTGTGTGTCTCTTCACGCTGATGCTCATGGCGGCAGTGGCACTGTGAATCGGCTCCCTTATGTGAAACTGTTTAACCTTTAATTTTAAATTTATGTGGCAATAAAAGTCGGGGTAGGAGTTTACAACGTTAATAGCTCTAACTCGAGCAGATGCAATACCCACTGCATTGTAAATTCTTGTTTAAACTAGTCTTCAAAATAGCATTCTAAAATGGCCCAACAATGTATTCAACTAAAAAGCATGCGACATCCAAAAAGCACGCCCTCCCGTTTACAAAAGAGAAATCATGAATTTCATGATAAAATTAGGAGTCGCCATGTTAGATGAAGTTAAGGAGGTCTGTAGATTAAAGCTCTTGTGCGTAAACTGAAAATTTTCCAGAGAGCCGTTCCTCACCCTTCTAGAGTTTACAAAAGTACTGCGCATGTAGAAAGGGCAGGGCTGGCTTGAAATATGCATAGTCATCCAGGAAACAAACATGCGTCCAATCTGGTGTTGTTTTTTCCACTGGGATAACAGCTATTTTAACTAGGGTTTTCCAAGCGAGAAAATAGGGTGTGCAATCTTGAGAGCACAGTTGATTGTTTAATCTTATGAAGTAATGAAGTATTTTTATTTATTTTTAGAACTGCATGCCCTCCCGGAAATCTGAACACACATGAGCTCTCAACTCCTACCCTTCAAAACATGTCAAGCCGAACATCTTGCATCACGTCAATCATCTCTTGCTAACCTGTCTCAAATACCCTTTGTGGCAGCCCATTTGCAATGGACACATCACACTCACCTCTACCTTTTCTGCTCTCTCAAACCCATCCTCTAAATGTCTCTGACGTTCATTTCATTCATTCTTCAGTACAACTGCTTCCGTCAAGACACAATCATTGACTTTATATGTAGTATAAATATATTCCTATCACAAAAAATGTTCAATTGGAACATAAAGATGTTGCCAAATGGAAAGGTTGAATTTTGACAAACTTGTCTAAGTAACTTAAATAAACTCAGAAGGACTCTAAGTAGCTTGAAATGGGACATGAGGACAGGTTCATAACTGGCAGTAGTAACGTGGGTGTTCTGGAGTGGACCTTGACTAGGTGCAAAGGCAGGTTTGCAACAATCTGGAGAGAAGAAATATGCCATCTACAAAGGGTGGAAAAGAAGATAGCGTTGTGAACGTACCATGCAAAAGAACCTAAAGTAAAGACAAAAAGCAGGGAAAAATAGATGATGGCTGCAGAGTGGTGTTGATGTCACACAGGAGAAAAAAAGGAGACCTAAGGGGAAAGCTGAGCAGAAATAACATTGACTTTTCTGAAACAAGACAGATATGGGCAAGCTTAATAACTATGAGAACATCTTCATTCTGGGTTTATTATTTTGACATCCAACAACTATAGTGTCTGCTTCTGTACTGTCTTTTTGGTATGATTATTCTGTTCTCGCTCTAGCAAGGTAACATGATTGCACTACGGGTAAGATCATTCCAATCACAAAGCTCCACAATCTTTCCCTCTATTGCCTTCTTTAATTTCTCCTTGTCCTTCCTAACTTCTTCTTCCCTACGTGCCCCGAAGCACCCTTAGGGCTAGATGACACATTACAAGCAACCAGTAGAACTAGTAATACTTTCGTGCATTACGTTTACTTACAGCAGGATGTATAAAAATGTAGATAATTAAAAATAATTATGCTGGTAACGAAAAACGAAACTGATTTAGCAAACATCAGCAAGACATCAGAGAAAGAGGAGAGATGGTTCTGAAATACTTCATATGCTCATTTCTGTTAGGACCATTGTTAGACCTGACAGCCTTAGGGTAGTCACCCCTAACTTTTTGCCTGCCTCCCTCCACTTTTTGGACACTGTTTTTGCTGGTTTATAGACTCTGAGCACTTTACCCCTGCTAACCAGGGCTAAAGTGCATATGCTCTCTCCCCTAAAACATGGTAACCTGGAATCATACCTGATTGGACTATTAATTTACTTATAAGTCCCTAGTAAGGTGCACTTTATGTGCATAGGGCTGGTAAATTAAATGCTACTAGTGGGCCAGCAGCACTGGTTGTGCCACCCACTTAAGTAGCCCCTTTTCCTTGTCTCAGGCCTGCCATTGCAAGGCCTGTGTGTGCAGTTTCACTGCCACATCGACTTGGCATTTAAAAGTTCTTGCCAAGCCTAGAACTCCCCTTTTTCTACATATAAGTCACCCTTAAGGTGTGCCCTAGGCAACCCCTAAGGCAGGGTGCTGTGTAGGTAAAAGGCAGGACATGTACCTGTGTAGTTATATGTCCTGGTAGTGTAAAACTCCTAAATTCGTTTTCACACTACTGTGAGGCCTGCTCCCTTCATAGGCTAACATTGGGGCTGCCCTCATACACTGGTGAAGTGGCAGCTGCTGATCTGAAAGGAGCAGGAAGGTCATATTTAGTATGGCCAGAATGGTAATACAAAATCCTACTGACTGGTGAAGTCGGATTTAATATTACTATTCTAGAAATGCCACTTTTAGAAAGTGAGCATTTCTTTGCACTTAAATCCTTCTGTGCCTTACAATCCACATCTGGCTGGGCTTGGTTGACAGCGCCTTGTGCATTCACTCAGACACACCCCAAACACAGGGTACTCAGCCTCACTTGCATACATCTGCATTTTGAATGGGTCTTCCTGGGCTGGGAGGGTGGAGGGCCTGCCCTCACACAAAGGACTGCCACACCCCTTACTGGGACCCTGGCAGACAGGATTGAACTGAAATGGGACCTGGTGCACTTCTTAGCCACTCTTTGAAGTCTCCCCCACTTCAAAGGCACATTTGGGTATAAAACAGGGCCTCTGCCCTACCTCATCAGACACTTGCTGGAGAAGAAACCTGAACCAGAAACTACATCCTGCCAAGAAGAACTGCCTGGCTGCTCAAAGGACTCACCTGCCTGCTTTCTACAAAGGACTGCTGCCTTGCTGTTGCCCTGCTGCCTTGCTGAACTCTTGTCTGGCTGTGAAAGTGCTCTCCAAGGGCTTGGATAGAGCTTGCCTCCTGTTCACTGAAGTCTCAGGACCAAAAAGACTTCTCTCTTTTACTTGGACGCTCCGTGCGCCGAAAATTTCGACGCACAGCTTGTTTCGTGGCGAGAAAAACGCCGCACACTGACGCTGATCGACGCAACGCTCTTGGGACGATCGAAGATCCGACGCACGGCCTCGCAAGGACAACGCCGCCCGACCTCTAGAGGAGAAATCGACGCAACGCCTGCCGTGAGATCGTAATTTCAACGCGCAGCCCCGCAGATCGAAGTCTACAGGAGAAATCGACGCGACGCCTGCCGTGAGATCGTAATTTAGACGCACAGCCCCGCGGACCGACGCGCAGCCGGAGAACAAGCAGGAAAATCCACGCACAGACCCGGGACATCTGGTAATCCCCGCGATCCACAGAAAGAGACTGTCCGCGCGCCGGAAAACGACGCCCGACTTCCCCGCGTGGAAAATAACTACGCAAGTCCGGGTGTGCTGGGGAGAAATCGACGCACACACCCTTTTTCCACGCACCTCTTCTCTTGTGGCCCTCTGAGGAGACTTTTCCACGCTAAACCAGGTAATTGTGCTTGAAAGAGACTTTGTTTATATTCTAAAGACTTAAGACACTTTGTATCACTTTTCAGTGATATCTCTACAATTTCCCATTGCAACTTTATTCTTTTTGACCTACAATTATCCTGATAAAATATTCTATATTTTTCTAAACACTGTGTGGTGTATTTTTTTGGTGCTATATGGTGGTATTGTATGATTTATTGCACAAATACTTTACACATTGCCTTCTAAGTTAAGCCTGACTGCTCGTGCCAAGCTACCAGAGGGTGGGCACAGGATAATCTTGGATTGTGTGTGACTTACCCTGACTAGAGTGAGGGCTTTTGCTTGGACAGGGGGTAACCTGACTGCCAACCAAAAACCCCATTTCTAACATTGGTGATCAGCGGTGAGGATAGGACTTGTATTTGTGCAGTGACATACAGTAGCTAAGTATTTCACTACCTACCCACAGTTGAAGGTCAACTTGGTTTTTATCTCTTTTTGAAAACCCGATTTTTTTCCTGACAATTTTCAAAAACTAAATCCTCACTCAACATGTCTCTGACTGGGTCTCAGACAGGGGACTTTGACCTAGTCCAGTTGGATGCATATACGGTCAAACAACTAAGAGGATTCTGCAGGGCATTGAGGGTACCCACCCAAGGGGCTTCCAGAAAGGAGGACTTTCAAGTGGCGCTGAGGGCCTGGGCAGAAGCCCATTTAGAGGATGATGAGGAAGAGGAGCCAGAACATGGCCCATCAGAGGAATTTTCACTATCAGTGGATGGTGTTACCACTGCAATTGTGCCCCCTTCCAGACCAGGGAGCAGTGTCTCTATGCAAAGCCTGACCGCAGAGGAAAGGAGAGAGGAAAGGGAATTCCAATTGCAAATGGCAAAACTGAAAATTGAGGCTCAACAGGAGAAGAGGAGGGCAGAGAGAGAAGCCAAACAAAGTGAAGCTGAAAGAACAGCCAAACAGATTCAAGCAGAAGCTGAAAGGGCAGCCAAACAAGCGGAAGCTGAAAGAGCAGCCAAACAGGTGGAAGCTGAAAGAGCTTTGGCTGAAAAGAAACTATTGTTGGCTCATGAACTAAGTCTCAAGGAGCTGGAGATCAAGGCAAGACAGTCTGAATCCAGCAATAATGGTGGCAGCATACAGACAGGACCTGCTGGAGAAAAGAAGGTTCGTATACCCAAAAATGTGGTGCCCAGTTTTGTGGTGGGAGATGACATAGATAAATGGTTAGCTGCTTATGAAGTTGCACTAAGGGCTCATGGGGTTCCTGAAGGGCAATGGGGGGTAGCTATGTGGGGTTATGTGCAGCCATTGTGGAGGGACACACTTCTCACATTGGATCAACCTGATCAAAACACATACCCACTTCAGAAAGCCACTTTACTTACCAAGTTTGGGCTGACCCCTGAGGGATACCGTCAGAGGTTCAGGGACAGCACCAAACAAACCACACAAACATGGGTAGATTTCTTTGATTTCTCCAGTAAGGCACTGAATGGATGGGTCCGGGGCAACAAAGTATCAGATTATAAAGGTTTATATGACTTGATTCTGAGAGAGCATATGCTTAATACTACTTATACAGAGTTGCGCCAGCACCTAGTGGATAGTAAGCTGACTGATCCCAGGAAGCTTGCTGAGGAGGCGGACCTCTGGGTTAGCACCAGTGTCCAAGAAGGTACCTGGAGGGGACTCCCACAAAGGTGGTCAGGGTTCCCAACAGAAGAAAGAGGGGGGAGATAAACTTGCAGATAAGGAACTCTCCAAAGGCCCCCAAAAGAATTCCCGGGGGGGGGTGGCAACCCTTCCTTTTCCAAATTTGGGAAAAAGCCAGGGACATATGACAAGTCAGGGAGATCTAGCCCCAAATGCATGGAGTGTTACCAGTATGGTCACTACAAAGGTGATCCACAGTGCCCCAAGAGGGCACCGTCCACTACCGGACAGGCACCTGGGTTGACTAGTGTAGCGCTCGGGGGGGAGATGGACCCAAGTAGCTTTGGGGAGCAGGTAGAGATTTCCCTAGTGTCCCTGGGAGAAGGAGAAATGGTGCCCAAGGCCCACATGCCCAAAAATACTTCCAAGTACCGGCAGTGGGTCACCATTGATGGGCAGAAGGTGGAGGCTCTGCGTGACACAGGAGCCAGTATGACTACTATCAAGAGTCAGCTGGTGTCAACAGAGCAGATAGTCCCTAATACATTCCACCAGGTCATAGTCGCTGACAATCGCGAGAGTCACCTACCGGTGGCTCTGGTTCCCTTTGAGTGGGGGGGTCTCTGGTACTCTGAAAGTAGCTGTGAGTCCTGCCATGCCTGTAGATTGTCTGTTAGGCAATGATCTTGAGCACACTGCTTGGAAAGAAGTGGAGCTCAGGTCTCACCTGGAGATGTTAGGGTTACCTGAGTGGGTCTGCATGACCACACGGTCCATGGCTGACCGAGAGGGAAGTCAAGGGCATCTGGAGCCTGGAACGATGGCCCAGAGAGCTGCCAGGAGGAGGGACCAGGGGCGCGGGAAACCGGCCCCAGAAGTTCCCGCAGTGGCTGACGGGGCTCCTGAGGAGGAGGCTGCCGAGCCAACTGGGGAAGACATTGCCACCCTAGGTGACTTACCTGAGCTTGCTGGCTGGCAAGTTGAGGGTGGACCCACCAGGGAGGAATTCTGCAAAGCGCAGAAAGAATGTCCCACTCTGGAAGGTTTGAGGAAACAAGCCTCAAACCAGGCAGCAGGTGACGCCTCTGGCAATCACCACCTATATTGGGAGAATGATCTCCTCTACAGTGAGCCTAAGGTTCCGGCCTTTGGGGCAGCACGTATGCTGGTGGTCCCCCAATGTTACCGAACCTTCCTACTGGGTCTGGCTCACGACATTCCCCTGGCAGGACATTTGGGGCAGGGCAAGACCTTTAACAGGCTTGTCACCCACTTTTATTGGCCCAAAATGAGGACACACTCAGATAAGTTCTGCAGATCTTGTCCTACCTGCCAGGCCAGTGGTAAAGCAGGAAAAAGGGTTAAAACACCCCTGATTCCACTTCCTGTCGTTGGCACCCCCTTTGAAAGGGTGGGCATCGACATTGTTGGTCCCTTGGACCCCAAAACTGCCTTAGGCAACAGGTTCATCCTGGTTTTGGTGGACCATGCCACCCGTTACCCAGAGGCAATCCCTCTGAGGACCGTAACCGCACCGGTGGTGACCAGAACTCTGATGGGGATATTTACCCGTGTGGGGTTCCCCAAGGAGATAGTGTCTGACAGAGGCACTAACTTCATGTCTGCATACATGAAGTCTCTATGGGATGCGTGTGGTGTAACCTACAAGTTCACCACACCCTATCACCCCCAGTCTAATGGTCTTGTGGAGAGATTCAACAAGACCCTGAAAGGCATGATTGGTGGCCTCCCTGAGGCCATGAGGCGTAGGTGGGACGTCCTCTTACCATGCCTTCTCTTTGCCTACAGAGAGGTCCCCCAGAGGGGGGTAGGGTTCAGTCCCTTTGAGCTTCTCTACGGGTACCCTGTCAGGGGACCCTTAAGCATTGTCAAGGAGGGATTGGAGAAAGCTCCAAAGACACCCCCTCAGGATGTGGTCAGCTACATGTTGGCCCTCCGCAACCAGATGACCCGCTTCTGGAAAGAGACCCAAAGTAACCTTGAGGCCAGTCAATAGGTAATGAAACACTGGTATGACCAGAAGGCCACCCTGGTAGAGTTTCAACCTGGAGACAAAGTGTGGGTAATGGAGCCAGTAGAGCCCAGAGCTCTCCAGGACCGCTGGTCTGGCCCATTTGAAATAAAGGAGCGGAAGGGGGAGGCCACTTACCTAGTGGACCTCCAAACCCCTAGAAATCCCCTAAGGGTGCTCCATGTGAACCGACTAAAAGCTCATTTTGAGAGGTCGGAGATCAACATGCTTCTGGTCACAGATGAAGGAATGGAAGAGGAGAGTGAACCTCTCCCCGACCTCCTCTCTGCCCAAGAAGGTGATGGGTCAGTAAGCGGGGTCATTCTGTCTGACTCCCTGACTCTAAACCAGAAAGGAGACTGCTATGAGCTGTTGGAGCAGTTCTCCCCCCTGTTCTCCCTTACTCCTGGACTGACCCACCTCTGTGTTCATGATATTGACACTGGTGACAGTCTCCCTGTGAAGAACAAAATTTACAGGTTGTCGGATAAGGTGAAGGTCAGCATCAAGGAAGAGGTCTCCAAGATGTTGACTCTAGGGGTTATCGAGAAATCCAGTAGTCCCTGGGCCAGCCCAGTGGTGTTGGTCCCTAAGGCTACTGCCCCAGGTGCGAAGCCAGAACTCCGGTTCTGTGTGGATTCCCGGGGTCTCAACTCAGTCACACGGACTGATGCTCACCCCATCCCCCGAGCTGATGAGCTCGTGGACAGGCTAGGCGCTGCCAAGTTCCTGAGTACGTTTGATCTTGCTTCAGGGTACTGGCAGATCGCCCTGACTGAGGGGGCTAAGGAAAGATCCGCATTTTCAACCCCTGATGGCCATTACCAGTTCCGGGTGATGCCGTTTGGGTTGAAAAATGCCCCCGCTACCTTCCAACGGTTGGTTAACGGGGTCCTAGCTGGCAAGGATGCCTTCTGTGCAGCCTACCTGGATGACATAGCTGTCTACAGTTCCAGCTGGGAGGAACACCTGCTTCACCTCAAGGAGGTGCTTCAGGCCCTGCAACAGGCAGGCCTGACCATCAAGGCTAGTAAGTGCCAGATTGGGCAGGGTTCCGTGGTTTACTTGGGACACCTAGTGGGTGGTGGCAAGGTGCACCCACTCCAGGCCAAGATTGAAACTATCAAGGCCTGGCAACCACCGCGAACGCAGACTGAGGTGAGAGCCTTTCTAGGCCTCACAGGATACTACCGCAGATTTGTCAAGGGCTATGGTACCATTGTAAAACCCTTGACAGAACTCACTTCCAAGAAACAACCTAGGTTGGTGAATTGGACAGAGGCTTGTCAGAAAGCCTTTGACGCCCTGAAGGAAGCCATGTGCACGGCCCCCGTGCTCATGGCCCCTGACTACTCCCAGGAATTTATTGTGCAGACAGACGCTTCAGAGCATGGCATAGGGGCAGTCCTAGCACAGCTGAATGAGGAGGGCAGAGATCAACCGGTAGTCTTTATTAGCAGAAGGCTATTACCAAGGGAACAGAGGTGGAGTGCTATTGAGAGAGAAGCTTTTGCTGTGGTCTGGGCACTGAAGAAGCTAAGACCCTACCTGTTTGGGACTCACTTCCGGGTTCAGACAGACCACAGGCCCCTCAGATTGCTCATGCAGATGAGGGGTGAGAATCCAAAACTCTTGAGGTGGTCCATTTCCCTACAGGGGATGGACTTTACGGTGGAACATCGCCCAGGGGTTGACCACGCCAATGCTGATGGTCTCTCCAGGTACTTCCACCTTAGCGATGAGAGCTCCCAGGAGGTCGGGTAGCTCTCCCCACTTTCAGCTGGGGGGGGGGACACATGTTAGACCCGACAGCCTTAGGGTAGTCACCCCTAACTTTTTGCCTGCCTCCCTCCACTTTTTGGACACTGTTTTTGCTGGTTTATAGACTCTGCGCACTTTACCCCTGCTAACCAGGGCTAAAGTGCATATGCTCTCTCCCCTAAAACATGGTAACCTGGAATCATACCTGATTGGACTATTAATTTACCTATAAGTCCCTAGTAAGGTGCACTTTATGTGCATAGGGCTGGTAAATTAAATGCTACTAGTGGGCCAGCAGCACTGGTTGTGCCACCCACTTAAGTAGCCCCTTTTCCTTGTCTCAGGCCTGCCATTGCAAGGCCTGTGTGTGCAGTTTCACTGCCACATCGACTTGGCATTTAAAAGTTCTTGCCAAGCCTAGAACTCCCCTTTTTCTACATATAAGTCACCCTTAAGGTGTGCCCTAGGTAACCCCTAAGGCAGGGTGCTGTGTAGGTAAAAGGCAGGACATGTACCTGTGTAGTTATATGTCCTGGTAGTGTAAAACTCCTAAATTCGTTTTCACACTACTGTGAGGCCTGCTCCCTTCATAGGCTAACATTGGGGCTGCTCTCATACACTGGTGAAGTGGCAGCTGCTGATCTGAAAGGAGCAGGAAGGTCATATTTAGTATGGCCAGAATGGTAATACAAAATCCTACTGACTGGTGAAGTCGGATTTAATATTACTATTCTAGAAATGCCACTTTTAGAAAGTGAGCATTTCTTTGCACTTAAATCCTTCTGTGCCTTACAATCCACGTCTGGCTGGGCTTGGTTGACAGCGCCTTGTGCATTCACTCAGACACACCCCAAACACAGGGTACTCAGCCTCACTTGCATACATCTGCATTTTGAATGGGTCTTCCTGGGCTGGGAGGGTGGAGGGCCTGCCCTCACACAAAGGACTGCCACCCCCCCTACTGGGACCCTGGCAGACAGGATTGAACTGAAAGGGGACCTGGTGCACTTCTTAGCCACTCTTTGAAGTCTCCCCCACTTCAAAGGCACATTTGGGTATAAAACAGGGCCTCTGCCCTACCTCATCAGACACTTGCTGGAGACGAAACCTGAACCAGAAACTACATCCTGCCAAGAAGAACTGCCTGGCTGCTCAAAGGACTCACCTGCCTGCTTTCTACAAAGGACTGCTGCCTTGCTGTTGCCCTGCTGCCTTGCTGAACTCTTGTCTGGCTGTGAAAGTGCTCTCCAAGGGCTTGGATAGAGCTTGCCTCCTGTTCACTGAAGTCTCAGGACCAAAAAGACTTCTCTCTTTTACTTGGACGCTCCGTGCGCCGAAAATGTCGACGCACAGCTTGTTTCGCAGCGAGAAAAACGCCGCACACCGACGCTGATCGACGCGACGCTCTTGGGACGATCGAAGATCCGACGCACGGCCTCGCAAGGACAACGTCGCCCGACCTCTAGAGGAGAAATCGACGAGACGCCTGCCGTGAGATCGTAATTTCAACGCGCAGCCCCGCAGATCGAAGTCTAGAGGAGAAATCAACGCGACGCCTGCCGTGAGATCGTAATTTCGACGCACAGCCCCGCAGACCGACGCGCAGCCGGAGAACAAGCAGGAAAATCCACGCACAGACCCGGGACATCTGGTAATCCCCGCGATCCACAGAAAGAGACTGTCCGCGCGCCGGAAAACGACGCCCGACTTCCCCGCGTGGAAAATAACGACGCAAGTCCGGGTGTGCTGGGGAGAAATCGACGCACACACCCTTTTTCCACGCACCTCTTCTCTTGTGGCCCTCTGAGGAGACTTTTCCACGCTAAACCAGGTACTTGTGCTTGAAAGAGACTTTGTTTATATTCTAAAGACTTAAGACACTTTGGGGGTTATTCTAACTTTGGAGGAGGTGTTAATCCGTCCCAAAAGTGACGGAAAAGTGACGGATTTACCACCAGCCGTATTACGAGTCCATTATATCCTATGGAACTCGTAATACGGCTGGTGGTATATCCGTCACTTTACCATCACTTTTGGGACGGATTAACACTCCTCCAAAGTTAGAATAACCCCCTTTGTATCACTTTTCAGTGATATCTCTACAATTTCCCATTGCAACTTTATTCTTTTTGACCTACAATTATCCTGATAAAATATTCTATATTTTTCTAAACACTGTGTGGTGTATTTTTGTGGTGCTATATGGTGGTATTGTATGATTTATTGCACAAATACTTTACACATTGCCTTCTAAGTTAAGCCTGACTGCTCGTGCCAAGCTACCAGAGGGTGGGCACAGGATAATCTTGGATTGTGTGTGATTTACCCTGACTAGAGTGAGGGCTTTTGCTTGGACAGGGGGTAACCTGACAGCCAATCAAAAACCCCATTTCTAACAACCATTAACTGAGATACAGTACGCCTGGTAATTATCTCTAAACTAGTTAGACCCCCAAGTAAAACCTCCACTCTATTTCTGAGTGTACTACCTCTGAGTGAAGGAACATTGCAATTCTATCTAAATGATATGTGGTGGTAGAAATTCAGATAATGCCAACTAAGAAGGATAGTGAAGAAAGAGAACTGTAAGATGAAAACCACAATACTGTTTCTGAACATTGAGGACCCAGCTTAAAAAACAGAAAGTAAGTCTACTACAGAAAGGAAAGCGTGAAAGCAGACAGGGAACGAAAGGTAGGTCATCCTACTAGTGGAAGGCTGAAAGACTATTGTTGCTTTCATTTATTTTTAATTAATTTAGACCACACAGACAGCAGACTAAAATGAATCTCAGCACACTGACCAATAAAAGAAAAGAAGACCACTAACTGCAATCAAACAAGTTCAAATTAATTGATTGAAACGTTTCGACTACCTCAGTGAGGAAGCTTGGTTCACTGCCTCAAGGCTTGGACAGCAAACATGCAATCTCCCATTTTATATTTTATTTACAGAAAAGCCCACGTCGCTCTTGCCTCCATAAAGGATCACAGACAAACATGCTTTGAGTACTGATACATATTTCTGAAAATGGAAATGCTACAGAAGTCAAGCTAAAATGATTGTAACCAAAACAATAATCCATTAGGCATGTTTCTATCCATGCCAACACATAAGACAAGGGGTTCCGCGGCTGTCAGATTTTCGACTTGGTAATGGCTGGTTTGGTTCTGTTCTGTGGATACAGGACGACAAGCACATTGCAGATGTTCTAAGGTGTAGCCCTAGAGAGCAGGAGCACTGTATATGAGCCTAAGTAAACTCCAATCAAGGCGCCTGAGTAAACTTCAACCAAGGGGCTTGCCATTACCGATATTTATTTGAATCATGAGCTTTGTGAGCCAACTTGCCATTTAACATAGTTTATGCCAGACTCTACTTCCATTTGCTGGACCTTACTTACAATTTTCCTGCTATTCTGGTGTTTCCTTTCCGGCCTAATGTGGGTATCTGACCCTTACAATTGTGGATTGTGCTGCCTATAGGTTCCCCTTCAATATTTTCTTTGCTGGTTTGCTCGACAGAAAGTTTTTTAAAGTGCCTATGGCCTATTTATGGTAGATTTTTTCTTGCAATGGTTCAATCGCGTTGGTCTCAAAAGTTTATATCTACTTATTAATTATATTTATTCTACTCAACGTTTCGAAGAAAACAGAATGTTTTTACTTTATTTTATTTTTTTCTCTTCAGGGACGAATCCATCGGAAGGGCAGTGGAAACCAAAAACAGTCTGCTGCCACAAGGGCATCCAGCCAGCTCAACCAGTTGGAAGTGAAAGAGGACTACTTTTTCCTTCAGATACGTGTGTACTGTCTATAGCAGATTAAAACAAGACTAAGACGTTTTTCACATCGTAACAGTTGTGGAGAGAGAGATAGGTGTGATAGGAGTATAACATGCTGGCCAATATTAGTACAACTACATTCATTGGATCACTCTGATACCAGCTATCGCAGTTCATACAGTAAACGAAATGGAAATAGAAAAACTACACTAGAATCCGCTTGCAGCCCCTCCCCCCCCAAATAGTTTACCTAAAAGATCATTATAACAACATATACCTGTCCATACCCATAAACCACTAGGATGCTGAAGAGCACAGACTATAAGGTGTGAAGAATATCAATCTCACAAACAACATATATGCTTAACGCACGACCGAGGCTTACCTATATACAGCAAGTTCCGAACACGTTCAGTTTTATGGGCATATCGCAGTTTCTTGAACACACAATTTGAAATATGGTCAGAGGAGCAGTCTTGCCTAATCAGAAATATAAAGTGTGAATATAACGAATGGCATTCACCACTAATCACATTGGAAACCACACAAGGGTGTGGAAAGAGTGCTGTACCCCTTCACAAAACAATGCAAACCCTAGACACAAATGATCGGAAGCCCTCCATTCCGGAAAAAGTAGGTAATAAAATATGACCTTATGGTTCTCACGGCCCAACAGAGGACCAGCGCTTTATTTGTAAATACAAACGTGCCGGTGCCCAAAGCTCTCCTCGGAAACAAGCGGCTGCTGCCATTAAATGTGCGAGCTTGTAATACTCAGGCAGTGTACTCCTAAAACCATCTCGGACACTCCCTGCCCCTTCAGCTCACTCTTGCAGCTTTCTGCTCCCTCCCTTTGTGAAGCTTTTTCGTTTTTTTCTTCCTCCCTTTCCAGTATGTGTCTTTCGCTCGTAGAAAATGCTTGAGGCAGAAAAATAAGTGCTGGTGCCCTGCACCGGAAACCACCGGCGCAAATTAAGCACTGCAGAGTACGACAATAAATGCACTCTGGGTAGCACCAAAAATACCACATGGTCTCTAGATATCTAGCTGAATCACACTTTTTAATGCTGAGGGGGTAATATCTATCTACAAAAAGGGCAGTATTTGAGTGCAAAAACCTGACTAGGATCCAGGGACCTCTGACCAACTCTTTCACAAAATAAAAGCCGACATCACATCAGAACAACAATTGAACACTCGCAGCACTTCACCAGAACCACCACAACCCAACCAGAGCCCACACATTACACCGACACCACTCCCCACGAACCATCAAGGAAACTAACACCTGTACACCTAACCCTTATGTGTACCTCCTTATGCCCCAGGGGATTAGGGACCCAAACCTTGAACATCCCAGAACATGGAGCCAACACAAATCAGATATGACAATCAGACAGGCACTAGACCATACACCTCTGCCAGACTTAGCAACACAAAGCACGAAGAATCACCTCAAAGCCATCGAGGCAGGTCCCCTACTCAATACCTCACAATTACTCAGCCTCATGCACCCCCCACCCCCTCCAAACCACAACAGGTTGGCAGTACACTTGGCTCTGCCTCTCCCTATTCGCAAGTTCAAATCTCCTGAAAAAAAGGCCAATCAAAGGTAGCAGATCGGAGCCCCACATTTCTCGCCACCCTAACAAGAAGAATCTAATACTCTCCCATCAGAGTCATACCCTCATCACAGGAAAGACCCAACCCAAGTGAAAGTAGGTTAGGCGCACACACAAATAGAGCTCATAAAGCAGTAGCCCACAGGCACATCAGTCAGACACCTCCATGACCAAAACTCAGCAGTTTAATCCACTGCCAGCAGACAACCTGTCCTCCACATGGGAGTCGAAATTCACACAGCTGGCAATTCTCTAGATTTCATCTCCTTTACTACAACACAGGGGACAACCAATTGTTCATTGAAAAACATAATGGAAACTATTACAGTACACTTCCTACTACACCCTAATGGCATCTTCATACATTTCAACCTCCACCAGAACAAAAACAAAGACCTGCATGTGTACACTCTAAAAAAACAACTTCCTCACCAATCGTAACCTTGTACAAGTGTGCAGAGGGCCGTCCCGCACCAAATGTGTCACACTTTAATATAATTACATTGAACAACAGAGCTGTTGGCAGCAACTCTATCAACCCAAATGACGTGTCAGATCATCATCAAATCGTATTCCACATCACAACACATGAGCAGAAAGTTCTAGACAATGGAGCAAACCTAAATGTTGGGTTAGAGGCACCAGGTCCACCAACAGGGTTGACCTAACCTCACTCTGCCGTAGAAAGAATCTACAGAACAAACAAGAGGTAACTAAGCACTACAATAAAAAAAAAACGACAGAAGACACCATGGAAAGGGTAGCACCTCTTCCCCTTAAAGGACAAAAAACAAATTATCTCACTATTGTTCAACCAAAACTTAAACAAAGAGAGGGTGAAACTCAGACTTGCTGAGAAACTCGGCAAACAAAAAGCTTCCTCTTTACATCTAAATCAGCCAAGGGAGCAAAGAAATACATACAAAAAGTCAAATGGAATTCCAAAATATCTGACTAGGGAAACATTTGTCAGCCAGCAATCAGGGGCCTACATTCCCATCATGATCACTAACACCTCTGCAGAGAAATGTGAAGCCTTCTTGACTTTCTTTGCGGAAACGAGAATTGAAAAATCAATTGCAATCAACAGTGAAATGTATACTGATCTGAGCATCTACACACACTACTCACTACAAAAAAAGCTACAACAATCTACACAACTTATACTTACCATTACAACCAACAATGAAGCAACATGGAACAAATTCAGAACCCTCAATGAAAATGAATTCCACAAAATCATATCATCTATGACACCAATATCACACTTCAATAATTCAATCCCCTCTACAATCATAAAAGATATCAATCATCTTGTTGCACCCATCTTGACGAAATTGGTAAATGTATTGTTAACTCAAGGAAATACCCTAGATTACCTAAAGATGGGACAAGTATTGCTTTTCCTGAAAAAAAAAAGACAAGCGTCGATTCAAATGACCTAAATAATTTCCACCACTATCACAATAAAAGATTCATTCAAATGCTACTATACGTCATTCAAACAATATCAATACACACTAGAATATGGTTGTAGCCAAGCACTATATCTATTAAACGAATGCCAATGTACTAGCAGGACAATGTTGAAAAAAATCTGATTGAAAAGCCTCATTCACAGGCTCAATAAGTACAGGATCAATCTAATGATGTAAAACTACCTCAATGTAACTCAAAGAGTATCTCTTTAGTGGGTAAACCAGGAAGGATTATAAACAATAGCGGGATGTGCCTGTAGATATCATGTCTCGGGCACCCTTCCTACCAACACGTTTCAGCCCATTTTATAGCCCGGGATCTTGAGCCTTTTCGCCAGGTAACTAGCATACCCAGTATCTCAATTCCCTTCTTAAGACCGTGGGTAGATAAGAATGAGTCTTGCTTCTCTAATCAGTACAGTGCCATGGAGTCAGCCTGTGGAGAAAATTGATATTTTAATTTCCTGTACCTTTTTGTCATTTCAAACACAAATGTAAAAATTAGTAAATTAAAATGTAAATTAGCACTTGTATAGCGCACTACTCACCCGTTAGGGTCTCAAAGCGCTGTACTCATACCGCTATGGAACCCCTCCTGGCTTTTTCCCTGTGAGGCGCCCACTCCTGAGCACCCCCAGGGTGAAGCCAGGCATCGAAGCGCTGTTGGGGCCGTTGTGGAGATTAAGCAAGCTATTGCCCAGAGTTGCAGAGTGGGACCCATGAATTAGATTAGGCACCGAGGCGAGAATTATCTGGTCAAGGGGAATTGAGCCCAAGACCTGCCGAAGCGGGACTTGAACCCTGGTCTTGAGCCAGATCTCTGCTTCAGGGTCTGCCGCTCTAACCATTGAGCCACACTTCTCCACTTGAGCCACACTTCTCCACTTGAGCCACACTTCTCCACAGCCACACTTCTCCACAAATGATTACTTTGTCTCGCTGATAAGTGCTTTTGAGCATTTACATGTAACAAACAAACCACACTATACACATGTTGCAAATGGGACATATCTAACGTGGTGCAGTCCACCTACTCTATACCTTAGGGTTTCAGGCTCCACTGGTCAAAACGGAGATGGGCCGCTTTTAATTTATTTTTAAAAAAAAACTAAAAAAAAACAGTAATTATAAAACATTGTTGCCTGAAAAACATTATACGTTTGTGGGGTGGAGACCACGGTCACCTGCTTAGCTTTTCTAATTCACCAGGTGAGACTTACCTATTATTTCGTGGGATTCAAGAAGCATAGATAATGTCTTGTTTATTGAAACGTCAGTGTCTTCTTGTTGTCTGTGTCAGAATTCTTTTATAGGCTATGTGGAAAGACATATGGTGGAGTCTCCTGTCTCTGACTAGTGCCTTTATTTATATGCAATTTCTAGCCATATGTTATTGTCAAGGAGTAAAGATTGAGTGTGGACCAGGTCTAACTAGGCTATGGATTCTATTTTCATCACTGCCAAACTAAACTTGTTAAGGAAAAATTTCCCTACACAATAGGACAATGCTGCACGGAGTACAATCAGGTTGTACTTGCAGAGCCTGGATTGTCACCCGAGAGGGTATCCAGGAGCTTGATGCAGGTATCAGTCGAAAAGCCAGGTTGTGAGCCCTTTCCTGAAGTGGGTCAGCAAGGGAGTGGTAAGGAAGTGGAAGGCATGCCAGGCTTCGGCAGTGAGATAGGGAGGAGCGTCCTCCAGAGCGGGAGTGGCGTATGTGTGGTATCTGTGTCAGGGTATGGTGTGCAGAGCTGAGGTTCATGGGAGGTCTGTGGAAATGTAGGTGATGGTTCAAGTAGGCGGGTCTTTAGGCGAGGAGGGCTTTGCAGGCACGCGTCAGGAGTGTGAAATGGCATCTCTTCTGAACAGGGAGCCAGTGGAGGTCCTTCAGGTGCTGGGTGATGTGGGTTGTCTTAGGCAGTTTGAGGATCAATCTGGCAGCTATGTTCTTGATCGTCTGGGTCTCTGCTTGAGTTCGGTGGTGGTGCCTGTATAGAATGCATTGCCGTAGTCCAGTCGGCTGGGGATGAGAGCCTGTGTCACCATCTTCCTGGTGCAGATGGAGAGCCACTTGTAAACTTTGCGGACCATGATGTGCATGTGGAAGCGGGCTGAGGAGATGGCACTGATCTAGCGTTTCATGAAGAGTTTGCTGTCGAGGACGATGCCGAGATTGCAGGCGTGGTCAATAGCGTGGGGGAGGGTCTGAGTTCCAGCAGTCATTCAAGAGGGCCGTGTGTTTGCGCAAGATCAGAACTTCAGTTTTGTCTGAGTTGAGCTTCAGGCAGTTGTCCTTCATCCAGGCAAATACGTTCTTCACACAGTTGTGGAAGTTGGTCTTCGTCAAGGTGGGGGTCGGCTGAGAGCGACAGGATGAGCTCTGTATCATCGGCATAGGAGATGATGCTGATGTTGTGGGATCTGAGAATGTCTGCAAGTGGTGTCATGTAGAAGTTGAAGAGGGGTGGGCTGAGGGGTGAGCCTTGGGGGGACGCCGCAGATAGTGTGCTTGGCTTGCGAGGTGAAGGGAGGGAGGCGGACTCCCTGGGTGAGCCCTATGAGAAACAATGACATCCATCTGAGTGCATCCTCTGTGATTCTTGTGATTGTGCTGCCTGGTGTACCCACTAAATAAAGAAATGCTCATTATAGCATTATCAGGATCCCATCCTTATCCAGAAAGACAATTTTTCTGATATCCTTCATCTTGAAGTTGACAGTACCTTGGTGGCAATATCTTCCCAAGTTGAGATGGAACTGCATACGATGAAGCTTGCCATGATCCTGTGAGTGAGGCTTTTCTGTCCAGTTTCTTCAACATTGTCTCACTAGGACATTGGCACTCTTCAAATATATGCAGTGCTATGGCCACAAGCATATTAATGCTGGTGTTAAGCCAGTGTTCAATATTGGGTTTAGTGACCAAAACATAGAGCCAACCAACAATTTAATCTATAATACAAATGACAGAGGTAAATAATAGGATTGTGATCCATTATTTATTGGAAATAAATATTGATCAGTTACTTAACCTATGGTCCAATAATGTACAAGGTCTGAACTTCCCTTGTAAGATTAAAAAAACAAGGGTGGCTCTCCATCAAGTGAGCTGACTCAATGCTCCTCTATGAGACTCACCTTTTGACAAGAGAAGTACACAGATTAAGGTCACACTTCTGTCTCTGTTAATGCCACTCTAAAGCACCAACAAAAAGGGGCGGGGCGGGGTGGGATAGCAATTTTGATGAAGAAAAATATTCCATTAGCGGTAGAAGCAATTCAGAAAGATAAAGAGGGGTGGCTGGTGGTCTTGGGAGGCACTCTTTATAAACAGCCCCAGTTCACTGTCATGTGTATGGTCCCTATGATAATAAAAAGGTTTTTTTGCACAGTTATTTTCAACACTAGCACATTTCACTAACAATCACATAATGATCAGAGGGGATTTAATGCTACTCTAGATACAGGTCTAGACAGAACTACCACCGATTGGAACGCAACCCAAACTCCGCTAGCCCTTACTCAAGGGCACCGAGACTTAGCCTAATTAGATATATGGCGGCACTCACAGCTCCAAGACAAGGACTGTACTTTTTTTCAAATGTCCTCAGATCCCATTCCTGTAACCGACTATTGGTTGATTTCTACATCCCTATTTTTTAAATCATTTACTCCACATTAGAAACAGAAATACTTACAGACCACACTCCAGTGACAATCACATTAGACTATCAGTCAAGGCCTCTTCATACTACCACGGAGATTTAACAAAATTGCATTTTGAGACCCAGTCCTTTGTGCCACCACTAGAAAATGATTAACAGAGCATTTCGGACCCTGTCCTGCGTGCCAACATTAGCAAATTAAAAAAAAAAAGAATGTTACGGATGACGTTACATGGGCTACAATATGGGATGTGGCAAACGCAATGATGAGTGGTGAACTTATTGCTCAAACCACCAATTTCGTGCACCTGAGGAAGGCTTGGCTCCTTGATCTGGAGACAGAAGTCTCCAACTTGAGACTAATAATAAGACATCATCATCTCAAAAGACCTATCAAGTTCTCCACAAAGCCAAGAATGAACTTAAGGCACTTTTAATAAAAGAAGCTGCACACAAACTCCTAGAAACTAAGGAACTTTATTACAAAAACTAACAAACCAGACAGTTTATTAACCTATAAAATTCAGCATACCCATAATAAGAAATATATTTATAGCATTCTTAAAGCCCAAGGTAATCGAATGACCACTGACTACGAGGTTTCAAATACCTCCTTTCAATGTTACCAGATATCTATGAGAAGGAAGTGACCGATCCCACTCACTAAGAGAAATACTTAAATAACTTTCTCTTGCAGTATTTCCTATTTACTATACGTGAATAGCTTAAAGACCTGATCTCAGAAGAAGTTACACAAACTATAAAGTTCCTGCCCAATAAAAAAAGCACAGAGTCCTAATGGTTTTATAGCACATTTTATAAAGCCTTCAGAAACGTCTAGTCCCTAAACCAACAAACGTTTTTAACTCCTTTTTGGAAGCAGGACTTTGAGGGAATCTACTTTACAGCTGATCCTTAAACCCCCCAAAACACCAGACTGATGCAACTCCTACTGGCCAATAGCACTCCTTAACTGCGATGTAAAAGTTTTCCCTAATAAACGCAGAAACCGCATTATTGACCTATGGCCTACTATAATCTCACCCTTCAGAAACCGGAAAACGGGTGACAACAAGCACCTGGCTGGTCTGCTAAAGAAAAGGCCTCTCTGGACCAAAATCAGAAGCTCTTTCTCTCGCTAGATGCAGAGAATGCCTTTGACAATTAAATGGTCATATCTGAAAAAAGTACTTACGAGGTCAAATTTGGTCTACAATTGTAATGTTTTCTGCTAGCTAATTTTGTTGCGCCCTGAGCCTGGTTAAAGACAAAAAGCCCTCTCTCATACCACATAGAGTTATCTAAAAAAAAATGTGTCAGGGCTACTCCTTGTCATTCTCATTATTCACTTTGAGTATTGAACTCTTAGTGCAAAAGATACAGGTTAATCATACTATAAAAGGCTTATCTCTTGGTGACACACAACTCAAAAGTGCATTATTTGTGGGTGATGGGCCCTGTTTCTTAACTGACCCTGCTAGGTCATTGAAGGTTTTGCAGGATGAATTCCACACTTTTCAGGTGTCAGGATAAACTATAAACAAAATTGGAGGGTATAGGGGTAGGACAAGCATAAGAGAAAGAAGTAAATATCTGGGTATTGTTTTTCCCTCAGACCTGAACCTCCTTTATGACTGCAATATTTACCCACTGCTTGACATTCTCTACAAATACCTTTATCATTAGGGCTGTTTGGACACCTCCTGAACTGGCAGAATAAACTGTGTGAAAGTTAACTTTTAGCCCCAGCCCTAACACGAGTCTCTTCGATCATGAACCATGGATACAGATGAAACAAGACGTGTATAAAATCCCACTGAAAGATCGTCCCTGGCTCCCACTTTGCTCTTACGAAATGTTAGGCCTCTTATATCAGGGCACACTACTAACACTAAACTACTGGTGCGACATAAAGCTACGGTAGCATACCTATCTCCCTATGCACCTGTGATAGGGAACCCAGTTTTTTTTGCCAGCTATGCTTTCATTCTCAAGATGGACTGCGGTCCCTAATCTAACTGTAGCAGACCTTTACCTTGATGGCAAGCCAAAACTTGAAATGAATGTGCCACTGATTTCCAACGTAATAGGAGAGACTTATTTAGAATAATCCAAATACTACACTAGGCCTGTCAACCAGCCATACAAAAAGGAGGGGGTTGCAAAACATCCAAACTCAAAGAATTTCTTCGACGGGGGGAACTGAACAAAGCTATTTTGTCTATTTAGAGAACACTAGGACCAATGCCCTGCTATAGACTCCATCAATTATGTTAAAAAAATGGATAGAGGACGTAGCTATTGACTTAGCAGAGGGCCAATGGATTTCAGTCTGCACAGAGTTGTCAAATCATCAATTTGCACTCAGTACAAAGAAACGGCCTATAAATTACGTGTGCATCGATACCAAACTCCTAATCGTTTATTACATGTACAAGGGGACGATGGTAAATACTGGAGGGGACGCAACAATTCTGCAAAGCAATATTGACACAAATCCATGATAGTACTGGTATGGCATTAGAGAAATCTCAGCTGATTGCTCTTGAGAACTGTTGATGATGATGGTCTCTACTCCCTCAACTCTATGACTGGTTAACTTGTTTACCAACTACTTCTAACAGCAGGACTGACAATCACACAGAACTGGAAAGATCCTGAAAAGCGCACTCTCTCTACTGGGTGGAATAAAGAATGGAACTTAGGGAACAATTAACTGCAGCAGTTTATGGCAAGATGGAGTGCTTGGAAATGATGTGGACTCGGATTTTCACATTTATTAAATGCCAGAATGCAGAACATAGGGATACTACTTCTCAGTTTATTGAACGGTGCATGCCTTTGGACTCGTCACAGATGTGTCCCCTGAAGTGTCTCTCCCCGAAGGGACCACTATCTAATTGGATTTGTGTTTTGCACAGTGGAGTTTGGAGGGGAGGGGGATTTGAAAAATCTTATTTATAAGAATATGTTGAAGAGGGGTAATTTTACCTCATTGGGCCCAAGGCTTTAGTCATTTCTTAAAGAGGTCTTCCTTTGCATCCGATACAAATAATGTTGTTGTCTTACAACATTCACTACTGATTTCATATCAGAAAATAAAACTGTTTAAAAAAAAATAACTTTTGAGGATAATAACTGCAAGACAAAGTTGGGGCAGCTTTGCCCAAACCTCTACATCAAATTTATTTGCATAGGTGTGAAAACTGTAGCATATTCAAAACGGGAACGCCTGGATTTTCTTTACCAAGTGTATCTGCTGTGTGCTGAGAGCAAGGGCAGAGGATCGCTTGTAACTGCTTATAGCCTAGGCACCCAGCTATAACAGGGCTCCCCAATTCTTATAGACGGTGCCCTCTTCTGCGCCACACTGGAATCCCACGCAGAACTTCATTGGTGCACTGCAGGTCACACACTCTAAGCCCTCAGCCGTGCCAGTGCCAGGAACCCCACACACACTGTGCCAGAGCACCTCAGTTCTTGAGGTCAATACACTCTGCTGCTCCAGTACTGGGACCTCGGGCACAGCTCCATTGGTGCACTGCAGTTCACACACTTCAAGCCCTCAGATGTGCCAGTGCCAGGAACCCCACACACGCTGTCTGCCAGAGCATCTCAGTTCTTGCAGTCTGTACACTCTACTGCTCCAGTTCTGAGACTTCGGGCGCAGCTCCATCAGTGCACCGCAGTTCACACACTCCAAGCCCTCAGTCATGCCGGGAACCTCACACACGCTGTCGGCCAGAGCACCTCAGTTTCTGAGCTTAGCTGTAAACAAGACTATAAATCAGGCTGTTATGTTGGTCACATCTGGTCTGCCCGCCTGTGGTCCCTGGTGCTGGGAGCAAGGGAGGATGGCTTGTAATTGCCCAGGGTTTCTTACATCAGGGTCTGCAACAAAATTAGTAGTGTTATCTGCACACCACAAAACTGTTTTCATGAACTTTGGAAAAAAACTGTGACTGCTTGGAATTTCCTGCTTTCTTAGTCAGATGTGCCTGACTTTTCCTAATCAAGTAATTATGTGGCATTGTAAATTAACCAGCTACCTCCACTATTGTCCCAACAAGCATACAGGACCATTCCCCCATCCAGAGGCCACACCCCCAAATGTAACATGATATTACCTAGGAAACCTTTGTATAGCGTCCCTGCTCTTTCAGCCCTGCTACCCACATGCAGCTCAGCCAAAGCACCACCTACCAAGTACTCAGTGCCCACTGCTGTTCAAGAGCAGGAACCCCTCACCCAGCTTTTCAAGGGCTCTGCAATCCCTTGAGCAAGTGCCCATTTCTGCTCCATACTGGGATCCTACTCGCAGCTCCATCGGTGCAAATCAGTTCACACACTCAAAGCCTTCAGCTGTGCCAGTGCCAGAACCCCACATGCTGTCTGCCACAGCACCTCTGTTCTTGCAGTCAGTACACTCAGCTGTTCCAGTACTGGGACCTCAGGCGCAGATGCACAGTGCACCCCAGTTCACACACTCCAAACCCCTCAACCGTGCCCATACCAGAACCCCACAAACGCCATCTGCCAGAGCACCTCAGTCCTTACAGTCAGTGTACTCTGCTGTTCCAGTACTGGAACTTTGGACGCAGCTCCATCAGTGCACCTCTGTTCTACCATGGCGAGGTTAGTCCCTTTCCTATACTGGGACCCCGCTCACATACAGTTCCATAACAGCAGCTCAATTCTAATATTCAGTCCCACTGCCAAGCCAATACAGGACCCAAACAAGCAAAACACAGCTTAACCTGTGCACCTCAAGTCTAACATCCAACGCCACTGTTGATTGGAACCACCACAGGGACACCAGAATCCATCAATTCTAACATTCAGTGCACTTTTCTTCTCAGTACTAAGGCTCACACACATGCCCTTTAGGACTCCTTGCTTCTGTGGTTCAGAGGCAATGCCACTCCCATACTAAGACCCACTCACAGCTTCACCAGGGCACCTCCAGGCTAACACTCAGCAAGACTGGCACACCAGTACTAGGTTCCACATGTAGCTCCATTAACATACCTCACCTCTGACCTTATGTGCCTGTTAATATTCCAGTAATACAGCCCACATACATCTCTGTCGGTGCACCTCAACCCTAACCTGTACCACCCTATTAGTTCAATACCAGCAAATACACAGAGCTCAGTTTCTCATTCCTCACCCACTGCCTTTATCCCCAATCCTTATCTGAAACACCTCAATATTGCTGTATTGGGGATCACATACAACTCTGCTAATGCACCTCCTGCTGTTCTACAGTGTCCCTGCTGTTCCACACACTGACTTCTGTCTGAGGATGTGGGGGAGCCAATTAAATCTATTCTTAGCTGCCATCTTTATTTGAGAGGTTACTCTCAATGTTTTCTTTCTCCTCCACATTTCTCTTTCCAGCTCCTAAAATCCACACATTAGCAGTTTTGCTCTTTCTTTCAACTGTTTCTTTCTACTGCTCTCCCATTTTTTCATGTCCCTCTTCCTCTTGCTACCTCCTCTTTCAAACTTGCAAAACCTTGATTATTTCTTTCGTTGTTTCGTTCCTCTCTTTTTTCTTCATAAGGTGTTCGTTATTTCACTATTTCCTTTCTCTTCCCTCCATTTTGTCTTTGTCTTTATTATTTGCCCCTTACTTTGACTTTGTATGCATTTTTTAACTTTACTTGTTTTTAGATCTCTGTTCCTTCCTCTGGTGTTTTTCTTATCTTTATTTGTCAATTCACGTTCTACTATAAATCTCTTTTTCCCATCTGTGTGTGGAAGCCACAAGTTACTTGTTGGGACCCAAAGTGTCAAAGTGGTTTTCCCACTCTGTGTCTGGGGGAAATGTGTCAGTACATTCATGCCCTGGTTCTTTCGCTGCTTGTTTCTCTCACCATCTCTCTTTTTTTCTCTAAGGTTCGTTTTTCTCTTTCTTTTTACACTTCATTTATTATTTTTTCCTCTTTAGCTTTCGTTCGCTAGCTTGCTTCCCTCTTTTCTTTTGTCTCACACGTTTGCTCTATTTCTTCTCTTAGTTGTGTTTTCAAATTCTTGTTCTTCCTTTCCCTTTTTTCTTTTATTTCTTTGTGACCCCCCTTCCTTTCTTCCTTTTGTCTGTTGTATTCCTTTCACTTCGCTTTTTCTGCACTATCTGCCTTCTCTCATGAGGCCTAGTTATCAATGGAGCAACAGGTGCAGTGGAACTGGGGCCCAGAGACCTACAGACCTCACTCAACTCCAATTACTGTTGTATTTTCCTACCAAAATTGCAGTCAACCATTTTCCTTTCTTACCCCAGGGCCAATGACAATGTTACTATGCCACTTGTCCTCTCCATCTTTACTCCAGGCTTTCTCTTTCCTTTTACCCTCCATTTTGTCCCAAATTATATTTTTGTTATGGTGCTTTGAGCATTACACTCTAATGCCAAAAATATATTTCTGATAAAGGTTTATATGATAATTGCATAGGTTTTAAGATAGAGGAAGAAGGTAAATGGAAGTGCTTAGCTAAATGCTTGGCCGCTAGAATTATATGGGAGGAAAAGACAATTATGAGGCAGGGTTGACCAATTTATGTGGCAAGAAAAGTCAAGTTATGAATTTACAATGTCAATAGATCTAACTCAAGAAAATGTGATACCTATTGCATTCCAAATGCTTGTTAACTCTTTCTGTAATTCCAGGAGTACTGGTTGATTTGTTTACTGTCAGTTAAACACACTTACTGCAAAAGAATATTTCTGTCCGATAGGTCGAAGATGGAATTTGATTGCGCTTGAAATTTAAAATGGTATAAGGAATCATTTATATAGGTACTTTTAAAGTATTAAGTTAGCGAGTTTTCTCACTTGAGATTTCAATGTTCTGAGGTTAATACCTGGGTTATTGTTGGCTTAGCATATTGCAGATCTGCTTTTTAGCATTATCTTTTTTGTATTTTATTAGAACTACTACAGCGTTACTAATGCCACTAAGAATGACGTAAGGTATTACATTTGATTGGCCATTATATATGGGTTGTGCCATAAATCTTGTTAATCAGGTTAATTAGAAAAAGACATCACTAGGGGCCAGATGTACCAAAGGATTTTACCCATTCTGTGTCTATGGAAAAATGCTTTACTACATATGGCCCTAGATCCTAAGGGCCTCAACCACTCTACAGAGATGCAATATCCTGGACTACCTCAGGAGACCTAAAGGGGATAGCACACTAATAGGATTAGAAAACACCATAGAAAAATAAATAAACTGTATACTGGTTGGGCCATCGTCAATTACAACTTAGCCACTCAGAAAGCAATAGTGAAGTTAGATTGAGCCTTTCCCACTTGCAAGAGGGTATGTAAGATATTTGGGTTATGAAAATTATTAGCGGTCTGACAGCAGACTCCCAAACCTCTGGCACAATAAAGAACACAAACTGATTCCTGCCGACTCTTAGCTCGTAGTTGTAGGTGACTTGAACTTGGCAATGGACCAAACATTAGCTAGACAACCAATGCCTCATATTAGTCCTCCTTCATCCCTTACATCAATATATTCCAAAAATACACTCATAGCCACAAAGCTGTGCAACACCCTAGCGCTGGTTTCCGCTACGGACATTGGATGCCCGTTTACTTTTTTATTCTTTCTCACGTCAATCTAATTCCAAAATAGATTATGCCCTTCTCAGATCATCTCACATTAATCAGGTTGACACAGCCTCCCAAAAGCCAATATGCATCCCGATTCAAGCATGTTAGGCTTTCCTTTCATACAGGTGGACCACCGACCATAGGAAAAGATTGGCATAAAATTCTGACTCAATAGATGGTAAAAGTATTGTTGATACAATAAATCGAGATCTATAATTCTTTTCTTTCTGAAAATCTACTTGATTACCTTAATCCTGTGGTTTTATATGATGCATGAAGGTAACTATTCGTCTTTTGCTTGACGTAAACAAAGAGAAATTAAAAGAGGCATAAAACTGCTTGAAACCTCCTGTATTACAGATAATTACCAATTTTGAAAAAGAGTAAAATACTGACATTTGAATACAAGACTGCAAGTACAGATGCATGCACACATGTACATTATTCAAAATATTTTCAGGTAATAAAGATAGTACGTTATTGGTTAATTATCTTAAGTCTAAAAAGTGATGCTTCTTCATTAATGTCACCAGAACCAAAATGGAAGCATCCACCAATGATAACAAATATTGTTCATACCGTCTTCCGTCTCTACCTGTCCCAGATGCCGAAGGGGCAAAGGAGGCGGTCCTTTCATCACTGCTGCACCTGCTGCCAATCTGCCACAGACTACATCGCTATAAAGCTCACAGCAAGGATACCGGGCGTGGGATACTTCTCTTCAGGGACTATCTCTCCCAGCTGCCAAAGGGGCCAAGGAGGTGGCCCTTTTATCACCCCTGTACCTCCCGCCAATCTGCCAGACTACAGCGATATAAAGCGCACAGCAGAGACCAGCAGTACAGGATGCTATTGTGCACTGCCTTGGCGAGGACCGGCCAAGAATGGGCCAGTCTGCCCCCATCCGCGGCCGGCTGGGCCATCCCTCTTGGGCTTGCGATACACCTGTCCATGGCCAAATGTCACGCACTCCAGAAGGTAAGAACTGATGGACACAAGGAAGTCCACAGTGCTGACCTCCAGCCAACTCTTAGCTAAAAAGCATACTAGCGGATAAAGGTATTCTTAGCAGGCAGTTTCTCTGAGCTGCCTCGACTTTCCAGACTCTAAGGAGTAAGTGGCACCCCGGACCACAGATCTAGCAGAAGCCACAGTAGAAGTCTTTAGGTTATCAAACCCGACGTCCGAAAGGAACTTGGATTTAATTTCCATTCAGCCCAGCAGTTGTGTAAATCCTCACCTTCCTGGACATAAGAGGACAATGCACAAAAATCCTTCACTAAGGATTTTACACTGCATAGATTTCTGATCTGAAAGCAAGACTGAGGACTGCAAGTTGTCTCTGCAAGGCAGCCTCCACCTTTTTATTCACTTGGTCTGCCAATATCTCTTCTTCTGTCAGCAGAGGAGGCTTTCCAATCAAGTTTATTAGAACAGGGTCCATCATAACAGACTGGAGCAATTAAGCTTCTCTCTTCGTCAACTGATATAGCCAGCCTATGAATCTAGGCAGTGAAATCCTATCCGGATCTTTCCATTCACACTTCAAAATGTTTTGGATAAATGGGATCTCAGAAAACTTAGGGGGTCATTCTGACCCTGGCGGCCGGTGGCCGCCAGGGCCACCGACCACGGGAGCACCGCCAACAGGCTGGCGGTGCTCCCACGAGCATTCTGACCGCGGCGGTTCAGCCGCGGTCAGAAGCGGCAAGTCGGCGGGCTCCCGCCGACTTACCGTTGCTCGGGGGAATCCTTCATGGCGGCGGAGCGCGCTCCGCCGCCATGAGGATTCTGACAGCCCCTACCGCCATCCTGTTCATGGCGGGAAACCCGCCATGAACAGGATGGCGGTAGGGGGTGCCGCGGGGCCCCTGGGGGCCCCTGCCGTGCCCATGCCAATGGCATGGGCACGGCAGGGGCCCCCGTAAGAGGGCCCGCAAAGTATTTCAGTGTCTGCCTTGCAGACACTGAAATACGCGACGGGTGCAACTGCACCCGTCGCACCCCTGCAACTACGCCGGCTCAATTCTGAGCCGGCGTCCTCGTTGCAGGGGCATTTCCTCTGGGCCGGCGGGCGCTCTTTCGGGGAGCGCCCGCCGGCCCAGAGGAAATGTTTAAATGGCCGCCGCGGTCTTTTGACCGCGGTGCGGTCATTTCACGGCGGTACCTTGGCGGACGGCCTCCGCCGTCCGCCAAGGTTAAAATCACCCCCTTAGTCTTATGAAACTATCTAAACCACTCCCTGCTTGTGTTAGGCTGGTCCTCCTCAACTGGTATTTGGAGGTTTGAAGAGCAGTATGGTATTTCCAGCTTCCTTAAGCACATATTTCTCCCTAGTGGAGGAGTCAGCTGGAAATCCCACTCCCTCTACGTCATAGTAGGGTGAGGTCCAAAAAGAGGTCGATGAGGGGGGAGGAGACCAGCCAGTAAGAACCAGCCAAAGAAGAGATGCATGAGAAAGGGGACCCTTTATGCTATGTCTCTTACAGGTTCCAAAATACATTTTGCCATCTCCTGGAGATTCTTTTATGTCACAGAAGGAGAATGATGTTGATGTGCTCCATCAGGAACTCAATGAAGGAATTTATCTGGAGATTTATTCAGAGATTTATGAAAACACAAGTCTAGAACAGACTGGTTGAACAGGGAAAGACAGCTCTTTTTATATGACCTATAGGTCTTGGGTAGTAGACCACGTATCTGCCCGACAGTATCATACTCAGATAAATAGCCTCTTAAAATAGAGCACTTAAGTAAAAATGCCCTCTCCCATGAAGACTAGGATACTACTTATTATCCCCCTTACTGCAGTAACAAAAAATATTTAAAAAAACATTGGCACTAGAAAGACCATCTGCCTATCTCTTAAAAGGAAAGAGTGGGGGTAGGGAGGGAAGCTCTGTAAGAACTCCACCATGACAGGCTGACAGGATATGCTGGGGTCAAGCAGGTAAGAGAAGCTAATCAGTGTTTAACGTAGCTGCTCTGCACCGCCTCTTATTGAGTATAACATATTATATATATATGAAAAATGTCACTTACCTAGTGTACATCTGTTCGTGGCATGTTCTGCTGCAGATTCACATGCTATGCATAGGTCCTGCCATCTAGTGTTGGGCTCGGAGTGTTACAAGTTGTTTTTCTTCGAAGAAGTGTTTTCGAGTCACGGGATCGAGTGACTCCTCCTCTTCGGCCCCATTGCGCATGGGCATCGACTCCATGTTAGATTGTTTTCCCGCAGAGGGTAAGGTAGGAGTGATAGAGTATAAAGAAAAGAGATGTCCATGCTAATGGAATGTTAAATATATATACATATCTACATATGTACAAGTGTTGTTAACTTAAACGACTACAGGCTGCCGGTGAGGTGGGAGGGTGCATGTGAATCTGCAGTGGAACATGCCACAAACAGATGTACTCTGGGTAAGTGACATTTTCCATTCAATGGCATGTGTAGCTGCAGATACACATGCTGTGCATAGACCACAAAGCAGTTAGTCCTCCCATAAAAGCGGTGGTTAGCCTGTAGGAGTTGAAGTTGTTTGAAATAATGTTCTTAGTACAGCTTGACCTACTGTGGCTTGCTGTGCTGCTAAAACATCTACACAATAGTGTTTAGTAAATGTATGTGGTGTTGACAAGTAGCTGCCTTACATATTTCAGCCATTGGTATGTTTCCTAAGAAGGACATTGTAGCACCTTTCTTTCTTGTGGAATGTGCTTTAGGAGTAACTAAGAGTTGTCTCTTGGCTTTAACGTAACATGTTTGAATGCATCTTACTATCCATCTTGCTAACCCTGGTTTTGAAATGGGGTTACCAGTATGGAGTTTTTGAAAAGCTACAAATAGCTGTTTAGTTTTTCTGAATGGTTTTGTTCTATCTATATAGTACATTAGTGCTCTTTTAATGTCTAATGTATGTAGAGCTCTTTCTGCCACAGAATCTGGCTGTGGGAAGAAGACTGGTAGTTCCACCGTTTGACTGATATGAAAAGGTGAAACTACTTTAGGAAGAAATTTAGGATTAGTTCGTAGTACGACTTTATGTTTGTGTACTTGTATGAACGGTTCCTCAACAGTGAAAGCTTGAATTTCGCTAACTCTTCGCAATTATGTAATTGCAACTAGGAAGGCAACTTTCCATGTTAAGAATTGTATTTGACATGAGTGCATAGGTTCAAATGGTGGGCCCATGAGTCACGTAAGCACTATGTTTAAATTCCATGAAGGAACTGGAGTTGTTCTGGGTGGAACAATGCGTTTTAAGCCTTCCATGAAAGCTTTGATAACAGGAACTTTAAATAAAGAGCTGTGCTGCACATTTTGCAAGTATGCAGAAATTGCAGTAAGATGTATTTTTATTAGAAGAGAATGCCAAATTTGATTTTTGTAAATGAAGTAAATAGCATACAATATCTTTAATTGATGCTGCAAGAGGGGCAATTTGTTTAGATTGACAGTAATATACAAATCTTTTCCATTTGTTAGCATAGCACTGTCTAGTAGTGGGTTTTCTTGCTTGCTTAATTACTTCCATACATTCTGATGGTAGTTGTAAATACCCAAATTCTATGACCTCAAGAGCCAAATCGCCAGATTGAGTGTGTTGGGATTTGGGTGCCTGATCTGCCCTTTGTTTTGTGTTAACAGGTCTGGTCTATTTGGGAGTTTGGAGTATGGTACTACTGACAGGTTTAATAGTGTTGTGTACCAAGGTTGACATGCCCACGTTGGTGCTATGAGTATCATATTGAGTGTGTTTTGATGCAATTTGTTGACTAGAAACGGAATGAGTGGGAGGGGGGAAAAGTGTAAGAAAATATCCCTGACCAATTGATCCATATAGCATTGCCCTTAGATAGGGGATGTGGGTATCTGGATGTGAAGTTTTGGCATTTTGCGATTTCGCTGGTTGCGAACAGATCTATGTCTGGAGTTCCCCATTGTTGAAAGTATTTTTGAAGTACTGGAGGGTGAATCTCCCACTCGTGTGTTTGTTGATGATTTCTGCTAAGAACATCTGCCAATTGGTTGTGTATCCCTGGAATGTATTGTGCTACCAGGTGAATTTGGTTGTGTACTGCCCATGTCCAAATGTTTTGAGTTAGGAGGGAGACTTGGGACAAATGTGTCCCTCCCTGTTTGTTGAGGTAATACATGGTGGTCATGTTGTCTGTTTTGATCAGGACATTCTTGTGAATGAGAAGAGGCTGAAAAGCTTTGAGTGCTAGGAAGACAGCTAACAATTCTAAGTGATTTATGTGTAGCTGTTTGTGTCGGGCATCCCATTGTCCTTGGATGCTGTGATTGTTGAGGTGAGCTCCCCAGCCAGTCATTGATGCATCTGTTGTAATTATGGTCTGCGGCACAGGGTCTTGAAATGGCCGCCCTTTGTTTAGATTTGTGGAATTCCACCACTGAAGGGACATGTATGTTTGGCGGTCTCTCAACACTAGATCTTGAAGTTGACCCTGTGCTTGTGACCATTGTTGTGCAAGGCACAGTTGCAAGGGCCGCATGTTTAGTCTTGCATGTGGAACAACTGCAATATATGATGCCATCATTCCTAACATTTTCATGACAAATTTGAAAGTGTACTGTTGACCTGTCTGTATCTGTGCAATTATATTCTGTAATGCTTGTATTCTCTGCGTATTTGGACTTGCTAGCACTTTTTGAGTATTTAGTATTTCCCCTAAATACTGTTGTATTTGCGCAGGCTGTGGTTTCGACTTTTGGTAATTTATTGAGAACCGTAGCGTGTGCAGGGTTTGTATTGCGTAATGCGCATGGTTTTGACACTGTGTATGACTATTTGACTTAATCAGCCAATCATCTATATATGGAAAAACATGTATATGTTGTCTTCTTAGGTAGGCTGCCACTACCGCTAGGCACTTTGTGAATACCCTTGGAGCTGTTGTTATTCCAAAGGGTAACACCTTGAACTGATAGTGCTTTCCTTGAATGACAAACTTGAGATATTTTCTGTGCGCTGGATGGATGGGTATATGAAAATACGCATGTTTGAAGTCTTCCCCTCTACCTCTGGGGTACTGGCCTCTATATGTGCTCTTAAAACCACCTCGTTGGTATTGAGGTTGGTAGGCTGGGTTTGGCTGCGATGTGGATGCCTCAGCAGTATGAGCCCTAAATCCACCTCTAAACTGGGGTTTGCGAAAGGATCCCCTGTATTGTGCGGTGTTTAGTGCACTCATCGCTTTTGTGGTGTCTGAATCCTTACGCATTTTTTCAATTGCAGTGTCGACTTCTGGGCCGAAAAGCTGTTTTTGGTTGAATGGCATATTAAACACCGCCTGTTGGATTTCGGGTTTGAACCCGAGGACCTGAGCCATGCATGCCTCCTGATTGTTACAGCAGTGTTGATGCTCCTGGCCGCTGTGTCTGCTGAGTCTAGGGCAGACCTAATCTGATTGTTGGTGATGGCTTGCCCTTCCTCCACTATCTGTTGTGCCCTCTTTTGCTGTTCCTTGGGGAGATGCTTTCATCTCGTCCCAATGGGCCCTGTCATATCTAGCCAACAACGCCTGTGAGTTGGCTATTCTCCATTGGTTGGCTGCCTGAGATGCCACCCTCTTCCCTGCAGCATCAAATTTTCTACTCTCTTTATCTGGTGAGGGTGCATCACCCGACGACTGAGTTTGCCCTCTTCCTGGCAGCGCTTACAACTACTGAGTCTGGAGGGCGTTGCTGAGTTATATAGACAGGATCAGAAGCAGGTGGCTTGTATTTTTTTCTACTCTAGGGGTTATTATTCTTGCTTTTACAGGCTCGGTAAATATTTGATTAGCATGTTTTAGCATGCCGGGGAGCATAGAGAGCGACTGGTATATTGTATGCGTGGAGGAGAGTGTATTAAATAAAAAATCATCCTCCAACGGTTCAGTGTGCATGGTGACACTACGGTATGCTGCCGCCCTAGCTAGCATTTGATTGTAGCCTGTGCTATCCTCAGGTGGTGAAGGCTTAGAGGGATAGCAATCAGGGTCATTGATGGGAATGGGGTCTGGATCATAAAGATTTCCTGGGTCCACATTGTCTTGCTGCGAGTCAAATGAATGTGATGGTGACTGCATTGGTGTAGGACTGGTAGTAGGAGACATATGCAGGTATGGAGAGTGAGGAGAAGAATGAGGAGGAGAAGAAAATTGAGGAGGTGGAGGTCTCTCCTTTGTTTTTGGCACTTTAGCTGGAGGTTGTGTAGTGTCCAATTCCTCCTGAAAGGCTAATTTCCTCTTAGGTTTTAGAGGAAGTGCTGTTAAAATTCTGCCAGTTTCTTTATGGATATGAATCCTGGCTTACCTTTCATCCATTACTTCCAGTATTGGCTGTATTTGGGAGTCCTCCTCAGTTGTTTTATGGCTTTCTTTAAGTGTCTTTGAAAGTCCATGCTCCTCAGAGTACCCTGCTCTTTTCGTCTACGAAGCTGAATTTTTCGGTATTGAAAAAGATGGCGTTGTGGATGGTCTCGGCTCCGAAAGGGATTTTTGAAATTTCGACTCGGAAAAGCGTTGTTTGCTCGAATCGGAGACAGAGCTTCGGCTCGATTCCAATGGCTTCGGAGGAGTGGCCTTTTTCGGTGCCGAACTGGGGGTTTGGTCACCGGGTGTCTTCTTTCGGGTCGAGCCATGACCTTCCGGCAGTGGTGTCACCAAGGCCTTATGCTTCGGTTTAGATGGTACAGGGGCAGGCGTGCTCACATGCTGTCCTGCCGTGACTGGTCTGTCCTCCCCGGAATACTGGTCAGAGTCAGATCCTTGAACGGAGGCTGCGGTCTGCATGATCTCTTCCTCTTCGACATCGAGATGTTTGGAGCTTTTTGACGCCATTTCGAGCCTTCGTGCTCTTCTGTCCCAAAGTGTATTTTTTGACCGGAAGGATCTGCAGGCCTCGCAATTTTCTTCCGGATGATCTGGGGAAAGCCAAAGATTACAGACGAGATGTTGGTCTGTATAAGGGAATTTAGCGTGGCACAGAGGACAGAATCGGAATGGAGTCCGATCCATGAGGCTTCCACCCGGTCGGCCCGACCAGGCCCACGTTGGGCCCGCATTGGACGCGCGCACCGCGAAGGGCAAGTAGAGATGTTTGTTCCGACGGTACCGAAGTGTCGATAGAAGGTGTAACGCGATCAAAACGATACAGACGAGAAATTAAGCGTTTTCAAGGTTTTCCAAACCGAACTATCGGAGCGAAAGGAAACCTGTCCGAACCCGACGGCGGAAAGAAAACAATCTAACATGGAGTCGATGCCCATGCACAATGGAGCCGAAGAGGAGGAGTCACTTGATCCTGTGACTCGAAAACACTTCTTCGAAGAAAAACAACTTGTAACACTCCGAGCCCAACACTAGATGGCAGAAGTATGCACAGCACATGTATCTGCAGCTACACAGGCCATCGAACATATATATATATTATATATAATGATGTAGTGCCAAATGCAGACACACTCAACTTGAATTCTACACACACGGTGCAGAAAAGAAACTCCTCACATCAGAGGAGGCGCGTGATGCCCCTTCAGCAGCTAAAACAAACAAAGTGGTACCCAAGCAGCTGCTGCAATAAACAAAGGAAGCAGCACCCCTGCAGGTCTTAAACAAAGGAAGCTACACCCCTGCAGCTACTACATAAATAAAGACAGCAGTATTCATGGGGTCACTGCACTCAGGAACAAGCGATGCCCGAGCAGCAGCTAATAAAATAATAATAAGTAAGGCCTGAGTCTTGTGGATGAAGTGAAAGGCACCTGCGCAGCCACTAAATAACAATATTAAGTGGTCCAGTGAGGATGGTAGCACCGCTGCATACCACCATGCTTCAAATCAAAACTTGGAAAGTGGCACCAGAGCAGATGAAATTTCCAAAGGCAGTTAAACGTGTGCAGTGCCATTTGACTGAGCTACCAGGTGGGAATAAATCAAATCATACTCCTGCGACCCCGCATCGGAAGAATTACATTAGTAATAAAGAAATACCTTCCTGATTCAGCAAACATTCTTCAGAGAAGTGTCACTGCAACCCCCCATAGACCTAGGAGTATACAGGGCACAAACAAAATGACAGGAAGGGGTTTGGGTGAGTGAGGACTTTATGGGAGGTCGTTTGACCACTAATAGAAAATGAACAGTTTAACAGTGGTGGACTCCATAGAGTGAATGGCCACCTTCACTCTAAAAATAAGAAATGGCTAAGGACAGAAGAAGACAAGGTCACGTTCAAATACAGTCTATTAGATACAGACTTCTGTTGGCACTGTTACACATTATTCACAACTGTTCTGGGAGAACGTACAGTCTGATGTGTAAAATATTTTTAACAAACAATCGATAGTATACCTGAAATCGGCTTTTCTAGGGGTTAAAATGAACCCACAGAAAAGCTTAAAACAAATGGCACCCTCCTTCAAAATTTAGGGCCAGATGTATCAAACATTTTTGCAATCGCAAAAATGCATTTTGGTATGTAACAAGAAGTCCAATTTCCGATTCAGGAACTTGTTACCGAATCGCAAATTGTATTTGCGACTACATTCTGATTCGGTATTAGGAAGGGGCGTGTCAAGGGCGTCCCTTCCTAATACCGAATCGAAGAGGTATGTATGATTGTTTTGTGACCGTGAATGCGGTCGCAAGATAATCGCAGTTACCACCTACTTCAAGTACCGAATCGCAGAGGTATGTATGATTGTTTTGTGACCGTGAATGCAGTCGCAAGACAATCGCAGTTACCACCTACTTTAAGTAGGTGGTAACCCATTCTCAAAGACCCATTCCCCTTTGTGAATGCATGCAAAAACGTTTTTTTAAGGGCAGACAGTGGTCAGTGGGACTACTGCCTACTCTTAAAAAATGAAAAGAAAACTTTTTGTTTTTCATTTTCAAACGCATCCAGTTTTCCTTTAAGGAAAACGGGCTGCATTTAAAAAATAAAAGATTGCTTTATTGAAAGGCAATCACAGACATGGTGGTCTGCTGAGCCCAGCAGGCCACCATCCCTGTGATTGTAGCCATTCGCAAAAGCTTGCAAATTTGGACCTACCTCATGAATATTGATGAGGTAGGTCCATTTGCGAGCCCTTGCGAATCACAGTATGAAACTTCTGGAGTTTCAGACATTCCAATAGCGATTAATCAATTGCGATTCGCAAAAAATCGCAATTAGGTAATCGCTATTGGATAACATGATACATCTGGCCCTTAGATTGCTCTATGTGGGACTTGACCTTTTTTACAGGGTCATCCCCAAACCTTTTGCCTTCCTCCTCCTATTTTGTCTGACCCCCTTTTTGTTGAAGTTAGGACTCTGAGCACTTTACCACTGCTGATCAGTGCTAAAGTGCATGTGCTCTCCCCTCTAAACTTGATATGATTGGCTTACATCTGAATGGCACATTTAATTTACCTGTAAGTCCCTTGTACAGTGGTATCCCTATACCCAGGGCCTGTAAATAAATGCTACTAGTGAACCTGCAGCGCAGCTTTCCCCACCTACAGAAGTAACCTTTAAAACCTGTCTCAGGCCTGCTACCACAGGGCCTGCATATGCAGTTTACTGCCACAGGGAGCTGGCATCTAAATTTACTTGCCAGGCCTGGGACTCCCCTTTTACTACATATAAGGCACCCCTAAGGTAGGCCTTAGCTAGCCCTATGGGAAGGGTGCTGTGTAAGTAAAAGGCAGGGCATGTGCCTGGTTGTGTGGCCTGTCCTGGTAGTGATGAACAGCCTATATAGTTTCTCACTACTGTCAGTACTGTCTCTCTCATAGGATTGCATTGGAAATGCCCTAACAAATGGCTAAGCGGTATTGTCTAATCTATGAGATGTAGAGTAGGCTTCTTTGGTATGGTTGTAACGGTAGTGAGAAATGTGGCCCTCTTGTGTAGGTGGATTTTTTATTATCATTATTGAAATGCCACTTTTAGAAAGTGGGTTTTTCTCTGTGCTTATGACTCTGGTGTTTTGCAGTTTACCTCCAAGTCACATCTGTAGCACAGTGACAGCTGGGCTTTGTGCATACCTTTCAGATAGCCTGTTCACAGGGAGGGTGAAGGTGTTACAAGGGTGCATCTGCATATTGAATGGTCTTCCTGGGCTGGGAGAGAGAGAGGCGGGGCACATCGGCATTTGTAAAGGCTGTGCCCTGACCTCACACAAAGGACTCGTCTGCCCCTCACGGATGTCTGGAGTCAGTGCTGGAGGAGAAGGAATGGTTTCTTACCTGTAACTCCAGTTCTCTCGTAGGGGTATTTCCATGATAGTCATAAGCACTGAATAGTTCAGCACGCCTGCAGGGACCCCGGAGCACTGTTCTGTAGTGTATTCTTAAGTGTAGATATTTGCCTTTCTTGAAAAAAGGCCTGTTAAGTCACTTAAGAATATCAATGTGCAGCCTATGTGAAAAGGCTACAAAGGCCAAATTGTTCATTCTTTTGGTTGGTAAGAAAGGAAGCTGTAGTACAGATATACCTTTAAGAACGTATTTATTCTATAAATGTAGTAAAAAACATGTTCTCTAACTTTATTTACAACTTCAAATGAGGATGAAAAACACTGCAGGGCAGTGTAGCCCATAGGCTGCCATTATACAGAATGTAAATAGAGCTGTGCCTTTAAGAAAATAAAGTCTCCCTGTATCCCATCATGCACAGCAAAAGGCAGTTGCCTCAGTTCTTTTTGTAGGCTTGTAATATGACATGAAGAAACCTGAATATCCCTTTAATTAACAATATTGTTATTATTATTGTGGCTATCCTTATGTTAACTCCACCGGGGAGGAGGGAGGGTTGCTTATGACTATCATGGAAATACCCCTACGAGAAAACTGGAGTTACAGGTAAGAAACCATTCCTTCTCTCGTAGGGGATTTCCATGTATAGTCATAAGCACTGAATAGATTAGCAAGCCCATCCCAATAACCGCGGTGTAGTAGACAGAACAATACCGGAACAATAAATTACGCAAATAGATTCTTAAGAGAGGCCTGTCCAACCTGAGCATCTGTCCTAGCATCTGAATCAAGGCAGTAATGCTTAGTAAAGGTGTGGACAGATTTCCAGGTAGCCGCTTTGCATATTTCTGCCAAAGGAATGTTTCTCATCAAAGCAACAGCTGCTGCCTTCCCCCTAGTAGAATGGGCTTTTGGTCTGCCATCGAGGGATTTATTTGCTGACTGATAACAGAATACGATACAAGAAACAATCAACCTGGATAAGGATTGTTTGGAGGTGGCTAAACCTGTTCTAACTGGGCCATAGTTAATAAACAGCTGCTGTGATTTGCGCAAAGATTTTGTTCTATCCAAGTATAATTTTAAAACCCTTTTAACATCGAGAGAATGTAGGGTTCTCTCAGCAGGAGTAGACGGATTTTGGAAGAAAGTCTGTAATGAGATGGTCTGGTTTACGTGAAAGTCTGAAATGACTTTAGGTAGAAATTTTGGATGGGTTCTCAATACTACTTTTGAGTAATGAAAAACCGTATAAGGTTCTTGAGCACAAAGGGCCTGGATCTCACTGACCCTGCGAGCTGAAGTGACTGCAACCAGAAAAGCAGTTTTCCATGTAAGATGCTGGAGTGATGCTTTGTGTATTGGTTCAAAAGGATGCAGCATCAGACGTGAGAGGACAATATTCAGCTCCCACGGAGGAGATGGACGTCTAATGGGAGGAAAGACCTTTTTCAAACCTTCTAGGAAATCTTTTATGACTGGAATTTTAAAGAAAGAGGATTGGGAAGGACTCTTCCTATATGCCGTTAGAGCTACCAGGTGAACTTTTATTGATGACAACTGTAAACCAGACTTCGCCAGGTTTAACAAATATGGAAGAATAGCTTCTTCTCCGCATGTTATTGGGTCGACGTTCTTGTCCAAGCACCACATGCAGAACCGTTTCCATTTGAAGGCACAGGCTGTTCTTGTGGAAGGGCGCTTTGCCTCCCTTAGAATCTCCATGCAGTCCTGAGGTAGATTCAGGTGACCATATTGTACTAACTCAGGAGCCATGCTGCCAAATTCAACGATGAGAGGTTGGGATGTGTTATCTGGCCTCGAAATTTCGTGAGAAGGTCAGGACGGTAAGATAATCTGATGTGTGGTTTGAGTGACCGGTGAAGGAGGTCTGGAAACCACCACTGGCGTGGCCATTCTGGAGCAATGAGAATCATCTTGGTGTGAGAGTTGGACAGTTTGAGGAGGACTGTTGGTATCAGGGGAAGCGGTGGAAAGGCGTAAAGAAATGCTCCTGACCAGTTTATCCACAGGGCATTCCCCAATGTTCCTGGATGGTAGTATCTGGAGGCTAAGCTTTGGCATTTTTTGTTTTCTGGGGTTGCGAATAGGTCTATAGAAGGGGTACCCCCACATGGAAAAAATGGAGCGGACGTCGTCGTCGTGCAAAACCCACTCGTGGTTTTCATCCATTGCTCGGCTGAGGGCATCCGCTTGGACATTCTGTATGCCCGGAAGGTGAGTTGCCACTAGCGATAGATTCCTGCCTAGAAGCCAGTGCCAAATTGTTTGGGCTTCTGTCGACAGATTCCTGGATCTGGTACCCCCTTGTTTGTTTAAGTAATACATGGTGGCCATGTTGTCTGTCTGGAGAAGCAGAGTTTTCGCCTTCAGTGCGGGGAGGAAGGCCTTGAGTGCAAGATGGACTGCGTGAAGTTCTAAAAGATTGATGTGATACAGTTGCTCTCTCTGTGACCACGTGCCTTGTATTTGGAGGTGATCCATACGAGCTCCCCATCCGAGCAGCGATGCATCCGTGACTATGGTTTGAGATGGAGGCTGTTGGTGGAATGGCATCCCCTTCAGAAGACTGTTCGGAGAACACCACCACTTGAGAGATCGAATGGCATGGGGGGAAAGCAGGATGCTGTTCTCCCAATCGTCCACTAGTTGACACCATTGATCGTCTAGACATTCCTGTAAGGGTCTCATATGGAGGCGAGCATTGGGAATGAGGTAGATGCAAGACACCATCGAGCCCAGAAGAGAGGATATCGCTCTTGCAGTGGTCTGAGGCATTTTCTCGATTTCTGGCACTTGGAGGATTGATAATCGTCGTTCCTCCGAAGGAAACACCTTTCCTTGAGTGGTGTCTATGATGGCGCCTAAGTAATGCAACCTCTGAACAGGTGTTGCTGTGGATTTGGAGAGGTTGACCTGAAGGCCCAGTCTCTGGAGTAGCTGGTGAGTCCAGTTGAAATGCTGTTGAGCCTCTAGGTATGTGGATGCTTTTATGAGCCAATCGTCTAGATAGGGGTAGACGAATATCCGATGTTTCCTTAAATGGGCTGCCACCACCGCCATGCATTTGGAAAACGTTCTCGGTGCTGATTTGAGGCCGAAAGGTAGCACTGTAAATTGGTAATGACTTTTTCCAACGAGGAATCTCAAAAACTACCGATGCTTTTTGATCACAGGAATGTGAAAGTAAGCGTTGCGGAGATCTATTGCACAGAGCCAATCGCCTTGACGAAGTTGGGGGTAGATTTGGTGTAAGGATAGCATCCTGAATTTCTCTCTGCGAATCCATTTGTTGGCTACCCTTAAATCTAGAATGGGACGGAACTCGTGTTTGTCTTTCTTCGGTACCAGAAAGTACCTCGAATAGATTCCCTTTCCCTGCTGGTTGATAGGGACAGGTTCTATCGCCTTCTTTTGTAATAGGGTTGTTACTTCCGCTTTGAGAGCGTCGAGATGGTGATTCACCGGTTTGGGTGGACTAGAAGGCGGGGGGCTTATGAACCTGAGACAATAGCCATTAAGCACAATATTCAACACCCAGGCGTCTGACGTTATGTGTTGCCACTCTTCCAGATGACTTGAGATACTTCCCCTTACAGGAGTCGGTAACGGAGGAGGGGGAAGCGACGATTCAGGGCTTAGACGCTGATGCCTGACGAGCTGTCTGGGCAGTTTGTGGTGTAGAGCGACCCCTTGTTTGCTTTCGTTGGGTCGAAAAGGTTCTCTGATGTTGTTGTTGCTGGGATCTTGAAGGCATCCACTGTGGTGTTTGAAATCTTTGAGTAAAGAGTCTACGATGGTAGGGACGGAATGTTTTCCGTTGCTCTCTTGGTCTCTCGATGCCCACCGCTTTTAGTGTGTCCGGTTCCGTTTTCATCCTCGACATTTCGTAATCAGCATGAGAACCAAACAAAGTGGAACCTGAGAAGGGCACATTTTTTATCCTCTGTTGCGCCTCCGGCTTAAGTGAAGTAAGGCGTAGCCAGGCATGTCTTCTCAAAGAAATTCCATGAGAATAATTATGTGCGGATAACACAGAGGAGTCTGCAGCCGCGCTTATCACTTGATTGGAGACCATGGCACCTTCACTTACGATCTCCAAAAAATCCTCCTTTTTCTCCTTAGGGAGGTGTTCCGCAAATTGCAGCACAGAGTCCCAAAGGGCACGATCATACCTGCCTAACAGGGCAGTAGCACTAGCCGCTTTCATAGTGATGGCTGAGGTGGAGCAAACTTTGCGGCGTCAATTTTTCTACTCTCCTTGTCCGGTGGCGAAGAAGACGACGGAGACGTAGAATGTAATTTCTTAGCAGCCACGATCACCACCGAATCGGGCACTGGATCCGCCCTCAGAAACAAAGGGTCCTGCTCCGGAGGACGATGTTTCTTTATAAGCCTGGAAGGAGCAGTTTTAGCTGTGGACGGTGTTAAAACTATGTCCATTGCCGGTTCAAGTAGTCCTGGGACCAGCGGTAGTAATGGCCTAGAAGCAGAACGCTGGTGCAGTGTCTCAAAAATGACAGAGGATGTTGGATAGGGTACTGCCATAGGGATGTTCAACTTAGTAGCACTGCGAATTAGGACCTCTTGAAAGGTGTTTATATCGTCTATGGGAGAAACTCTCGGAGACGGGGAGTCAGATAAAGTTGGAGAGTAATCCCTTGTGGATGAGGAGGAATGTCTATGGTGGGAACGAGGAGACCTGCAAACTGAGTCATGCTGATGATGATGTCGAGATGAGGAAGAGCGTCTCGAAGAATGCCGAGAATATCTTGTGTATTCTGCAGGAGTAACTGGAGGGGACTCTGAAAGAGGTACCGGCGGAGGAGCTGTAGGTGCCAGAGGTGTCTGTGGTAGAGGCAATGGTTGAGGAGAAGGTTGAGGCGAAGGTGGTAAAAGAATGAGAGAGGCCGAGGATTCTGAGGTGGTATATACCCTCCTTGGTCTCTTTGAGTGCCTCCTCGACGGCGACACGCTTCTCGACGTCGAAGTACGACGCCGACGAGTACCTCTCGGCGTTGACTCCTCTCGCTGTTGAGAGCTCCTCGACGGCTATCTCCATCGACGTCGATGGGATGACGGCGATCGTCTCAGACGACGAGTACTGTCCACCGATGTCGATCTTCCCCTTTGCGTCAACGGTGACATGGACCGGGAACTTCGACGTCGAGTGTCTACGCCGTCTTGACGGCGATAAGGCTGTCGACGTCAAACGATGTCTCTTTCTCGACGGTGAGCCGGTCCTCGACGGCAAGCATGTCTGTGCTGTTCCTGGTCTCGACGTCGATGCTCTCGACGTCGTCGGGGACCTATGATGTTTGTGAGCAGATCTGGCAGCTGCTCCAGAGGACACAGTGAGAGCCCTGGTAGAAGACTGACCTTCTCCTCGCTCTGTAGCCGATTGTACTCTTCGTCTCCTGTCCTCTTTTGCCTGAAGACGGATTTTCTCCCTGTCACGAAGAGTTCTCCTGGAGAAGGTTTTACAAATGTCATAGGCATCAGGTTTATGACTTGACGGTAGGCAAATAATACAGACTTGATGTGGGTCTGTTTTGGCCTTTTTCCTGCCACAGCTAGGGCACTTATCAAAAAGAGAAGGCATTCTGGTGGCAAAAAAACAAGTTTCTGTCAGAATTTGACAGGAAAAGCTAGGAAATGTTCACTCTAGATGAAAAACGTCGAGTGAAAGTGAAATCCAAAGGATTTAGTTAAGTTTTAGTAAAAAAAAAGCTGTGAAAGGTAGAGCTCAATGCTTCAGGGTCCTGTCAGAAGGAGCCGGAAAAAAGAACTGAGGCAACTGCCTTTTGCTGTGCATGATGGGATACAGGAAGACTTTCTTTTCTTAAAGGCACAGCTCTATTTACATTCTGTATAATGGCAGCCTATGGGCTACACTGCCCTGCATTGTTTTTCATCCTCATTTGAAGTTGTAAATAAAGTTAGAGAACATGTTTTTTACTACATTTATAGAATAAATACGTTCTTAAACGTATATCTGTACTACAGCTTCCTTTCTTAACAACCAAAAGAATGAACAATTTGGCCTTTGTAGCCTTTTCACATAGGCTGCACATTGATATTCTTAAGTGACTTAACAGGCCTTTTTTCAAAGGGCAAATATCTACACTTAAGAATACACTACAGAACAGTGCTCCGGGGTCCCCGCAGGCGTGCAGAACTATTCAATGCTTATGACTATCATGGAAATCCCCTACAAGAGAAAGGGGAAACTCCTGGAACTGGCAAGTACTAGTTGGAACCCATTCTTCCCCTTTTGTGGAGGCTGCGGAAAATTAGTATATGTACAGGGGGTCTTTCCTCCCCTCTGCCGTTGTGATGCACTGTGACCTGCTAGGTCACAGAGAAGGACTGCCACTGTTTACTCTGTTCCCTTGTGCTGGCCTGATTGCTGGGTCCAGCAGCCCTGTGGTGCTCCACTAGCTTCTTTTTTTTTCCATCTCAGCGCGAGGAGAGCGCAGTATTTTTCTTCCCTGCGCTTCACTTGTCCTCCTAGGCACCAGAACCTTCCTTGTGGCACCGCAGTTGTGCCCCCTCTCCCCCCCTGATGCAGAGAAAGCAGAGAAGAGCCTGTCGGCAGCCTCTCATGGAGCACAAGTAGAGCACTTATCAGACGGTGTCCACGGGGTACATGTCGGCACCTGCTTTGGTGCTTTCACTGCTGCGGCCTCGAGAGTTCTTCCCACTGGGTCTCCATCAAGCCATCACTGCCCACAGGACCAGAGGAGTGTGGTGGCCAAACCCAGTGGGCCTCAAAAGAGATAAAGCTGGAGCTGGGACGGAGAGAGTCCCGGAGTGGGTCGCCCGTGAGTGGGAGCTGTTCCGATGCCGGCCAACGACTTTCTGCCATCAGGCCACACTTGCGGCCTGAACCCCGCCGGCCCTAATTTCAGTTCCCCGCTGGGCCGGCGGGTGAAAAAACACTGTTTCCACCCGCCGGCCCAGTGGGGAACAGGGCCTTAACATTGCAGCCAGCTCCTAATGGACCTGGCGGCAATGTGGCGGTGCAGCAGCACCAGTCGCGCATTCCACTGCCCGCAATTCGGGCAGTGGAATGCACGATGGGGCTTTGCATGGGGAGCTCTGCACTGCCCATGCCCCCTCCCCCCCCCCCCAAAGTCACCCATTACGCCAGCCTTTCCATGGTGGTGTAAACCGCCATGGACAGGCAGGCAGATGGGGACTCGTAATCCCAGGGCAGCTCCGCCCAGGTGGATTACAACCGCCGGGACTGCCAGGCAGCAGGCAGCCTAACAATGTCGGTGGGGGGACCGTGGTGGCTCCGCCACTGTCATAATGTGACAGTCTGGTGACCGCCAGTGGCATAATGACCCACTTGGTCTTGGTATTCCTGAAATGGTTATTCTGGCATGGGCATTTTTCCTGACATGTGCCAGATGGGAATGTTTCATTTTATGTGCCCCCGTGCTGGTGATATGGTTTTATGACTTATGCCATTGGGAAAGGTTTCTCTCCTATGTACATTCATGATGATGTCTGGGTATTCATGATAAGGTGTTTATTACCATGTGCGCTTTTGGTAATATTGACAACCCGAATACTGCTTGTGTTGGAGAATACCAGTAACCTATATGTTTACCTAACTACTGCCTATTTTTGCAGAGCACCTGCAACCTGTGTGATGTTCTGACAACTGCTTGTGTAGCAGGGTATTACTGATACACGTTGTGTTTGGTTTAATGATGTTTTATGCAATACAGTTTATTTCTGTATACCTGGGTGTTGTGTTTTCTGTGTGGTGTATTTATTGTGTCACGTGTGTTGTGTGTGTTGTGCAATTGCTTTAAATATTGGCCTTGGGATTAGCCGGACTGCTTGTGCCAAGCTACCAAGGGGGTGAGCAGGGGTTATCTTGGGTTTGTAACTCCCACGCCCTGACTGGAGTGGTGGGTTCTGCCTGGCTTAGGTGCATACCCTAGCCAATCAGAAACCCTAACACTCTACCTTCTAAAACTGTGCTTAGTGAGGATTAGTTTCTTACCTGTAACTCAAGTTCTCACATAGTGGAATTTCCATTATAGTCATAAGCACTGAATAGACCTGCCCACATGCGGGGATGCCGGGGCACTTTTTCACAACCTATCTTTTTAAGTGTAGATGCTTGCCTTGATTCAGGAAGGCCTTCATAGTAACTTAAGAAAATAAATATGAAGCCTATACGATTAGGCTACATTGGCCCAATTCTTCACCTTGTACTTAACAAATGGGCAAGGAGAATTAAATATGTATATCATTTCATGATGTTTTATTACAACAGCATAAATCTTTCACAAACCCTTTTTTGATAGAGCATAGAGATGAAAAAGAGCAGGACAGTATAGCCCCGTAGGCTGTCATTTTACGACTTAAAGAGGCTATGCCTTTAAGAACCCAGGGACCACCAGTATCCCATCATGCTGAGCATGTGGTAGTTGCTTCAGTCCTTTTTGAGGCGGTGCGTGATGTATAGTTCCACTGATTACTTCTGTCCACTCCACGGGGGGGTATAGGGTTGCTTATGACTATAATGGACATTCCCCTACGAGGGAAATGGAGTTACAGGTAAGAAACTATTACTTCTCTCATGGGGGATTTCCATTTACAGTCATAAGCGCTGAATAGAGTAGCAAGTCCATCCCTACTTAAAGCGGTGGAGAAGACAGAGAGAGAACTAAGACAGAGTTTTAAGTGAATAGATTTCTGAGGGAGGCCTGTCCTACTTGAGTGTCTGCTCTAGCATCAGAGGCCAGGCAGCAATGCTTGGTATATGAACAGACAGATCTCCATGTAGCTGCTTTGCAAATAACTGGTATCTGGATATTACTCACTAATGGAGCTGTAGCTGCTTTAGTCCTAGCTGATACTGTCTTGTTAGCTTTTTGATAGCACAAAAGGATGCAGGAAACTATCCATCGGGAGATGGATTGTTTGGAAGTGCCTAAACCCGTACAGACCGGGCCATAGTTGATAAACAATTGGTTCGATCTGCGGATGTCTCCTGTCTTATTGAGATACAATTTCAAAACTCTCCTCACATCCAGGGAATAAAGAGTTCTTTCAGCTGGAGTAGAGGGATTCTGAAAGAATGCCGGAAATTATATGGTCTGATTAACATGGAAATCCAAAATAAGGAATTTCAGGCGAGTTCTCATAACCACTTTGTTACAGTGGAAGACTGTGTATGGTTTGTGAGAACAAAACGCTTTGATCTCGCTAACTCTGTGAGCTGAAGTTATTGCTACAAGGAAAGCTGCATTCCAAGAAAGGTGTTACAGGGAGGCTTTGTCAATAGGCTCAAAAGGATCCTGCTTAAGACGAGAGAGTACAATATTAAGCTCCCAGGGATGTGAAGGACGCCTCATGGAAGGGAAAACCTCCAATACTTCTAGAAAATCCTTTATGACAGGGATTTTGAAAAAAGGGGTTTGTGAAAGACATTTTCTGTAGGCAGTAACGGCTGCCAGGTGAACCTTTTATAGAAGAGAATTGCAAGCCAGATGGAGTAAATATGGAAGAATGTTATCTGCCTGGCAAGACGTGGGGGAGATTAGGGTGGACCATCTGGCCTCCCAACTTCGTTAGCAGCTCTGATCTGCATGGCAGCATGAGGTGTGGACGGACGGACCAGCAAAGGAGGTCCATGAACCACTACTGACGTAGCCACTCCAGAGCTATTAGGATCATATTGGCTTGAGTGGGACAGCTTGATGAGGACCGATGGAATCAGGGGAAATGCTCAAATAAATCTTCCAGATCAGCTTATCCATAGGGCATTCTGTAGTGTCCATGGCTGGAAGTAACTTGAAGCAAAGCTTTGGCGTTTTTTGTTTTCTGCAGTGGCAAACAAGTCAATGGTTGGGGAGCCCGACCCAAAGTTTAAAGATGTTTTGTACAACTTCGTCCAGTAAGGCCCACTCGTGTTTTTCTTGTGGAAACCTGCTGAGAGGGTCTGTCTGACCATTTTGCACACCTGAAAGGCGAGTTGCAGTGACCGTTGGGTCCCTGGCTATGAGCCATTTCCAGACTGCTTGGGCCTCATGTGCCAGGGGCCTGGACCTCATCGCTCCCTGCTTGTTGACGTAGTACATGGTGGCTGTATTGTCCGTCTGAACAAGCAGGGAGTGGGATCTAAATGGCGAGTGAAACGTTTTCAGCGCTAGAGGAACCATGTGAAACTCTAAGAGATTGATATATGTTGTCTCTTTCTCTGACCACTTGCCCTAGATTTGGAGGTGATCCATGTGGGCTCCCCATCCCAGCAGTGAGGAATCCACCACTATTGTTTGAGGAGGAACCTCCTGATGAAACGGCATTCCTCAAAGTAGATTTGTTGGACAACACCAGCATTTCAGAGACCACTTCGCATGACCTGTCTTCCCGTTTGTCTGTCAGTTGGTCCCACTGGTCCTCTAGAGATTCTTGCAGGGGTCACAGGTGGAGACAGGCATTCAGTGTGAGGAAGATGCAGGAGGCCATTGAGCAAAGGAGAGAGGATACTGTTCTCATCGTTGGACAGGAAGCTATCACGAGAGAGTGAAACTTCTGAAGGATCTATAAGCGTCTCTCATCTGAAGGGCATATTCTTGTCTATATTGTGTCAATGGAGGCTCCCAGATAATGTAAGGTTTGAACAGGGACAGACGTTGACTTGGCATGGTTGACATAAAGGCCTAACTTTGAAGGAGACTGCAAGTACAGTTGTAGTGCAGCTGAGCTTCCTGACATGTTGATGCATTGATTAGCCAATTGTCTAGGTATGGGTAGACAAATATTTTGTGCTTCGAGAGATGGGCAGCCACCAGTGCCATGCACTTTAAGAATTTTCTGGGTGCTGACTTGAGACCAAATGGAACTACTTGGTACCGATATTGATCTTGCCCCACTATGAAGCTCAAGAACTTTCAATCTTTTCTGGTGATTGGAATATGAAAGTAAGCGTTTTGAAGATCAGTGGAACAGAGAAAACCCCCCCAGTCGAATTGGGGATAGATTTGGTGTAATGACAGAATCCGGAACTTTTCTCACCAATATCAACTTGTTGACTGTTTTGAGGTCAACTATGGGTCTGAAGTTGTTCTTGTCTCTTTTTCAGCAGATTTTCTCTGAAATAAATACCTGTCCCTTGCTGTTGGTGAGGAACTGGTTCCACTGCCTGCTTTTAAAGGAGGATGTTGACTTCTGACCTTAACAACGGAAGTTGGAAGCTGGACAGTTTCAGAGGGGTGGACAGTGGAGTACTTGTGAACCTGAGAGAATATCCATTCTGTACAATATTAAAAACCCAGGAATCTTTTGTTATGTTTTGCCACTCTGCCACATAGTGAGAAATGCTTCCCCCCCCAACGGAGTGGGTAACAGAAGAGAGGAAAGCAATAATTCTGGGTTTTGATTCGGACGGTTGCTTGCCTCCTTGAGTAGGCTCCTGGGCGGATCTACCTCTAGTCTGCTTCCTCTGGCATGTTTGGTAAGGTAGTTGGAGTGCTATTCAGCACCTTGTTGGTGTCCTTGATACCACTGGGGGGTGAGGTTTGAATCCTCTGAATAGAAACAGCATTGATAGGGATCAAAAGATTTTCTTTCCTCTCTGGATCTCTAAGTCAATTGCTTTCAGAGTCTCCCTTTCTGCTTTCATTTGTGCCATCTTATCATTGGTGTGGCTACCGAATAGAATAGTACCGGCGAATGGGAGATTTAAAATTCTCTGTTGTGATTCTGGCTTGAGGGATGTAAGGTGAACCCAAGAGTGTCTTCAGAGAGCGACGCCATGGCAGTAATCATGTGCCGCTAGTAGAGAAGAGTCTGCTGCAGCACTAACAACTTGATTAGATACCATTAATACTTCATTTAGAATTTCCATGAAGTTCCCTCTTCTCTCTAGGGAGATGTTCTGCAAACTGGTGCATGGATTCCCCCAGTACCCTGTCGTATCTGCCTAGAAGAGCAGTGGCGCTGACTGCTATAATGGTTGCTGTTGCCATATTGCACAATTTACAACCCACAGAGTTTAACTTCTGATTCTCCTTATTGGGAGGCACTGTAGAAGTGAGAGTAGTGGCATGTTGCTTCTTTGCTGCTACTACAATCACTGAGTCTGATGTCGGTTCTGCTCAGGAGGGCAATATTTCTTATGAAGCCTGGATGGAGCGGACTTAACTGAGGCTGGTGTCGGGAAGAGGTTCATAACAGGTTTAAGGGGACCTGGCACTAGAGACAGCGAAGGCCTTGATGCTGACCTGTGTTGTAGAGTCTCAAAAATGACTGATGTTGTTGGTGTTGGAGTCGACATAGGAATGTTAAGTTTCGCCACTCCCTTCACCAGGACCTCTTGAAATGTTTGACATCATCCACCGGTGATATGTGTGGAGGTGGAGAGTCTGAAAGCATTGCAGTGTATCATCCAGTAAAAGTGGAAGACATGTTCATATGATGTCTTGACCGACAGTTTCGTGGAGAATGAGGATGATGATGATGATGGCAGGAGCGCCTGGAAGAGGCAGAAGAGTGCCTTTGGCTGTGACGATGGCGCATAGAATGATGGCGCGATCTGGACTGAGATCTGGGTCTTAAGAGTGACTGAGGGGGTGATGGAGGAGTCTGAGAAGGTGGAGGAGGCAGAGGAGAAGATGGTGCTGGTGGTGGAGAACATGGTTGGATTTCCTCAAGAAGGAGAGTATGTTCAGGAGTACTCTGAATCTGGGGAGGAGTAGATACAGATTCTCTTCTTTCTTGTCTCCTGTAGCCTAGACGACGTCAAAAGAGTTCTCAACGTTGTCCGTTCTCGAAGCAATCGACCATTGCCGCTCAACATCGGAGTGTGCCTTTGACAGCGATCTTCGACGGTGCCTCTATGTCGATCTGGATCTCGGCAGTGACTGTCTTGATGGCCTCGTGGTTGATGGGCTCCTCGACGTTGAACGAGGTCTGTCGGTCAATAGTGTTGTTATCAACGTCGATACTCCTTGCCTCGACACTGATCTGCAGCGCTTCCTGGATGTCAAACCATGGATAGATGGCTAATAGGTAGGCGCTGTACCTCTCCTTGTTGTCGACGCTCTCAACGCTGACCGGGACTAATGGCATTTTTCTGCAATTTTCTTCCTGCCACTCCCTCGAGAGTCAGACGACTGAGCCCTGGAAGAGGACTATCCCTCTCCGCGTCCTGAGATACCACCTTCAGACTGTGTCTGTTGTCTTCTGCAGCATGGAGGTGAATCTTTGCTCTGTCTTTCATGGTGCGCTTTGAAAAGTTCCTGCAGAAACAGCATGATTCAGGAACATGACTGAAGGCAAATAATACACACCTCATGAGGGTCTGTTTTAGCCTTTTTTCTCCCACGCGCTGGGCATTTGTCAAAGAGAGAAGACATTTCTCATTGAAAATACCTACATTTTCTGTCAGAAAATGACAGAAAAAAAAATCAGGGATAGATAAAAACTGTCAAATTAAATAGTTGTTCACAAGTTTTAGTTTCACTTTTTGAGGACAAAAAGCCCAAACTGACTGAGCTCAATGCTCTAGGGTCCTTGCAGCAGGAGCTGGAAAAAAGAATTAAAATAACGGCCACCTGCTCGGCATGATGGGATACTGGTCGTCTCTGTGTTCTTAAAGGTATAGCCTCTATTTTTAACTCATAATGACAGCCTATGGGGCTACACTGTCATACTCTATCAAAAAAGGGATTGTGAAAGAGATTTATGCTGTTGTATTAAAACATCATGAAATTATACACAAATATAATTCTCTTTGCCCCTTTTTTAAGTACAAGATGAAGAATTGGGCAATTGTAGCCTAGTCCTATAAGCTGAATATTTTTTTCTTTCTTAAGTGACTCTGCAAGCCTTCCTGAAGAAAGAAACATCTACACTTGAGAAGATATATTGTGAAAAGTGGTCAAGAGTCCCCACACGTGGGCGGGGCTATTCAGGGCTTATGACTATAATGGGAATCCCCTCCAAAAGAAGTGAAAAAAAAACCACAAAGGGACTATTACACAGTTCTTGGTGGGTAGAGCTTTACAAATGCAACAACTTTACAAGTGTACTGAAAACACAATGTTACTCATCAAAAACGAATGCACAACATAACTTACAATAATGCCTTAATTACAACAAATAGAAACGCACCCACGAGAAAAATAACAAGATAACAATGTTGATTACAAAAAAAAGTAGTTCCTATAGTAACACACAAGAAGACATTCACTAGATTGCATTCTTAGCTGAATATTTTCTTCTTTCTTAAGTGACTCTGCAAGCCTTCCTGCAGAAAGAAACATCTACACTTGAGAAGATATATTGTGAAAAGTGGTCAAGAGTCCCCACACGTGGGCGGGGCTATTCAGGGCTTATGACTATAATGGGAATCCCCTCCAAAAGAAGTGAAAAAAAAAACACAAAGGGACTATTACACAGTTCTTGGTGGGTAGAGCTTTACAAATGCAACAACTTTACAAGTGTACTGAAAACACAATGTTACTCATCAAAAACGAATGCACAACATAACTTACAATAATGCCTTAATTACAACAAATAGAAACGCACCCACGAGAAAAATAACAAGATAACAATGTTGATTACAAAAAAAAGTAGTTCCTATAGTAACACACAAGAAGACATTCACTAGATTGCATTCTTAGCGTTTTTTTTAAGTGCAGGAGAAAAGCCACTTCAAAGAACTAATCACACAGAAACAGGAAATACAACTGCCAATCTGATTACAGTCAATGAGAACAAAGAGCATACTTCTTCTCAAGTGTATACTACCAAGGGCTGATCCACTTTTTGATCTATAAGAAAATTAATAAATGGCAAAGGAAGACTAAAAAGCCCCTTACTATGTGTACATGTATAACAATGTAAGTTTTTAAAAACATGAGTCTACAAAAGCCAAAGCAGTCTCTAGGCCACACCTAAAAATGCTAACAGATCTGGATATCTTCCTCCAGTTTTATGAGGGGTATTATATTACGGAACAATGTACATTAGTACTTGCAAAGGTCAGAACCCCAGACAGGCCAAGAATATTGTGAACAAAATCATTGGTGATATGTGTTGGAAAATTGTCCTTTCTACAGGGTCACCCTCAATTTTTGGCCTTTTTGCTGAACCATTGTTTTGCTGGCTATAGAACTCTGTGCATGGTTCCCCTAGCCAGTGGTTAAGTGCCTGTTACTCCTTTTTCAACATGGTAAAAATGGTATACTCCAGACTGGCATATTTCACTTACCTATAAGGTATTCAGGTGTACCCAGGTCCTGTAAGTTAAATGTCACAAATGGAAAGCATTACCCATTGTGCCATCCACTCCGGTGACAATGTAAACATGCCTGTAGGCCTGCAGGCAGAAGCCTGTTTGTCCATGTTTTAAATGTAAATTAGACTTGCCAAGTAACTACTTTTGACAGGCTGAAGCCTTTCTATTAAATATGTATGTCACCCTAATTAGGCCTTATTATCCATAAAGGCAGGGTGCATGATATTTCAAAGTAGTAAATGTAAAGGTACATGGTAAGCATGTCCTTACAGTGACTAGCACCTCAAAGCTATTTTCACTGTAGCAGGGTTGGCCACGCTATAAGGAAGTATTGAGATATAACATTGTTTATTATATGTTATCTCACATAGAAAATGGCAAGAAAAATATCTCAAGGACTCTTTTTAATAGGTAAACAAAATCCAATTTAATAGTAAAGTTGAATTGTTTCTAACAATCACAGAAAAGGTACTTCAGAAAAGTTACTTTCTGCCCGCCAAATGCCTCTTGAGACCTTTCTGTAAGGATTCAACTGTCACCTGGCAGCTTGATTGCTCCCATGTGGCAAGGTGTGAACTGCTCCCAGGGCAGGGATTATGGGCCTTGGGTATTGGGAAGAGTTGCCTTACCCTTCATCAGACCCTTGGTGCACTTCAAAGGGGTCTTCTCTGTCAAAGGCAGATGTAGATCACACCTAGGCCTGCCTTCCCTTTTCTCCTTCTAGTCAACCCGAGTTGGAGAGAGAGCTGCCACACTGCATGTTTAGAGTGAACACTGGGGTGGGGCTGTGAGCATCCTCCTTGACACCAGAATGTCAACTCCTGCTGGAATGAACATTTCTTACTTGAACATCCTGCTTGACATGTCTGCTGAGGTTTTTCATGGAACATTTGGGGCGCAACTGAAAGAAACTGAATGGCAAAACACTTTGGGGGTAATTAGGACTTCAGCGGACGGAAAAGCCCAGTGCGGCTGCCTTCCCACAGGCCCCACTAAGAGTTTCCAGCTGGCCCAGCGGGAAATGCCCAACAGCATTGTCTCCGGCTCCGGCAATGCTGTTGTGCGTAGGGTGCACCAGCACCCGTGGCAATGTTTTGCAAAGCAGACAGTGAAAATTGCAACAAGGCTGGCCAGGGGGGCCTCCTACACTGCCCATGCCAACTGCATGGGCAGTGCAGCCCCCCTGAGGCTCCCTGCACTCTGTCTCTGCCAGCCTTTACATGGCAGTGCTACCGCCATGTAATCACCGGAGGTGAAGGGACTTGTGATCCCCAGGGCAGTCCTGCTGGCGGATTAGGACCTGTGGCGGTCCAACCGTGGCGCAACTGGCATGGTCGTAATGTGGCGGTTGGACCGCCACACTGTCAGTGGTCCGACTGGGTCATAATGAGGCCCATTGCATTTATTCGATGTATTTTTGCTGAAAGTTCAGCTTTGCTATTACTAGAATTTTGTCTGTGTGTGTTGAGGTAAAGGGACTGTATCAAACCCATATTTTGGTGCTGGATGACACCAGATTAGCACTCCCCATACTCATACCTCCAGCCCACATATCCCATATTTAGTGTAGCTGAAGACTTAGGCCATCTTGAGATTGCACAAAGTGGGTAGGGTTAGCCCCGGTAACCTTTACGACACTGGTTAGGTAATAACCAGGGGTCATTCCTACCCACTATCTTGTGCCAGGTATACATGTGGCAACTCTAGGCACCCACTCCAGAACACTCTTGGATCTGTGAAAGATCAGAAGAGGAATGAACCTGCGGTCGGAAACCTGAGACAATCCTAAAAAACTGGATCTACTCGCCCTCTTTTACCGAGGACAAAGAAGGGGACTCCAAGGTTCACAAGCTACTAGAGGCATTTTCCTGCAACTGTCCAGCTGACATGGTATGGACCCTGCTGTGGCCCGTGAGTTAAGTGCCTACCCTGAGGCCTGTGAGTTAAGTGCCTACCCTGAGGTATTAAGTGACTGTAGAAGTGTAACCCTGTGGTAAACTGGGACTTAAAGTAATAAGTCAGAAGTTAAGCACTTTGACTAGGATGAACCTAGTTAGTATATCGGATAGGTGCTCCATCGAGGTATGCGTCAAATTACATCTAGGTCCTCTTCTACCGGAGCCACTGACTATCACTGGCACCATGTGTTTCTTGGTACTATTTCTACTGAAGCATTAAAAAAACACATATCTCTGGTTCACTCTTAATGGATTTTTACCATTTCAGTGTAATGTTCCTTATTAAATGTTACTCTATGTTTCTAAGTTGTTTAGGGAGCTTTGGATTTTTATTGCTTTGCATCTCAACTATCTCTGTTTTAGTACTACTCAAATACTTTACACATTGTCTCTAAGTTAATTCTGTCTGCTCTGTGTCATAGCTACCAGGGGGTTCACATCAGGTTGATTTAATGACTTTCAGGGTTCACCCTGACAAATATTGTGATTATTAGCTGAGGTGGTTAATGACCACGCTCAACTAATAACCCACTTTCTTGCAATTAGTTGCCAGTCCCTCTCTCTCTCCCTAACTCTATGCCTATGGGTCCTAATTCCGACTGACTGCGGCTGTGCTATAGTAAATATCCTCAATTTCCTTCTCCTTCTCTTTTCCTGTTCTCTTCTCTTTCTATAACTACCCTTTTTGTCTTTTCTTTCTTTCAGCTCTTCTATTCCTTCCAGGTTTGTCACCTGCTGCCAGTTCTTCATTAACACTTCTGTACTATATTAAAAAGTGTAAATGTGCTATCCACAGGTAACTCTATTGATTGCATGTGTATATTAATATAGGTCAATGCTAAACATTGTGTGTATTTACATATGTCAATGGGTTGCACTTTTTCAGGATTACCTGCAGCTATTCTCATCATAATGATGTTCTGTGTTTGGTCCTGTAACGTAAAATCAGAAAGCTGGTTTTCCATAACTTCTGCAGAATCTCTGTACAATTGTTTGGCATTAAAGGATTAACAGATACTCTCAACAACTACTGTTAAGTGAATGAAATGACAATAAACCTAAAAAAACAAACAGTTATATCTGGAAAGAAAACAACAAAGCAATTAGAGTGGTATACCTAGCCAAAAACAATAAATACAAGTACTTGGAGGGGTTTGGCTAGATGATCGAAGAGGGCGTCTGCAACATCTTAGCACTCTAAACCCAACAATAACATTCTTAATCCTTGCTATCCAATCGCTTTTTGAAATTAAGTAAGAATCCTTCACTTGTGGCCATCTGTAAAAGTAATTAAAGCTACATTTATTCCCATCCCGGCATATAGCACTGAGGGATTCCCGTATAAATTCAGCACCTTTTTAGACAAGACTCAAAGTAAAATCACCCTCTCTATTTAACTTGCCCAAAATTCACCCGCAGCACAGATCAAGCTTTAATTGTGCCCAAATGAACAACAACTGGAGCAGAAAGCAGCTTTTCTCAAATATGCAAGCACATTAAGAATGGCAAAAAGTACGACAAAACCGAAGTCATTTATTGGAGGGAAGTTAAGCTTGCTCAACCTAAAAAGAATAATGCCTTGAATGCCAGTCTACAACTGGAAGAAGATGAGGACCTATGAAAGCAGCAGCAGTATCACACGCTCTGTTCAAAAAGATGATAGTGATAAAAGACATTTCCTTCGCCATGGATGAAAGTAAAGTCAATAAAAGTCACGAATGGCTTGTAATAAATTCGTATAGAGGTTACCAAATGCAGAGGTATTAGGCTGAATCTTTCAAAGCTTATTAAAAAATTAGACTATTGCAACTTCGTTTGGGACACTTCCTATACCTTGATTTCCTGCCTACATGGGCAGGGGCCTGCCCTGCAAGTTTGTTATTCTTTGGAATCATTGGTGCATTTTCTATCCATGTTTAACTGCGGAACGTTGACTCCTTCCACGTACCATTTTTATACATTATGGCATTCGTACATGCCACCGAGGCATTATTTACTGTTTGCGGGGAGAGTATCCCCATGTTGTTTCCTGATTAATTAAATACATAGCAATGGCAGAAAGCCTCCTAGCATGGGAATGAACAAATCGGAAGGATTTCCTCCCGTGCTATGTTGTCTGGCGAATTTCATCAATTTTATATTGTTTCAATCACTTAATAATTGAAGTCTTATGCACTGTTTACACACGTCCTCATGAAACAACTGCCCTTCAAGAACAGCAATTATATTATGCACCTTAGATATTTCAAGCACTTTATGTAACTTTTTAACTAGATTTACGAGTTACACTTTATGAAGTTGTCACTGATAAAGTATTGGATTGGCTGTATTATTGTTTATCGGTTTAATTAACTGAAATAAACGTTTTGACAGAACATTTATTTTTGGGAGCTCATTATGACATTTTTGTTCACTGAACAACTGACACCCAAGATAATCTTTACACATTACATTTTGTTTTCCTCTATTCTTTTTTTATTTATTAATAAAAACTTAAAGTTTAGCTGCTGCTAAGTACATAAGGCACAACCTCCACTGTGTACAAAATAATCATGTAACACTTCCTCAAGACTACAATGATCAAATTCATTTAGGAAACTTTCAACACAAAAAATCACACCTAAATAAGTGACCAAAATGTTCTCGTCAGATCAAAGGTGTTATAATTGGGATTTTTTCTCTTTTATCATTATATTCTCGAGGATTGCCGAACCTGGAATGTGCATGTAGTAACAATTTCTGTAAGGTTCTATGTGGGTTAAATTCTGTTTTGGTTGCTGTCCAGTCCGATTTTAATGCTTAACGAGGTGTTTGTTCATTCCTTGATCATCACAAAATGACTGAGTTCGTGGTGGTCCACTGGAGTGAACATAAAGCAAGGTTTTATAAACACCTCCTACTTTATACACCACCTCCTACAAGTGAAAGGGTCTCAAGAGCTCGCAGAAGGTCTTATCACAAGCACATCTTGAAAAGCTTCATCTTTTTACCAACTAACAATTAGACATGGTGGAATTATGTAGGACTGCACTAAATATGGACTAAATGAAACACATACAGTTCTCATTTGAGATCTTCCTAAATGTAAGATGAATGCCATTAGTCATAGAAATATCGGTGAAGAATACAATTAGGAAATCAATCAAAAACCTGGTTAATTATGTGGTAGTATAACAATTATTGAAGTGAAAAAGGACTGCCAAACATTTGGTGAATCAAAACCTCAAGCCAAATTTCCATTCTTCATTATTCTGCACTCTCTCATGAAATGAAGCTGTTTAACGAATTAATTGTTTGCTTTGATCTACTTTTATGCCGACATTGTGCAATTTAATCTTTATATTTAACTTTACACTCAGAATGCACTGCTGGGTAGTACCAACAGTATTCATCAACTAATCTTTTTGAGAGCAAGCCCTAACATACCCACCTCCATGCCCAACATCAAAGACATTCCAAACTCAGTACCCAAAAGAACAAGCCACCACGTTACGCCTTCCAAGCAGTGCACATATACTAGCGGTCCATATACCTTATGATAATACAGTGCAGCTGGAAACTGCACTCTTGTTTCAGTATTATTGAAGCTTGTTCAGGACAGACATAGATTTAATAAGCTATTAACTGCAGTGCTCCACAGAGGTCTCTATAAAGCGCAGTTTCTATAACATATCGAACTTACATAGGAGGTCCCTGAAAAAGCTTAAGTCAACAAAGATATAAAACTATCAAATGATCTATCCTACCGTGAGGTAACAGAAAAGAAAAGTAACAAAATGAGAAACAAGGAGCAGCTAGCTACTATCACAAGCCATCCAAAATTATCAACGTGAAGAAGCAAAGAATAAGCAGCAATAGAAAAACAAGCAAGGGCAAAAGCAGTAGGCCTGACTTTGCCAGTCAGCCTTTTCTTTTCTCAATGCTTGTTTTCTCAAGGTGTTCGTAAAACTTTCTTTTTGAGGACCTGCCTTCACCAAATATAAAAAACATATATAAAAAGCATCAGCAATGTCAATAGGTCTTGCCTGTGAAACCTATTTGCTTTGCAAGATGATTTTTTAAATCCTAGACAGCTGTCCCCAATGCGCAGACTGCAACAGGTGTGCAGCCTTTTTAAAACTATTTGGGTTTTTTGACTTTCATTAAAACATTCATAAATACATAAAAATGTCAAAACTTTCCATAAATACTCTAGGACTGTAATTAGAATGGTATACTCGCCTTCTGAGCAGTCACCAAAACCTCTACTGCTATTAGGGCACATTTGAAAACAAGAAACTCTAGTTTGAGTGAGCGTACATCCACTGCAGTAATCTGACTACATTTTGATCCTGTTAAAAAATAGTCACCTTGAATGAGCTGAACTATGCAGCAGCTATCTATGCGTGGAATTTTCGTAAAAATATAAAATAAAAGCCATTCGTCTGCCACACGTGTAAGTAGCAATCTTGGAACAGCTATAAAACCATTTTGAGATGGCTGCCCACAATAGTGCGGCAAACAGTGAAAAATTAGCAAGAGGGCACTAGCTGCAAGAAGACGCTGGGTGGGCAGTGTTAAATTGGGGGGGGGGGTAAAAATATGAATGGAGAAGAGGGGTAGAAGGTGGGGAGAGAGGGAGAAAAATATGAACTGCAAAGCAAGGTCTCACATCAACAGTGGAAGGAACAACATTCAATCAAAACAATGTGAAACCGATATACTTCTTACTGGGACTAATACAAGAATAGGGAGTTAAATCAGGAGCAGGGAATTGCAGTAGAAAACAAAGCTATTCAGTCATGAGAAAGGGCCTGACCCAAAGTGCACTTTGTCTATGTAATGTATTGGAAACAATAGGTATCCAACAGATAGCTAAAGCTGTCTGTAGCCAAGTCCTAATTAGCATTAAACCACAAACCCAAGAAAACTGGTCAGTCAACATTGGCCAACATCACAACTGCAAGGAAACAGATGTATCATCAGCTGATGCAGTCAAGGGTTAAAGACAGCAACGAAGGTGTACAATTCTAGCTAGGTAAAGAGATTCTCGTACGATCCCAAACATAAGACAAAAACAACTTGCAGAGCCAATCAATCTATCCTTTCACATAGCTAGTATTAACTCAAGTAATTAGTACATATCCTTTTGAGTCAGAAACAACAGTGTGACATCTTTTATAAAACTGCAGCCCTTCGAAACTGTCCTTGATGTCCCTAAAAAGTCAGAAGGCACTTCTTAACAAGTCTGTCACAAAGCTGCAACAACTCACATTGTTACTAAATGTCTCACTTGAGTAAGATAAACATATTTAAAATGTCCTTCTCTAAGTTGAGGGGGGGGTGGCTTCAACATAAAAATGTACAAATGCATTTTAGCAACTAAATTGTGTTTGATTTCAATAGGAGAAGTAAACATGCCAATGCTGGCATATGCTGATGAATCAACATCGTAACTTTCAATAAATATCTTGTAAAGACAACCTAGTATACATAGGTACGAGCAATCACTAGTTAAGTCAAGTGCCTTCTGCCATATTGTGAGGAAACTTTTTTTTCAGTGGCACTATATTTTTTCCTAGTAAAATGGTCATTACCTTATGCTATTGGAAGAAATTAAGCTAAATGCAAGCCATGCACAGTTTTTTTTGTCAATTTTTACTGCAAGTATTACAATGATATTATCAATGATGTTATCAGAGATGTCATGAGTGCCGTAATTTGTGGGGTAATTAGTAGTGCATTGCAAGGCTGCAAGTTATATTTACTTTAGATAATTCCAACAGGTGAATTTCTATGGTTTTGTCCGTTTAAAAAAGGAGCCTAAATTTAACTTCCCTGTAACCTTAGTTTTTTTTCAGTGCATATATATATATATATATATATATATATATATATATATATATATATATATATATATATACACACATACATATACACACACACAAACACACACACACACACACACACCCACATATATTTCACCACTTTGTGCGTATAATTAGGCTCCAACTACCATAAGAACTTTACCCAAAAAAAAAAAAATAATAATAATCTCCTTCCTGGAAAGATGTGAGATGATTTGACAAAGATGAGGGGGTTGGGTAGAGGGTGTGGGGGGATTTTTGTTTTTTAAACACCAAAATGGCTGAACAGAATTGCATCATATTTGGAAGAAAGTTGTATCTTTACTTAGAAAATGCCCTTTTTTTGTGATTTGGTGTAAATCAGTTTAGAAGATTCTGAGAAAATAAGGTTCAAAATTTGAATTCCTCCCCCCCCCCCCCATCAGTAACCTTGCCCCTGGGGGAACTATAGCGTTCTGCAAGTCACGCAGGAGCTTGCAATCTGTTTGGACGGCTACAAGAAGAAGACAAATGTTGCAGCTGCCATTACAGGACTCGGTCCCTATGTCCTGAAAAAAAAAAAAAAAAAAAACATCCCTGGAATTTGAAAGACCTACGCCCTCATTATGACTTTGACTGTCTGTTTGAAAGACCGCCAAAGCCGCTGCAGCCAACAGACCGCCAGTGCTGGGGTTCTGCTGACTGCCATATTTGGAGTCATTGGAGAACTTCCCGGAAGTCAGACTCCGAAAAGGCACTTGCATCGCCAGCACCGCCACAGCAGCAAGACTCTGCCCGCCGTATTACGAGCCGTAATACGGCTTGGTGGAGTCTTGCTGGCATGGTGGGACTGGCGGTGTAAAACCGCCAGGACCCATCCCCTCCCGGACGACCTCCTCGACAGAGAAGGTAAGTGATCGTCCGAAAAGGGGAGGAGGGTGTTGGATGCAAGTGTGTGGTGTGTATGTGTGCGAATGTGGGTGAATGTGTGCAAGTCTGCGAGTCAGTGGGGGGTGCATGTGTCTTTTGTGAGTGAACAGGGAGAATGGGTGAGTGTATGAATGCAGTGCAGGGGGGGAGGGAGCTGTGAATGTTAGGGGAGGGGGTGCGAATGTGTGAGTGGGGGTGTGTGTATATCAGTGTGAGTGCGCAAGTGTGGGTGTTTGGATGGATGTGTATGGTTGAGGGGGTGTTTAAAAGTAGGTGGGGAGGTTTTTAAGAGTGTGGATGGGTGAGGGGGGTGCATGGATGTGTGGGGACATGTGTGCATGTGTGTGCCGGCGTCAGGAATGGGGATTCCTGCCGCCGGGTGCGTTACCACCAGGGTGTTTGTGGCAGGGTGACTGCCACAGAAAACCTGGTGGTCTGCAGCCTTGTAATCCAGCCGGCAGGCAGAGGCCTGCCGTCGGGCTGGAGGTGCTTACTGCCGGCAGCGTTGGTGTGACAGCATCAGAGGACCAGGCGGCGTTGTGTAGGTTTGGCTTCTGCCAAACCCACAACTTGTGATGTGGCGGTCTTTACCGCCATCTTATCGTCAGAAGACCGCCAAATGTTAATGTGACTTTATCGTTCGGTATAGTTAAGTATACAAATGATATCTTATTTTGCATGAAAAAAACATGAGAAATTCACTGAAAAATTCAAAGGCTACAGTGACGTAGTTAGGTGAAAATGTTAGTCAAAACATTAAGCCTTAAACTAAAAAAGCACTGAAATTCACCAGTTACATTTAACTCAAGAAACTATAACTTGCTCATTGTCATGCACTGCTTATGACCTCACATTTTACAACATTCATAACATGTTATATAACATCATTGACAACATCACTGATGACAACTGAAATGACATCAATGATGAAAACGCTGCGCATGGAAGGGGGCGCTAATTGTAGTTTCTTGAGCTACCTATAACAAGTGAATTTCAGTGGGTTTTTTGTTGTTTTTTTTTTAGCTTAACAGACAAATGAAAAAGATAAAAACAGCATGTCACATTTCTTATAGAGTTGGCAAGAATAAAAATGCTTTCATATGGCAGTCTTAAGCCATTAATCAACATCCCTTACAAGCTGACCCTTGCAGGTCCAGCCTTATCCTTAATGCAACCATCTACCAATGAATCCTCTCCAGTGTGTGGAAATAGATATTGTAAATGCAGAAACCTATCAGGAAAAATTTAGAATATCCTACACTGCAATATATTTTCTTTATTTGTATATGGCATGCTAAACCTACTCTAGAGTCAATGTACTACAAAAAATATAGGTTTTATAATGCATGTTTTTCATTTCCCTACAGTGCACTTTGCATTTCAATTATGAATCATAATACACATTATTGCATAAAACAAAATGTCAATATTAGCATATTATCGCCTACAAAAACACACATTTATCAAAACACTGACAGACATCTGCGTTCTAAGGAAGATAATGAACACTAAACGGATGACGGTAAAATGCTATAAATCTTTGTAAGGAGTGCTGAAATCAATAAATACATCATGCAGTATCAATAGTATATAACGAGTAACATATAATATGGCCTTATATTGCCAACTTGAGGTTCAGGTGACATTTACAAACCACTCTGCCTTCGGTTTCTTGGTGTGTAAATGTCACTTCAACTCCTCGTTAGCAATTTAGGCCTATATAACACAGCTGTCCATGATGTATTTTATAAATATATATGTACGCCCCGGCGGACACTTAAATTAGCTGAAACTGAAGATGGTAATACAAGTACATTTTTGTACATATTATAGGGCGACAGAAGAACGAACATGCCCAGAGGCCTCTGTGCAATACAATACCAGTGACTATCTGGAAAACAAACTCCATCAAAGAAACTTTTGCAAAGTTTCACAGTGGGTTACATTTTGGCACAAAAAGTATCTCAATCTTCTTACTCTGCAAAATTTCGGTTTCGTCTCTTCAGTTAATAACTGCTAGAATAAATGCATCCTGTACACATGAATGCCCCAGTGTTATTTTGTAAAGATGTTGTGTAAGAAATACATTTTTCATTATCAACCTCACTATAAAAATAGAAACAAGGAAATAAAACGGAAGCTTATTTAAACCAGGGTATTCACGTATGCTTGTTCATGGTTTTAAATCATCTTTCACAGATTTACTTTAGTAATGTGAGACTCAGCCCTGCCAGAAAGGCAATTCACGAGTTTAACAGGAGTGATGGAGCAGAGCCTTTCTTTAATCAGTTACAAATAAATTACTTGCAGTCTGCAAATAAATGATATGCAAGCTTTCCTGATTGTGGTATAATGCATTGGAGGCTGGGTATATATGGATCTTACCGGCTTACTTCATTGCTATTTCTACCTCCAACATGTTTCTTGACCTGCATAGTTTTCTTCCTCCCAACAAAATCTGCAAATGCTTAATTACATTACAGGCAGTGGCTTTAGAATATTTTGTGACTAAATTCAAGACGTGCAGCCCGTGCTACAAGTTGGAGATAAAAACAAGCAAAACGAGGTAAGTGTCCCAACATCAAAGTCAAATAACAGGGTGGAAAATTCACAAATCGGCTGTCACTCACCAAAATACATACTACTTTCAAGATACCGTATTTTTTCCTCTTAACTGCAGGGCCTCCCCTCCTTCGTATGCAGCGTCCTTTATTGGCTATTTGGGGTAGTTCGCGCTTAGAGCCCCGTAACTTTTTTCCAAATGAGGTATCCATGCCAAAACTGCATCCTTATTTCCAACCTTCTGGGGATTCTGAAGGTGCCCAGGATTTGTGGATTCCCCTGGAGGGGACCAAGAAAACAGGGAAAATATAGCTAAATTTTGAGTTTTGGGGGAAAATAGAAAAAAAGTGCTCTGAAATAAAAGTGTCTTTTTGGGGGGGGGGGGGGGGGGGGGGGGGTGGAATAGAACAAAAGTGCTCAGGATAAAGGTGGCAGTTTTTTTCCCTAAAAATGGCACCAACGAACAGTGTGCTGTGCTAAAATCACCATTTTCCAGCTTTTATGAACATGCAGAGGAGCTGAATCAAAAAAACCTATTTTGCTTTCACATACAGCTTTGCATTTTTCAAAGAGGTAGCCCATTTTCCTATTTTTGTGTGCTCAACACAGTTTTTAGTGGAAACCAGTGCGAAATCCATGGGTGGTCCAGGAAAGATATAGATATAGATTTCTGAAATGTAGACAAAGTTCTGAATTCAGGCAGGGGTCAAATGTGTTGATCCCTCAAGGTTTTCCCAAAGAAACAAACGGTTGAAATAAATATAAAAAATGAGTAGGAAAAAACAGCCATTTGTGACAACATTTTCATCTGTAACTTTGTGTCACAATGGTCTATAACTAAAGTTATATACCATAATACCCGCTAGACCCTTCTGGCTTTGGGGGTATATAGGGCCTGTTTGTAGGCTTTCCAAGAACTCAAGGTACCCAGAGCCCACATCTGAGATGCATCGTACAATGGTTTTTCATTCTGGGCAGAGTACAGACCAATTCATATGATGAGATATTGTTAGAAATGGGGTCTTTGGTTGACAGTCAGGTTACCCCCTGTTCAAGCAAGGACCCTCACTCTAGTTAGGATAAAAGAGAATCACCCTCAGCTAACCCCTGCTTACCCCCTTGGTAGCTTGGCAGAGCAGTAGGCTTAACCTCAGAGTGCTGGGCGTAAAGTATTTGTACCAACACACACAGTAACTTAATGAAAACACTACAAAATGACACAACACCAGTTTAGAAAAATAGGAAATATTTATCTAGACAAAACAAGACCAAAACGACAAAAATCCAACATACACAAGTCAAGTTATGATTTTTTAAAGGTTTAAAATAAAAAGAGTCTTTAGGTAGTTGTAACAACACACTAGCGCTGCTAGCGTGTAAATGTACCTGGTTTGCGTCAAAAATAACCCCGCACGGGCGGTGTGCGTCGAAAGTAACCCTGCACGGCTGTGTGCGTCGAAAACAACTCGGCACGGCGGTGCGCGTTGAAAAAGCCAGCCACACGACGATCCGAAAGTCCCGCGGCGCAGGGTGCGATCTCTCAGCCTCCGTCAGCGATGCTGCGCGTCGTTTCTCCTGCTCCGGGCGTCGGTTTTTCGGTCGCGTTTCCTGCGGCGTCGTTTCTCAGCTGCGGAACCGGCGTCGCGTCGTTTTCTCAGCCGCGATCGGATTCGCGTCGATCTTTTCTCCGCACGGTGCTCGGTGCGTGTATTTTTGTCCTTAGGCTGCCAGCCTCTCCTTTCAGGGTCCCAGGAACTGGAAGGGCACCACAGAGCAGAGTAGGGGTCTCTCCAGAGACTCCAGGTGCTGGCAGGAAGAAGTCTTTGCTATCCCTGAGACTTCAACAACAGGAGGCAAGCTCTACATCAAGCCCTTGGAGATTTCTTCTTCAAGATGGAAGGCACACAAAGTCCAGTCTTTGCCCTCTTACTCTGGCAGAAGCAGCACTGCAGGAAAGCTCCACAAAGCACAGTCACAGGCAGGGCAGCACTTGTTCCTCAGCGATCAGCTCTTCTCCAGGCAGAGGTTCCCCTTGATTCCAGAAGTGTTTCTAAAGTTTGTAAGTTTGGGTGCCCTTCTTATACCCATTTTAGTCTTTGAAGTCACCTTTCTTCAAAGGGGACTCACACCTTCTTGTGAAATCCTGCCTTGCCCAGGCAAGGCCTCAGACACACACCAGGGGGCTGGAGACAGCATTGTCAGAGGCAGGCACAGTCCTTTCAGATGAGAGTGACCACTCCACCCCTCCCTCCTAGCAGAGATGGCTAATCAGGAAATGCAGATCACACCCCAGCTCCCTTTGTGTCACTGTCTGGTGTGAGGTGAAAAACAACCCAACTGTCAAACTGACCCAGACAGGGAATCCACAAACAAGGCAGAGTCACAGAATGGTTTAAGCAGGAAAATGCTCACTTTCTAAAAGTGGCATTTTCAAACGCACAATCTCAAAATCAACTTTACTAAAAGATGCATTTTTAAATTGTGAGTTCAGGGATCCCAAACTCCACCTGTCCATCTATTCTCTAGGGGAATCTACACTTTAATCATATTTAAAGGTAGCCCCCATATTGTCCTATGAGAGAGAGACAGACCTTGCAACAGTGAAAACGAAATTGGCAGTATTTCACTGTCAGGACATATAAACCACATTACTATATGTCCTACCTTATCCATACACTGCACCCTGCCCTTGGGGCTACCTAGGGCCTACCTTAGGGGTGCCTTACATGTAAGGAAAGGGAAGGTTTAGGCCTGGCAAGTGGGTACACTTGCCAAGTCGAATTTACAGTGTAAAAATACACATACAGACACTGCAGGGGCAGGTCTGAGACATGATTACAGAGCTACTTATGTGGGTGGCACAACCAGTGCTGCAGGCCCACTAGTAGCATTTGATTTACAGGCCCTGGCACCTCTAGTGCACATTACTAGGGACTTACTAGTAATTCAAATATGCCAATCATGGATGAACCACTTACATACAATTTAAACAGGAGCACTTGCACTTTAGCACTGGTTAGCAGTGGTAAAGTGCCCAGAGTAACAAAAACAGCAAAATCAGAGTCCAGCACACATCAACAACCTGGGGAACAGAGGCAAAAAGTTAAGGGAGACCACGCCAAGGATGAAAAGTCTAACAGATATGCAGAGTGAAAATTGGTTATCAAAGAAACCTATGTATTTCTGAAATGGGCACCAGATGTGGAGTTTAGAAGCAGTGATTATTTGTCCAGCTCTGAATTTGTGGTTACCCATACTAGCATACGATTTAGAGGGTATTTTTCTTAATGTCTTCTTTCTTAAACACGGGCTCACATCTTTAAGGCACAAATGCAGTGAAATCCAAGTGGTAAAATGTTCTACTTATTCTATGCTCCCTACATGTTCTATGCTCCCGTATGTCTTCTGATAAAAATGGTATTTACCTTAGGTAGGAGACAGGAAACCCCAAAACACTACCTGGATAGATCACGTTTTTTCACTGAAAATTGACCCTTTTTTTTCCAGTGTGGGTAGCTGTAGCTTTTGGGCCCTCGCTCAGCTGGCACCTAGGGAAACCTAGCAAACTTATACATTTTTGAGAACTAGACATCTAGGGTAATCCAGGATTTTTTGTAACCCAGGATCCTTGTAAACCTAAACCCCTGACTAAAAAAATAAGTGTCCTCACATTTCCGTGATGGAAAGTTCTGGAATCCACGGAGACACACAAACTTCCTTCCACTCAGCATTCCTCTGAGATTCCCAATAAAAAAGGTACCTCACTTGTGTGGGTAGGCCTAGTGCCCCCAACAGGAAGCATCCCAAAACGTAACATGGATACATCACATTTCTCCACTCAAAACTGACCAATTATTTTGCAGTGTGTAGCTGTGAATTTTGGGCCATAGCTCAGTCAGCACCTATTAAAACCTAGGGAACTTACACGTTTTTAAAAACTAGACAACTAGGGTAGTCCATGATGGGTGCATGACATGCGTAACTTTACCTAGAAGCCCTTGCAAATTTCAAACTTTGGTAAAAAACCCAAAATGTCCTCACATTTCTGTGGCGGAAAATTCTGGAATCTGCAGGGAGCCACAAATGCCCTCCCATCCTGAGTCCCCACTTGTCCTTTGATAAGAATGGTACCCAACTTGTCTGGCTGGCCCACTAAACCACAACACCAAAGGCCGTACAGCTTTACATTAATATATAAGCACTAGGGGTAGCTGCAGTATGTGGGGCTGAGCTGGTGCGACAATTATGCAAACCTATGAACCACAGACATTTTTTTAAACTAGACAACCTCGGGATTCCAGGGTGGTGTGTCTTGGGTGGATCGCATGAGGATGTCTTACCTACAATTCCCTGAAAATGTCAAACTTTGCCTGAAATCACACATTTTACTTATGTTTTTGTGATAGAAACTTCTGGAAACCGTAGGAATCCACAAAATTCCCACCACCCTGAGGTGCTCCAATTGTGCAAATAAACAGGCTGTGCCACCTGTGTGGCTGGGCCTAGTGTGTGACAGAAACTGATCAAACCAAGGTCAATGTAAGCCCTTGCAAGGGGACTTCCACTGACCCCCGTTTGATCTGTTCCTGCTGCGGGCACTCAGCTCAACCACTAGAACTGTCAGGTCTGGTAGGGTTTTCCATGTGGCAGCCTATCCAAGCCCAAAAAGTGCAGCCATTCACCATTCTGGAAGTCAACCACACTCTCCTGGCCCAAATGTAAAAATAACACCCAAAAGAATCAAATGTCTTTTTGCTTGCCTTAGTGATGGGATGCTTTAGTCTGCCTTGGAGCAGAAAAGCTGGTGAGGCTTTAGGGGTGAGGGTAGGGCCAGGTGTTAGGATAGGCGAAACCCACCACATAATATTTTAAAAAATATATATTCCTGACACACAGTGGGCTTCCTGGGTGGGGGAGGTTGGAGACTGGTTTGTCCCTTTTGGGTTGGGAATGTGGCCAGAGTGCAACAGCTACTGCACTTTGTTTTGCTCCAAAGGCAACATCCCTGGTGTCAAGTGGACTTTCTATCCTGCCCCCCACCCCACCCGGGGGCAAGTCTGGGGTCACCCTCCTCAATATGGACAAGCCTCCTATCTGCCCCAGTGAACAGAAAAACACCATTGGGGCAGATGTATGGCTCAATTCCAGGGTAGACTGCCGTATCCCTTTTTTTGGTTTTGGGGGGGGGCAGGGGTGCAGATTGGGGGTTAATACCCTGCCACTAATCAAGAGGAGCAAAAGGTCTATTGGGCCCAGAGTGGGTGGGGAGTAAGGACATATGCCCAAGGGGGGCAATAATATTGCCTGAATGTAGTCCCAAGTGAGATTTCTGTCCATCTGGGAGTGGCAGATTGGGGTTAATTACCCCCATGTGGGGGATGTGGCAGAAAGACTGTCTACTCTGATTTGGGAGAATGGCCATAGTAGGCAGGCCCCTCCCTATGTTTCTTTAAAAACAAATCCTGGTTTCTAGAGGGCTTTCTGCCCCCTACCCCGGGGAGGACGGGCAGACTGGGGTTAATTACCCCTATCTGCCCCTCCCAGGAGGGCAGAAAGACTTTCTGTTCTGGGGTTGAAGGTACGGCAATGCCAATGGTGGGCAGCCCCAGTTCCTATATTTCTTAAAAATAAAACTTTCCCTGGGTTTTGGTGGGCTTTCTTCCACACCAGGGGATTGGGAGATGGGGGGTTCAGAAGGAGGAGGTTGGGCAGATCAGGGGTAATTACATCCATCTGTCCCCAGGAGAGTTGGGGGGGGGGGGGGGAAGCAGAAAGACTGATGGCCAATTTAGTTGGGGTGGGAGCATGGATGGACCATGTTGGCGGGCACCCACCCGTCTATATTTTTTTTAAAACCTTTCTCTGGTAATTCACCCCATCTGCCTTCCCAGGGGAACAGTAATGACCATGACTATCAAGCAGGACACATTTTCCCTTTTGCTATAAAGTTTGACATCAGTGTGAAATAAGATAAAAACTCTCAGAGAAAGTAAGTGGATAAGAGCAGCTCAATAAGTAGCACAGCAATATTGTCATTAGATAGTGAAACTGGAAAGGTACTAGCCTTGAAACCATGAGTACAAATTACAGGTTTTTAGATGAAATGAGGGTTAATAGCTACAAGCAATTTTAAGATGTCGCACTATTAATGATCTTCATGAGAATAAAATAAAGTGCGTATGGATTGAAGATATGGACATGTTCACTTTCTTGTGCAATAGATGTTATCTTTATTGATGGAAGCATAGTACTTTTAGAGGGTGCTGATCAGCTCTCTTTTCGAATTTGTAGTAAAGAACAGGCATTTGACTTAGTCATTATTAGGGTATTGTAGTGTTCACCTTAAACTGTGATTTTGGACATGATCGCCAAGAAGTTGGTTAGGGTTATACCCACTCTTATGCATCCCAACAAATGTGATTTCATGCTAAACCAGAGCATGAGACATTCACCTAAACTTCAGGGCCCTAGCGCACTGCTGTAAATTGACTTTGAGACCCTAAGTGGATTATCCTTTTTCTAATTTTGGCCTCTTTTGTGTCATATATCAAAACTGTATATGGCAACCCCAGCGCTGGTCAGGGTGAATGGATTCGTATTAGCCCCTTTCCCCCTCCACCATATGGTCCAGGCCAATATATTCAGCTTCAGAAAGATTTCTTTACATTTCACCAGTTAAATCTTTCAGTCTCATTCAGAGCCATTTCTTTGTTTTCCTAAGTATTCAGATAAATTCTGGAGAGATTAGATTCCATGCTCAGCATCACCTCTAGGTGTTAGGTATGTGTTACCTTAGAAGCCCATGGTTGACCAGGGCAGGGGCAAGCAGCATCACTGAATAGCCTAAAGTGGGTTTTATGGACTGTAGGAAGCTTGAAATGGGCACGTTAGTAGCAGAGCAAGAAAAACTGGCCTCATAAATTGCTCCTGAAATGTAGTTGATAAATGTAACCGAAAATGCAGTAGTTGAGGACATATGGGTCGAGAATTACAAAATCCAATAGAAAAGCACACATGAAGTTTCTAATGAAGTCAGTAGGGGCTCCGTCTCATAAGGGGCATTAGAAGATTTTCTCAAACATAAGAGCTATTGTAGAAGAATGTAGATGTGAGCCTTGCAAGACAATGAATCAAGGTTTGAGAATTTAATGTCATGAGGGTACAGACTACTAGCAGTTCGGGCTAAACGCTTGGTGAAAGATTAGTTTGAAGACTGATTTGCATATTGTTGGACCCTGTCTGTAGTGGCACAGTGCAAAGAAACACAAAAGAAATTGCTCTTCATGCTTAGTGGAACGTAAGTGTGGACGTCAAGAGAATTTAATATATGGAAAGAATGAAATCTAACAATTTCATTTTTCCTCCGAAAAATATGTTCATGAATCAAGTTAACTCACACTGCAACTTTACCACCAACCTGTGCCTATTTCCCGCTGCTTCTGCCCTCTGCCCTCTGCCTACACTGCAATATACTCTATTAATCTGCTAATAATATTCAAGTTTCCAAACTATCACAGACCCACTGAGTAGGTGTGGACACCAAGTTAAGAACTACTCAAATAGAGAGTAGATGGAGGGCAGATGTGAGAAAAGAATGGAAGCTTTACAATCTAACAGATCAGCCTATGTCAGAGGAAAAGCATGAGGTTCAACACTGCGTGGGTTACAATTATGAAATGATTTCAGGGTACTGTATGGCACGATTCTAGTGCTGGCAGTTGCTCCCGGGACTAGGACTGTGACGGTTGTGTGAGGTTAGATAAACTTACGTTGTAACCACTGTTTGTGCTTCTTCTTTTCATTGGTGAGGAATGACTGTTTGTCCACCTACTACGATGTCTACAAAGAGTCTGCGTTGTCTTGGAACCTGTTCCATTCTGCATCCTGTGACCTGCATCTGCCTCTCAGGAACATAGTCCAAAAACTACTGCCTACTACCTGCTCAATCCATCGCATGGACAAAGTACGATATTTGAGATTTCGAAGAGCCGCAGTAGAACTCAAACCCATGCGTTCTACGCCCTTGTTGTATTAGTGAGAGAAGCCTGCCTCACAGACAATGTTAATGTGCAAGCTCCACTGACCACAGTAAATAACTGCAGTGCAGCAGTGGGCCATCTTTGAATTTTGGGACAGCCATCGTCATAACTCGGATGAAGAAAATAAACAAGCACCACCACCTGCTAAAAGTAAGCACTGCTGCATTTGCATGGCAGCAATTTTAAGATACTGCAATTGATAGCGTGATTGGAAGTATAGAACATATGACTATACACCGTTGCCCGTTACAACAGGGTGATAGGTTGTTAAAAAAAATTGAAAGGTGGACCTATCTAATGGCAACATCTGGAATTTCTTTTGAGAATTTTACTTTCTTGTCTCATACCATTATAGGTACAATTAGTTAATAACTGCATCCTTGGAGGAAAGGTTATGGTCAGTATACTTTATTAAGCACAGTTATGAGTATTAAATCTTCCGAAGTGTTTATGAAAGAAATCAATGCAGGTACAGAAAGTAAAGAAGTGAAACAAACCAATCTGGGGATAAACACAAAGTCAAATCCATTATTGAGAAGTTACAAGTGTGATGTCAAAGTTCAACATTCAACAGAGTGCAGGAGAGAAGTGAAATTGCATGTTTCCGCTGTGGCAGTAAGTCACATGTTTGAAATGCTAAGGTTTGCGCAGCACAAAATAGATAATGTTTCAAATGTGGAAAAAGGGGCCATTTCAGGCTGGAAATGCAAGACCTGCTTCGCTCTACAGCAACGGCAGCCTGTGATGACTACCAATGCGAAGCTACAGCAACAACTGTCTACAATGGACGACCTGCTCTTTGTGATACAGCGGTGACCCTCCGCGCTGCTGAGATTCCTCACCATGGCTACCTTCACCATGAACGGAACTCTTTCTGCCAGACTTAGGTTACTTTTCAGCCGGACTAACCTGGTCCCTGTATCTGGACCCACGCCTCATCATGGTCGGCCAGAATTTGGGTGTTTGCCCTAGTCTAGTGCAACCAGATGACCACGAGTGGTACTTTGAGCTTTTAGGCACTATTTGCACTCAAAACGTTGAAACTGCATCTCTCTAGCTCTACTGATTGTCATTTTGTTGATCTAGTATCATTTTATTTATTCAAATATACTCTATTCTAAATTGTTTTGGGTTTTTCCTTGTGTTGTATTTTCACTTTATTACAGTCTGTGTGCTGCATAAATACGTCACACTTTGTCTCAACGTTAAGCCTGATTGCCATTGTGGAAGGCTACCTTAGCGTTTAGGTTTAGAGTTAATTTAGTGACTCGTGTTCACCTTGACAAGAGTTGTGACCGTGGCCTAAGTGGGGAATCAAAACCTTTGCTTGTGGTGGAAAACAGGTGGAAGTTGGAGAAGTCTGAGCCCGAATGGAAGTTTGAAGATAATGTAAAAGAGGTTGTGGTAAATGTGGTGAAAAATAGGTCCAATTTGTTTTGTTGGAATGAGCAAGGTGATGTCAATATGATCCTAGACCACAATCATCTGGGCCAACTGGTAACCAGACACAAACTATTTGATGTGAAACATGTGGGTGACAATAAATGTGTGCACGTCCAAAAGTATTTTCTAAAAGTTGGTAAGCTGAAAGGATTCAAAGTTTGCATTGTTCTGAAAGACAGTGCTGTTCCTCTTGTGCATAAAGTGTGTAAGGGTTCTGCTGAATATGGCTTCCACCCATTTAATCCCCCAGGATATTTCTGTTTCGACCACCCTGTTTATGGACTTTAGCTGTGAGTGAGTCTCTTTACACAAGTCTTACTCCTGGTAAATTCAAAGTAACTGGACTGAGTATGCTAACCACAAGTATCCTCTTTTTGCGATAAGGCCACTGCTGTGCAGTTAGGGTAAGAGGCATTATAGGGCAGAAGGCCTGGCGAAAATGCTCCCGGTGACTGGCCCCCAGGAGCAAAACAAATCAAATAACCAAAATTGGCCATATGGAACCAGAGATCAGTCTTTGCCCTTGAAGAATTAAACAAACACAACGCTCCACTGCAAGTTTCTAAATAACCACCAGGGTGGGCAAGGGCCCGGGAATCGGTGCACTATTCTTTATTTATTTTATTATGGGAAGCAGATGAGTGTGCCCAAGCCTTTTTTGTACATGGGGACCCCATCTCCTGAGGCCAAATGCAAGATTCAGTGTCAAAGGTAACCCCTGACAATGAATCTTGCAGAAGAAAAATAAAAATATGCTGCAAGTGCCACTGTGCTCCCATTCTACTGCTCCAGGTGTGGCCAATGCCCCAGTGATGCAGTGTGCCCCACAGCCTGCACCCCACATGTGTACTGTGTAGGTGGGAAAAGGAAGAGTGTCTGGCTCCCACGTTGGCCTCTGGAGCTGGCTAGGCACGAGGGAGCAGGCTGGAGTTGCAGGGGCCTGAGGCTGCCCTCCACAGTCCAACATGAAAGGTGGCGTATAGATTTGCCAGGTGTGACTGGAACACCCCAAAAACAAAAGGAGAATGGCTGCAAGAAGCTGTTTTACCTGATCCAGGGCTAGAGCCACCCATTTAATATTCATGGAAACAGGCAAGAGGCACCCCATGATGCACTGCGAGGGGGCTTATTTGCATCTCAGTTTACTTCTGAAGTGCCCCAAATTGCACAGGGGCACTCCCGACTGTTTTGGATAAGTGTTTGGGGACCTCAAGGAGCACAGCACCCCTCTCCCTCCCCTCCAGCCCCAAAACAATTCCCCTAAGTCTCCAAGGGAGCAACAGACATACCACTGGGATAGGGATTCTCTTTACTTCACGCACTATCTCAGCTGGAGCTTCTGCTCTCGGGCTCTAGTGTGCAGGTATCACCCTCGTGGCTGGTCTTAAGACTACATTTTGTGGCCTATTTTTATTAAGGTGGTGACAGCCTGGCAAAGTCTGTCTTATGTATAATGACAACCTCTATACCATGATGCTGCATTTGGTACAGGTAGGGGAACGGGGTATTGTGATTACAGGGTTGAAGACCCGGTGGGTTGTAAGGTGATACGACAGTATCACCAAAGGTACTTCCATCAACAAGAATGCATATATTTGCAACTTAATGTGTAGTTTTTAGTAATGTGTGTGTAATGAAAGTGATTTTTCTTTTTAACTGAAAGAGCACTGACTGGACAGTAATTTATTGAGTGTTGTTGTTTCGTGCCACACCACCTCTCCTGAATAGACCTTGGACTGGTCTGCTCTGCTAACCTGATAGAGCCAGGTGCTAGACTAGGGTACTTGGCTCCCAGTAAAGATTCAATTACAGACAGATTTCCTGGGATGGAGTCACATCCTTCTCAACTAATAATCCATTTTCTTACAGTTCCTCTATATTCTAGGCCAGAACTGATATCAGAATTAGAAAAATTGTGTGCCCTAGGCATATCTGAACCTACTAAAGGCCCAGAATGGTTGGCTCCTGCTATATTGGCATTGAAGGTAGGTAAAATGTTGAGGTTGTGTGTGGATTTACATGATTTCAGTCGTAACATAGGGACGGGTTCACCAGACTGTGCCTAACATTAACGTAATGCTGGCCACACTCTAAGGTGCTGTGTTCTTTAACATATTTGACATGTCTGCAGTTTACCATCAGATGAATTGCATGAAGATTCACAACACCTTACACAGTTTGGAACTCAGTGGGGAATGCACTGATATGTTTGCATGCTATTCCGTTTAGCCTCAGCTTCTTTGGTGTTTCAATGACAAATGAATAATTTGTTTAAGGTGGTGGCAGGAGTAATTTTTAACAGCACTGTGGCAGGGTTTCTAAACAAAAGATTAAAAGTATGCCCGAAGTGTTATGTAGCATTGTGTCAAATCTAGCAAGATTTGGTTGCAGCTCAGCCGAATAAACCATTTGATACCAATGATGTATGCATCATTATGAGTGATGCTAGCAATCATGATTTCTGGGACATGCTTCTGCAAAGGTGAAGTGATTGTAACAAAGAGATAAAATTGCAATTGCTTCAAGGGCTTTGTGTGGAGCTGAGCCCACATAATTGACCATGGAGAAAGAGGTGCCTGGGATTGTGGTGGGGTGTTTAACATTTCAAGAACTTCATGTGGGATTTTATTTTACACACAGACTACAAGACCTCTGCTGAGATGCTGTACACCAGTGGCAATGGGAAAGCTACTACTTGCACTGCTAAAGTGGCTGTAAAAGTTATAGGAATTACAATATAAGCTGGAGTATGTGGCAGGGCAAGGAATGTTGCTGCAGGCTCTCTTTCTAGGTGCCATAGAAATTGACATTGTAGTGAGTGACAATGACATTAACGATGTTCAAATGGTATGTGTTTTGCGTAATGTGAATTAAGTTATGAGAAGTGAGTTATCTGAAGGAGAATGGAGAAGTGAAGTAGAATTGGAAATCCTGTTGCCAGAAGTTATTGGGTATTGTTTGTGATTCTATGAGACCTGGGTATTTGAAAGATTAGGTGTAATATGTTTTGTTCCTTTTTCCAGTTACATTTTCTGTTAGGATACCATTTTTCACATGCCTTGGGCTTGGGGTTCCTTATATTGTCCCCAGTCTGTATTGTACTATGTTTTTTGCTTCGTGTATTCCCTTGTGCATCTTCTGTTTCGTGTTTCCTCCCCATAGGTCCTTGTGCTCGCTGTCATGACTTGTAAACTTTGAGCCTTTTTTGCTTTAGTAAACGTTCAGCATTCCTGGCCGTTCTGGTATTCATCCACGGATGGATTTTACAGGCAACTCTATCGCCTTTCTGCGGGTCTCAATAAACACCTGTTCCTACTTGTTTTCCTTTTTATGAACTCATTCTCTTCTAGACTTATGTATCCAAGGGTTTGCCTTGTGTAAAACGAGTGCAGAGTGATTTAGGTTCATTTGGTCATGTTGCTGAAGAGTTGATAACTGTTGATGTTGTTTTGAGATTTTTCAGTCTTTTGGCTGTCTGTTGGGTGGGGTTGTAAGAAGGGCCTTCGCTACAGCGTTTTGGAGCTTACACATGAAGTTCACCCAGCCATGAAACAGAGAATAAGAGAAGATTTCTGGCATTCAGGGATGGATAGAGCAATTGAACACCATGTGAGGGAGGGGAGGGTTGTGCATGTTTGTTAAGTGACAAATTTGAAGTAGCTGTATATTCCCCCATCATTTCAATGACGGGACCAACATCTCCTGTGAGCAAGCTAGCTGTGGATATTTCTGGTCCATCTGGTATTTTAAGAAGCACACCCAAGTATGACCCCGAACATTCTATATTACATGCTTAAATGGCCAGAAACGAAATTTGTAGAAAGGGTTAGTACAAGCGCTGTTAGAGGTTTTGAAAGAGAAGGCTCTCCAGAAGAGACTGTGATCGATAACGGGACAAAAGTAGTGTCTTCTTGGATGCAGTCTTTTCTGAACTCAAATGGTATCCGCCATAACAAAGCATCCTTCTACTATCCCTGTAGCATTGGATTAGAGGAGTGGCTCACCAGCATGATTAGATTAAAGATCACTTGCAAGTAGCATTGATAAATTGTCTTTGATGGAAATCAGTCATGCAAAACATGCTAAACAACTATTTTGCGATAAGAATTATGCTGCATATTAGTGCTGGTGTTTCGACTTTCATCTTAATACAAAAGGGCAATAAGGACGAGATAGAACAAAGGTTGGTAGGGTCACTTTTCTGCGGAAGGTAGTGCAAGAGAAGTATGGACAGTCCAGCATACCATGATTGAAATTGCTAATAAAGACTGGAGGTTTGGCAAAAATTTAAAAAACAGTTCAGGTGTCAAAGGGGCGTTTGCAGTTTTCTGGACTGTAGAGATGTGAAAGAATATGTGGTTGTGTTGGAGAATGGTATATATGGGAAGAAAAGCATGATTTCGATTGTGCATACATGTGTGACAAATTCTGTGTTGAAGGAGGTGATCTTGTGGTGGTTGTGCATAGGGAGGTGGAACCAGGAGATAAAGACCGGTCGAGTTCTTTACCTGTGCTCTAAAAGGATTACGTCATGAAGCAGAGTCCTCATCTTCAGGCCTCTGCCAGGTCACAGTTGCATCATTAGTTGTCATGTGTGCATTTGCACATTAATGATTATGGTTTTACTAGCATGTACCGTATTTTCCGGCGTATAAGATGACTTTTTAACCCCTGAAAATCTCCTCAAAAGTCGGGGGTCGTCTTATACGCCGGTATACGGTGTGCTGAAACTTCAGGGACAGGCGCCCTGTAGCTGAGCCACCGTGCCTTGCATTTGGAAATCGATTCCAAGCGTATGATGGGTTCCGCATCCCACAAGATTCAGCTACTTGTGGACACAGAGCTGATTGGTCAACCGTGAGTTGAGCTGTCCTTACCGTGTGCCGCAATCCTCGCTGGCAGATGTCTGGACAGGCACGTATTCCTGCATGTGCTCCAGGCTATTCCACTTGCACTGTTTTATGTTTACATGTTTGATGACAAATAGCCTTCTGTTTATAAGTGACAGTTTTCCTACTAAGTACCTGCATGTCATAAGCATTTGAATTAAAATTACCATGTTAAAATCAAATCTGATGTTTTAAAATTTTTATTTGGTGTGCGTTGGAAGAGGGGTAGTCTTATACAGCGAGTATAGCCCAAACCCTATATTTTAACATGAAAAGTATGGGGTCGTCTTATACGCCCAGTCGTCTTATACGCCGGAAAATACGGTATGTATAATTTCTTAAGTTGTCTCGAACCTTTTGTATTTTCCTTAATCTAGTTTGTTTTTGTTCATTTTCATTCTTTTGTGTTATGAGGAAAGAGTGGGTGAGGTTCTGTCCTCAACATTGTGTAGTTTACAATTCTGGAATGTATTGTGGGTACTGTGCTGCAGGATTCTAGCTCTATCAGTTGCTGTAGGAACTTGGACGCAGACAATTGCGTGAGGCTTAAAACTCTTAGTGTGCAACCGCTTTCAATGCCTTTTCTTTTCAAAAAGGTAAGATTTTAGAAGCGCAGAAGAATACCCAATAAGGCCCAGAAAGAGAGAAGGGGAGTATTCAAGTGGAGAATATACAAGGACGAGTGTAAGGGTTTTAGTATCAAAGGGTGATTAGTGAGTGTGTATCATAAAGCTGAACCAGCAGGTGCAACATCATTGCATGTTTAGAGAAGAAAAAGATCAAACATAATGCCAAGCAGAAGTTGAGAGATCAAGGTAAAATACGGACGTAATTGAGTGGGACCAATGTGTTCATGCAGGAAGATGAGATCTGGGGAACAAAAGGATTTTGGTCACAGCAGGATTAATTGTAGAGAAGGGGAACACATCCAAGAATGTGAAGTATTACGAAGCTGCTTTAGTTTAGTGCCAAAGTTCTATTTCAGCAACAGTTACTCTAAAAACTTAAGATATTTGCCATCGGGTATATTCGTCAATATCACGTGTGGAGACCCAAAACAGATGTATAAATGTGAACTTCCCTTCGGGGCACTCACTCTTCCCGCTACCACGAAGAACCACAACTCCATCCACAGTATTGTAAGCACTTTTGACTTATTTCGTATTTATGGGCACCCCAAATATTTCATAGTAGCTAGACACAAGGGTTACATAGCCTCCATTAAAAACAGAACTACATAAATTCTTAAAAGGTATGTTAACTACAAGCACACTTATTTAAGGGGTTCTTTATTGGTAATGCAACCATATAATACTTATTGTATGACAACTACGTTGGAGCTGCAGATGAAAATGAAACCCGTGTTCCGGACAAGAGAGCTAATTCAGACAAAACCAAAGTCATGACTGGAAAAAAAACATTCAAACACAGGAAGTGAAAGTACTTTGGAGCTCATAATTAAACCAAATATAATAAATGTTATATCAAGACGTGACAACGGAGACGAGGTTCACCCAGAAGTTACAGAGGCATAAAGGGATTATTTTTCTTGCACTCTCTGAAAACAGATTTTCTATCATGAATACGAGTTCTCTGTACATTGCGTGAATACTAAAATGATGTTCTTTAGATTTGGAAAATTGGGCCATCGGGCAGGAATCATTCTCGGCAAACGCCGGCCTGCTGACACACACGACACAACGTGTGGGTCTACTGCCACCACACAACCTGGTGTGTGCACGCCAACTGGTTCGCTACACCATGCACTCTCAGTGATGCAATATGGAGTCATGTGTTGTAAAGAAAATCGCCGCTATCTCAGTTTACATGAAGCCAGTATTGCTTCCCCACTACTTACCCAACATCCATGCACCTCGCAAACCACCCTCTATTTCCCCAGGTTTTCAGACTGTAACAACCTGGTTCAGGACCCAACGAGGTGTCCCTGCATATATGGTGGGTGTACCTTCATGGAGCCGAATGAAGTCTAGCGTTTCTTTTCCTTGTCTCGGTCATACCAAAGATTTATGATCTGACTTTAAAAACAGAAGAGAAAACATCTGACTCAACGAGTTCTATAATAGCCTTTTCTGATCCCAAAGTCGAGTTTAGCACATGTCTGAATACATTCAATTGTCAGCCCGTGAAAATGAACGTGCCCTTTGTCAATCCCTTATAGTAATATTAAAGCTAGAGATTATGATGGGTAGAAAGAAAAGGCTAGAAAAACCAAAGCCTGCAACTTTAGTCTCGAGGTCAGTTCCTTTCATATTGCTGCAATGGAAATACTTTACAGTAGGAGGCGTTTTTTGCCTGCAATCCCATTTAAGTGTTATAACTGAGAGGCCACATTAGAGATATCAAAGCGCTGACAGGATTTATTGTGTGTCAGTGCCATGCACCTTTGATTCTACTTGGTTGAGAACAACCGAGGAGTGACTGTATTACTCAGATATTGGTGTGTCCTGATTACCTAGATTTGTTGGCAGTTCACAGTCTAACTTAAAGGGCCCAGCACAATGACCGAAGATATTTATTGTCAAGTATTTAGCCAGTGTGTGTACTCTCCAAATCACAACAATTGATGTGGGAGGCTTTTAGGAGTCAGGGACAAAAGTGGCAAACTCTCAGCATACAGTACCACTTTAGTGGTAATATCTTGTGCAAAGGAGATTAAACAACACAGAACCGGGTTCCAATCATCACTATCTATTATTTAAGTGGATAATTTGCACGATAAGAGATGAGAATTGATAAAGCAACAGAGGCAGAGCCTGTCCAGATCTGTCATTTGTGTCCAGTGAAACTTCTACAATCTTGTTAAATATTTTAGCCAGATCAATAAAGACAGATGTTTGAGGCATACACTTACACATGTGAACTGGAACAGTTTGTCATGAAGTACACATGCCAAAATCCTACCTCGATAAAACTCTAATCTACTCAATTTCCAATCTATGCAATAGAATATTAGCTACAAATGTTCCAAGTATTTCCAACACGAATACCACTCAATAGAGTTCTGGTGGGCATCTCAACCGTTTTGCAGATCAGGTTAGTAGTACAAACTTGCCATGATAAAGGCACCAAAACTTTTTCCAAGAGTCAGTGAGGCTCACTGCTAAACAACTATTTTGTTGTTATTAATTACACATAAGCACCACTGCAATTACTTAGGGTGTTATCTACACATGCATTTGTGCTCTTGCTTCTATACAGTTCACAGATATTTTTCAGGAGTATGACTTCCTGATCTACTTCTGTAAATACTTGTGAATTCATGGGGTGCAATTTTGTGACTTTATTTAATAATTGGGTCCCCAATTAGGTCTGGTATTAACCATGACATTTTGTTTTTATTAAAATTCTATGTCTCTATCTATATCTATCGGTTGGCTTTACTGTGAGTGATAGCATTCTGCTCTTCCACAAGTAGCATATTGGCACACAAAGATGTTTTGTTCAGAGCCAGGAACTACTGTGGCAATGTGCGCTTTTTGAGACCAAAAATGTTTTTTCCTTTTTGCCAATTTTTGTTACAATGGTGAGGGCGTGGCAGCTACCACAACAATAAAGTGTTACAAAAGCCATGGCAAAACAAGACATGCATTGATAAAACCAAAAGAATCACCTCCAATGCCGGATCGGTTGGCTTTGCCAGTACTTCTTTATTTTCCTGTTTCCCATAATCTTGTTGAAAATTATTACACTGATTTTCCATTCTGAATATTTTTGGGAAATACTAGCATGCATCAACAGAGTGTGCTAAATGATGCTTCAAAGATGTAGTACCTAAAGTTTCACAGTAATTTAGCAAAACTTTGTTTTCCTACTTGCAGTTTTTTTTACATTTTATTTTGAAAGCAAAAAATCATCAACCTTGCTTACAAGCTTCTGCAAACGTTTGCATCTAATTATAGAGCATTCTGGGAGCATTATAGCTAGCCTCATATTGTTAAGCATTTTAAACCTGTGTACACACATTTGTTTACTGGAACAACTGTCAGTGGAGCAGTGTGACCTTCCAACATTTATTTAAAGTGCTCACCCTAACAATAAAGGGTTTGCATCAATGAACCATTAACACAAGTTAGAACAGCATTAACATATGGGCACAAATTTTACTTCAATCTCAGACAGTTCCCTTCCCTGTAAACTGGCAGCCAAATGGTTTGTGCTGCAGTAGGTGGATCCTACTTATCCCTAGGACAAAAACAGGAAAACTGGGGTTGGGCTACAGGAATTCCACATCCCTGTGGTGATGTCCCATCTAGATTGTAAAATATAATTTTTAGTCAGGTATTCAAATACTTCCAGCTTTCAGGCATCATTGCACTGGTGGGGTCCACTACAATGAAAGGCTTAGATTCCAGATGGGGACACTGCAACGTTATCCCACACAGGAAGAGAGCTGTATGGAACAAGCCTTGGGATTTAGAGTACTTTTACTTCACCATTGTGGCAAACGATAATAGAGTTTACTTGTGTATTAAAAGTAAGATCAGCAATAATAAACTTGTCAAACAGATAGGGAGAAGCAACCCCTCCATTGGCCTTATTTTCAGATCTTTTATGCGCTATAGACATAAATATGATTATTTCATCCACAAAGGCTCAGGACCTTTGGGTTAACATTATCTTAAACATTGCCAAGTGTGCTCCTTTTGACAGCTATGACTGAAGCATTATCAATTGCAGAAATGCCACTCCCAGGCCTACAAACAGTGGAATACGGAGGGTGAAAGGTCATCCATCATGTTAGTAAAATGTCAGATCAGAGTGGCAGGACGGTGCCTTACATTAAAGTCGTCATATAGTATGAATAAAGGTTTTAGAGAACTACTTCGAATACCTAGAACATTAGTTAATTCTTTAGCTCGCAGAATGCTAAACATTCATATATATTAGTAAGCAAAAGAGGAGTGCAGGGGGATTTTCAGCCGTGGCCATGAGTACCTCGTCAGATTCAAACAAACACAGTTTAATATCAATACTCAAACCTGCAGGCAGAACCTAAAGACCAACCCTCCTTCCCCTACCCCAAGTGAAAGGCACCCTCTTGGATTTTTGTATCCAGCAAAATCAAGAAGGATCGTACACTGGCAACTTTCCTCCATGTTTCCCATAACAAGCCAAGAACACCTTTTAAAAAAAAAAAAAGTCATACCCCCAAATTGCTTCAAAAGCCTGCAATTTCTCAAGAACCACCTCTCACTGTTACAATCATAGCCCTATTATGCGAACCACACATTGACACTGAAATCTCTATGCTACAATCAAGAGCATAGGCCTCAAAATAACCTATCATTTTGAGAGGCCTATTTTTACTATTGGCATATGAACAAAAAATTGCAGTACAAATGCTCACGATCACATCTCCCTACCAATCATGACAGGGGGCCTTTTTAAATGGAATATGTTTCTTAAAAGGGATATCTTAAGAGTGATTACTCAGCGACAACAACAGAAAAGCCACAAAACAGTAATTATCCGTAAAAATGAGCTGCCATACAGTGACACGTTATTCCATTTCCCATTCCGGTTCTGCTCTGTGACATTTTCAATAGAAACGGGGGCAGCAATAGGGATGAAGATGGCTGATCTATTTTCTGCCTTAGAAAACGTTCTTGATTACGTTGCGGCAACAGCCAGTCGGCATATTCCATTTGTACAGGTGTCTCATAGATATGTCTGTTCTACACAGATACGACAGTAGTCTGAAGAATGCCCGGGCTCTAGTAGCAAAATTACACCTAGCAGAAAGCACAGAACTTACGTGTTTTGCAGAACACTTTATGAAGGTATTAAAAGTGTTAACGTTCAATGACCTTAATATGGTAGGTAAGTTAGACATAGGAAGGGAAATAGAGTTTAAGAATCCCAGAATCAGGCCTTTGTGTGCAACATAAAAGCAATTGTTGAGCAAGTAATGTAATGGGAAAAGTAAACGTTTTCAAAACATTACGTTTTAAAACTTCACAGAGTACCTCCGACTCTGTACCAACATGCTACTTTCAAATGCAAAGCAAGCAAAGACCATATGAGGTGAATTCTCTTAGCGAAATGTTATAAAAGCAAATGGGCAAGCCAAAAGGACTCGCATTTTAAAGGTCACTGCCCAGCTATTGGCGTTGCCAATGCTTGTTTGCATTGCCACTAAAATGGCTATGTTTTAGGATAGGTCAAAATAAGAATAAGGAAGAAAGCCACTGAATAAAAAGCAGGAAACATGAGACATACAAGAAAGCCATTGTTTCACGAGCAAAGGAATGGCCAAAAGCCCATTTTATGTTGTGTACAATTCACAATAATTTGCTTCCATAAAAGAGCTAAGAACTATCCACAGGTTAGACCTAACGAGCATTAGCAAAATCATTAGGTGGCACCTTTTTAACTATTGGCTTAGTCAATATTTTTAGCCTTGCTGTACAGCAACTCAGATGAAGCCACGTGGTTGGGGCAGAAGCAATGCAGTGGACAGGGTTTGGCAGGTGAAGAGATGGGCTAAAGTGAAGAAGGGCGCGGGTGATTTGGGAGGGTCGGGGGTGGGAGCTAAACAGATGGTGGGAGTGGTGAGGTGAAGCAAGGAACAGGAGATGAGGGTGCAAATGGCAGAAAGCAACACGGCGGGTGGGCCGGGTAAAAACAACGGGCAAAAGAACAATATGGAGCAGACGGAGAAGCACATGGACAAGAAAGCAACAGAGGGAAGTACACAAGGGTGAGTGCAAAATGAAGGGAGGCAGGAAGAAGCATACAAACAACAGACAGCAACGCTGAGTGCAGGATGAGAAACATACATGTAGGAGACAGCTAAAAAACACAAGCACTAGTGTTTGAAAAGCAAGCAGTAGAAGCACAGAAGTCAGCCAATAAAAACGAATGGGACACAAATAATAAGGAGACCAATAAAGGTGACAGGCAAGCCAACCAACAGTAAGCAATGGGTGGGCTTCAAGCCCCTCTGTTTTTGGTGAGGCCACAATATTTCATGCAGTGGACAGAGCGATATTTTAGATTTTAAAACGAAGCTACTACACTGAATGGGAAGGCAGGGGGACAGTGAGGAATTTGCAGAGAAACCACCAGAAAGATGTGTTTGGAGAACAGATAGTTGATACCAAAAATATGCACTAGCACTCTAGCCAACAGTTGAGGTGCAAAGCCTCCCGACAGCGGACCCAGGACCCCAAATCCACCCTTCTTGTTGCAGTACCACATATGAGCAGTGTTGTCCCTGATAACCTGCACCAGTGTACCTTTGATGTATGACCAGAAGGCCTCCAAGGCCAGGCAAATGGCCTGTATCTCAGCAGCTTGCTGTGGAGCCAGTCCTCCATTGAGATCAGAGACCTCTAATCTCCACCTGCTCTAGGTGACCCCTCTCATCCCACAAAACCTAGCAAAGATGCATCCATCACCACTGTTATCTCTGGATGAGAAGGGGAGAGTGGATTCTAGCAGGACGATGTGCGTTCGACCAGCCACCACTGCAGAGGTTTACCAGTTTCATCCGAGACCTGGATGGTGTCGGAAAGACGGTAGTGATTCAGGTCTACTTGGAGTTCAGATTTCACTGTAGGCTCGCAAGTGCCACCAAGCAAGGGTAACAAGGAGCATTCAGAAAGCTAACAGGCCAAAATGGGTGAGAGACACCCTCAACTGGATTGAGCCTAAACCATTGCGATCATAGCCTGAATATCCTGGGCTTGTTACCGTGGAGGAAAGCCCTGAACTCCATCGGAGCCAATGCAGGTATTTTCAATTTGTCTTTCCACAAGATGGCGTTCAGATGTCAGAAGTGCAAGATAGGCCTGATGCAACTTCCTTTTTCAAGATGAGGAAATAGTGAGTAACACCACCCAGCATTCTCAGTCTGGTATTCTCTCTACAGCACCATTGGCAAGCAACAGCGTAGCAAGATTGGTAGATGTTTGCCGATTCCTTGGGTGAGGAGGAAAGAAAAGGTAGGAGTAACCTGTTTTATCAATTTGCAAGTCCCATCTGCCAGATCTAATGGATCACCAACCTTTAATGAACTGTTGAATTCTGTCCACTACAGGTTGACCATGCGCTGTCAAAGGCAAACTAAAGCAGCTTATTGTCCCCTGTAGCAGGAGAAGAGGAATTGAAAAAATTGTGCTACTGCTGGCCCACTATTTGCCTGCCAGATCCATATTCACACCCCAAAAGTACTGGGCTAACTGCTGCATCACTGGCAGGGAAGGCTGCCTGGGAGTGACCTGGAATTGCCCTGAATATCGAGAATAGGTGCAGAGTTGTCTGACAGGAGTCAACATACCCAAAGAAAGAGATGCATCTCTGCTATCATTAAATAGTTCCAAAAACGCCAGACCCATCAAAGAACATATCCATTAGCGAAATCTGTAACTAACCAGAGAACCAAGCGAATGGACAACAATGGTACCAACTTCCCTGCCAACACCATCTGTGGTGTCCAGACTGGCACTGATGGCATACTTAGTGGTGTTTTGCCCAACATGTATCATGAGCCAGAAATGCCTTAAGATACTTCAAGACGGCTGGCAAGATCTCAAAGATGAATGTATGTGTCGGCCGCCCAGGACAGACTGAGTCTACGGATCGCAGTGTCAAGCTGTCTGAGTAAAACATGCTTGCAAGTGTGGTCAATCTTTTTTCATTCTGCATCCGTAGGACTGTTTAGAAATGAGTTAAAGTTCACCTTACTGGTCGGGCCCTATGCAATAAGGCTCTCTGGAGTGGGTTGCTAAGTGAGAAAATGAAAGTCACCAGGTGTCAGTCTATGACACTTGGTCATCTGCCTGTTCATAGGTCGGTAAGAACATGGTTTTAAACAAGTAAAAATCTGAGTATCTGTGATGGCATCATTAAGTGGGAGCGAGGGCTCAGATGTTGCAGGCCCAGGCTGTAGGATTTCGATGAAAACATTCATCTTAGTCTTAATGGAGGGCAGCTGTAACTCTAGTATTTCGGCTATCGTCCAACCATCACTGCAAACTAGGGACCTTCTTCTGTTGGCCAATGTGGCAAGTCAAATTCTGTCCCTAGGAAGGTATCAAGCCCATTAGTGTTTTGTAAATCAAGGTATAAGGCATCATCAGTGTAAGGAGGGGAAGCCAGCAACCCATCCTCCTCCCCATCGTCATCATCAATATACTCAGGTGTACTTTGATCTGGCACAGGGTCAGATTCAAAGCTATAAAAGTGAATGGAGCCTCTGCTGATAGCTATGACGTGGCAGAGGCACAGGGTTACTGTCATGACAACAGACTGCGCTTTTGACATCTCATAGTGCAACATCGGTCAAGCTAGAGCAGATCTCAGTTTGGGATAAGACATAGCCATCAGCACTGGATCATCCACCGATGCTGGCTGTGTCAGGACCATCAGAGCTGGTTGAAGTCTGTCAGTGTGGTCCCACTAATGGGCCCACAGAGGACCGATTTGCGCCAGGGAGGGATCCTATGGCTTTTACCCGAATGGAGTCAAATGTGGTTCTGTCAGGCCCCAAGGGAGCTGGAAGCACACTCAAAGTTTGCAGCATGGCCAGTTTGAAGGCCTCAATCTCCTACAGGGATCGACGATGGCCTTGGAAAGTCATACACATCAGGATCAATTCAGGGATTTTGCGTATGGGGCAGAGTCCTGTGTTAAGAAACAGCGCAATGCCCAGTTCATGTTCCAGGCATTTTTATAAAAACTTCACGTTTGTCTGAAATAGCCGCCACAACAGAGCCTGCCCCTGCTCCTCCTGCTTCTTTCTTCCACCTCCCCTTGTTGCAGACATTCTCTGTGGTGTACCCAAGAATCCATTAGGTATATCATAGTTAAAGTCACACCACAACACATCCTCCCTCCAAACGAATACTTAACAAAAATTAATACTAAGGGCACTAAATTACAACAATACAATAGACTGAAAACACTACTCACATACTTTGTGTAAAATATAAAAGTACAACACAATGTGGAAAACCATGATCACACACAGTCTTTTAGATACTCTGGCCTCCTTCGAGTGCGAACTTCCCTGGGTGACAAAGCAGAATTATGATGCTATAAGATTACTCCACTGTCTCCCAGCTCATCAGCACACAATTTGGCTTCCACCAATTTAGTATTCCAATCACACCTAGCCAGTTTAGACATGCTCCAAACGTCTCCATTCTCTAGGATCACTACATTCTTCCTAAGTTCCTTAATGCGAAATGGTCCTATAAATTTAGACTCCCCTTTGCATGACCACCTAGGTTTCTTTACAAACACCAACTCTCCTACTTTCCAGTTCCAAACCACTGCACCATGTTTATCAAATTGTTCTTTATACCTCCACTGATGTACACCGACTCTGCGTCCATCCACACTCTCGACACTACCATGGCATCCTAACCACTTGGGGAGCAACTTAGACCCTGCCACTCGTCCTCTCAAACACTGAAATGGAGATCCCTTTGTCAAAATATTTGGAGCAGTTCGATGGGCCCACAGCTTATCTCTCAAAATAGTTCTGAACTCTCCTCTATTTTTCATGGCTAACTAAGCACAATATCTTATAAGACCATTAATTTTTTCAACAAGACCATTGGCTTGTGAAGCATAAAGTGCTGTACGCTGATGTTCAATCGACAAATCCATCAAAAATGTTTTCATTTCATCAGAAACAAATTGCACCCCATTATCTGTAAAAAGTCACTTTGGGAATGCCCTCCAAAACAAACACATCCTTCAAGAACTCTATCACAGTCTTAGTAGTAATTGATCCAACACAACAAGCGTACACCCACTTAGACTTATAGTCCACCAGAACCAATACATGTCTTTCATTCGGGTTTAGCAAATTGAAAGGCCCCACTATATCCAATCCAAGTTTGGATCAAGGTTCCTCAGGCACTTCCGTGGGAGATAAAGGTGCTACTCTCACCACTTTGGTTTTATCACTGTTGGCACACAACCAAGAATCTCTCACTACATTTTCTGTTTCTTTGTCAAGCCCAGGTCACCAATATTTTCCAGCTTTGTTTATTTATGCTTCCGTTTGTACTTAGACTTTGAGCTGCATGAGGACTTACAGAGGGAAGAAGAGCGGTTGCGGAAATGACCTCGTGACCGGGGCATGATCTGCAAACTGTAGCAGGATTTAGCTTGGGCCGCAGAGGTTTGAGGTGATGGACTCCACACCAGGCCACTTTGTCCATAGCCCAGCGTAGATTAATTTTGTGGACAGGTGCCTGACTGCAAGAATAATATCCACCACTTCAAGAGGTAAGCCCAATTAAATCAACAGTTGCTGCTCTATCTCCACACATGGGATGCAGAGTGCAAATGTTCAGGTGCCCTAGATACAACACCCCCCTTCCCAGTTTGGTGCTATTAAGATGGTTTGGACCTGTCCATTATGTTTCTCAAAACACCAGGCATTAGAGGTGGTGGTAGAAACGTGCACAGGAGACCCTTACTCCATCACAAACAGAATGCCTCTTGCATGGGCATGCCTCACTGCCTACCAAAATGTTCTGCATACTTGTTGAAGTACCACACTCTTCTGCTGTCTGTTAAGATCAGTAACACGCATTCCTTGATGGTTGCAGGAAGGTTTTCAGGGCCTGGCAGATCAACAGACGCACCAAAAGGTTCTTGTGAAGCTGGACTTCCACTGAAGAAGAGGGGCACTTGATCCCCACCTCCCCTAGATGTCCTCTCCAAAACAGTAACAATTCATCTTGCACAACTGTGATATCTGGTGGCTGAAGCCTGCCAATTGCCAGGTTGGCACTCTTCTGCCACTACATGAGGTTCCATCCCATCTCTTTTCAGATCTGGACAGAGCTGGAGAAGCAACAGACCAAAAAGGATGCACAAGGCTTTCAGCCCAAAAAGCCTCGGAACCATCATCAATGAGACCCTAAGTGAGCCACAAACATCAGGTTGACATTTTGAATTTCCTGGACTTGCTGCATATTTGGAAGGGCTTTGAACACTACTGTGTCCTGGATGGCTTCTGATAAAGGGAATCCGCCTTGAAGATTCAGGTGAGACTTTGGTGCTTTGAAGAAAAACCCAAAGGAGAACGAGTGCACAGATGCTGTCCAGAGGTAGTGTGTCTTTGGTGAGCCCGCCTTAAGCAGCAAATCGTTGAGGTACCAGAACACAAGTATCCTTGACCTTCGAAGATGAGTTACAACCATGCACAATCTTTTCTTGAACTCCTGGGGGTGAAGTAAGGCCAAAGAGCACCATGGCAGAAATGCAGGGAGTGTCTGTGGGACCACAGGAAGGACAGGTATCAGAAAATATAGCTCTTGCAAGTCCAGGGAGACCATCGAGTCCCCTTGATCTGGAGGAGGGGGGGGGGGGATCTTTGACAGAGAGAGCATTTAGAATTTGTCCTTCATAAAGTCATTCAATTAGCCGCGGTCCATTACAGGCTTAAGGCCACAGTCCTCCTTTGGCATGAGGAAGTAGGTTATAGAGAACCACTCGAGTCTGCACCCTTTCAACTGCACCTTTGGCCAGCAGGAGATTGACCTCTTGCATCAAGACAAAGGTGTGGTCTGCTGAAAATCGCTTTGGGGTGGATGGCATAAGGGATGAGGATGAAATGAAAGGCAGGGTGTAGCCCCTTTGAACAATCTGTAAAATCCATCAGTCCGACACGACTGATTTCCAGTTACATTGGCTGATCATGGGCCTGAAAGGGCAAATAAGAGTAGCAGGGGAACTGCTAAAGCAGGGGAGGAAGAGCTGTCCCCACTGGAGTTAACCACCACGACACCCTCTGTCCCAAAAGGGCTGAGTATGCTGTTGTCCCGGCTAGAAAGGTTAAAACTGCTGGTAAGCTAGGCATCTCAAATAACCCCTAAAAGTTCTATTTTGCTGGTGGAATTATCTAGCTGTGGACAATATCCCTAAATTTCTGGTGGAAATATCTAGCCGTGGACAATATCCCTAAATTTCAATCTGTGGCACTACTATCTTTGATTCACTTGAGAACAGTGTTAGTTCCCTCCAGTCTAGACCCATAGAAGAGTACGTTCATGAGAGATGCCTGGATATACCATGAAAACCTGCTTGATGGTATCCAGACTTACCTTCTAAGCACTATGCTTGTGCCAAAAGCACAGTCTACGCAGTCGTCTGTGCCGAGGCCTGCATACAACGCTAACTTTGTTGAGTCCTGTCCATCCTTGATCATTTAGGCCAGTGAGTTTCTGAGGTCCTCTGTAACGGCCGGTGAGATCTTGCTTACCATGTCCCACAAGGTATGGATGCACCTGCCCAAAAGGAACACCACATTTAAAGATCATAAATCCAAGCAAGCCGAGAAAAAAAACTCATATACAGGGGAGTTTGAAGGAAAAGCATTTGGACTGACTTTACTTCAGGGCGCCCCCCCCAGAAGGCTTTCAGATGCTGGGTGTTTCATAAAAAAATTCTGAGTCACTAGAGGCTAATCTGTACTGTCTAGCCATAGGTTGGCTGATCAGAATGGCTTAGCACAGCTTAAACCAGGTGGCCATTATAGTGTCACTAAGGGCCTCCTTAAATAATAGAGGTTCAGATTTAGTTGGACCTAGGCAAATACTTTCAGTCAATATATTGGCTTTGGTTCTGATAGGTTATCCTGTTTTAGGTTTAAACCTATAACTGATTAAATCCCACTGAAAAGGAAACAGCCTTTATTAGTTTAAACATAAAAACACTAATAAACAACTGCAACTAAAATGCCATTCGAAAAAGGGAAAGTGGGCAAGAACGAGTCATTTTTATTTCTTGCTTTTGGGGCCAACACAATGTAACTGTCATACAAGGTAAGAAAGACTGTTCCAAGGTTATTCTGCTTGAGTTTTGTTGTGTAGGGATGTGACTACACTATTGGTTTGTCTTCCTTTTGTTTCCTCCAGTTTTGTGTTCCTGCATTAAAGGTGCACGGTTTGTAAGCATTTTCAAGATCTGCCGTACTCTTATGCACTGTAAGAAATCTGGGAATACTAAAATCATTTTTGAACAGTGTATAATGTTTTGACTGATTGGATGAATGGCTGACTCATGAGACTCTTGGCCAATATGTATTATCACATTTACTCACGGAGAATAGGTTTAAACCATTTGATACATGAATTAATGAATGAATGTATGGAAGCCACTTCGAGAGTGCACAGCTGCTTCCAAGGAAGTGTCCCACCACTAACCAGTTAGCTAACTAAAGTAGCATTCCTTAGAAACCTCTAAACAGACATCTTCAATGTGATTTCATGTCTTTGCTGCCAAGTACAAGAACGGTCATCTGCCAAGTCTTTTCCTAACAATTTCCAGTATTTGAACCCGACGTTTACTGGAGGAGCGGAGGGGCCTGCTCGGGGTTTATTTCCTAAATTGTTTGCAGCCTTTTTGATGTAAAGTTCTAAAGGTGATAAACAGAGTCTTGTAAATAATTATTTGCTGAATAGGGAGCCAATGCAGCTTCTTAAGATTCTGCCTAGAGGATTACCTCTTTAGGCAATTAAGAATCAGATGAGCAACTCCATTTTGAACTAACACTAATACAGTATGTTCCCATGGTTCAGCCTAACAGTGGCCAGGGCATGCACCAGAGTTTCACGTATATTCTCAGGGAGAAACTTCAAAGTTTTTTTTAAAGATTTCAGTAAAGCAAAACAACTGGCTATGATAACTCTTATTTGAGGTTTAAAAGAAGGCTCACTATCAAATTTTATACCCAACTTTCTAGCTTCCCATGTAGGAAGTAGCCACGGAGTTCAAACATCAAGGGAGAACGGCTGTCCAAAACGTAAAATTTCAGATTTATCTGAATTTAACTTCAGAAAGCTGCCTTTCATCCAGTTTTCAACCGTAGTCGGGAATCTCTGAACATTTTGTACAGTGTATTATCAGCATTAGATACAAGGTTAAAACCACATTGCTTCACAGACTTCCCCAGAGGTGCTATATATAGTAATAACGTAGGGCTCAGCCAGAACCCTGAGGAACTCTATATCTCAGTTCTTTGAAGTCACAAGTAAAAGGTGGAAGATGGACTGCTTGCTCCCTCTCAGGTGATAATGATTTTATTCAACATTTTGCACTACCACTTAAACCCTGTCTCGGTTAGCCTATCTAGAAGGATCTCATGAGAGACCATGTCAAAAATGGCAGAGAGATACAAGAGGATGGCCACAGCTTTTTCCCCATTATCCAAATAAGATTTAACTAACCCTGCAATTCCAAAGGAGCAACTTCTTTGCTATAACCCTTTTGAAAGCCAGATTGTGAGTGGTGCAGAATCTCATTCTTTTCCAGGAATTTTAACAGCTGGGTATTAACCCAACTTCTCCAGCATTTTTTTAAAAAAATGGGAAAAGGGAAATCGGTCTATAAACTGCTTAAGCAGCCCGGAACCACGTTGGCCTTTTTCAGTAGTGGAAGCGCTGATACTTTTTTCCAACTACCAGGAAAAATACCAGATTTGAACGACTGATTGACGAGTGGGTTTATCAGTTTGTTTAGACTATCTGTTTGTTTAGACAAGCAACAGCAAGTTTAATAATTCGAGGCGGCATACTAGAACAAATTCACATGTGCATTAAAAATACCCAGGGTCAATTCAATTTTTCGACTGACCCACAACTGTGTCCAGGAATTTGTCTATTAAAACAGTTGAACATAGCACTTTTACTCTTTTAATCAATTAATTGTCCTTTAAGTCAGCTAAAGTGCTGACGGAGTGAGAGTTAATGAGATGTGAGAGAGGGAAATGTGATGGGAGTGTGAATGAGACTACAATACACACTTTCTATGCTTACAATAGACTAATGTAAGTCCATTGGACACAGTCACCACATACATACCCTGCATTACTTCTTCAAACTAAAATTTGTGCTTAATAACAATCACTTAAAAACATGTTTTGTAAACACTTGAAAAGCAGTTTTTGTCTATTCTGGGGATTAGGCAGCTGAATAAACGCGGTTTTCAAAACTTTTGGAAAACACAAAGAAAACACTACTGAAATTCATAAGAAATAAACACTGAAAAGCAGGACAGCCTATTTCCAAAGTAGTGGACTGCAAGCCTAGCAGTTACGCTGCTCTTCGGACTACTACAGCGAAACAGGCACTTTATTCCATTGCTGTACCAGGTGAGGAGTCCATCTCAGTCTATGGTGAGTTATCTAGCGCACTGGCATTTTGCAAGTTTAAGTACGGCCCTTCACTTGTATAGTAAGGGGGAGCAAGCTGTCCACATCCTAATCATCATAAGTGTTGTGAGGGATATTAGTTGTGCCCCGGATCACATCACAGTGTGAGCAGAAGAGGAACTCTATCCTTTGATATGCACTGATGGAGAGGTCAAAGCTATAGGTCTATTGCACCTTGGTTATCTCATAGTACACACCACCAGAGGGTGCAGTCAGTGGTGGGCCTGCTGGTAGAAGTCAAAGTGGGAATCAGTGGGGCTAAGAGGTGCCCATAGAGAGCCAGAAGGGCCTAGAAACTTACAGCAGGTCTCCTTAATGGCCGCTATTTGCTGCAGGGTTAACAGCAGCATGGGAAATTTGGGACACACTGGGACAAAATTTGGGACCATGAACTATTAAGTAACTTGCGACTTCCCATCAGACTTTGAGTGGTGGGACGGGGACAACTACCACTTTCTTGCACTTATGGTGCATTTTTTTACTTTAACCTACCGGAAGACTTAATTCATGATTGCATGGGACCGAACTTTGGAATGCAATTGGGAATGGCCCTGTGACTTGGAGTGGGAGCTCTGTTTCAAACGTCAACCTCTTCTTTCGTTCGGCAACGTGAAAAAGGGTCTCTCACTCTCCGATTTCTGTCAGGTGCCATGAGGAAGCTCTTACTTCATTGCTTTGAGTCGGCACAGGTGCCCAAGTATCATAGGCACACACTGTGTGGGTCCCGCCCCCCAATTTATTTTTGACAGTCAGGGTATGGCTTGTTGTATTCAGTGGAGACATCTTCCCTGACTGTCTGGGATAAATATACGGAGTCGGAAAACTGACAAAGTTAGGAGTGGGTCTCCGGCTCTGCATAAAAAGGCATCAAAAGAAAGAAGATGATGTCAGTGTGCAAGGATGGCACTTATAGGAGTATCTGGGTAATCTCTTACAGGGTGGGATCAAGTCACTGAAAATCTATACGAAGCTGCATGCCAGCAGGTGGGTAGTATTGCTGATAAAGTCTGCGGTTCCATTCTGGAGCCTGGAAACATTCTAAAGATGAAAAATCTATGGCTGGAAATATCGATCAGAATGCTGCCATTTGTTCTGATCGAACTTTGCAAAAGCGTTTGTAAATTACAGCTAGGCAAATTATCTGAATACTCTGCATGTCCAGCACGTGATAGCTAGCATAAAAATGTACAAGTTGTAATAAGCGGTTTTTGGAGTGATTGACTAGAAACAATGCAAGGGAGGGAGTCCTTAAGCGAAATGGAGTGCGTACGAGAGAGATAGACAAATTATTGATCCAAAATGAACTTTTCAGGAACAAATGTGGAAATCAACTATATTTCAAAAGTACAAATGGAAACTTGGGTCAAACCTGATTAATTCTTTAACTTCAAGGTGCATCAGACTTTGTGTAGAGGAGAGTTCAAATTGGAATTTGCATACAGTGAGGGTTAACAGGGCACTGATGTACGAGTCAATAAGGGAGAATGCGAAGTAATGTTTGTGTGGCAGGGCAATAGAATATAGTCAAAATAACAACTGGTGTAAGTAAGTATTGTGTCCTAAAATATCGCCTTCAAAAACTCATGGACAATATTTTGGTAAATGATATTTAGGACACAATTTTTATATTAGACTATAGTTCTGGATATAATATATTCTGACATCCAATCATTTGTAGACAGAGTGCCAGATGAGAAATAGAACAGTGAAAGTAGAGTAGGAGAAGCACCAAGCGATATCTAAGAACTTGAAATAAAAAACAGAGAACGAAAAACTGCAAAGGAGAGTGAAGGTGTAAAAATATCCAAACCGAATGGAAGGGGATATCAGTGGAGCACAAGTAAAATGAGAGAGGAACTGTAGATAATGGACGTCGGGGGTGTGGGGGGGGGGTACTGTTTGAGATACAAAAGGTGGGCAGATAACAGAAGGACATCTGAAAATGATTAAGCAAGAGGGAAAGACATTGCATATGAAAAGAATACTAGTTCATTTTATCATCCTCTTTAGGGAAAATAACATGAAATGAGGAGCTATTTACGAAGGCTGTTTTTTCCCTAGCTGCTAGGATATAATAATTGCTCTAAGCACCATATCAGAGCAAAACACTGAATACCAAGACTGGATGCATCACTGAAGCATTTCCTATATAAATGTTCAGATAAACCATGAGAAAGAAGGAATGGTGCTATCAGTGCTCTGATATGGCCTATGTGACTTGTAGTGATAAACAAAACCCATAAACAAAAATAAATAAAATGGTATATTATGAGGTGCTTCTAGTTCTGAAATGTAACATCAAAACGAAACTTGGTTATTTAAGGCTCAATTATGACTTTAGAGGAATGGAACCGCTGTCGCTTTTTAGGCGGTCTTGCTGCCTCAGTGGTCTGAACGCCTGATTATGATTACAGCAGGAACATGTCCATAAGACCGCAGCTGGATCGCCGCCACTGCCAAGACTCCTGCGGGAGAGGCTGAGGCAGGTCATTGACAGTCCCGCAAACCTTCCCTCCGGCCCAACCAGGACCTGCCTTTCTGCCATCATTTTCCTGGCGGGGACACTGCCATGTGACAGTCGGCGGAAAAGCAGGTAATGAGCCAAAGTAATGGGTATAGGGACGTCTGTGCCCTTATGAAATGTGACAGCTGCTCATGTATTGCCCTCCAAAGCCAGTGGGCCGGGTGCACGCACAGTGTCACTTGCAAAACGTAATGCAAGGACACAGAGTGCCCGACTAGCTAGAGGCACCGCAATATGGCCGGCACTAGCTTCTGACTCTTTTCTGTAATTGAAGGGTGCTGCTGCCATGACTGTGGCGCCCACACACCGCCAGCACTGCTGGAACCTTGTAGTGTTGCGGTCGAGATGCCACCGGCTTGGCGGCCTTTTCTCGACCACTGGTGCGGCGGGCTGGCAGTATGACCGCCAAATTCGCAATCGGCCCCTTAATCTCCCAATTAAAAAGGCAGCCAATTCTAATGCATAATCCAAAATGAAAAGCAAATTCAGTACTTTGAGATATGACATTTATTAAAAAAACATATTTTGATATTTATATACATCACATCTGCTGAAATATAAGCAACATGTGAACATTAATTTTACATTATTACCTTTTATGTTATGGGTAAATTCAGCTCACTCTCATTTCCACGGCTGTGACTATTATCCTCTTTGAACCTTAGCAAGCAAGCTTTTGACTTTAATAATCCACATGAAGTTGCCTTGGTAACTGTTGCATGGTGGATGGCTCAATCTCCTCTTCCTCCTCCGCTTTGGAGCCATCATATTGCTTATAGTTCATGGGATGAGTCACCATAAGCAAGAATAAGGTCCTTGAAATTTAAAGAGACACAAACGATTCAGTAAACGAAAGCAGTCACCCATCAATGGATTTGAACATTTTTGTTCAGAATTTCATGATACTCATTACCAGTCCCAATTGTCAAATGCAGCGGTCATATTATTTTCCAGCTTTGGTAGCTACAACATCTATTGTCTTGAACCTCATACACTCTGCTTTGCTACTATAAATTAAACACAGGCAAGGTCTGATTCATTTCTGTAATATTTGCCAGCTAAAATAAATTAATTTTGCAACTGTTATAATGACGGAGTCATAAACCGAAATAGATTTCTCATCATTGAGATTTAATGTCAATGTTATGGACAAAAGGGATTCATGTCGCTTGCAGTGACACATTTTAAAACAACATTCTACACACAAAACATTATGGGCCTCATTACGAGTCATTATGAAAGCGATTCAGGTCTGGAGTCAGGACAGGAGTCTGTGCCTAAATCAGGATTCAAGCATGTGTGGGACCACCACACCCAGTGTTTTTTCCTGCACAAATTCAACTAGATAAATTTGTGCAGAGGAAAATCAAAAATATTCTGAGCTCTACAACCAGAAGGGGGATGGGGACATGGAGGAGGGACATTACTATATTATCGCCCACTGCGAGGTACATAGGTAGTAATTGGGAAGTAATACCGCACACCGCTGTCGTGATATTTAGTGTGCCATGAACTCCTGGGATTCCCGCAGATCTAAAAAGGAGGGCATCCCATCCTATATGCGAGAAGGCATAACTCAATACATTAGCACTACAAACTACAAACAGCATACCTTGATAGGTAATTAACATTTTCAGTTTTCAGCAAGTGTAGGTATGGATCGCATGCTTTATGTAGACTTAAAAACAGTGCTTTTCCTCCAAAGCGGTGGTTTGCAAGCAGATCTCCAGAACAATGTTTTAAGTACTGTTTGCCCTACTTGTGCCTCCTGTCGGGCAGTAATGCTGAAACAGTAATGCTTCGTGAATTGTGAGATGTGGACCATGTAGCTACCTTGCAGATGTCTGCAACCAGTACATATCCAAGGAAGGTCATAGTCGCAAGTTTTGCAAGTGGAATGTGCTCTTATCACACTGTAAAATGTACAGTACGCTTTAACATAACATGCCTGAATGCACATTACTATCAGTCTTGCTGGGCCCAAATTGGAGATTGGGTTCCCACAGCAGGATTTTACAATTGCATCAAATCATTGTTTAGTAAACTGGTTTAGTACGGTCAATGAAAAAGATTAGTGTTCTTTTTATAACTATTGTATGGGATGTTCCTCCTGCAACTGACTGAAGCTGTGGATAGAAAACATTAAATCACGTGATTGATATGGAATGAGGAGATAACTGTCGATAGAAAAAAGTAGGTTAGTCCAAAGGAAAACCCGATCTTATGAACATGAACAAAAGGGTCCTCCACATTAAGGCTTATGATTTGATCATTTTAAGTAAGGAAGTAAATTGCCACTAGACAGGCCACACTCCATGAAAGATATTGCATCTGACAAGAATGCAAGAACTCAAACGGAAGCCGCATGAGTTGCAAGAGAACAACATTTAAGGTCCCAAACATGAAAAGGTAGTGTTCTTGGAAGAACAATTTAAAGGCTCGCCATAAATTCTTTAACAACTAGTACCTTAAATATAGATGGATGTTATCTGTTTAGCATTTAACAGCTACTGGTAAATGGAACCTAGCAGGTGTATATAAGAGCCCTGATTTCTCTTAGTGTAAAACGTAGCAGATGATGGGGCTGATTCTAACCCCGGCGGTCTTTGACCGCCGGGGCGAGGGTCGGCGGGAGCACCGCCGACAGGCCGGCGGTGCCCCGCAGGGCATTCTGACCGCGGCGCTTTGGCCGCGGTCAGAAAGGGTAAACCGGCGGTCTCCCGCCGGTTTACCGCTGCCCTCAGAATCCCCCATGGCGGCGCAGCTTGCTGCGCCGCCATGGGGGATTCTGACCCCCCCTACCGCCATCCTGTTCATGGCGGGAAAGCCGCCATGAACAGGATGGCGGTAGGGGGGGTCGCGGGGCCCCTGGGGGCCCCTGCCGTGCCCATGCCAATGGCATGGGCACGGCAGGGGCCCCCGTAAGAGGGCCGCAAGGTATTTCAGTGTCTGCCTTGCAGACACTGAAATACGCGACGGGTGCTACTGCACCCGTCGCACCTTCCCACTCCGCCGGCTCGATTACGAGCCGGCATCCTCGTGGGAAGGGAGTTTTTCCCTGGGCTGGCGGGCGGTCTTTTGGAGACCGCCCGCCAGCCCAGGGAAAAACTCATAATACCCTCCGCGGTCTTCTGACCGCGGAGCGGTATTATGGGGGCGGAATTCTGGCGGGCGGCCTCCGCCGCCCGCCAGAATTAGAATCACCCCCGATGTCTTGAACTGAGGCCCGAAGAGGTTGAGTATGTCTACTGCTACAGTAATGAACAATGGTTTAAATTTTGCGGCATAACAAGCTTGTCTGGTAGGTCTTTGAACTTCTCACAAAGTAAGAGTACATTTCTTAGAAAGAGCTGGAGGTAACCAAATAAGAACTCAGTTGCCAAAATGCAAGGTTCATGTCTTTGAGATCTGGATGTCTGGGTTGCCTCTGATGCGAAGTTAGAATTTATGCTCTCGGGTAATATCCCATGTGTCAGTGAATTGACATTTCCACCAGTACTAAGTATGATGGTTGTCTTGCCTATGCTGCAGTGATTGAAATAAAATCATATAAACAAGGGAATGCTTGAAATTTGTCTAACCACTGGTAATTGCTCAGAATAGCATTCAAGTCCATTATTTATAAGCCCACCATGCTGCCTCAGATTAGAAGCAGCCATGTGCAAATCAGCCTTGGCAGTGCTCAAATTGTGACAGTCCAGCCCAAATTGCCAAACCAGGTCTCTGAACTGGAACAAAATCGATCCAAGACAGCTTTCGGTCTATCTGGACCTCTTCAGTAGGGTGCAGGCCTTTTAGGAATGTGCAGTGTGGGTCCAGTTGCAGAGTGAGTATGTGACCCCCATCTGGGCATACTCTTGGATGCTTAGAGCAACACATCGAACACAAAAAGTGATGGGGAAATGCTTGCGATTTGTCTAACCACTGGCAATCACTCTGGGTAGCATTCCAAAACTTTGATTTTGTAAGCTGTACCTGACTAAAGACGCCTCGTAAGGATGAAACTGGGTTTGAGTGGCTCGTGTGTGACCGACGCTGATTTACTTATGGCTACGTTTAATCTAACATAGCATTATGGGCAAAAGAATTATGGGTTGGGATGCTACCCCAAGCAGATGCCAGTGATTAGAGAAATTGCAAGCATTCTTCCCATCAGCTTTTTATGCATGTGAATAAGTGTCATGGTCATTTGTCTCACCTTACTCAATACTTTTGGCATCATAGGTAGTGGAGGGAAAGCATTGGTGTGGGAGTGTGGTTCAGAAATAAGGCCTGGGAGAATTTTTAAGCAGTTGTTTCAAAATGGCTGTTTATTTACCAAGCCAATATTTAGGTGGGGAAAATAAATAAAACCAAATTACACCGTTCTTGCGGTTCTTCTTTCTCCTTACAGGTGTCTCTTTCAGGTAACCCCATTGGTGCAGCTCAGAGAAAGAGGTTGAATCCAGGTAAGTAAACGACCGAAGGTAAAAAAATATATAGGGGTTTATAGTGGGATCTACTTCTTCCCTTGAAAGCACAAGGACAGATCCTCCATCAATGAACACTGTTTTTATTCCACTTCTATCCCATCACCAAAGTGTTTGGAGAAAAAAGGGAATAATGGCCATGTTGTCTCTTTAATTACACCTGCTGTCAAGTGCCAGATTGCCAAACAAGAAAACAACTAACGGAAAACAGCAATTACAACAGTGCTTTTTTAGTACCTTAGCTAGCACTCTTCAGCATAGCTAATCTTGGACTGCATCTTTTTTTTTTGCATTGGGACATGTCACCCAAGGTGTGTTCTCTTCTCCCTACTTCATTTAACAGATGCTTGCGATCACCTCAATAGTCACAGCCCTCCTGGACTGTGGAGCACTAAATAGCCTCCATTGAAGGGGACCACCAATCCTCACGACATACGTTCTCCTTCTTTGTAACCTTGTCTACTTCTCTTGGCTCTTCGCATTCTAGCCCTCCTCTTTTACCTCTGCGTTCAGTTTCTCTCCATGGCATCTTCTCTTCGGTGCTCTGTCTGCTCCTCGTTGGCTTTCCCAACATTCCCTTCTCCTCAACTCTTCTTTGCTTACAGGCTGAGACCTCATTTAGCTGTCCTTTTCTTGCCCTGCCCCCAATAGTGTTCGTTTATTTTCTATGTCTCTTTTCCCATCCTGATGTCTGTTTTCTCTTTCTAGGACTGCTGCTGACAGCGAGCGTACGGAGGGACTGTCCTGCCGTGGACTGCCTAGGGCAGGTAAGCGATGTTCTCATTTGCCTCCTTCCTCACAATAGGAAACTATCCCTGGCAGGATCATCCATAGAACACTGTCCATGGAGTGTGGATGTGTGCACCAGGAGGCAAAGGTTGGGCAATTTGTATTTTCACAGTGGCAAACAGATCAGGTGTGGGTGTTCTCTGCTTCTGAAGGTACGGTTGAAGTTCTGATTAATTTCCCACTTGAGTATTTGTAGGTTTATCCTGATGAATAGCCCAGTACCATACTGATTTTGTCAATGCTGACAGCTGGGGAAGTGCATTCCCCCCTACCTTTCGATATAAGATATCAGTCACTTAACTACTACCTTTTTGCAAATGAGCAAGTGAAACTCTGAGTGCCACATGGATTGCAGTGATTCAAAGAAACTGATGTGCAGCTTTGTTGCTGCTGTATATAATGTTCCATAAGCCATCAGGTTGTCCAGGTGAGTCCTCCCTCTTCCAGAGAGGTGTCTGTGGTAATGGTGCCCTATGGCTAAGGGTCCATTAATGACCTGTCAAGCAACAAGTTTTTGTTGTGAAACCATTTGAGCCTGTGCTGAACTCTGAGCTCTACCAGTACTAAATCTTCCCACTGACCCGTTGCTAATGACCATTGCCTGGACAAATGTTATTGTCACTGTCACATGTGAATTTGAGCACTCAGATTTACTATGCACACCATGATCCCCAAACATTTAATAATCATTTTTACAATCAGAGGCCTCAACATTTTGTAAGAAGAAAGCAGCCTCTAAAATGCCAATCTTCTCTTGGTTGGGAGAGGCTTTGGCCATCACCTTGTTCAGTACGGCCCCCAAAAGGGTTGCAGCTGTTGAGGGCAGATGTCTTTTTTTAAATATTCGGCTTAAAGCCTACTGTGAGTGAAAAACAACATGTGGAGTGTGCGTTAGCCATTGCTGACAGTTGCTGCTTCTTTATCAGTCAATTCCTCAGGTTTGTAAAGTCACGAATGGTGCTGCAGCACAAATGTGCTGCAACCACCAAGAATGTCTTCGGACAGTTGTGACCCGAATTATAGCTCTTTGAACTGGTTGGTTTGCCACTGACCACAAATCTGAGAATGCGCTGATAAGCCAGAAAAAAGGGGCATGTGGAAGTATGTGTTTTTAAGACTGTGGGTGGTCATGTGATTTCCTATGCAGAGCAACAGAATGACGTCCAGCAAGGTGGCTATCTAGAAGTGCTCTGACACTATGTAAGTGCTGTGGCCTGAGGTTAATATAAGCCTTAGTGTCCCGTCTGAGGAAGTCCAGGGAATATACGCCTTAATCCGTTTGATGCAGAGTAACAGATTCAGAAGCAACCTTGACTGCAAGTACTGGCACCTTTTCTTGTTGCAGTTTTGGTGTTCTTCAATGGTTCCATGCCAGTGAGGTAGGATATTTGATGACGTGGTGTGCAGTTCCAAGCAGTAACTTTATTAGACAACTGACAGGATCTGCTTCAGTGAGGTAATTTACCCCAACTGTGGAAGGAAAAACTTGACCCTCCCCCTACAGGTGTTGTGTGATGGGTGAAAGGTAAGTAAGTCACTGCTTGGAAGCCGAGGCATCGTTTCCCTGGCCACCTACAACCTTTTGTCTGCTGTTACCTATAAGCCTCTCCCTCCTGAAAGGTGGACTGCTGCTGAAAACAGGGGCGCTCTGGGGTTACTGCAACTTCTGCACTCCCTATTGCATATTTGCTCAAAAACAAGGCCTGCTGAACTTGGTCATGCCTGTTAACATGAGGAGAAACTGGACTGGCCATTCTACCCTTTAACTAGGTCGTCTCCATAAAATCATCCTACTAAATAACTGTAAAAGTACTTTGTGGTGGTCCGCTGCACTAGGGATGACTGCATTACTTAGTTACTTGTGTCTACTCTACCCCTCCTAGTGTATAGGCCATCAACAAGGACTCTCCAGCCATCTTTGTCCTGCAGTTTTCTTTCAATCTGACTCCAGGTGTAACCCATCTCCTTGCAGTCAGCCTTGAGGCATCAACGCTAGGTGCTTCTTGGCCTTCTTTTCCTTTTCCCCTGAGGGTGCCAGGTGAGGGCTTTCCTGGTGGTGTTTGATGCAGGCATACAGAGGATGTGGCCTATCCAGCCCCAGCATCTTTTCATGATTTGTTCATGAGCAGGGAGTCTGCTACCATAGGTCTTTGTTGCTCATGGTGTTTGGCCAGCAGATTTGGAGGATTTTCCTCAGACAGGTGTTGATGAAGGTCTGAACTCTGTTGGTGGTGGTCACTTTTGCCCTCTGCATTTCTGCTACATGCAGAAGGGTCTATTTATGTTGGTGTTAAAAAGTTTGGAGCATTAGTTCCTTGGAGCTCCAGATCTTTGTTAGGTGAATGAAGGCAGCCCTTGTTTCATTGATTCTTGCCTTGACGTTGGCATCTATGCCGCCCTGCTTGTCCATGACACTGCCCAGGTGGGTAAAGGCCTCAACCTCTTACAGTGCATCGCCTGCAAAAGTGACTGCAGTTGTGCTTACTGTGTTAGTCTTTGGGATCTTGGTTTTTTCCCCTTTGATGTTGAGGCCAAGTTGTGCTGGTGTGGCTGCCACAATGTCAGTCTTCTCTTGCATTTGCAGATTGGTATGGGAGAGTAGTTCCAGGACATCTGCAAATTCCAGGTCATCGAGCTGCGTCCAAGGTGTCCACTGGATCTCATTTCTTCTCCTTGCAGTGGATGTCTTCAGGATCCAATCTATGGCCAGCAAGAAAGAAAAAAGGTGAGAAAAAACAACCCTGGCGCACTTCGGGCCTCACTTCAAAGGCTTCTGTGAGTCATCCTCCATGGACTACCTTGCAAGTCATTCCCTCCTAAGAATTGTTGATCATTTTTACAAGTTTGTTTGGCACACCGCAGTGGCAAGAGAGTTTCCAAAGGGTATCTCTGTCTACACTGTTGAATGCCTTCTCATAGTCGATGAAGTTGACATAAAGGGGGAAGTCTGATTCCACTGACTGCTCAATGATGATGGGCAGTGTTGCAATCTGGTCTGTGCAGGATCTATCTCCGCGGAAGCCAGCCTGATGGACTTGCAATTGAGCGTCGACTTGTTCCTTCATTCTCTTCAGGATGACTTTGTTCTACACTTTGCGTGGTGTTGACAGAAGAGTTACACCTCTAAAGTAGTGGCATTTACACAGGTCACCTTTTTGGGGATCTTGATGAGATATCCCTCCTTCCAATGTGATGGCACCTTTTCCTCTTCTCAGATGCTTCCAAACATGGGGTAGAGCATGTCTATTGGTGTTTCAATGTCTGCCGTCAGTGTCTCTGCAGGAATGTTACCAGGTCTTACAGCCTTACCATTTCTCAGAAGTTTGATGGCTTGCCGTTTTTCTCCCTTGGTTTGTCTGCTGCAGTCGTTTAGAACGTCTTTGGCAATTGGCTGTATGTCTGGTGGACAATGCAGCATGGGCTAGTTCAGAAGTTCTTTAAAGTGCTCCACCCATGTTCCTTGTTGGCTTTCGATACCCTTTATTGTCTCCAAATCTTTGTCCTTATCAGGTCTTGCTGTATCTGCCGGAGAGTTTCCTTGTTATGTCGTAGAATTCTTTCAAGGGATGAATGCATGGTAGAGTTCAAACGGTGAATCTTCTTGAGGGTCCACACTATAACCAAGCCCGAGATCATCACTATCCTGAGACGGAACAGGCTTGTAAGATTGGTCTTGGGGACCGAACTCTATCTCTTCTTCTGAATTGGTTTGAGTGGTGTGGTGACAGATAATGTCTCTACCGTCTAATTTGTTACCGAAGGTAACTAACTTGTTCATCTGATAGAGACTTCTAGTTGCAGATTCCTTATCTTAGAATAGATACCTAAGCAAAACTGTCCCCGGAGGTTGGTCTGCAAACCAAGATCATACTAAGAAGTCCTGCAGGATCGAACAGCTGAAGTAGCAGTCCCTGCGGACCTGACTGTCCAGGCAGTAGTGTTAAGTGAACGTGTGCAGGGACACCCATGTTACTGCCTGGCAGATGTCCAGGACTGAAAATCTGAGTGCTAACACAGTGGTTGCGGCAGCTGCTCTGGTAGAGTGAGCATGCAAACCCTCAGGGGGTTGTTTCTTAGCCAAAGAGGTGCACATTTTAATGCAGAGAACAGCCCATTTAGAGATGATCCTTTTCTGCACCGTCTGATCTTTCTTCACACCCACACAACCAACAAAGAGTTGATCATCCATCTGGAAGTCTTTGGTGCAATTGAGGTAGAACGCCAATGCTCTTTTTGGATCCAGATTGTGGAGTCTTTCCTCTTCAAGAGAAAGATGTGGGGATGCATAAAAAGTAGGCAAGGTGATGAATGGCCTACATGAAAGGGCGTGGCCACTTTAGGGAGGAAAGAGGCCCTGGTACAAAGCACCACTATGTCAGGATGGACAGAGATAAAGGGTCGCTTCGAAGAAAGAGCTTGCAATTCACCCTCTACGAGCAGAGGTGACGGCTACAAGAAAGGCTGTCTTTGAAGCGAGAAGCAGAAGAGGACAATTATAAAGGGGCTCAAAGGGAGCACACATGAGGTAAGTAAGTGAGTACCAAGTTCAAATCCCACTGGGGCATTATGAACGGGCTAGGTGGAAACATGTGGGTAAGAACCTTGAGGAATCTCCCAACAATGGGACAATAAAATAAGGAGGGTTGGTCTGGTGGTCTGAGTAAAGTAGAGGTGACAGACAGATAACCTTTAAGAGTGCCGAAAACAGAGCCCTGCTGGTTAAGAAAGAGTTCAAACAAAAGAACTTCAGACAGAGGTGCAGAGAGGGGATCAACAGACTAGTTGGTACACTGTTCCAACAACAGGCGTATACTATTTTGGTGGAGGGACGTCTGGCTGCCAAGATAATGTTACAGACTTGGACGGAAGGTCAAATGCTGTCAACTGCCGTCACTCAATCTCCACACAAGAAGGCAGAGACTGGACAGGTAAGGCTGAAGAACCGTCCCCTGCTGCTGCGACAGAAGATCCTCCTGAAGAGGCAGGCTAACTGGAGGCTCGATGGCAATGCTTAGAAGCTCGGGAAACCATACACTTCGTGCCCAGTCCGGAGCCACAAGGAATACCTGGGCCCGGTCGTTCTTGATCTTCTTGAGAACTGTGGGCAGAGGTGGTATTAGTGGAAAGGCATATAGGAGGCCTGAGTTCCACTCGTGATGAAAAGCGAGCACATCTTGGAAACTCCAGAGCACAAAACAACTGACATTGCGCGTTCTCTGCGGAAGCAAACAGATCTAACCAAAACTCTCCCCATTGCTGAAAGAGAACTTGGGCCACCTACGGATGGAGATGCCATTCATGATCGACCATGCATTGACGGCGGAGTCTGTCCGCTCTGGCATTCAGAGAGCCCGCCAGATGTCGAACCACCAGGGATATGCCCTAACGTTTCAGCCATGTCCAGAGACGCAGAGCCTCCTGACAAAGGGTCCACAACCCTAATCCACCCTGCTTGTTACAGTACCAAATGGCAGTGGCGTAGTCAGTGAACACCTGCATCACTTCCCCTATGAGAGAGGGAAGAAATGCTTTCAATGCAAGCCTGATAGCCCTGAGCTCCAGAAGACTGATGTGGACCCCGGACTCTGCCAGAGACCAGACCCCTCTGATCTCCACCTCTCCAATGTACTCGCCCCATCCCAGGATTGATGCATCTGTCTCTACTGTAATTTCTTGTTGGAGAAAGAAGAGGGATCTACAGTTGTCCTAACTGTAGTTCGAAAGCCACCACTGCAGATCTTGCACCATTCCCTCTGAGATCTGGATCATGTCTGAGAGATTCCCCTGATGCTGCGCCCACTGGAACTTCAGGTCCCGCTGCAGAGCCCACATATGCCATCTGGCATGTGTAGCAGGATGCAGGAAGCCAGGAGGCTGAGTAGCCTCAAAGTCATTCTCATTGAAACCCAGGACAGAGGCTGAAACATCAGTGTCATAGCCTAATTATCCTGGACTCGACACTCAGGAGCATAGGCCCGAAACTGCACTGTGCCCAGACCAGCTCAGCTGAAAGGGAGGGTCTGAGAGAGAGTCAAGTGTGAGACTGTCACATTTCTAGTGAACCCCACCGAATGCAGGAGGTGTGCCATAGTCTGGAGGTGGGAGATGACAACCTGGGCAAGCCTGCCTTTAACAGCCAGTCATCAACGTAGGGGAAAACTGAAACCCCTAGCCTGCGCAGATAAGCTGCGACCACCGCCACCACTTTCGTGAACACATGAGGAGCGCTGGTGAGGCCAGAAGGGAGCACAGTAAACTGAAAGTGCTTGTGACCTACCACAAACCGCAAGTAAAGTCTGTGGGCAGGCAGGATGGGAATGGGAAAGTAGGTGTCCTGCAAGCTCAACGCTACCATCCAGTGTGCAGGGTCCAGGGCAGATAGGACCTGAGCGAGAATGAGCATTCTGAACTTCTCCTTTCTGAGTAAGGGATTGATGGACTGGAGTTCTATGATAGGGCGGAGGACCTTGCCCATCTTGGGAAACAGAAAGTAGCAGGAAAAACAACCACAGCCTTCTTCTGGCACAGGAACCCTCTCTATGGCAACCTTGGCCAAGAGAGCCTAGCGGAGAAGTGCCAAGTGACCCTCCATCATGCTATTGTGGGATGGCAGCAAGGCTGAAGGGATAGTCCTTCCTACCTGCCTGCCGTTGTGATGGATTCCCAGTGAGGCAGGTGATGGTGAATCCTGCCTCCGACTGGTCCATGATGGAATGACAGACTAGAAAGGTTTGGAGGCTGCAGCCGTGGCAGGAGTACGGCCTGGGTCGACCGCTGGTTCCTTGATCTACAGGCACAATGGATTTGGTTGAGTGCCACTTCCATTGCCACGAAAGGGGCAAAAAAGCAGACTGAGGGAGGAGAGGAGCAGCTGTGAGGCGATGGTAGGAGGAGAAAGCAGGCAAGCATCAGGGGAGGCGTCAAGACCACTGGTTTTGCCCGATTCCTCAGTCCAGACCATTTCAGGATCTTTGAGCTGGAATTCTAAAGGGTCCAGAGACCCCTCCAGTCTCTCACTGTACCCGTACCCATAGGCGTAAGGGTCAGGATCCAATCTGGGGGAACATAGTCCCTGTCAAAGATGGAACACCGGCATCGAGCAACATCGTTCCGGCTCAACAGCAAAGTCGGGAATGAGTCCGGGATCTACATCGATCATGTGCCGGACTGGTATCGGAAGTGTCAACATCTTTACCGGCACTGGGGAAGGTTGTGATGGCACAACCGGTACGGATCTGTAATTGACCCCTGGAGTGCCCTCCAGAGCCGAGGCCGAAGATGCCGGTGCAGGACCAGGCGGGGCCTCCTCTGACCCTGGGTCTGAAGAAGTCACAGGAGGGTCGGTCTGCCCAAAAATGAGGCACACGGCCTCGTAAAACTCTCTCAGTTGGGCAGGGGTACCTCCGGCTCACAGAAACTCTGGGTGGCGCACAGCAAACCCAGAAGCAGGTTCCGAGGACGGAGGCCTAGAGCGTCGATGCTCCTCCTGCATCGCATTGTCAGAGCGACAGGGTGAAGTCAGCTTCTTCTTCTTGTGACCCAAATGTCCCACATAGGTCAAAAACTTCTTTTAAAAAAGTTAGAAAAGTCAGTCAAAAAATGACTGAGGGTAGCCCTTCTCCGGGTTTGGGCGTAGGCGGTCCTGAAAAGAAAATAACTGACGTCAGTGCGCCAGGGTGGTGCCTATGTATGAACGTGACATCATCACAGCAACCACAACGCCACCTGACAGCGCGCAAGGATACTGCTCGAAGAAAAATCTCCAGATCCACTCCGATGCCTGGGGGAAATTCTAAGATAAGGAATCTGCAACTAGAAGTCTCTATCAGATAAATATATAGGCTGTCGCTGGTGAGCGGGTTCAACAATAGCGGCTGATGCCAGCTATGGCACATTCTCAAAACAGTCTTAGGGCTCGAAGCAGGGTCTCTCAAAGTCAGTGCTCGTTGGATTCAAGGCTCTTGTTGAGGTCGAGTCCTGGAGAGACAATCCACGGATGGTGTCAAAGGTTTGGAAATCTTCAGCGTACTATGTGTCCTCAGAGCACCTTTCACTTCGAGCCCTAAAGACTGCTCTCCGTCATAATCGAAACCCTTGTAGGACAACGTTTCAGCTCTCCGATCTCTTTGACCCACCAAAATACCAGATGGACCTTCCCAAACATTGTAAATTCCTTTGATATCTTTGGAACTGAGGCAGTGCCTGGCTCTGTTGGACCTGGCGCTGCATTCTATAATGCACCCACAAAAGTTTCCTTTAATACCAAACATTATTTTATTCTTTTAAAAGTGTGGGAGGCTAAGAAGCTCGATTCCTCATGGTCTCTGTGTAAACGGAAGTTACAAACTCTATGATGGTCTGTTCCTAGAAAGTTACTGTACTGCTGCACTTGGGGCAAAACTGGAAGAGTGTGTTCTCCACAACAGACCCCTCATGAGTCATTCTCTAACATCCCGGCGCGCGCTGAAAGAAAGCCTTTAATCTGTGTCAATTCAGAACGTTCCTTAATTGTGCCATCTCGGTTGATTGCACTCAATTCTAGCGTCAGGATTTTTGTAGCTCGGCAGTCCCTGAGCTCCGAAAGCATATACGAATCACATGACAGAAAACAATGTGAGATGGCGCTTTTATCCTAATGGATTGTTGGTTTCAGGGAGGGATTATGAATCACCTTGAAATGAAATTTATACTCCAAAGAAAAACAACTTGCAAAGATAACAACTAACAGTAGATGGCAGGAGTGTGCAAAACATGTAATCCACATCTACACAATCTACAAACATGCTTTGTGGTTCTGAGGATGGCATAAAATCTGCCTCAAACTAAGCACTAACGCAATATTCTCATGTAATTAGCTAGTAACAGCATATAACCCGCAGTTTGCAAGGTAAATTCATTCTAGTGGTTAGTTTAACCCAGGTCAAAGCATATGTGAATCAATAATATCTGATCACTTAAATTCTCCTTTGCGATTATGGTCTCTGTTTGCCCCACTTTCTTGCTGACTTTACCCTTAATTCCACGAAAAATAATTCTCTCTCACGACAAAGGTCTTGGTGAATGAAGTACAACTTAAAGTTACTTATGTTAAAATCATCCTTAACTGGCACTAGTTGCCATGCAAGTTACAAAGAGCAGAATTACTACAACATTTGAACTGTTGGAGAGTCAATATAGGAGTGGTGCACATTCATTAGAACTAGCATTATTTCATGACACACAGGACATTGATGTACAGGACGATCATAAAAAAAACAATATCACGTAGCAGTAGCAGGAATCTGCATTCGGAGACAAAGGAAGTCAAACACCCCTCCACGGCCCAGCACTCCCCCCCCACCCCCCAACCCCCCACCCCTATCCCCTCCGCCATTGAAGAATGGACAGAAGCCATGATAACAAAGGCACTGCATGAATTAATGACATTGCACAAACGTGGGATTTATCAACTGAATGACCAGTTGAAAATATGCGAGGTGATTTGGTGCTTCTATGTTCACTGACTAACATAACTATTTAGAAGGGCAATATCTGCTAAACCTAATTATGACTCTAATTCATGTACTTTTTGAATGTGCCAGATTGGGCATCTATTCAAGAAAGGTATTCGTCTGAGATTCTAGGGCCATATGTACGAACACATTTTCCCATTGACACAGAATGGGAAAAACCCTTTGCTACCTCTGGCCCTTAGTTACTTATAATTTTTAAACACAAGCACAGTAGACATTTGTTAGGAAGTGTATGGTGCACCATAGTATCACTAGCCATTATTTTGTAAGTTTTACAGACTTTGTTATCACAGTATTCTCAAAAAGTATTAGCTTTCTTTATGCGATAAACCCAATGAAAAGATTTAAACTTTAAAGAATTTTCTGACTAGAAGGGATAAAAATCAGAGCTTGAGAATGAGCCTGGGCAAAGGTAAAAGCGATGAAGGTACAAAGTATTGCTATTACTTGTGTTAGGTGACTTTCTTATTCTATCATCCATAGTTCTTATTTTACATATCACAAAAAATATGGTAGCAAAGGCATATGCTAAGAGTGTGCTCCAGCCCTTGAGAGTGGAGTATTTTTAGTGTATCAGGACAACCACTGGCTCGTTAAAGGATTACCATCAAGATTTATTTTATGGAAATGTGTTTCACAAAGCCATTGCATAGCTCCAGGTGAAATTCAATTTTTTGCTTTGTCAAGATGCTAATCATACATAGCAGGTTAAACTCAAAGGTTATTGCGTTTACTGTAATTCTAACAAGTGATCTCACTCGTTCTCTCCCACCTCTCATCAGAGCCACAAATCATCTGGGCAATTTGCAACCAAAAATCAAGAAACACAGATAGAGCTTCATTTAGAGTTTAGGTGAATAAAAGCACTGCTGTAAATCAATGTTGATCTTGTCACACCAAGGTTGTAGATCCCCCGCTCCATTTTGATTTGGGTGAAGAGCTGTGCTTGAACTGGCAGAGCTTCTGCTGGCTAATGGGTACTTTAAACATTGTGCCCACTCTGCAAGGCTTCGGTGATGCGAAGGGATCTAGTATGGCTTCCTTCACAGTACAGAAATCCCACACCAAATATGTAGCCAGTGCCTGATTTGTAAAAGAGTAAGTGCGGGGCCTCAAACCTTTGCTCAGACTACAGCGGCTGGCGCTATCGAATGTTGGGGGTGCTGAATACCAAGGCCACCTCTAAAATCCACCAAAAGACGCCTTGGCCTTTTATGTTTCTGCAGGTGTTATTTCATTCCTACATTCTTTGTCACCATTTTTTCATCGTTCTTCTCCTCATTCTTTTCTCTTTTTTTGTTTTCTCTCTTTCTCATTCTGGTTCAAAGCCTGAGGAAAATGATGTGTCAGTCCCCAAAAATAAGTGCAGTGGGCCTCCCTTCAACCACTGGCTCAAATTAAGCACTACATGCATCCCTAAATTAAGCAGACACTCTTCCGCCATGGCAGGCTAGTGGACCATTCACAAGGGTCTAAATGTTGTAGGGTCAGTTTAACAATGTTGTTAATAACTTTTACTAGCGCATATACTATAAATGTTAATCACACCAGGTAACTGGTCATTTCATAGTCTTTCCTTGCCTAAATCTAGTATTGTCATCCACGTTTGGGAACGATTTATTTGTATTGGAGATTAAAATATTTTAATTAATTTTCAACTTATGTCAGAAATGTGACGATAATAACACAAACATACATGTATTTTTAATTCCATTTGCTGTTAGACTTGGCATCCTTGGCGTGGTCTCCCCTAACTTTTGCCTCTGCTTCCCAGGTTGTTTCTGTGAGCTGGACTCTGTTTTTGCTGTTTTGTTTGCTCTGGACACTGTACCACTGCTGACCAGTGCTAAAGTGTAAGTGTTTCCTGTATAAATTCTATGTGTAAATTGGCATATCCATGATTGCCATATTTGATTTACTAGTAAGTCCCTAGTCAAGTGCACTAGAGAAATACATCTTTTAGTGAAATTGGTTTTTAGGTTGTTAGTTTGAAAATGCCACTTTTAGAAAGTACGCATTTTCTTGGTTAAACCATTCTGTGACTCTGCTTGTTTGTGGATTGCCTGTCTGGGTCAGTTTGACAGTTGGGCTGTTTGTGAATCCTTTCTAGACAGTGAGACAAAGAGAGCTGGGGTGTAGCCTGCATATCCTGATGGGCCATCTGTGTGGAGGGAGCAGTGGTCACTTACACCTGAATTGGCTGTGCCTGCCCTCCTCTCACAATGCAGTCTCCAACACCCTGGTGTGTGTCTGGGGCCTGGCCTGGGCAAGGCAGTATCTTGTGAACAACAGAGACTTTCCTTTTAGGTAAGCCTACTTCAAAGGCAGAAAAGGGTATAGTTTTGGACCCAAAACTCCTGAAAATCAGATTACTTCTGGAACCAAGAGGAACCTCTGCCAAGGAGAAGATCTGGAGAGTTGGAGGAGGAGTACTGCCCCTTTGCCTGTGACTGTGCTTTTCTGGGTTGGCCTGCAGTAGCTGCTTCTGCCTGAAAGAGGACAGACTGACTTGTGTGACTTCCCACTGGTGAAGAATCTCCAGGGGCTTGAACTGAGCTTGCCTCCTGTTGTTCAAGTCTCAGGGACATCAAAGACTTCTCTCTGCCAGGGCCTGCACTCTCTGCTGAGACTCCTGCCCTGCCAAGTGATGCCCTAACCTGTCTCTGGGCCCTTGAAAGGTGAAGCTGGTGAAAAAGCAGAAATCTATGCACAGACCGATGTGCGGGTAAACGTCTGACATCATTCACAAGGTGGCTGATAAATGACGTGCCGTCAGCTTCAAGGCTAAAATTGACGCTCCACCTGCACAGTGGCTGGGAGATCAATGCATAGCACCTGGAGAAATGACGCGCAACAGCCGCTAGCAGCTGCTGATAATGACGCAAGCCAGACACTGTGTGACCAGATTTTGAACGCAACATCGCTGGGGGTGAAAAAATCAACGCAAAGCCTGCCCGGACCCGAGATGCCAGCCGGGGAATTGACACATTGCTCTCGTGTGGGAGGGAGGAAATGACGCACGCTGAATGGACCGGAGAAGGAACGACGTACGTTGTCGCTGGAGAGTGATAAACTGACACATTGCTGGCCTTTTTTTGATGCATGCCCGTCTGTGCAGCTTTATTTTTTACGCTAACCAGGTACTTTGTGTAACAGCATTCTCACGATTATCTATGGATTAAGACTCTTTTTCCTTTTAAAATTCATATCTTGACATGTGTATGTTGGATTTTTGTTGTTATGGTCTTGTTTGATTTAGATAAATATTACCTATTTTTCTAAGTAGGTGTGGTGTCCATTTTGTAGGTTTTTTTCACTGGATTACTGTGTGTGTTCGTACAAATTCTTAACACATTGCTTCCGAAGTTCAGCCTGCAAGCTGGTGCCAAGCTACCAACGGGATGAGTGGGAGTTAACAGAGTGATTCTCCTTTACCCTGACTAGAGTGAGGGTCCTTGCTTGGACAAGGGGTAATCTGACTGCCAACCAATGACCCCTTTTCTAACATTGACATACTGAAAGTGCCTATCAAACAAAAAACATACTCAAACTGGCTATCCAGGGATGCTCCTCCTAAAACCCTGCTAGTCCCTCAATCTCCGAGGCCTTCTTTAATTTTTTGCCCCAGGGGGGATGAGTCTCACAATTTGAATCTCGGTGACCATCAGCTCAGCTTATAAAGCAATTAGAATGCCCTCCACCCAAAGGCCAAATGAAGATCATGTGAAATAAATAAGGGAGGAAAGGAAGCCTACCATAACAGTTGGTGACTTTAACAAAAGGATTTGTTGTGTGATTACAATGTAACACCCACCACTAATTTTGATTACTTTATCCTATTCTAATTTTGTCATGCTTTATAAAAATTGTCAGTCCACTGAGTCAAACACTAGCCTAGTATCCGCTATGTAGTGTACTAATTCAGTTGCATTACGCATATTATATTTTTGCCTTTGATTATGTCACTATGGCAGTTCTTTCTGCATAGAATGAGTAGTAATATCGTCTTCTATTACTAGATACGTTTCAAATTCAGTACTTAACAGAGATAGCAATGGTTTAGAGAGCTGTGTGTCTATTTCTGCTTGTTTTGTAATTAAAGGAATTATATATATATACTTTGAAATACTAGGAGTAATATTTCAATACACTTCACATTACTGCTATTCAACTGTTTTGAAAGGAATACCAAGTGGCTTGGTAAGCATCTACACATTTTCAGCACTGTGACACTACACATAGATGTTCTGCATTTGTGGGCTCAGTGGCACATTTCTCACATTGTTGCTTGCTGGAAAAGGAAACATGCTTATACATTATGCTAGTCAAATGATAAGTGAGTGACTGATTGTGAAGAAGCCTGTGAACTATTCGAGTTACTGCTGCAAATTTTCCTGTTTCATTTGTTTCTTGTTCCTATCTCACGGAATAGCTTACAGCAGCAGATGGACAATGCAAGGAGATAACACCAATCTTCAAGTGAAAAGCTTGTGAACAGCAGCTGATACAAAATGGGCATTTACTCAGAAATGGCACCAAAAGTTATTCTTCTACAAAAAATGCAGAAACATCTCACTGACAGGAAAATATATATGGACATCAGATGATGAATTGCAACTAAAGAGATACAGCACAACACTGTATGTGTTTGCCTGCCGCATTTCTTTCTTTTTCCTACTGGATTGTGCTCAGCATTTGCATGTGTCAGAAATATGTTCGGTTTACTGGGCACTGACTCTGAAAGGGCGACTAATTTATTTTACTCAAATGTTTTGGGAGCTGAATTTTGTGACAAAATCATGCAAAATGTATTCATGGCAATCACAATTACTTTATGGTTTACCTTAAATACGTATCTATTTACATACGGGCTAGACTCAACAGTACTAGTCAAGATAAAAAAAAGTTACTTACCTGTGGTAGAAATCTTTCTGATGGATACTCTATCTGCTGATTCTTCATCTGCTGAAAGAACCCAGGCACCCGACTGGATTCAGAATCTTCAAACCTCTCTGACACCAACAGGGGTGTCCAGACTCTGTCAGCGCCAGAAGTGACACAAGCGACGTAATGTAAGCACCCACTCCAGTGCAACAAGGCAAGTTTCCTTCCATTGTTTTCATGCATTAGAGGCGAACAGATGGGAGTGACATTAGTCAGATATAGCGCAATGTGTAAAGCTAATTGGGACCTTTTTAAAATTTAATCTATATAACCACCCATCAAAGGGGGAGGGAGGTGAGATCTGTGAGGAATCCGCAGGTCATGTAACGTGTCAGGAGTTAAGTAATATGTGAGATCATAAGCAGTGCAGAGCGGTTACGCAAGTTATAATTAGCTGAGTAAACTGTAATTGTTTTTATCTTATTTCAAAACCTATAACGCCACTTTAACCATTGTATTTTGCTGTGAATATCTAATGTTTTTATAAGTATTCTAAGATCTTACTATAAAGTCACTTTAACATTTGTATTCTCAGTGAGGAAAAAAATAAATACATGGTGATGGTTGCCACTGGGTAGTTATAGTTAGGACCTACTTTCTTTGGAAAAAGTGTTTTTGACTTACCTATATATCTTTGGCGCCTGTTGATGAATCTTCATGAAATTCTCCCAAAAATCTGACGCTCACTTCAGCTGCCGACTGGAAAGTTTCATGGTGATATGTCAAACTGAGACTGAGGAAAAAAAAGGGCGGGGGCGTTGTTGGAGGTCTCAAAACGTGTTTTCCCCATGTTAATTCCCATAGGGTTTTTGAACATGACTACAGCCTGAACTGCTAGACGATTTATACCAAATTTGGCAGAAAGTTAGTTGTTGATCCAGAAAGCGCCCTTTTTGTTATTTTGTGTAAATCCGTTCAGTTATTCTTCAGATATTAAAGAAAAATCTAATTTGTATGTACGGGGCGCAAAGGTTCCACAAGCCCTTCTGATCTCTTGTTGAGATCTGTTTGCCTGGCAACAATTCAACCAGGTAGTGCTGACAACCATCTTGGGACTCGGCTGAATTTTTTTATTTTTTTAAAAAAGGCACCAGGGTAGGGTCACCCTGCTGAGGCTGGTGACCCTGCCAGGACTAAAAAGCATTTTGTTCCTTAAATTGCAGAATAACCAGTGGATGGATGAGCAGATTTTTCAGATTTTTTTTTTTTTTTTTAAAGCAGTCTCCTGCGTTTTCCCTTTTTCTTTGCCCTCGGGTGGGCCAGTTCCCAAGGGCATTGGGGGAGGGGTGAAAAAAGGAGGGAAGCACACAGGGCCCACCTCCTAGGGCTTTTTAAAGCCTGGGGGACTGCCACCTCCCTGGGGCACATTAAAATAAGTATGGGGGCAGCATAGCCCCCCCCCCCTGCCCAGGGACCACCACCTCCCAGGGCTAAATCTGAACTTAATGGGGGGTGGCCCTCACAAACCCTCTGCAGCCCCAAGGACCACCACCTTCCCGGGGGCTGAAATAAAAATAATAAAATAATGAAGGGTGTCCGTTGCGGACCCCCAGCCTCGGGGACCACCACCTCCCCGGGGCTCCATGAAACATTGGAGGAGGGCCGTGGTGCCCCCCTCGTGGAGCCATTCATGGCCCTGGGGACCACCATCCCTCAGGGATGGTTCCTGGTATGTCCCGGGGTTCCCACCTCCGGGACATAGCTGTTTGTTTTTGCTGTTCGCTTTGCTTGGTGGGAGTGGTCAGCTCCCACCAAGCAAATTTTAAATCTCCCCTTTTAGCAGCCGGGAGCTGTCAAAGTGCTCCCGTCCTCTGGAAGCAGAGGTTTCATCTCTTTCCCTGCAGATGAAATGATTGCTCTTGCACACAAGGAGCTTTATGTTTAGCAGTTCCCTGTGTGCAATAGCAATGCTGGCTCCTGCAGGATGCGGGCGGCCGGCTTGGACAGTGGGGGCCTTGAGGATCCCCTGCAGTTTCATTGCACACTGGGTGCCCTGCAGGGCACCCATCAGACTTGGCTGGGCCCCGGAGGATGGGTTCCCCGGGCCCAAATCGGCCAGTGGAGGAGGCCCGCACGACCTCCCTTCTCCAGGGCATGCCCAGGGGATGGGGTCTCTGAGGCTGAAATTGGCCCAGGGTGGGGGAGGGGGGTGGGGGGTGGGGCACGGCCTCCCCTCCCCTATTGAATGAAGGCCCGAAAGATGGAGTTGGTTAAGTGTGTTTACTCTACGATTCCATATTGAAAAACAATCTGAAATCCTTAATGGTGGTAAATGCATCACTGATCTATTGGAGAGCAGATCCATGGTTCTCCCTTTAAATTGCTATGACTATGCAAATGTGTAAATCACCTGGCAACTCCACCTACTTGGCCCTTCTCTGTCCACCTTAGTGGTATGCAAAGGTCTTCCAGCCATTTACCAGAATGACTGACATCTTACTAAAGGGCCCCCAGTACATTTGCCACTCATTTTGGTGGCATATTTTTGAATCCGAGGGGTTTGAGGAAATGACCACAAAACCAAGAATCATTTACGTCATATAGATAATAGGAAGGACCTGGTTTTGTGGAGATTTACGTCTTTGTAGTCTCATTGGCTTCTCTGTAGGAGGATTCATGTTATCACATATTTGTAGATAAAGACGCACCAGGAACAATCATATTGCCAAATGTACACCTTGTCACCGGAGACATTTCTTTGTACTCCATTGTGCAGCTGTAGTGTAGCATGCGTATTGGACATTTACCCAAGAAGGCAGAAAAAACTCCACTTGGGTAGATATCGCGTGCAAAACTATGGACTCTTGTAGAATAAAATAGCAGGTGAGGTTCTTTTGTGGCCCAGTTTCTGACACACACACAGAGAGACATTAACACACTAACTCAGAGACACACTTAGACACTCATGCACCCACTCACAGACCTACTCAGACATTCACATACCCACTCACAGACGCTCTCAGACATTTATGCCGACACTCACAGACCCGCTGAAGGATCCACTCACAAACCCACTCAGCGACTCATGCACTCACTCAGAAACTCATGAACTCACTTAAAGACGCATTCAGAGACTCATGTACACACTCACAAACCTACTCACGCACCCACTCACAGACCCACTAGACCATCATGCACCCAGTCACAGACCCACCTCAGAGACAGATGTACCCAATGACAGACCCACTTGTGGGACGGGGGTGGCTGCGGGCCAGACCTTGCGGCCAACATCCCCGATGCACACGACCAAAGCCTGTGCATGGCACGGGGTTTGGTAGTTATAAGCATGTTGACTGCAAGGCCTAGCAGAAGACCAGGCCACGCAGCGGCCAACCCAGCCGTGGTTGGATTAACTTATAGAAATTAAAATTACTTTACGTTTAAAATTTTTTTTACATTCAATTAAAAAAAAAAAAAAAAAAAAAATCAAACGTTACAGGTACGTTGTAGTTAGGATCTAAATTAACTTGCACAAAACCATAGAAATTCAGCAGTTATAGTTAGCTCAAGTAACTTTAACTCGTGCCCCAAGGTAACTATAACTCATGCACTCGCCATGCACTGCTAATTACCCCACACAGTACATCACTCATGACATCTCTGGTAGCATCAAGCTAGGAGAAAACTGTGCATGGCGGGGGGCGAGTTATAGTTACCTTAGGGCACGAGCTATAGTTACTTGAGCTAACCATAACTAAAGTGACTGAATTTCTATGGTTTTGTGCAAGTAAATTCAAATCCTAACTGTAATATGTCTGTAACCTTCGTTTTTTTAAGTGAAAACACATATGTATGTATATATACATACATACACCATCACTGGGTATTTGTAGTTAGGGTCACGTTTACATTGGAAATTGATTTTTATTGGTTTGCTAATAACGTTGGCACTATTTGATTAATCTTAAAAATGATCCCCCCACACCCACCAAAAAAAATAAATAATAATAATTAACCTCAGTTCCTTCCTGAATAGTTTCAAGGGATTCATCACGCGGAGCAGACGGATAGGGGGTCTGCAAAACATGTTTTACCCATGCAATTCTTATCTCAAAACAACGATACCACAAAAAGGCCTGAACAAAATTACACCAAATTTGGTCCAGAATGCAAGCTTTTTGTGATTTGGTGTAAATCCATTCAGTAGTTTGAAAAATTAAGGTTCAGAATTTATGTATATCACACTGGGAAGGATCTATGTAGCTCACCCATCTCATGATAATATCAGACCAGCTGCCACCACTTCAACAAAGATGTGGGGGCAGCCACTTTAGGACTTGAGGACTCAGTCCTCTGTTGGTCGGGGTTGTTCCCTGGGGCCAAAAACTGTATTAATTATATTTTTTTTTAGTAGAACTGCCATTTTCTTTTTAGTGCTCCATGCCTCATCGAGTGGGCTGGGACCTGTGGCGGGGGGAGGGGGTGGTGGTGAAGATTTTGTTTTGTTTGGGGGGGGGGGGGGGGGGGTTGGGTGCATGGCTCCCTCTCTGAGCCTTTCTTAGGCCTTAGGGTCCCCATCTCCCTGAGCTGCTTTACTTTTAATGGAGGCAGGGTGCACAGCCCTCTTCCCAACCCTTTTTTAGGACTGGGGATCACATCTCTTGGGGGCTTGTTTACATTCTGAGGGAGAGAGGCGTGCAGTCCCACTCCAAGCCATTTTTAGGCCCTGGGGACTTCATCCCAGGGGCGATTTCCTCTAATTAAGGGGCTTCCCTCCTCAAACCATTCCCCAGGGGAGGCAGTTTTTTTTCTTAAATTGGGGATGGGATGTGGAGCCCCCTTTCCGAACCATTTTATGGCCTCAGGAACCCCATCACCCAGGGCCTGAGGCAACAGTGTCCGACAGACCCCATTACCGCCCTCACCTTTCCCACCCCACCATCCCTACCCCCCCAGGACACTGCTGTTCCCTACCCAAGATAATGTGGACAGAGAATACACATTTACATTCCCTGGGTCACTCTTACAAGCAGGGAACACAACTATGTGACCCCTGACCTGACTTAAGGCCAGGAACCACTCTGCATGTGGAGAAGCTCCACTAGACTGCCCTCGTGCTCCTAACCCCGCCATCACTGCAGCCGCAAGTTCGAGGCCCTCCACCACCCGCAGGCACCCGCCTGCGCCTCATCCCTGGTGTCTAGTGGTAGACGTAAGTATCGTGCGTTGGTCTTGCTATCTTGTGTGTCTGTCTTGCTTCTGTTTTCTGTGCCTGTGTGCAGTTTTTCTGCTTTTGTCTTTTTTGGCTGTCTCTGCCTTTTTTCTGCCCGTTTCTGCTTGCTGGTTCTGCCCGGTTTCCCAGTTCCTGCTGCTGCGTCACCTGCGGCCCTGCCCCCCTCACGCCCACATCCGCCACCCGGCTGCTCCTCCCTCCCACCTCCCCTTCTTAATGGCGGCCGCTGCGCAGGCGTGCCAGAGGCAAGCCCGTCTGTGCCCGTACGCACAGGGACCTCGCCCAGCGCCTGTCCCCCCTGCCCTGCTCACCTCCCACGCCTCCAGATGCCACTACACCACCGCAGAGCTCCACGCACTCAACCCCGGCCGGCCCACCGCCTGCGCCCAGGCTGCCCCTAGGCACACCCACGGACCCGCTGCCTGCCGCTCGTGCCGTTTCTCCTGCAATCAAGCCACCAAGCACCACAACAATGCCTGACACCCCAACCATCTCAGCTGCATCCTCCTCAACGCCCGCTCCGTCCACAAGTACGCAATCGAGCTCTGGTACCTACTCACGTCAGCCTCCCCTGAAAGCGCCTTCCTCACTGAAACATGGATGAACCCCTCATCAGAACCAGACATCGCCATAGCCATTCCTGAGGGCTTCAAGGTCATCCGAAGAGACCGTATCAACAATCTAGGAGGAGGAATCGCCATAGTCCACAGAGACTCCATCAGGATCTCCACCAAAACCAACAAGTGATTCCGCAGAACACTTGCACTTTCAGATACACACCAAAGCCAACACCACCCTGAGAGGAACCCTCGTCTACAGACCACCAGGCCCCGCCCCCAATTCTGCGACGCCATCGCCGACATGATCAGCACCCACGCCCTCGCCTCCTCAGACTACCTGCTCCTCGGCAACTTAAATTTCCACCTGGAAAACACCAGCGACTGCAACTCCGCTGCCCTACTGGACAACCTCACCAACCTCGGCATCAAGCAACTGGTCACCTCGCCCACCCACTCAGCCGGGCACACGCTCAAAGCCATCTTCTCCTCCAGCAGCCACATCACCTTCACTCACACCACCAAACTCCATTGGACCGACCACCGCTGCGTTAATTTTTCCTTCCTGAAGCCCACCGTCCACCACCAACAGCATCCAATCCCTCACCGCAAGTGGAACAAGATCTCCAAGGAACAGCTGATCTCCAACCTTGCCCAATCCCTACCACCCAAAACCAACGACCCCAACACTGCCGCCCTGAACCTCAAACAATGGCTTGGATACTGCGCCAACACCCTCGCTCCACTCAAGAAAACCAGCAACACCCGCGTCAACAAGAAAGCTCCCTGGTTCACCACAGACCTTGAGGCCTCCAAACGAGAATGCCGGAAAGCTGAGAAAACCTGGCGCCAAGAACAATCAGAGAGCAACTTCACCCCCCTCACATCAGCCATGCGCAAACACCACCAACACATCCGGACCACCAAAATATCTTTCCACAAAGAACAGATAGACAACAACACACACAAGAGCAAGGAGCTATTCAACGTCATCAAGGAACTCACCAACAAGTCCTGCTCCACCGACACTCCCCACAAGACCTCTACGACTCCCTCTCCATCTTCTTCCACTGCAAGATCACAGACATACATGTAAGCTTCGCAACGCCGTTCCTCACCACCACCACTGACATGGTGGACCCCATCGCACCCTGCTGCACTAACGTATTGAGCGCCTGGACCCCCACCAACGATGAGGAGACCACCAAAACCATGAGCAACGTCCACTCCAGCTCTCCGGCAGACCCCTGGAATTACCCACGTCTTCAATAAGGCCAGCCAAATCATCGCTCCTCAGCTCCAGACCATCATCAACAGCTCCTTTGAGACCCCCATGTTCCCGAAGTCAACACCTTGCTCAAAAAGCCCAAAGACCTAAAAAACTACCGACCTATCTCCCTACTCCCCTGCGAAGGTCATAGAGCAGATCGTCAACAACCAACTTTCCTGCTTCCTGGAGGACAACAGCCTACTTGACGTCTCCCAGTCTGGATTCCGCAAAAATCACAGCACCGAGACCACCCTCATCGCCTGCACTGACGACATCAGGACCAGGCTTGACAAAGTTGAAACCGTTGCCCTCATCCTCCTCGACCTCTCTGCAGCCTTCGACACAGTATTTCACCAAACCCTTCTACACATGACTCTACGATGCTGGAATTCGCCACAGAGCCCTGGACACAAAGAGTTTGCCTCCCCCTGTTCCGGTCAAAGGCCACCAAGACCATCTGCGGAGTCCCCCAGGGATCCTCACTCAGCCTCACCCTCTTCAATATCTACATGGCTCTGATTGGCAACATAGTCCGATCCCACGGCCTCAACATAATTTCCTACGCAGATGACACTCAGCTCATCCTCCCGCAACCGCCAAGAACAACCTCCACACCAGAATTCTCGCCATCGCCAACTGGATGACAGCCAAGCTACCTCAAGCTGAACTCAGAAAAAAACGAGATCATCATCTTCAGCCCCAACAGGTCAGCATGAGACGACTCCTGGTGGCCGGCCACCCTGGGGTCGCCCCCAACGCCCACCACTCATGCACGTAATTTCGGCTTCATACTAGACTCTTTACTCTCCATGACCCAGCAAGTCAACGCCATCTCGTCCTCATGCTTCAACACCCTTCGTATGCTCCGCAAGACCTTTAGGTGGATTCCTGTGAAAACCAGAAGAACGGTCACCCACACCCTTGTTAGCAGCAGACTGGACTACGGCAACGCCCTCTACGTGGGAACAACGGCCAAGCTCCAGAAAAAACTCCAGCGCATCCAGAACGCCTCAGCACATCTTATCCTCAACCTCCCTCGCCACGAATACATATCTGCCCACCTCGGAGCCTTCCACTGGCTACCCATTAACAAAAGGATTGTCTTCAAAATCCTAATCCACGATCACAAAGCTCTCCACGACACCGGACCGGCCTCAACGATCAACTTAACTTCCACAACCCGACACGCCTACTCCGCTCCGCCAACCTCGCTCTCGCAACAGTCCCTCGCAGTCACCGTGCCATAACCGGCGGCAGATCCTTTTCCCACCTCGCCGCCAAAACCTGGAACTCCCTCCCCTCCAACCTACGTAAGACCCAGGACCTCCTGACCTTCAGGAAGCGCCTCAAGACCTGGCTCTTCGAGCAGTAGCAACCCCACTCCCCCTTGAGACCCTTCTGGGTGAGGAGCGCGCACAACAAATTAATTGATTGATTGAACTATGCTCCAAATAGGAGCACAGAAATAAAGTAATGAAGCTGGCTTCCGCTGGGGCAGAAGGGGCTTTCGGACTTCCCTTGTAGCCCCCAATAAATGGTTATGTTGTGGGTGTCCTGGGTGGGCATTGGGCACTCAATGAAAAATAACGTCCAGCACCCGCTGGTACCCACTATGGGTCAGGCCGGAGTGGCAGCAAGGGCCGAAGGGCCCCGAGGTTTCCCTTTGGCCCAAAATTGAAGTGTGGGTGCCCCGGGTGGGACCAAAAAAGAAAAATAAAGAATAATACTTTATTAGTCAGTGCTCCAGCAGTAACTGCTCCATTATGCCCTGCAATGACTTTTAAATTTAAGTTCTTTGATAATGTTAGTCCCCATAGAAGGAGCATGGGCCCCACCAAGCATTTGCTGAATGTTGTGGAGGGCTGCAGGGAGCACAGCAATCCCCCCGCAACATTGCCAAAAAACACAGTCTCCTGGGTCATTGAATCCATGACAGCAGGATAGCTTACCAAACATTTTTTTAATAACTCTGAGCTGGGGCTTTATGCTCTTCAGTTCGAGTGCTGGGATTCCTTGTGGTTGGCTCTGTAGCTGGCTTTGTGGCCTGAAAAATATTAGTTTTTTTAATTCAGATATTTAAAATGATTTAAAGAAAATATCGTGACAATCACTATTATTAAAAACTGCAATATGTGAATTTAAGAAATATACATTAAATTATTGTTATTAGTGACTTTTTGATACAGCCAGTAGATCTGCTTTATATACGTTGCTATGCTGACCCTTTGGAAAAACCAATAAGCCTGCTTTTTTATTTTGATGTTCTAACCCTTTAACAAAGCCAGTAGGTCTGTCTTACTTAAAATGACACCCTCATTATTGTTACATTACATAGTTGGCTGTGCGTGGTTGGGGGTGTTGAGCACCCGTAGGAGAATGGGTGCAGGGCCTGGCCACAGGCCAGGATATTCGCTCAACCTCGCACACATGGAGGCCATGCGTGCAGGGGGTTGGTCCTGCCTGAGGGAGGGTTGGGTGTAGGGCCTGCGCCCAACCCCATGGCATACACAACAGAAGGGCACTGTGCGCAGTGAGGTGGTGGATGCCTGGAAGGGAATATGTTGATAGTGCACCACTTCTGACTATATCAAAGAAAGTCTAGTTTCTCAATGTCGTCTCATTGTTATCTTCATTTTATTCTGCTTTTCATGCAACAATTTCATAAAAAATATCAGCCAACACGTTTCGTCCTAAACAAAGGACTCCTTCAGGGCTGTAATGTAATGTGCTCTATGTGTAAATTGTATTGTTGATTGGGTTATCCATGATTGGCATATTTGATTTACTAGTATGTCCCTAGGAGCTGCCAGGACATGTCAGACACCCTTAAGGTAGGCCCTATGTAGCCTCAAGGGCAGGGTGCAGTGTATGGTTAAACTAGGACATAGTAATGTGTTTTTATATGTCCTGGCAGTGCAATATTGCAAAATTGTTTTTTTCACTGTTGCAAGGCCTGTCCCTCTAATAGGTTAACATAGGGGCTACCTTTAAATCTGATTAAAGTGTAGATTCCCTTTGGGAGCGGATGGTCATGTGGAGTTTGGGGTCTCTGAGCTCACAATTTAAAAATGCATCTTTTAGTAAAGTTGATTTTAGGATTGTGTGTTTGAAAATGGCACTTTTAGAAAGTGAGCATTTTCTTGCTTATACCATTTCTGTGACTCTGCCTGTTTGTGGATTCCCTGTCTAGGCCAGTTTGACAGTTGGGCTGGTTGCACCTCACGCTAGACAGTGACACAAAGGCAGCTGGGGTGTAGTCTGCATTTCCTGATGAGCCATCTGTGTTAGGTGGGAGGGTCAGAGTGGTCAATTACACCTGAAAGGGCTGTGCCTGACCTCACACAATGCAGTCTCCGACCCCCTGGTGAGTGTCTGGGGCCTGCCCTGGGCAAGGCAGGATTCCACATTCAAAAGAGACTTTACTTTGAAGTAGGCCTACTTCAAAGGAAAAATTGGGTATAAGAAGGGCACCCAAAACCACAGACTTTAGAACACTTCTGGAAACAACAGGAACCTCTTCCTGGAGAAGAGCTGAAGAGAAGTGCTGCCCTGCCCGTGACTGTGCTTTGTGGAGCTATCCTGCAGTTGCTGCTTCTGCCTGTGCAAGGGGACGAAGACTGTACTTTGTGGTATATTCCTGCTTGAGAAGGACTCTCCAAAAGCTTGGACTGAGCTTGCCCCTGTTCTGAAGTCTTAGGGCCATCAAAGACTTCCCTTACCAGCACCCGTACTCTCTGCTGAGACTCCTGCCCTGACAAGTGGTGCCCTATGCAGTCCCTGGGCCCTTGAAAGGAAAAGCTGGTGAAAATCCAAGGAAATCGACTTCGGACAACTCCGGACCGACAACGCTGCTGAATCTGGTGACGCCGCCTGCAACCGACTCCGTGATCTTCGCTGGAACGCTACATTAATACCTCATCGAAGCATTTTGTGTTTCTAAGCACTATTTTTTTATGAAATCTTTAAAAATTCATAACTTGACTTGTGCATGTCGGATGTTTGTCGTTTTGGTCTTGTTTTGTTTGGATAAATATTTCCTATTCTTCTAAACCTGTGTTGTGTCATTTTGGAGTGTTTTCATTAAGTTACTCTGTGTGTTGGCACAAATACTTTACACCCAACACTCTGAGGTTAAGCCTACTGCTCTGCCAAGCTACTGAATTTTTTCTACGTACCAGAACTGCAGACCACTGGGAACATAATAACATGATAATGGAAATGGTTGACATTTTGTCAAAAAATGTATTTCTACATGATGGCCAGTGGTATCACCAGTTATATGGGACCGCAATGGGTTCCAGGTTTGCTCCTTCTTATGCCTGCCTTTTCATGGGCTGGTATGAGAGGGAGTATGCCTGGGGCAGACATGCCTGTCAATGGACTGACTTGTTTTTTTTTGGGGGGAAGGTATATAGATGATATTATCCTTTTGTGGAAAGGGTCTGTGGAACAGTTATTGGCTTATCATGTCTTCCTCAATGATAACCCATATAATGTTCAATTAAGTCTACAATACAGTAAGGAATGGATAGAATTCCTGGATACTGAATTTTATGTTGAAAACAACACGATACAGAGTACTTTGTTCAGAAGTCTACAGCATGCAATAGTGTTCTCCATGCTAGAAGTGCCCATCCAAAATCTGTTATTAACAACATTCCATTTGGGGAAATGGTTCCCATAAGGCGCAATTGTAGCACCGGTAACACATTTACTGCTATGTTATTAAAGCCAAACAGAGATTTCGAAATCTGGGATACAAGGAAGATGTCTTGACAAATGCGGAAAAACGGGCTGGTATAGTAATGAGAAGTACAACACTTAAAATTAATAACAACAAAAGAAAAGAAAGGCCTAGTCGTTTAGCGTTTGTCACTCAATTTTCTACGTTGAGTAATGATATCTATAAGATCCTTCAGAGGCACTGGCATCTGTTGCAAGAGGTTCCTAGTATTAGCAAGTTTATGTCTAGCAAGCCAAAGGTGACCTATCATAGGGACCGGACCCTTAGGGACCGTTTATGTCCACGTTACATTACAACGAACAGAACACATACATGGTTACCTACAGGTCCAAAAAGATTCTTTATATGCCACGAACGTAGTATTTGCAGTCTGGGTGTGGATAAGATCAGGAACCTTTGCTATACTACTGGCAAAAGTTACGAAATCAGGCACTTTATGAACTGTAAAACTAAATACTCCATTTATATTATAGGCTGTAGTTGCAATAAAATCTACACTGGCAGTACAATGAGGCCCCTTAAGCTCCGGATACAGGAACACATCAGTGCAATAAAGAACAAGGATATGAGATATTCCTTGGCGCTTCACATGATAGAACAACACCCTAATGATAGTGAAGTTTGGTTTCATGGGGTTGATCAAGCATTACCCAACCAGGTGGGAGTGGAGGGAATAGAGAACTGGCCCTACGGCGTAAAGAGGCGGCATGGATATGTCTCTTACGGGCTGTTGATATGGGCCATAACACTGAAAGAATTTCACTATTTTCTCTAGGTGATTATTATGTACAGGTGATGACCTGAGATTTTGTAACTTTTTGATGTCCATCCCTAATGGTTGTTCTGGGAGCTGAATGAGCCACTTTTAAATACCAATATTTGGAATAGGATGACTATTCGATCTGTGACTTTTGTCACATACATTGAGTGGAGTACGCAAGTGCCCATTTAATGGTTAATATGTGTTTATTGACTTTGGAATTTTCCCTAAATTCATGTTGTGTTTCATATCCTCTTTTACGGGCCACCCAGTGGCTGGTTCAGTGAGTTGATAAGTTATATGACAGAAATGGCGGATTTTTGTTATATATTTTGTGCAGTAATTGATTTTAAGTAGAAATATATTCTTAGATGATTATAAAATGGCTGCTGTGGTTTGCCCATCTAATGCGCTGGCAATTATGCCCACCGTGGATGGCGAGAACTCATATGTGGTATGTCACTATTGGCAGAGAATGTCTTTTATCAATATATAAAATATTTCTTATTGTGTTCACTAGTATCTGTATTATTTTCGTCTATAACTTACGAGAACGATCTTTTGGTGTTCACTTGGTTTGGTATTCAGGCTTTAAGGGTATGAGTTAAACGTCATACTTCTTATTGTTTGGTAAAGCCTTCTCATTGCATTTGTCTAGTCCTTATAAAAATAGAGTTGGTCCGTGCAATTTGTCACGGATGAACACTGGTACCATTATAAAATGGTCGCCATGCTCATCTAACCTGCTTATCGGTCTGCATGCCGACCGGTCGGCATGTAAACGTGTACTCGCCATGGCGTTATGAGTAAAAGGCGGTTGCCTTTAAAAATGAGCACTAGTATCTGTATTATTTTCGTTTATAACTTATGAGAACGATCTTTTTGGGTTTACTTGATCCAATATTCAGGCTTTAATGGTATGAGTCAACCTTCATACTTTTCACTGTTTAGTATAGCCTTTTTGTTGTACTTGTTTATTCTTTATAAAAATAGAGTTGGTTCGTGCTATTCGCCACAGATGAACGCTGGTATCACTATAAGATGGCTGCCATGCTCACCTTACCTTCTTATCGGTCCGTATGCCGACCGGTTGGCATTGAAACATGCACTTGCCATGGCACTATGGGTAAAAAGGTGATTGCCTTTAAAAACGAGCACCGATTACTGCTCGGTTTGGATTGTTCGTTTCGATGACGGTCATCTTTGCGGTGATGAGATGCACAGTGTTTGAGATAGGAGAAGGTAAGCGTTGCTCACAGCGGTCTACGGCCGATATGGGGGCTATATTTAAACCGTTGAAAGCAATCAAAACTATTCATTGTTTGGTTGTTGAACTCTTTTGACTGTGGTAATAATCCCCTTATCTTTTAGATTGCATCTGCTTTTTTTTAAATGATCAATGACTAATATTTTGGTGAAAGCACAATTGCACCTTTTTTTGATTATAAGGTAATGTTCTTGTGCTCCTTTCATCTAAACTTTGCCTATAAGGTATATTTGCCAATATAATACAGCAAATTTGAATTATAAAGTGATGTGCTGACTGGGTGTCAGTAGATGAGGCTATTCAATATGACATACTTCCATTTGATGATTATAGTTATTCTTATTTTGACTTATGATGGCAGCCAGTGCACACTTTTTTAGCTTTTGAAAAATATATGTTGCTAATAATGGTGGTATTCCCGGCGTGATCTGTTTTTTTTCTTTCTGTGTTAGGTAGTGCGCCTTATGCAGGCAACATGGTGTGGGCATGGGCAACTTGAACAACCATGGTAGAAATTGATACAAAAAGTTATATAAAAAAAAGGTATTAGTGTTTTGATATATTCATTTTGATCATTATATATGGGAATGCAGCACCAATGAAGTTACTAGTGCTCCACTGCATTAGCATATAGTTATGTTTGTGCTTTGGGGCGTGGGTAGCCTTGGGTAATCAGTACCATTGACACACTGTTGAGGGGAAGAAATACACATCATTTTCATTACAGATAACATCTTAGTAGGTGGTAATGATTTTCAGTAAGCACTGCACGGTGCGCTAATGTGTTTAGCTTTATGGAAATGTTGATATATATATATATAATTAATTTTTTTGTCCATTTTGGTTCTTGTTGATTGTTTTTGTCAGTCTTCTGGTTGTATATTGTATATGTATGTATGTTTTTAATATGTGCAAATTTAACAACATATGTCTTTTATATATTTAATATGCTTTTAAACGGAGTACATTGGGCATGGGGGTCCCTTGTCTGTATGTTTTGTTATTAGATTGGTTATTGTTTAGATGTTTCTTTTCTTACTGAGCACATATGATATGCATGGTGGTTCTTTAATGTAATGAGGACATTATTTCTATTACATCAGAGCCCTAAAGAAGTCCTTTGTTTAGGACGAAACACGTTGGCTGATGTTTTTTATGACATTGTTGCAAGAAAAGTGGAATAAAATGAAGATAACAATGAGACGACATTGAGTAACTGGACTTTCTGTGATATATCCAAAAGTGGGGCACTATCAAAATATTTATTACCTATAGTTTCCTTTTGGGATAGCACCTTGGCAGCAGGTGCTGTGATTAGTGCACACATGGAAGTATAATAATTTGTTTTATGTTTTCTTCAACTTGCATACTCTAACAGGTGATAGGGGTTAGGTGCAGTTGTTATTTCAACCCGCTGCCAAATTCATTATTGATGCCTGGCAGTGGGATGGGTGTTGGGCCTTGCCACACGTCAGACACTGTGCCCAACCCATAGGCACACATCGCCAAAGGCTGTGTGCAGCCTACCTAGGGGTGGGCGTCAGCAGGAGGCTGGGCGTAGGGACTGCCCGAGGCCCACCCAGGTCCTGCGCTTACTCCATGGCGTACCTGGTGATGGACATCTAACTTTACATTAAATTAAAAAAAAGCTAAAGTCATGTTATAGTTAGAAAATGTAATAATATCTTACTTTATAGTAAAAAAATTAAATAAAATCCACTGAAAAAATACAAAGGTTAAAAGGATGGTATCGTTAGGTGAAAATGTCTGTTAAAACATATTGTTTAAATTAACAAACCACTGAAATTCACCAGGCTATAATTATATCCAGTAACTATAATTTGTGCCATAAAATAACTATAACTTGCAACCCTGGAATGCACTTTTGTAATCAATTATGTCATTTCAGATGGTGCATTGATGTTATCAATGATGTAATATGTGAGAGAATTAGCAGTGCATACACATTCTGCCAAAATGTTTCTTTTTCTTAAATTTGGGAGCCTGTAAGCAACTGTGACTGAGAAGACAGGTAGGCTGAGTAAACAGATGTGGAAAGGATGTGCTGTACGTATGCACACATCTCTATCCAACTATTTTTAGGCCCTTTAAAATACATTAGGCCTCAAATTAGTAAAAGCCTATACTCCCTCACATTTGTAAACACCTGGTTCATGCCTGCATTAACATCTCAATGCTCATTCACTTCATCCTGCTTTTCCGGAAAGATTTTAAATTCCACTGCTCACAGTCCAAGATAATGGCATTTTGGATTGCCTCATTTGTCTGGAATACAAAATGTTTATGCTCTGGTCGTTCATTACAACTCTGTAGTGATGCTGCATGTGATTACTAGGGAGCTCACTAGGGGCTGCTCCTCCACTAAGGCGGAGGAGCGTCGCCCCACTGAATTGTGAGGAAAGGAAAACTAAAATGATAATAACACTTCGTTATGATCATTTTATTTATCCCTGGAGAAGAGACAGGACGGGACTGGGTGTGTGTGCACTATAAATTGTGCATGTCTGTTTAGCTGGCCGGCACTTTACATGTTCTCTACCCAGCTGTATTGCAAATTCAGTCTGCATGTCAGAACATTTTAGTGACATGGACATGGATATGAAAGATGTTTGAGAATTTATAGAAAATGTGTCCTCATTTTAGGTTTCTAATTCCTGTGACAACCCCCTCATTTTATTTATTTCTAAAGGGCATGCTTTAGTTTTTACAGCTTTCATTCCATCAAGATGGCTTCAGGTGTGCCACTCTTTTGCCATAAATGCAGAATGTTAATGTTATAGTTGTTCCGGAGAACTGTGGCAAACTGCAGTAGAACACTATTATTATTATTCGTAATGTCAGACATTATTCTCACATGGCTGAGGAAGAGTGTGAATCTATAGAAAATGTGCTCTCATTTTAGCTTCTGAAGCACCTTCCACAACTTCAAACATGGTTCATCAAATCCCAGCTGAGGGTCAGTATTTTCACCTGAGAACGCACAAGAATTCTTAGACTGAGTATACCACCACTAACAAATGATTTATATTGGACTCAAAACGGCTACCTTTGTTTCTATGTGTTTTTTGTGGCCCTCAAAAAGAGGTTTTCACTATATGCGTTTCATTGGGGGCCATGTCCCTGAGTCCTGTTATGGGAGTCACAACATGTTGTCCATGTTGTGATAAAATTGATGGGAGTGGGGGTCCATTTGGAACCCTCTCACATGCCACCTGGGGTCAAGGTGTGCTCACATGGCCCCCTTATATTTTTTTTATCATAATCATCATCATTATAAATTGGAGGCTCAAAACCAAAAAAGTACACCAAGAAAGATAAAATCATAAAACACAAGTCAATGACACAAATGTATACAAATAATTAAAAAATCTAAACACATAATACAAGATAAAAGAAATAAAATGAGTCCCCCCTCCAACCACCCTAAGAACACTACACACATCTCTTGTGAATACTTCAAGGAATGAACAAATACTTGGACACAGAAAAAACAACTGGCTGGTGTATGTTTTCAAAATTCTTAAGGCTACTTTGGTGTTGGACAGTACCTAGATTTCTGCATAGGGGGACCAACCATGTCGATCTAGCACGTTTGTAGGCTTTACAGAAGAATAAAAAGCGTGTCCCCGTTTCATCGGTCTTGCCACATACTGGACATGTCACACTCAATACATCACACATCCTGCCCCCCCACTTGTAGACGTACTTAGAGGCAGGGCCCTGTGCCTAAACTGCAAGCACAATTTCCTTTCAAACACTGGTTGCACTTGATCTAAAAAGTGTTAAAAACCATGGAGCTGTGCATACAGTTAGCCAAATGTGTAGACAATTTAACATTTCTGTAAGACCCAGCCATGTCACTCTTGGATGACACAAGACAGGCCGCCTCAAGGTTCCCCCACAAACTGGCCCTTCCTATTTGACTTACGGTATCCTTAGTGTATTGAAACCAAGGCAATTTGCAAGTGCCTTGGCGAACTCATGATCTCCTCAGACCCTTCCTATAGGACAATGATTCCCAACCTGTGGTCGGTGGATCCCTGTGTGTCCGTAAAGCCTCCTCAGGGGGTACACAACTGCTTAGAAAATTAATTAATACTACCAGATTAATAAAGTGTATATAAATAAAGTGGCTAAATGTGCAATTGCAAATTTTAAAACATACTGTAAATGTCAAGGAATTTTAAATTGGAGGGTAAAAATTAAATTGGTATCCTCATATTGATTCAAGGGAACAGTGCAGGTGCATCAAACAGATTATAATACGGACAATGTGTGGCTTCAACTGAATTTAGAAAAGCTCCAACCTTCATATTAAAATTATTGTTTTTTTATATATATATTTTTCAAATTAAATAAAGTGTTATCATTTGTGTATGTGTCTGATAAATGCTTGTTTTTGTATTTTTTGTGTGTTGTTTTGTGTTTCAAATCATCAACAATGTTTAGACCGGGTTCCCGGTTTCCAGTAATGGTACTCATTGGGGGTTTTTGGATTCCGATAATGATTCACTGGGAGTCCCCAGGTTCCAGTAATGATACAGTGGGGGTCCACAGAAGTCAAAAGGTTCGGAACCACTGCTATAGGAGACTAGCTCAGGGTATGCCCTAACTCTTCTCCAAAAGAGAAGTGGCCTCGGTCCTGGTTCCTCAGCTATGGGCTGAACACCCAGGTTGAATCTTTAAAGGCAAAAGTGGAGTACTCGAGGAGAAGTTTAATAGATGTCTTAAAAATGCATTCTCCACTTTCGAAATACCGCTAGCCCTCATATGCCCCCATAGCTCTGCCCCATACATCACTGCCCCCAGAGCCTGTGACCTCTTATAGCTCGCATACCGGGCTGACTGGCTTAAAGGACGAGTCTTTAAAGGCTCTTCCTAGACCACCAGTAAATTGGGCCATTCTTAGCTTTTGTTTGTTCATACGCGGTAGCCAGTCCATTGGCTTTGATAGTGTGATTCTCAGGTAATCAAACACCTTGACTTGCTCCAAGGGTACCCCGTTGAGTTTGGGAGACCTGACCTAGTGGATGGAGAAGGATGAAATACCATGCACTTAGTCTTACTCACATTAATTTCCAGCCCCCTCACCACACAGAAGACAAAGCAATATAAAGTACTTTGTAAGCCCATTAGAGATCTTGACAATAAAAGGGTATCGTCTGTGAACATTAACACAGGAACCTTAAGGTGGGCTAGTCTAGGGGCATTGTTCAAAACCGTATTCAAATCAATCAACCCATTAATATATTATGAAAATAGAGTTGGGGCCAGCACACAACCCTAACTAACTCCTTTCCAGAACAAGAAGGGTTCGGTAAGATCTTCTAGTTTGCTGAATCGGACCTGAGCGAAACTCCCCTCATGGGAGTCTCTGTAGGATCTAACACAAGTAGGTAGGGACCCCTATTTTTAACAGTACCTGCTCTAGGGAATCTCTGGGGACCAGGTCGAATGCAGCCCGGAGGTCCACCAGTATTGCATAAAAAGCTAATGCCTCCCAGCACTTCAGTTTTCCATTATATTAGCTGGAAGCAAAAGAACTGGTCCATAGAGAAGACAACTTGCCTGGAGTCTCCCTAAGATCACATGCGCAAACACCTTTTGCATTGTGTCTAATAATCTAATTGGTCTGTACTTAGCTGGAAGAAGGGATGAGGCCTTTTAATAGATGGGTATTATTTCTGCTCCAGCCCACGCAGCTGTCACAGGCATCCCCTCCAAAATAGCATTAAATAGAACCCCAAGATATGGCGCTTAGACATCAGGTGCTAAACTACACAAGTCCCCTGGAATTCTATCTAAGCCGGGTGCCTTGCCTGGAGCCACTTTAGTGATTGCATAAAGCATATCCTTGATTGTAATCATAGCATATGCCTCTGATTTTTCAAGGTCCCCCACCTCCCTCCACCAATGGCAGGTGGAAAATCATAAAGGGACGGAAAGTGGTCTAACCATTGTTCAGCCGAGACATTACTTTCAATTGAGCCGTTGGTCTCCTGCTTCCCTGCAGCAACAAGTCGCCAAAACATATGAATGTCCTTGTTCCTCACAGCTAGGTGCAGGGATTCCCATCTTTCAGTCTCCCACTCTCTCTTTGCGGCAGCTAGGGTACTCTTTTACTGGCTTCTGGTCACTTGTACCAGCCCGGGGTCTTTTAATTTGATGGACTTGTAGAGATCCAATATGGCCCGCCCGCACTGCTTCTTAAACCACAAGCCTGGCTTTTTCTTACCACTTGATGTTCCACAAAAACAAATTTTTTAGCTCACCCATTAACTCCACATGCACATTCCCCATGCAAGCTCACTAGTTGGGGGACACCCTGGCCCTAAAATCTCACCCACCTTGTCAAAGGCTAAACCAATAGTGGTAAAAAGCCGATTAAAAGATTCAGGGGACTGCAAAATGTTGTTCCACTTAATCTCACGCCTATTGGAGGCCAGCATGAGTATGACATCTATGATAGGGGTTCCTTTGCCCTTCCCCCTAGAGCGTGAGATCCTCAGGTGAAGCAATAGTGCCTTATGGTCACTGTCATGCCTCGCAATAATTTCCATGTCCCTAACATATGCCCAAAGCCTGATATCAATAAGAATATAATCAATCAATGAGGTCCTGCCTGGCCGATTAACAGTATGGAACCCTTTTCATTCAGACATAGTTTGACCATTACAAGCGCGGACATAATGATTTAATACAAGCATATTCATCTGAAGGACCAACAGAGTGCATTTCCTCGCTGGTTGTGAACTGGATGTTAGGATATGCCACAGACTGTCCTCCGCTGTCACTAGAACGTCTACCCCAATACTGATGGATTCAAAATGACAACTGAAATCTCTTCTAGTCAATTTGAATGCACCACTGGAAAGCTGAGACAGAAAATCTGACAGCCACTCCATAACCAGGAATTCTTAGCCAGAGACTACAGCACTGGAGTAAACATTGACCACATATAACTCAATATTACTCAAGGACGAAAGTGAGAGGCATAACATGTCACTGTTAAATGTTTCCACAACCGAAACTGATTACCCCAAATAAGAGACTACACAAGTCGACAATCCCCCAGAGGGCCGCCCTTCTCCCCTGGTTGCTGCCTTGGAGTAAATGGCACACCCTGGATGATGGACATCCCTGCTAATCCTCGACTCTTACATTGGGAGATATACTGTGTTATAAAAGATACCCAATCAGGGTTCTCCAATTTAATTTGTAAACCAGCCACATTCCAAGAGAGCCTTTAACAGAGCTTGGGGGTCTTGGATGCCGCATGGAAAGCTCTACAACTGCAGCCCTCTCAACCCCAATTATCTCACGCTGGATGGTATCCCCAAACACACCCCTTCCCCCACCTCCTTCCCTCAATTGGCCAACAGCAGTGAGAAACATCATGAGCTACTCGGGCCTAAGAGCATCCCCAGTCAACAAGCACTGTAAAGTATCCCCATTCAAACTTAACTGCTTGAGCCCTCCCTGAGGGGGCAGGTAAGAATGGGAGGTTTTATGGGTTACCCAAGCCTAGAGACGTATGCCATAGAGACTATTGGTGGCCCCATATAGTCCCTCTTTACTGTGCCTACAGTTACCGTGCCACTAGAATAGAAGCAGTTGCTCACCTTACTAACCATTTCATCAGGATTAATGCTTCCTTGAATAAATGGAAGTCGGAAAACTCCTTGGTCTAGAGATGGACTATTACCACTAAGTCAATCCACCTCTTCTAGGGACACTGCGGTGGCCATATATGCATTGGGCTCACATTGAGAAGCACTACCACTATGAGCTGTACAGTTTGAAAAATGAAGTCTGCTTTCCAGTTGGTGTAGCGTGAGGTGGTTTGTAGAAATAACCCAATGGTAATATAGCTATTCCACCACCCCAATCTGGTCTGGGGGCTCATACTGCAGAAGGCTCTGGGCCATACGGGGATTCCTGAAATTTACAATCACACAGTCCCTGGCCAATCTTTTAAACATGAACCAATCCAACTTACTCGTCTGGTAAAAATATTATTGTCCACCAGTGAACGATGTGAGTTCCTATTATGTGTTAGTCAATGCATACATTGTTTTTTTTTATTCTTCATGTGTCTCTCTTTGGTCCACCCTCAACTTGAGAACCCTGTAAAAGAACCACCGCATAGGGGCACGAAGCAGGGGGCAGATTAATGACTGGGCAGTTCACACTATCAGCCCCCCCCCCCCCAGCAACTTCCTCTGTCACCCCTGTCTTCGACCTAACCCCGCTTCCTCACCCATTGAACACCCCCCCCAATCCCCACCTATTGAACATCCTCTTCCTTCCTCCCCCCCCCACCCCCCCCCCCAAGCTGGCTCAAGGGCAGCCCATCCCTGGGCAGCCCATCCCTGGACAGCCCAAAAGACCAAGGGTTACCATTTCTCAATTTCCTTTGATCTAACACATTCCAACTGCAAGGGAGGGTTATCACTGAATTTAAATTGGAGTCCATATTGGTGACCCTTAACTGAGTCCACTGGCTATCTTCCATTGGTTCCCACCAACGAGACCATCTTAATTGCCACATGGGCCTGACTTGATATTTCCCTACATGCCAGTTCCAGTCTTTCCAGACGTGCCACCAGAGGCTTTAGCTCTGCCACCAGCACACTCCTCGTCATGGTCTGGATATCGACCCCCAGAGGCCGCCCTCGATGGTGATGGTCCAGTAGTTTTTTCCATACTAAAAAGTTCCATAGGCCTACCATCCCTGGGACGACAACACCACACAACCTCCTCTACCCCCAAACTGTCTTCAGCTTGCACTTTATTGGCTTCCAATTGATTTCATTTACTGGAGATCCCACTCTTAGTTATTAATCTAGGGGCGTTTTGGGATGAACCCATAATCATCCTCCCTGGCGGTATATGAGTGGTGAGGCCCAGTCCTGGGGCCACAATTAAAGCATTCATGACTTTCGGGAGATGGCAGTTGATCTACCGCTGGAGAACTAGGATGGTCACGACAAAGATAGGTGCCTTTCCATGAGCTCAATTTCCGTTTCTACAACCCCAATCGTTTTTTGCAACAGCATGTCAATTGTGGTAGGCTTCAGAGAAGCGGCAGATCAGTGTTCCGTAGGCAGACATTTACCTTTGCCCATGCTATAACAAGTTTTGGAAATAAAAAGGTACCTTTAACTAATACAATACAATCCATGGCGGTAAGCTAATTACTCAAAAGCCACCCAAAGATCTGAAAGAGCGTAAACTCACCAGATGGCTCCAGACAAAAGAGGCTAGACCTCCTCAGCCGTTAAATCGAAGAGAGGCGGCCCAGGCTCTTTCGGTCAATGACGGGCCTGGTTGCGTCCCACACAGTGGGTATAGCACAATAATTATAAGCACCTCCAGGGGTGCGAGTCAGCAGGGCAGCCCTCCGACCGCACTGGTTGGTGGGAGGTGTAGGCAGAATAGGTCAGACTCCGACCCAGCTCCAAACAGCAAAGCGTTGCGCACAGCAGGAGTAGAACAGTGACTATAAGCACCTACAGGCATGTGAGTTAGCAGAGCAGCCCTCCTGCCGCACTGGTTGGTGGGAGGTGTAAGAAGAATAGGTCAGGCTTCCACCAGCGACAAACAGCAAAGCATTTTTATTTCATTTTCGTATGTTCATTTTTTTTATTTAATTATTTAATTTTCAGGAAGCACGGACCATGTCCATGAGAGCTGTAATGGCTGCCACAATACATTGTTTAAGTTGTGGCGAGACAATCTGGATTGATCCCCTTTAAAGAGGCAAATAAGAGCACAATCTGGACACATACATTCCAGACATATCTAACTTTGTAACCTCTTCATGCCCAACCCAAGCCCCTTTTTAAACATTTATTTCTCCAAAATGGCTGAACAGATTATACCAAATCACAAAAACACTCTTTCTGAGTAAAGTGCTGACATTTTGCCAACTTTGGTGTAAGTCAATTCAACTGTGTTTTTTCTGTGTCTGCAACAGAAGTTGGGCACTAACATGGGAAACATTTTGGGTCCTCCCCCCGGCTTGACAGATCAGTGCAGAACTTCTCAAGAAGGAGTTGAGCAGGGTGAACTTGTGCTCGAAAGTCCTTGAAGATTTGTCAAAATGTATCTAAAGTTATCACCAAAACAAAACTGCTGTTCTTTTAGAAACTCTGGCCTAACTATACCCACACAGTGGCAATCCCCACAGTGTGATGTGTGTGTGTATAGGGGGCCAGGGGTGTGGACATTTTTAAATAATCTACTTGTCCATGAGACAAAATGAAAAAATCTACATTTCCTGTAAGACATTCAACTTGTCCAAACTATTACCAAATAAATTATGTGGGCTGACACAGAAACATTATTAAAACTGACCACAGTTGTCAATGATTTGCATAAATGTAAAAGTTTATTTAATAGTTAAAAAAGTGATAGTCTCCTTAATTACAGAAACGCAATAATAAATTGTCTTTAATAACTGACTTGAGGTACATTAGTTTGGATGTACTGGTTATGTGAAAATATCAACTACAGAAACATCATGTTGCCAAAAATCTGGGGACCAAAATATAGAGCCTGGAGTTAAGAATAGTAAACCTTTACTTACCAATTACCTTCCGAATATTTCAGCCCTCAATATTTGGTACATAATATTCAGGTAGAATGATACTCTGAAGTCAATATCGGTGTTGCAGTAACAAAGAAATGGATCAGAAATTCTGTGCAGTAGTGGAGGAGCTATCTGTCACAGGACGACAGGCCAGATTCCATCTTAGTTGGTTCTTTCCCTTTCGTCTTGCCTTACTGATTCATCACTGAACATACACACAACCCAACTGGGACACACAAACACACCCACTGCACATGGAAACAACACCATTGCACTTAGACATAACTGTACTACAGATGCACACCCCCCACCCCCCCACATTGACTGATAGATCACTTACAGCACAGCCACACAACCCCATGCAGGCACACACCCCTGGAAAGACCCCCTTGCCAACTCTCCTAAGCAGGCATAAACACACTACTATAGAAAGCTCCATGCACTTACTATGGACAGGCACAACCCCCCAACCCTCTTGTACAGGCACAAAACCTCTGTTTAGACACACACCCATTACAGATGTATTTCCCCTACAAAGACATACATATATATCCTTCAAAGAGATGCCTGTAGACGGACAACACATTCCCTGGAGTTTGCCACAGAGAGAGTCAATCCAAAGACAGAGATACATCCTCCACATAGACATGCTTGCACACACTGCAGAGACTCACCTGCCGAGCAGACACACACTATGCATACTTTGAGCAGCAATTACCTGCACAGGTAATATCCCTCAAGAAAACTAACTTCCTAAGCACTTTCCAAACAGTAGAGGCTGCTGCCTGGATCAGGGGATGGCCTGATGCAGGTGCTCAAATTGTTGTTACAAGGGTGGGCAGGTCTGCCAGAATGTGGATGAAGATATAAGAAAGAGAGGAAGGGGCAGTCACAGTCCATCCATGCTAGTAGTGGGCTGGTCAGTAACTCAATACAGTTAATGAGGGAAGGATCAGGCTGTACCAAAGGTTTTGGGGCCAGTACTCAGCTGACTGATAGTTGGCCCCTTGACAGTGGGGTGGGGTGGGATGGGATTTTCTGTAGTTTGCATTCCACCTCTTTAGCATCTCTAAAAATAAAACAAATTTGCTTCTAAAGCTGGGTTGAGCAATACATCTTCTCTGATTCACTTCTTCCCCCTCATATATCATGTAAGCAAAGACAGCCCATTAGACACCACTGAACAGTTCCTGAAGAACACGTGCAGTGTTGCAGGGAACAACTCTCCTTCCTATTCCCAATGTATTAATCTGCTCTGGCCAGTTGCGGATACTGTTTTATACCAAAGTAGAGATTACTGTGTTACTAGAAAAATCACAAAGCTTACAGACAGGCTGGTGCCTTTGATCTGCTTGGCAGCAGGGGCAAAGTTAATTATGCACTAGACAAACACTAACAGAAAAGATTTACATAACATGTACCTAAATTGGGCCTGAATGGAGATGAGATAGTGTCTGCGAAGAAATCCACAGATTTCCAAAAAGGCTAGAAGCTACTAATTTTCTATTCTAAGAAGGGGAATTCTACAAATGTATAAGAAATACAAATGTGTTTTGCAGAAGAGGAAGGGTTTCAAGGACGTTTTGTATTATGAGGGAGAGATGTCCAGCATAGGTACATGAGAGAAGGCCAGAATCTATGGTCAGACTTTCAAAATTCCCACTGACTATCCAAATAAGTTCCAATGAGATTAATTGAATATATGTTTATTTTGTGTGATAACCCTAAAAATCTAGTATGGGTTTGGTTCTCCTTGGCCCATGTTGGGCAATCTTAGTCTGTGTGGCTATTTAAGGCTTTCTTTTCTTTTACGTGTCATGTTCTAAAATTCACAAGCACACCAAGCACAGAATAGATGGCATTAATAAACATAATTGAAGATTCTGAACTTGGATGCTTTAAATTTTGAAAAGACTGCATTTTTAACTCTCATAACTTAATTCCTTTAATTTGGAATATATTCTGCTAACGCTGATCTCTTGACAGGAAGCAGAGCCTGGCCCAAGCAGACAGAACCCCAATCCTCTCTGTCATCTTCACTGCTGTTGTGAGGGGATGGTACAGTGAATAAGGCTTCAAGGTGCTGTACAGCATTGACAGCTTTGGACTGTACACACACCACAGCGTAGGACTAAAGAGAGAACTTGAAACTGTGTAGATACCACATAGTGTGGGACAATCAGCATACTAAATGAAGCATAGAAAGCGTTATCTGTTTGCAATGGTGGGCTACTGGAGGCATGCCTGATAATTCTAAGCACAACTGATGTCACTGTAACAGGTGCCAACTATTGTCATAATGACATCAGCTCTGTCTGTACCAGTACAATTTGGGCAAATACAGAACTGAGTACAAACATAACTGTCAGTATGTATATACTTATACACATGCCCTCCTAGATAGCTGCAGCTAGGTGAGGTAGCTAAAGATAGTACTCACATTCACAATGTACTTTGTGGCACTAGGTGGGTGGGGGAGAGGGGGTTCCACATCGCTCCCCAGAGGGTTGAGCTTGGGCTGTTTGATCACAGTTGCAAAAATGCCAGAATGTTTTACGGATCCTTTATTCTGTACAGCCTGTTTTTCACAGAAAGACTGACAAACGAGGTGAACCCCTGGCAGCTTACATCAGTTTAAACAGTTACAGGACCACAGCAGAGCAGAAGGTATCACAATTTTAAAATGACAGGTCAAAACACTCTTACAGTTCAACTCTGTTGGCCCGACTCAGCATTATAGGTTTTAGTCAGCTTCTTGCAAGTTTACAACCCTGCACTCATATGCACACATTATCAGTTCTCTAAAAGGAACCAAAATGTGTTTCTAAAGGAGATATTTTTTGAACTGACGCGTTTCCATCTTATTTATTTCGTGAACACACTTGAGCTCCTGTCAGACACTCGAGCACTGGAATGCACTGTGAATCAAAGATCCTGCCCTATTAAGGCCCAGATTGTCAAACTCATGCAGTGAGTGAAAAATAAAGTGAGGGCAAGGGCCTGAGGGGATTATTGAAAGGATCTCCACCTTGCACATTTCCCATGCCAAGCCTTCAAGTGTTTCAGCTTTGCTCTGGTTTACTTAGTTTTAATCTCTAGTTGTCAGACGGTCACAATAGACATTAAATCTTCTTGCCCCAGACACAAATAAACATGTCTCGGGTGTCGGGCGAATATGAATTCCCCAGCCCCTATATTCACTGGAAAAAAACAAAGCTTACAGGGACATAATAATTAAGTTGACCTTTTACCCATACAAAACTATAGAAATTCAGTAGTAATAGTTATACTTCTACTTATGTTACAGAACTATAACTTGTTGTCCAAAGTTACTTTGCGGAATGAGTTATAGTTTTTTCAGATAAGTGTAACTATAACTGCTGAATTTCTATAGTTTTGTATGGGTAAAGTGTCAACCTAACTACTACGTCCCTGTAACCTTTGTTTTTTTCCAGTGAATTTCTATGATTTTTGCATTGCACACATTAATGTTACTGTCATGCGGCCAACCAATCAGGGCCTTGCTTTTCCCCTTGATTCGAGGAGGATCTGAGGAGGATTCGAGGACCCACGGATCACCCGGAAAAAAGGTACTTTTTTGCATATGAGGAGTTCCTAAGGGACCCTCCCATGTATCCTATGGATCTAAAAGACTTTGCCCCTATCTAACTCAGCATGGCTAGCACTGTGCTAATCCTGGGCTTATAAACCTTGCTAGATAAATAGCCATTTGAGGTGAGCAAACCTAGAGTGTCACTGGTGTTGTAGGGTGCTCCTTACTAGAGCTGCTCTCCATCTAAACTTAAGAACTACTCAGAGTTCCCTCTTCTTTTGCATAATTTATGTGTCACTCTTACCCTGAAAGGGTTTTATTTTGAGATATAGATATATATATATATAGATATATCTATATATATATATATGGAAAATGTCACTTAACCAGTGTACATCTGTTCGTGGCATGAGACGCTGCAGATTCACATGCTGTGCATTATCCTGCCATCTAGTGTTGGTCTCGGAGTGTTACAAGTTGTTTTTCTTCGAAGATGTCTTCGAGTCATGAGTCCGAGGGACTCCTCCCTTTCGGCTCCATTGCGCATGGGCGTCTACTCCATCTTCGATTGTTTTCCCCACTGAGGGTGAGGTAGGAGTTGAGAGTATACTAGATTCGCCCATGCAATGTAGTAGGTGTGTATGTACATAATGTGTATTAAAATAATAATTATTTACAAACTTACAAATCTTATTCAACTAACAACGGCTACAGGCTCCCGGGGAGGTGGGAGGGAGCATGAGAATCTGCAGTGTCTCATGCCACGAACAGATGTACACTGGGTAAGTGACATTTTCCGTTCAGTAGCATGTGTAGCTGCAGATACACATGCTGTGCATAGACTAATAAGCAGTAACCTCCCCTAAAAAGTGGTGGCTTAGCCTGTAGTAGTTGAATTTGTTCTTAATACAGCCTGTCCTACTGTGGCTTGTTGTGTTGTTAACACATCTACACAGTAATGCTTCGTAAATGTATGAGGTGTAGACCAGGTGGCTGCCTTACAAATTTCAGTCATAAGTATATTACCCAGAAAAGCCAATGTGGCGCCTTTTTCCCTAGTGGAATGCGCTTTTGGTGTAATAGGTAGATCTCTTTTTGCTTTGATATAGCAAGTTTGAATACATTTAACTATCCATCTGGCAATGCCTTGTTTGGATATAGGATTACCTGCATGAGGTTTTTGGAAGGCTACAAACAATTGTTTTGTCTTACGAAATTGTTGTGTCCTGTCAATGTTATACATTAGTGCTCTCTTTATGTCTAATGTATGTAAGGCTCTTTCGGCTACTGAGTCTGGTTGTGGAAAGAAGACTGGGAGTTCCACTGTTTGGTTTAGGTGGAACGGCGATATGACTTTTGGTAAGAATTTGGGATTTGTACGGAGAACCACTTTATGTTTTTGTATTTGTATAAAGGGTTCTTGTATAGTAAATGCTTATATCTCACTTACTCTTCTCAGTGATGTGATAACTTGGAAAGTGGCCTTTCTAATAGCTAAGTATTGCATCTCACAAGAGTGCATGGGTTCGAATGGTGGTCCCATGAGTCGTGTTAATACAATATTAAGGTTCCACGAAGGTACTGGTGGTGGTGTTCTTGGGGGTATGATTCTTTTTAGTCCCTCCATAAATGCTTTGATGACTAGGATTCTAAAAAGCAATGCTGAATGTGTAATTTGCAGATAGGGAGATATTGCCGTGAGATGTATTTTAATTGAAGAGAATGCTAGTTTAGACTTTTGTAAGTGTAATAAGTAGCCTACAATGTCCTTTGCGGAAGCTTGTACTGGATGAATTTGATTAGTGTGGCAGTAGTAAACAAATCTTTTCCATTTGTTTGAGTAACAATGTCTTGTAGTGGGTTTTCTAGCTTGTTTAATGACCTCCATACATTCTTGTGTAAGGTCTAAATGTCCAAATTCTAAGATTTCAGGAGCCAGATTGCTAGATTGAGCGATGCTGGATTCGGGTGTCTGATCTGTTGTTTGTGTTGCGTTAACAGATCTGGCCTGTTTGGTAATTTGATGTGAGGTACTACTGATAAATCTAGCAGTGTTGTGTACCACGGTTGGCGAGCCCAGGTTGGTGCTATAAGTATTAGTTTGAGTTTGTTGTGACTTAGTTTGTTTACCAGATAAGGAATAAGTGGGAGAGGGGGAAAAGCGTAAGCAAATATCCCTGACCAACTGATCCATAACGCATTGCCCTTGGACTGAGGGTGTAGGTACCTGGACGCGAAGTTTGGGCATTTTGCGTTTTTTGTTGCGAATAGGTCTATGTTTGTTGTTCCCCAGCGTAGAAAGTAATTTTGTAGGATCTGGGAATGCATTTCCTATTCATGTGTTTGTTGGTGATCTCGACTGAGATTGTCGGCCAACTGGTTCTGAATGCCTAGGATGTATTGTGCTATTAGGCGAATGTGATTGTGAATTGCCCAATGCCAAATTTTCTGTGCTAAGAGACACAGTTGTGACGAATGTGTCCCTCCTTGTTTGTTGAGGTAATACACTGTCGTCATGTTGTCGGTTTTGACAAGAATGCGTTTGTGGGCTATCAGTGGTTGAAATGCTTGTAATGCTAGAAACACTGTCAACAGTTCTAAATGATTTATGTGCAGTTGTTTTTGTTGATTGTCCCATTGTCCCTGTATGCTGTGCTGGTTGAGGTGTGCTCCCCACCCCATCATGGAAGCATCTGTTGTGATCACGTCTTGAGGCACTGGGTCTTGGAATGGCCGCCCTTGGTTTAAATTTATAGGGTTCCACCATTGAAGCGAGAAGTGTGTCTGGCGGTCTACCAACACTAGATCTTGGAGTTGACTCTGTGCTTGTGTCCATTGTTTTGCTAGGCACTGTTGTAAGGGCCGCATGTGTAATCTCGCGTTTGGGACAATGGCTAAGCATGAAGATATCATGCCTAGAAGTTTCATTACAAACCTTACTTGGTAGTGTTGGTTTGGCTGTATGTTTAATGTTATATTTTGGAACGCTTGTACCCTTTGTGGACTTGGAGTGGCAATCGCTTTATGTGTGTTGAGTGTTGCTCCCAAGTATTGTTGTATTTGGGATGGCTGCAGATGTGATTTTTGGTAATTTATAGAAAATCCTAGTTTGTGTAGAGTTTCTTTAACGTATTGCGTGTGAAGAAGACACTGTTTGGAGTGCTGTTTTTTATTAACCAGTCGTCTAAGTATGGGAATACGTGCATGTGCTGTCTCCTTATGTGAGCGGCTACTACTGCAAGGCATTTTGTGAATACCCTTGGGGCTGTTGTTATCCCGAACGGTAACACTTTAAATTGATAGGGCACGCCGTGTATTACAAACCTTAAGTATTTTCTGTGAGAAGGATGTATGGGAATGTGAAAGTATGCATCCTTGAGATCTAACGTTAACATGTAGTCCTCTTTTTTTAGTAAGGGAACCACGTCTTGAAGTGTTACCATGTGGAAGTGATCCGACTTGATGAAGAGATTCAGCGTTCTGAGGTCTAATATGGGTCTTAACGTTTTGTCTTTCTTTGGAATTAGGAAATATAGTGATTAGACACCTGTTCCTTTCTGATGGTTGGGTACTAACCTGATTGCTTGTTTTTGTAACAATGCTTGGACTTCTAGTTGTAACAGGTCTAAGTGTTGTTTGGACATATTGTGTGCCCTTGGGGGCACATCTGGCGGGAAATTTATGAATTCTATGCAATAACCATGTTGGATAATGGCTAGGACCCATGCGTCCGTAGTTATGTGTGTCCAGTTTTGGTAGTATGCAGTAAGTCTCCCCCCCCCACTGGTGTGAAGTGTTGGGGGTTTGTGACATTGAAGTCACTGTTTGGTTTGACTTGTCCTAGGTGTTTGGAATTTTCCCCTTGCTCTTGGGAATTGTCCACCCATATATGAGCCTCGAAACCCTCCTCTCTGGTATTGTCCCTGATAGGTGGGTCTGGTTTGTGAGGTGTAAGGCTCTGGTGTTTGTGTACCAACCCCCCTCTAAATTGTGGCTTTCTAAATGTGCCTCTGCTTTGTGGGGAGTAGAGCGCGCCCATGGCTTTGGCCGTGTCCGTGTCCTTCATTAATTTTCCAATTGCTGTGTCCACTTCCGGCCCAAACAATTGTTCTTGGTTAAAAGGCATGTTTAACACAGCTTGTTGGATTTCTGGCTTGAATCCTGAGCTTCGTAACCATGCATGCCTGCAAATGGTTACCGCAGTGTTGACTGTTTGTGCTGCTGTGTCTGCCGAGTCTAATGCGGACCTTATTTGGTTGTTGGATATTGCTTGTCCTTCTTCCACAACCTGTTGGGCACGTTTCTGGTGTTCTTTGGGCAAGTGCTGAATAATATGTTGCATCTCGTCCCAGTGTTCCCGGTCGTAGCGAGCCAGTAGGGCTTGCGAGTTTGCGATCTGCCATTAATTGGCTGCCTGTGCTGCCACTCGTTTGCCCGCTGCATCAAACTTCCTACTCTCCTTGTCAGGCTGTGGAGCGTCTCCTGATGTTTGAGAGTTTGCCCTCTTTCTTGCTGCTCCTACAACCACCGAGTCTGGTGTAAGTTGCTGTGTTATAAACACAGGGTCCGTTGGGGGAGGCTTGTATTTTTTCTCTACCCTAGGCGTGATAGCCCTTCCTTTCACTGGCTCCTGGAATACCTGTTTTGCGTGCTTGAGCATGCCCGGGAGCATTGGCAGACTTTGGTAGGAAGTGTGGGTGGATGCCAAGGTGTTGAACAGGAAATCATCCTCTATTGGCTCTGAATGCATTGCTAGATTGTGGAACATAGCTGCCCTTGATAGTACCTGCGTATATGCAGTACTGTCCTCTGGTGGTGACAATCTGGGCTGTTGTCTGATATCGGAGCACCATATAAGTCCCATGCATCCGGATCATCCTGTGTCATCCCTGTATGCGTAGGTGACTGCATTGGAGGTGTTGTTACCGGGGACAGCTGTGGTTGAGTGTAGCGGGGAAGGTTGTGGCGAAAACCTCGGTGGTGGGATTTTATCCCTGGCCACTCACCTTTGGCTGCATTTCTGACTCTTGAAATGCCAGCTTTCTTTTGGTTTTGATTGGAGGAATAGTTTGTATTTTTCCCAGTCTCTTTCTGGATATGCAACCTCCTTTGCGTATGGTCTGGTTCCCCCATACTTATTTCCTGCTCAAATCTGTGTTTTTGCATTTGGCTGGAAAGTCCTTGCTCTTCTGTGTAAGAGCTTCGTTTCAGCTCAGAAGCCGCTTTTTTCGGTACAGTTTCTTCCGAGAAAGTCTTTTTTGGTTCCGACATTATCTTTCTCACCTTGGGTGAGTCGAACTCTCGGTGCCGAGATCATTGGGTGCCTGAATCTCGACCGGAGTCGGATGTCTTCGGCAATTCTTTGGCCTTTTTCGGTGCCTATGTTTGGTCACCTTCTTTTCGATGGGTTAAGCCATGGCTTGCTGGCAGTGGCATCCCCTTGGCCTTTACGATCTTTGTGTGAGTTTTGGACGGGGCATTTTTACTCACTGTTTTCTGCACCGTCGTGGGCCGTTCGCTTTCGGATTCGTCAGAGTCCGTCCCCTGGATGGAAATTCTTTCCTCCTCTTCAACGTCGAATTGTTCTCTCGGTGTCGACGCCATTTGAAGTCTTCTCGCTCTTCGATCCCGTAGGGTCTTTTTTGATCGAAACGGCCGACAGGCCTCACAAGTATCCTCCCTGTGTTCTGGTGAGGAACACAGATTACAGACCAAGTGTTGGTCTGTATAGGGATACTTCGAGTGGCACTTCGGACTGAAGCGGAAAGGGGTCCGGTCCATTAGTTTAGTCGATGGATGCAGTCGGGCCAACCAGGCCCCGCTGAAGAGTGGAAGCCCTGAAGGGCCGCCGGAGCGCTTCTACGGTCGGTGACGATACGCTAACACTAAACCGGTACCGAGCGAGAACAATACAATACAGTCGAATTTTCGATATTTAGCTAACTTTCCCAATTCGAAACACGTCCGAACCCGATGGCGGAAAGAAAACAATCTAAGATGGAGTCGAAGCCCATGCGCAATGGAGCCGAAAGGGAGGAGTCCCTCGGTCTTGTGACTCGAAAAGACTTCTTCGAAGAAAAACAACTTGTAACACTCCAAGCCCAACACTAGATGGCAGGATAATGCACAGCATGTGTATCTGCAGCAACACATGCCACCGAACACACATACATACATATATATATATATATATATATATATATATATATATATATATATATATATAAATAATGTTTTCCACTGAAAAAGCAGACGGTAAAAGTGACATAGTTTGGTGAATGTCTGTGACAAAATTACCGTTTTGAATGCCAAATAATCACAGAAATTTACCAGTTAGAGATGGCAAATTTAACTATAACGTGCCGCTCTGCCATAATTTAGGACATTACGGATCAAAGCTCAAGCGACATATCTGATTACATCACTGATGAAAAAAAAGCCGGCTCAGGGCCAGCCCCGCTGGGCCGCTTGCAGAGAGCCGCCCTCCCCTCCCGGCAGCCCCTATAAAAAAACTGTGGGTATTTCAGGTGCGACAGAAACCCCCAGAAAAAAATAACTTTCAGAAATTAAAATGTGAATAATAAATAAGCGGCCACAGCTGCTCATTTATTAGTTACTGCTCCTTCAAGGAGCGCCCCATTATGCCCTGGGAGGGCTATTTACATATATTTTTCTTTTGGTGATGTCCCTAAAACGTGCAGGGACATCACCAACATTGTTTTATGTTGTGGAGGGGGCTGCAGGAAGTTCTGCAGCCCTCCAAAAAAACACAAAAAACATAGGTCTCCTGGGTCATTAAAATCATTACCCCAGGAGAACTTCCCCTATTTATTAAAAGCATTTCTTAGGCTGGAGCTTTTGCTCTACAGCTAGGTCTGCAGTGCTACCTCTGGGCTGGTTGTATGGTTGCATTTTATGTAGAGACTGTAGATGTATCACATAAAATACAAGGTCTTTATGTGGTTATTTTTATGATTACATTTTTTGCAGGTGTAAAATGTTAAAAGGTAGACTCATACATGTTTTATTTTTCTTAAAGAAAAAAAATATATATCCCTGACTATTTATTTTCACCTCCAAATGTAAGAATACAAAATATGTAAAAAGAATCACAGACGTGGTCTAATTTAAAAATAGTTCAGTAATTAATAATAATAATAATAAATATTTTGTGCATCATTGAAATATACATGCAAAATATTATTGGTACTTTTTGGAGAAAGATGATAGATCTGCCTTATGTACAGGGTGTTGGTTGTGGAGGGGGGTATGGCTGCTGAGGTGGGGAGTTTGCCTGTGGGGGAGGGGGTTTTGGTGATAAGGGGTGAGGCAAAGTTGGGCCAAGCCCTGTCATGTACAGCCTTTAGGGGGTTGGCTGTATGTATGGTAATAAAATATTCTTTTACCTTTAAAAAAAAGTCCTCGAAATACACAAAAAAAAAAAAAAAATCAAAGGTTAAAGTAGCATTATAGTTAGGCGAAATGTAACCTAACAATGTAATGCACTGTACTGCTAATTACCCCACATATTACATCACTCATGACCTCTATGACATTCTATGATATTCTTTGATGATATCACTAACATTTGCAATGAAAAATCAATTTGCATTGATGAGAAAACTGCGCATGGCAGAGGTGCAAGTTATAGGGACCTTGGGGCATGAATTGCAGTTACTTTAGATAACTATAATTGGTGATTTTTTTTATGGTTTTCAGAGTTTAAAATGTTATTTTGCTACTAAGCATTTCATCTAACTATAACGTTACTTTAACTTTAAAAAAAAAAAAGAATTTTGAATACATAACACTGTGCAAGTTACCACAGTGAAGTTATGATTCTTTCCATGAAAAGGCATTTTTTGACTTGCCTATAACTTGTGCCCCCTTGGACATATTTTCACAAGTGAGGTATGCTTCAGGATTCCACATTTCGTGAAGATCTGTGTAGGTGAATAATTTTAAAGAGGGGTGAGGGGGGGGGGGGGGGGGGGGAGTAAAAAAAACAAATTTTCTTCCGTTTTAGCTCTGGTAGCATGTCTTGATCGGGCTGACAGTTCCAAAGGATGAATGTATTTACAATAATCTTGGCAAAAAAAAAATTAGAACTTTGATCAGGATGCAGGTTTTTTTTTGGTTTGGTGAAAATCCTTTTAATAGTTTTTGAGATATTAGCATTTGAAAAAGTTACTGAGCTAGCTTTAAAAGGTTACTACTTTTTTTTATATCTCTGTGTTTTAACTCATGACTCAATAACTATTTGAAGTTTGGGAGAAGCTTGACTGGAGAAGGCATCTGAAAATGTTTTGCCGATCAGGTTGAATATCAGAAGTTGGTTCAGACTTGCGAGTTTCGCACTCTGGAAAAAAAATTCACAGCAATGAGAGGGTACTGTCAGAGGTCACCAATTCAGGTGAGGGAACTCACAGGCATGGAGATCAGGAGTACTTTGAAAGAAAACGAAGCTGGAAAATAGTGTTTGACTTGCATGTCCAAATGAGATCACAATCATGTCAGGGGCCATTTTAGGTAATGGATTCTACTGCCATTTTGTGAAAAAGGTATAGTTTCTTACCTGTAACTCCAGTTCTCTCATAGGGGTATTTCCATGATAGTCATAAGCGTAGAATAATTCCCCGCCCTTCTGCGGGGACCCCGAAGCACTTTTTCCAATATAACTTCTTAAGTGTCCCTGATCGCCTTACTTCAGAAAGGCCTGCCAAGACACTTAAGAATGGTCCCATGCAGCCTATAGGAAGGGCTACAGTATTCAAGCTTCTTCATTCACATTGTCCTTGAAGTAAAAGCATTAAAATGCTTGACAAATGAAAGCCATTTTTCAGACAAATTTATTTAAAAAACTTATTTTATTTCACAAAAAACAAAACCCCTAAGAAGGAGTGCAGAGCAGTGTAGCCCATAGGCTGCCATAAGTAATGAAGAAAAAGGATAATGTGCCTTTAAGAACAGCCAGCCCTCCAGTATCCCTTCATGCCTAGAGAGAGGCTGTTACCTCAGTTCTTTTTGCAGGTAGTTATTGGCTGACAATAAATATAAACGCAATAAAGTAATCTAACTGCTCCCCCGTGGAGGTGGGAGGGTTGCTTATGACTATCATGGAAATACCCCTACGAGAGAACTGGAGTTACAGGTAAGAAACTATACCTTCTCTCATAAGGGATTTCTATGTATAGTCATAAGCGTAGAATAGAATACCAAGCCCATCCCATAACCTGTGGAGGAGCAGATTGAGTAATCAGTGAATATCTTCTCAAGCAAAAAGGTTTCTAAGAGAAGCCTGTCTTACTTGAGCATCTGCTCTAGCATCAGAGTCTAGGCAATAATGTTTAGTAAAGGTGTGAACCGATCTCCAAGTCGCAGCTTTACAAATTCCTGCTAATGGAACATTCCGCAATAGAGCAGTGGTGCCTCTGGTGGAATGTGCTTTAGGTTTACCCTGTAAGGTTTTCTTAGCTAATTGGTAGCACAACAAAATACAGGAGACTATCCATCTTGCTACTGATTGCTTGGAGGTGGCTAAACCAGAACGGACAGATCCATAACTAACCAATAGTTGTGAAGTTCTCCGTAAAGGAGTGGTCTTATCTAGATAAAATGTCAATACTCTCTTATCATCTAGAGAATGGAGAGCCCTCTCAGCTGGAGTGGAAGGGTTTGGAAAGAACGTGGGTAGAGAAATCGACTGGTTAACGTGGAAATCGGACATGACCTTAGGATGTGTTCGTAGGACTACTTTAGAAGAATGAAATATTGTGTAGGGCTCGTGTGCACAGAGGGCCTGGATTTCGCTGACCCTTCGTGTTGAAGTGATCGCTACTAGAAAGGCCGTCTTCCAAAGTTCTAAGTGAGGTGTTCGAGGGATGCCTTGTGTATGGGTTCGAATGGGTGTTGCATTAGACGTGAAAGGACCACATTAAGTTCCCATGGTGGTGAAGGGCGTCTAACTGGAGGAAAGACCTTATTTAACCCCTCTAAAAGATCTTTTAGTACTGGAATTCTGAAGAAAGGAGGTTTGCGAAGGAGTCTTCCTATAAGCAGTTAAGGCTGCCAAATGAACTTTTATTGAAGAAAGTTGCAGGCCCGACCGTGCCAACTGTAACAAATAAGGGAGAATGACATCTTCCCCCTTAGAAGAACACCAGATGCAGAATCTTTTCCACTTGAAGGAGTACGCTGAAAGAGCAGACGGCCTCTTCGCCTCTTTTAAAATGTCCATACAATCCTGTGGCAGGTTTAGGTGACCATACTGGACTAGCTCAGGAGCCATGCTGCCAAATTCAATGAGGAGAGATTGGGATGCCTCATTTGTCCGCCGAACTTCGTCAGGAGGACCGGTCTGCAGGGTAGTCTGACATGGGGCTGGAGTTCTCTGAAGGAGATCCGGGAACCACCACTGTCTCTGCCACTCTGGTGCAATGAGGATCATTGTGGCTGATGTCATCGAGAGTTTTAGTAGAACTGCTGGGATCAGCAGAATTGGCGGTAAGGCGTACAGAAATTTGTTGGACCAGTCTATCCACAGAGTATTCCCCAGCGAATCTGGGTGGTAAAACCTGGTGGCGAAGTCGCAGCACTTCCTGTTTTCTTCTGTGGCGAATAGGTCGATAGAAGGTGTGCCCCACAAACGGAAAATGTCTCGAGTGACGTCTCCGTTGAGCACCCACTCGTGATTCTCTTCTAGAACTCTGCTGAGGACATCCGCTTGCATGTTCTGAACCCATGGAAGATGGGTTGCCACTATGTTCAATTTCCTGGCCAGGAGCCAGTGCCATATTGCCTGGGATTCCTGAGACAAGATTCTGGATCTGGTGCCCCCCCTGCTTGTTCAGAAAGAACATAGTGGTGATATTGTCTTTCTGCACCAGCACGTTGTCGGCTGCGATTGAGGGTAGAAATGCCTTGAGAGCTAGGTGTACCGCTCGTAGCTGTAGGAGATTGATGTGGCATAGTGATTCCTTGTGTGTCCATCGACCTTGTATTTGAAGGTAATCCATGTGAGCTCCCCATCAGAGGAGAGAGGCATCTGTCACAATAGTCTGCGTTGGAGGCTGTGCCCGGAATGGCATCCCCTTCAGTAGATTGGTTGGAGAGCACCACCAAGTCAGAGATCTAATTGCATGGGTGGATAGGCGAATTCGATCCTCCCAGTTCCCGACAACTGATTCCACTGGTCCTCCAGGCATTCCTGAAGCGGAGGCATGTGGAGGCGAGCGTTGGGTGTCAGATAAATGCAGGATGCCATGGATCCGAGAAGTGAGGAGACTGTTCGCAATGTTGGGTGACGCATTGATCAGAGAGCCCGACACTTCCGGAGAATAGATAAGCGTTGTTCCTCTGAAGGACACACTTTTGCCTGCAGTGTGTCTATGGTAGCTCCTAATTAAAGTAGCCTCTGGACAGGTACTGTCGTTGACTTGTGAAAGTTGATATGAAGACCTAGTTGGTACAGGAGGTCGCAGGTCATCTGGAAGTGCAGTTTTGCTTCTGCATAAGTGGACGCTTTGATTAACCAGTCGTCGAGATACGCTTATATGAAAATTTGCTTTCTCCGGAGGTGAGCTGCCAACACCTCCATGCACTTGGAAAAGGTTCTGGGTGCAGACTTGAGACCGAATGGTAGGCCTGTGTATTGGAAGTGATCTGGACCTACCACAAACCTCAGGAATTTCCGATGTGTCTTCGCAATGGGGATGTGGAAATACGCATCGTGTAGATCCACTGAGCAAAGCCAGTCTCCTTGCTGAATCTGAGGATATATCTGGTGTAAGGATAGCATCCTGAACTTTTCCTTTCGGATCCATTTGTTGGCAATTCTGAGGTCTAGAATGGGCCTGAATTCGTGCTTGTCCTTCTTTGGGATGAGAAAGTATTTTGAGTAAATACCCTTCCCCCGTTGGCTGAGGGTAACCCATTCTACTGCTCTCTTTTTGAGGAGGATGGAAACTTCCGCCTTTAGGAGATCGAGGTGTGCAATAGAGGGTTTTGGCGGGATAGCCGGCGGTGGTGCAGAAAACCTGAGACAATATCCATTCTGTACAATGTCTAAGACCCAAGTGTCTGTTGTATTTTTTTGCCACTCTACCAGGCAATTGGTGACGCTTCCCCCCACCGGAGTGTTTGATCTCTTGGAGCTCTGGCATTCACGCCACATCCTCTCAAGCCAAGAAAAATCAGCCCTTTTTCTTCAATTTCCTACTATTCCTACACTATATCTTCTACCTAAAATTCACAAAAAAGGCCATCCACCAAAGGGCAGACCTATAATCTCAGGAGGGAATTCTATTTGTTCCAAGTTGGGATCTCTAATTGATAAGGAGCTTCAGCCATTTATGATCAATCTCCCCTCCTATGCCAGAGATACTAAAGATATTTTACAAAAGTTACAGAACATTGAGTGGCAACAGGATTAATGTCTTGTCACTATCGATGTTGTTAGCCTCTGTACCTCTATTGAACATAGTGATGACTTAACAGCGGTGAGCAAATGTCTCTCCACGAAATCTGTTAAACACATGGCACGGAATTCCATGATATTGGATATGCTTAAATTCTGTCTCGAAAATAACTATTTTCTTTTCGACGGTCATTTTTATTTACAACTCCAAGGGACAGCGATGGGGGCAAAATTTGCTCCGTCTTACGCTTGTATCCTTATGGGAGCAGTGGAAAATTCCTGGCTTTGGAGCGACCGATCGGAGCAATTTACCCAACATATAATTTTTTGGGGTCGTTATATCGACGACATCTTGCTAACTTGGCATGGTCAGAGGGCCCTTCTTCACCAATTTATTCAGACATTAACACCCAACATTTGGGATATCGAGATCACTTATCAAATCTCCAACTCCTCAATTGAGTATCTTGATCTCTTGATATTTATAGAAGACAATAAACTTCAGACAAAGTTCTTCCGGAAAACAACAGCAGCTAACTCAATCCTTCATGCCACCAGCTGTCATACTTCTAGCAATATTCCTAATATTCCTAAAGGTGAATTTAGGAGAGCAAGACTCAACTGCACTAATCTCTCTGACTATGATGCTATGTCTACTCAAATGACTGAGAGACTTGCAATTAGGGGCTACAATCGCATTTCACTTAACAACATGAAGAAAAAATGAGACATGGATCGCAATCAGTTGCTCAATAAATCTCAACAGACTAGTAGAAATCTGGTTATCCGGTTCATCACAGTGTATCATAATGGTCATCACCGTATTCGGAAATCATTGAGGAAATACTGGTATTTACTGTTGAACAATCCTTCCGTTAATCAATACATTACTGATCACCCCCAAATCGGCTTCAGACGGGCTCCTAACCTTCGCAGCAAATTATGCTCATCGTTTTTCCAAGAGAAGTCAGTTTCCACCTTTCTTCCGTCTAAACCAAAAGGATTCTACACCTACAGCAAATGTTCTGTCTGTAAGCTGGGTCTTTCTAAATCTAAATTAGTCACCATTAACAACCAAACTCATCATATTCATGACTTCATCAATTGTGATAGCTCCCATGTTGTCTACGCCATATGGTGCCCGTGTAATCAAGCCTATATAGGCAGTACCAACCGTTCTTTAAAAATAAGGATTCAAGAACATTATCGGAACATACAGAAGTTAGATACAAAAGCACCATTAGTTGAACACTTTATGGAATTCCACTCCCACCAACGTACTTTTACCTTCAGTGGACTCCGACGAATTACATCTTCCCCAAGAGGTGGTTACGTACTAGTACGTTTACGTCAGGAAGAAAGTCGTTTCATAATCAAGTACAACACAGTCAACAATGGACTTAATAAAGACCATGAGTGGCATTTCTGGTTAATGTAATCTGCACCTGCTAACAGCACTCACTCCATTTGTTTGTTTTGATCATATTGGTATCTTTCTAGTATTCATATGATGGTTTTCATATATTATCGTCTATCCTTATGCTTCTCTGGTTTGTGTGCTCCTAGTTTTCACAGTTATTTTTACTCAAATTCTCTATAGTAATTCTTTAATTGTGACTTAAAATAATTTTTACTTTGGTCATTCGTACAATTATATTGAACTACGGTTGGTGTTCTGTAATCAGGAAGTTATGTCTATAAACCTTTCTCTCTTCATCACTGGTTAGTACCCTTTTCTCTTCACTTTTTTAATGCTCCACAATCATCATACGTTATTCCGTAAGACTTCCATTTCTTCTCCTTTTCTCCATTGTTTCCCTTTTTTCTCTTTTTTCCCTTATTTGTATTCTCTTCACCCTTTCTTCACTCTGTATTTATTCTTGTCCTTTCACTTTATTTTTTAAAAATTAATAATTCAATCTTTTTTCTTATATTTTCATTATTTCTTTTCTCCATTCTAGCCTTCATTTATTTCTCTTCTAATTTCTTTTAATTTACTTCTTCGATATTGTGTTTCCTCACTTAAAGATGGCGGCTTTCTTAGATTTGGCCCAAGATGGTGCCTCCCATCTGCGGCCAGGGTAGTCCCTTCTCTCTTTCCTCACCTCGCTAACATCATCGAGGTAGGACTCTCTGATTTTCTCATGTTCGGCATAGTTTATAAATACTATGCTGGCGTTCTCGCATCAGTCCCGTTTCTCTACAGGAGACGGACGCGTTTTCTCGTATCCCGATGCTTTATCCAGGTGAGCCTGCCAGATAGCATTTTAGAACCACCACCAATATTAATATTCTGCACCTTTGCTTGCCGACAAATTTCGTCGTAGTTACTCTACCATAAGTACGGGGTGTAACTTAATAATATAACCGGAAGCCCCGTCCTCGACTCTTTTCCCTGCTCTAAAGTCTCATATTATTTTCTCAAGTCCCATATTGTCTCTTTAGTTATGTTTTCACCGCATTAGCAAGATACATTGTTTTCTCCATCATTATTAGCATCCTATTATAGAGTAACGGTCACTTAATATTTGTATTATAATGTTTTTGTGTATTAATGCTCTTCTCTGGATTCATATCTATGGCAAACTTAATATGTCTGTTATATGTATTTATTGCAGATTATTGAAAATATCTAATTATGTATACAACAAGTGACTGATGTTGCTGAACTTCTTTCTAAAGGTACGCTTGATTCCATATTACACCCCCCGGCATCCCAGCTCCTGTAATCATTATCTTAATTCTTATCTTGCACAGTTATTCACTCTCCCTTTCTTCACTCTCCCTTCCCCACTTTAATTACTTCATTTTAATGACTGGCATTATAACGTAGTACATAGTTTGAACCATTCACCCTTCACTTACGGTTCATTTACTTTTTGTCTTTAACTTTTCATTTATGCCTACTACGCTCGTCTTGTATCTCAAAAGCTTACTTACCGATTTACACATTCATATAATTTTTTTCGTATTAGTCACAATAACTAATAAGGATTCTTATATTATGGATCTCACTCACCTTTAATTATGCTCACTTGTATCTTCTCATCTGGGATTAATTAGCACCCGATCACCTTTGCATGCACTCTAGAAACCTTCGCCTTTCGGTGTTGTCTTTTTTCAATAACTTTTCTTGCTTACATTGTATAATCCTTAGTTGGATTCTGTTTCCCTTTCTTTGCAGCCTTGAGAAAGCCCCGGCTCACACGCCAAGTGTGGCGAAACACGTGTTGGCTGACCCTGTTGTCTTCTCTATGGATCCATTTATTGATGTATCCTATTTTGGAAATATTTTGTTCCCTCTATACAAAATAAATGAGTAAATATTGGATCAACGCCGACGCCTTCTGAAATTTTGTTTACCTGAATCTTCTCAAGCCTATGGCATTAGGTCCTTAAACAAAGACTATTTCAAGTGGGACTTTTCCAGTCTTTTGTCAATTTACCCCCACCGGAGTGGTTAATGAAGTTGGGGGGAGGAAATTCTCAGGGCTTTGAGGTGGTAGGCTGTGGGGTGGTCTGAGTGGACTGATGGGCCGATCGTCCACTCTGTGCCTTACGCTGGTGTTGGTAGGGTCGCTGGTATTGCTGGTGAGGCCTCAAGGGGCCCATTGAGGGGCTTGAACCTTCTGCGCGGTATAGCAGCGATGAAAAGGACGGAAGGACCTACGTTGCCCTTTAGGTTTGTCCAATCCTACTGCTTTTAATGTGTCCACCTCAGCTTTCATCCTTGCCATCTCATCATCTGCGTGTGAACCGAATAATGTGGATCCTGAAAATGGCAGATTCATAATTCTTTGCTGCGCATCCGGTTTCAATGACGTGAGCCGCAGCCATGAATGTCTTCTCAGCGTCACACCATGACAGTAAGAATGCGCTGAAAGCAGCGATGCGTCTGCTGCCGCGCTTATGATTTGGTTGGAGACCATAGCACCTTCTTTAGCTATTTCTAAAAAGTCCTCTCTGTGATCTCTTGGGAGATGCTCTGCGAACTGCAAGATGGAATCCCACAAAGCTCTGTCGTACCTGCCCAAAAGGGTTGTGGCGCTTGCAGTTTTCATTGCGTCGCAGCCGAGCCGCAGACTTTACCGCCTGTCGAGTCCAATCGTTTACTCTCCTTATCAAGAGGAGAGGTGGAAGATGGAGATGTTGCGTGAGCTTTGCGAGCCGCCAAAATAACTACGGAGTCCGGTGGCAGATCAGAGCGCAAAAAGACCGGATCTTGCTCCGGAGGGCAGTACTTTTTCTGCAGTCTAGACGGTGCAGGTCTTGCAATAGCCGGTGTTAGGAAAACCTCCATAGCGGGCTCCAAGAGGCCAGGCACTAGGGGTAGTAACGGTCTGGCAGCTGTACGCTGTTGTAGGGTTTCGAAGATGATGGACGTAGATGGCGTAGGGGCGACCATCAGTATATTTAGTTTCGACGCACCTCGGACCAGTACCTCATGGAAAGTATTAATATCATCCACCGGTGAGGACCGAGGAGGAGGAGAGTCTGATAACGTAGGGGAGCAGTCTCTGGTGGAAGACCAAGACTCCCTCTCATGCTCCCTTGAACTTGATCTGCGCCTAGATCTGCGGTGCGATCTTGATCGGGATGAGTCATGGCCATGGTCATGGCCACGTGCTGAACGGTGGCGCGATGTAGAGCGCGGTCGGGATGGTATATTAGCCGGTACTTGAGGCACCGGAAGCGGTGTTGGTTGTGGCAACTCTTGACCCGTTGGCTGGGGTGACGTTGCTGGTAGATCCGGAGGAGGAGAAACATGTAGAGAAGGACGAGAAGAAGGTGACGAAGGAAGCAGCACTACTGAGGAAGAGCGTTCGGATGATGAATAAATTCTTTGCCTCTTGTGGCTCCTCGACGTTGACCCCCCTCTTCGTCTCGACATCAATGCTGTGCGGGGTGTCCACCCATGACGTCTACGTCGACCTCTCGACGTCGACGATGCCGATCAGCCTCTTGACGTCGTGCGCCTTGGGTCTTCGACGTCGTACGGTGCCTTGATGTCGACTGGTGACTTCTATACAACGTCGAGCCAGACTTCGACGGCTAACATGTCGGCGCCGTACCTCCTCTCGACGTCGACCGAGACCGATGTTTTCACCCAGAAGAGCGTCTCTCAGACCTTCCACGACCACTGGAGGCTGAGATATGACCCCTGGTGGAAGACTGACCTTCCCCTCGCTCAGAGGTCCCACTGGTTCATTGGTGTCTTCTCTCTGCTCTCCCTTGAAGGCGAATCTTATCTCTGTCACGTAAAGTGCGCCTGGAGAATGTCTTGCAGATGTTGCAGGAGGCAGGAATATGAGATGAAGGTAAACAAATAATACACACCTCATGAGGGTCTGTTTTGACCTTCTTTCTACCACATTTTGGGCATTTGTCAAATAAGGAAGGCATTTTGAGTAAAAAAGCCTTAAACTTCTGTCAGAAAACTTTAAAATCTAGTAGAGAAAGATAAAAGACGTCGAATGAAGCCTTTTTTCTCAAAAGTTTCGCTATCATTTTGAAGGAAAAAACCTAAAAAGGTCGAGCTCAATGCTCCAGGGTCCTGTCAGCAGGTGCCGGAAAAAAGAACTGAGGTAACAGCCTCTCTCTAGGCATGATGGGATACTGGAGGGCTGGCTGTTCTTAAAGGCACAGTATCCTTTTTCTTCATTACTAATGCCAGCCTATGGGCTACACTGCTCTGCACTCCTTCTTAGGGGTTTTGTTTTTTGTGAAATAAAATACATTTTTGAAAGAAATTTGTCTGAAAAATGGCTTTCATTTGTCAAGCATTTTAATGATTTTACTTCAAGGACAATCTGAATGAAGAAGCTTGAACACTGTAGCCCTTCCTATAGGTTACATGGGAACATTCTTAAGTGTCTTGGCCGGCCTTTCTGAAGTAAGGCGATAAGGGACACTTAAGTTATATTGGAAAAAGTGCTCTGGGGTCCCCGCAGACGGGCAGGGAATTATTCTACGCTTATGACTATACATGGAAATCCCCTACGAGAGAATCATAAGTTACATGTGACTCACGAGTGTCATACGAGGTAAACAAAAAAAGAAAGACAGCATGTAAGGATGTGCACAGAGGGAGGAAGACGATTCAGAGGTGGGGTGCCCGCAGCAAGTTGTTCCATTCCCACTGTACACTGCCAAAGGTGGTTGTCAGCCCTTAGAGGGCTGGGTGCAGGGTCACTACACATAAGAACTTGTGCCATCCTCAATGCTCAAAACAATTTGCCAAAAGCACAGAAAAAAATAACATGGTGGCAGTAAAAGTTATGGCATGTATTTGTGTGCGTTGTATTGCAAAGTAATCATAAGTGGTACATTTCAATGGTTGTAAACGTGAGCCATACATATCATAACTAGATTTCAACTGTGCTTTTTCAACTAATTTCATTTTTGTATGATGTACTTCATTTCCAGCCCCAGTCTTTAGCCGTGCGCAGGGCATGGGGGGACAGTTTTTAACTGTGTTTTTTAGTGAATATCTATCTGGAAGTAAATTGTCATATTGCCTTGATACGACTAAGAAGTATTTTATAGATTTTGAATGAGGAAAGCAGACCGCATTAACATCTTCTTTTTAACAAGTGAATTTAAACATGTTCATGATATCAGACAGAAGAGATAATTCCCTCTCATCATCAAGGTAGTAGCTGAGCAAAGGAACTTGGATGTTCCACTTAATCTGATGGTCCTAAAACCACAGTTTAATATCTTTATTGTATCTGCAATTACCGGTTACTTTGGTTCTTCACTTTCTACAGCAACTCCCTCGCTCATGTCTCAGAATTAATAAATAAATGTAGACCTTTCAAAACGTGTATCATAATAATCAGCACCATTGCAGTTCTGTTATTTATTTATGATTAACAAAGGCTGATGGAGAGAACGGTCATCGCCCACATCTGTTCATCAACTCTTTCAGAACAAAGGGCGAAAAAAATAAGGAAAAAAAAAACTACATCGCAGTGCCGTATCCCAGAAGCACTGCAAGAATATTCGTGTTATCAAATGTAACCTGCCTGCTCTGAACGCTCATAAAATAATGGCAACCAACTCAGGAAGGAAGTGTTCCATTCAATAACAGTCACAAAAGGTTTCTTTTGTCAGCTAGATGCTTTTAAAGCTTTGTGATGTTCTGTTTACTGAAACAGGTATCAATGAAAAAAAGCACAAGGTTTTCTTTAATAATATATGCACAGGCGCTCTGAACACTTAAAATGTAGTGAGTGCATTTATACATAGCAACAGAAATAGAGAAACATCTAAAAAATGTGTACCTCCACTGTTTGATAAACGAATATCTAATTTGGGCAATATAATACTTATAAACTCTTTTATAATTCAAATAAAGTACATTGTGTGAAAATGCATTTCTAAATTTGGAAAGTAGGACCTTTTATTTCACGAAAGTAAACTGTATTTATCATTTAGTTTATCCTAAACTACCCACTAAATAACTAGATGAATAAGTAACTCATCCGACGATGCTAGCTCTAAAAAAATATTCTTAACATGTGTATAGAACAGAGAAAATATTCAAGAAAATAGGAGTGACTTTCTTAAAATAATGACACCACTCTGGAAATACTTTGCAGCAGCCCCCTAAAGTCTAAACCACTCACATCTATTTAGGAACTCACAAACAAGTTGCTCTCATTTAATCACGTTGTACCGAAGTTGGGAACTGCAAAAACAGATCTTAGAAATCAGTGTTTATTTGATTGCCAACTATGAATAAATCCCATAAAAAAAGAAATAACAGTGCAAAGTAAATAAAGCTAGAGTCCAAGTGAGCCTGTTTGGGGAGTGGGGTTGGGGTGTATATGACAGGCACCGACTACTGCTAAAGCAGGTGTTTTTACTAAAAATATTAATGAATATTCATGTATTCTGAGTAACAGATTTGCTTAGGAAATGTATTAACCTAGAGAAAATAATGCACTCATTTGAAAATGTGATCACAATCAGTGGCAGTCAATGTTCACGAAGTATACTTATTGATGGCTTATTAATATGAAATAGAGTTTATGTTCAATTAATGTAATAGTACATCGTACTAAGGATTATGCATTATGTCTTCGCTTTATTAATTGAAGGTCTTAACTTAGCGGAGGTCTTGGCCTAGTTGCATGGCCTCATGTCAAGCTGTATTTCTAAACTGGTTAATGAAATGTTTGCTTAGAGAATTAAACTGTGATTTTCCATTGTGCTGTCCAAATGTGCTCGTAGTTAAAACGTCTTTTCTCATGAGAACTGCTTGCTAGAAGATGTTCTTGCTAAATGTAACAATGTGACTGTAATGTGTGTAAGACTGACTTTCTCAGGAGGAGAACAATAGAGACACTGAATGGAGTATAAGCTGCAACAATATTGTTACCTGATGAGCCTGACGATGAGGACATTACAGTGGAAGCCAATCAGCGACATGTGAACCGAGTACTAGCAAAAAGTATAGATTTGAAGTTTTAGTTGTATTGGATAAGGTGTGAACATGCGATCCCTTGACCAATAGGGACTTGGGAAGTAGTTTAGGAAATCTAACTGAAGAAATCAGCATTTGCCATGCACCATTTCCCCATTCTTCTCTAGGGCTTACTCTAGGGCTTACCTCTATTACACCCCTTCCTAATTGAGACTAGCAGTCCCATTTTGAGAGTCGGTTACCGACTTGCAAAACGGGCATTGGGCAGCGCGATGTGGTTTTTGCACGTCGCAAACAGCTGTTTGCGAGAATGGGGAGAATGGTGCATGGCAAACAGCTGTTTGCGACGTGCAAAAACTTTGCTACCTCTGGCCCTAAGTCAACTAACAGACACAATTGTGTATTGTCCAGCTCATGGCTTATCTTTTTTCTATAAATAAATTAGTTAAATCTGACTGCAAAACAAAATACTATACAATTCAATCTGAATCAAAATTACAAGATTGTGTTCTCAGTTACAAAATTGCGATCTTCAGTAAGACGCTACAATCCTTTCACTACCCTTATCCCTTTTGGGGACGTCTTTAATTTCCACTGTACCCCAGGATCATGCTAGCATAGGCATTAATTAGGCACAGAGGCAAATCATGTCTGTTTACCACAGTGGGTAAATACACTACTCAGTTCAAAAGTTATCACTAAATATGTTTACTGGGACTAAACGTTTTAAGTCCTAACACTAGATTCTGCTGCGAGAATTTAAGAGCCAGATGTATGGAAAGATTTAGCATTTCTTAACGGACCGAATAGCAATTTTGGTCTGTTAACCCTTTCGCTGCTAGGTCTTTTCACCCCCAGTGGTAAGCTTTTTTTTGGTTATTTAAGGTAGTTTGTGCTTAGGCACCCATAACTTTTTGTTCACATAAGGTATCCATGCCACATTTGTGCACTTTTTTCCCCCAACATCCTAGTGATTCTAAAAGGAACCTAGGGTTTGTTGATTCCCCATAAAGGGACTGAAGAATTAGCCTAAATACAGCTACATTTTATTTTTAGGGAAAAATGGGGGGGAAAAGTGCTGCAGAAGAAAGCACCTGTGTTTTTTGCTTGCAAATGGCATCAACAAAGGGTTTACGGTGCTGAAATCGCCATCTTCTCAGCTGTCAGGAACAGACAGACTTGAATCAGAAAACCAATTTTTTCAATACAGTTTTGGCATTTTACTGGGATGTAGCCAATTTTTGCCATTTTCTGTACTTTCACCCTCCGTCCAGTTAGTTGTAGAAATGGGTGTGAAAACAATGGTGAAAGCCGGAAAGCCATACATTTTGGAAACGTTGACAAAATTCTGAATTCAGCAAAGGGTCATTTTTGTAGATCCTTCAAGGTTTTTCTATAGAAATTAACAGTTGAAATAAAAGTCTATTGAAATTGAGTTGAAAAAAAACCCACTCATTTGTGTCTACGTTTCCAACTGTACCTTCTTTTAACTATGGCAGACTTTCTAACGCAATATACCATTGCGTCTGCTGGTTGCAGGGATATATAGGGCTTGTAGGTTCACCGCGAACTCTATGTATCCAGAGACAATAACTGAGCTGCACCTTGCAATGGTTTTTCATTGTGTACCGGATATACAGTAATTCATTTGGTAAAATACAAAGAGTGTAAAATAGGTATCAAGGAAACCTGTGCATTTCCGAAATGGGCACATGATATGGAGTTTAGAAGCAGGGGTTATTTGCAGATTTCTGAATTTGGGGATAGCCATAGTAGCATGTGAATTAGAGGGCATTTCTCAAAATGACTTCTTTCCTACACACTGGCTTACATTTGGATAGCACAAATACAGAGAAAGACAATTGGTAATAACACTTGTTCCATTATTCTGTGTTCCTCTACCTCTCCCAATGAAAATAGTACATCACTTGTGTGGGTAGGCCTAGTGTACACAACAGGAAATGACCCACAACACAACATGGACACAGCACATTTTTCCACTAAAAACTGACTTTTTTTTGCAATGTGCCTAGCTGTGGATTTTGGGCTTTAGCTTAGCCAGCACCTAGGAAAACCTAGCAAACCTGTACATATTTGAAACAGAGACACCTAGGGGAATCCAGAATGGGGTGACTTGTGTGGCTCACAACAGGTTCTATTAATCAGAAATCCTTGAAAACCTCAAAATTGTCTAAAAGACACATATAGCTCACATTCCTGTGATAGACAGTTCTGCCATCTGAGGGGAGTCACAAAGTTCCTTCCACTCAGCATTACCCCAAGTCTTCCAATAAAAATGGTACCTCACTTGTGTGGGTAGGCCAAGTGCTTGCGTCATAAAACAGCCAAAAATCCAACATGGACACATCACATTTTCCCACCCAAAAATGACCCTGTTTTTGTAATGTGCCTAGTTGTGGATTTTTCGGTTCTAGATCAGTCAGCTCTCAGGGAAACCTAGCAAACCTATACATTTTTTAAAACTAGACACCCAGGGGAATCCGGGATGTGGTGACTTGTGTGGCTCCCACCAAGTTCTGTTACCCAGAATCCCTTGCAAACCTAAAAATATGTCGAAAAACACATTTACCTCACATTTCTATGATCAAAAGTTCTGGAATTTTAGGGGAGCCACAAATGTCCTTCAACCCAGCATTCCCCCAAATAAAATGGTACCTCACTTGTGTGGGTAGGCCTAATGCTTGCAACAGGAAATGGCCCAAACCGCAATGTGGACGCTGTTGGAGAGCCAACATTATTAATAAAAATTAGTAACTAAAATTAAATGATTAACGTGTACTAAAAGGCCTAAATAGAGAAACGTGTGTAAGAAAAAAATCATAAGAAGCATGTTTAAAATGTGGTCGACATGGTGTCAGCCACCACAAGCTCTATGTGAAGTAATAAATGTCTATGAAAATGTATTTTGATGAATTACAACTACATGCATTGAGAAAAGGTGATTAATAATAATGAACAAAGCTAATGGTTTGAAATTATTATAAATGTGTTATTCTTCATGTACTCGCATTAGTAAAAAGGCCTATGTTATAGTATTTTTCCAGAAGCACAATGTTGAAATTTTATGCTGATTTTACTGAAATGCTTTTGAAAACATTGTTTATTCAACATTGTTTATTAGACTCACAGTGGAAAGCTACTGCTTTCTCAGTGCTGTTCACTCTGTACTTCCTTGTGATAAATATTGCAAGTTTTAACAATGGGCTTTAGTTCTGGAAGGAAGTAATGTTAGCTAAATGTGTTCTGTGCTGCTATTTTTACAAAGTTATATTTTTGAGGAAACTGCCGAATGGAAAGGAGCGTGGACATGAACCTATCTTGAAGAAGGAATGAAGAAAGATACAAATGGATATGGAATGACATCCAATTGGTTGCGTCCTTTAACACCTCATAGCCATGTCCAATTGCAGCTTAGCTAATGATTTTTGGGACTATAATTTATCAAAGTTTTAGGTGATGTAAGTCAGTTCATGTCTAGCTTTCTGTGGAGTCAAATTCTGTTCAATTTCTGCCCAGTTCAGTTCTGCTCAGTCCTTTGCCGCTATTATGTTTAGCTACTTATGATTTTAACAGTTCAGTTATATTAGCCCAACATTACCAAACTGTTGCCATTTCAATGTTCCTGATTGCTAAAGACTTGCTGTTCCTGTGCTCCAATCCATATGTAAATGCATATACATATGTAAAATCAACACCCAAAAGAGTTAAATAAATGTCCTCCTGGCTGCCATTGGAGTGACATACTTTAGTCTGCAGTTGGGAAAGGGGTGGGGAGCAGAAAGACTGTTACCCTTTTCAGTTTGGGTTGGGGGCAAAACCATGCCTATGGTGGTGGGCAGCTCTCTCCCCTCAATTTTTTTCCCATGGTGTCTAGTGGCCTTCCTGCCCCCAGGGAGGCAGATTGGTGGTAATAACACCTATCTGCCCCCTAGTAGGGGCAGAAACACTGTGCCTATTTTGGGGGTGGATGGGGGCATTGTGAGGGGTACTATTTGAAAGGGGAGATTCTCCCCTTTCCAATGATACCTCTCCAGTCTAACTTGATGCTCGGGAGGCTGTGAGGTAGTGAAAGTGAAATGAGCCAATCGGCTTATTTCACTTTCGTTTTCTGTGAAATTACATCAGCCCGCCATATGCACTGATCGTCATTTTTAGCAGGGAATCCCTCTGGTGCGCGCATTGGAGGAATTTTCAGTGTCATATGCGTGGACGGCTCCCAGTCATCTGACGCACACGAAGGGTTAAGAAATGCTAAATTGCCTTTTCAGATGTACAAAGGCCAACAGGGAATCACAAAAAGTGATTTCTAAACAGTAGAAATTTAATTTTTATGATTCCCAAATTGGAATTCGCAAATCGGGATTTCCTCTTTGCGATTTCCTAATCACATGTACAAAGCATCTTAAATGCGAAATGGGCATTTAAGGAAAGCTATTGCCATAGACTCCAAGTCAATAGTAACCATGTGCAGGTTTAAAAAACGCATTCAAAATGCATTTTTTAAAGTGACATGTGGGTGCAAATGACCCTAGGGCATGTGTGTGCTTTATGTGTGCACCACTTCTTTTGGGGTGCATCGGAGGGGATTGGAGGACTGTGGGGAGGTGGGGGTGGAACGTAGGCCCCTAGGCACCCTTGGGTATGCAATTCCTAATTTGCTATTTCCTAGTAGGAAATCGCAAATTTGGAAATGCAAAACCATTCGCACCTATGGGCCTTTAGGCCCACAGGAAGAAATGGTGTAGCATTTCTTAAATAGCGAATTCGTAGTCTGTAGGAATCGCTATTCTGAAATCTCCATTTTTGTACATTCTATTTTGCATTTCCTAAATAGCGATTTCTTAGGATTCCCTATTTAGGAAATGCAAAATAGGAATTTCACACATCTGGCCCCAAGTCTTTTGTTCCAATTGCAGGCTAAGTTTTTCTTTTCCTGCTAGATCCCTTTTGATGATCTAGTGGTGTGGAGTATGCATCCTGCATCCCCACCCTTCTCAGCAGCAGATTCTCACTGTGAGAGCCTCACTAGCATCTTCTCTTTGGAACGATAAAGGCTGGATGGATTTAGTGTGGCAGGTCAAACGCAATAGCACAATGTCCTTTGCAGTTTTGGACATCCATTCCGGATGCAGGCAGGTGCAGACAGGCATTAAGGCATGGCAGTGTGGCCGCAAGGCTGAATGGTCAGTGATGAGGTCTTTTTGGCAGCTGCAGCCATCCAGGCCGATCCATAGTCTTCTTCAGCTGCAATGCGGCTCCTCTTCTATGACATCAGCAGCAGTAGCAACATTTCTCTGACACATAGCAGGTTGCAAGATGACAAAGAGCTACTGCTTCTTGCAAAGTGTTGGTGTTGTTCACATGGGAACTACATAGAAAACTGGGGCATCCCCACACATCACAAGTTCACTTCTGGCTTCCCTCAAGCTGCAGTCAGCTCTCACAGGATGCTCTTCATGTCAGTAATATGGTAGGCTTCTCGCTCCTCCTGGACCTTCTATCATGGTCCTTACCTCTCCCCAATAAGCAGGCAGCCTTTCAGGCACTACGCAGACCCCAGCTTCTCTAGCACTCAAGTATAAATTTCAAGTGATACCCCCTTACTCTGAGAACTGCCTGTCATGCAGACACCAACCAGGGTCACACAGTAGTCCTTCAAATACATTGTGAAGCACTCCCTTCCTTGGTTATGAAGAGCATGGAACTGGAACACAGTAAGATGGTTTGGATCCACTTTTATACACATTTTTCAGACAGTGAATATGCATCCACTGTTTAAAACTTCAGAAGAGGATTGGGGTGGTTCTGTTTTAAATGTCATCTTCTGGCTGTTCCTCAAACTCAGCCTTTGTGCAAGGTGATGACTCTCAGAGCAGGTAGCAATAAGACTGGCTTAAAGCAGGGGTATCTAAAACAAGGGCACAATCAAGTGAAAGATCTCTGTACCTAATAGCCATCAGCCTTTCTGAAGCAGCAATCACAGACCACAAAAGTGCACATCTGGCCTAAAAAACGTCCTCACCTTGAAAAAACAAACTCTAGACCCATGCCTCACCCTTACCATCTACCAAATGTCAGTGCTTAGGAAGGAACTAATCAGCAGCGCTTTGAAAACAAAGTCCTTTTTTAATTTCTAAAGGAAGCCCTGTTTTCATCCTCCTCACTTCCGTGTCTGGATCTTCACCCATCAACCATTGGAATGTATTCCATACACTTCCACTGTCTGGGGAAAATATATATAGTTTCCATCTTGTGCCCTGCTAAACCAGGGGGATTCAAATGGATCCCACGAGTCCTAATAACCACACTTTCACAACACAGAGAGACCTACTACCATACATGTGCTACACACTCCCTGCACAGAGAAACAATTAACATACACAAAAAATGTCAGTACAATATTCTGTGTTTCATATTACAGTGGAACTTAACACAAGAGGAGCCTGTATGCTCACCTCGTCTCAGAGAAAAAAGTCTAGTAATGCAATGTACTCACTAAGAAAATAAGTTACTTACCTGTAACTATAGTTCTCCAGTATTGGAATCTTTCATAGATTCACATGCTTGAATCATTCCCCGTCGTCGAGATGGGAGTCCCGGTACAATTTTCATAATAATGTTAAAACATATTGAAGAGAAAAAGGCCCTAGGCCTCTTCAATTTCATAGTCTATCAGAGTCATTTTGTGAAAAGGACCAAACCTGATCCTCCATCAATCAGGCGACAGCACCCTTCAGAACCTCCTGAGAGAAGCTCTAGCACCTCAGATTTTCGAAGCACAAGTGCTTATATTATGTTGAATATATGTATAAATAGAAAGAAAGAGGTGAAGTGAGCTTCTCCGGGGAGGCAGGTGGGTCGCATGTGAATCTATGAAAGATTCCAATGCTTGAATCAGAGTAGAAAGCAATAACTATGCACATTGTAAAATGACAACATCTTTAATAAACAAATTATCTTAAACCACAAACCCTTCTTATCATCATGCATAAATTGATGAAGTATATGAGTGTACTGACATATGTCTCTCTCTATATATATACACATATATATATATATATATATATATATATATATATATATATATATATGTATCTCCTTATCTCTAATATCTATAGAGATATACCTGTGAAGATACATGATGAAATTTGAATAACAAACCAGTAATAAAACATCATAAGACACTACTGTAACATCATCAATGTCTGAAAACCCGCTTACTTATGGGATTATGATAGCGTTCGCTTATCTTTTTTTTTTTTAAATGTGCATACCTGTTCTAGGATGGAGGGATGTAGGAGAAATGGCTCACCTTCACCTGAAGAGATTCCTGAGAACCACCTGGCCCACTGCTACCTCTCCGTGCGAGAGGGACTCCAAGCAATAGTGCTTAGTGAAGGTATGACAGCTCTTCCATGTTGCTGCCCTACATGTGTCTTGTAGTGGCACTCCGGCAAACAGTGCCGCTGACGATGAGACTTTTCTCGTCGAGTGAGCATGCAAAGATGACTGCAAAGGTTTGCCCGCTGCCTGATGGCAGAAGCGAATAGCAGAGGTGATCCATCTAGAAATACTCTGCTTTGATAGCGGGTACCCCTTCCTAGGAGCACTGTACGCCACAATAGCTGATTAGAGCGCCGAAAAGCTTTAGTCCTGTCCAAATAAAATTTTACGCATCTTTTCACGTCTAAAGAGTGTAATGCCCTCTCCGCTGGAGTAGATGGATGAGGGGAAAAAAGACTTGAAGACCAAAGGTTCGTTCATGTGAAAGTCTGCCGGAACCTTTGGAATAAAATGCGGGTTAGTGCGCATTAGTAGTCTATCTTGTTTAAGCTGCAGGAATGGCTCTTGGATGGACAGCGCTTGCACCTCACTGACCCGCCTAGCTGATGTAAGAGCTATCAATAAGGCAACCTTCCACGACAAGTATTTGAGGGAAGCACGGTGGATCGGTTCAAATGGATGCTTCATCAGTTGTGCCAAAACAATATTCAAATTCCACGAAGGAGGTGGCGGTCTGAAAGGAGGGTAAACCCTGAACAGCCCCTTCAGAAATCTCTTAATCAGCCGAGAAGAGAAGAGCGAGGGTGTCTCATCTGAACGTCTGTATGCAGCTATGGCTGCTACATGAACTTTAATGGACGAGTGTGCTAGGCCAGATTGAGCTAACTGTAAGAGATACAGCAATATCTCTTCTGGTGGTGAAAGTAGAGGGTCGATTTGACGCTGATGACACCAGGCACAGAATCTTTTCCATTTACACCGGCACGCCTTGTTAGTGCTATCCACTCTGGCCTTTGACAAAATATCTCTGCAGTCCTGCAGGATGTTCAAATGCGCAAATTCTCTGTGGTGAGGAGCCATGCTGATAACCGCATTGAGTGCGGATCGGGGTGCCGAACTTGGCCGTTGTCCATTGTCCATTGTTAGTAAATGAGGTAACTGCTCCAGTGGAATATGAGGTTTGACTCACAGAATGAGGAGCTCTGTGAACCAATGTTGGCGCGGCCAGTACAGGGCTATTAGTATGAGAGTGCACGGTTCTGTTTTCATCTTCGTGAGGACCCTTAGGATAAACGGAATGGGAGGAAAGGCGTAAGCAAAGATGTCTGACCAGACTATCGAAAACACATTCCCCCAAGATCCCTTTTGGTGATGCCAACTTGCGAAGAACTGGCATTTGGCGTTGTCCTTCTTCGCAAACAGATCCACTGTTGGTGTTCCCCACTGGGAACAAATCTGGGTCAGTACTGTCTGGTCTAGTTCCCACTCGTGACAGTCCGATTTCTGTCTGCTGAGTGCATCTGCTGCCTTGTTGTTTATTCCCGGCAAGTGTACCGCCGATAGTGTGATGCCTTGCTGCGAGGCCCAGTTCCAGATCGCTTGGGCTTCCCTGGAGAGGGTGAGAGATCTTGTACCTCCTTGTTTGTTGAGATAGTGCATCGTAGTGGTGTTGTCCGTTCTTATCACCACTCGCGATCCAGAGATTCTTGGGAGAAACGGTTGTAAGGCGAGGTGCACTGCCCTGAGTTCTAGCCAATTGATATGCATTGATGCCAGATGAGTTGGCCATTTGCCACTTATTTTCAGGTCCTGTAATACTGTGCCCCAGCCTTCCAGTGAGGCATCTGTTGTTATGGTCCACGGGGCTGGCTGTTGAAGAAACGAGAGACCGATTGACAGATGATGCTTTTGAGACCACCACTTGAGAGTTTTGATCATTATCGGAGTTATTTGTAGCTGGTCTTCGAAAGTGCCTGATACTTGGAGCCATTGACGGTTTAGCTGCTCCTGCAAGGGGCGCATCTTTAGCAGACAGAGGGATCAGAGGTATGCATGAAGACATCATGCCCAATAGTGATTTGAAGAGACGGACTGTAACCTTTCGTCTTTTGTGTATGAAACTCCCTAGGGTTAGTAATCTTTGTTGTCTCTCTAACGTGGGACATGCCATGCCGGATTCCGTGTTCAGTTTTGCTCCCAGAAAAGTAATACTGCGTACTGGTAGAGGGTTGGACTTCTCCCAGTTGATTGTGAATCCGAGATTGGTCAGTAAGGAAACGCACTTTCTTGTTGACTTGTGTGCTCCTGCGTAAGTCTTTGCCTTTATTAACCAGTCGTCTAAGTATGGAAAGACCTGGTGCTTTCTTCTCCTGAGAAAGGCTGCAACTGGTGCTAGGCATTTGGTAAATATTCTTGGGGCTGATTTGAGCCCGAAGGGAAGGACGCGATATTGATAATGGCTCCCGGCTACGGTAAATCTCAAATACATTCTGTGGGCAGGGTGGATTGGTATGTGGAAGTATGCGTCTTTGAGGTCTAGTGATGACATAAAATCTCTTTGATTGAGACGCAGAAGGACGTCTTGCAGGCTGATCATTCGAAACGACTGCTTTTTTAGGTATACATTTAGTTGCCTTAAATCGAGGATCAGCCTCCAATCTTTCCACTTTTTTCGAATGATGAAGAACCTGGAATAAAATCCTGTTCCTCGTTGAGCCCGAGGCACCTTCTCTATAGCTCCCTTGAGAAGGAGCTTGTAGACCTCTTCTTTGAGTTGTTGAGGATATCTTGAAGGAGTCCTGCGGGGAGGGCTGGAGGGAGGTATCTGGACAAATTCTAGAGTATGGCCCCGTTCCACTAATTGTAGGACCCACTTGTCTGATGTAATGGTTTGCCATTGACTGAGAAATAAGGAAATTCTCCCGCCCAGGGTGATAGGAGGAGGACTGAGCGTAGCTGGCGCCTCGAAAACATCAGGTTCTACGAGCTGAATCTTTGGCGGGGCGGGTTGAACGTCCACGGCCTGCCGGTCTAGTATAGGCTGGTTGAGTCGGTTGCCTTTGGGAGTAGTATGGCCGATATTGTTGTGAAGATGATGGATAGGAAGAGTATCTCTGTTGTTGATATCCCCCTCTGTAAGAGGGCTGGCCACGCCCCCTAGGACGAAAGGACGATCTTCGATATTGCAGGGTCCCTAATGACCTTGCCATGTCTGTGCCGTTTTAATTGACTGTAGGGCTTCGTCCACATGTTTCCCAAATAGCGCTTGGCCATCAAAGGGTAAGTCTAGGATCTTATTCTGGACTTCTGGGCGAAATGAGGTGGCTTTGAGCCAGACCTGTCTTCTTAATACAGCAGCACCTGCAAGCTGTCTGAAAGCAGTGGTCGCTATATCCATTGCACAGTCTATAAGCTCTGCAGACGTGCGTTGACCCTCTTGTACAGTCTTATTTGCCTCTGATTTTACGTCTTCTGGCAGTTGATTAATAAACGGTGCAATATCCGCCCAAAGCTGTCTGTCGTATCGAGACAAAATAGCCAAGGAGTTGGCAGCTCTAAGCACTAGGCTGGCCATAGACGAAAATCTTTTCCCTATGTTATCTAGCCTTCTACCCTCCTTATCTGGGGGAGTGGAAATCAGAGCAGAAGGATTTTTTGATCTTCTTTGAGCCGCCTGAGCTACTACTGAATCTGGAGGAGGATGTCCTGTCAAGCATGTTGGTGCATCATCAGGAGCTTTGTATTTCTTATCCAGACGTGGTAAAACTGCTATGACTGTTGCCGGATTAGTCATGACTTTAAGGCCTTCTTCCCACAGGTAGTTCACCATCGGGATAGAGCGCACAGACTTCTGGAAGGGCTCTTTAAAATCATAAAGGAAACAATCTGTTTGCTTCGTAGGTAGCGGTAAAGCAAAACGTTTGGCTGCCCTCTCTAGGAGATTGTGAAAACCTCCAATGTCTTCAGGTGGGGACTCCACCTTCGAATGCGAAGGAGAAGATGGAGCAGGAATAATATACTCGTCCCACTCTGAGTATCTATGAGCTCTCCTTCCTCCTGATCTCCTTCTGAAATGTCAGTGTCTTGGGGAATTGTCATGTCCGGGGTGGCCACATCTGTGAGATGCAAAGACGTTGGTCTTTGATGTGGAGTAGAAAGACCAGAAATGGGCGATGGAGGAGGCTGTTCTCCTTATGGAGGAAACCTTCTGTTGTAATCCACTAACATCGCTCTAAGGCCAGTAAGCAGGTCAGAAGGAATATACGTTCCCTGCTGATGCTCCGAGCAAGCCTGGGGATCATAAGCTTCCTCATATTCCTCCTCTTCCTGGTATTTTACATTCAATTCAGAGGGGCTGTGGGCTGTTCCAAAAGGCCCATCTTCATCTGAATCTTCATCTCCCTCCAAAAGATGTACTGGTACCAGGGAGGATACCGTCGACGGTGTCGTCGACGACGTGTAGGTTGACTTTGTTGTGGACGGTGCCGTCGACGCTGGACGCACCGTTATTTTAATAGCAGAAATCTTCGCCGACGAGTCTACCGTCGACGACGGTAGGGCTGACACTGACATCAGCGCTGTCGACGATGACGAGGTGTAGACGGTCGTCGACACTGATGTCGTCGTTGCAGTTCTCGTCGACGTGGTGTACTTGTTCTCGTCGACGATGTCGCCGACGGAGACGTTGATGATGGAAAACCTGAAGTAGCTGTTGTCGTCGGCAATGCGCCCACCGACGGTGCCGTCGACGGGGAATCCGTCGACGAGGCCTTCTTTCCAGTCACAGAGGATGGCTTCTTGAAAGGCACAGATGGTGGAACAGATGAGGATTTCCTGTGCCTTTCAGAACTGGAAGCATGTCTTTTCCCCTCTTTACTTGAGAGTTTAGTTGGGGAAGAAGATGGGCTGCGACCCTTATAAGACCCTGAAGCAGTCTTTTTGAGGGCTTTCCTTGAGATTTGTGAGGGAGATCTAGAGCGTGATCTTGCCCTTTTAGTTGATCTCTTGGATGTTGATGATTCCTCACTCTCAGAATCAGAAACTGGATCCTTCCTATGCTTCAGTTTCTGCAGCCATATTAATAATCTGCCTTCTCTATCCTTTAAGGTCTTAGAAGAAAAAGTACGGCAAATCTTACAGTTTTTAGCTGAATGATCTGGGTACAGGCAGTAAATGCAGTCTTGATGAGGATCTTCAGAATGAAGTTTTTTCTTCCCACAAGTCTTGCAGTCTCTAAAGAGACTTTTCTTTTCCTTGTCAGACATAGTTAAAAAATATCTGACAAATCCAAATAAATGAGTTTCTCTGAGAGAAAAAGAGCTGAATAAAGGTGTGAAAACAGAGCAGAGCTCTGAGGAGACTCCCTAGCACGACGTGCGGTAGAAAATCTGAGGTGCTAGAGCTTCTCTCAGGAGGTTCTGAAGGGTGCTGTCGCCTGATTGGTGGAGGATCAGGTTTGGTCCTTTTCACAAAATGACTCTGATAGACTATGAAATTGAAGAGGCCTAGGGCCTTTTTCTCTTCAATATGTTTTAACATTACTTATGAAAATTGTACCGGGACTCCCATCTCGACGACGGGGAATGATTCAAGCATGTGAATCTATGAAAGTTCCAGTACTGGAGTAACCCTGGTATGCTGCTACCACCAAGAGATGCACAATGAGATGCACTCATGAAATGGGCATTAACACAAGGTCCCATTTGAGGGAACACTTACTGTGGTCTTTCCAGTCACAGAACAGGTTATGGACCTCACATAATTATTAGGAATAGGCAGGAAAGTGTATGTTTTATTTATTACAAAAATCAACAAAAGGTTTGCCATGCTAAGATACCCCAGGCATAGGTGAATAGAGTACCCCTACCTTGCTTCCTATTTTTTTTGCATTTTTTGGAGACTCGGGCTGAGGCCTGAGTCCCAAGATGGCTGCCAACACTTTGTGGTTGAAGTGCTGGCAGACAAACATATCTCACTGTAAGGCCTTTCAGATTTGTGGATCCTCAGCGTCCCTAGATATTTACAAATCTTTTTTCTTTTATAACTTTGAAAACTATGAACAGAATTACACCTAATTACAAAATGTACCCTTTCTGGACCAAGATCTAGATTTCTGCAGTTAGGTCTGTAGTCACCCTCAAAATAACTGTGGGAAATTGCATGGGGAAAACATGTTTTGGGACACCCTCCTTTTTCTCTGCCCTGGCTTAACGAATCACCTGAAACTTTCAAGACAGCGGCTGAAGTGAGGGGTAAAGTAATTTTTAACTTTTTGTGAAGATTCGGCAAACGGCACCAAAGTTATAGGCAAAAAAAAAAAAGTTTTACCTATTGTAAGTAGGTCCTAGCTATGACTAACTAAAAAGTAGGTAATACATACACATCTTAAATTATAACAACTCAAATAAAATAAAAAAAATTGTATGCAATCTATGTTTGTTCATTATTTTTAACCAGCCTTGTGGCAAAACTAATTAGGCTACTACTAGCTTTGGAAAGAAATGTAGGAAATGTGGGCTGCATTTCTCTTTTAATTTGTTTTTTCCTCTGGCATTTATTATACTTGTCCGGATGGGGGCATTTTTTTGGTTTTGTTAGTTGTTCATAAGCATGCAATACCCACAGCTTTAAAGCAAGGTGTGGTTGATCATGATTTCCTACTGTGTTTTCACCATATTTGAATTCAGAAGGTAAAGCATAAGGAATAATCATGTGTATGAATGAAAGCTCTGCATTTTTTTGTTGTTGTAATTTTTGTATTCTGTAAGAAATATAACAGCACGGACACAGAGTACATTGTACTGCAAACCATACATAAGTAACTCATGTAGACAGAAGCTGTTAAACCATAGAGAACGGAGAGTGGGGGTGGGGTAGATGGCAAAGAGAGAGGGAAAAGAAGAAGAAAAAAGGCAGAGGGAGAAGGAGTAATAATACCCGAGAAAGACATAGAAGCACTAGGAAACATAACTTTGCAACACAGCAGAAGAGGAACAACCTTGGCGCCCGGGTGTCAGAGAGCTCTACTTCCTTGATATACGTGGATCTTGTTGAGGCTCCGGTGAGCTGAGGGTATACTGAGCTGTCCATCCGTCATTCCGGGCACCGGTGACGGAGGAGGGAGGGGGAGTGGGGTTAGTATGTAGTTGCTAAGTTGAGGCAGAGAGGATAGTAATGGGCAGCAAGTCGTGCCGTCGGATTGCCTCACTTGATAAGGAGGGCAGGGGTGTCACCCCCAAGGTAAAAGGGGAGGGAGGGAGAGGTTAAGGAGGGGTTTGGCCCCAGGGGCAGAAATATTGGATCCGAGGGCAGGGTTCCATTCTTTGCCTCAATGTTTTTTCCTGGTGGTCTGGTGTGTCCCCAGTCCCCAACTGTTAAGTGAGATCTGCCCAATGTAAGGACAAGGCGGCCCTCACGTCATCCCATTTTCTACTTTTTTTTCCCCTCTGCGTCTAGTGAGAGTACTGCCCCCATGGGGCAGGTAGTTTGGAGGCACACTACATGTCATAGTGAACAAAAATACCTTTGTCTGCAGAGGAAGCTGTTTTAGATAGATAGATAGATAGATAGATAGATAGATAGATAGATAGATAGATAGATAGATAGATAGATAGATAGATATGGAAAATGTCACTTACCCAGTGTACATCTGTTCGTGGCATTAGTCGCTGCAGATTCACATGCTGTGCACATCCCGCCATCTGGTGTTGGGCTCGGAGTGTTACAAGTTGTTTTTCTTCGAAGAAGTCTTTTCGAGTCACGAGACCGAGGGACTCCTCCCATTTCGACTCCATTGCGCATGGGCGTCGACTCCATCTTAGATTGTTTTCCCCGCAGAGGTTGAGGTAGGAGTTGTGTATGCTAGTAATAGTGCCCATGCAATGGAGTGAATGCGTATGTACATAATGAAGTTTCAAGTAATATATTTACAAATGTACAAATGTTTAAGATCTACTTCTAAACGGCTACAGGCTCCCGGGGAGGCGGGTGGGCGCATGTGAATCTGCAGCGACTAATGCCACGAACAGATGTACACTGGGTAAGTGACATTTTCCGTTCAATGGCATGTGCAGCTGCAGATACACATGCTGTGCATAGACTAATAAGCAGTTATCTCCCCAAAAAGCGGTGGTTCAGCCTGTAGGAGTTGAAGTAGTTTGAAATAATGTTCTTAGTACAGCTTGACCTACTGTTGCCTGTTGTGCAGTTGTTTGAAATAATGTTCTTAGTACAGCTTGACCTACTGTTGCCTGTTGTGCAGTTAACACATCTACACAGTAGTGCTTGGTAAATGTATGAGGCGTAGACCATGTTGCTGCCTTACGTATTTCGTTCATTGGAATATTTCCCAGAAAGGCCATGGTAGCACCTTTCTTTCTGGTCGAGTGTGCCTTTGGTATAATAGGCAGTTCTCTTTTAGCTTTAAGATAGCAGGTTTTAATGCACTTAACTATCCATCTAGCAATGCCTTGTTTTGAAATAGGATTTCCTGTATGAGGTTTTTGAAAGGCGATAAATAGTTGTTTTGTCTTTCGAAATAGTTTTGTCCTGTCAATGTAGTACATTAGTGCTCTTTTGATGTCTAATGTATGTAGTGCTCTTTCAGCTACAGAATCTGGTTGTGGGAAGAACACTGGTAATTCTACCGTTTGATTCATGTGGAATGGTGAGATTACTTTTGGTAAAAATTTGGGATTGGTCCGTAGAACAACTTTATTTTTGTGTATTTGAATAAATGGTTCTTGAATGGTAAATGCTTGAATCTCACTCACTCTTCTTAGAGATGTGATGGCAATTAAAAATGCAACTTTCCACGTTAAGTATTGCATTTCACAAGAGTGCATGGGCTCAAAAGGTGGACCCATGAGTCGTGTTAAGACAATGTTGAGGTTCCATGAAGGAACTGGTGGTGTTCTTGGTGGTATAATTCTCTTTAGGACTTCCATAAACGCTTTTATGACTGGTATCCTAAATAATGAAGTTGAGTGCGTAATTTGCAGGTAAGCTGAAATTGCCGTAAGTTGTATTTTATTGGAAGAGAAAGCTAGTTTAGATTTCTGCAAATGTAGTAAGTATCCTACTATCTCTTTTGCAGATGCGTGTAAAGGTTGAATTTGATAATTATGGCAGTAATAAACAAATCTTTTCCACTTATTTGCATAACAGTGTCTAGTGGTAGGTTTTCTAGCCTGTTTTATGACCTCCATACATTCCTGTGTGAGGTCTAAATGCCCGAATTCTAGGATTTCAGGAGCCAAATTGCTAGATTCAGCGATGCTGGATTTGGATGTCTGATCTGTTGTTTGTGTTGTGTTAACAGATCTGGTCTGTTTGGCAGTTTGATATGAGGTACTACTGAAAGGTCTAGTAGTGTTGTGTACCAAGGTTGTCTTGCCCATGTTGGTGCTATTAGTAGGAGTTTGAGTTTGTTTTGACTCAACTTGTTTACTAGATATGGAAGAAGTGGGAGAGGGGGAAAAGCGTACGCAAATATCCCTGACCAGTTCATCCATAGTGCATTGCCCTGAGACTGATGTTGTGGGTACCTGGATGCGAAGTTTTGGCATTTTGAGTTTTCTTTTGTTGCAAATAGATCTATTTGTGGCGTTCCCCACATTTTGAAGTAAGTGTTCAGTATTTGGGGGTGAATTTCCCATTCGTGGATCTGTTGGTGATCCAGAGAGAGATTGTCTGCTAACTGATTCTGAATCCCTGGAATAAATTGTGCTATTAGGCGAATGTGGTTGTGAATCGCCCAATGCCATATTTTTTGTGTTAGGAGACACAACTGTGTTGAGTGTGTTCCTCCCTGTTTGTTTAGGTAATACATTGTTGTCATGTTGAGTGTATTTGTGGGTTATTATGGGTTGAAATGCTTTCAGAGCTAGAAACACCGCTAACAGTTCTAAGTGGTTTATATGAAACTGTTTTTGCTGAATGTCCCATTGTCCTTGGATGCTGTGCTGATTGAGGTGTGCTCCCCACCCTGTCATGGATGCATCTGTTATTACGCATTGTGGCACTGGGTCTTGAAAAGGCCGCCCTTGGTTTCAATTTATACTGTTCCACCATTGAAGCGAGATGTATGTTTGGCGGTCTATCAACACCAGATCTAGAAGTTGACCCTGTGCTTGTGACCACTGTGATGCTAGGCACTGTTGTAAGGGCCGCATGTGCAACCTTGCGTTTGGGACAATGGCTATGCATGAGGACATCATGCCTAGGAGTTTCATGACTGATTTGACCTGTATCTTCTGGTTTGGATACATGGTTTGTATTACATTTTGGAATGTTTGGACTCTTTGTGGACTTGGAGTGGCAATCCCTTTTACTGTGTTGATTGTTGCTCCTAGGTATTGCTGTGTTTGACACGGCAAAAGGTGTGACTTTGAGTAATTGATTGAGAAACCTAGTTTGTGTAGGGTTTCTATAACGTAATTTGTGTGTCGTGAACACTGTTTTTGCGTGTTGGTTTTGATTAACCAATCGTCTAGGTACGGGAACACATGCATTTGCTGCCTTCTGATATGTGCAGCTACTACTGCTAGACATTTTGTAAAAACTCTTGGCGCAGTTGTTATTCCGAATGGCAACACTTTGAATTGGTAATGTATCCCTTGGAATACAAACCTTAGGTACTTTCTGTGTGAAGGATGTATTGGTATATGGAAATATGCATCCTTTAGATCCAGTGTTGTCATGTAGTCTTGTTGTTTGAGCAGTGGGATTACTTCTTGTAATGTAACCATGTGAAAGTGGTCTGATTTGATGTATGTATTTAATATTCTGAGATCTAGTATAGGTCTTAGAGTTTTGTCTTTTTTGGGTATTAGAAAGTACAGTGAGTAAACTCCTGTGTTTAGTTCTTGTTTTGGTACTAATTCTATTGCCCCTTTTTGGAGCAATGCTTGAACTTCTAATCCTAGAAGATTTATATGTTGTTTCGACATACTGTGTGTTTTCGGTGGGACTGTTGGAGGGAATTCTCGAAATTCTATGCAATAACCATACTGGATAATTGCTAGTACCCAAGTATCTGTTGTTATCTCCTCCCAATGTTTGTAAAATTGGCTTAATCTTCCCCCCACAGGTGTTATGTGATGGGGATGGGTGACTTGTGAGTCACTGCTTATTTTGAGGACTTTTGGGGCTTTGGAATTTTCCTCTACCTCTTTGGAATTGTCCCCCTCTATATTGCCCCCGAAAACTTCCCCGCTGATATTGGCTTTGGTAAGTGGGCCTTGTTTGTGATGTTGTGGTTTCTGTAGGTTGCCCTCGAAACCCTCCCCTAAAAGGTGTTTTGCGAAAGGTGCCTCTGCTCTGCGGGGAGTAGAGTGCGCCCATGGCTTTTGCCGTATCAGTGTCCTTCTTGAGTTTCTCAATAGCAGTGTCGACTTCAGGCCCAAACAACTGCTGTTCATTAAATGGCATATTTAACACAGCTTGTTGAATTTCTGGCTTGAAACCGGACGTGCGGAGCCATGCGTGCCTTCTTATTGTTATTGCAGTATTTACTGTCCTTGCAGCCGTATCTGCTGCATCCATTGAAGACCGTATCTGATTATTAGAGATACTTTGTCCTTCTTCCACCACTTGTTGTGCTCTTTTTTGGAACTCCTTGGGTAAGTGTTCTATCAAATGTTGCATCTCATCCCAGTGAGCTCTGTCATATCTTGCCAAAAGCGCCTGTGAATTGGCAATGCGCCATTGGTTTGCTGCTTGTGCTGCAACCCTTTTGCCCGCAGCATCAAATTTGCGACTCTCTTTGTCTGGAGGTGGTGCGTCTCCCGAGATATGAGAGTTTGCTCTCTTACGAGCTGCCCCGACAACTACTGAGTCTGGAGTTAACTGCGTTGTAATATAAACAGGATCTGTTGGCGTTGGCTTTTATTTTTTCTCCACTCTTGGAGTTATGGCTCGGCCTTTAACAGGATCTTGAAAGATTTTTTTGAATGTTTTAGCATTCCTGGGAGCATAGGTAGTCTTTGGTACTGGCTATGAGTGGAGGTTAGCATGTTAAACAAGAAGTCATCCTCAATTGGTTCTGAATGGAAGGTGACGTTATGGAAAGCAGCTGCCCTTGCGATCACCTGTGTGTAAGATGTACTGTCCTCAGGAGGGGACGGTCTGGTAGGGTACGAGTCTGGGCTGTTGTCCGATACTGGAGCATCGTAAAGGTCCCATGCATCGGGATCATCTTGACTCATGGCAGTATGAGTCGGGGAGTGCATCAGTGGAGGAGTTGCTACTGGTGATGTGTGCACTGATGGTGGTGGAGAAGGTGGTGGAGTTGTTTTCTTTGCCACCTTTGCCTGTGGCTCCTTCTCCTTTTCGTGAAAGGCAAGTTTTCTTTTTATTTTAATTGGAGGAAGAGTGGTTATCTTCCCTGTGTCTTGATGAATGTGGAGCCTCCTTTGAGTATAGTCTGGCTCTACAGCTTGAAGTTACTCTCCAAATCTATGTTTTTTCATTTGGGAGGCCAATCCTTGTTCCTCTGTATAGGAACCTGTTTTCGGCTCCGAGGCTGGATGTTTCGGAACCGAAACTTTTTCGGAGGTCATTTTAGGCTCCGAAGAAACCTTCGTAATTTTCGGCGTGGTGGTGTCTCGATGCCGAATTTTTTCGGTGCCGCTGTGACAGTGCCGAAATTTCTCAGAGCCGATGTCTCGGGTCCGAGATTGCTGTGTGGCGGTATCTCGACCGGAGTCGGATGACTTCGACACCAGCGTGCCCTTTTTCGGTGCCTTGGCTCGGTCACCGCTTGTTTGGGTTAAGCCATGGCCTGTTGGCGGTGGCGTCCCCTGGGCTTTTGTTGACTTCTCGCGAGTCTTATGTTTCGACGTCTTACTCACGGTTTTCGGCGTTTCTTCAGCCTCGAGCTCTTCCGAGTCCGACTCTTGGATAGAGAAAGCTTCCTCTTCTTCCTCGAAACGCTCTTGTTCTGTCGGCGTCGACGCCATCTGCAGTCTTCTGGCTCTTCGGTCTCTTAACGTCTTTCTGGACCGAAACGCTCGACAGGCCTCACAAGTATCTTCCTTGTGCTCTGGGGACAAGCACAAGTTACAGACCAGATGCTGATCCGTATATGGATACTTGTTATGGCATTTTGGACAGAAGCGGAATGGGGTCCGTTCCATCAGACTTGAATTCACATGTGGCCGGGCCGACCAGGCCCCGCCGGGGGATCGAAAAAACCCCAAAGGGCCACCGGAACTCTTCTAAATTCGGTGTCGATCTGTTGTAACTAACCCGATACCGAACGCAAACAATACCGACGTTTTTTTCCGAGATTCTAACTAACTTTCCGACCCGAAACACGGAGCGAAAAGGAACACGTCCGAACCCGATGGCAGAAAAAAAACAATCTAAGATGGAGTCGACGCCCATGCGCAATGGAGTCGAAATGGGAGGAGTCCCTCGGTCTCGTGACTCGAAAAGACTTCTTCGAAGAAAAACAACTTGTAACACTCCGAGCCCAACACCAGATGGCGGGATGTGCACAGCATGTGTATCTGCAGCTACACATGCCATCGAACATATATATATATATATCCCTATGTACACATCATACATTAAAATCTGCATGAATACATAAGCATATGGAACCAAAGAGAGGCTCCCTTTAATGAAAAAAGTGGTATAGTAAGACCAATCCAACCGCTGTATGACTGCGCTGTGCCGATTTCAGGTAATAATGCTGCATGAATTATATGCACACTTTTTCAAGTCGCATCACAACATATCTTCTCCAGAGGTACTTATACAAACAAAGCAGTTGAAGTGGAACTGTCCCAATTGAATGCAGAACTGGATTGCAGCTGAAATTCATGCAGCAATGGTTGCCATTGTGACTGGAGCCCCCCCCTTTGACTGTAACTATCTGAATCTAACAGTTGGTCAGTTCACAAGTTGTTTAGTGCAATTTAAGTAATAGTTTTAGATATCACTTGATACCTAGTGTATGAATAGACATCTCAGCTGGTGATGTTTAATTCAGGAGAAAAGTCTGAAATATTATAGGTTCATTGAGGCAAAATCTGAAGGACCTATGGGAATAAGGAAATAAGTTACTTACCTGTAACTATAGTTCTCCAGTATTGGAATCTTTCATAGATTCACATGCTTGAATCATTCCCAGTCGTCGAGATTGGAGTCCCCGGTACCTTAGAAAAGACAATGTCCCTAAAGACATAACAGCAATAACATAGAACTCTCCTTTTCAGTAATCTTTCCAAGTTCTTGTGTAAAAAAGGCCAAACGTGAGCCTCTGCCAATCAGATTGTCCCACCCTCTAGAACCCTCCTGAGAGAAGCTCCAGTACCTCAGATTTTCTAAGCACTAGTGCGTATCTTAAAAGTGGATCGAGAAAATAATGAATGTGAGCTTCCCCCGGGAGGTGGGTGGGTCGCATGTGAATCTATGAAAGATTCCAATGCTGGAGAACTATAGTTACAGGTAAATAACTTATTTCCTGCCAATCAGATTGCCCCACCCTCTAGAACCCTACTGAGAGAAGCTCCAGTAACTCAGATTTTCTAAGCACTAGTGCGTATCTTAAAAGTGGATCGAGAAAATAATGAATGTGAGCTTCCCCCGGGAGGTGGGTAGGTCGCATGTGAATCTATGAAAGATTCCAATGCTGGAGAACTATAGTTACAGGTAAATAACTTATTACCTTACTCCAGTATTGGAACTTTCATAGATTCACATACTTGAATCAAACTATAAAGCAGTATTTAGAGCACATTGCATTGACAATATATCGTTTGAATTAGTGACAGATCGCTGACTTAACTGCAAAGACGTGATAGAATTATAACCTGTAAAGATACTGTAACTTATTAGCATACCTATTTATGTCTGATCATAACTACATGTAAATGCAAAACACAAACATTAAACCATGCAATGTGCGTCCCAGAAAAGAAGGGTGGAGGGAGGTAAAATTAGCTCACCGTTACTGGAACAGATGTCGCAGGGCCGCTTGCCCAACCGCTACATCTCCTTTAGGCATGGCATCTAGACAGTAGTGCTTTGTAAACGTGTGAGTACTTCTCCAGGTGGCTGCTCTGCAAATGTCTTGTAGGGGCACACCTGCAAACAGTGCCATCGACGCGGAGACCAATCTCGTGGAGTGTGCCTTTACCGAAGAATGTAAAGGCTTACCAGCTGCTTGGTGCCAAAACTTTAAAGCAGCTACTATCCACCTGGCTATACTCTGCTTGGAAAAGGCCTGTCCCCTCCGCGGGGCACTATAAGCGACAAATAACTGTGTAGTCTTGCGAAAAGGTCTGGTTCTCTCCAAATAAAATTTAAGATTCCTTTTTATGTCCAACGAATGAAGAGCTCTTTCTGCCGGAGACGACTGGTTCAGAAAGAAAGATTTCAATATCAAAGGGTTGTTAATATGGAAGTCTGATGGCACTTTTGGAACAAATTTTGGGTTTGTACGAAGTATCATTCTATCATGCTTAAATTGAAGGAAAGGTTCTTGAACGGTCAGAGCCTGGATTTCACGGATACGTCTAGAAGTAAGGGCTAGCAGAAGAGCTACTTTCCACAATAAGCGCTTCAAATCCGCTTTGTGAATGGGTTCAAATGGATGTCTCATAACCTGATATAGAACCGTGTTGAGCTGCCAAGAAGGTGGAGGAGGTATTACTGGCAGAAAAACTCGAAAGAGCCCTTTAAAGAAATTATTTTACCAATCTAAAAGACCAGAGAGATGACGATGTCAGCGAAAATCTGAAGCGAGATATGGCCGCCAATTGCACCCTGATAGATGCATGAGCCAACCCCGTTGATGCTAGATAGAGGAGATAGGGCAATATTTGTTCTGGTGGCGACAGTAGTGGATCAATCTGCTCCTTCTGACACTACAAAAAAAACCTTTTCCACTTTAGAGAGTATGATTTGTTGGTGCTATCCTCTCTGGCTTTCAAAAGTATGTCCAGACATTCGGGTGACTGTTTAAATGGGGAAACTCATTGTGTTCAGGAGCCAAGCTGATAACTTTAGTGATATGGGGTCCGGATGCAAAACCTGACCCTCGTTCCTTGTCAAGAGTTGTGGTGAGACTTTCAGCAGAATGTGGTCTGTCTCTGAGAGCAGGAGGAGTTCCGAAAACCAATGTTGGCGAGGCCAATACGGAGCTATCAGATTCAGTCTGCAATGTTTTCTTTTGATCTGTGTAAGTACTCTTGAGATCAGGGGAATGGGTGGAAAAGCGTAGGCAAATATTCCGTACCATGTCATCGAAAAATGCATTCCCCCACGAGCTCGGATGGTGAACCCAACTTGCATAAAAGCGGCATTTGGTGTTCTGCAGAGTTGCAAAGAGATCCAGTTTGGGCTTCCCCCACCTCCTGAAAACTTGGTCGAGCACCTCCTGGCCCAGCTCCCATTTGTGACAGGAGGACGTCAGTCTGCTGAGGGTGTCTGCTGTCTCAATCTGCCTTTCTGGCAGATGTTCCGCTCGTAAACGGATTCCATTCCGAATGCCCAGTTCCAAATAGTTTGAGATTCTTGATAGGAGAAATTATTTAGTTCCCCCCTGCTTGATCAAATAATACATTGTTGTCGTATTGTCTGTTCTTATGAGATCAGCTGAGTGCTTTATCCTGGGAAGTAAAGCCTGCAGGACCAGGAAAACCACTCAACTCCAGGAAATTGATGTGATATTTACGGAAAGAGTTGCTCCATTTTCCTCTGATCTGTAGATCTTGAAGATACGCTCCCCATCCTTCCAGAGAGGCATCCGTGGTAATGACCAACAGAGGTCGAGGAGGAAGAAAAGGAAGACCTACTGTGATGTTTAGCTGGTCCGACCACCAATGGAGTGCTTCGATCATTCGAGGAGTTACTGTGATTGAGTCGTTGAATGAGCCCTCTTTCTGAATCCATTGAAGGTCCAGATCCCCTTGCAGGGGGCGCATTCTGAGGCAACAAAAAGGGACTAGTTCAATGCAAGAAGACATCATCCCCAGAAGCGATTTGTAGGTGCGTACAGAAAGAGACTTTCTTCCTTGAACTCTGTTTGTTAGAGATATGAGCATTGCTTGTCTCTCCACCGAAGGGAAAGCCTTGTCCCTGATTGTGTCTATTGTCGCCCCTGAAAAGGTCATCACCCTTGTTGGCAATATCTTTGATTTGTCCCAAATCAGAGTGAGACCCAGTTCGTCTAATAATCCCATGCAAGCTCTTGTTGAGTCGTGAGCTTCCTAATACGATCCTGCTTTTATTAGCCAATCGTCTAAATAGGGAAAAATGTGAATTTTTTTCTTTCTTAGCCAAGCCGCTACCGGACCTAGACACTTTGTAATGATTCTAGGGGCAGATTTCAGGCCAAATGGAAGAACTCTGAATTGGAAATGGCTGCCGTCTACTGTGAAGCACAGATATTTTCTGTGGGCAGGTAAAATCGGGATATGAAAGTAAGCATCCTGTAGATCCAGGGTCATCATAAAATCTTCGTGATTCATGCGGAGAAGAATGTTCTGCAACGTGACCATACGAAAGATTTGACGTTTGAGGTATTTGTTTAATTCCCTGAGATCGAAGATGGGATGTCATGACTCCCAGTTTTTGGGTACTAGAAAGAAACGGGAGTAAAAACCTCTGCCCAGTTCTGAAGAAGGAACTCTCTATAGCTCCCTTCTTGAGCATTGTCACGACCTCCAGCCGGAGTTGTTTTAGATGCTTTTGAAAGAAGGAATGAGGAGGGCATGAAGGTGGGAGTTGAATGAACTCTAAAATGTGGCCAAATTGAACAATCTTTAATGCCCACTGGTCCGACGTTATTCCTTGCCACTTCTGAAAAAAGTGTGATATCCTTCCCCCTATCTTGTGAATTAGTGGTAGGGGTGTAGCCGGAGCCTGAAAGCTGTCATTGGCGTCTAACCACCTCCTTGCTCTGACACGCTCTGCCCCTGGTGGAGGTCTGGAATAGGACGCCTTAGGTGGTTGCCTTTGAGAATGCTGCGGTCAGAACTGCTGCGTAGTATTGGAGGGTAACGCAGGCTTTGGTAACTCCTTCTGTATGATGAGACTCCTCGACCCCTGGAGACACGAAAAGGCAGCTTCTCGAATTGAAGGGTTCCTAAGGACCTGGTGGTGTCTGTATCAGTTTTGACGACTTGCAAGGCTTTATCCATGTGTTAGCCGAAAAGAGCCTATGCATCGAACGGGAGGTCAAATACTTTATTTTGAACTTCCGGACGAAAAGAAGTCGCTCTAAGCCAGCCCGGACATCGCAGCAACGCCCCACCAGCTAACTGTCAAAAAACAGTGGTTGCAATATCCATTGCGTAATCTATAACCTCAGCCGAGGTGCGCTCACCCTCCAAGAGGAACTTCTTTACTTCCACCTTAGAATCTTCCGTAAGGCGTTCCAGATATGGAGCAACATCACCCCATAGCTGCCTGTTGTATCTGCCCAAGATTGCCACCGAGTTCGCTGCTCTCACTATAAGCCCCGACAAAGAGGAGAAACGCTTCCCAATGTTGTCCAGCCTTCTGCCTTCCTTGCCTGGAGGTGCTGAAATTGGCTTCAATGGAGTTTTTGAACGCCTCTGTGCTGCCTGGGTTATGACAGAGTCTGGCTTCGGGTGACCAATGAGACAAGCTGGTGCGTCTTCTGGAGCTTTATATTTTTTTATCTTACCTTGGTAAGACTGCTGTCACAGTAGCTGGAGTCTTCATTACACCTTTAGACCTTCCTCCGAGATGTAGCCCACTATGGGTAAGGAGCGGATACTCTTTTGAAAAGGCTCCTTCAAGTCGTATAAAAATCAATCTGCCTGCTTAGATGGCATGGGTAGCGCAAATCTCTTTGCTGCTCTTTCAAGCAGATTATGGAAGCCCCCAAAGTCTCCTGGGGGGAATCCACCGGGATAGGCGATGGAGATGAAGGGGTCAGCAATATATAATTTTCCCAATCCGAATGCGCATCCTCTGCAGCTCGCCTTCTTCCCTCTCATCTGAGGAATCAGTAACCTGCATGAAAGTCATCTACGGGGTATTCCTCGCCAATCTAGGAGACAACATAGGCTGTGGCACTGGAGTGGCAAGTACCGAGGGAGGAGGTGCCGTTTGTATGTTCTCAGACTGTGATGCCAACGGAAGCCTCTTCTTGCAATTTGATAACATAAGCTGCAAATCAGAGATAAGGGCACTCGGGATACAGACCTTATCCTCTGGCACAGTTGGTTGGTCTCTTTGAGGAGAATAATACTGTTGATAATATTCTTCTTCATCCTCATGACATTTAACAAAGCTGGGAAGGACTATGGGCTGCCCCAAACGGCCCATCATCATCAGAATCCTCCTCCAAAGATGAGTTGGAATTAAAGGTGTGACCTTACTTGGGGATGTGGCTCTCGGAATTATATCCCCTCTCTCGGTCAAGGCCTGTATTTTTCACCTCAACAACGATGTCAATGATGGTGCCGTTGACGAGGTCGAAGTTGTCTCCAACTGCCAAGGTCCACCTCCGGTCCCCGTCGACGGTGCCGCCGCTGATGGCGTCGTCATCAGAATGCTCGTTGTTGACGGTGTCGTCGTCAGAATCATCGTCGACGATTACATCTTCATCTTCAACGTCGATGGCCTAGAATTTGTTACTGTCTATGTAGACGTCGTACAGGAAGCCACAGTCGACGTTGTCGTGGTCGCTGCAGCCGCCGTATATGTTCTCGCCGACGACAGTGTTGATGACGATGACTTTGTCGACGGTGGAGTTGTCGTCAGGAGCTGAAGAAGGCTTTTTGAACGTAGTAAGAACCTTTGGTGGAGGTGTAGAAGGCTCTGAAGAAGGTTTAGACACCTCCTTTGAAGTTGAAGGCCGATGCTTAGACGGAGGAAGATTTCCCTTCATGAGGTGATGATGAGAGACTGGCCTTCCCCAGACCCCTGTGAGGTCTTTTTTAAAGTTTTTTAGGGTGGTCCTGAACCCTTTTCAGAGTGAGGAGATCTTTGCCTCTTTTGGGATTTCTTAGAAGACCAGTAAGACTCCTCACTGTCAGAGTCGGAGACAGGGTTCTTCCTTGATTTAAGCTTCTGGAGCCATATAAGCAGTCTTCCCTCTCTATCCTATAACGTTTTTGAGGAAAAGGTACGACATACCTTGTAATCAGCAGCAGAATGTTCAGGATAGAGGCAATATATACAATCTCTATGAGGCTCCTCAGAGTGGAGCCTTTTCTTCCCACAAGTACTGCAGGCTCTGAAGAGACTTTTCCTCTCTCTGTCAGACATTGTGTTGGTAAAGCCAGGCTCCAGAAAGTGTGAGTGTGAATCAGTAACACTCAATAATAAAGTAAAAATTCAGATGTAGTGACAAAATCTTCTCCAACAGGAATAAAATGAGCAGAGCTCAGAGGAGACTTCCTAACACGACGTGCTGTAGAAAATCTTGAGCTTCTCTCAAGAGGGTTCTAGGGGGTGGGGCAATCTGATTGGCTGAGGCTCAAGTTTGGTCCTTTTTTACATAAGGACTTGGATAGATTACTGAAAAGGATAGTTCTATGTTATTGCTATTATGTCTTTGGGGACATTGTCTTTTCTAAGGTACCGCGGGGAATGATTCAAGCATGTGAATCTATGAAAGTTCCAATACTGGAGTAAATCTGTGGATTGGTTCAGAGAACTACTAAATTGCCTGTGAGACACAAGAAGGCTCTTGAGTTGAGAGAGCCTGCATCTCCTCTACCCTACTTTTCGTGGTGAGCGCAAGTACCAAGGCGACCTTCCATGTGAGAAATATGAGTTGTGCTCTGTGAATGGGTTCAAATGAACTCTTCACGAGTTGAAATAGAAGTATGTTCAGGTGCCAGTCTGAGGAAGCAGCCCTTTCTGTAGGAAAGCACTGAATAAATCTTTTATGAACTGTTTGATGATTCTGCAAGAATAGAAAGAGAAAATGTGATAAACAGCTACATCTTGATTTTGCTGTAAGCCATACCTTAATGGACGCATGTACCAACTGTGACTGGGCTAGTGAGAGGAGATAGGATATTTATTTGCCAGATTATGCTAGCAGACGATGTAGGTTTGATTTTCTGGCACCACAGGCAGAAACCTTTCCATTAACATTTACATGTCTTTATCATGGCCTCCTCCTTGACTTTGAGAGAATACACCTGCAGTCCTGAGGAACACAGATCTTTGAATTGATGGAATTTGGGAGCTGTGTGCCTAGAGGAGAGAAGTCAGGTCAGGATGAAGGGCCTGGCCTTAGTTTATCGTCTAAGGTTTACAGAATGTTGGCAGGTAAATGTGATTGTATTCTGATAGCAGGAGAAGCTCAGTCAAACATACCCACCTGGGGGCCATCAGAAAAAGAAAACACTGCTTTGCTTTCCTCTTGGTGAGAATCTTTGGTATTAAAAGGTATTGGGGAAAAAGCTAGGTATAGATCCTGGACATCTGTCGCAAGGCATTCCTCCCAGATCCTGGACGTGGATGCCAACTTGCATGGAACTGGCATTTGCAGGTTTTGTTTGTTGCAAAGGGGTGTAGAGCCAGTTTGCCCAGAACGAGAAGATCATACTTAGAGCTGAATGATCAAATTCCCCTTTTTCTAGTCCTGGGAATATGTTCGGCTTGAAGAGTTATCCTGTGTGTCATTAGCCGACTCCAGATCTTCTGGTCTTCAGCGCCAAAGATCTTGTGCTGCTTTGTTTACTCACGTATTGCATGCTGGTGGTATTAGCCTTGCGAACTAACACTGAAGGCTCTGCTACACTGGTAGGAAAGTTTGGAGACCGAACAGATGGCTTTGAGACCAAGTTGAGTGATATGAATGCTCTTCTGGAGCAGAGACTACTTTCCTCCAATTACAGGTTCTGTAGAGGTCTCCCTCAGCTTTCCAGGGAAGCATTTGTAGTCTGAGACTACCAGACTTGAGCTTCCATCATACCTATGTGAAAATTCACCAGGCCCTCCAATGATTTGTTTGATTGAATCTTTTGTTTTTGTAGCTGGTCCTGCAAGGCATTCATTTTCAGGTGTACAAGAGGGAACATATTAATCGCTGAGGACCTGACTCCCAAAAGCGAATTGAACAGACAGTTTCTTCTTTGAGAAAGGAGTTGATTATATATGATAATTCACAAGGAGACGGCTTGCGAAACAACTTTAGGCAAGCCTATGTGGCCTTGGATGCTTGAAATGCCGTTGGTGCTTTTAGCAACGAGTTGTCGAAGTTGTGGAAACCCTTCCTGAGAAAGCTGATCTGAAGCCAAATGGAAGAACTCTAATGAGTGGATGGGAATGCAAAAAATATAAATACTGTGCTGAAGGAGACCACAAAAGGGATTGTTTCTGGAGGTGTATGATGGTCTATTTGTGACGCGATCCGGGACTTATTTGTCCAATGCTATTTTCTGCCATAGATTACAACATTTTTTAAACTGTTTTTCCCACTGGATGGTGTAATCAGCACCAGAACGTTGTCACTGTAGGTAAGCTAGCCTGACGGCTACTGAAAGGGTTGCTAAGTCAGATACTTATCAATGTCTTTTTTGGGTCCCTCTAAAGATTGTTTCATTTGAAATTGTAATGCCCCAAAAGATTGTGCAGCGTCAAAACTCAGCCTTAATTGCTTGCAAGGAGTCGTCAACGTGCTTGGCAAACAGAGCGTCGGCATGGTACTATAAAAATATTAGATATATTTGTACCTCAAATTTTAAAAGTTGTGGCCTTAAACCATAGCATCTTGGGACCACTGACCCTGCCAGTTGTGTGAATCCTATCAAAGCTTTATCTATAGCACAATCTATGCTGACATATGATGACATTTCATCCCCCTACAGCAGCATGTTTTTTCTTCTTCCGGCAAACATCTTATTTATGTGGCCATGTCTGCCCACTTCTGGTGGCTATACCTGCCCCGTATTGCAAACCATACAGTAGTCTGGACCTATATGAGAACGTTTCCTTACTGGTTAGGCGGAATTATGAATGACAGGATTTTCCACGATTGTAAAATCGAAGAGCACTGTAGATGACCGTCGTCGACGACCAGTGTAGATGACAGTCGTCGACGACCAGTGCAGATGGCCGTTATAGATGACCACTGCAGATGACCGTCATAGACGACCAGATGACCGTCGTAGACGACCACTGCAAATGACAGCCGTAGAAATCAGTCAGAGATGAGGCCATAGAAGATGACCATCGTAGATAAGGCAGACGTAGATGAGGCCCTTCGTAGATGAGGCCATCACAGACCACTGTAGATGACCGTGATAGACGATCACGGTAGATGACCGTCATAGACGACCACTGTAGATGACTGTCATAGACGATCACTGTAGAGGACTGTCATAGACCGTCACAGATGAGGCCATCAACAGATGACCATCGTAGATGAGGCCACTGTAGATGAGGCCATCATAGACAAGGCCTTTCATAGACGAGGCCATCATGGACGAGGTAATAATAATCGACATGGTCATCAACTATGTCAGGGTAATTCTTGTTAATGATGATTTTACAGGTGGTTTTTAGACGCCCCATTGTAAGGTTAGGAGGATCTCTCTAATATATTGTCAGAATTGAAGAGGGAGCTGAGGGTCTTTTTTCCATTTTTTGTCTCTGAAAGAAGAGCCTTATGAAGTCCCATGGTAAGTCTTTTTATGGCTTTTCTGCGTGCCTTCTGGGGAGCCTGGCGCTCTCCTGTGAGGTGAAGGAATCCTCTCTGTCATCGTTATTAGTGACAGATTTAAGGTTCTGTAATACCAATAATAGCCTCATCTCTCAGAACGTGAGAGTTTTTGAGGAAAAGGTTAGACATATTTATGTAGTCTTTTCTAGGGTTAGAGAAATGAAACAGGAAATATAATTTTGGTTGATCCAAAAAGAAGTAAAAGCTGAACAACCGACCGGAGCACAGGGAGACTCCCTTCACACAACGTGCAGTAGAAAATCTGAGGGACTCCGCCTCTGTTGGGAGTGTTCTAGAGGATGATGTCGCCTAATTGATTATAGTTCAAGTTTGGTCCTTCTTTATAAAAGGACATGGATAGGCTATTAAAATGACCTTTTCATTGCCATTATAGTCTATGATAATGATATATGTATACTGCTTTAAGTTACGTGGGACTCCCACTTTGACGACGGGGAATGATTCAAGCATGTGAATCTATGAAAGATCCAGTTCTGGAGAAATAAATGTACCTGTAACTATTCTAGAGAAATCACTTTCAAATGTATTAGGAAATAGTGCACTTCCCTATGTTTTGGGGCTCTGATGCATCCCAAGGTGGCTCCACTTAGTAACTATTGGTAAACCAGAAAGTGTTCCAGTAACTCTGCCTTAAACGTTGCCTATTTTAATGTATGTCAACAAACGTAAACATTAAAAAAAGAACAGAAAAGAGATATGTAAATCCTCGTATTTTAGCCAGCTGTGATGTATACTTCAAACATATTTTATGTTGTATTATTTAAAAATGCTTGCTGGGCCATCAAGCTCAGTAGATATGAAATCGGTCGAACAAGCCCCAAATATTTTTACACTTTTATTTTACATTAAACATTTAGTTTCAGGTAAATTAACACAAATAAACGTGGCAGGCACTAACAGGCGGGGGAGATGGGAAATCCATGCCTGGTGCCCCTCTTCACCAAAATAGGAGGGGGGGTAGATAAGAATTTGAATAGGTAGGTAGGATTCCCGTTGGGCTTTTCATGGTTAACTGTGTCTTAAGTAACTATGACATGAAGCAGCATTGAAACATGTGCTGCCATTACGCGTAAATGGAAGCAGATCATCAAGTTAGGGAAAGGCTGCACCTGTAATCAGAGCCACATCACAATTTTAGTTATCCAAAACATTTCTTCATTTAGAGGATGCTCATTTATAAATTAATTTAGTCAGAAAGTTACAGATTACTCACTGTAGTGACTAACACTAGCAGTCCAAAAATCCCTTTGCTCCTTTCTTCCATATTAAAGGTATGTCAAGGCCAGCACGCTGCACAACAAATAATTTTAAGCAGCAGTAAAAATGTTAAAAAAAAGCCCAAGTCCAAGCCTCAATTTTTCTAGGTTCCACCCCCTGCCAAGACCACTTTCTGCCAATACCACAGTCTCTATGCTCAGACAAAAGCATGGCGGGTGGCACTTGGAAAAAAATGGCAGATGGGTAGGGGAAGGAGGTTAGAACGGGTACATAAATCTGAAAGTGGCTATGAGGTTGGTCCTACCAGAACTGAGTGATTTTGTGAGCAACTTGCAACATTTTCCTTCAGACTCATGAGAGTTTTACAAAGCATCTCATTTCAAGCAGACCGGGGGCACGATGTGAACCACCCCACACCAAGATAAATCCTATTGACAGAATACAAAAGGTAGACACAACAGAGTTTCTACAAACTCATTATCAAGTATGGCAAAGGCTGGAATGAGTAGGAATGATAAACGGATATAGGACCTCATTGGTAACAATCTTATATCTGGAGAAAGTACCAAACTAGCCAAAAAAGAGGATACTCCAACTAGAGATCCACTAGAAGGGATCGAAAGGAACATTACAGGGAGCCTCTTCATTGCCCCTGATGAATACAGAAAGCACATTCTGTTTATCTCGAAAAAGACTCAGAGATGAGCAGGCAAAGAGAGACAAGCAGCCACAGGTAGCGGGATCAGTTATGGAAGGTGAAGCAGACCAAGCTCCTTCTGTGCATGAAGAGAAATGCAGTCATTTGGAGAACAACAAAAGGGAAAAACACAAACAGTAAGCTCACAGAAACCCTTGACGTGGGTTGTGTTGAAAATAGGTAAAGCCACAACAGAGTCCAAAAGGCCAACAGCAGTGCCCAACAAAAACTACTTACGGTGTCCGTTTACTTACTAGGGGAAACTGTATGGAGATCTTCTGTATCATGAGTTTAGATCTTTATGCACATCTTTTTGAAGAGATAAAACTTTTGCCATGGGACTTAAGAGAGCAGCTAAAGAAGCTCTTATGAAAGGATCAAAGTTTTTAAGAACCTTTGAGATGGAGGCAAAAACAAATGGCTAAACTAAGGTCAAGAAGCAAAGAAGCAATCCCTGGCAGATGTCCTCAGTTGTGGAGAATGGATCTCACAGGGTTTCAATGCAGGAGACAAACAGGGCCATGACCCTAAAGAACAGACAGGTGAAAGCTAAAGGCCTGATTTAGATCTAAGCGAAAGGGTTACTCTGTTGCAACAGTGATGGATATCCCATTCGCCGAAATGTAAATGCCATAAAAAAACAATGGTTCTTAGATTTCGGCGGATGGGATATCTGTCACTGTTGCGACAGAGTAACTCCTCCGCAGAGATCTAAATCGGGCATGAATTCTCATATGTTCCCCAAGCTGAGAAAGACAGGAAAAGACTGAAAACTTCCTGGAAAATAGCAGAACATTTCCCAGGGTCCCTCACCTCAAAAAATACAGAGAACTGAAAATCCACCTAAGAGATGTATGGAGTTTATGGGTACACAAATGGGTAACTGTCGTCCACCACACTAATGAAGAAGATTGCTGTTTGTGGACCTCAAGCATGCACTCCTAGATGATAGGGTAACTTCCCTAGCTGGTACAATACATCCTGGAGCCATGGTCACATGTGCCGCAAAGACACTCATTGAGTAACTGCAACCAGAAGACAACAAATGTTGGAACACCTTGACCTGAAATAGCCTTATGATAAAAAGAGTTGGGGGGGGGGGTAGGTGGCTTCATATACCTGCCCTAAAATTGAGCCAAATACCTGAAAAAGTACAGGAGCCAGTAAGGACAAGTGGCTTCAGGGCAAGCCACTAAACCGAGTGACCAGACAGGAGCCATCCTCCCAGTCTCTAAGAGGGCTAGTATGCATATCCCCATTAAGAAGTTTGGGCCCTGAGCTCCCAGGAAGAGTTATGAACAAGAAAAAAGGATCTTGTAACCAAATGAATGAGACGGTGCAAAAACTGCTGACAGAACGGGAGAGCATAAACTAGGTACTGAGATGAGAAAAAAAAAAACTTAGCAACACTTGAACCAGTGGGAACCTGTTGAAAATCCACCAGCCAGGCAAGTCTAGCTGGAGCGGATTTGCATGTCTGGATTTCTTTGGACTTTGGCTGGTACTGTTGCACTGATCCTGTGTACATCCTTATAATATGAATATTAAGTGGAAGATTAGCTTCTACCAGTAACTAACTGAATAATTTGGACAACTCCCATCCTGCCACCATGCCCAAACCGATAACCATCATTAGGAAGCACCCTCAACACAAGACCTACCTCTTAAGACAAGCAAACAGAGAATTTAGTGAAAATGAACCTCAATAAGACAATCCACCAAGACATTGCCCACAGTCCTCACATAAAATACACCTTACACAATGTCAGGCTCGTAAATGTGCACCACTCCCTTATGGAACAATAAGAAGCAGATCTATTTGAATTAATAAAACCTGGCTAAATGAGTTCACACTCAAATTCTGGACTGACTAGTCCCACCTGGCTACAAAATTATAAGATAGGTAATGGAAAACTAAAGGTGCAGTGACAATATTCTTTAAGGAACAGTTTGGCTGTTCCTTACTGAACTCTACTGCATATTTGTACTTTGAGAACATGAACATTGTCCTACTGAGTAACCTATCACAAACCATTTACATCCATACAATCTACAGACCCCATAAAAAGCCACATAATACCTTCCTGAGCGTTTTGCAGAATATATTTCGATCAATCAGATGTTGTCACCCTACAACATTTACATGGGAGCCTTCAACATAGACTGGAGTAATGTGAACTCAAAAAAAGGTTCAAAGAAGTTAACAACATGCTAAAATTTCATAATTTAACGCAATGTACCCTCCTTCTCTACCAACATAAAAAAGAAAAAACATTAGACCCAACCTTCAGCTCATTAAATGGAATCAAGTGTCTCCTGTCTTCAGAAGTAGAAGTGTCAGACTACTTCCCGTTTGTACTCCACATCCCAAGCAAGAATTAATCAACCACAACTAGAATATGGCTTCTGAAATGAAGCTGTGATCAGAAACAATTTACAGACTCATTGCTTAAAAAGCTCTCTAGCTCCAAACTTTACTAGATGGACCTGAACTCTAAAATGGAGGCCATGAATACTCAATATCCCAAAGTCAGCCAAGATTTTGGAAATATTTTAAGTAGGCCCCAAAAAAATTAAATGTTTCCAAACACACCCCGGTTCACCAACGAGCTTCACAAAATCAAGAGCGAAATCAGAGCCACTGAAAGACAAAGGCAGAATGTAAAAATCAGACAGGACAAAATCCAAACTAAACAAAACACACAGGGGGTTATTACAACTTTGGAGGTGGTGTTAATCCGTCCCAAAAGTGACGGTAAAGTGACGGATATACCACCAGCCGTATTACGAGTCCATTATATCCTATGGAACTCGTAATACGGCTGGTGGTATATCCCTCACATTACCGTCACTTTTGGGACGGATTAACAACTCCTCCAAAGTTGTAATAACCCCTAAAATCTTTACAAGCAAGAAATCAAACAGGCAAAAACATAATTCATCCAGCAACAAATAATCCAGTCTCAGAATACACCCAAAGCTCTAGTCAATAGCATAAAAGAAAATACCCCCTCCCCCCCACTATTCAATCATCCACCCCATCGATAAAAATAAATGCTACAAATTCTCATCATTTTTCTCCAATAAAATACTTAAAATTAAAAAATGACTTCAACATTGAACTGGCACATTATCTGATATCCACACCAACGTCAAAGCACTTTCTAGAAAATTAGGCCAAATGCCCTCAAAATACTATTCAGCCAAATGAAGCCCACTCCCTATTTCAGACTCATCATCCCTGAAAAAATAACGAAACAACTTTCAACTGTTCGCTCCATACCTGCTGGCCAAAATAAATACATCATCACGAGCTACAAATAGGCCAATTGTTTCCCATTCTACAAAAACCTTACTCTGATCCTGAAGTAATGGAGAATGATTGACCCATCACCAACCTCCCTTGGCTGGGAGAAACCACTGAGTAATGCACATGCATCCAATTAAACAAATATATATTTTCAATTGTTCTACTGTCTACTTCCCAATCAGGCTTCAGAGAGGGCTATTGCATCGAAACAGCAACACTAAATGTAACAAAGGACATTTATCACATCCTGGATGATGAAGAAATATGTATTTTAGTATTACTAGACTTGTTGGCTGCATTTGAAACAGAGGACTATGATTTACTTCTTAACACCCTAAAAAGAACAGTGGGTTTCAGAGACACTGTGCTAAACGTTTTCATATCATTCCTTAAAGTCAAAGCAAATAATAAAACTGGGATGATAGACATGTTAACCAGGGAAGGCAGAATGCTGCATGCTTATACGATCCACACTATTACTGATATTTTCAACCTATATGTGGACCTACAAGACATGCTACTAAAGAACTCAGGCTTAAAAATACATCAGTACTATTATTACACACAGCTGTATGTAAAGATATCATATGTTAAAGACATCCACACTCTATGCAATGGTCTAAAGGCAATACACAACTGGATGAACACTTAAAACTGAACTCAACCTCAAACAAGCATTTGCAATGCAACGGGTCTCGCGTTTGCTCATGTTAGAGCTGATCGCGTTGTAAACTCCTAACCTGACTTTTCATCTATCGGCAAAAGTGCCCTTATGTAGGTAACCCAGAAAAGTGAAATTAAATGTGTAAAGCGCTCGACTTCTGCCAAGCGAATTCGTGTGGAAAATAGAGAAAAAAGTAGTCTACGATCAGACAGAAAACAGCGAGCCTCGCATGTTTTCTGTACTTGGTCGCTGCGCTCGAGGAGGGCTAGCCACTGGCAAAGGCATGACGTGTGCGTGCCTTGGACTAATGAAAGCAAGCAGATTTTACTAGGCAAGCCCATGAACCAATGAAGGACACTGACATGACGTTGACAGGGCTCCGAGCCCTTTTCTAGTAACTAAAGTGTCTCGCTGCGATACGCATGCGCGAGCGCATGCAACGCAGTCTCGACCCTAAAAAGAGCTTCTCTCTCACAAATCACAACACAAAGCTAAATTCAGATTTGTTTTAGCACAGAATGCAAGCGGCAAATCCCTAGGATTCACTCTTGACTCCTCACTCAATAGGTCTCACCATGTAAAGAATTTAGTGCATTCTGCTAAACAGAATAGAACACCTAATCCACTACAACCAGCTCAGAACTGCTGCCTAAACTCTTGCAATATCCACAAGAGACTCTGGAAACGCTATACCAGCAGGCCTAATGGCTTTAATGTTAGCCCTGTTGATAGCAGTGGTGTAATGAAGCTTGAGGGGACCCACTGCAAAGTACATGGAGAACACCGCTTATATATGTATTTCTTATTATTCCCTGTAACACACCTTGAGATAATCTTGCGGAAAGTTTGCTATGTAAAACTGTTAAATAAGTATAGGCTTTGTTTAAACTGGTATGCATTTTCTTCCTCAGAGCATCGCTCTTGTTAAGGAAGGTTTGTAAAATGGCATCTCTTTGCACTAAATTAGTAATAAGAGGGAGTAAATGCGGTAATAACTGGAACCATGTCAGGCAGCATGGCGTGAACCGCCCTTCCCCAACTCCCCCGATCTTATAGTAGTGGGCTTAATTGGGAGGCTGGGAAAGTTTTGCCTTGCTTGCATAGCCAAAAACAGACGGCTACACAGACAAACACAGCCAAAGCTATAGCCCGGGTGTAATGAACATGTAATTTGTGAAAACATTTATAAACAGGCATTCTCCTCTTTTAAGGATTTGTGGTATCTAATACAAAGCAGACGCCGTTACAATGGGTCGTTAATCTAACTCCTTACATTCTTGTTGCTTACGGAATGTGCTACTGAGCCCTATTAAAGCTAATGTTCACAATATAATATACTCTGCTGGGAAGAATGAGAAACCCCCTGAACCTTACCGACCCCGTCTACCATGAGTTAGTTTAGTGCATTCAAAGGGATTTCAGCCCACGCCCAAGGGGTGAGGGCAAGTATAGAGCACTGGCCCTGAATCTGCCAGGAAGGAATGTTAACAGGCCCTTATCACTTTGCCTTACCAGTCTCCAAGCCCCACTACCTTTGGGAGGACCCGTGGGGAGGAATCAAGGATAGGCTGGCAATGTCATTGTAACTAGCTCCGCTGGTTGACCTGTAGAGAGGAGGGAAGAAGAGGTTCTTAGAAAAGGAGCATCTTCTCCAAATCTGAAGATTCACCACTTTTTAATTTAGCCCTTACAACATCACTCTGAGGAAGGAGTGATTTTGCTGCTGGCTTTAAACATTATAAAGAAGAGCAAATGAAGTGTGACCCCATTGGTACCCTGTGAAACACAGAGACTTGCATTGTATGTCCTAATTCGTATCCAACCAGTACGGTTGTTTCACAGTCAACCAATTAGTCATCCATGACGCAGGGCATTTCTCATGGGCAGAGTCGGATTGGGTAAAACAAATAAACTAGCGAACCGGAACCGAAATAAGGGCCAGATGTAGCAAGGGTTTAGCGAGTCGCAAAACGGTGAAAATCGCATTTTGCGAGTCGCTAAAGCCTCATTGCTATGTAGAAATGCATTTTGCGAGTTGGAACCGACTCGCAAAATGCATTTCCAACTCGCAAATAGGAAGGGGGTTCCCTTCAAATTTGCGACTCGCAATGCTATGTATTTTCATTTGCGACCGCAATTGCGGTCGCAAATGAAAGCGCAGTTACCATCCACTTGAAGTGGATGGTAACCCAGGCGCAAACGGGAACGGATCCCCATGGGACCCCTTCCCCTTTGTGTCTGGAACAAAAAATAATTTTTCAGAGCAGGCAGTGGTCCAAGGGACCACTACCTGCCCTGAAAAATACCGAAACTAAAGGTTTCGTTTTTCTTTCAAAGTGCAGCTCGTTTTCCTTTAAGGAAAACGGGCTACACTTTGAAGAAAAAAAAAGACTGCTTTATTTAAAAGCAGTCACTGACATGGTGGTCTGCTGTCTCCAGCAGGCCACCATCCCCGTGAGTGCCCTGAATCGCAATGGGGTCGCAAATTGCGACCCACCTCATTAATATTAATGAGGTGGGTCTTTGCGACCCCATAGCGACTCGCAGAAGGTGTCTGAGACACCTTTCTGCATTCCAAATTGCGAGTTGCAATTTGCGAGTCGCTGGGACTCGCAAATTGCAAGTCGCAATTTGGAAGTTTGCTACATCTGGCCCTAAAAGTGGCCCCCGTTAGCGAACCAAATACCTTTAAAAAAGTGCCCCATATTTGCTAATCGGGGTGGTTTTGAACGTGTAAAGACATGCTGTAATTATTTTGTAAGGGATGGGAGGATGCATGCATTTGTGTTTGCTGCAGGCTATGTTTGTGGCAATATCAGAGAAATCAACAGTAAAAAACCGGCAGGCACTGCCAGTCCGAACCTGCTCATGGATCAATAGAGACATGCTCATCAAGTGATCAGTGGTCTCAGATTTGAGAACACCAACGTACCTACTGAAACCTATAACGTTGTCACAGGTGTAAAACAGTATAACCAGTGCTAATATACAAGCTCATAAACTTACTAACAGTTTCTGACTTGAAGGCTGCACGGTGCCTTAGCAAAGGTCTGTGCCATCAAACCCACCACTTCAAAAACCCTAAAACAAACGGCATTCAACAGAAAGCACACTCGCCATTTTATGAAAATGTAGAGACTCAGAACAGATAAAATGCTTATTCTTAATATGAGACTGAACTCACAAGCGAAGCATCAAGTGTAGGTAATTATCAATGAGATGTGTTCTCCTAAGCAATGTCAACAAACCGTTTACTGGCCGGACTAAAATATTACCTACATATCACAGATATAAAAAAATAGGAGTTGAATAAAAATATATATATATAACTTTTTATCCTACCAATGAACTTAATCGACAATCCCACCTCCAGAGGTTACCGCCTAAGCATAATTTATTCATCTTTAACATTAAGAAATGCATTCCACAGAAAGAAAGAAACAGAACTGAAACATACATGCGCTTAGCAGTATCTTTCTTATATGGTGATCTGGCGGCCAACTACGGGTCAGACACCTGCAAGGCCTCCATTTAATTAAACTTTGGAATACACGCACAACAAAACAAGTCTGCACTGCCGAGAACATAAAATCAAGTGAATCATAAAAATGTCCCAATGTAGTACTCACTTGTCTGTGTCACCGTTTTCAGAACTGCTCAGTGTTAACATCCTGGTTTCGTTTTGCATAGCTAGGGGTATCGACTAAGCCGAAATCCCCAGAAGCGGGTAATATTAGCTCTGCTTTGCATGTGTGGTCTGGGGTTCCTCCTTGTGGTAACATTTTGAAGTGCATCGCCACAAGACTTCAAAAGGAAGCTGATGTCAAGTGCCTGCCAAAAAAATAATCTTTTCAATTAACATAATATACAATTTTACAGAACAAAAGAATAACCAGCAAAAACGACTTCACATGTGAACAGACACAGATCGACTTGCGTATGTTTAAATTACTCGCATATTAACAATGATAGTAAATACATATCACTTCAACACAGGAATTGTATAAAAACTGTGTTAAAAAAAACAACAACAAAAAACTTTGAACACGTAGGCGAGCACTGGAGGCAAAATGATTAATTCGCAAGACATGTGTTAGTCATACACTATAGAATATTTGCCTAATATCCAATCTTCGACATGGGCAGACATCTCGTTAGATTTAATTGTTTGTGACCCGACGATTAAAAAAATCAAACTGTTCGATCAAGCATCGATGAATATGTTTTGTTTTCTTGTGGCTTTTATCGCGAGCTATTTCTAGAACAGTTTTCTGGAAAGCTGCTTAGTCACACTTTGATGAGTTTCTCACATGCGTCTGCTGGTTGTCAAGGTATACTTTGCTTCAAAGAGCATGATATGATATTTATTGTAGGACTCACAACAAATAATTCAGAATGATAATAGGTGCCCTCCAGATGGTAATGACCATAGCTAACCTCAGAATACGCAGGTAAGAAGACCTACTAAGACAATCCATAATTCACACTTGTTTGGGTGTTCATATACATTACTTCCCCGACTATAAATCCAGCACACATTTCGTAAAGTGCATGTGAACTGTGCTCGTATACACAGGAAGCTGGTTGCCTGTTTTGCTTCCCAGGTGTGCTTGCTGCATGCAATGTTTACAATGCACATGCAACGAGTAAGTAAAATTGTCAACTTTTGTGATAACGTCTATTTTTAGCATGTATAGAACCTCTTCGGTCAAACATCCTGTAAACACTACACGGACTAATGCAATTAGCATAATAATTTACACACACACCCAAAAAATGTCATTATTTCCTCTGGCATGACTGGAGTATTCCAAAGCGGGGTACTACAGTACCACACAGGACGGTGGAGGCTCGTATCATTCTATATCCGATCAGAGAGATATCCATAATGTGTTTAAATTACATTTTATGCGCTTAAATGTAAAAAAAAAAGGTACAATAAAGATCGTTGTCGAGAGCTGGCATACTCATGACACGGAACAGATCCATGCACTGCCCCCTGCTGCGTAAATCTATTCGTATCTGCTCAAAACAGGGAATCCAAGGACACTCTGTTTTATGTGTCCCTCGACTGCTAAGGCCCCCGTGCATTTTTATTGCCCCGCATAACTAATAAAAGCATTTTCATATGTATCAATTAACACTAATATCGTTCGAAAGATGGAATTGGTAATTATTACAAAAACATAAAAGCCGCCTCCAGAAATTCTTCATATTCTTACTGATTATGCTGAAAAAGTTCCCGAAACCTTAGCAGCACGATATACCAATCCAGATATTAGTAATAATAAAATAAATAATTGTGTGTAGCAAGATAATGTTCACAAATAACCTGGAAGATAAATCTTGGGCTAGACAATTAGATGTATTTACTCACGTCTTAAAATGTCTGTCACGGGTAGTTGTTTTCGTCTAATTCACTGTGTGGTACATTGCTATCTAGAGATTTAGTCTGTCCATGCCCGTATATTGTGATAACATACGCATGTGACGTTCGCATAAATGGACTATCAATTTACTACAAAACCTTTTCGCCAGGATTCAAAACAGGGCACATGAACAGAAAAAACAGTCTGCACTCCAGGTATGCAATGACAAAACTTGGTTCGATGAAAGAGTTAGCTGCCAAAAACTGGAATCTATAGGCAAGTGTATTTAAGTGATGTTGAGTGCTCTTATCAGCCATGCAGGTGCATGGTTACCCACTGCGGGTCGCTCACGTAAAAGTTGAGTCATAGTAGGATACGAGCTCCCACACAGTGGCGAATTCAACTGCAGCTTCCAGTGAGTGCCAAATGTGTTCAAGGACCCTGCACTATCACTCAAACTGCACGTGTAAGAGTTGGGCGTGCTGAAGGTGTAAAATCTGTTATTCCGCTCCCAGCCTCGGGCGGGATGTGTCACAGCAACTTCCCAGAAGGGACTAGGCCCCTCGCTACTACTGGTGCATCCAGCCAATAACAGAGGTAAAGTACAACACTCGTTCGAATGGAGAGGACAGTGAAGGTTGAGGCAGTACCTACAAGATAGGTAAATCCTGCAGAAGGAGGGTTTAACGTGTGTGCGCATGCCTGTATGACTATTTGAAGACCAGACACGTTTTAAGGAATGGACAAAGTGGGCAACTGCCCAGGCCCCCGAGAAGTTGAACGTTCAATTTGGCCTCTGTCTATTATATTCCTCTAAGCAAACATCTCGCTCTCTCTTTTCCCCCGTTACATTTGACTCTCTTTCTCGCTATACTGTGTAATCTTAAGGTTTCTAGGCCCCTGAGCAAGATATATTTTAACTGCTTTTGGGTGATCCTGTTTTTGAAAGTTTAACATATAATTAAGTACAGTTTGGCAGTATGCAGGTAATACAATTCAAAGTCGTTCTGGACAGGGGACCCCAAAATATGTCTTGCACAGGGCCCCTGAAATCCTTAAGATTACACTGTCTGCTTGTATGTGTGCACAAGTCTAGGACCTTACTTGCATGTGTATAGGTATCTTTGTCTTGTGATTACCAACCTCAGTAACTAGTAGTTAGGATTCCAGGTGTAAGGTGGCTTTCGTTTGCCTATTGTAAGTGAGCACTTCAAAGATTATCTTGGCTCTGACATACAGTGACCTGCTCAGAATATGAAGGGATTTTAGGCATTTTGATGGTTTTGGCGATATTTGATATACTGTGGGGATTCTATGCATTATGCAGGCTCCGATATAAGGAAACCTCCCATGGTATATTGTTGCCATTCTAGGCATTTTGGGGGAATGTTACAAGAATAAGGTTGTTAAAACATCGCCTGATAACTACTGTGTCCTAAACATTATTTACAAAAATATAGTTCTAATGGGGATACTAATGGAAAATATACACCGACTGAGATAGTTTAGTAAACCCAATTTAAGTCAGGACATTTACGTTGTTTTTCTGCATTCTGGCTTCCAACCATTTTGTTAGCCCCACCGTAAGGTGGCTCTCTTTCTCATGTTATGGGACTCCTTATTCCTAGGCATTATGCTACCCCTGGCATATTGAAGCGACAGACTCTGAAGAGAATCCTACCATAAAGTAAACATCTCCAAAATTTGCTGACTACCACCAGCCAAGATGGGCACCTCTGCCAAGTGATTAGGATACATAAGCAAGTAAGGAATATTCTGTCCATACGAGGCAGAATTCAATGTAATTTTGAAAAAATAATAAGTTAGTATTTGAGGGTCAATCCTAAGGATTTACTAGATAGAGAACAGGTATTGACTACAAATGTATACATTTTCAGAAAATGTCAAAATTAAGTTTGTGGACAGAAGTATTGCTTTTCATTTCAAACATTTGATGTTAATAGACACTTGATGATGCTGTTTCTATGGTTGCAGAATGTGCTTGCTGCTACGTCATGTAGAGACATTTCTTCATCTACAGAGAGTAAGATTTTTATGACGTTACAGATGAAACTGCTGTTTGAGGATAGAGGGAGTAAAAGTGGTGTAACCTTGCTGGTATATCTCCCACCTGAGCACATAAACTAAGAAGTAGCAGCAGTGTCTGAACCTGTGAGATCTAGTTAGCCTGAGAAATTGTACTCAGTGATATTATGGAATCGCTGTAGGTTTTAGTTCCCCCACAATGTAAGATCCTGGTCATAGAATGAGGCTGCAAATCTATTAGAACTGACAGGACAGGAAATGAAAAGATGTGGAAGGAAAGATGGAATAATTTGTTTCTTTATAGGAGAATCTTCCAAAGTACCAACTGAGAAGGTGGGGCTGCTGCTTGCTTGAAACACTTGGTCATTTAGTGCAACTTGGAGCTGGCATTCAGAAGTTCTCTAGGACTGAATAAGAAAGTAGTGATTAGAAGAGTTTATAACTTATGCAGACGTTTGCATGTGACATACAGACCACAAACCTTGCTACAAAGCAACAGAGCACTGCTGATAAAGGGGGTATGTTGGGTGGGGGTTATAAGATAGGTGGTCATAAGAAATTAAAAAGGACTCGAGGGTTTGATAGTGAAAAGGGGTGATCAGTTGGGAAGTATTAGGATGCATCAAGATACTGTGTGAAAAAAAATCATTTGTTTGGACCGGAGAAAGAGGACGTGCCTGTGAGGTCCCGCTTGGGATCTTGTTCCAGATTATTGGGCATTGCACAAAAATCTTTCAATGATGCTTCTCCAGGTGGTTTGGTTACTTCCGAAGATACCATTCTTGGAGGCCAGGTTAGGGGGGTTAATGTAGAGAAAGCTATCTGCATGCTTTGAAAGTATAGGCTGGTACAGTGAGTCACTAGAGTTCAGAGAACTCGTGTGATCCTACTTTATGTCTGGAGATCCATAAACTGGCAATTCTGCATTCTTGTGCGCATGGTGTACACTCCCTCATGGTGCAAGAGAACCAGAGCTCCACGGATGCTCTGTAGCCTACTTCAAGAAGGAATGGCTTTACGTTACAAAGCAGTATTAGCTGATGTCCTGCAGTTTTTATCTTCTGAGTGATGGGGGCTTGAATCTAAGGGACATGTCCATGTGGAAACAAAAGTGATTTGAAATCACCGGCCATATAGAGTGCAAAGTCATCTAGATTAATTGATGAGCCTGTTTTGAATTTGCTGGGTTTAGTCTAGTATAAGGAGGATGAATGTGATTTTTGATGGATTGAGTTTCAGGTAAGCCATATTTAGGCTTGGCTGGTGGTAGGTCAAGTTCTTTAGATGATCAACTTGTTTTTTAGATAACATTTTCAGGTAGAGTTGTGTATCATCTGCATACTAATGAATCCTGATGTCCTTGTCAGTCTAAGGATACCAATTCAGAGGTTGAATATTACCAGAGAGAGAGGTTTAAGCCCTATGGTATGCTTCAGATCACAGGGATGCATTTTGATATGGAGGTGCTGGGTTCAGCTAATCAGTGACTGTACTGGTCTCAAACCAAACTGGTAGCCCTATGGACATTTTCTTGAGTAGCTGGAACATCCCTGATCTTTCAAATGGAATAGTGGAGTGGGCTGTAGTTAGGTAGGCCATGAAGGTCCAGGTTGGGTTTCTTCTGTAGAGGAAGTATTTGCCCATCTAGAGGCAGTATGACACAATGATTATGTTAAGAAAAAGGGCGAGCATATTACTCCGATTTCTTTTATTATGTATGCTCGTTGTTAGAAATTGAGTTTCTGGTTAACTAGGGTATGCACCTCAGCCAGGCAGAACCTACCACTCTAGTCAGGGCTAGGGAGTTACACGTCCAAGATAACCCCTGCTCACCCCCTTGGTAGCTTGGCACGAGCAGTCAGGCTTAAACCGGAGGCAATGTGTAAAGCGTTTGCACAACACACAACACACGTGACGCAAAATGTACACCACAAAGTAAACACAACACTGTGCTATGTAAAAATAATCTGTATTGCACAAAACATACTTAGACCAACATTACACGAGAATAATACCGTGCTACCTTAGCAGTTGTCAGAAGGTTGCACAAGTTACTAATACTCTGCAGGAATATGCAGTTGTCACATTAGAACACGTAAGTATTCCGGATTCTGCAACATAAGCAGTAGTCAGGAATTATAGTAAAAGGTATATGCACTTGTCATGAACAATTCCTAAATAAAGAACCATTAGAGAATATATCACAAGTCATATAAATACATATCAGCTAGACCTGCCCCTAAAAGGAACATCTGCGCACACATGTAGCAACAGTAAACAGGGAGGAAACCTAAAACATTTATAAGTCTGTATTAGGCTCCTAGGGCTTAGATTTCCTACAGAGTACCTGTTTCCAGTTGATTTGGGCACTTCCAGTGTCTAAAGGTGAGTGTAGAGGGCCCCCCGGCGCTCCAGCTCGCAAAACGGGGGCCATGCAATGTCTTGGAGGGAAGAGGGGCGGTTGGCACCCTTTCATCATGAACGGGCCCCTCTGGGGGCCTCCATTCTGGGTGGGGGCCTGTCTCGGCCTCCGCACACCCTGTCCGTGGGGACGGGCCGGGCACGGCCCACTAAACAATTCTGGGGGCCAAAGCGGGAAGGGACCTCCGTCGAGGTCTCCCTTCCTGATTTTGACAAAAATAAATGCCCCCGCAAAAGGAAAGGAGCGTCCTGCTCCTGGCGCAGTGGCCGAGGAAGGGGGGGGCGCTCCCTGCGCCTTCCCAGAGTCCTGCCTCACTTGTGGAATGAAACTCGGACTCCTCCGGGGGCCCGAGGAAACACTCGCCCGCACCCGATGTGGTGCGCGACAGAGGGAAGCCTCTCCCGAGCCACCGGGAGGCTTCCTGTAGAATTGAAGGTGGCTGGTGCCCCGGGGGGGCGCTCCCAGAAGCGGGAGGTGCCTCAGAGGCGCCCAGAGGAGCACGCTTGCTCCGATTCCTTTGTGATGAACCCTGGGGGCACTAGAAACAGCGCAGACACGGTGCTGATGGAAAATAAAAAGCCCAGGTTGCAGCGGTGATCTCGGGAAGCAGAGCACAGAGCTTTTTACAGCGCTAAAGCCAAACTTGGAGCCTGGGCTGCAGCGGTGATCGTTTCCAGCAATTTCAAGAGAGCGCTCTCTACAGCGCTTTAGTGAGAGCCTAGAGAGATCGGTGCAGGGGTCAGGGGCACAGCACCCTGCCCCTGGGAACAACCAGGAGACAAAGGGGCACAGGGGTGGTGTGCCCGGCTACATGCCAGCACAAGGGTTGCAGGTGGTGGCAATTTCCTCTAGTGACCAGGGGGGGGGGTCACAGATCAGCACAGCAGCAGCAGTCCAAGGTGGTTTCCTGGTGAGTCCATTCATCAGCGTTCTGTATCCAGTTTCAAGTTCCAAGAATGTTCAAATTGTGGGGAAAATTCCCCTGTACTTATAATCAGTTCTTACAGTGTTTTACAATGGTAGGGAGAGGAGGTTCCAGCCAGTTACAACTGATTCTGGGAGTGCCCCCTCTCTCCTTTCAGTACAGGCTCCAAACATCAGTGGGGGGTTAACGACCCTATTGTGTGAGGCCAGGGCACAGTCTTTACAAATGCAGGTGTGCCCCGCCTCTTCCCTTCTCTCAGCCCAGGAAGGCTTTACAATATGTAGATGCACCTCCGTGTCACCTCCACCCTCCCTGTGTTCAGGCTGAGAAGTATGCACAAAGCCCCAACAGTCAGTCTGCCCAGACGTGGATTGGAGACAAGCTGCAAAACACCAAAGTTATGAGCACAGATAAATGCGCACTTTCTAGAAGTGGCATTTCTGTGATAGTAATAAAAAATACACCTACACCAGTAAGCAGCATTTCTCACCACTATCACAACCATACCAAACATGCCTACGCTAGCCCTCATAAATCAGACGACACCCCTTACATATAAGGCAGGGCATTTCCAATGCAATCCTATATGAGGGCAGCACTCACAGCAGTGAGACACCAAGTTAGGCTGTTTGTCACTACCAGGACAGGCCAAGCAACATGGCACATGTCTTGCCTTCTACATACATGGCACCCTGCCCAAAGGGCTAGCTAGGGCGTTCCTTAGGGGTGACTTATATGTAGTAAAAGGGGAGTTCTGGGCCTCGCAAGTAAATTTAGATGCCAGGTCCCTGTGGCAGAAAACTGCGCACACAGGCTCTGCGCTAGCAGGCCTTAGATAGGTTTGACAGGCACCTTCAGTGGGTGGCACAAGCAGCACTGCAGGCCCACTAGTAGCATTTAACTTACAGGCCCTGGGTATAGGGATACCACTTTATAAGGGACTTATAGGTAAATCAAATATGCCAATCAGGTATAATCCAATCATACCAAATTTGTAAGAGAGAGCACATGCACTTTAGCACTGGGTAGCAGTATAAAAGTGCTCAGAGTCAAAACGTCAGCCAACAAAGGTCAGAAAAATAAGGAGGCAAAAAGCAAGAAGTCTGGGGAATGACCCTGTAAAAGGGCCAGGTCCAACACAAGGACATTGTTATCTCTGTAGGGTGTGGCATTTAAAGATTGGAGGAGAGTGGGTGGATCATCTAAGTGAGAGGGTGTGGAAGGCAGTCTACCAGAATGCGCTGGAAGGAGTCATTGGGGTAATGATGCTGGGTGGGTTGCAGCTGGGAATGTGGACAATGTTTTTGTCTGATTCTAACAATCCTAATTTGAAAGCCCTCCTTTACTGCAGTTTATTTTTCCATGAAGTTTGCTGGGAGACCAGCTAGTCTGATTTTCATGCACTATTTCATTGTTTTGAAGAAATCTTTGCTTTTGTTCAACACATTTGCTCATTGAGGTGATGTAGTGGGTGGTCTTAGTTGCATGAACCAGGCTGCTGGTAGACTAGAGCTTTTTCAGAATTTCTGTGTCTTCTTGCTGTTTAGACCGGTGCCATTTCTCCTCTTGTAACTGGTTGAGTTGTTCGGTATCAGATAGTTTTCTTGCTTCTACCAAGGGACAGAGACTTTTGCTGTCTCTGTCTGGTATATGAATGGTGCAAAGGAACACTGCTCGAGCTTTTTTTTTTTTTTTTTAAAGAGTCAGTTTTTCGTACTTTTAGAATGGTTTCTACGAGCTGTATGGTGACTAACTTATACCGATTTTAGCAGTTTTTTAAATCATTTACTGCAGCTTGTTTATGGTTTCAAATTGCCAGCTTAATTTGACAAGAGCAAGCATGTTTATGGATGTGGTGTTATATTATTACAGATGAATATAATCAAAAAGTAAATACAAATCTACAATACACATAAGTTTTCTTGACACAGTATTTGTGAAGGGTTTGTAAGGAAAAGCGTCTAAAGTAACAGTAGCAATAGAGTCCTGACACAAGGGCCCTCATTCCAACATTGACGGGCGGCGGAGGCCGCCCGTCAATGTTGCGCGTCAGGAATACCGCTCCGCGGTCCAGAGACCGCGGAGGGTATTCCAAGTTTTCCCCTGGGCTGGCGGGCGGCCGCCGAAAGGCCGCCCGCCAGCCCAGGGGAAAACGACCTTCCCACCATGAAGCCGGCTCGTAATCGAGCCGGCGGAGTGGGAAGGTGCGACGGGTGCTACTGCACCCGTCGCGTATTTCACTGTCTGCTATGCAGACAGTGAAATACATTTTGGGGCCCTCTTACGGGGGCCCCTGCAGTGCCCATGCCGTTGGCACGTTGCAGGCACGGGCACGGGGGCCCCTGCAGTGCCCATGGGCACTGCAGGGGCCCCCAGGGGCCCCGCGACTCCCCCTCCCGCCATCCGGTTCCCGGCGGGAGAACCGCCAGGAACTGGATGGCGGGAGGGGGAGTCGGAATCCCCAAGCCGGCGCGAGGATTCCTTGGGGGCAGCGGGAAACCGGCGGGAGACCGCCGGTTTCCCTTCTCTGACCGCGGCTAAGCCGCCGCGGTCAGAATGCCCCGCGGGGCACCGCCGGCCTGTCGGCGGTGCCACCGCGTCCCGCGGCCCTGGCGGAAGTAATCCGCCAGGGTCGTAATGACCACCAATGTCTTTGGCTCGTTTCACATGATGCAAGTAGTAATTCACCATGAGTAGAAATGTATATTTTTTTAATGAACAGGATGTTATCAGGCCAGCCACTGGACCCAAATCTCTGGTAAATTAACATGCTTCCTCAATAATTACATTAAATGTCAAACAAGATGTGTATGACACTGCACCACATGTTCTGTGCCATTATTGCAGTGACATCACCCTTTCGGCTACTGAATATTCACAAATCAGCCAAATCCTCAACTCTCTAGACTAATTTGCGCTGGGTCTTGGAACAGTTAAGAATTTAAAAGACAGGAGGGAGTTTCACATCCTGCTCCCTTACCGCCATAGCAGGAAATTCAGAGTCAAAGCTGACATCATGTTAGGAGTGCCGATATTCGAGGAAATTTCCCAGAACTGACTAGAGATATGAAAGAAATTACAATGAACAAGAAATACTTTCTACCATCTTCACTGGAAGGTATCACAAGTTACATACATTTAAAATGTCAGTAACTTTACTAAGCCTATTTTTATGTATATGAGTCTGGTAGTGCCAGAACAACTAACCTCATCGCTTGCCAAATCACTCCTTCCTCTCTCCGATGACACCAACACAGCAGCACGCAATCTCAACGCATGGGTCACCGAATGTGCCGACAACCTAGACCCCCTCTGGCTGACATCGGCCAAACACGTACCTAAGAAAGCCAGTTGGTTCACCACAGAACACCAAGAATCAAAGCGTACCAGCAGACGCTTAGAGGGAAAAAATTTAGGAACTGCCAAACTAGCGAGGACCTTGCTTCATTCAGAGCCGCTACTTCGGAAAATCAAGAACGCTAGGAAGGTCGCACTCCGGGAGTACATCAACTCCTCTGCACACAACTTTAAGGAACTCTTCTCAGTCACCAATGAGTTCACAGATCCCCCCCCTCCCTCCGAAGCCACCAGGATCCCCCAGTCACAGGACCTCTGCGTCAAACTCGCCACCTTTTTCCACTGCTAGATTGAGGACACCTATGACGGCTTCCTCCCGGAAAATCCTGGCACCAGAACATGTGAACGAGCCTTCCCCCTTCCCCCAGAACCCACCCAGACCACCCACAGCTGGTCCACACTCTCCACAGAGGAAACAGTCAGCATCATGAACATCACCCACTCCGGAGCCCCCATGGACCCCTGCCCGCTCCACATATACTTCAGAGCCTGCGCATCCATCGCCCCCAAGCTCCGGAACACAATCAAGTGCTTCATCCACACTGGCACCTTTCCTGAGGACTGGAAACACACCAAAATATGCCCTCTTCTGAAGAAACCTTCGGCTGACCCATCAGAACTAGAACATTTCCGGCCCAGCTCGCTGCTACCCTACCCCGCCAAAGTACTGGAAAAAACAATCAACATATGGAATGGATCCACTCCTTCCTCTACGGGAGGACGCAGAGGGTTAGACTCCTGCCCTACACATCCAGACCCTCAAGAGTCAACTGTGGAGTCCCCCATGGATCCTCACTGAGCCCCACACTCTTCAACGTATGCATGGCCCCTCTTACAGCCATCATCAGAAACCTCGGTATGAACATCGTGTCATTTGCCGATGAGACAACTAATTTCCCTCACCGAAGACCCGGACAATGCCAAAACTAACTTCCACTCAGAAATGGAAGCCGTCGCCACCTGGATCGGAGAAAGCTACCTGAAGCTCAACTCTGACAAGACTGAGCTCGTCATCTTCAAAAATGCCACCTCAGCTTGGGACGACTCCTAGTGGCCAACATCCCGCAGCACCCCCCTGCACAGACTGAGCACACCTGCAACCTAGGCATCATCCTTGGCCCCTACCTATCCATGACCCGCCAGGTAAACTCAGTCGCTTCCTCCTGCTGGCACACACTCCGCAAACTTCGGAAGATCTTCAGATGGATCCCAGCAGGCTGTCGTAGGACAGTCACCCACGCCTTAGTCACAAGCAAGCGCGACTACGGCAATGTCCTGTACGCCGGCACCTCAACTACAAACATTTAAAAAAAACTACAGCTCATCCAGAACGCCGCCGCCAGACTCATTCTGGACCTCCCATGGCGAGAACACATATCTCCAACACCTCTAGGTCCCTCCACTGGCCACCGGTCGAGAAAAAAAAAAATCACCTTCAAGTTACTCACCCACATGTACAAGGCCATACACAACGCAGGACCAGCCTACCTAAACCACTGCGTCTCCTTCCACACCCCTTAAGATCCCTCCGCTCCGCCCAGATAGCCTGGTCATCATCCCTCGCATCCACAAAACCACTGCTGCAATATAGGTGAAGGATCGTCCTCTGGCAAAGAGCTGGAACAATCTCCCCCTGCACCTCAGACAAAGCCCGTCACTCACCATCTTCAGGAAGAACCTCAATATGTGGCTCTTTGAATGAGGCCCCTTCCCCCGCCCCCAGCGCCTTGAGACCCTCACGTGTGAGTAGCCGTGCTTTACAAAAACTGATTGACTGATTGATGGAGTGCCTTACAGTTCCTACCCCTATTGCTTCTCCCACCTATTTTAATTTACAAGCCTCACATTACAAACCGAAGCTCCATTATATAGGACGGGCTGGGCTGCATAAAGGGCTTTGAGGTCCTCTTAACTGCTGCATTAGGGTCACTTAACTGCACGTGCTCACAGTGCTCCTTATTAGCATGTTTTATAAACAAGCATTGGGAAAGACCATTGTTTGATGATGCTGTTGAGTATCGGCAAAAATAACTGCTTTTGTGATACAACACAGGTTTCTAGAAAAAAAAAAATCATGAAGGGGTGTTCACATGAAAGCGCTTGTACGTGTCATGACATAATGGCAACCCAGTGTGACGATGCATGTGGGTGCATACTACAACACTGGACATCATTTTGTTTTGTATGTCCCTGTTGGGTGATGCAGATTCCTCGAATGGGAAATAATAATAAGAACAAGCATTTGCAATGTAATGAGTCTTGCTATTAGCGTTGTAAATTCATAACTGGACTTTTCTTGCCACAAACACTGAAAATAAAAAGTATAACAGTTTGTATAAGTGAGCCTATTCAAAGCACCACCACCGCCATGAGTGTGAGCGCGAAGGAGAGACACAAAAGGAAAATGGAGTTTGCTCACACTCAAAGTTATCAGCAAAAGTGCAATTATCCATGTAACATGGTCGAGGGCCAAGGTGGTAACAAAACCATCCCAAAGAGGGACAAACAAAGCATTTACAAACAAAAACAAAGGATTTTTGAAAGGCAAGTCTATGAACGAGTGATAATGATGGGCATGTGGTGAGCATCGTTAAAAGGCCAGATAGGCACCAACACGTCGGAAAAGCAGCGCTTGGGCGCTGATTTGCTTAATCTATAAATTAAAACAAGCACTTTGTAAAAACAGAGCAGCCTGGCAGTAAATGGCAGCTGGTTGTGTGGGGGGGGGGGAGGGAGGAATTGGGGTTAACCAAGTAATAATTGTATATTAAGTGTATGTACACATACACATTATATATATATATATATATATATATATATATATATATATATATATATATATATATATATGGAATATGGAAAATGACACTTACCCAGTGTAAATCTGTTTGTGGCATGTTCTGCTGCAGATTCACATGCTATGCATAGGTCCTGCCATCTAGTGTTGGGCTCGGAGTGTTACAAGTTGTTTTTCTTCGAAGAAGTCTGAGTCACAGGATCGAGTGACTCCTCCTCTTCGGCTCCATTGCGCATGAGCATCGACTCCATCTTAGATTGTTTTCCCGCAGAGGGTAAGGTAGGGGTGATAGAGTGTAAAGAAAAGAGATGTCAATGCAAATGGAATAGAGATATATATACACATATGTACAAATGAATGTTTTAACTTAAATGGATACAGGCTCCCAGGGAGGCGGGAGGGCGCATGTGAATCTGCAGCAGAACATGCCACGAACAGATGTACACTGGGTAAGTGACATTTTCCATTCAATGGATTGTGTAGCTGAAGATACACATGCTATGCATAGACTACAAAGCAGTTTTCCTCCCATAAGCGGTGGTCAGCGTGTAAGAGTTGAAGTTGTTTGAAATAGTGTTCAGCCTGTCCTACTGTGGCTTGTTGTGTTGCTAACACATCTACACAGTAATGCTTGGTAAATTTATGGGGTGTTGACCAATTGGCTGCTTTACAGATTTCTGTCATTGGTATATTTCCTAAAAATGCCATTGTTGCTGCTTTTTTCCTGGTGGAATGTGCTTTTGGTGTTACTAATAGCTGCCTTTTGGCTTTTAGGTAACACGTTTGGATGCATTTTACTATCCATCTAGCTAGTCCTTGTTTTTAGATAGGATTACCAGTATGTGGTTTTTGGAACACCACAAATAACTGTTTGGTTTTCCTAAATGATTTAGTTCTATCAATGTAATACATTATAGCTCTTTTAATGTCTAATGTATGTAGCGCTCTTTCTGCTACAGAGTCTGGCTGTGGGAAGAAGACTGGGAGTTCCACTGTTTGATGGTATGAAACGGTGATATCACCCCAGGTAGAAGTTTTGGGTTTGTCCAAAGTACTACTTTATGTTTGTGTACTTGTATGAAGTTTTGCTCAATAGTGAAAGCTTGTATTTCACTAACTCTCCTTAATTAAGTAATTGCAACTAGGAATGCTACTTTCCATGTTAGGTATTGAATTTGACATGAAGGTATAGGCTCAAATGGTGGACCCATGAGTCGTGTGAGTACAATATTTAGATTCCATGAAGGCACTGGGGGTGTTCTTGGTGGTATGATATGTTTTAGTCCTTCCATGAAGGCTTTGATAACAGGGACTCTAAATAGAGAGGTGCGTTGTATATTTTGCAAATACGCTGAAATAGCAGTGAAATGTATTTTGATGGACGAAAAGGCTAAATTTGCTTTTTGGAGATGAAGCAAGTAACCTACAATGTCTTGTATTGATGCTGAAAGAGGGGCAGTCTGTTTGGATTGACAGTAAAACACAAACCTTTTCCATTTGTTTGTATAACACTGCCTGGTAGTGGATTTTCTAGCTTGTTTATTTACTTCCATACATTCTGTTGGAAGATGTAGATATCCAAACTCTAAGACTTCAGGAGCCAAATCGCTAGATTGAGTATTGCTGGATCTGGATGCCTGATCAGTTGTCTGTTTTGGGTTAACAGATCTGGTCTGTTGGGCAGTTTGATGTGTGGTACTACTGACAGATCTAACAGTGTGGTGTACCATGGTTGATGTGCCCACCTTGGTGCTATAAGTATGAGTTTGAGTTTGTTTTGACGCAGTTTGTTGACTAGAAATGGAATGAGCGGGAGAGGCGGAAAAGCGTAAGCAAATATCCCTGACCAGTTGATCCATAGAGCATTGCCCTTGGATAGAGGGTGTGGGAACCTAGATGCGAAGTTTTGGCATTTTACGTTTTCGCTGGTGGCGAATAGGTCTATGTCTGGTGTTCCCCAGTGATGAAAGTATGTTTGAAGCACTTGGGGATGAATTTCCCATGCATGTGTTTGTTGATGATCTCGGCTGAGAACATCTGCTAATTGGTTATGTATCCCTGGAATGTATTGTGCTACAACGTGAATGTTGTTGTGTATTGCCCAATGCCAAATCTTTTGTGCTAGAAGGGGCAGTTGCGATGAGTGGGTCCCTCCTTGTTTCTTTAGCTAATACATTGTAGTCATGTTGTCTGTTTTGATGAGAATGTGTTTGTGAACGAGAAGAGGTTGAAAGGCTTTGAGTGCTAGGGATACGGCTAGCAATTCTAGGTGATTTATGTGAAGTTGTTTGTGTTTGTTGTCCCATTGTCCTTGAATGTTGTGATTGTTGAGGTGTGCTCCCCATCCAACATTGATGCATCTTTTGGAAGTGTGGTTTGAGGCACAGGGATTTGAAATGGCTGCCCTTTGTTTAAATTTGTGGAATTCCACCACCAAAGCGATATGCGTGTTTGGCGGTCTATCAACACTAGATCTTGAAGTTAACCGTGTGCTTGTGACCATTGTTTTGCAAGGCACTGTTGTAAGGGCTGCATGTTTAATCTTGCATTTGGGACAATGTCGATGCATGATGCAATCATGCCCAACAGTTTCATGACAAATTTGACTTGTGCTGTTGGTTTGACTGAATTTGTGCCAATACATCGTGGAATGTTTGCATCCTTTGTGGACTTGGGCTTGCAAGTGCTGTTTGCGTATTTAGTGTGGCTCCTAAATACTGTTGAATTTGTGCCATTTGCAAGTGGGATTTTTGGTAGTTTATAGAGAACCCTAGAGTTTGTAGGGTTTGTATTACATAATGTATATGGTTTTGACACTGTATGACTGTTGGATTTTTTTTGCCAGTCGTTGAGATATGGAAAGACATGGATGTGTTGCCTTCTTAGGTAGGCTGCAACAACCGCTAGGCATTTTGTAAATATTCTGGGAGCTGTTATCCCGAAGGGTAACACTTTGAACTGGTAATGTTGTCCTTGTATTACAAACCTGAGATATTTTCTGTGCGCTGGATGGATGGGTATGTGAAAATACGCATCCTTGAGGTCTAATGTTGCCATGAAATGTTGTTGCAGTGGGACTACATCCTGGAGTGTTACCATGTGAAAGTGTTCTGATAGGATGTAAAGATTGATAGTTCTGAGATCTAGTAATGGTCTCAAGGTTCCATCTTTTTTGGGAATAAGGAAGTAGAGGGAGTAAACCCCTGTTCCTATTTGATGTTGTGGTACAAGCTCCATGGCTTGTTTGAGTAATAGTGACTGTACTTCTTCTTGCAACATGGAGATGTGTTGGGAGGAGAGTTTGTGTGGTTTTGGAGGTATATCTGTAGGAATTGTGACAATTTTATGAGGTAACCATTGCGGATAATGGCTAATACCCAATTGTCTGTTGTAATGGGTAACCAATTTTTGCGGAACGTTTGAAGTCTTCCTCCCACAGATGAAGTGTGATGAGGGAAGATGTGGAGCGAGTCACTGTTTTGTGTGTGAGGTTTGCTTTGTTGGCTGATATTTTCCCCTACCTCTAGGGAATTGGCCTTTCTAAGTTCCTCTAAACTCACCTCGTTGGTACTGAGGCTGGTAAGATGGTTTGGATTGTGAGGTGGATGCCTCAGATGTTAGTGCTCTAAAACCAGCCCTGTATTGAGGCTTTCGAAATGAACCTCTGTATTGTGTAGTATACAGAGCAACCATGGCTTTAGCGGTGTCTGAGTCTTTCTTCAATTTTTCAATGGCTGTATCAACTTCAGGGCCAAAAAGCTGTTTCTCATTGAATGGCATGTTAAGTACAGCCTGCTGGATTTCTGGTTTAAACCCTGACGACCGAAGCCATGCGTGTCTCCGAATGGTAACAGCAGTATTGATTGTCCTAGCTGCTGTGTCTGCTGAGTCTACAGCTGACCTAATCTAGTTGTTAGTAATAGCCTGCCCTTCCTCGACTATTTGCTGTGCCCTCTTTTGTTGATCTTTGGGGAGATGCTGGATGATGTCTTTCATCTCGTCCCAGTGGGCCCTATCATACCTAGCTAGTAGTGCTTGGGAGTTGGCTATTCTCCATTGATTAGCCGCTTGCAATGCTACTCTTTTGCCAGCAGGCATCACATTTCCTGCTCTCCTTGTCTGGTGGTGGTGCATCACCATATGACTGGGAGTTGGCCCTTTTCCTTGCCGCACTGACAACTACAGAATCAGGAGGTAGTTGTTGGGTAATGAATGCAAGGTCAGAGGGAGGTGGTTTATATTTTTTCTCCACTCTGGGAGTGATGATCCCGGCTTTGACTGGCTCTTGAAAAATTTGATGTGCGTGTTTCAACATGCCTGGAAGCATGGGAAGGGCCCGGTAAGTAGCGTGAGTGGAGGATAATGTATTAAAGAGAAAATCATCCTCAAAAGGCTCAGTGTTCATGGCTACGCTATGGTATGATGCTGCCCTAGCCAGAACCGGAGTGTATGCAGTGCTATCTTCTGGTGGTGATGGCTTGGAAGGATAGCAGTCAGGGCTATTATCGGAAATGGGATCTGGATCGTAGAGATCCCATGGGTCGACATTGTCATTTTGTGAATCTGCAGAGTGTACTGGAGACTGTGCAGGTGTAGGAGTAGTAGGTGGAGAGACAGTCAGATGAGGAGGATGAGAAGACTGATGAGGTGAAAATTGTGGAGGCAGAGTTTTTTGCTTAGGCCTTGACACTTTAGCTGGTGGCTGATCAGTGTCCAATTGTCCTGGAAAGGCTAGCTTCCTCTTAGACTTCAGAGGAGGTGCAGTTAGAATCTTGCCAGTGTCTTTATGAATATGAATTCTGGCCTGCCTTTCATCAATTTCCTCCATTTGTGTGAGTTCCTCTGAAAATCTATGGCTTTCTATAAGTTGTTTTGAAAGTCCATGCTCCTCTGTGTAGATGGGTCTTTTCGGCTCCAAAGCTGATTTTCTCGGGATCGGAAGGCCGGGAGTGGATGTTGGCCTCGGCTCCGTAAGGGATTTTCAAGGCTTCGACTCGATGGGTCGGTGTTTGCCTGTTTCTGAACCTGTGCTTCAGCTCGAGTCCGAAGGTTTCGGTGGCTTGGCCTTTCTCGGTGCCGAAGTTGTTGCTTGGTCACCGTAAGTCTTTTTGCGGGTGGAGCCATGGCCTTCTGGCAGTGGCGTTCCTGAGGCCTTGTGTTTGGGCTTGGATTGGACAGGGGCAGGCGTACTCAAGTGCTGTCCTGCCGTGACTGGTCTGTCCTCCTCGGACTCCTGCTCGGAATCGGACCCTCGGACGGAGACTGCGGTGTGCATAATCTCCTCTTCCTCCACATCGAGACGTTCGGTGCTTCGACGCTATTTCCAACCTTCACGCTCTTTTGTCTCATAGAGTCTTCTGCGAGCGGAAGGATCTGCAGGCCTCGCAAGTATCCTCTCGATGGTCTGGAGATAGACAAAGGTTACAGATGAGATGTTGGTCTGTATATGGGAACTTGGCGTGGCACAGAAGACAAAAGCGAAATGGGGTCCAGTCCATGAGGCTTCCACGCGGTTGGCCCGCTGGTACCGAAGTGTCGATGAGAGATGATACGCAATCGAAACAATACCGACAAATTAAGAGTTTTTAGGACTCTTCCGAACTACCAGAGCGAAAAGAAACATGTCCAAACCCGATGGCGGAAAGAAAAGAATCTAAGATGGAGTCGATGCCCATGTGCAATGGAGCCAAAGAGGAGGAGTCACCCGACCCCATGACTCGAAAAGACTTCTTCAAAGAAAAACAACTTGTAACACTTCGAGCCCAACACTAGATGGCAGGACCTATGCATAGCATGTGTATCTGCAGCTACACATGCCATTGAACAATATAGTCACTGAAAGAAGCCAAAGGTTACAGGGACCTTATAGTTAGGTTCTGAATTTACTGATACAAAACTATAGAAATTCAACAGTTCTAGTTGGACTAATTTCAAGTAACTATAACTTGTGCCCTAAGGTAACTATAACTCACTCCCCCAGGGTCTGGCCTAAATATTTAATTTATTTTGAGGGAGGTGGGAATGAGGGCGGCACAGCCCCCTCCCCAGAACGATCTTGGCCCCATGGACAACATACCCCGAGGCCTGGCCTTTACATTTTTTTTGTGGGGGGAGAGCATAGCCCCCACTCCCCTCCCTACCCCAGGCCGGTCTAAGCCCTGGAGATCCCAACCCCTGGGGCCCACCCTAAAAATTTATTTATTTTGGGGGGGGGGGGAAGGAGTCAGCCATGCTGCACCCCTCACCGGGCCAATCTTGGCCTTGGGGCACCCCATTCCCCGGGGCGAGGCCTAATTATTTTTTTCGGGGGAGGGGCGGGGATGATGCGCACAGCCCCCTCCTCAGGCTGATTCCAGCCCCATGAACCCCATCCTCCGGGGCTCAGCTCAAACATTAAATTTTTTGGGGGGGATGGGGGCCGCCCATCCCGGGACACAGCAGGAGCAGATTCTGGGGCATGGCAGTCCCGAGGGCCATCATTAGCTCCTTCAGGGAGGCAACGTGGCCCTCCCCTCCAACATACATAGCCCAGGAGGTGGTGGCCCCTAGGGCTGCAGGGGGTGTAAAAACAGACCGCCAATCTCTTTTTAAAATCTGCCCTGGGGAGGTGGAGGTCCCCAGGCCTGCGGGGGGAGCCGCACGGCGCCCCTGCACATAATGTAATGAATGCCCCAGGGATGTGGCAGTCCCTGGGATGGCAGGGGCCACGCAGCTCCCTCCCTCCTTCCCCCTCCCACAAACACACAAAGTAATCAATGCCCCGGGGAGGTGGTTGTCACCGGAGCTGGGGGGGTGAGGGGGGGCGAGGTGTCCGAAATAGACCCCCTATTTGTTTTTAAATTTGCCCCAGGGTGGTGGCTGTCCCCAGGGCTGAGGTGGTGGCCTGACGTGACCCCCGCATATATAAATCAATGCCCCTGGGATCTGGCCCACCAGGGAGCTCTTCAGAAAAGAAGCCCAGGAGCCCACCATTGTTTAACTTTTTCCCTGATTCACGCATCCGCCATGAAGTGCAGTGAATTAAAAAAAAAATGCTTTTTAGCTCTTGCTATGGGGGGGTAGAGGGCGCTCCCTTTAAGACCTCAACCACCAGAGCTAAGGGGTCAAGGTGTCTCTATCCTGGCCCCTTTTCTTTTTTTTGTTTACATATTTTTGTGGGTCTCAGCTGAAGACGAGTCACAAAATGGCTGCCAACACTTCCTTTGAAGTGTTGGCAACCAAACAGAGCTGTGCATTTCCCTGCACAAGCTCATCAGTATTCGCAGAGTCCTCGAAGCCAGAGATATACAAATTTGGAACTCCTTTAATGTCTCAAAAACTGCTAAATGTATTTAATCCAAATAAGTGAAAGTGTAACCTGCGTACCAAAAGCTAGATTTTTACCAAATTTGGTATAATTCCATCCAGTTGTTCAGGCTGTAGTCGTGTCTAAAGGTCCTATGTGGAACTAAATGGGAAACACAACTTTGACGCCCCCCCTTTCTTAACCCCACTTGTAGGATCAGCCTGAAACTCTCCTTGTGCAACAAGAATCACAGACATACCTTTTTTTGGAGTCGTCAAACCATGCCAAAGATATAGGCAAGTCAAAAACAGCTTTTTCTATGGAATCATGTTCCTAACTATAACTACCTAGCTAGGGCAGGACAACAGGAAATGGGCTGCAGAGCAACAGAGGGGATGGAAATTCAAAGAAATAAAAAAAGTTGAGTTGGGGAAAACAATGGGTGAACTGAAGTGTGGGGAAGAGGGAGCAACATGGATCGCTGGAAAGTATGGAGAGCAAACGTAAAAAAAATACATGCAATCTCTTGGAGTGCTAAAAGCAAAAGTAAAAAGTATTTTCCTGAATGTGGTCATAGAAAGGATACAAGAGATCCAATTAAAAGGATAGTAAAGATGCTATTGTCCGGAGATGGACAAACACAAGAAGAGGAAGGAAAGCCAGTAAAGTAAATAAAGAGTTTCAAGAAATCCAATAGTAAACAGTGGGCAGGTTCACAGCTCACCATAAGTTTTGATGCGGTCTACAAAAGGCCAGCAACAGGCAAGACTTAAATAAACGCATTGCCAAAGCTGGGTTTAGCATGACAACTTTAGTACTGGAATGCATCAATCCCAACTTCCCTTAAAAAGAAACATTAGCTTCTCAAAATCACTTTTTCACTGCTCCAGCTTACACTGTGTAGGGCTGCTCAAGGGTGAACTAGCCTAAACCGTATGAGGGACATCAAGCCCAGCCACTTATGTCAGCTCAGTCTGTCCCTTACATAGCATTAAAACTGTACAATTGCCTTGTTACCGCAGTTGCTTTTCTCCTAGAGCATGGGTCCCGCACATGGGTGGGAGGGGGTTTGCACTTTCAACCCCTTGATGTGTGTGATAAGAGATGCGGGTGGTTGAGGTCTGTAATTGATAAGAGTTCCAGCGTGTTTGCTGAGGACAGCTGATTTAGCAAAAATCCCTCACCCCTTTATAATATGGAAAAGGTTGGAGACTCCCGTTTTAGATCAGTGGATGGTGGTAGTCTCTGTACTGCACTGTGATGTGAATTTGGATGGGTAATTATGAATAAGCATGTTGGTTTTGAGCATCTCCTCAAGCTAGGAAGTAACAACTGTCTTAGCTGTGTGACAAGAGAGGTAGATCCCAAACAATTGTACAGGTCTCCATGAAGATGCCTTAGCTCACTGAAACACTAACAACATTGATGTGGGGTAACTAGGCTGGTCCAGTGTCCTGCTTCACAAATGAAGATGGGCTGATATTGCCTGCTTGAGAAGAGTGGTGAAAAGATAGAAGTGGCACCAAGTAAATGGTACAGAACATATTGAATTTAGAGGACGTGGGTGCATTGCAAGTGGCAAATGTGGTAGTCATGCCCAATGTTGTTGTGTTAATGACATGATATTGTATTTTGTCAATTTTCTTGTTGTTATTCTTCTTGAAGTAGGTGATAGGTGGGATAGGAGTGGGGTTTGCACAGTGTTTTATTGCCACGAAGAACAGTTTTCTTCTGTTTCATGGTCTACTGATGATTTGTTTTTAAGAAGGTGGCTTTGGCCTCAGAGATGAGTCAACAGGCTTTCTTGTGACTGTTTTATTCCATTTCTTTTCCTGATATCTGATTATGAGATTGCAATCAATGAGCTCCTGGTTGTACTAAGTTGTAATGGGTCTTTACGGGTTGTGGTCTGAGTAGGATATGAGTGGCTGCCATCATCAGGAAACGTTTTGTAAACACGTTTCAGAATTGTATTAACATCAGCCTGGGAACAGATGTGGTTGCCAGTGCAATCAGGCTCAAGTTTACTGCATCAGTTCAGCATTTTTCAAGGATTTTATTATTTCTGATGGGCTTGACCAATTAGGTCAATTGTTTATCTGTTTGAAAGTCATGGGGCCATGATCTATTCAATCCATAAGCTGTGGGACGTTGCATGTAATCTTTGGAAGAGAGGTGCAGTTGAGGCCTAAGATGTTCCCCTAAATATGTGCTGGCAGCATGATAAAATGATGGGCGATATCAGTGCTGGTGAGCAGATCGAACAGGAGTGTTCTTCAAGGTCTTAGGTGGTGTGTTCCATGCCAGGAAAGATGTTTTGGCAGTTGTTTCTTATTGTTGTTATGGAATTGGATGCTTCTAAAAAGAATACTGGGTCACTGGCAGGAGTTCAATTAAAGAGGAAGAATGTGAGACTGTTAGTGGATGATCATAGAAAGCGGCAGATTAGGATTTCAAAGGCGTTGTGTGCAGGTTGTTTTTAGAGGGTGCAAGGCCAAATGATGCAGTAGATCACTGCGAATATACACCCTTGCTCTGTTAAGTCAGTCACTTTGCTATATATTGTGGTGTTATGTCACCAGAACATTAAGTGTGTTTAGTGGAAGATAGAACAAGCCAGATCTATGCAATCAAGATGGCATATAGGTTATCTGTAGTTCTGCCTGCTGCATGGATGACTTCAGAATGGATATTCAGGAGTATGAAGTACAGCATGTATTATGTGTGTTGTAACGGGTGATGAATGGAATGTGGCTGAGGTGAAAGTTGCTTTGCATCAGGGTGGGTTGGGATTATGCATTAATATAAGATGGCTGGGTCGTGAAAGGCGCTTCAGGAGAGTCACCCTTAGAAGCTGTAGTGGGGGCTTAGGTCGGGGTGAGAGCAGCAGAGACTGACCCTAGATCCTTCTAGACCCTAACATGTCTAAACTGCAAACAGACAGCCTTGTCTTGAATCTGCCCTAAGCTGTGGACGCCCAGTTGGTGGAACTTCCTTAGGAGTGCTCCCGAAAAGGTAAAAATCTGAAAGGCACCGATTGTTTCCAAAGGAGGGGTGGACTGCAAGATGTAGGGACATGAGGTCATACAGCTTGCCAGGGCACTGATCAGTGCATTTAGTGGTCAGGAATTAAAGCAGCAGCTAGCAGTAAAGATCACAAGGGCATTGACTGGTCCAGAAGGAGGGGCAGATTGAAAGCTGTGGAGATGTAGAGTAGCACTGTCTTTTCGGGCATTGATCAGGCCTTAAATAGTGTATGACAAGAATTCAAAGTAGTTCTTCAGTAGGGAAGATCAGAAGGGCACTAACGGGTCAAGATGGAAGTGGACTGCAGGTGGTGGAATAACACTGCCATCTGTGATGCTGATCTAACCCCACATGCTTTCTGTACTACTCTATTTCCTTGTAAGTAGTGGTTTGAGTGTTGCACTAGAGGACTCCTGAATTTACTTTGCAGTTCAAGGTAGCACAAGGTTTGTGAAAAGTGTTGTACTTTGCGAGACACAGTGGAATCGGGACAATATGCTGCTCAAACTGAGATTGGAGGGATGCTGTGAACTACTGGAGAGGGTTAAAATGAGTCAATACGTATTCATTAAGGACTCCCTGACATTAATGGGTGTAACTGTTTGAAAGTAAAATGATGGACGAATGAACAATGGGCCCTATTAAGTAAATTGTTGACATTATGAGGACTAGGAATATTTAAGACTTTAGCAGCACTGCACTTGTGTAAAACATCTGAAGAGGTCTGTATGCTCTTCACGAGTTTGGGTTCATGTTTAACAAGGAAAAAGCAAGTTTACATTTATACAGCAGAACACATAATAGTCTAGGTGGTATTAAGGGGTTTAGCTGAAGTGAGAGAAACCACTATACATAGGAATGACCAAAAGTGTAAGAGTGGGAAAAGGGAGGTGCAGTAATAGAGTAGGACCTGTGTGCCTGAGAGATAAGCAATATGTGGTTTGTTGTCTTGTTACCACAGTTTATTGGTGATTGATGCTGCATTATCACCTATTCAAGAGCAGGTACTGATGAGTTGATGTACACCAATCTCTCCCTTAACAAAAAACCCAATATCTTGTAATATGGCCTGGATTGTCAGCATGAGCTACCATGTCACTTTCAGTCTATAGGAGGAGGTTTAAGTGCCCAATTGTCCGGAGCAGTAGAAGCATCCATGGGCTGCTATTGAATATCAATCTGCTGTCCCTCCTTAACAAGACTATTTAAGTGTAAGGTCTACTTGAAGGTGCAGTTTTTATTTTAAACAATGCAATGGTTTGCAAGGAAAAAGAAGTGTGTAGGGTCTCCAAATCAAGGGAACACCAATTAAATTCCTGTAGAGGTGTCAATGGTCCCTTAATGAAAACATATTGTGTGATTAGAAGGCATGCAGATTAAGAAGCTTCTATCATTGGGGTGAACGTCTGTCTATTCCTGAGAGGAATGTGAAATTGCTGTAGCTTGTGAAGGAGAGGCGTGGTTAGAAGATGGGACATCTGAACACCTGGAAGTTCAGAAGCATCCTTGCTTACTTTAGGAGATAAGACATGTATGGTTTATTCTACTTAAGGAGTCTCTTCGTTTAAAATAGAAGTTTGTCAGCCACCCTTATGCAATGTAGTTGTCAAAATGGTGTTAGTAGACAAAGAAGCGCAGTTTGGTTTGTCACTCACTATAGTACAGCAAGTCACTAGAGTACAAGCAACTACTCTTCACAACAGAAAAGAAATTTGTGAAGCTAGTTTTTTTACTAGGTATTTTGTAATTGCTTCCCCTGGCAGATGAAGGAAGACAGGCAATGGAAATGCTCCGAGATAGTATATTTTGCTATTAATTTCAGTTCCAAGAATACCTACAGCAGTAGCAGTAACTTGTAAGAAAATCAGAGCAGTGAGGGTCACTTTGGTTTGTGCCTGGTTCAGCTTCAAGTATTGGCCAGAACTGACCCCCGAGTGACTGCTTCATGACAAGGAATATTAGAGGTTGTCTTGAATCCACATTTTCTTGAAGGCACTCCTAAGCATTCTTTTCACACTGACATTTCATCTCACCACACCTTTACACTGTTTTTTGCATGCGCAAAGTCTCACAATGGTTCATGTGGGGGCAGTAAGAGCATGAACGCTTCTGAAAAGGATGGCATTTGGAAATGGGGTGCTATTCCTTCCAAAAGCCACTGGTCGTTACCCAGAAAGTCATCACATCAGTGAGTGCATCTCTTCAGGAGAACAAGATCCTTCCATTAAGAATGTCAGACAGTGGGACATGCTATCATACAATATGGGAGAACCCTGTAATAAAAGATATTGTTGTCATAGCTGGATTGAAAAGTATAATGGAGGGACAGAAGAAGGAAGAGTCTAGAAAGTGTTATCTGGGAGATCATAGAAGTAAAGTGACGTTTGGGATGAATAAAAGGAGAGATGGGGGAGGGGAGAGTCTCTAGAACTGGATTAGAGAGATCATACTAGTAAAATGAGGTTTGGCACAACACCACAACACAACCGCATCATCTCCAATCTATTGGTAGGGACTCACATCGGACACTACCCAGGGAGACACCGCACATACATCACAACATACCACCAACAGAGAACAAACACCCACAATTACACAACCATACCACTTACCGATTGACTTACATAGAATATCATAGCCAACATACTATGCATACAACATGCACAGTCAAAGCACACAAGCCACACATCACACCAAGAAACACGTCAACGCAAACACCACTCAATACCAAAACAACAAAATGTCTCGAACACACAAATGTCCATCACACAACACACACCTTAGCACTGTCAGACAAAATCATTGCACAGAACCTTACTGGCTAAACAACACAGGTAGCACAAGCGCCACCACACACACAAGTACAAACACACAACTAATGTCATCCAGGAATAATTCTATACTAGGGAAAGAAATGCATGACAAAGATGTAGCCAGTAAACCAACAATAGGTTGGTTCTAATATAATATAAAAATTAAGAGATGTGCAACACAAAGGTCATAGGCCAGTCCAAAACATAACAGTGTTCATACACACAGTACAGATGATGTCTCTTGAACTTGACTCCTGGCTGCCATGTAACCACCACAAGAGGGGTACGGGGTTTGGGTTTAGGTTTTGGAGGGGAGCCTTTGTGATCTGGCATGGGGGGGGGGGGTGGTTTGGCTTGGGTTTAGGTTTAGGGGAGGGTTGGGGTTTTTGGGAGGGGTGGCCTTCTTGGCAGGGGGAGGGGCATGGGTACTTGCAGGGGGGGCAGGGGAGGTCTTGGAGGTGGAAGGGCCACACTTGGGGAGGGACACAATGTCTAGGGGTATCAGGGAGTGAGTGGAGTAGGGAAAGGGACATTCTCAGAAAGGAAAGCTTTTTTAGACACACGGGGCAGTCATAGCAAAAGTTTGGGTGTGGAGGGAGTGGTTGTCTGAGGTGCTGGTGTGGATGTCTTGGCTGCATGTATGTGCAAGGTATGTTTGTGTGTGGTGGGTGTCTGTTGGGTGGGTGAGTTAGGGCGATTGTGTGTCTTGGGATGAGGGGGGTGCAGGTGCTGGGGAAGGCCGTGGTGGGTGGGCGAGTGAGTGTCTGTTGGAGTGGTGACTGCAGGTATGTCAGTGATTGTTGTGTCTGCGGGTGTGGTGACTAGGGTGGAGGACTGGAGTGGATGTCTGAGGGTATGCAGTGGTGTGTTTTGTGGGTAGGATTGGTATAGGGGCTGGATCTGTGAATGTTGGTGTGTTGTCAGGCGGTAGTGGGGGTGTCAGGGCAGGTTATGACTGTTGCTATGTGTGCATCTGAAAGTTGCTTGTGTGCATGCCGGTGGTGTGTCTTGTGGTGCTTATGTTTGCCTGAGCTACCCTTGGATGTTGAGGTGGATGCATGCCTGTCTGTCTGTTTGCTTTGGCTGGGTCGAGGAAGAGGGTGCTGAGATTGGGAAGAGGAAGGTGGGGGGGGGGGGGTAGACAAAGGGTGACTAGCTGCAGTCAGTGTGGAAGCCAGAGCCTGAGAGGATCTCTGTAGACCAGTGCACCACAGATGCCCTCCAGGAACACATTACTCTGTTGGATCTGAGATGGCATTCACGATGGTCGACTGACCCACAGAGATGGACCTCACTAAGCCAAAAGCCTCCTCACTGAGGGCAGCAGGGCTGACAGGGGCAGTAGCAGAGGTGCCCACTCTATTGGGTGAGAAGGCACAGCCAACTGGGTGGGGAGCTACAGAGAGAGCGGTGGTAGTAGGGGGGGGAGGGCGGGGGTGGCGGACTTAGATGGTGCTGGGGTGTCCCAGACGAGTCCCTCACCGCCAGGGAGTGTCCACTAGAGGAGGATTCTGAAGATGAAGAACTGGATCCTGTCTCCCCCCTGGCATTCCCCAGGCCTCCGGGCCACTGGGTCCCACCGTGTCTGTGGTATCATGATTTCATGCCCGTGGCCAACAGCTTCCCCTCTCAGCTGTGCCTCGTCTCCTTTGCCTGCCAATGCTGAGAAACAGAGTGAGAGGTAGGGTCATCACATTCCTTACATACACATACATTACACCATACACAACAGTAACATCACGTTAATGTGTAAAACACTCCCAGGGAGGAACCATTTTGAGCCAACATCATGTCACAACAACATACTTTCGAAAACCCTATGTGACAACAATATCGCACACAACATAAGCAAACTATCTGACCACTACATCACCATCCTACCAGCATAGCTATTACACAAACTATTCTTGCACAAGATGACTGGTCAACATAAAAAAGTGTTTCCCTATTCAGGGCATCACTTTGTAACAACCCATCAATGGAAGTTAGTGTTAACTATGATTTCAAATTCAGGCATACTCCAAATCTACACTTGCTCAGTCCATTACCAGATGTCATGTTCTATAACATCGCATAACATGTAACTGTGTCTAACATTCACAATGGCGAAGACCACAGATGTACCTACTCCATTTGGCATATTCATATTCATATTTGGAGTATAATAGATTTCTAATACATTTCTATTACACATGTATCAATTGTGTACTTGCAAAGGTTCATACCTGCTTGTGGACCTAGTCATCTTACTCAATTTCACATAGAAAACAAAGTCTTGCATAGCAATAGGGGCCTACTTAGCACACAGGATTTACCCAGAGACAACCTCAGGAAGCATGCCAACACCTTCATGAGCACCTGTCATGAGCATGAAGGCCACAAACAGTGCTACTAATCATGATGAGTATCACCCTCAACTTAACAATATCAATATACCGGTATCACTATCAGCACTTTACCTCTTTGGAGTAAAGTTACACTAACGTAAACAACTTCTTAAGTAACCATGATTGAGACATACAGCTAGAGACCAGCTGATTGACTGATAGCAAATACCATTCCACCAACATGTAAATGTCAACTATAACACATGTAACACAATGAGGTAAGTGTAAACTGAGCTTAGACATACTAAAATCCTTCAAAACAGAATAAGAATAGCAAACATATGTATGCAAAACCTGGATCACAAATCTTTAAAAATGCAGATTTTACCAATGTACCCATGATGGTGGCAAAAAAAGTGAATATTGTACCTTTATAGGAGATGTCCTGTAACATGCCCGCAATACACTGGCAAAGGGAATAGCGGGCTAGCCACTTACCTTCACAATATCTTGTACATGGTAAAAATTGTCTGAACTCGCATGTCAATTATATGTCTTGCACTAGGAATGCAGTATTACCACAATGCTTTTCTTCATGTAGGATGTCTACCCTGATTAAACACCAAAATTGTCAATGTACAGTCCACACTTAATGGGGACACCTCCTTACTCCTCTAAGTAAGTGTAGCAAGTATGCAAGTGAATTTTCAGATTGAGATCACACCCTCACATGAAATTAACATCTAGTTCACAACTCATGAATAAGTGGCCTGTTTCTCACCTGTCAATCCTCATATTGCACACAGAGCTAGGGCCAGTGTCCAAGGAATGGACAGAGACCAAAGACCTGGACAACTTACCAACACAATATTTGTAGTATGGATCAGGAGGTGGGAAGGATGACCCAAGCATGTTACATATACAGCAGTATAGCAGTACACATATGACAAAGTTACATGTGCAACAAGCCCATGCTTTAATACAATATGGTTAACACGGTTAATATGTTAATATGATTAACACGTGAGCTTTATGGCCGTATACACAATATAATGCCCACTCCTGTATATCAATGCTATAACTATAAACCTAGGTGTTCCTAGTTGATCCTTTGCCTTTGGCACTTACCACATTGTCACAGCCTAAATACTTACACATTATACACTGAACTGGCAAAGGGATGTATGTGTGTGAAATCAGTACTTACCTCCTTGTGGTTGCTGTGCTACCCTCAAACGCCCATCCACCTCAGGGTAGGCCTCCGCCAAAATGCAGGATATTAAGCAGGGGTGTGGAATTTATTAAAATATCTACTTGTCCAAGGGACAGGTTGCTTCTCAAATCTACTTGTCCTGTAAAAAGATCTACTTGTCCCTTTGGTACCATGTAGTGTGGCAACAAATTATGGCAGCAATTAATAGCCTCTCTGATTATGCCAGGGCTACTACCATAGTAGGGCTTGAATACTTGGAGTTTCAATCCCTACTGTAGCAATTTCCTTATTTTGCCACCTTTCTGCAGATCTGCATACTGGGGCTGGAGGAAGCAGTAAGCAATAGTTCCAGGGCTGGAATGCCTTTGAGTCTGCAAACCTACTAACCTGCATGTTATAAAGATTTTTACCAGCTTCTCTCTAATATTTTCCCATAATAAGAAAGGTTGGACATTTACTCCTGACAATGGCAGAATTAGAACTTCTTCCAGGGTTGGGAAGAAAGTGGCTGGAGGGAAAATGAACTTGCAAATGCTCAATAGATTTTCACATGAGCAAATCTACACATCGTATTTACCCACGCTAAAATACAGTTCACAAATATTTTATAGGGGTACGACATATACCATGGGTGCACTTTTGTGACTTTCTTTAAGAATTTGGGGCCACAAGTAGGTAGGTTCAGATTTGTGACCTGCAAATTGCGAGTCGCAAATCCGAATGTAGGATGGTGTCCTTGACACCATCTGTGATTCGCAAGGGCTTCGCAAATGCCCACATCATGAATAATCATGAGGTGGGTCGCAATTTGCGACCCCCTCACGAATGGTGGCCTGCTGGAGACAGCAGACCACCATGTCTGTGACTGCTTTTCAATAAAGCAGTTTTTTTTGTAATGCAGCCCGTTTTCCTTAAAGGAAAACGAGATGCATAACAAGAACGAAAAATGAAACGTTTTCGTTTCATTTTTTCAGAGAAAGTAGTGGTCCACAGGACCACTGCTTGCTCTGAAAAAATGTTTACAGTGACATTCACAATGGGAAAGGGGTCCCATGGGGATCCCTTCCCTTTTGCGAAAGTGTTAGCACCCATTTGAAATGGGTGCAAACTGCGATTGGTTTGCGCCCGCGGTCACAAAACAAACCTACATTGCACTGCGAGTTGCAATTAGGAAGGGAACACCCCTTACTAATTGCGAGTCGCAAACCCGTTTTGTGATTCAGTAACCAGGTTACTGAATCGCAAAACTGGGTTTGTGCATTGCAGTGTGCTTTTTGCACGTCGCAAACAGCGAAAGTCGCTGTTTGCGACATGCAAAAAGCTACCTACGTGTGGGTCTTGGTCCCTAATTAGGTCTGGTGTTAACAAAGACATTTTGTTTTTATTAAACTTCTATTTCTCTCTCTTTCGGCTGGCTTTACTGTGAGTGATCGCATTCTGCTCTTCCACAAGGAGCATATTGCCACACAAAGTAGTTTTGTTCAGTGTCAGGAACTACAGTGGCAATCAGTGACGTAACGAAACTGGAGGGTGCCCCTTTGCAAAGAACATGGAGGAGCCCCCTCTCCAGACTCACTCAGGGCAGGTGCTGTGCTGACGGGCCCCCTGGAGGGCGGCTGCGGGGCCTTTGTTATGCCGCTGGAGGCAACGTGTGCTTTAAGAGTTCAAAAACTTTTTGGGGGGGTTTTGCCAATGTTTGTTACAATGTTGAGGGCCTGGTAGCTCCCACAACAATAAAGTGTTACAAAAGCCATGTCAAAACAAGACACGCATTGATGAAACTAAAAGACTTATAAAAATATGTCAGATTAGTTGGCTTTGTCAGTGTTTGTTTATTTTCATGCTTCCCATAATCGTGTTGAAAATGGTTACACTGATTTTCCATTAGAAATATTTTTGGGAAATACTAGCATGCATCAACACATTTTCCTAAATGACACTTCATTTGCATATAATCAGAGAGCATTCTGGGAGCATTATACTTAGCCTCTTAGCCTAAACTTTTCAAACATGTGTGTACACGTTTTTTTTTTTTGTACTGGAACCAACGTCAGTAGTGAAGTGTGACCTTAAAACATTTATTTACAGCACGCACCCTAATAATGAAGGCTTTCAAATAATGAACCATAAATACAAGTTCGAACAGCATTATCTTTTGGAAACACATTACCTCAACTGCAGAGAGTTCAACTCTCTGTAAACAGACAGCCAAAGGGTTTGTGCTGCAGGGGGTTGGGCCTACTTGTCCCAAGGACAAAGTAAACATAAAAACTTGTTGCCCTTGACCCCAAACAAGATGTCCCGGGCGTCGGGCGATAGGAATTCCACATCCCTGTTAAGGGTTGATTCCACCTTCATTGGGAGGACATCCCCAGCCGGACCTTTTTGGTCATCTGGGCCTAGCGTCTCAGGTCCTCCCACAGCTTCCTACAGACGGTGCTTTGCCAGCTGTGAACCCCCATCCACCCTAGTCACAACACCCGCAGACATCACAGTGACTGACACCTACATGCAGCACATCCACCATACCTGCAGTCACCACCCCCAGTGCCAATGAACAGGTATATAGAAACAGAAAAAAACGACCATTCTATCATCGTCCAAGTGGTGTGTTTGGCAGACCAGTACATTATGTGCAAAGTATCCAGGATCAGTCCATGATGCCTTCATCATGCGGAACAACAATATCCCACTGCTGATGACACGACTCTACACAGAGAGGGCCTGGCTGGTTGGTAAGTCACATATGACATGTGTGTCTGCAAAGTTTTTATCATGCTATCAAAAATGTGCATGTTCAAGATATATGTTTGTGTTGTTATACCTATTCCTTACAGGTGATTCTGGTCATCCAAACCGGTCTTGATTATTGACACAAGTGTGGTACCTAGCCACGCCATGGAAAGTCCACTTCAATGAGGCCCACGGAAGGACAAGGCGTGTCATGGAGCGGATCTTTGGGCTCCTGACGGCAAGATTTGGCAGCCTAGACGAATCTGGAGGAGCCCTCCTCTACTCACCCAAATAGGTATGTCAAATTATTGTTGCCTGCTGCATGCTCCACAACACTGCCCTGAGACGTCCTATACTATTCAGATGAGGGGGAGCCAGCAGAACCAGAGAGTGAAAATGCAGCATTGGCTAGTGAGGATGAGCCTGGTGAAGATGAAACTGGAGACATCAGGGCAGATCTCATAAATCAAGTACTTCAACTAACTGAAGGTATGTGATGTGTTCCTAAAAGTGAGATTCGATTTTGTAGTCTATAATTGATGCCTGGCATGTCACCTCATATTTACCATCATTTGTGAGGATTTAGGTTGTTCTAATGCCAGTGACTCAGGTATGCATGCTGATTGTTAGTTGTTATAGCGTACTGAACAGTGTGGTATACAGTGTCATGAGTTGTTTCCGCACAAGCAAAGTCACACTTGTACAAATCACTTGTCAGAATAGATGTAGGTTTACAATTATGTCCTTTCCCTTATCTTTGACATTCACAGATCTGCTAGGTTTCGGTTTGGCTCATCCTCAATAGCAAATCACAGACAGTGTCAGAGGCAGATGGGATTTGCAGCCAGTCATGAGAAGTGGTCATGGATGAAACCAAGTACTGACTATCATGAGTATGTGAAGTGTAACTTATATAGCCAGACTGTCAGGACACTGGGATGGAAGTGTGTTTTTCCTACAAGAATACCTGTTTGGTACTGGAGGTGGTCAAATGGTGCCATGTGTATGTCCATATGAGTTTGACACGTGATAAAGTTGAACCAGAGCATCTACCATCATAATGCATTCTGTTGTATGTGACCTACCTTGTTCATAGCTGTCAGTGTGTTAATACTTTGCAAACCAATGTGCATGTCTCTGAGGACTGGCATAGGTGTGCGGCAAGCCTACAGGTACCTGACCATGTTAAGTGAATGGTTCGAAGACTGGGGACATCAGTACTGATCTGTGTCTGTATCATGCGGTATGATTATTAGGAAGATAAGGTGTGGCTAATTGATAAGGGTCTACACCTGGTGATACAAAGGACCAATCTCTTTGCCTCCTGGCTTGTAGAAAGACTGGCATGCCCCTAACATCTGTATCCTTTGGGTTATTAGAGTATGACACCTAAGCTGACATTCAGACATCACCAAGAGTACTACTCTATCTACTAATTGCCAATCTACTAATAAATGTGTGGAGATGAACAATACAGCTGATTTGGGTTATGTCTATGGTACAATCCCAATGTAATGAGTCTCCTGGTTATAGAGCACACATGTGATGTCCATAACAAAGGTTGTACAATACAGAGGGACATACTGGGACAAGATTTGTCATACATGGCAGTTGTACACGGTTGATACATGACACACAGTACCTGTGTTCATGTATTTAATGGGGAGTGCAAAACAATATGTCTGAAATGAAACTGAAATAAAGTAAACAGTGAATGGTTCAGTCATTAAATCATCAGTGTAGCTGCTACATCCGGGGTGTGGAATTTAATAAATATCTACTTGTCCACGGGACTGGTTAATTCTTAAATCTACTTGTCCTGTAAAAAAAAACTCTACTTGTCCTTTTGGTGCCATGTAGTGCGCAACAAATTATGGGAGCAATCTAATTATGTAAGAGCTTCATAATAGCCTCTCTGATTAAGCAAGTGCTTCTACTATAATAGGGCTTGAATACTTGCAATTTCAATCCCTAATATAGGAATTTCCTTATTTTGCCACCTTTCCACAGATCTACATACCGGGGCTGGAGGAAGCACTAAGCAATAGTTCCAGGGCTGGAATGCCATTGAGTCTGCAAACATACTAATTTGCATGTTTTAAGGATTTTCACCAGCTCTTCTTTAATCTTTTCCCATAATGAGAGAGGCTGGAAATTTACTCCTGACAATGGAAAAAGTAGAAGTTCTTCTAGGGTTGAGAAAAAAGTGGTTGGAGGGAAAGTGAACTTGTAACTGCTAAATAGATTTTCACATGAGCAAATCTACACATGCTTACTTGCTTGTGCTAAAGTACAGTTCATAAATATTTTGTAGGTATACGATTTCCTGATCTACTTCTATAAGTTCTAGTGAATTCCTGAAAGCCACTAATTCAAAGACATACCATGGGTACACTTTTTTGACTTTCTTTAAGAATCGGATCCCCAAGACATTTTGTTTTTATTAAACTTTTATTTCTCTATTGGCTGGCTTCACTGTGAGTGATCGCATGCTGCTCTTCTATAAGGAGCATATTGGCACTCAAAGTCGTTTTGTTCCGTGCCAGGAACTACTGTGGCAATCAGTGGCATAGTAAAACTGGACGTGCCCCCCCCCCCTGCAAAGAACATGGAGGGACCCCTTCCTCCAGACTCCCTCAGCACAGGGGCTGGGCTGAGTAGGCCCCCTGGAGGGGGGCTGCAGGGCCTTTGTTACACCACAGGTGGCAATGTGTGCTTTCTGAGACAGACCAAAACAAAAACAAAAAAAATTGTTTTTGCTTTTTGCCAATGTTTGTTACAATAGAGAGGGCCTGGCAGCTCTCAACAATAAATGGTTACAAAACCATATCATAACAAACCATGCATTGACAAAACCAAAAGAGTAACAAAAAATGTTGCATTTAGTGGCTTTGCCAGTGCTTGTTTATTTTCATGCTTCCCATAATCTTGTTGAAAATGGTTACACTGATTTTCCATTAGAAATATTTTTGGGAAATACTAGCATGACGCTTCAAAGAAATAGCACCTAAAATTTCATAGTAGAAAAACCTTTTTTCCTACTTGCATTTTTTTCTGATCATTATATTTTGAAAGCAAAGACTCCTCACTCTTGTGCACAAGTTTCTTCAAAGATTTGCATCTAATCAGAGAGCATTCTGGGAGCATTTTACTTAGCTTCATATTGTTAAACTTTCATTTTAAACAAGCAGCTACACTTTTTTTTTTTTTTTTTACTTTAAACACTGTCAGTAGTGCAGTGTGACCATAAAACGTTTATTTAAAGCGCTCACCCTAATAATGAAGGCTTTTCATTAATGAACCATAAATACAAGTTCAAACAGCACTAACACATGGACACATATTACCTCAACTGCAGACAGTTCCCTTCTCTGTAAGCTGGCACCCAAAGGGTTTGTATTGCAGGTGGTTGGGCCTACTTGTCCTATGGACAAAATAAACAGGAAAACTTGTTGTCCTTGACCCAAAACAATATGTCCTAGGCTCCAGGCGATAGGAATTCCACATCCCTGTACACCATGTGGAAACTCAAGTCCAGTGTCCTTGCACCATATGAAAATGGAGTTGGGTATCAGAACAGTCAACAGGGTGCATCTGTGGCACACAAAGGGGAACAATCAAGAGAGGTTCACTTCCTGGCAGCGGTTTGGTCTTGACATCCGCTCCTCCGTCGACGTCAATGTTTGCGGGGGCAGGGTTCCTCTTCTACAGAAGATGGGGTGGAGGTGTCCGAGGCATGTGCTTCCACATGAATGAGCCAGGGCCTCCATTACACTAGCAGCTGCAGATGTTGAAGGAGCGGATGACTCATTAATAGTGGAAGAGGCCTGATTTTGTGTGGCAAACCTACACAGGGTAGTGTTGATGTCCCTCAGCATCCCAGCAATGGAGGTCGGGTGGCATTTTGTGCCTGCCACTGCTGCATGGCTTCCTGGTAGTTGCCCCTCTGTAGCTGTTGGATTCCCACTCCCTCTCCCCCCCATTATGGTGAGTACCTGGCCCATCATGCCTTCGGTATTTTGGTAAGCACCCAAGGCTTGGGAGATGGTTTCCTGGTCAATATTGTCCCTTTGAGTCCCCATCCTATGGTCCACACCATCCCTCCCACGTACCCTACCCAAACATGCCTGTGCCCCTGGCATAGTGTGCCCACTCCCAGTGGTGGCAGGTCCATCATAGTCAGCTGTGACAGGAGGAGTCTCCGGTACCGGTACTGGGGGCACACAATAGAAGTAACAGTCCTTGGGACACAGGTTTGGGGATGAATGGTTGCCTGAGATGCTGAAGCAACAGGGCTGGGAGGAGTCAATGTGGGCAGGGTGTGGCTGACAGCTGTTGACTGACCAAGTGTCCCTGATGGGCCAGCTTCGTCATCAGTATCCAAACATCCAGGGGTGTTGTCCTCACTGGGCCTTCATCCAGAGGGGTTGTGGCAGTCTGTTATCCTCTCCATGGTGACATTGGCAAGGTGACCTGAGGGAGAAGTGGAACACACAGTTGATAGATAAAGTTATGTTTATGTTTGAGTAGTAGTGATGTTGTGTGAGATGCACACCCTGCTTTACATGCTCCCCTGGAATGACAATGACAGCTGCTACCAAATCTTAGTTAGTACAAAGTGAGACTCAGATTCTAAAATTCCATACATCTCGCTAAAATCTGTTTGACTATGTAGGTAGTTCAATGACTGCTGAAACCCTCTTATGTTGTCTGACTAATGAAATTAGTGATTTCACGTGTTGCCTAGTAAGTGTATGCCAACATATATCCAAATGAAAAGTGAACCATGCACAATGGTGTCAGAGTTGGCACACAATATAGGAGTTAGCAGTTGACATTGGCCTCCATCTGGATTTACTGCAAGTGCATCCAGTTTAGCATCTACTTCTCCACCCCAGGCAAATCAATGTCAATCTTAGGAAACTTTCTTTAAAGGTAGTTTGATAGAGCACTCGGCTGTAGCTGTCATTGCCATAAACTGTTTAATAGTAGAACATTCATGATGGGTTACATTACTTGCTAGTTTCACATGCAAGACAACTCAAAATGAGTGCACTGTACTTGTTTCTTTATGGTGGAATAGTGCATTCTGGGAATTGTAGTCATATCAGTTCCCAGTACTTCACATGCTATTTCAAAGGACTGTGGAGCCAGGTGAGTTTAGTAGACATGTGGCATGCCAGAGACTGGTATTTGTACATTTGGCACAGAGGGGTGGTGGGTGATGTGGTAATTGAGGTGGGGAAAGGTGGTGAGAGAGCATGCAAGACAAAAGTTTTTGATTACATGAATGTTGTGGGGACTTACCAGACTCCACTCCCCCAGGTATTCCTGTCAGGCCAGGCCCTCAGGATGCAGGGTGTCCAAGACCTTCTCCTCCCATGATGTGAACTGTAAGGGTGGAGGTGAGGGCCCAATGCCAGTCTTGAGTACCACCAGCTGGTGCCTGGATGCCATGGAATGAACCTTCCCCCGGAGGTCATTCCACCTCTTCATGATGTTGTCCCTTGTGTGAGGGTTGCTGCCTACAGAACTGACCCTGTCAACTATTCTTTGCACAACTAAATTTTCCTGGCTATTGATGTTTGCTGGATCTGTGCTCCGAGAAGGTGTGGCTCTATCCTGATAATTTCATCCACCATCACCCTCAACTCGTCATCTGTGGAACATGGGTGTTTTTGTGGGGAGATGGTAGACAATGAGGTAGTTTAACAAAAAAAGGAGGAGAGAGCCGTTAGTGATGAGGTGCAGGTGCTGTATTGAGTGAGTGACTGGCATTGTGTGTGATAATAACTTGTGTGTTGTGTATGTTGTGCAGGTGTGGGATGTATGCATGGTGAAATGTGTATAGGGGCCAAAATTATTTTTTTGCTTGATCTGGGATTGTTATTCCTTCTCTGTGGTGGCGGTCTGTTTGCAAAGGATTGTGGGTTGTGTAGGGGTGAGTTATGTAGTGCAGTCGGTAGGTGTATCAGGTATGTGGATGTATGTTGCATGTGGGGTACTCAAACTATCCAATGTGGTGTGGTGTTATGTGTGATGTGAGTTCAGACCGCTGTGGTTCGCACTGCCAATGGTTTTCCGCCATAGTAGAACCACTGTCGTGATTTGTAGATCATAATCTGATGGGAGTATGTTTGTCTGGCTGGCGGTGCTAGTGTTGGGACCGCCTCTTTACCATTCTCCAGTGTCCTGGCGGTTTCGGAATTTTGGCAGACTTCACAGTGTGACTCTTAATACAGCGGTGGGATGACCACCAACATGGCGGTCTTTTGACAGCTGACACCGCATTGGTCTTACTGTCAGATCGCCAAAGTCGTAATGAGGCCCCTAATCTGTTTTGAAAGTAGGATGTGATCCAGTCAAGAGCAGTGCCCTCTATGCTGGCTTGGTAGAGTCTCTGTATTAGAGTGTCATGGTCAACTGTGTCGACGGCAACGGAGAGGTCCAAGAAAAGTAGTGAAGCGACCACGTTCCAGTCTACTGTGTTTTTAAAGTCATCCCAGACAGAGATGAGGGCAGATTTGATGCCTCTTGCCAGGTGGAATTCTGTCTGGTAATCTGAAAGTATGGAGTTCTATTCAATGAACTGTGACGTCTGAGTGAATGCTAGTCTTTCTATCAGTTTGGCTAGGAAAGGCCGATTTGTAATCAGTTTGTAGGTGTTAGTGCCATGCGCGTCTAGGTTTGTTTTCTTTAATAACTAGCATATGTACGCTTTTTTTTTTAGGTCTTCAGGAAAGATTCCTGTAGTTGAAGAATCATTAATGATTCTTCTTACTGGCGTGGCAGTAGAGGCAGTTAGAAGAATATTCTTCAAAATTTGTGGTGGACAAAGGTCAGAGGGCAGCTGGCTAGCCTGCTAGCCTTGACCAGATCCATAAATTCACTTTGTGAAATTTGTTTGTAGGAATGCAGAGGCTGGGCTGGCCTACTGTTAAAGGGGATTTGTTGGAAGTGGATTGGTGCTGGTGGTTTTCCTTTGTTTTAAATAAGAGTCCAATGCATCTGCTTTGGTTGTGTTTGGTTGGTTTGCCAGTGAATTAGAGTAGTGTGATGAGTAACTTCTGTGCATTTAGGTTTACGAAATTCAGTAGGAATTTTTAACTTCTTTATTTGCACATTTAGCATTTTGAATTCTGTTTGAGTAGCATTTTTTTTTTTTTTTTTGCTTTTTTGATTGATGACTTGTATATTCTATCAAGTTTCTGTAAGTGAAGTTTGTCTTGCTTGTTTGTTGTGAGCCAGGTGCGTTGCAGCTTTCTACATTTTTGTTTTATCTCTTTTAGTAGCTGTTGTTTCATTTCCTGATCTAAATTTTAGTGTCCACGCATCTGTCCTTCTGTAATCTCTTGGTAGAATGCACACAAGATTCTTTAACATGTAAACTCTATTTGACTAAAGTCCTTGGCTTGTTCTGTACTTTGGTCTTTTCAGAAGTACATTTCTTTCAAGATCTTCAAGGAGCACATGCCTATATGGTGATCATACTACCATGTTAGCAGATATATAAGTTCTTGCATTACCGCTCTCCAAGTTTATCTACACAACTAATTTCTGATCTTGAGTTCTAGTGGTGCACAAAGGTAAATTATGCGTTAACCAGGAAGGCTTCCATGAACATATTCACTAATATCCAGACCCTTTGACCATCATTAATTTGTTTTAATGCTTACTTAGTGAGGAGCTAGTTAGTGCTATTTTCCTCCCCAAAACCTATGCCTTGTATTATTGTAGAGTCTGGTCAGATTTAACTGCCTTTTAGCTACTGTGCAGTACTTCATACCTACTATTATGTCTCTTTAGCCAGCCTGCACCCTCACTCTAACAACTACCTAGTTCTCCTGAATTCCAGGGGCAGAAACATTGAGTCCCCATGACTTTTTTTTCTCAAGATATTTTTGTATATAAGACAAATCTGGCTTTTTCGTCTCTATTTGCCAGCATTATAACAGGGAAAGGATGTGGTTAGCAGTTGGCTTAGACTTCCCTTTCAGGATGGACAGTGACTCATTTCCTTTAGACTAGTTCCCGTCTGTAGTGTCAATTGAAGCAAACTGATAAACTGAAATATGACAAAGATCAAGTACCTGTGGAGGAGATTCATTTAATCATTCCATTCATTATTTTTTTCAAGAGAGTGAGTCTATGTCTGACTTTTACTCTTCCATACAGACAATCAACATATATTTTTAAACTTCTCAGAATCGTAGAAATGCCTGCTCTACTTGTTAACCAATAGTACAATAAAGTTAATTTCCTTCCTCTTATAGTTGGGTATTACAATCCGACCATCTGACAAATAAAAGCTCATTGCTTTGAAATGGTAAAGACATGTAGAAATTAAAGGTACAAAATGATGCAAAACGACACTATTAATTTAAATCAATTATTCAGAACATGAAAAGACATTTGACCCCTCTACCCAATGCACGGATCCAATTCTCCCTTTCCAACAACCACATCAACGCACAAAAGCTCAGCTTACCCCCAACAAACCAGAAGACACTATCTTCATCCCAAGTTCTTTTCATTTGAGAAAAAACAAGGTTACTCTAATGGTACAAAGAGGTTTAGTTCAGCATGCTAGTATAAATTCAGCTGATGTGCTTTTACCTTTTACAAAAGCCTGTTGCTACAACTGTAGCAATCATTTCAACAAGCCATTAGGTCAAAGCCCGTACAAAATTGGGAGTCTGTGCTTTACAACAGACAACTGACAAATCTTCACAGTGAATACCACAGTTCATCAAATGAATGCAGATGCCTTTCTTCCATATAAAGTTTCCCAACCACAATGGGGAACTTGTTCAACATACGAGCTGTTTTATAACCTACTTTGTTTACAACTCAGTAACTCACTATTTTCCATTAGATTTGTGGACCACTTAATCACTGGATAAAGACGATTCTTTATCCACTCCTTTAATTTCTTCTATATGAACTGTTGGAAAAAACGAGGCAGCCTATGATAAAATTAACAGCTTGCGCAAACTTTGTAACCCCTTTAAATTGCATGAAGATCAAATGCCTGCAACGTGCAGACATTTGATCCACTATTTGATTTTAAATTTTGTGGGCTTTTGTCATTGTCAGCAAATCCAGTGTTTCTGCTATATAAACATGTGAAAATATGTTTTAGACATCCTTTGACTTTTGCAGGACAGTGTGTAAGACCAAGAGATGCAATTCAGGCGTATCAAACCTCCACAGATCCCCACACCTGGATCTCTAGCTTTCTGAAATGACTATGGGCTGGTCATCTCCTACAAAACTCTATTATTACAGTCATACACCTGGGCCATTGCATTGAATAGTTTTATTTTAACTTAGAGTTTGACGTTTGCAGGACATTCTGGGGAAGAAAAAGTTATGGAATCCACATAATCTCATCCTTCCTACATTCCTCTTAGCCACTAGTTTACAGAAATATCAGAGACTAGTAGGGTTTCCAGGGTGCCTGATCAGCACATGCCCGAAGACTGCAGCCATTTGTCATGGGATTGTTCTTAGTATTTCTTTAATTATTAGTCATGGCATGTCCACAGTTTGGGGTATTCCTGTTCATTACAATAGGCCCTCTCCCACACATATGGGGTAGTGCTTTTATAAGGTGAAGTGTGAGAAACAAGGTAATTGTAAATACTTCTGTTTCTTGGTGCATTAATGTGTGATTTTGTGTTTTAAACACACTTATCAGTTTGTGTGGCATTCGGGGTGAAAACAAAAAAACAAAAACTCCTGTGTAGATTTCCCTGGGTCTCAGGATTTTAAATAGTTTACATTTGTTTGGGTTCCCCTAGAGTGGGCACTACCTAGGCCTAAACACTGAAGCCGCCCCCTTCACAAATTGTCTCCTTTTTCTCATTTCATAGTCTCTTCGTTTCTGTGGCGTTTGGACCTCTGATGTGAAATATGATTAAACTTGTCTACTTCCAGGATACCATTTTATTGAGATAATTGTGAGAAGCCAGAATGGTTGCACCATAGCTATAATCAATTGCTTTTTCCATTTGTTTTGCTTTCTCTTTTAAGTGAGCACAAAAAAACACTTTTAGCAAAGCGTGGCATTATGGGTATGACAACTGCAAAAATAACACCCATCCCCAAAATCAGGTTTATGTCTACACCTCAACATGGCAGTTGTCCTTGGTTAGGTTTAATGGTCACAAAATGCATGATCCATGCAAAACAATATTTTTAAACCACTTCTCTGTTGATGACTCTCTGTATCACAGGTATCCAGATAAACCACAACAGCTATATAAATCTGCAATTGGTAGCAAATGGGGGATGTAACAAAATCTTACATTAGTACAAAAAGGTACTAGCATGAACATAGCTGGCATTTCCTCTTTTTCTGTCATTTTACTTTCAGTATTTTGTGAATTCAAAATTAGTACCTTTGGAAAACCCGTAAACAATCTACATAAATTACCCCGTACGGAATTCAGAAATGTGTTTTGTGTTCACACATGTATAGATTTCTGGATTTACCCATGAATTTCACACTTATTTCTTCCCTAAAGTGAATACAGGCAGAAAGTGTAATAAACTGGATTCACTGACAACAAGGATTGGAAAAGCCAATAGGGTTCAGTTTAATGTGCTAATGCTTGTACAGACATGCAAGTACAAGTGTGCATTTGTGTATACCCTAGCAATGAGAAGCAGATAGAAGGAAAGGTGGTGAAAATGTAAATTAGTCACATTGATTCTGATGCACTCCCTCCATTGGAGGCAGAAGGATACACTGAAACAGACAACAGCACTAACTAAGAGAAGAATACTCCTCTGGGATGGGCCAAGATGTCATTAACAAAGTCTCAAGCCAAATGCTGAAAGAAGGTGGTAGAAAAAAAAAAAAAAAAAAAAAAAAAAAGCTAGCGACTGAAAGGAACAGAACCAATGCCCACTGCATGTGCATTTGAAACAACAGCTCTGTTCAGACAGCTGCTTTGTCAAACCAAGACCTAAAAATGAAAAACTATTTGTGACTTTTTTTCCTCTGTGCCGTTTTCAGAAAACTATGTAGATGGTGACGTTAGCATAACAAACCACTTTGCGATTCTTAAAAAACAAAAACATTTTCTTGCACTGGAATTTTTTCTTTAAAAAACAATATTTGGCAATTTTCTCAGAGCCTGACAAAATAAGCGACAAACTTTGGCTGTCTTTAGAAGCTCCTCAGAAGTGGGAAAAAAGATGCATATTTGAGTTGGACATCGTTCTCTTGTATCACTCCTAAATCATGGAATGATCCTCCCAATCTACATCAGAAACTCCTCAATTAGTCTTGCTTTCTACTGAAGACCTGGCTTTTCACTTAAAAACCTATGCTAAGCAGGGCGAGGCACACACACCTGCTCAGTGACAGGATACCCTCAAAGGTGATAGGGTGGTTTACAAATACACAACATTTAGGTAAAACGATTATGAAAGCTTAAGTGGAATAGCCCTAAACGCCAACAATAATGTGCTTGGGTGGCTAACATATATAATTTTTAAGCGTAATTTGTGGGTGGACTCTATTAAGAATAAAATAAAATATATGTTTTTGGCCACACTTCCCAAGCCCTACTACCTATTTACACAAGTCAGATAACTATTCAATGTGCTAAAGGAGCCAGGTTGAGGGGTTTCTACTGACTATACACAGTCACTTAATCCAGGTGCCGATAAGCGCTCCGCCTGTAGTGGAAATGGGAATTCATTTATAACCAATTGACGCAGCTGTGGGAGAGAATGAAGATAATATTAGATTTATGTTGAACCGAAAGACACATCACACATATGGATGGGAAACTGCCTGCGGCACCTAACAGGCAAAAATGTTTTGAACTGCTCAACGCATAGGGAATTAAGGAGATTAGGTAGTTGATAGTTACAACTGCACAAATGACCACATCACAGTCACACATTATGTTAATATTTGTATAATTACCAAAACATAAAAATCATGCTGCATAGCAATATATTAATGTATTAATTTCTAGACAACAACTAAGAGCACGGGTACAAAAATAAAATAATTAATCTGATAGTTATAAGACAACTAATTTCAAGTATACAAACATTAAAAGGTGTAGAATTCAAAATCTGTACAGAAAACAAATGGTTTCTCAAAGTGCTTAAGTTTGAGGTTAAATGTGCCTCTCTATATAAATTGGTAAATTAATATTTGTAGGTGTCAACATTAATCACAGTTGATCAAGCTCCAAATGTGAATTGGAACAGCTATGAATTTCGTACCCTTTTTAAATCACTTTCCAATTCACGCGTAATCCATTCCCATGAAAATGTCATAACCTATTAAGGAGACTCTGAAAACAAAATGTACCAGGTTTTCAAGCTTAGCACGTGAAGGGGAAGAAACAATACAAATCCCCAACAAAAGATTTTTGGAAACTAACAGGGTACTATAAAAAAAAAAAGAGGAGACCAGAAGGATATTAAATGACACACTCCAACTTCTACACATTGTTTTCCAATTTATATTGCAAGTATTGTATTGAGTGTGCACATTCACCAGATCAGTTAGAATCACCAAAGCCATTATGTTTGCTTTCTCTAGGCACAGGGGCAAGGCATTACCTCCTTTGTTATCATTACACACAGGTTTGGGGTCATTTAAATTGTCAAATAAACATTAACAATCACAAATGTTACCATCAATAAAACAAAACCTCTAAAAGAAAACCATAAGCTATTAGTAGGGACCAAAATGAACGTGAGCACTCCACGGTTAACCAATAAAGGTATGAAAAATGAATCCAGTATCACTAGACCCAAAGGTCGAGTCACTGAACCCACAAGATCTGTAGGAGTTACATCTATATTTTAATATTCTATTTTATGTACGAGGTTTTTTTTTTAAGTTGGTTTAAATTAATGCATTAAACTGGGGCAGTGGCTTACTAAACTTGACCATCCACTGTAGTGATCTGTTATTGCCCTCAAGGTCACAGCTTCATATTCCAGCAGGTCTATTCAGCTTTTCATCCTCCTAAGGTTGATAGACGTGCGTGCCATTAATTTGGGCAACAATCAACAGCTGTTACCTGCCAACAAGGCCAAGAGAATCCTTAAGGCGAACAGGTGTGATACAGATACCCTTTTTCTGCTTATTTGTCACAACTTCATGGTGAGTCAAACATATCTATGAGGGTGCTTGGGGAAAGGAGGCTAAATCTACTGCCATGTCAGATGCAAGATATGATTGATTCTTCCCCAGCTCAGATGGCTTTTCAGCTGAGATCCTGTCATGCGACTGCGACCAGGACTACTAATAATTCAGTGACCAGTATGGAACAACACTAAATTAGCACCAGCCCTCCTTTGAGAAGAAAGTGCATCATTTTACAAACTTTTTACTCAACTGGACTGGCCCTTTAAACTATTTGACTCGCGCATCCATGCCAGCCTGCCGATGTCAAGCTCAACATGTGATACACAGAATTCCAAGTTTTACGACCTTCTAATGGATGATCCTGACAGGTGACTGCAGTGCTGCTAAGTTATGCTATATCATTGTTGAGAGCCAAGTCCAAGGCTTTTGAACCAGATGCACTCTGCGCTCTGGGACTTGAAGTTTTGCATTATAAATGTGCTCCTCCTAGGTCGCTGCATTGGAAATACTGTCTGCTAATATACAACAATGGGCTGAAAGTATTACACCTGACATGTGGTCTCTTTGCAGTTATTCGACTAACTAGTCTTCCCTACAATCCTTCCGAAAGGAGACCGAGAGAAACAGTCATACATGAAACATAATACAAACTATGTGGTTCTTATTAACACAAATCAGAGAGGTATTCTCAAAGTACATTTATAGATTACTAAAACTATACACAAATGATGCTCAGAATTCAGGTAGCTCTAGCAACCCGATCCAAGTCCCTCTTGACACATGCAAAATGAATAGAGGCAGCTAGAGGCCAGATGTATAAAACTATTTTGGTGTTGCAAATGGACAGATTCTGTGAATTGGCCCACCTGCAAATGCAAAATAACAATTCTGTATGAATGCTATGTACGAATGAATTCCAAATTGCGATTCGGTAACACGTTACAGAATTGCAAATTTGAAACTGCAAATGCATAGCGATTTGGTATTTGGAAGGGGTGTGTTTAGGACGCAACATCCTGTCCAAACACTGAATCTGAATGGGATGTAACGGGATGGGACCGATTTTTGGTCGCAAAACAAATATTTTGCGGACACCTCAAAATAGGTGATAACCTTTTCGCAAATGCGAAGGGGTCCCCATGGAACTCCGCTCCCTTTGAGAATGCTAAAATGGATAGCTTTTAAAATCAGGCAGTAGTCCGGTGGACTACTGCCTGATCTTAAAAAAATAAACAAACAATCAATTTTGTGTTTTGAAGCGGGTTCCATTTTGCATTAGGGAAAAACATAACGCATTTTTTAAAAAAACAAGCATTGGTAAAGTAAATAGGTTTCCCCTAGGCAACATCTATTAGCTTTGTCAGTGTTATGCATGTCATAGAATTTTTTTCTTTACTTTAAGCCATGCTGCACAGCAACGCAGGCTGCTGTGCAACATGGCTAAAAGTAAAGGTAAAAAGTAAAGGAAAAAGCGTAATGACGTGGCCAACGCTGGCCACGTCATAGCGCTTTTTTTTCTTGACTTTAGTTCAGTTATGGGTTAATGCCACATGTACAGTTCAAGTGAACACGCTTATATTAACTTAAAATCTGCAGAAAGCAGTTTTCCTAAGGTGCTCTGAAACCTGGCCATATCAAAGCATTACACTTTTGAATTGAGGATCATCAAGTAAGTTCTTCCATCTTTTTGACTTTTCAATATCTGACGCCTCAAAAGTTGTATACTTTATAAAATTGCTTTGAAGTGTTAAATCTCATCAAGACATGCCACTGTAAATTACCTGGGTGATAAAATGTGAAAAATGCAAATAGATGTTGCCATTATTACGTTTTAAAACAATTGTTTATCTGCACTGTTTCATAATAAATACATGGCGGTTGGTGTTTAATCTAGCAGAAACGCACATCCTCTGTCACCTCCGTGTCCCCAGCCGAAAAGACAATACCTCACGCGTATTGCATATTTTAGTATATTTGGCAAACAATCATAAATTGTAAATTAATTAAATGTTCGGAAGTCTTCAGACAGAAGACAAATGAAGGCATTTACTTTTTTTCTGCATGTGTGTCCCATCCTTTCTTAGTTTATTTGCATGCATAAACTCTAACATTAATGGATTTTATCTTCACCCCCCACCCCCAGTACTCAGGTGTCAGAAACAACATCAACTGCGTGAGGAATATAAAGGGTGCTGCTTCTGAAAAATGCGAATTGCTGCCCCTAGATTGCATTTGACATGTTATAAAATCTGCAACTTACTTGATTAAGTCTAACACGACTTCCTAATTGTTTTTTCTTATTTTACATATGGATAAAATGCACTTTATGTCCGGGTGGTGTCTAAGTAAGTTGAAAGCTGCTGCTGACATCTGCTGCGGCTTTCCAGTCACTAGCTCAAATGCGGACAGGGCCTATTAAGCCTTCCTTCCGTTCGAATTTATAAATGAACACCATTAAATAATGTAATAGTAACACACGTTACTTTCAGCACTTAGAAAAGAAAGACGTACATGGAGTGCTACAAAGTAACACGAAGCACTATATAAACAATTTAAAAGGAAATGCAGTCAAAAGATCCTGCACGTGTCCTACACTATTAATTTAGGCAAACTGGTATTTAGTGCATTCTAACAAAGGCGAGGGATATGATCAACTATTCCTATGTCCTAGTTTTTTTTTTAACCAAACAAACGAATAATGGTCACCACAGATCGCACAAAAAATATCAGTTTGCAATTTATTTCTAATAAGCGTGGTCGATAAAACAAATATAAAACTGCAGAGGGCGACTACCATTTCATAAAATGGTGCCACTTGCACATTCCCCTCGAGTTAGGGCCGTGTCAAGCATCATACTCAGCGCTTTACACTGCTTAAAAAAATGCATATGGGGTTTCAGAAATTAAGAGAGTTCATAAGGTGAAAATGTGCCTTTTCCACGGCTGACACATTTTATGGGAATATACCGTGACTCTGTGAGAACTCGTTATGATTGACGGGTTCACCTTGTTGAATACAATTCAACGTGAATAATGAATTTGGACTCCATGTGGTCAAGTGCTCAAATTGTTCAATAGCTGGTTTCAGCAACTATTTGACCATGGTTTGGCAAATGCAAATCGCTCCCCGAATAGCAGGGCTCCGTCAATTACATGGTGTCATCTTATCTGGAGACAGCACATTTACCCCCTTTGCTACCAGGCCTTTTCCCCCTCAGGTGCCAGGCCTTTTGTTGGCTATTTGGGGCAGTTTGTGCTTAGGCCCTCATAACTTTTTGTCCACATAAGCTACCCACGCCAAATTTGCGAACATTTTGTTCCCCAACATCCTAGGGATTCTAGAGGCACGCAGAGTTTGTGGGTTCCTCTGGAGGAGACCAAGAAATTAGCCAAAATACAGCTAAAATTTTGTTAAAAAAAAAATAAGGGAAAAAGGGCTGCAGAAGAAAGCTTGTGTTTTTTTTACCCAAAAATGGCATCAACCAAGGGTTTGCAATGCTAAAATCACCATCTTCCCAGCTTTCAGAAACGGGCAGACTTGAATCAGAAAACCACATTTTTCAAGACAATTTTGGCATTTTACTGGGACATACCCCACTTTAACTATTTTTTGTGCTTCCAGCCTCAAAGTTAGTGTCAGAAACGGTGTGAAACCAATGCTGGATCCCGGACAGCTAAACATTTCTGAAAAGTAGACAACATTCTGAATTCAGCAAGGGGTCATTTGTGTAGATCCTTCAAGGTTTTCCTACAGAAAATAACAGCTAAATAAAAAATAAAAAAATACTGAAATTAAGGCAAGAATAGAGCCATTTCTGTCCATGTTTTCTTCTATAAAACTTTTTCTTTTCCAGCTATGGCAGATTTTGAAAAGCAATATCCGATTACGTAAGCTGGACTTTTCTGATTGCAGGGATCTAAAGGGCTTGTAGGTTCCTCAAGAACCCTGGGTACCCAGAGCCAACAAATGAGCTGCACCTTGCAATGGGGGTTTATTGTATTCCGAGGTATACAGCAATTAATTTGGTGAAATATAAAGAGTGAAAAATAGGTATCAAGGAAACCTTTGTATTTCCAGAATAGACACAAGATAAGGTTTTGAGAAGCAGTGGTTTTTTGCACATCTCTGCATTCCGGAGTCCCTATACTAGCTTGTGAATTACAGGGCATTTCTCAAGTAGATGTCTTTTTTACACACTGTCTTAGATTTGGAAGGAAAAAAAGTAGAGAAAGACAGGGGCAATAACACATGTTCTTCTATTCTGTGTTCCCCCAAGACTTCCGAAGGCCTAATGCCAGTGACAGGAAACGCAACAGGGACACATCATATTTTTACATTGAAATCTGACCTGTTTTTTGCAGAGTGCCTAGCTGTGGATTTTGGCCTCTAGCTCAGCCGGCACCTAGGGAAACCTAACAAACCTATACAGTATTGAAAACTAGACACCTAGGGGAATTCAGAATAGGGTTACCCAGAATCCTTTAAAAACCTCAAAATTCCACACAAAAAAAAAACTTTTTCCTCACATTTCGGTGATAGAAAGTTCTGGAATCTGAGAGGAGACACATTTCCTTCCACCCAGCATTCCCCCAAGTCTCCCAATAAACATGGTTCCTCACTTGTGTTGGTAGGCCTAGTGCCCGCAACAGTTAACGCCCCAAAACGCAACATGGACACATCAAATTTTTACAATGACAACGGACGTGTTTTTGAAAAGTGCTTAGCTGTGGATTAGGTCTCTAGCTCAGCCGGCACCTAGGAAAACCTACCAAATCTGTTCATTTTTCAAAACTAGACACGTAGGGGAACTCAGGATGGGGTACCTTGTGGCACTCTCACCACGTTCTGTTATCCAGAATCCTTTGCACACCTCAAAATGTGGCCAAAAAAAAAACATTTTTTTCCTCATATTTCGGTGACAGAAAGTTCAGGAATCTGATAGGAGCCACAAACTTCCTTTCACCCTGCATTCCTCCAAGTCTCCCGATACACATGGTAACTCACTTGTGTGGGTAGGCCTAGTGCCCGTGTCAGGAAATGCCCCAAAACACTATCTGGACACATCAAAATTATAAAATGCAAAACTACCTGTTTTTGCGTGGCAAGGGGCACCCGCGATTTTGGTCCTGGGCTCAGCAGCCATCTAGGGAAACCTACCAAACCCAGGCATTTCTGAAAACTAGACACCCAAGGGAATCCAGGGAGGTGTGACTTGCGTGGATTCCCCAGTGTTTTCTTATCCAGAATCCTCAGCAAACCTCAAATTTATCTAGCAAAAAACCAAAACATTTTCCCCACATTTCTGTGTGGGATCACCGCAACGGCACACATTTCCTACCACTCAACGTTCCCCTCAGTCTCCCTATAAAAATGAAACCTCACTTGTGTAGGTGAGCCAAGTGCATGTGACAGCAAAGAGCCAAAAACATTTCGAACTTGAGGGAGAACCAAAGCAGGTCCAAAAGGGCAGTGTGGAAAAAATGGTTTCTAGGCCGACAAGTGGGGCAGAATTTTTATTGGTATAGATGCGACAATGCTGGGTGGTAGGAATTTTGTGGATTCCTGCAGATTCCGAAAGGTGCCATCACAAAAATGTGTGGAAAATGTCTGATTTCAAGCAAAGTTGGAGGTTTACAGGGCATTGTGGGTAAGAAAATGGTGTCAGATGTATGTGAAGCATACCACCCTGGACTCACCCAGATGTTGAGTTTTCAGATGTGTCTAGGTCTCATAGATTTTTCTACATGGCAGCGACCCAAAGTCCAAAAAGTGCATTCCTCACCATTCCAAGTGGGACGATTTCGAGAGTTAGCCAAGCTCTCATGGCCCAAAAGTAAAACCAAAATCTAACATAATCAAATGTCCTCTTGTGTGCCATTGGGATAAGATTTTTTAGTGTGCGCGGGGAAAACTGAATGACTCACCACCTTCAGTTGTAGTAGGGAAATAACCATGCCTATACTGGTTGGTAGCCTCCACCCCACAATTTTTTATTTTTTTTTAAAATTCCCTGTCATCTAGTAGGGTTTTTGCCCGTCTGAGGAGTAGATCTGAAGTAACTGCCGCATCTGCCCACTGGTGGGCAGAACAACTTTGTCCGCATTTATTGGGGGTGGCCATACCCCCACCCTCTTATTTTAAAATAAAATCTTCCCTGGTGTCTGGTGGGCTTTCTGTCCTCCTTGGGTGCAGATTGGCCTAAGAAAAATAAGCCGATCTGCCCCCCAAGGGGGGGGGGGGGGCAGACATGACCTAAAATAAATTTGCCCAACAGGAGAGCAACTCTTGCCTAGGAGGTCGCTCCCCGTGCATGAAATTGGCGCAACAAAAAATCCCTGGTGTCTCGTGGCCGCCTAATTGATACAGGCCGATCAGCCCCCAAAGGGGGGCAGAAAAGGCCTAATAAAAAAAACTGCCCCCTGGGGAGCGACCCTTGCCTAAGCGGCTGCTCCCTTTATCATTGTAAACAAAAAAATAAAAATAAATCCCTGGTGTCTAGTGGCTTCTGCCCCACATGGGGGCAGATCGGACTAATTAATATGGGATGCCAGAGGGGGCAGAAAAGGCCTAATAAAAAAAAAACTGCCACCTGGGGAGCAACCCTTGCCTAAGTGGTCGCTCCCCTTATGAATGAAACCAAAAAACATAAAATCGTGATATTCCTGCAGCTCGATCATTATGTGATCGGGCTGCAGGAATGCTCAGAGAGACATGAAAAGGGATGGAAAAGCCTTTCCTCTCCTTTTCATTCCTCCCTGACCTCCTCTGCCCCTGTACCAAAGAGAAACTAATCTGTTTCTCCTCAGTTGCGCTGGAAGCTATGATGAGGTCAGTGCATGATCACGCTGATGTCATCAGACATCACTGGGGGGGGTGAGGAGGGAGTGGGGGCAGGGGGCCGAGGGTGGAAGGGGATGCGATTGCCCTTCCATCCCTGCCCTTAGGCCCAAGGGGGGGTGGGCCTGGTGCAGGACATAACTTTTACATCCTGGGCACCCGAGCGGTGCTGTCCAGGACGTAACAGTTACGTTCCAAGCACCCAACGGGTTAAACTTGTAAAAGATTCTTTCCAAAGTCATTTCCATCAGGTTATATAATTCCGTCAGGTAGTTCACAGATTTTGTTTGGTTTGTGTTGCTGTACTGCAGTAATGTTTAAGCATGTTCCGTGCAGCACCCAGAAGGCTTCACTGCTTGAACACAAGCACTTACCCCATCTTGCGACCTAACTTGTGGAAAGTGAAGGGGAGGCCACAATCACTTTGGTAATTACCCCTCCTGCATTGTGAGATGTAGCCTCTCGGGCACATTTGATTACTTTTAAATAAGATATCATAAGTGCAAAAAACACAAAACAAAATCAAAGTGACATGAAAGAGGCCCGGGAAGGAGGAGGGGTTTGCAACATGAGGTAGTAGCCGGGGAAGAGGGAGGGAAGGGCAGGAAATGGACTGGAGACTTTGAAACTGCATGTTTAAAAGTTAAAACAAAAAAAGTACCGGTAGCAGCTTGCAGCCAGTGCATGGACACTGGCGGCAGGCAGGGAGCTGTCCTAGGTCCAGGCTCCATGCTACACCAGCAGAACTAAGATGGGAGGCCTGGAGAGTGAAGGAAGGCACAATAGCTGGTGAACCATCACAAGCAAGGAAAGGAGAGTGACATGGAAGCCAGCCAATTGTAAGTACTGTCTGTCTGTCCCCTCTACATGCACACCCACAGACACTGTACCCTCAATCAATGTTGCTGACCCTATTCTTGCAGTCACCACAATCAGACATCCATTCATGCACCTCAGACACCATACCTGCACTCACCACAATGACTTTAGTTGACACATGCAGCACACTCACCAGACTTGCAGACACCCAGACAACATACATTTACACTGCCAGCCTGTCTTGTCCCACTGTGTCCACCCCCCTCCCAAGACACTCAAATGCACCAAAACACCCACCCATCACACATCCACCACACCTCAGCATACTGTCCAGTCACCTGCACCCAAGTAGCGCATACCTCTACCTGTCACGACCACTCCCTCTACCTCCACCTCAACACCTTCCACCAGATCCACCCCAATTGCCCCTAAAAACCTTTCCTATCCTGTGTAGACCTATTCGAACCCATTGGCCCACCCTGTCTCTTCCCTAAACGTGCCCACCTCCCTGCCCTGTCCACTCCTCCCACGTCTCAGCCCGCCCCTGTGCGCACTTCCCATTCCCGTGCTACCTCCCCTGTGATCAAGAGACCACATGCTGGCCCTGGAACATCTGCCGCACCCCAGTCCGCTCCACCTGCCTCAAGTTCCAGATCCTAGCCCCCTCCTCTATCCAAACATAAGGATAAGCCCCCACTCCCAGTTGTAAGTCCCCACCCCCACCACCCTCTGCCCCTGAGCTGCCCGGATGCCCCATTGTTGCCCCTATGAGGTGGAGTACCTTTGCACTTGTGGGAGTGAAGCTGGGGCCAATTTGGCCCATCGGACTACGTACACTGGACTGGTCATTGGCCTGCCTTATGTTGCACTTATATTGCTCATTGAGCTAAATAAAAATTCATGTGTGGCCAGTGTTGTTTATGGCACACTCAGGATCCGTGGTTCATTGTTTCTTTGGTTGGTGGTGTGGGGCACATGTGTGTACTTTGGGCAGGTTGGATTTGCCTTGTGTCGGGTAAGTACCTCTTGCTGTGGGGTGTATGGCTTATGCTACTGTGAAGGGTTGTAGGTGCGTTGCGGGGCGGGTGGAGTGGGTGGGTATATGACTGTCCTTTCTTCCCTTGTTTAGTAGGTTGCGGTACTTACCGTGGTCGGTCTCGGTCGTGGAGGTATATGGCAAGGAGCAGGGCTGGCATAATCTGCAACCCATTTCTGCTTCGGCGTGTTGTGTGTGCCTCCGGTGAGTGTTTCCTTTTATTTGGTTTGTTTCCACCTGGCTTTGCCTGGCGGTGGTTCCCGCCCCGGAACTGACGGCGGTCTGGTGCTTCATTATTTGATGGGCGGGTAGGGCCTTTCCGTCAGACTGTGGATGGGCTCTGCCATAGATGTTGGCACTCCTCTGCTGGCGGTGAGTGGTTTTCAGGCTGCCTGTGTTTAAGGTGGTTCATTATTTGGCGGTCCAGACAGCACGACTGTTGGCAGTTGTTACCGCCACCGCCGCGGTGTTTACCGCCATGTTCATAATTAGGGCCTAAGCCTTCAGATGATGGATCAAGGTTTGAAGGGTCACCAGGAGCAGGGCAGAAATGCCTAGGTGCAAGACACGTTAAGGAACGCTGCTCAGTCAGTACCCGACATCGAAACTCCTGTAAGGAGGAATGGGACACCAGGGATATCTGGGATTGACGGAGCCAATGGCATCAGTAGAGTTAACTCGGAGTTCAGGTCCAGCTTTGGCACAGGCTTGGAACATGCAGACGCAGGATTAGAAGGTTTCACAGCAACCCCCACATCCAGATCCAAGGATGAAATTCCTGTTGGACACCAAGGTCATCTGTGGGGTGGGAGAGAGAATTCGACTTGCCACTACTACTTTTCTTACATTTCCTGTGCTTCTTGGTTTTGTCTCAGATTAATGCGAGGAAGGAGATCTTGACCATGGTCTGGAACGATGACAACTTCTGCTATAAACAATTTAGCTTTGCACTCCTTGATGACTTTAGGGTTCATGCCCGGGGAAGAGAATCAGGAACGGGAATCATGGTCACAGCCCAAGATACCATAAGCATATGGTCTGAGGGTCGGTAAATGACATTAGTCCATCACAATCCCTACAAGGCTTGAAGTCATATTGTTTAGGAAGCACTGCTTGGAAGAGTTTGTGTGAGGAAAAATTTGCAAGAGAGAGCGAGAGAGAGAGAGCTCCAGATCTCCATCAGAGTGATAAAAAGAGAACTAATGTTGATGCACTGGTGTGGGTGCAATATGGCTACGGTGAAGTCACATTGCAGTATCAATACGAAGCTAGAGCCCCCTACTGGTGGCAAGAGTTTTTACATTTCTGGATCCATTCCGATGCCTCAGATTATTGTACAAGCGAAGAATCTGCAAGTAGAGGTGTAAAACAGAAATAATATATTCAAAGCTAGCGCAGTGAAATATATTTCTCTATTATAGAAACAGCCACCACCCCAATATGTGGGATAACCTGCCCGTGGTCCCTGTAAATTTGGCTGTGTAAGGAAAGGTTTCTAATTTTAACATTTGGATACAGTTATATGAGAGGTAACAGATTGAGAGTACCGAAAAGCACTTGCATGACAGGCAAGAAAACAAGCCTGGTTTGAATACAGTTATGACTTTTTAAGAGGAATTTCTATACACTCCATCATTACGTGTAAGCACCATTTGTTTAAAAAAAAAAAAAAAAAAAAAAAAAAAAGCATGAAATGAAACAATGAATTAGAAAGACCTATAGCGTGTGTTGACTTTAGAAACATCTCTCCCCACCCCATATTTTGGCCATACAACTTTTTTTTAACTATTAGTTTGTTAACAGCGAGGCTGGTTTCTCCAGGGGTGATGCCAGCCTCTGTGCCAAGTAGCTGTCCTCACTCCCTAGCAATGCTAGGGCTTAGTATCGCTCACTCTGTAAGGCAGAAGTGTCAGACAGCAATGATAGATCGTGGTGAGGCCAGACCTGCGTATGAGGAGGTGGGGGAGTTCAGTGCTCCCACTTACATTGGCTGTACTGTGGCAGCGCAGGATATGGGAATCAGTTACATCAAAAGGAGTATATAATATTGAATTACCCTTGCTGGGCTTGGAGAGTTTTCATAGTGCTCCTAATCTAAGATAGCGGTCACGTCTTTAGTTTGACGTGCAGCTTTACCAATCCAATAAAGAAACCAGTAGAATTTCTCTGTTGTCACTACTGGTTTGGTTATGTAAAGGCTTTTATTAGGAGTGTGTAACAAAGCGTTTAAAGTCTATGCCATGCTAGTCATCCATTTGCAATCATGTTTGTCATAGATTTCTGCACCCGATTCCAGTTTGGTTTCTGAATTCTACAAGTATTTGAAGGTTCTTTTCTCTGCCCCAATTCAGGGAGGATCTGCTGCACCTCTGTTTAACAGTGGCCCTTTCGACAGAGTCACCCCAGATTTTTGCTTTCTGTTGCTGAATCTGTTTTTATGTTGCCGATAGGACTCTGCACACTTCAGTCCTGCTAGCTAGTGCTAAACTGGATGTCCTCTCCCTTTTAAGCAAGTTAACAATGGCACATACTTGACTGGCAAAATTAATTTACTTCTTCGCCCCTAGTATATGTTACTCCATGTACAGAGGCCCGTACAATAAGTTACACAAGTGGGATGCAATATCCTTTGCGCCATTTACTAGGCTAGAACTGTAACACATGACTCAGGCCTGTGAAACCTGGCAAAATAAACCTATTGCAAGGCATAACTCTTCCTTTTTGCTTCTTATAACCCCCCCCGCCCAAAGGCCTAAAGGGCAGGGTGTATGGTGTCTAAAACGTGGGACATGTATAGTTAAAGTTTTACATGCCCTGGACGTGAAAAACCTCTTAAGTTGTGGCAAGGTTACCTCTCCAAAAGAAAAACACTGGGTTACATTATAACTGGTCGTAATGCTTAACTTCAGTTAGGAAATATCTAGAAAAATGATTTAAGGACTCATTTTAATAGTAATTTAAAATCCAACTTAATAGTAAAGGCAGATTTTATATTATTGTTTTGGAAATTACTGTTTTATAAAGTTGCCATGTTCTTACCTAAACCTTACAGGCTTTACTGCCAGTGTTCAGTGTCACCTGAGCTCTGATGGACTCCCCTGTAGTGTTACATGTATTTTTCCTAGACAATGGACAAAGGGGCCTTGTGTGAGAAGGATGGGCTGGGGACTGTGCCCAGCCCCTTCTTGAACTTTAAAAGATAACATGGGAAGTCTATCTGGTTACTGGCAGAAGCTGTTCATATCTAGGCCTGCCTGGCCTTTTCTCTCTCTAGTTAGATTGGCATCAAACCCAGTTGAGTATAGGAACTGATCAGAACTAGTTTGAGGGTTGACCTCTACTGGGAACACTTCTGGACATTTGAAGATCAGAAATAGGACTAACCTGCTGTTTGGAGATCCTGAAGGAAGACTGGATCTGCTTGCCTTAAACAAAATAACTACCAGAAATGACTCCAAGGGTTAGTTGGTTGAGCTCCTGTGTAAGCTACAGTGACACAACAAGCTTCCAGAACCCAGTCTCTCTACAACTGCTAAGCAGATCATTTTCAAATGGACCTGCCTCATGGACATTACTGCTAGCCTGTGCTGGAGTGAATCCCAACCCCCAAATGTTGCCCTTCAGTTGGATGATGAAGTAGTCTAAATTTAAGTGTTGTCCCTCATGTCACAAAAGTCATCAGACTGTGCCAATGTATGCCTTCTGTTAATCAAAGCATTAGTAATTTCAATGTAGAAGCTGCACCGACACACTTTAAATGTGCATTCATTTACACTGTGGAATTTGACCATAGGTGGTATTTGAATTAAATCACATGTGAACTACATTAAGATGATATAATGTAATTTGGGCCTTAGACTAAGAGAATATATTGAAACAATATTTAATTTCTAATGATTAATGAATTAAAAATGCTTTAAAAAAAAGAAATGTATTACACTATCATACTTAATGAAACACATTGACAGTTTTTTTGTTTAAAATTATTGTAACATTCATAATACTGAAGCATTTTTAACATGTAATTAATGTTTGCATATGAAGTGTGGTTATTAAAACATATTCATTAAATGTATTGCTATAATTACTTGGGTTAGCTCAAGGAAGGCCTTTAGTTTTGTAATTCGTAACTGTGCAGGAAATGCAGATTCATTTTCATCACTTGAGCTTTCTTTCAGACTCCGTTCTCATCAGAAGACTAGATTTTGGTAATAGGCTCTATTGTTTAGACATATAGAGAACGTATCTTATCATCCTTGAGAGTAGAACATTGTGTAACATGGACTGCAATTGAATATAATTGTTTGAAACTTACGTGGAGTCGCACAGATGGAAGATGTTCCTATGAACAGACCTGGGAATGGAACATGATGTTGCAACCTGGAGTTGTGTGATCGATTTTTATTGGATGATGCCCCTTCAATGTAATGTGGACTGCTTTTTTAAGTGAATCAAACTGTTTCTTGAACTTTCATTTAGCAGTGGATTGCTGTACTTTAGTCAGATCTTTTGCATTCCTGAACCTATGCTGATGAAGAATCCCGTAAACTGAGCCCCTTGGAGAGGTATCTTCATCTCTGTGCTTGCCCCTTTGAGACTTAGAAAATGTCCTTATCCCTTTCAGAAGATTCTTGATCGAGATTCTGGTATGCTGACTATTTCCCTTTTTACTTATCTTTTGTCCACCTTACTTAATCTACTTTTGCGCAAGACTTCCTTTTTAAAAATTATTTTTGTCCCTTTCATTGCTTTTTGTCTTTTGTTTGCAAGTGTTTGGCCTCGCACATGCCTTTCTTGGATTTGGCCTGCCGTAGGGTTTTCCCTAAGCCCAATTAAACTTATGACTCTGCTAAACTAATTTGACTGATGATTGCCAATTCTGAGCGGCATTTGTTTTCTGTATCAAAAATATCTTTGTTGATAACATGTAAAGATCTTCTTGAATGCCTAGTTCTATTGATGTTAATTTGTTGTGGATTTATTTTATCATCCTGGGCAATCATTGGTGTTTATGTATCTTTATAACTTGTATTTGCAACTTGTCTACATGACTTCAAGCTTGAGTTTGTAATAAACCCCTTAACTTTATTTTGACTGGAGTTTTACTTCCATGGCCACACTGGTCATGGTGTGTAATTTAATTGTATTGTATTGTAATTGTGTTAATGGTTCTACCACTCCTTGTAGCAGGGTCAAAAGATCAATCGGCCTCGATGAGCACCGATTCCTGTGAAGGATGAAAATGCTACAGCAGTTCTGGTAGCAGAGTATGGTAAGTACCACAAGAGGGGGGGGGGGGGCATACTTTTGTATAGTGTTGGGGAGATAGGACTGGCCTGTGTGATTTCACAGTCCAGTAGCGGCCCACCCTGAATTCTGTCCCATGATCCATTCCAAAGACTGATGAAGTTCCAGAGTTGTGCCTACAAGTGACAGAGTATTAGTATTAGTACGGATTTGCACTTGCATTGCTTTGCCTTGAAGAGTGATATTGTGAAGTGCTTTGCAGAGTCATCATACTGAAAGTGATTGTGGTGTTTTTTCCTCAAAAGCGTCAGCTGTTGTTGCTGTTGTTGTTGCTGCTGACAAGCCTGTTGTGGCCTAACATCCCGGGATAACACACAAGTGTAGAAGACACTTGGTTAATTTATTGTCTGCAGTGAGGTACTTGTCATGAGACGATGACAGTGCCAATAGTCTTTCCATGAGTGAGTGTGAGTTACTGGTTGGTATTAAGTCAATCTTGAGTGCACTTAGAAGATCTGTATCCACTGGAGTGGAAATTGCTGGTTAAATTTCACTTGTTGTGTAATTGCAAAAGCTACACTAGGAAAATATGAGCCCGTCCAGATTTGAAGTGTTTGAGTTCCTATCTCGTTGTGTACAGGCAGCCATTGGAGACCTGAGGTGGGGGGTGATGCAGGACCGCCGGGGGAGGACCAGGACGAGTCTCACTGGTGTGTTTTGGATGGTCTGGAGGTAGTGGGGAGCTTGGGTGGGGAGTCCAACTTAAAGGGCGTTTCTGTAGTCTAGTCTGCTGGTGATGATGGCTTGGGTGACCGTCTTTCTGGTTTTGATGGGGATCCATCTCAAGATCTTCTGCAGCATGCGGAGGTTGTAGAAACTGGAAGAGGCCACTGTGTTTGTTTTTTGTTTGAAGGTGAGTTTGCTGTTGATGATGATGTCGAGATTGCGAGCGTGGTCAGTCAGGGTCTGGGGCTGTTCGAGTAAGGATGGCCATCAGGAGTCGTCCCAAGGGGAGGAGTTGCTTCCAAAGATAAATCACCTGCCTTGTCCGTTGGCATTACTGAAGTTGTCTCTGGGGTGGCGTGGTCTTTGGAGAGGAAGAGTACGAGTTGGGTGTCAGCAGCGTATGAGATGAAGTTGAGTCCGTGGAAGCAAACAATCTCAGCCAACAGTGTCACGTAGATGTTGAAAAGGGTGGGGCAGAGTGAGGATCTTTGGGGGAACGCCGCATATGGTGCTCTTAGGTTTAAGGTGAAAGGTGGGAGGCGTACTTTCTGGGTGAGGCCTGTGAGGAAGACATGGATTTACTTGAGGGTGTAACTTCAGATCCCGATGTGGTGGAGCCTGGAGGCGAGGGTGTAGTGGAAGATGATGTCAAACGTGGCAAAGAATTCAAGAAGAATCAAGGCCGCCTTCTCTCAGTGGTCAAGGAAGGTCCGTTGCGGCAATAAATGTGGTCTCGGTGTTGTAGATAGAATGGAAGCCACATTGGGAGGAATCTAGTAAATTGAGACTTTCCAGGTGTTCGGAAAGATGTTTGTTGATGGCTTTTTCCAGAACCCTAGCTGGTAAGGGGAGCAGGGAAATGGGTCGGTAAATTTTGAGTTCGCTGGGGTTGGCAGACAGTTTCTTCAGGAGCGGCTTGACCCCTGCTAGCTTCCGTGCTTCGGGGAGGGTGGCAGTCCCGATAGAGGTGTTGAGGATGGGAGTGAGGATGCTGCTGATTTCCTTTTGGCCCAGGTTGAAGCTGTAATGGTGGTATGAGTCGTTGGGTGAGCCGGAGTGGGTCAAACGTATGAGGGCTGCTGTTTTCTGGATGGATAGTGGCTTCCAGTCGCCGATCAGGTGGCTGGGAGAGTCACAAGATGGAGTCATTGGATGTTCAATGCTATTGGGTTGGGGGTGAAAGTTTCAATCAATGGCTGTGATTTTGTTGTGGAAGTAGTCGGTTAGTGAATTGCAAATGGTCTGAGTGGGCTGGATTGTGTTTTCGGTGGCTGCTGGGCAGGAGAACTCTGACGATCTTGAAGAGTTTCTTCAGGTGGTTGGGTGCTTTGCTTGATGCGGCGGAGTAGGGGGACCTTTTGTGCTTCTCTGAGGCAGAGATATTTGTTTGGAGCGTTTTTGAAGGTTGTGGGGTCTGCAAGGTCTCTGCTACTGCACAAATGACTTCCTATTCTTAGCAATCTCTAGAGTGTGCAGCGTTTGGGGTGAATCACCTAGCAGGTTTGCTGGATCTTCTTAAAGCGGAGTTCCTTGCGGAGGCGACTTTGTGGATTTTCCTTGGGGAAATCCACTTCCATTCATGCTCAGACCTAATCAGATTCAAAACGTACATTGCAGCACACCACAAGGAAGGGTAACTTTTAATAAGTCAGAAACCATATCACATTTTCATGCCCCAATTCAGCAGAATATGGGACAGGAAAAAGCAGAAGTATCACAGATAAATAATATAAGCTTACAAGAATTCACAGCACAACAGTTAAAAGATTGGTTAATTAATTTGAGCCCACAAGGTGCAACAGGTGCAACGAATAGCAACACAAGAACAGAAGAGACCACTGAGAGAGACAGGTCAGTACATGTGTCCAGATTAAAATGAGAATAAAATTAAATGATTTTTGACACATTGGACACAGCCCCATAGGAAACTTACACAGAAGACAATCTGCGGTTCATGTACAAAAACATTACTAAACGTGCAGGAGAGAAATATGAGAGATTAGCTGAAAAATATGATGTGCATTTAGAAAAATCAAAACCCCTGAAAACAAGTTATAGATTGAACGTTAGCACTAAAGTACAAGTTACTTATCTTCGGTAACAATATATCTGGCCGAGACATATTCTAGTTGCAGATTCCTTACCTTTGAATTTCCCCAAGCATCAGACTGGATCCAGAAATGTTTTCTTCGAGCAGTACCTCTGCGCACTTTTAGGTGCCGTTGGTCGACTCTGCAGGCGTCAATGGCATTGTGGTCGCTGTGATGACGTCGCGGTCGTATATAGGCGCCACCCCGGCACGCTGTCAGCTTCTTTCCACGACTTTCCACGCCAGTAGCACAGAGCCATGAAAAACACTGATAATGGTGCGCCAAAACGAGGGCCCTTTAGAGGGAAGTACCCATCCCTAGAAATCAGTTTAAATGCAGGGAGGATGGGCGGGTCAGTAAGGAATCTTCAACTAGAATATGTCTCTACCAGATTTATTGTTACCGAAGGTAAGTCACTTGTACATCTGATAGAGACTTCTAGTTGCAGATTCCTTACCTTTGAATAGATGCCGGAGCAATACCATGCCCAGTGGTGGGCTGTGAACACACCAAAAAATCCTGCAGGACTGAACGTCCAAAATAGGCGTCCTTGCAGACCTGACTGTCCAGGCAATAATGCTTGGTGAACGTATGTAAGGACGCTCACGTTGCGGCCTGACAGATATTCAGTACTGGAACTCTGCATGCTAACGGTGTGGTAGTAGCAGTTGCTTTGGTAGAATGAGCGTGCAAACCCTTAGGAGGTTGCTTTTTCGCCAAAGAGTAGCACATCTTGATGCAGAGGACTACCCATCGTGAGATGGTCCTGTTCTGCACCGCATTCCCTTTCTTCGCAACCACATATCCCACAAAGAGTTGATCGTCCACCCGGAAATATTTAGCACGATCTAGATAGAACGCCAATGCTCTTTTTGGGTCCAGACGGTAAAGTCTCTCCTCCGCATGAGCAGGGTGCGGGGGTGCGTACAAAGTAGGCAAGGTGATAAATTGGCCTACGTGAAAAGGTGTTACCACTTTGGGAAGAAATCAAGTCCTGGTACGAAGCACCACTTTGTCAGGATGCACTGCTAGGAATAGTGGCTTCGAAGAAAGCCTGAAAGCTCATTTACTCTGCAAGCAGAGGTGATGGCAATCAAGAAAGCTGTTTTAATGGTTAAGAGCCGTAAAGGACAGTTGTGGAGTGGCTTGAAAGGGGCGCACGTGAGGTAAGTGAGGACCAAGTTCAAATCCCACTGGGGCATGATGAATGTGATGTGAGGAAACATATGAGTGAGGCCTTTAAGTAACCTCCAAACAACGGGAGATTTGAAAAGAGAAGGTTTGTCTGGTAGCCTTAAGAAGACAGAGAGGGCAGACAAATATCCCTTGAGGGTGCCCAGGGTAGAGCCCTGCTGGGCAAGAGAGAGAATAGAGAGAGAAGAACTTCTGAGAAAGGTGCAGAGAGGGGGCTCCACAGATTTGTTCATACACCATGCCACAAATTTCTTCCGACAGACGTACACCGTTTTGGTGGTGGGACACCTGGCTGCCAAGATGACATTACAGACTTCGGGTGGAAGGTCAAAAGCCATCAACTGGCGCCACTGAATCTCCACTCAAGGAGGCAGAGGCTGGACAGGTTCGGGTGGATAGCCGTACCCTGCTGCTGCGACAGAAGAGCCTCCCAAAAGGGCAGTCTGATCGGAGGATCGATGGCCATGCTCAAGAGCTCGGGATACCAGACTCTTCATGCCCAGTCTGGAGCTACCAAGATTACTTGGGCCCGGTCCTGCCTGATCTTTTTCAGAACTCTGGGCAGAAGTGGTATCGGCGGAAAGGCGGAAAGTAGGCCTGAGTTCCACTCGTGACTAAAAGCGTCGCAGAGCGAGTGCTTCTTTGGAAACTTCAATGTGCAAAACGGCTGACATTGCGCGCTCTGCAGAGGCAAACAGATCTAACCAAGGCTCTCCCACTGCTGAAAAAGACCTTGCGCCACCTCCGGATGGAGACGCCATTTGTGATCGACTACGCATCGACGGCTGAGATCATCTGCTCTGGCGGTCAGAGAGCCCGCCAGATGTTGAACCACCAGGGAAATGCCCTGGTGTTCCAGCCATGTCCAAAAGCTAAGAGCCTCTTGACAAAGGGTCCACGAACCCATTCCACCCTGCTTGTTGCAATACCACATGGCGGTGGTGTTGTCGGTAAACACCTGCACCACTTTCCCTTTGTGAGAGGAAAGGAATGCTTTCAATACAATTCGGATCGCCCGGAGCTCCAAAAGGTTGATGATCTCCGCCTCTCACATCCCAGGAGTGATGCATCTGTGAATACTGTGAGATCTGGTTGGGGAAGGGAGAGGGATCTGCCATTGACCCAATCTGGTTTATACAACCACCACTGCAGGTCTTTCGCAATTGCCTCTGAGATTTGAACCATGTCAGAGAGATTCCCTTTATGCTGCGCCATCTGGAACTTCAGGTCCCACTGTAGAGCCCGCATATGCCATCTGGCATGTTGAACCAGCAAGATGCAGGAGGCCATGAGGCCCATCAGCCTCAGAGTCATCTTCACTGAAATCCAGACCAGATGATAGCCCAAATATCCTGGACTCGCTTTCTGGGAGCATAAGCCCTAAACTGCACTGTGTCCAGAACAGCTCCGATGAAAGGGAGCTTCTGAAAGGGAGTCCGGTGTGACTTCGGCAAGTTGATAGTGAACCCTAGCGAATGCAGGAGATTCGCCGTAGTCTTGAGATGGGAGATGACTTTCTTGGGCGTGTCTGCCTTCAACAGCCAGTCGTCGATGTAGGGGGAAGACTGGGACCCTTAACCTGCACAGATGAGCTGCAACCACTAATATCACTTTTGTGAACACCCAAGGGGCACTGGTAAAGCCAAAGGGGAGCACGGTGAACCGAAAGTGCTCGTGACCTACCATGAATCATAGGTAACATCTGTGGGCGGGCAGGACAGTAATATGGAAATAGGTGTCCTGCAAGTCCAACGCAACCTTCCAGTCTCCAGTGTCCAGGGAAGAAAGGACCTGAGCCAGGGTTAACTTCTTGAGGAAGAGATTGAGGGACAGATTGAGGAACCAGAGCTCTAGGATAGGGCGAAGACCCTTGTCCTTTTTGGGCACCAGAAAGTAGTAGGAATAGCAACCACAACCTACATCTGGTGCAGGGGCCCTCTCTATGGCTTCCTTGGGCAGGAGAGCCTTGACTTCCTCGCAGAGAAGTGCCAAATGATCCTCTGACAGCTGATTGAATGATGGTGATATGGCTGGAGAAATAGTCTTGAAGGGGAGGGTGTAGCCCCTTTGGACAATCTGTAGAACCCACCTGTTCCTGGTAATGGATTCCTAGTGGGGCAGATGATGGCGAATTTTGCCTCCAACTGGTCCCGGATGTCCCAACGGACTATAAGAAGGTTTTGAGGCAGAGGCGGGGGTGGGGTGGGGTGGACTGGGCGGCCTGCTGACTCCCTGATCCTTGAGGTCCATTGAGGTCAGTGGATCCCACGTCTGCACAGGGGCTGTGCAGGTGGCCCGGTGGAAAAGGACGCAGTTGGGTGTCCCTTTCCTAACGACGAAAGAACTGAGAGGTGAAATTTGGGGGGGGGGGGGGGGGGGGGGGGGGAGTAGGGGGGGGAGGGGGTGAGGAGAAGCTGTGAGGCCAAGGGACCGAGCCACAGCCCAGGAATCCTTAAAGCCCTCAAGCGCTAAGTCCACCTCGCCTCCGAAGAGACGAGTGCCATCAAAGGGCATGTCCAAAGATTGCTGGACATTCCCTGAAAAGCCAGACTTCCTCAACCAAGCGTGGTGTCTCAGTGCCACCAATCTGCCAAGTGAGTCGGTTGTATCCAGATCACAATGGATCTCATGAATTTGGTTGCGTCCCTCCCATCTGTCAGGTCTTGGGAGAGAACGATCTGGGTCTCTTCTGGAACTTGGGGCAACACTTGCGCAATCCTATCCCAGAAAGTATGGGAATATCGGCTCTCGGGCGTAGCGTGTTGGGTAAGGAAATTTGGGTCATCTGGCACAGCCCGATGGCAGCAGGCAATTGTCCTATTCACAAGAGCCCCTGTGCTGGGTTTGTACCAGGTCCCCAGTAGGATGTCCATTAGAGCTTCGCTGAAGGGAAGAAGGGGTTCCGAGTTGGAGGGCCCCAGGCTGAAGCACTTCGGTCTGGAGGTTAGGCTTGATCTCCACAGAAGGAAGCTCGAAGTTCAAAATCTTAGCCGCCCTTCTCACCACTATAGAATAAGACGCTCCCTCCTCCGTAGCCGCAGCACGGGGAGAGAACATGCCAGAGTCAGAGGAGGTGTCCAAGCCACTGACATCACCCAAATCCTATACCCAGTCCAGTTCAGGTTAGGTTGGTCTTCTAAAGGGTTCAGCGACCCCTCTACACTATCCAGGTATCCATACCCATCGTAATAGGGTTCAGGCTCAACCCTGGGCACAGCAGAGCCCATGGAAAACAGAATCAGCATCGAGCGACGTCATTCCAGGTCCAGGGCGTTGGGAATGAGTATAGGGTCGACGTTGATTGTGGGCCCAATCGGCGCCAGGAGCGTCGATGTCTGACCCGGTGTCGGGACGGGTCCTGAAGCGGATCCTAAGGTGCCCTTCGGAGTCAGGACCGGAGTCGCCAACTTTGAACCAGAGGGGACCCTCCCAGACTCACATGGGCCCAACGGTGTTGAGGATGGGTCGGGATGCCCAAATATGAAGCGCATGGACTCATAGAACCCCTTTAGTTGGACAGGGGTAGCCCCGGCTCATGGACATTCGGGGAGGCATGGAGAGGACCTAGACTGAGGGTCAAGAGACAGAGGCCTAGAGCATCGATGCTCTTCCCGCGTCACGTGTGAGCGACGGGGCGAAGTCGAAGAACGTTTCACCTTCTTCTTCCTACCGGAATGTTCAGATGACTTGGAGGAAGAAGAATGGCGGTGACTCCGCAACCAGTCTGAGTGTCGGGCCGCCATGAGCTTCAGGGACCGCTCCCTAAAAGCTTTCGGGTTCACGGTTCGACACTTGGAGCGCGACTTTGGGTCATGGTCGTGCTCCAAACACCAGAGGCACACAGTGACAGGAGTCGCAGGGCTTAAATCCGGTCTTACAGTTCATCCCTTGACACATCAAAACTTGTCAAAAACGAATTTGACAAAATGTCTCGAAAAATGACTGGGTAGCTCTTCACCAGATCCGTGGGTAGGCTGGTGCGGAAAGAAAAGAACTGTCAGCGCGCCGGGGTGGCGCCTATGTACGACTGCAACGTTATCACAGCGACCACAATGCCATCGACACCCCACGGCGACCACAACGCAATCGACAACCGCGGAGTCAGCCGACGCCACATAACGGCGCGCAGGGGTACTGCTCGAAGAAACATTATCGGGATCCAGTGTGATGCCTGGGGAAATTCAAAAGGTAAAGAATCTGCAACTAGAAGTCTCTATCAGACGAAATAGCTAACATAAGATTTATGGGAACGAAATTGCACACTAAAGAATTTACTAAGTACATTCAAATATTGGGAGCTTTAGATAATTGGGAAGACATGAGATCAGAAGAAAGTAAAGGCAAATCTGCCTCTGGCAGGAGTAAATCAAGTCGAAGACAATGTGAAAATGATGCCCATGAGAGAAATACCAGGTGGAGGTAATGCTCATGTGCCTTGGAGTAGGAGTGATATATTGTCTTTCACAAATGATTACCCAAGATTGAGGGAGAAGCCAGTGGGAAGGTACAAGCAGACAGAGATTTGTGAAACTTTCAAAATGCATGTGGGAAGATGTGAATACGTTGTTTGATATTGTCATTCCACATGATTTGCAGACTGTGAGCAGAGTGCATGTTGATTGGCCCGATCGTGAACCTCAAAGAGATTCAATTACAGGTGTGCTGTCTCTACAGGTGATGAAAGAAGTATTGCAGGGTAATTGAATTTTTGTAATTCAGTGTCTCCGACAGACACTCATTGGCAGAAAATTGACGGAACATCTCAAGAGTCAAAAATCGATCCATGCATACTATGAAAATGTTAGAGACTTTCAAAGATCATAGTGGTACAGAGACTATAGAAGCTAAAGATATAGGTCATTTTGTGTTCAGATTTGTGTGGGTATTGAAGTGAGATGATTCAGCAGCACCTGATTTGTTGGCAGAACAAGACGACTGATGAGATCTTGCGGTGTGCAAAGTACTGCAGTGATGAACTATAACTGAAGCAGAAGAAGCTTAAGGAAAAAGGTAATGATAATGCAATTGAAAGCTGTACAGAACGTTATCTAGAATCCACAGATGATGGTGAATACTAGTGGAATGCAAGGTATGCCATAGCAATTGACATATGTTGTTCATCTCAGAGGTAGAGAATGTGGAGTTCATGTAGATCAGAGTGGAAACGTTGTTGATGTTCAGACACTGCAGAGAACTAATCCTTGCAAAAATCTATGACATTGGCGGAGGGAATGTCCCTCTAATAATGTGAATAATCAAGAACAGAATGTTGGAGTTGCTCAGACACAAGGCAATAATCATGTTCAAATTCAGAGAGTTCAAAAGTCCCGAGTACAAAATGTGAAGGTGTCCCCAGGACAGCAGATACAAGTATCACAAGTTCTGATGGCTCAACCGCAAATGGTCATGCCCCAACAGATCACAAATGCAAATATGAATCACATAGCATCACAGTTTCCCCTGACAGACCAGAGTGAGTGCATGTTAGCCGCATCCTTAGAAGTAGATCAACGATGTCCCTATTTAAATGCCAATGTTAAGGAACATGATGTGTCATTCTCGGTTGATACTAGAGCTGTCAGAACAAAGGAAGTTCCCAATCTGCCCCTTTCAGGAAAAATAATTCAGGCTGTAGGAGTTGCAAATAAGCAGTAGACAAACCTTTTAACACAGTACATCCCTGTAAAATTAGGTTCATTTTAGGATGAGCACCTATTTGTGGTTTGCAAATTAAGTACTGCAAAAGCTTGTTAGGATGTGATCTTTTGTGTAAGCAGAATTGTTCAATTAGCTGAACACCCCAAGGAATAGCGATTCAGACAAATGAAGAAGATGTGCCCTATAAAATTCTAGGCAAAAAAAGATCAGATGATGGGCGGACTGCTGAACAGTGCAAACATTCACCTCCGGTCACAAAGAGTTCGGTTTAATCCACTGTTTTTTTGCTCAACATTCCACTCCAGTTTGGACCCAGCCATATGCAAATCAGTCTTGACCCTGCTCCCCATGGGAACAGTCCAGTTCAAACTGCCAGACCAGGTTCCTCTGGACCGGAAACCAGCATCCTGGGACCGGTTTCGAAGTAACACCCCTGATCAGCCAGGCTAGCTTGAATCCAGTGGCACAGTGAGCACAGACCGCACTTAGGGTTAACAAAGGCAAAAAGAACAGATGATGGATTGAATGTTGAACAGTGCAAACACTGTATACGGGTGAGTCCCAACTGGGGTGGCATGGTGGGCAAAAAAACGACGGGGTAAACCCAGATCTTTGTGACTGGGGTGAATGTTTGCATTGTTCAGCATTCTGTCAACCATCTGTTCTTTCAGCTGTAAAATTGTGGAGCAGTACCAGTGTGTTGCATTGTACCCAATGCTGACATAATGATTTGCCCAAAGAATTACAAGAAACAGTGACACTAGAGGTTTTGGATTTTACAGGAGAAAAAAAACAAGACTCAAAGGAGTTGAGCGTATTTAAAAATAGAGGCTCCAAATGCATTGTATCAAAGGGCAACACCATATAATAAGGCACCGAGAAAATTGCAGGAATTACACCCCTACTCAGTCTGGTTGAACAAGGTGTATTGAAAGAACTGCAAACAAGCCTGTGAGTTATTTTCGATTACATTTGATCCTGTAGCATCAGCGCTGCCTGGTTGTTTGAAGGCTATTGCTGCTCTTAGTGTCAGCATCGGACAGTGCAAGGGCATTCTTGTGAGCCATCGCCTGAACATTTTTAATCCCTATTCAGTGGAAATTTTGTTAACCTGCACAAAGACACAATACTTGACAAGTGCATGCTTGACACACTATGAGCAGGTCATACTGGCCTCTTACAATGTCTAGTATTAATATTGTAATACCTTGAATTCAGCTTCACTTTTGCCCAATCCAGTTGAAAATGTCAATGACCACGAGGATGAGGTAGAGCAGAACTGTCTCGATGTGATTGAATTGTGGACCAAACCAAGACCTAACATTAAAAATGTCCCCTTACATGAAAATGTTGATGGCTCAGGTTTAAGAGATAAAGATGGTACTCAGAGAGCAGGTTATGCAGTTTGCACAGACTAGGGTGTGGTAGAAGCGTCCCAGCTTTAAGAAGTCTTTTCGGCCCAAGTAGCCAAACTGGTTGCCTTACCAAAGCTTGCTGTGTTTCTGAACAGCATAAAGTAACAATTTTCACAGACAGTCAGTATGAGTTTGGTGTTGTTCATAATTTCAGACAGTTGTGGTCCCAGAGAGGTTTTATGACCTCTTCTGGATCCCAATCTGAAACGGTGATAAGATTTAGAATCTACTCACTGCATTACAGTTGCCTGCTAAAATTGCTGACTATGTGACCTTTGTACATACATATGCTGAAGAAGTGGAAAGATACTGTGCACTTAGCTGCACCTCCCTTAATGGGCAGTGGAGCAATGAACACAGTAATGAGACAAGTCAAAAGTTATTTTCAACTGCTAATGATAAGTTGGAATAAGTTACAAGTTTGCAGGAAGAAGTGACAGAGGAAGAACAGCAGAGATGGATTAGAGCAGGATGTGGAGGATGTTTGGGTTTCAAGTGATGGAAAAGCAGTTTTGCCAAATAGGTTATTGTTCCTTATGGCTAGGCATTATCATAGACAGGCACATATAGGCGAGTATGCAATGATCAGAACTTTCAGACAGACATGGTTTAACCCCAGATTCAGACTGATTGGAGAAGCCGTGTCCACAGATGTGTTGCATGCCAGCAGATAAATGTAGGGAAACGTACAGTTGTTGCCCAGGGTCATATAGGTAGATCTAGAGGACGGTTCAACAGAATGCAACTTGATTTCATAGTTACCCGTGTGCAATGGATTGAAGTACATCTTAGTTGCTGTTTGTATTTCTTCACACTGGGTTGAGGCCTCCCCAACCAAAAGAAATGATAGTCTCTCAGTAGCAAAGTAGCAGAGTTGATACCTCGCTTCTGCTTTCCGACTTCACTGGACTCAGACAGCGGAACTCATTTCAATAGTGAGGTCTTCAAATTGTGTGCTGCATTACAGGTTGAGCAGAGATTTCATTGCAGCTACAGACCTGAGGCTTCAGGACTTGTAGAACAGATTAATGGAACCCTGAAGTCCAGACTGGCAAAAAAAACTTGCATCCACCACTTTGAAATGGCTAGACACATTGCTTCTTGTTTTGATGAGTATGTGCAGTACACCTGACAAGAAAGCAGGGTAATCCCCCTCATGAAATAATTATAGGTAGAGCCATGAGATTGCCAGCAGTGCCTGCAAATGTGCTTGTGAAGATTACAGATGTCTTGGTACTGGATTATTATAACGGACTGACTGACGTGGTTCATTCTTTGTCTCATCAGGTTGGAGAAGGCACAGCAGGAACTGTATCATGACCTATGTCCGGGCGACTGTGTTATAATAAAGAAGCATGTAAGGAAGACATGGTTGGAACCGCTATGGAAAAGGCCCTCACCAAGTGGTTCTCGTAACCACTACAGTAGCAAAGTGTGCTGGCCTCCTGAACACATGTGGGTACATGTGAGGCATACTCGCAAAGTTCAAAGTTCCGGGTCCCCTTGATGATACAGCACCTGTTCCAGAAAGAGGGGGGGGGGGGAAGGGGGGGGGAGGGCGGCAGTTATAGTGAATGAGAGGGATCAGGGTAGCCAAGCTGTGGAGACCGGACAAGTGGCTGCAGCAGTATCAACTCTGTCTGATAGGGTTCTGAGCGAGTCGACAACAGTGGATGGTACAGAAGGGTTGAGCCAGAATCAGCTGACTCATGCAAGCTCGGATGCTGCCAAAGGATCAGTTGTGCTAGATAAAAGAGTTGTAGCCAGGTACAATTGGCCTAAAAAAGCATTTAGTACCAGTTGTTCTAGTACATCCAACAATTGCTGAGGAGACTGAAGAGTCTAGTCAAACTGGCAGTGATGCTGAAGGTCAAGTAAACAGAAGATCAAAGAGGGAAAAAAAAAAAAAAAAAGAGTGCCAAGTCGAAGATACACAACACCTGAATGGACATTTTGCTGCTAATGACTGGGAGCAGGCGTTTGTCATCTTTAGAGCTAACAATTCGAATACAGTTCAAAATTCTTGAAATTTCGATGGGGCTGAACTTCAAAATCTCACTGCCACTTGATGAATAGACACATTACACTTTGGAAGTGATTATCAGTGATTACGAGCTGCGCTTTTATTAGAGACAGTTGAACTTTCAATAGAAGCTTTTTGAACATTTGCTAGTAGAGAAAAAAATCCTGATGAACTTTAGAGAAGATCAAGGATTTTTGTGAATATTTTGCATTTTTGAAGAGACTATTTTTGATTATTTGCTTTGCTCACAAATAAAAAAAACAGTGATACATTAAAGTCACTTTTGAATTCAGACTTCTGGTCTGAATTTGCATTGAGTCGAACTGCAATAGATGTAGCAAGTGTAAATATGTATGTATAGGTTCAGTAGTGGTGATAGTAATTATGTTGATGTTCATTGGATTAAGTTTGCCCCTAGAAGGTGATTCAGAGAAAGTTACATCCACAAGTGCACCAGAACAAGATCCCCAGTACAAAGATGAGAAATTCTTACACACTGACAGATTCTATCAGCCAATGTGTATTATAAGCCTTTGTATGAATACATAGATACAATGGAAGTTAAAGACTGTTACATGTGTACACAGTTGCCTTCATAAGTAACTGAAGCAATCACTTATAGTTTACCCTTAACTTATGGAATTTCCTGTAGTTTGATATTAACACTGTTGTATCAGCAGGAGTGTTATCAATATTTCTATTCAAATTATGATTTGGTGTTTTCAATTGTTCCCATCATGGAACCCATGAGCAGTATTGCCAAATTTAAAAAATATTGATACGGTAGGAGGTTTCTTTGAACCTACATTGACATTCGGAACAGTATATACACATAATAATATGACCTGTATACTTAGCCCATCAGCAAAAGAGTTCAATGGACAAGTTGAGGAGAGAAGAAGAGCAATGAAATCCAAAATAGAAAAAGGAGTAGTTGTACAGACTTGGCAAAAAGATGCAATACACTCAGTGGCTGGAAAGCAAGGATTCCTGGCCTTAGATTGGCAACATGTAGGGAAATTATATAGATCTAGATCAAAGACTGGCATACACTTTGTAGGAAACAGTGAAAGTAGACATCTATTTTTGTTTTATAAGTGTTTGGACTTTTATGTTGAATGAACAGTATGCTGCCAAACCAATTGTTTATTTTATATGTCGAGAAAAATGCCTATTACAAGCTGCCGAAAGGCTAGTATGATACATGTTCTCTAGGAGTAGTTTTTTCAAAGATGTATCATGTGGATCATTTTAATGATCCAGTCTGGGATGCGAAATCCAATTCCAGAGTCAGAAGAGGAGCTAATGCTTCAGAGATTACAGGAGATATTGTTGGTGCCAGGATTCCATCAGCAAGTGTTATCTTGAATTATATTAAGATTAGGAAGTTGTCAATCATATATAAGCTGTCCAACCAGAGAAGTGAGTCAAATGCTCAAACCGCACCTCCCCGTTGTCCCAAATATTACAATATGTCATGCTCCCACACCAGGCACTCACTGCTCCCAGAGTGCAACCAATAACGGTCCAATATTTGTGAACTGCAATTGGAGGGGCACCGACAAAGTTCATATAGGAAGTAATCATCCAGACAACAGCCAGCACGTTTCGTTCACCACTTGTGAACTTCCTCAGGGCATCACTATTTTTGTTTGTGCAGAAGGTTGAAGTTTCCCATTACACAACCTGCAAGTTCTCAACTTCAAATATTCCCTTGTATTATTCCTTCAGTCAAAGTATATGAATTCCAGCTTGAATCAAATAACAGCCATAATAAGTCACGCTGCAGCACTGCTTCCTTTCCACACACTTAGACAAATGCTTCTGCACAAACAAAAATAGTGATGCCCTGAGGAAGTTAACAGGTGGTGAATGAAACGCGTTGGCTGTTGTCGGTTATATTAAAGAGAATAAAAGATCCTATTGGAGCAACACATTTGGATGATTAGTTCCTATATAAACTTTGTCTGGGCCACTTTAATTGCAATTCACAATTGTAGATAAGCTATCTACAGACACCACAGGTGCCATATTGTTAGTGGACACGGAAATGGTAGCTATGCAACATCAATGGTTTTGGAAAATCGTCTTGCATTAGACATTCTTCTTGCAAAACAAAGCGGAGTTTGCAAAATGTTACATGAGCAACAATGCTGCACATATATACCTGACAATAGTAAAGAAATAAGGAAGTACATTGCAAACATGACTGACCTGAAAAAGGATTTGAAAGGATTAACAGCAATAGGTGGACAGGAAGCTATTGGTAGTGGTTTTTCAGCCATTGTTAAGATGGTTTGTAGATATATATATATATTATTGTAGCCTTAAGCATTTGGCGGATTACAGAAGAGATTAACAGAATAACCCTCTGAAGTTTTGAGCTGTCTCATTAAAATGAGAAGGTGAGTACTTTGCGATGGCCTTTTGCCATCAAAGGGGGGGAGGGAGGATGCTGATGTAGTCAAATTTTTAGTGTTGTCCCTCATGTCACAAAAGTCATTAGAATGTCACAATTTATGCCTTAGTTAATCAGAGCACTAGCAATTTAAATGTAGAAGTTGCACTGACATGCAATGTAAATGTGTATTCATTTACACTGTAGAGTTCAACACAGATGGTAATTGAATTAAATCACATGTTAACTTGATTAAATTTAGATGTCATTTATGTCTTAGACTAACAGAATACATCAAAACAATACATTTCTAATGATTAATGAATTAAAAATGTGTGAAAAAAAATTAAAGAAATGTATTACCCGATCATACTTAAAGAAACGCTTTGACAAAGTTCTTTTTTCATTTAAAATGACTAACATGCATAATATTGAAGGATTATTAACATTGTATTCATAAGTTTGCATATTAAATGTGGGTATTGAAACATTAATTAAATATATTGCTATAATTCACTTGCGTAAGCTCAAATGAGGCCTGCAGTTTTGTAATTTGTGACTGTGTAGGAAATGCCGAATTATTTTCATCACTTGAGCTTTCTTTTAGACTTTGTTCTCATGAGAAGATTACATTTTGGTAATATCCCTATTGTCTAGACAGAGAGAATGTATTGATCATCCTTAAGAGTAGAACATTGTGGAACATGTAATGCCACTATATACTATAGTTTCAAACTTCTGTGGAGTCGCACAGATGGAAGATGATCCCATGAACAGACCTGGGAAGGGAACTTGATATAGCAACCTGGAGTCGTGTGATTGATTTTTTTTGGATGGTGCTCCTTCAACGTAACATGAACTGCTTTTGGAAGCAAATAACAAAAATTCTGACCTTTAATTTAGCAGTGGATTGTTGGATCTCTTGAGTTCCCGGACCTATGCTGATGAAGAATCACATATGCTGAGCCCCTTGTCGAGGTATCTTCCTCTCTGTGCTTGCCCCTTTGAGATGTCCCTTTGAGGCTTAGAAAATGTCCTTATCTCTTTCAGAAGACTCTTGATCGAGCTTCTGATATGCTAACACTTTATGCTGACACTTTCCCTTTTTTCTTACCCTTTGCCCACCTTAACCTCCTTTTGCCTAAGATTTCCCTTTTCTCTCAATTATGTGTGTACTTTTTGTCTTCTGTGCACACAAGTTTGGCCCTGCACAGGTATTTCCCTGATTTGGCCTGCAGTAGGGTTTTCCCGGTGCCCAGTTAAACCTATGACTCTGCTACACTAATTTGACTGATGATTGCTAATTCTGAGCAGCACTTTATTTTATGCATCACAGATATCTTTGTTGATAACAAGTAAAGTTCTTCTTGAATGCTTAGTTCTATTGATGTTAATTTGTTTGAATGTATTTTGTCTCCTTGGGCAACCATTGGTGATTATATATCTTTATAATTTGGTTTTGCGAATGGTCTACATGAAGCTAAATTTGAGTTTGTAATAAACCCCTTAACTTTATTTCAACTCGAGTTTTCCTTCCGTGGCCACATTGATCATGGTGTGTAATTTAATTAGTTTTTATTGCAATTGTGTTAGTGGTTCTACCACATCCTGTAGCAGGGTCAAAGGATCTATCCGCCTCGATGAGCATAAATTCCTGGAGTGAATGAAAATTCTACAGCACCGGTATAGAGTGTACTCCTCCTGCCCATCCTTCAAAAGCCGGGACTTAGAAACTTTTCACTAATTTTTCCTCCAGAGAATCAGCAGGAGACCAGGACAGCTGTCGAGCTAAAGCAGTCAACGTTGAATCACCGGTGTGATTCAACTTGCTGGTTTGCCCCACTATAGGATATCTGTCTTCCACAAAAGTTTCCAAGGGCTTTATCTGGACTTGTGCAGATCAGGCAGCCTGTCGTCATCAAGGCCTTCCTCGGCACAGACTTTGCCCGCTCTGAGCTTTCCCTCCTTCATCGATGACCACAACGGTACCATGCTCTTCCTTTACGGACTGTCATCGAGCACTAATTTTGGATCCAGCTTGCAGCTAGTCCCACCAACAACCCGTTTATGATCACTTTTCGCCATAAAACTTTTTAAGTCTGAAAGTAAGCTTTCCACCAGAATGAACCTAGACCCTGTATCCGACCAGCACTCAATCTCTGCTGGCCTTCATTTCTGTCTCTAACCTGGTCTGGTCTAGCACAACCAGATAACCATGGTTGGCTCTTTGACACTATTTTTAATTCAAACTGTAAAAAATCATCTCTGGTTCAATTTATTGGATTTTTGTTTCTGGTGTCATTGCATTTATTAAAATGAACACTAGTTTCCTAAACTGGTTTGGTATTTTTCGTTTATGTATTTTCTTTTTATTAATGTTTAAATACTGCATACATACATTAAAAGTTAAGCCTAACTTTTTTTGTGCAAAGCAAAGCTACCAGAGGGTTAGCCACAGATTATCTAGTAGCGTCTGTGGTTTACCCTGACAAGAATTTTGATTAATATTTGAGGTGGGTTCCCACCTTGTTCATCTAATACTCCAATTTCTTCATCATCTGTATTTTCCTTCATCTTCACCTTCAATCATGTGTCTGCACTATGCAATCTGGCATTGTTGGTACTGGAGTGGGTCACAAAGGTAACTAAAATGAATAAATAAGGAACAATTACCTTGCCTAGCCACTGAGGGTTGCAACACTGATGCTTTCAATCCAACTGGAAGCCATAGGTCAATCTGAGGGCATGGCTTAATCTCGGCAACAGTCACAGGAGCTGCATCAACTAAGTATGAAGAATGCAACCTTATTGCAACCCCAAAAGGAGAGATTACTTTGGCCATTACGTGACACAAAAAAGCAAGAACCCTTGACCCATATTTTATATATATATATATATATATATATATATATATATACATATATATATATATATATATATATAAATATAACTGACCCATGGGGATTTACATATTTGGTGGGCCATTACAGCTGTGGAACATACACAGTACATCCATTTATTAAAAATAATGGGTTTAAAGATGAAATTGTACACAGCAGATAGTGAGCACTGCAGAGGTATTGGGCAGGGGAACCCCTGGACTACCTATGTCATGTGCATGGGCTGAGCAAGCGCCCCCCCCCCCCCCATGGCCCCCTGTACCTGTTCTCCACCATCCTTTTCATGGCAGTAAAACCACAATGAAAAGGCTGGATGAGAACCAGGTTGTAATCATGCATGCAGCGCTGCCCTAGCTGACTGCGACCTGCACCCGGCGTCAACACAACGGGATAACCGATCCCAGCGGAGACAGCAGTCAGACTGCCACAGCAGCAGCGGTCCTGACCACCACCGTGAGTCTGGCGGTCTAGTGACTGCCAGACTCGTAATCAGGCCCATAATCTATCTACATAATATCTTCCAGCACTGGAGAATCTACACCACAAACCAAACTAAGCAGTTGAAATGAACTGGATTCTCACATGACCAGGCCATGCAAAAAACAGCTCAAAACCGCCTGTCAATTAAATCTTAGCAACCCTCCTATATTCAGGCATGCAGGAGTAAACAACCAGAAACAAATGTGCTAACTGTTGTAAGACACTCTAAAGGTTAATTCTTGATATCGGATTAGTTATACTAGAGGCCAACATCTCACAGTCAAGAAATAGAGACAACATAGCTATCAGTCACCAAACCTAGAAGACTGCAATTTGCAAATGGAAGCCCTTCAAGAGATATAAATTGAAAGACTACCCAATATAATACACTCGTTATTGTGTCTTTCAGAAGGGAAGTTAAGAACATTCTCCAGATTCAGAAGAAAAATGTTGACTGTTAAGTGCACGTGGTAAGTGAAATTTCAGATATTCATGGACACAATTTGTAATAAGTAATATTATTTTATAGATTGCTACCTTGGAACAACAAAATAAAATAAAATAAAAAATAAATAAAAAATCATTTCACCAAGACCACTGAAGCGCACTGAAATTAGAACCTAACAACTCGTATTCTGCGGCAGCTAAAAGACAGGCATTGAAAATACCCAGTGTTTCACAACCAGCACCAGTTAACTATAAAGCCTTGCACCGCAATGTGCTGAAAGTCAAAATGCACTCACAATTAAGATTTACAGCTAATAGTATATAATATCAGGCAAATATTCTCCAGACAAATGAGTTTAAGAAAGACAATTCCAACCAAAAGAATAAATAAACACTGGAATGTATAATTAGAAACTAAAATAGTATTCCTATAAATTAGAGAGGGGGTACACAATGATTTGTTCCCAGTATCATGAAAGCCTGCTTAGGGCAAATGGAGTTAAGGGTTGCAGCTGCAGTGGTTGGATTGTGTGGTTTACAACTGTCACTTGAAAGTTCTCTTAGAACAGATCTTTATCTGTTAAAGCAATGCTCCCCATTTACACCACTTCACTTCATTCATCATCACGTGGGACATTCTCAACTATTGACTTGGATGTGAACTCTTGTTGGGACTTCTTACTGTACAAATAGCTTAAAGAGTTTCTGAACTCTGAATCCTCCTGTTAGGAATGCCACTACCACCCAGATGCAGTACTTAATCCACCACAGTTTATTGTGCATTGGTGTGCTTCCTAATTACACACATTAATGGTATCCTGACATTTTACCCCCGTACATTTCAGAGAAAAATGAAACATCACGTTTAACAAAAAGAATTAGAAAAATACTATCAAAAATGGATATGATAAACATTAGGCTGATAAGAAACAGCATGTGGTTAAAGTTAGGTTTAAGGGTGGTTCAATTCACATGTACAGCTAGGAAAACTGTAAGACTTAGCTCAAGGGTCAGGGTTAAGAGTTTCAAAAGGGTAAGGGTGAGGGTGAGGGAAGCGGGGTAGGGCTCACAGTAAGGGCCACGGTTGGGGTTTACCTGTAGTCAGATTAGTGTTATTGTATGATCAAGCTCCATGCTTAGGGCTACAGTCAGCAAAGGGTTAGGATTATATAAAATCATGGTAACAAGGATGAGGTTTGAGATTCAGAGGGGAGCTTGTGTAGGGATTCCAAGCAAGGTTTATGGATGGTTAGATTAGGATTTGGGCTAGAATCAAAAGTTGGGGTAACTGTGTCAGATAGGGCGCAGAGTAACATTTCAAGGTATTACTTTAAAAAAAAAAAAAAAAAGACCACAGAGAAATAATGCAAAAAAGGATGCACTGGCCTGAATGAAAGCTGACAAGTAAAGAAACTGGATAAGATAGTATTATCTCGCCCTTTCATGAGGAATCATAGTTTAACAGGGGTATAGAATTTAATAAAATATCTACTTGTCCTGTAAACAAAAAAAAACAACAAAAAAAAACACTTGTCCATTTGGTGCAATGTAGTGTAGCAAGCTCATTATATAAGGGCGCTGATAATAGCATTTCTGATTATGCCACGGATAATACTATAGTAGGGCTTGAATACTAGCAGTTTCTTTATTTTGCCACTTTTCCACAGATCCATACGCTGGGGCTGGAGGTAGAGGTAAGCAATAGTTCCAGGGTTTGAATGCTCTTTAGAGTCTGTGCAAACCTACTAACCTGCCTGTTTTAAGGGTTTTCTCCAGCTCTTCTCAGATCATTTCTCATGCCAAGAAAAGTTGGAAATTTACTCCAGACAATGGTAAAAAGTAAAAATTCTTCCAGGGTTGGGAAAAAAATGTTTGGACCAAATCTACATATGTATATTTGTTTGTGTTAATATACAGTTCACAAATATTTTCTAGGAGTACAATTTCCTGGTCTTACTCATGGAAAAGGGTCAAAAGGTAAGCATTCTTCCAGGGTTGATTCATGACATATGTGAATCTGCCATGGAGGCACTGTGTGACTTTATTTAAGAATTTGCCCTTAGTTGGGTCTGGCGTTAACCAAGACCTTTTGTTTGATTAAAATGCTCTCTTTCACCCTATCAGTCTATCGACTGGCTTCATTGTAAAAGATCGCAATCTGCTCTTTCACAAGAAGCATATTGGCACACAAAGTCGTTTTGTTCAGTGCCAGGAACTACTGTGGCAATGTGTGCTTTTTGAGACCATAAAAATAGTTACACTGGTGAGGGCCCAGCAGCTCCCATAACAATAAAGTTTTACAAAAGCCATTTCAAAACAAGACATGCATGGACACAACTATAAGACTGACCACCAATGTCAAACCTGTTGGCTTTGCCAATGCTTGTTTATTTTCATATTTCCCATAATCTTGTTGAATTTGCTTACAATCACTTTCCATTATGAATATGTTTGGAAATACCAGCATGAAATAACACATTTTACTAAATAATGCTTCAAATAAATTGTACCTAAGAGTTCAAAGCAGTATAGAAAAACATTTTTTTTTCCTAGTTGCATTTTTTCCTGAACAATTTATTTTGAAAGCACAGAATCGTCAATCTTGCTTTCAAGCTTCTGCGAATATTTGCATTCAATTAGAGAGCATTCTGGGAGCATTCTGGGAGCATTATTATTATACATAGCACCATATTGTTAAACATTGCAAACGTGTACACATTTTCTTTTACTGGAACCACTGTCAGTAGTTCAGTCAGAGCTTACAACATTGATTTAGATTGCTCACCCTAAAAGTAAAGGTTTTGTATTAATGAACCATAAATACAAGTTTGAACCCCATTAACATATGAACACTAATATTACCTCAATGCAGACAATTCCCTTCCCTGCTCCATAATATGGTACTGTAAATTAGCACCTAAAGGGTTTGTGCTGCAGGGGGTTGGGCCTACTTGTCCAAAGGACAAAATTAAACCTGAAAACCTATTGCCTTGACCCCCAAAAATATGTCCTGGGTGTCGGCCTTTTTGAATTCCACACCAGTGGTTTAACTATCAATCCATTATGATTTTTGAAAGAACAGAAAGGGTAAGGCACACTTAGTGAAACGTGTTGCCTGGCACCAGAAGGTAATGTTCATATTAAGGTCTTGACTTTGCAACTATGCACAGACTCCAAAGTAAAGCAATCAACTACACTAACACCAAGATGATATTCCACTGTAAGTAATGCACTGCAAGGAGGGACCCTGCTCACTAAACCCTCCAGAAATTAGGATTCTCCGATGATCTCAAAAAAGAGAAACACCATCAGATTTTCTCTAAGTGACCTTTACCACTGACAAGAGCAAACCTTCAGCAAGTTGAAAAGCCAAAACAAGCACTTCAGATAGGCAACAAAGAAGAAAGTGAATGTAAACTTTTCTAGTAAACATGAAGGAAAGTTTTACTTCTATTAGGGACACTGAGGCGAGGATTATGCCTTGATGTCTCTTTATTACGTTCCAGCAGCTTCAACTTTAATGATATTGAGCTAACGTTTCCATCAGCTCTAGGGAAAGAACTACGAAATTAACAACCTATCAACATTCACAGTTCTTCACAATCCGCGTTCTTCCCCATGTAATATCCTCTTTCTGGAAAGCGACAAGAGCTTCCATCCCTTTCCTCTCTCATTCAGGTTTGCATCCCTCTGAACCTAGTAAAATTAAAGAAAGAAAAAATCTGGTAACAACCTATCTCCATTAATATATAAACATCCAACATCTCTTGAGGCACCAAATTAATAGATAGAAGCAAGTTAATTAAACTACTCATCACCATCCCAGGTATCCATCTGAGGGCAAGACAATACTAACATTAAAACAGAATTCAAAACAATGAAATACTTATACCTTACGTGCCCTTTCCATTAAATAAAGCTCCCCCATCCAAGTTGAGCACTGCACAGTTGGGTAGGGAGAAAAGGTCTTTCTAAAGCCTTGGGTAGGAATAATACTCACCTCCGTGTCCTTAATAGAAATGAACACTTCCTTCATACTTACTAGGAAATTTTACATTCTATGTCAGGACTGGAGGCAAGGATTATGCCTTTTCAAAGCTTGTTCATGACCAAAGATGCTAGGTCAAGCAGTGGCTTGAAATAAAACCACTTAAACATGGAATTGGAAGACCAATCCGCTGCATTAATTATATCCTCCAGCTTAGCCCCCAGGCAAAAAGCTTTAGAAGCCAGTGCTCCTCAGACTGAGTGAGCACCAAAGATTGAGTTATCGATATCCACTTCCCGCATTACCAAGCGGATCCATCTGACAATGGCAGGGGATAAGACTGCTTTAGAAGGTTTCCTTAAGGAAATTAACAGTTGCTGTTCACCCGGCAAGCGGAATTCTTCAGTCATCCCTCATAGACTTTGAGGCAACGGACCACACACAATTTTGGAAACTTGTGAAAAGCCGGATATGAAACCACTCTGGAATTTGTTTTAGTTTGTCTGAAGATATGGAAGGTCACACCGTCTGGGGTGAATGACATGCCCGAGAGGTCCAGAACCCTCACATACGACACCCAACATGACATCAAGCTCGATCAAAGGGCAATTTTGCAGACAACTTTACGCGACAGAAATTCATTTTGCTGCCAAGTACGAAAAAGGTAGAGGACCTTACTGACTCTCTAAAGAGCTAAATATCTAGGTTCTGGAGAAAGAGCAAAGCATATCGCTCTCATCACTTTACATACCAAGGGTTGTTGATCTACATGAGAGCCCCCCCCAAACTGGAAAGGACCAGTCGATATAGCGGACCTGTAAGAGTCGATTGCTCCATAGGCCAAACCTTAAGACGCTAAAGCAGCCAAAAAATTCAGTATGGGGACCACTTCGCAACCCATGGAATACTAGTTGTTTTGCACACCAACGCACCCATCTAGTCCATACGGATTGTTGGTACCATCCACCCATGTAGCTGTCAACATTCGCTCAGCTTCAGCCGATAACCCTAGGAGTCTCCAGCATTGTCTGAAATCTGCCAGGCTATGTGTGGCATCCAACCCTGTAGTACCAGTAGGTGACAGTTGTCCATGTGATCTTTCAGGAGATCGGGAACACAGGGTACAAGGATTGGAGAGTTCCAAGAAAGTTCCAGAAGAACTGGAAACCAGACTTGCGACTTCCAACAAGGTGTGACCGCACCACACGGGCCTTTTGTCAATGGACGTGCGCCGATAGCCTTGTGTTCATTCCAAAGGGAGGAAACCCATTCCCCTGTTTCTTCGACCAGACTTGAAGGAACTCATTCATCGCTACTGCCAAAGGATATGGCCTGCAGCTGAAGTAGCGGGGAAGCGGATGGTTCAGCCTGGACGCAAACAGATTGACCGAGAAAGGGGCACACAGAGTCTATAGGTGTCTGAAAATTAACAGGTTCAGATGCCAAAGATACCAGTCAGCTAGAGCTGGATGTACCGGGTAGATACTTCACTGTAACTGAGATGTCTGTGGCCAGACAATTCCCCAAAGGTCTTTGGCAAAGTCCACCAGAACTTTCGAACTGGCACCCCCCAATTTGTTGATATACCAGGGCGCAGTGCGATTGTCCATCTTCAACAGGACACTGCAAAGGACCCTGTCTTTCGTCCAACACTATCACGAAAGAAACCGCCATGAGTTCTAGCCAGTTGATATGCAGACGTTCTTCTGCTGACCATTTTCTGCCTGTATAGGAGTTGGCGCAGCGTGTCGCCCAGCCAGATTTTGAGGAACCAGACTCAATCACAAGGTCGGGATCGGACCCAAAGATGGCTTTGCCATTCCAGGCCTCCATGTGTGTCAACCACCACCTCATCTTGTCTACCACGTCATCCAAGAGAGCAATCTTCTCAGAGTACTGTAGGCCTCTGCACAAAAAGGGAGGCTGTGAGGCGTTGCTAGACCCTATAATGAAGGGACACCGAAAAATTGCCTGAATAGATGAGGACAGCAATCCCATCACTCTGGCTATCTGTCGCAGTGACCTTGAGCTGTTGGGACAGAGTCCTCCTGAGCTCCCCGACTATTTTTGGGATTTTGCATGAAGTAAGACTCAGGATTTCTCCACTGAATCTATAACAAAGCCAAGAAAATTAGTTGGTCAAGCTGGGGAGAGCAGAGACATCCTAAACTCTCCAACAGATTGACTGTCACGTGGAGTTGATCCGACAGATGAAGAGGACATTGATCCATGATCAGAATGTCATCCAGATACACTATAAGGCGAAAACCCTGCGCTCGAAGATGTTCCATGACCTCTTTGAGAATCTTGGGGGAAACACCAGGGGGCAGCTGACAGCCTGAAGGGTAGAATCTTGGATTCCTACACCTGGCATCTCCATCTGATTGGGGGAAATCTGCGATGCGGGGGAAAGATCGGCACCGAGAGATAGGCATCCTGAAGGTCCAACCAGACCATCCAATCGTTGGGTCGTAGAAGGTCGCGCAAAAGATAGATGCAATCCATCTTGAAGTGACGGTAGACGAGCTAACCTCGTCCTGTGAACTTCCTGTGATTGATTACCAGACGCTGACCACTATCCCATTTCTCTACTAGAAAGAGATTGCTCAGTAAACCCCAGGGGTGACGGTCTGCACTGATATGGCATCCTTTTGCAGAAGGTCCTCAAGCTCTTGATCTATTAAGGCGACTTGGTCTTCTGCAAGGATCAGCGAGCGTGGTGGAGCCAGCTGTACTCGAATGCTGTAGAATTCGATGGGAAGACCCAAGCATCTGACATGATGCTTTCCCAATTGTGTCTGAACAATGCCAGCCTGCCTCCCACCTTTATTTGGGAAGAATCGCAAAGTCTTACCTGCCTGGTTTGAAATCGTGCTCTGGAAGAGCCTCTGGAGTTACATTCCCTATAGGGTCTTCGTGTGTTGAAGAACTCACCATGACTAGGGTGATCTTGCAGGCGTTTAGAACCTCTGGGATGGCATTGGACATAGAAACGGCCGGCCAAGCGCCCTCTGCCTGGGCCAGCCCAGATTACAAATTTTGGGTTGAACATCTTTTTGTCTAAGGTTTGTGTGTTGTCAAGTGAAGTGAATGTAGCCACAAACTTGCCCAGCTCCTTTATGAAGGGTTCCCCAAAAAGACCTCCCTGCGCTGCCGGGCCCACTTCTGTGGACGCCAGGTCTCAGAGTTTCAGGTCAACCTTGCAGAGGAATGAGTCACCATTCCACCGAGAGGGCACAGTTGACATTGCTTAAGAATATAGAGAGAGTCTCCAGGGAGATGGGAATTCCCATGGCTTGGCCTCCCCTGATCCTGAGAGGACCATTCACATCCAGGAGTTTGTCCTGGCATGAACACTAGGACCCATCAATCCCCTTCTTGGGATCTTTAATGTATTTCTACAGGAAAGTGGCCATTCGGGGATCTAATTTAAGTGTAAGGGCCACTTTCCCAGGAAGGGAGGTATGAGGGCATTCTGCTTTCAAACACACCCTGACCTCCCTGTCCGTAGGTTTCCTGAGGCAGCTACCCACATACTGAGCCACCTTATCTACGGGGGACCATTCGGAGGAATGTGGATGGATCAGATCATTAAGCTCCAGCATGTCGGAAATGGACTCCTGGGGTTTAGGATCCACCAAACCTGGAAAGGGACGCCAAGGGCGGGATGAGCCCGTCTCATCTAGCGAATCGCCATCCTCATGGTTTGGCTACCAGGGTGACTTCAGCGGACCCTTGTTTTAATCTTAACCTGAGGGTTCAGGCTTAGGGATAAAAGCCTTTTTCAGAGCTTCAAATACCCCAGGGATTTTTCTCCCTTATGCTCCTGCAGCAGGCGCCACAAGGGGAGGTTCAACTGGTGTGAACAGTCAGCTAAACCACCCAGGGGCATGGGGCAGGCACAAGTGAGTTCAATAAGATGTTGCAGCAATGGCTCTATTGCCACTACTACTGCCTAGTGTATAGAGGCATAGACCGCCTGAAATCATTCATAATCAATGGGGAGTATTTAAAGGGACTCCTCCTCAGGGTACTCATCCGCCATTGTGGCGGGGTTAGTAGTGTCAGTGATGACAGGTGATACACCACAAGGGGTGAAGCCCCTATCTAAAACTACAACCTGGCTGTCTGGGATTGGAGATCAGAGATCAAATAGAGGCCAGGAAGCAGAGAAAACCTTTTGGGGTGCCTAAGGCGATATGGAGATAGGCCAGGTAGTGGTATTATCCAGCGCAAGGCGCTAGGCAGGTCACAGCCCTGGGGCCCATTCACCCTATAGCTCAAAATTGTATACAGAAACAGTACGTACCTGGTCTGGGCCCAGAAGCAGCTTTGAAGCGCGAAAAGCGCTTAAGGTACTGCTGCGTTCAGGGGGCATCAAGCTGCCGACCAACGACACACTGTACCTTTACTATACAGACCCGCTATCAGCGGGCATCAGGCTTCTAGGTGGCTTGGGGATAAGTGCTTAGCTGTGGGATGGCATTCTTCAGACTACCAAAAATTATGAGCGCCAATGCGATTGTGCGCCACTAGCGCAAAACCGCCGCACCGCGCTCTTGCGGCCCAAGACTTTCGTTTTGCCACGAAACTTAATCCCGCAGCAAGCACTGGGCCGGTAGGAGCCCGTTAGCAATATTAATAACACACAAAAGTCTGCGTTATCGTGAGAGGAAAAAATGTGTACTTAGCTGATACAAAGCAGAAGAGAAGGAGCATATTACATGTGAAACGACCCAGATTATGAAGGACTGTGCATGTTGATTGGTTGTTCATTCCGTAGTTCTTTCCATAGGACTGATGGGAAAATTAGTTCAAGATTGTTAAAGTTGAAGCTGCTGGAACGTAATAAAAAAAAGAAAAAAGTAAGGCATAATCCTCACCTCCGGTCCTGCATAGAATCCAGATCACAACATCTACATAAGCATCTACAAAATCTCGACAGTCTACACTTAAATAGGAGCCTTTTGGCATCTACTCTTTCCCTTATTGTGGATTAAAAAAAATCATCAGAAAACACAAAAGTCTATTCTTCTTGTGATACTTCTACTATGGCCTTCTTTAAAGTAGCTATGAAACAACCTCAAAAGTTGGCCTTTGCATGATTTTTCCTCTCGGATTTGCTATTCTCTTGGCATCTACTCTAGCATCAAGCAACTCACCAGAGAGGCCATGTCCAACATCTATGAACCCATACAGAGAGACATGTCAAATCAGAAGTTATTTTTGTGCTAATGCAACAGACTACCCTTTCTTTCAACATTACTGATGTAAAGAAAGGCAGGGTTGTCAGTGCTCTCCCTGCTGCAAAGCCAGAAACCTGTGCACAATATTGTCAGTTTGGAGCGTCCAGGGTATATGTCATCGGAAACTTCATGAACCTGTTCAGATAGTGGCATGGCTGGAAAAGGGGGAGACACACATAAGATTGCATTTCTGTTGGAGATGCATAACATCGTCTCAAGGAACCACCCATGGAAACAGAATGTTAGGTGGAGTGCAAGTAGTGAACTGTGTTCTAGTGAGAACTACTTGAAAACGTCCATAAGAAAATTGCCTTCTTACAAATAAGATGCATGAACATGAGTTATTCTATGAACTGAACTCAGACAGAGCACCACTGCTTCTCTGCTAAACATAAAGGACTACACTTCCTCACATGCGATCAGACTACTGATGGCAGCTGTTTTGGGCGGGGTCATATCTGCCCTCAAGTGCACCACACTATATTGATGTTCTTTTAGTTGCTTTGTACTCAAAACATGTTTGAAAGTCAAAGTGGCCGTATCATGGAGGCATCAGTGACCACCCGATTCAGTGTGAATAGGTTGAGGTCTTGTCCCTTCAATTGACAGGAATCTTGCATCCAAAGGTTGCTAAAAAAAAGTTCTGCTTCACTAGCAAGAGACCTATAAGCATCTTTAACAGCATAGATCACTGAATTCTCAATGCCCACTGATTCAATTTCACCTTCAGTTTTAACTTATGCATCATATCATCCTGAGTACCAGGTTACCCATCATCCTCAGGCACTAAGACTCACTGTAGGAAGCCTGCACTTTGCACAGTGTACCTCATTTTGGTCCACCATATAGAGTTCAAGCAAATCCCAGAGGTAACACAGAGGCACAAATGACATCCCAAATGCTTTTGTGGTAGCGTGGTCAAGCCGTTAAGCATATCAGAGGGTAGTGCTAAGCACATACTGCACACACAGACAGTGAAACACACAAATAAAGAAATACAACACCAATTTATAAAAAATAAAAAAATACATACTTTTTATATAAATGTTGCTACCAAGATCATGGGAATCAGGCGAGACCTTTTTAAGTTATGAATTTTTACAATTTTCCAAAGCGGACCACAATTTTTGGAGCGGTAATATTATCCTATGTGGGGGGTTGGGGGGGATATATATTGCATACAATTACTTACCTATGGGGGTAAAACATGTACTGCATTCAGGTACTTGGCGACAACCTACGGCACTGCTCTGGAGTTAATGTAAGTATGGGGCAAGGTACAAAGCAGCACCAACCTTCACTTCAGAAGGCACTGAGCCGTCCAGGAGCTGAGGTGCTTTTTAGGGACTGGGTGCACTAGTGTTATTGTATGGGAATGAAACAGATACTGGATATGGGCACTCACCAACGACTTACAGGACTGTTCTTCTGGATTTTAGGTGAGTATGAAGCAAAGTCCAAGGAAACACCAACAGTTCACCTCAGGGTGCTCTGGGACGCCCGGGTGCAGAGGTGTGTTCTAGATTTGGGTGTCCCATTCACTTGTATAGAGAACAGTCCGGTCACAAAGTGGCTCCAAGCTGGGACTGAAAAGCCAGTCTAGGGCCAGACCCTTGAGATCCTCAGAGACGTAGGGACACCATTGCTCCACTCCTCCTCTGGCTGTGGGGCTCGGGTGCAGTGGTGTCTTTTGACACCGGGTTCAGTGCTGAAGTTACTCGTGGTTGAAGGGGGGTCTGCAGAAACAAGCTGCAGATGCCATCAGGAAGTCCACAGTGGTGGCTTCTACTCTGGAAGGCCTCTGGAACATGCTGACATCAATGGCCCACTTCAGTCTGGGCTAGACAGCTTGGGTGCAGTGGTGATGTTCAGCATCAGGTTTTTGGTAGTCCTGGTCCTCACAGATCTTTCTATGGTACCTGCAGACGCAGGGAAGCAGCACCTCTGCTCCATCATGTATTGACCATTGTGAAGCACATGCATTAAAATGGCTTCACTGGCCACTTACTAGGTTTAAGAACTGACAAAGACATAGCAGGGGATTATCTGCTTTTACAGATCTACCCACACAAGTAATATAATGCACCCTGCCTTAGGGCTGCAAGGTCTGCTGTATGGGTGACGTACAAATATTACATGCAGTGATTAGAGGACAATTCACCTGCAGAGGCGGAAGAGTAACTTCACCAAACAAAAAAAAGCGCAGAACTTTCAAAACCAACAATAACTGGAACCAAAGACGGTGGCAAGATGGGCACCGGGAATGGCTTGCACTCCAGACTGGCTCTCCTGTGCTGCAGGTCCAAAGTGCTGGCACAGTGTCTCACTTCAGAGGCACAGAAAGACTCCTCGTGAGCTTGTTAACAGCAGGCATGCGTGGTTATGTGCAGTTGAACAGGCACAGTGAGAGTCACTGAGGCCACCTGTTCTAGCAGTTGAGTCATCCAGGATTTTTTTGAAGGCTCAAAGTTTGAAATCATGGGTGCCATACACACCAGAAATGTATCCACCGCCCCTTGCACTGGGGACTGGGCTTGAAACTAACTCCCAAAGCGTTTCACCAAATGACTGCAGGACAGGGTTCACCAGGAGAAGAAGAGCTTTTTTCCCCTTTTCCTCTCTAAGGCGACCAGGACCTATTGTTCTAATGCTTCTATGATGTTGGTCCTGACATAGGACTCTAACGGGAATCCAGCTCATTTGATTCATGAAAGTTAGCCTGTTCCTAACATTCATGGGTCCTCTGGCTAATGAATGGCAAACACCCCTAAGCTCAATTAACCTTCTCTCTAATGGACCTTTGTGATGATGCAAAGGTAAGCATCCAATTTCAGACTGACAACTAAAAAACAAATGCAGCCAACATGAGTGTTCATTATAGGCATTGCCCTTCTGCAATTCAAAGCTTCAAAAAGTTTACTCTTGGTGACAAAGCCTAAAATATACCCTACAAGAAGACATGAAGATGTCAGATTAATGTTAAACTAGTGAGATCATTGCTATCTTTTGACACTATTTAGTTGCACAATCTAGAGTAAACACGATGGGACACTTGAAAAAAGGAACTATTGGATTTAAAAGATATGCTGTGTGGTCTCATTACATTAATTTGCACTGTAGAACAGACAAACTCTTGGAATATGAGCGACCTACGAGTGTGTAAAACAACCACCTTCTAGACTGCAACTGCAATATTTCAAAGAAAAAGAATCTGCGAGGTGAGTAGTATCCATTAGAAATTAAAGCCATAGCACTAGTGCTCAGATATGGAGGTTTGCAACAGAAGCAGGGTAGAAATGCACCCAGTTAAGTAATAAACTTTGTACATTCGGCATGCTGACGTTCGTGAATATTAAAATGTGCTTTGTTTTACAAGCGATGATGTGGCCAACGGAATTTTTGATATGGTTAAATCAATCAAATAATTAGCAACGAAGTAACACTAATGTTGAAGAATGAACCTTCACTAATCAGTTAAGTAGAATAGATTGCAGGAATGCAGATTGCACACGTCCACTGTCTGGGGAAGCTGTCCTCATCCTCTATCATGTCAAGTTAGAGGCATCCAAAGTGGATCCCACCTCCTCCAGTACTCAGGCTCACTCACAAACAGAGCCCTTCTACTGCACGTTACACACATGCACGCATTTAGCATACATACAGTATGGCAGCGCAAGGTTCTGGGTACATACCTAATTGCATAAATTTACACGAGAGCGGTCTATAGGTGACACACTCATCAACACAGATATAAGGGTCTGGTCACACTATTAATTTCAATAAACATGGTATGCTGCCACCACTACTTTATGTGCTAAACTCAGGACAGCGACAGGTGTCGTTTGTCCACCAAGAGGCACACTTGGTGTGCCATTCAATGACTCAGGACGAGTTTATGAGCTTGCATAATAAGTGACAGGCATAGGCATCTGCACACACTGTTGGATTAGCATGACACTGAGGCCAAAAAAAAGTCGGAATACCAGATACACATGCAGTTGGGCACGCGGGGCTGGGCAAACATGCCTGCATCTCATGCACAGGATATTTCCATCCCAACACCTCACGTTCTACGATTTCGACATAATACACAGTTTCATCTTTATAGTACAAAGCGCCCAAATACTTTTCAGTGCCTAAGCACTTTATAAACTGTTAAATAAATAAACGAACGCTAATATGCTAAAAAAGAAAAGCACCAAAAAGTCAAGCATTAGGCCACATAATCCCAGAGCAAGATGAAGAAAGGTTACTGAGGGTTATAAAAGTAGAGGGTTCAGTAATGTAATCTAATTACCCTGTTTCGTATGTGACGTCATGCGGAAATTGTGTGAATACAATGTGTTGAATCAGAAGGATTGCTATTTTGTCTCGCTCTAGAGGTCATATCCTGAAGCAAATGGACATTTTGGGTTGTTTAGGGCTTAAGAAAGTACAGACAATGGCCACTTAGGATGGTATACTGTCTGACTTGGAAAGTATAAATTGAAATGTGAAGAGACTGGAGTGAAGGCGGGGTGAGATTTGAGAGACAGCCATATTCAACAGGGTTATGAATACAGTTGAGGACAGCATTTTAAATCATAGATCACAAAGTTATCAGGTACGATCAAAGACCTGAGGACTGAGAACACGCATTGAGTGGTGATAACATATATTTAATTCACAATGACGTGACAGTGAAGTCATACGTAATTGAACCAGCATGTTAAAAAAAAAAAAAAAACTCAAAGGAACATGAAAAGAACATTTCTGTTTTTTTCTTTTTTTGTTTTTTTTATAAATCTCGTGTAAGTTTTCCATGTAGCAATTGGTAATGGTGCTCAGAAATGGGATAAAGAGGCACGATTATTAAAGACACGTTTGGAACTTGATATACGCCTTTAGACTGCATTTAGACGGTAATCAAGAAGTGTTTATTAGGAGTAAAAGGGTTAATGTTGTGAAGCTCTCCGATACTTATCAAATGGGAGATTAAAATATTCCCCTGTCCCACTGGATCGCTATCACATAAAGGGGGTGCTACCAGTAGGAAGGTGCGTTGCAAACCACATGACGCCCCTTTACATGTTTAAAATGTTTTTAATGCAAGTAGCTGCAGTGCTAATGCTCCCAGGCTCCTTTAGCCCGTAGGGGGGACAATGTCACCTCTCCAATACAAGCATTTGCAATGCAGTGGGTCTCGCATCTGCTCGAGTTAGAGCTATTAGCGTTGTAAACTCCTAACCCGACTTTTCTTGCCACATAAATTGACATTTTAAAGTTAAACAGTTTCACGTAAGGGAGCCGATTAACAGTGCCATGGCCGACATGAGCATATGCGTGAAGAGACACACAAAAATAAAAAAAAGTTCGCTCGCAATAAAACTAATCGGCAAAAGTACAGTTAGCCATGTAACAGGGCAGATGGCCAAGGCCGTAACAAAACCTTCCCAAGGAGGGGCAAAGGTAAACCATTTACCACGAGTGGTAGTGATGGGCGTGAGGTGGGCGTTGGTAAAAGCCCAGATACATACCAACACGTTGGAAAAGCAGCGCTTGCGCGCTGCAATGCTCGACCTAAAAAATCAGGGGTCTGGAGGGTCTCCATCTTCAGACTTGTGTCCTGGATTAATGTCCACGAATAGAAAGTGAGTAACAAAGGAGGCTGTAGTGTGCTTGAAAACAACATCAAGACAGAATGTAAGGGATGCAACATTTAATTAGGAAAAAAGGAAACAAAATCAGTTTAGGGAGAAGAGTAGGACAGGGCTCCCGATTTAGAAAAAAATGTAAATAACAAATACCACCCTCTTCCATAAAACTAAACATATGTGATGCTAAAAATATATTGTGCATCGATATTTTGCCATTCGCACGCACAATCATTTCAACTGTCTTATAAATCTGCGGTTCAAGAACAGGATTCATTATATTTTTTTAACAGTAAATCAGGTAATTAACTCAAAGAAACAAGTTTAAGTCCTTAGTATTCATGTTTAAATTTGGTTTACCTTGCCTATTTGCCAAACATTGTATTATTTACAAATTAATTAATGTTCAAGTAAACGGTGTGCAAACAGCATATGTGATACTTTCTAGGGTATCCAAACATGTCTTTTGAGACTTCTTAAAAATATCGTGATGCAGTTTTCTGCGAACAGCGGTTCCACATATACCAGGAAACACGCAATGCCGGGAAGTGCGGCAGTGAGAGGAGAAGCACAACAAAGCTGCCGAGGCCATGAATGCCTTAAAGCAATAATGCGCTGGGTGGACGGTTTTTAATGACAATATTTTATTATTGTACTTCAATTTTGGAAAATGTTTGGGTTAACTTGTTACAACAAAATTCATGCATCAGTGGAACAATTTTAATAGTGCACAAAGCTTCTGCACGTTGAAAGTACTTGCGCAGAAAAGTGATGCAGTAACTGCAGCAAAACAAGTCTAACCATCTGTACTTTTAAATAGCAATGAGTCATACATTGCAGAGACTAGAGATAATATCAAAACAAACAAAACAATAACCAAGGGCAACAAAAGTAGGTCAAGCAGAGTTCATAAGCGTCAACTAGAGCTTGATCAAATAGTGCACAAAATGGCCGTACTCCCAGGCAAAGAAACAAGCATAAGGAAAAGCAAATGGATGAAAACGAGGAACTGACGGGGGTGGGGGATTGAAAAGGCTGCACGTTAAAAAAAAAAAAAAAAAAAAAAAAAAAAAAAAAAAAAGGGGGGGGGGGGAAAGAGTTTAAAGACTCCTCACACAGGACAGAGCGAGTAGTGGAAGATTCTTTATTATGTAAAATTCATCAGAGACAGGGATGGCGGTGCCAGGCAACACGCTGCCAACCATCTTCTCTTCTACATCCCTTTCCAAACATTCACAGGACATTCCTAGAGAACGTCAACGCGCCACAATGACACTCTTCAGAGAACTTCCAGGATATAACATCTCCCTTCTTATAGAAACATAACAAAATCAAAATAATGATAATACTGTAACCAATAATAAAATAGGGTACTACATTAGCTAAATATTAAGTATTAACCCACCACGTAATCACAAAGTCAAACAGGTGCCCGCCTTCCTTAACTCACACTAATTCTCCCTTGAATCCTGCATACCATTGTTCCTGTAAACCAAATCCTTCAACAAACACGTAAGAGACTTTCACAATTTTTTTGTAATACCACATATTCCTAACACTCAACAACATTGTGTAGAAATACACTTCCTTTACCTGCAATAGTTGCAAAAATCTGGCTCTGTTCTCTTTCCATTCCTCAAGTACACGCACCCACTCTCCTGCCACAAATTTCTCCATGATGCCTGCTAACACCCAGAGTCATCTCTACCACTCTTCTTTCTTTCCAATGCCTTTCTTCCACGCATGACTTCAAAGGGTACTTTCCCACTTATGCTGTTGGGTGCATGACGATATGCCCACACCAATTTAGCACTTCTCCATGTTTACCTTGGCTCAACCCCAATTGCAAGCCCCCCTTGAGCGTTCTATTCTATCTCTCAATGTGACCATTACTTCGAGGGTAATATAGACGATCTTATTTTCTCCACATCAGTTGCTTTTAAAAACGCCTTCATCCCTTGAGATACAAACTGTACACTGTTGTCAGTCACAATGCTTTCAGATAATCCCTCCCTTTGCCACAATAACTCCAGAAATTTGATTATCTCTTGCATGGTTACACAATCAGTACATTTAACTTCTGGACACCTAGAAGAAAATAAGTTACTTACCTGTAACTGTGGTTCTCCATTATTGGTATCTTTCATAGATTCACATGCTTGAATCATTCTCCGTCGTCGAAGTGGGAGTCCCACGGTACATAGAAAGCAATAAAGAAAAAAAACTTTTTTTTTTTTTTTTTTTTTTACTGTAGTCAATAGGAAAAAACACATTCAGTTTTGTAACTATCAGCCTCATTAGAAAAGGCCCAAACTTCAGCCAATCAGGCGAGACCACCCCTTTAGAATCCTCAGCACAGAGGCTCAGTCTCTCAGATTTCTCCGCACTAGTGATTATATGAAAATTAAAGAGGTGAGCCCCTATGGGGAGGTGGGTGGGTCGCATGTGAATCTATGAAAGATACCAATACTGGAGAACCACAGTTACAGGTAAGTAACTTATTTTCTTCTCCAGTATTGTGGTATCTTTCATAGATTCACATGCTTGAATCAGAATAGTCAGCAGTAAGAAAGATGGTTGAGTTCTGAACATCAGTAGTATGTCTGTTCACAATTCTTTCTATGTGGACTCACATAGGTAGTGAAATTATGCTAATCAACCTTGCAAAAGATTATTATATATATATATATATATATATATATATATATACACACACACACACACACACACACACACACACACACACACACACAAAAATATTAGCCTGGAAATACATAGAGGATGGAGGGTAAAGAGATTATTGGCTCACCTTATGCAAATAAATTACGTAACACTGCTTGTCCTACCACGGCATCCATTCTGTCAGTAGCTTCCAGGCAGTAGTGCTGGGTGAAGGTATGGGCACGCGTCCACGTTGCCGCTCTGTAGATCTGGCTCAGAGGGACTCCTGCGAATAGAGCTGCCGAAGTGGATACCGCTCTAGTGGAGTGTGCTCTGACATTGGATGACAACGGTTTCCCTGCTAACTGGTGGCAGAGTTGTATGGCAGAAGAGATCCAGCGCGCTATGGTCTGTTTAGTAACTGCCTTGCCTTTATTGATCCGTCCATAACTAATAAACAGTTGCTCAGATTTACGGAAACTGCTAGTCCTTTGTATATAAAATTTTAAACATCGTTTAATGTCTAGAGAATGTAATGCGCTCCGCTGGAGTTTGCGGATTTGGAAAAAAAATTCTCAAAACCACCGGCTCATTTAGATGAAAAGTCGATGGAACCTTGGGGATAAATTTTGGATTAGTTCTTAAAATGACCACCTCTGATTTGAATTGGAGAAAAGGTGGTGAGACTGTGAAAGCCTGGATATCACTAACCCTCTTCGCTGAGGTGAGGGACAGAAGGAGGGCTGTTTTCAAAGTAATGTATTTGAGGTCTGCCTTATGAATGGGTTCAAACGGATGCTTCATTAATTGGGAGAGCACAATATTCAAATGCCACGGAGGTGGAGGACAGTGAATCGGCGGAAACATCCTGAACAAGCCCTTAAGAAACTGCTTTATTATCCTGGATGACCATAAAGATGGTGAATGAGATGTTCGTCGGAAACGGGATATAGCAGCAAGGTGAACCCTTATAGACGAATGGGAAAGGCCTGATTTAGCTAAATGCAACAGATATGGTAGAATCTGTTCTGGAGAGGACTTTAGAGGATGAACGTTGGAAGTTGAACACCATATGCAAAACCTTTTCCACTTGAACTTATATGTCCTGTTTGTAGACTGAGCCCTGGCACAGGCAAGTACCTCCCTGCAATCTGAAGGGATATCTAGGCCGTCAAATTCATAGAATTCAGGAGCCAGGCTGATAATCGAAGAGATGTCGGCTTGGGATGACGGACCTGCCCCTGATTCGTTGTTAACAAGTCCGGCAGTGTTCTCAGTCGTATGTGAGGCTGCTCCGAGAGTAATAGAAGTTCTGTGAACCAAAACATGCGTGGCCATTTGGGAGCAATTAATAGAAGTCTGCATGGCTCCCTCTTCATTTTCTGCAGAAGTCTCGGGATGAGTGGAAGCGGGGGAAAAGCGTATGCATAAATCCCTGACCATCTGATCAAAAACGCATTCCCCTTTGATCCCTTCTGCGGTCGCCAGCTTGCGAAGTGTTGGCATTTCTTGTTGTCTCTGGTTGCGAACAGATCCAGACTGGGCTTGCCCCAACGACGACGAAAGAGGCGGTCGAGAACTGACTGATTGAGTTCCCACTCGTGGCAGCTGGTTCGAGTCCTGCTTAAGGCATCTGCCCAGGTGTTGGTGATCCCCGGGAGATGTTCTGCTCTGATGGATAGCTGATGTTGAATCACCCAATGCCACAGTTTCTGTGTTTCTAGGGACAATGCCTGCGATCTTGTGCCCCCTCGTTTGTTGAGGTAATGCAGGACTGTGGTATTGTCTGTTCTTATCAAGACTGAAGAACCCCTGATGTTGATGAGGAAGGACTTGAGTGCCAAGGAAGCGGCTCTTAACTCCAATACGTTTATGTGAAGAGTCGACTCCTGAGTGGACCATTTCCCTCTCACTGATAGATCCTGCAAATGTGCGCCCCATCCCTCTAAGGATGCATCTGTTGTTATAATATGCACTGGCTTGTCCTTCAGGAATGAGAGACCTTCCGAGATGAGGGGGGTATCCTTCCACCATTTGAGAGCTTGTTTTGCTGATGGGGTTATCCGAACTACATCGTCGAAAGATCCTTCTATTTGTTTCCATTGATTGTCTAATTGCTGTTGAAGTGTTCTCATGTGCAGACGACAGTTTTCTATCAATGGAATGCAAGACGAAAGCATCCCCAGAAAAGACTTGTAAGTCCGAACAGAAGTGGACCTTCTTTTGCTGAGACGTGTTGCTAGATCTTGAAGTCTTTCGTCTGTCGTGCGAAGCAAAGGCTCTTGCTTGGACTGTGTCCAAGACGGCTCCTAGAAAGGGGATGTTCTGGGAAGGATCTAGATGAGACTTGGGGTAATTGACTGTCAAGCCTAGTGTCCCGAAGAGAGACAGACATGTCTTCGTGTCCCTGGCAGCTTTTGACGCTGTTCGTGCTTTTATTAGCCAGTCATCTAAATACGGGAACACCTGTATCCCTAGTTGCCTGAGGTGGGCTGCAACTGGTGCCAAAACCTTGGTGAATACTCTTGGGGCCGATCTGAGGCCAAAGGGCAACACTCTGAACTGGTAATGAGTGCCTGCAACCCTGAATCGTAAGAATTTCCGATGACTGGGGTGGATGGGGATATGGAAATATGCATCCTGGAGATCTAAGGATGTCATAAAATCCCCCCGGTTGAGTAGGCGTAGGACGTCTTGAAGGGAGATCATGCGAAAAGATTGCTTCTTGAGGTATTTGTTGAGAGAACGAAGATCTAAAATAGGTCTCCAGTCTCCTGTCTTTTTCCGTATAAAGGAAGAAACTGGAGTAAAAACCTGTTCCCCTCTGGTACTTTGGTACGATCTCTATTGCTCCCTTCCCCATTAAGATAGCAATCTGTGCCAGAAGTTCGCTGAGATGGGCCGGCGGGGACCTCTTGGTGGTACATGAGGGGGAGGCTGATTGAATTCTAGTGTGTGTCCTCGGTTGACAATATCGAGCACCCATTTGTCTGAAGTAATTTTGGACCACTGGTGGAGGAACTTGGAAATTCTGCCCCCTATTAGAGTGTTGATATAGGGGTTGGATGCAGGCATCTGATGAAGGTCAGTGCTTTCTTGCTGTCTCTTTGGCTTTGTAAGTCGACTTTCCTCTCGCTTGCTGTCTGAAATGTGTGGATGACTGTTGTCTAAAGGAATGTGGTTGTTGCTGGCCAAAGGTGGAACAAAACTGTCCCTGGTAAGAGGAGTATTGACGGTACTGATGTGCGCCGCCTCTATAAGAGAAGGTTCCTCTCCCTCTCGCTCCCCGAAAGGGCTGTCTCTTGTATTGTAATGTTGCCAGGGATCTGGCTGTCTCAGTGTCTGTTTTAATAGATTACAACGCATCATCTACATGCTTGCCGAATAAAAGTTCACCATCATATGGCATGTCTAGTATCTTTAATTGTACCTCTGGTCTGAACGATGTAGCTTTCAGCCACCCTTGACGCCTGAGTACGGCCGCTCCGGCTAGCTGGCGGAAACCTGTAGACGAGATGTCTATGGCGCAGTCTATTATCTCAGCCGAGATAATCTCACCCTCCTGCAAAATCTTGCGCGCTTCTGCTCTACTATCTTCAGGTAACATATCTATAAACTGTGACATATCAGACCACATCTGGCCGTCGTACCTACCTAGGATTGCTAGGGAATTTGCTGCTCTAACTGTAGTGGCCGCCATTGTTGAGAACTTTTTCCCAATCGAATCCAACCGACGTCCTTCTTGATCTGGGGGGGGGGGGCGGGGGGCAGTCAAAGATGCAGATGGATTTCTGGACCTTCTCTGAGCTGCCTGTGATATGACGGAGTCTGGTTTAGGGTGACTAACCAAACATGCTGGAGAATTGTCCGGTGCTTTATATTTTCTCTCAAGTCTCGGTTATACTGCTGGTATGGAGGATGGAGTCTGCATGACCTTAAGGCCCTCTTCCCAAATGAAGTCAACAATGGGTATAGCTCTTACTGACTTCCTAGTATCCTCCTTGAAGTCATATAGAAAACAGTCTGACTGCTTTGATGTTATTGGCAGCTGAAATCTTTTTGCAGCTCTTTCCATCACACTATGAAAACCACCAATATCCTGCGGTGGAGAGTCTACTGGTGGAGGCGTAGAAGGAGATGGTGTTTGAATTGGATATTCATCCCATTCTGGAATGATTGAGTCATTGTCCTGAATTTCACCTTCTTCCTGCTCATCCTCAGACGAAGGTGGATCAACATCCTGTCTAGATGAAGGACCTGGGATTGGTCCCATAGATTCAGATGGTCGAGCAGGGGCGGATATTGGTGTATGCGGAGGTTGCACCGGGGTAGAGGAGCCAGATGGAGGAAATCTAGAATAATAGTCCTGCATCATTTGCTGTAGGTTAGCTATCAAAGAGACAGGCATCTGAACCATCTGCTCCTGCTGCTCTTGAGGTTGCAGGTGACTCTGCCTCTGCTGATCTAAATAAAGCTGGTCACTTTCTTCTTCATCCTCCTCCTGACATTTAATCCGTAGTTCTGAGGGGCTACGTGCCACCGGGAAAAAAACATCATCGGAATATACATCATCCTCCTCCTCCTCGTCAGCAAAGAGATGATGCGGAGGTACTGGTGTGACTTTACGAGGTGACGTATGGGATGGAAGTAGGAGAGAAGACTTGTTTTTATTGGTAGAATTCTCGGAGGCAGGTAAGGAGATGCTCCAAAATGCTTGGGTAAAGGATCAGGAAATTGAGCCGTCGACGGAGTCATCGTCGACGGTGCGTTCGTCGATGGTGTTCTCGTTGACGGTGTAGGCGTCGACGGAGCCGTCGTCAGTGGAGCCGTTATCGGCGATGCGAGCGTCGACGAAGCTGCCGTCGACGGTGCCAATGTCGACAAAGTTTCCGTCGACGGGGCTGTCGTCGACGGCGGGTGTGTCGCCGTCGCTGCTTCCGTCGGTGGGATCGTCGACGAAGAGCCCCGGAATTTACCAGTCGATGAGTGCGTCGACAATAGAGATTTCATCTTCTTACCCGTCAACGGTTTCTTAGCAATCTTCAAGGTGTGAGCAGGTGATGGACCGTATTTTAAGCTCACCGACGTTATAGTCGTAGAGGACAGTGGAGACGAGGTAACAATCATTGGCGACGACGGAGCCGTAAACGTGGCCGTCGCTGTTGTCGTCGATGAAGGAAGACCTGCTGTCGACGATGCGCTCATCGACGGTGTGGATATCCTGGACGTCGACGGTGGCAGGGAACTCGAAGATCTCTTGAGCTTCTTTGAGGAGGAAGCAGGTGTCGATGGCTCTGAACAAACCTTACCACCAAGTTCCCTGGATGTTGAAGCTTGTTCCTCAGATTTGTCCTTAAATGCATGCAGCGTCTTGGCTGACTTACTGCTCTTGGGGGAGAAGCTCTCCACAGACCTTTTCCTCTTCTTTGAGGCCACTGATGTGTCGCTGTCCTCCTCCTCAGAAAGAGCTTCTCTGGCTTTTCTTTTCTGAAGCCAAAGTAAGAGCCTGGCTTCTCTGTCTCTCAGAGTCTTGTTGGTAAAGGTCCTGCAGATTTTACAGTCTTTGACCTTATGCTCTGGATGTAGACAGTATATGCATTCCTTGTGAGGGTCCTCACAATGAAGCCTTAACCTTCCACAGGTCCCACAAGGTCTAAACAAACCTTTTCTTGCTGTAGACATGATGGAAGAAGTACTACAGTAAGAACAAAAGTCAAAGTTGAAGAATATCTCTTGAAGAGAAAGTAAACTGAGCAGAGCTCAGGGAGACTCCCTTACACACGACGTGCGGTAGAAAATCTGAGAGACTGAGCCTCTGTGCTGAGGATTCTAAAGGGGTGGTCTCGCCTGATTGGCTGAAGTTTGGGCCTTTTCTAATGAGGCTGATAGTTACAAAACTGAATTTGTTTTTTCCTATTGACTACAGAAAAAAAAAAAGAAGTTTTTTCTTTATTTCTTTATTGCTTTCTATGTACCGTGGGACTCCCACTCAGACGACGGAGAATGATTCAAGCATGTGAATCTATGAAAGATACCACAATACTGGAGAAATATAGTCACTACCTACAACAACACTTTTGGTATGAGAGTCTAAAACCATACAGGGAGCAGACCTCTCCACACCAATTTTTCTCCACTGAGCACCCATCTTATCACTTTCTACCGGAGGATACTCCAACATCTTTTGTGATTTGTCGCTCCAAGCACATGACACAAATTCTCTAATCGCTCTTTCCACATCTCTGTCTAAACCTGGCCACCAATAGTCCATCCTCACCCTATGCTTAGTGGCACTTGTGCCTGTGTGCACCTCATGCACCAACCTCAACACTTCTGGTACAACCAAAAGCTCTCCTCTTAACATCACCTTATCCACTACAAAAAACTCTGCACTTACAGAATGGAAAGATAACGCACCATGAGAGGCCTTCCCTTTACTAAGTCAACCATTTGCCATTTATTTCTTGACTTCCCGCAATGTGCCGCCCTCTTTCACTGGCTGAACCACTCATCATGTAATATTCGTTTCCTTGTGAGTGCACATACATTAGCAGGACTTGAGAAATCTACTTGCCCACTCACTATGTCTAGTCAGATTTTATCAGGTTGAACTATATTTAGAACCTACTTGATAGTTCTGATGAGTTGACAAAGAACAGTTGTACTATTCACTCAGAAAACGAATGGGCAATAAATATGACTTTAAATCTTGTTTGTATCTTGTCACATTTGCTCTGTTTTCAGAGAAAGAGGTCAGAAGTCAGTTTACCTATCTGACTACAGAGTTCCAGCATTTTGTAAAGTGAACTGTCTGACCTGCTGTATAAAGAGTGTGAAAAGAAAGGTTGTAGGATGTCAAATGTTCCTAACACACAACATTTAAACAGCTAATAAGTCAGCTGTACATACATTCCAAAATATATTTCAGTAGTTGTGAAAGTCCATCTTTTGAACCTTTGAATGAAGAATAAAATATATTAACCCCTTCGCTGCCAGGCCTTTTCCCCCTCCTGTGGCAGGCCTTTTTTTGCCTATTTGGGGCAGTTCGCGCTTAGGCCCTCATAACTTTTTGTCCACATAAGCTGACCAAGCCAAATTTGCATCCTTTTTTTCCAACATCCTAGGGATTCTAGAGGTACCCAGACTTTGTGGGTTCCCCTGAAGGAGGCCAAGAAATTGGCCAAAATACAGTGAAAATTTCGTTTTTTTCAAAACAAATGGAAAAAGTGGCTGCAGAAGAAGGCTTGTGGTTTTTCCCCTGAAAATGGCATCAACAGAGGGTTCGCGGTGCTAAACTCAGCAGCTTCCCAGCTTTCAGGAACAGGCAGACTTGAATCAGAAAACCCAATTTTCAACACAATTTTGGCATTTTACTGGGACATACCCCATTTTTGCAATTTTTTGTGCTTTCAGCCTCCTTCCAGTCAGTGACAGAAATGGGCATGAAACCAATCCTGGATCCCAGAAACCTAAACATTTCTGAAAAGTAGACAAAATTCTGAATTCAGCAAGGGGTCATTTGTGTAGATCCTACAAGGGTTTCCTACAGAAAATAACAACTGAAAAAGAAAAATATTGAAATTGAGGTGAAGAAAACATCAATTTTTCTCTACGTTTTACTCTGTAACTTTTCCCTGCAATGTCAGATTATCGAAAGCAATATACCGTTACGTCTGCTGGACTCCTCTGGTTGCGGGGATATATAGGGCTTGTAGGTTCATCAAGAACCCAAGGAACGCACAGCCAATAAATGAGCTGCACCCTGCAGTGCGTTTTCATTCTATACCGGGTATACAGCAATTAATTTGCTAAAATATAAAGAGTAAAAAATTGCTATCAAGAAAACCTTTGTATTTCCAAAAAGGGCACAAGATAAGGTGTTGAGGAGCAGTGGTTATTTGCACATCTCTGAATTCCGGGGTGACCATACTAGCATGTGAATTACAGGGCATTTCTCAAATAGATATCTTTTTTACACACTCTCCTATGTTTGGAAGGAAAAAATGTAGAGAAAGACAAGGGGCAATAACACTTGTTTTGCTAATCTATGTTCCCCCAAGTCTCCCGATAAAAATGATACCTCACTTGTGTGGGTAGGCCTAGCGCCCGCGACAGGAAACGCCCCAAAGCCCAACGTGGACACATCCACATTTTTGAAAGAAAACAGAGGTGTTTTTTGCGAAGTGACTACCTGTAGATTTTGGCCTCTAGCTCAGCCGGCACCTAGGGAAACATACCAAACCTGTGCAGTTCTGAAAACTAGAGACCTAGGGGAATCCAAGGAGGGGTGACTTGCGGGGCTCGGACCAGGTTCTGTTACCCAGAATCCTTTGCAAACCTCAAAATTTGGCTAAAAAAACACATGTTCCTCACATTTCTGTGGCAGAAAGTTCTGGAATCTGAGAGGAGCCACAAATTTCCTTCCACCCAGCGTTCCCCCAAGTCTCCCGATAAAAATGATACCTCACTTGTGTGGGTAGGCCTAGCAATTTGCCCCCCAGGGGAGCGACCCTTGCCTGATAGGTCGCTCCCCATCTCTAAAAAAAAAAAAAAAAAAATATTTCCCCTGGCGCCTAGAGGTTTCTGCCCCCCCCCCTGGGGGAAGATCGGCCTAATAATAGGCCGATCTGCCCCTAGGGGGGGGCAGAAATGGCCTAAAATAAATTTGCCCCCCAGCCCCCACCCCCGGGAGCGACCCTTGCCTACGGGGTCGCTCCCCCTGCGTGACATTGGCGCCAAAAAACAAATCCCAGGTGCCTAGTGGTTTCTGCTCCCTTGGGGGCAGATTGACCTAAAATCGGCCAATCTGCCCCCAAGGGGGGCAGAAATGGCCTAAATACAATTTGCCCCCTAGGGGAGCGACCCTTGCCTGATGGGTCGCTCCCCATCTCTAAAAAAAAAAAAAAAAACACACAAAAAAAAAAATTCCCCTGGCGCCTAGAGGTTTCTGCCCCCCCCCCCCGGGGCAGAAATGGCCTAAAATAAATTGCTCCCCCCCCCCGGAGTGACCCTTGCCTAAGGGGTCGCTCCCCTTGCGTGAAATTCACGCAAAGAAACAACTCCCTGGTGTCTAGTGGTTTCTGCCCCCCTTGGGCAAGGGGGGCAGAAATGGCCTAAATATAATTTTCCCCCAAGGGGAGCGACCCTTGCCTAAGGGGCGCTCCCCACCTAAAAAAAAATTTTTTTTTTACAAAAACACATTAAAAAAATTAAATTATCCCTGGTGCCTAGAGGTTTCTGCCCCCAGGGGGGGGGGGCAGAAAAGGCCTTCCCGAAAAAATGCCCCCCCTGGGAGCGACCCTTGCCCAAGGGGTCGCTCCCTTATGACAATATCACAAAAAAATATAAAAATAATCCCTGGTGTCTAGTGGGGTTTCAAAAGCCGGATTGCAAGCAATCCGGCTTTTGAAACCCTCGGAGAGACTTCAAAGGGAAGGAAATACATTTTCCTTCCCTTTGAAGCCCCTCCAGGCCTCCCCCATGTGATTGAAAGAGAAATGCTTAGCATTTCTCTTTCAATCGCGCTGGAAGCTCTGCTTCCAGCGCGATGGGGGAGGCCCCTGTGACTAATCAGCACGAACTCGTGCGCTGATGTCACAGGGGGGGAGTTCGGGGGTGGAAGGGGAAGGTCTTCCCCTTCCATCCCCGCCTTGGGGGGGGGGGCGCTAGCACTCCCCCAAGTTCCCCTGTGCCATGGACGAGATGATCTCGTCCAAGGCACAGGGGAACTGTAGCCTTGGACGAGATCATCTCGTCCAAGGCACAGAACAGGTTAAAATGATGAAAACAAATTAGAACACTTTACTTGGTGATGTGCAAATGATAAATAGGTTTTGTGAAACCAAAATTTCACAAATTTTTGTTAATGCACTATATATTGTTTTATCAGTAAAGCTGCAAGTTGGTGTGAACATTTTGGCCATTTCAATGGGAAATTTACTGCTGATAAATGACAGTCCTTTATGAGAAAACTAACAGTATCGAGCTACAAGAACCTTGAAGCAACTGACCCCGGAGAGCAGACTCTAAAGGTCTGCTTTTCATATATTAATTGGTACAGGCCATTTTAACTTAACACTGCTTGGTACATCTAAGCGAGGGGTATAGGTTTTAAGTCTTCTCTTTCTCTTGTATCACCACTTGGGGATTCCACGGAAGGGCATTTTGATGTAGTCTACCATGGTGTTCATCTTGCATGGTGATGGTTATAGTAAAACTGTTCATGCATACTGCACACTTTCATTGGACCAGATCACCATCTAAACCCTCTCCACTAGTAACCACTGCATGAATATGTATGATTTAGGCAGAAGAAACTATGTGGCACTAACAACACTGGCTCACAGTGGAAAAAATATATATTTATTTGAAAGTAACTTCTTAAGAGTAAACCCCAATCGGCTTTACTGAGCAGATTTCAGCAAAAAGTTTGGTCCTGAAGAAGGTGGCTTTGAATCTCTCTTTAATCACCCAAAATGTGCTGATGTTTTTAATGTGTGTTCCAAGTCTGCAACACTAGAATGGTTGTGAGGAAGATCTATTCCAGCTGTATATAGTTGTATGCAAGTTGTGGCTGGGATTGGAAAGGTGTGAGTGTGTGTGCATGATCTGACGCGTTCGAGAGTTGCAATGTTTAAAAAAAAAAAAAAAAAGAGGGGTAGAGATTCACACTGTATTCAATCATGTTATGATATACTGTATTTAGTCATTTCATGATATATTGGATATTTTTATGATAAGGGAGTTCAAGCTATGAAATAATGTGCTAAGAATTATATATATATAAATAATTATTTGATTAATGTTTTTAGATACAAGTTATTGAAAAAAATATTGAAATAATAAATCTGAAAGGAAAAAGTATTTTCTCTCTGCATATACTTAAATTTTGTTCGTTATTAGTCACCGGTCAGTATATAAATACTGCAGTAGAGGAAATACAGGTCATGTGGGATGATGTTTGTTTGGTATTGACATTTCAGTTTTCCCCTGATCTCGGACCTAAAATTATCAGGTAAGGGAATCCCTTCTGCAAATGTGAAATGAGAGTGCACTACCACATTTAAGCATGAACTGAGAAACACTCCTGCTTCTGCCCTATGGCAATGCTATTAGTTAACTAAGAGGCTAATCAGGGATCATGTGTATCCAATGTGAGCTACATTCTTATTCTACATGGAACAAACGTTTAGTCTATTTAATCAAACAATTGTTTTTTTGTACAACAGACATGCTGAACTCACACTGTTGAAGGTGCACTCATGTAAGAATTATGAAAAAGGTGGCTCTGTAAAATAAAATATTTGCCTAGGATCACACAATGAGACCAGTGTATGGGTCAAGTACATTTCAGTTAGGTCGAGTACAGTATTCAAGTTACTCAACCTGCAGGTCTAGTAATATTTTTATATTTTTTCTAGGCCTGACTCACCAGAAGCCACTCTTCTTCACCATCACCAACGTCACCCGTCATATTTACCGGCAGCCTCGCCTGGCAATCAGTCTTCATATTTTTCTTGCCCGGGACATATTTCATTCTGTAACTGAATTCCAGCATTTTCAAGACTCATCTCATATTCCGCGAAGAGGGCTGGCAGGTACCTATATTGGCAAAAACATCCACTAGAGGCCAAAAGTCAGTGCATCACGTCAGTTCCCCATACAAACTCCCTAAAGTGATTCACACCCCCATCAAAATGCCAAACCCTCTCTCTCAATCGTGGAATATGTCAGCTCTGCCCCTCTCAAAGGTCATGAAGCAGGAGCTATTGTTACCTACTTGTCATCCCTGTACTGCATTAAGACCACCCCAACCCCACACTGCTGGCATCTGTGCAAACTATGCTCTTGTTGTGTATGCCAAAAGGACTCAAAACTGGGGTCAATGCTATGTGTTTTTTTAATTTCACAAACTCATTTTCACACTCTTCACGTCATTTAAACTGGACATTTTTTACCATTAACTTTTGCATGTATTTGATCCAATCTTCAAACATCTGAACACCGGGAATAATATTCTGCTAATTCCAAGAATGAATGCAACTGATCTTTGTTCTGTGGCGATGGAGCATCTTCAATAGTTTATCACCAACTTTAGCTTAGGCGTCTAGTGTTATAAGTACTCAACTCCTCTCACACCAATTTTACATTTGTGCAACCTGATGGTCAGCCCATACTGTTGTAGAGTTTCCAGCACAGAACGCAATATCCTATTGTATTTCTCCTCACTTTCCCCGAATACCAGTAGATCGTCCTGGAAACATGTTTTCAATCCCTTTTGCACTGGAGCATAGCCCTCTGAAACACCACCAAAGCAGATCCCAGCCCAAACAGCATGAGTCTGAACAGATGAGCTCATTCCCATGTAATAAGCCGCCAAGAGTTTGGATTTGTTGTCCACTTATCAGATTGCTTTACACCCAAAGTAGAGAACGACTTTACCATCTTGATCATCTACAGCGAACCACTAGTGCTTGGCAGAGGATGACGATCCATCCAAATGGCCTTAAGAGCTTAAAGATCCACACATAACCGTAGATCCCTGTTTGCTTTTCTTGCCAAAACAGCTGGAGTCAACCATTAGGAGGCTTCAATCTCTTCAATAATGTCCTCCTCACACAATCTCTGCAGTTCCCTCCACAAAGGTTCTCTCATAACCAAGGGCCCATTGCCTGGTTTATGCGCCTTAGGACATGCACCTTCCTTTAAGAGACTTCTGTGCACAAACCCTTTAAGAAAACCCAATCCCTTTTTAAAACACTCAGAAATGTCTCTTCCCACATGTTGCTGTCAATTGCATTCACATCTGTCTGTACTCCCAGAACCCGATCTGGGTGGTTGAGAGCTAACCTTATTAATAGGTCCCTTTGCTGTGTCCACACAGGAAGACACTGAAATTGGTTTCGACTCCCTGGAGATCCTATGAACCCTCAAAATAACCCACCAAATCAACTGGCTTATAACCATCCGCCATGAACTTAATGTCTAGGACACTCAATTCCTGATTAGGACACTTACCAAGGTACTCTTCCTCAATAAATGCTTAACGAGCACTCAAATCTGCCATCACAAGCACTTCAACTCCATAAATTCTGATGGTACAGAAAGGGTAATCCTTATCTCTAGAACTGCCAACCTAAACAAGCTGCAACTGAAATGCTTCAGGCATATTATCCGATTTACCCTCATCTAAATTGTTGACTCACCCCCTAGACCTTGACCCATTGCCCACGTCAGTCATTCCCTTAAAAAAGCCTTGCAAAATGTCCCCTCAGTATACATTTCTTGCCCATCTGACCAATGGCTGGGCAGCTAGAGTCTGTAGCAACATGCCTCTTCAAATCACAATTGTTACAAAAAATATTTTTCCCCATTCGGCAAACTGTTCTTCCTTGGAGAAAGCATTGTTCACTTGTTTTCCACAGTCCTTTTGTATATGACCCCTTGTATGCTTTCCACTCTTCTTGTGTCACAAGCCACCATCTCCTTTAGCCCTTCTTCAGTATCCCTCCCCTTCCCTTTTAGCAATGTATATTGCCTTCTGAGGTGTTAACCTCTTTGTATTTGAAAGTTGTTCTTAATTCTTTTATCATACACCTTTTGTACCAGCTTATTTCTTAGGATGTCATCCAAAAAAGAAAAGCCCTTGTAATAGCATGTGAATGCTAACATCGGTAATGCTGGTACAAAATTGTCCACAGATTCACCTGGGAGTTGAGTTCTTTTTAAAAACTTAATCTGTTCTACCACCTCATTCTTCCTTATTCTATAAGCTTTTATCTTTTTTTCCATCAACACTGTGTCTTATGCATCCCAGTCCAACTCAACATCATCCTCCACAAATGCAAGAGGTTTCAATCTGTGCCACCCTTCGGCACCCAAACAACGCTTAAACATAGCCAACCTACAAGAAGCTGTAAAAATGTCTCCCCCCACTACTTCCACATAAGCCTGAAATCCTACCTTCCAATGCTCCCATCCAATGATAGGCTCCCCTAGTGAATTAAAAAAAATGCTGTTGGTTCACCCATCCCATCCAAGTCACGGCACCGCAAGTGAACGTATTAGTAGAAAATTCCAGATTTCTAAAACATGCAGAAGAGAGCCCTACAGTTTAAATTTCCAAAAGAGTTATTTTATTTAAGGAGTTCTAAAAGCGTTGTATATCAAATCTTCCCAGAAAGAATGCTTTTAGGAAAGGTACACTTTACAACTATGCTTTGTATACACACTATTTAACATCCCCGCAGATGCAGAGTTTGAAAAATGAGTCGCTGCTTACAGGCGACACAGATCGCAGCTGAACTACAGAAAAATTACACGTCTGCGGTCGAAAGGGAACCAATGTAACACGTTCAGCAGGAAACACAGATGCAGTGTTTGCACAGAGGGGTTGCTAGCTAACGCTCAATTGCCACTGCAGCTCACGGGACTGGTCTTGCTGTAAGCGTGTGTGTGAGCACACCCGACGGCAGTAGCCTACAAATGTGTGCCCTGGCCTTATATTTGCAATTAAACAAGTCTGCTTCTCCTCAAATGTCCGACTAACAGTATCTGCCGCTGTCCTGGACACTTACACCAATACTGACTCTTCATGATCAACCTCGTATCCCATCAGCAGCAACCATCTAAGTATCCATCCGGTGCTGCGGACCTCAAGGATAGACACTCTTCTTCCTGAGAACAGCGTTCGTGTTCCTCATCGCCACTGAAAGGACTCCTGCAGAACAGGGTGAGTAGCAGAAGAAGATTCTTGTGTAAACTTCATCAGACAGAGGGAGGGAATTGTCAGTCAGCAAGCTGCCAAGATCTTTTCTCTTACATTCCTCTCCAGAATTTCACACGACATTTCCAGAGAATGTCAATGCATCACACTGATGCTCACCAGAGAGCTCGCAGAATGTAACAGGGAGTCAAAGGGTGAGAGAGAAATTAACAAGAAAGTCCCTGGGACAGGACTTTTTTTTTTTTTTATTATTTTATTTTTTTACAAAGCATGAAGGCAGCAAGGAGACCTAGTTGCCCAAAGCAAAATATACAAAGGGCAGCTTCATATAACTGTTCACATTCCAGCTCCTCTACCTTCAACAAAAACTAGCACATCATCCATCAGAACATCTTTATGGATATTATGTTATAAAACGGTGGGATAATACAAAGTGATGTCCCCATACACTGCAGAAGGTGATGAGGGTCCAAGACTCCCACATCCCCCATATCCATAGACGTTAGACCCTGAAGGGTTGGAGTCCCTCTGCACCACAGACGCCTGAATTATACCTGTCACAAAATAACATCACGGACCAAATTGGAGAGATGCTATTTCCCAATGTCAAAAAGTGCGCTTTCAAAATAACATTTCAATTAAGAGCATCCAATACCAAAGCTCCAAAAAACACATATGCAATTTGAAAATAAAAATAAATCACTGCATTGCATTTAGCAGCGCCCCAATTACATTAGTTCTTTGCATTTCAAATCTCAAATGGAAATGTGAACTTAGCATCATTCTTTTATTCACAAGAGAAATGATTTCACATTTTTTCCTGACAAAATGTATTGACAATGTGACCTTACAATAAGTGGTTAAAACAAAACTCCTCAAGGAAGCGTTTCGCACCTTTAATTCCCATTTGGAATTCACACATTTTCGAAACTCTGACAGAAGAAATTTGATCCATGAGAACTTTGTATGGGACTACCTCCACATTCGGGTCCGGGCCTCTACACATCCCCATGCTCACAAGGTTTAATCTTCCCATACCATAATCCTCCACTCTGAAGTGGTAGTAGCAACACATTGCTGCATTATAAATGATATAAACAAAATAAATAAAAATAAATGGCACTATAACGAACGCAAACACTGAAGGCAAAGAACTATGCTCTTACCGGATCTATGCAAATGCTTTTGTGGCTCCCTTGCACTCCACCGAAAGAAGTATGCAGCCCCTCTGCTACACATTCACAACACATGACCATCCTGTAAAATTACTTACTGACTTCGAAGAAAGATAGTTGCACTCCTTACAGATAACAGAAAGCACAACCCTCCAGGTTCTGATGAGTTTCGATCCCTTCCACAACACAGCAAAAAACCCTCATTGGGAGGGGGGCTGGCGCTTCTCAGATAGGTATTTGTCAGTCTATTATTCCAGACTTGCCACTCCCGAGTGGGCTTCCGAGTGGGACTTGAAGGCCAGAGTATGCCACTGTGTCAATTGTGTTTCCGTACCCCAAAGCACGAGATGATTCCTCTATTCCAGCCTTCCCAGAGCACCAGGAACGCTGACAGGAAAATATGGCACAGGACATCAAAAAGGTTTTACATATTTGTTTGATGGTTCTGTCTGTTGTCAATGCACATCAAACACTAATCAGGTGGTATCCATAAACAAATGGCAGCCTTTATCTGAAAGAAAGGCAACCATTATAGTTCTTATGGATTAAAACTGCAAACCAAAGACAAGGTAATCTATACAATTGCCTCTTAATGTGGACTTTCTGGGTAATGTGCACCAAACTTATCAATGTACATATTCTTACTGACAGAATTCCATTCCGCTGTTAGAATGTTGTAAAGGTTAATAACGATTATGAAATTCTCCAAAGGATTATTGTAGAAGTTTTGGTTCTGCAAGGAAAACGGTTTACACAGCAGCAGAGCTTACTGAATTTAGAAAAAAAAAAACCTGTATACATGGCCTTCTTGACTATTTAGCAATACCTCATTTTCTTTGAACATGCATTTTTTAGCCCCTGCATATGCAAAATTTAGAATATCACCTTGAAATGACAACAACGAATGAGCTATCCTCGGTCCCTAACACGGAAGAGAAGTGGAAAGCTTTAAACATAGAAGTCAACAGATGACCTTTAGGTCTCAATTAAGAATCTGGTGGTAAAAACCACAAAAATCTTAAACAGGTGAGTAAATACAGTATCCGCTGGGTTCTGTGAATAATATGTGTGTTACATAACCCTGAGCATGGGTTTTTACCATGTACCACGGAATCAGTGTTTATCACATTTGTTAAACTCTTAATGTGTACTATTAACGTCATTCAATAGCACATACACAGTAAATCCTAAGTGCCAATTTCCAGGAACTGGAACTTCCGGGAGTGAGAATATGAATTGATTTGAAGCAGAAACAGCTGGTGCAAGATAGAGAAGAACAAAGTACACCAAGCCCTTCCTGTCTAGGGGTGTGCTGGCATTTATTTTAGGTGGAGAAAGCACCTTGAAACACGCCATTCTCAGATATTACTCTGTCATCACATGCAGAAACTTGCCCGAATCTTCCTTCATGGACACCAGGAGGGAAAGGAAGTACAGGTTTACAGATCATTAACTGGTGGTCCTGGCTAAGGAGGTGATAGGACATCATGACTAACTAATTTGCCATTTCATGCTGAATATGTCATCAAAACAAACAAGAACATGCATGTGGAAGGAGATAACAGAGAAAATCAATACTGTATTAGCATACCCAGATGATTTTGAGAGCAGTTAAAAAAAAAAAAAAAAATCCCAACCATGATATACCAGGCCTCTAAGCAAGTTGTCAAACACCAGTACCAAAGGATTGCAACTGGTGGTAGTTCTCCACCTCAAGCCGTGGAAAGAAAAACGTTGATCATCTTAAAAATATTTAGACTGTCTGAAATGAATAAGGTCTCGAAGTCGGAGGAATCCAAGGTAAGAAACATAAGAACTATAATGGAGATACATGTGGTTGTTAAAAAGTTGATTCGGTTGAGAATCATCATCAGTGTGTAGAGTGAAAAATGTAATTTGTTTCACATATTCACATTAATCCTTGTATGTACTACCAGAGGGGCTAGATACACTCCAAAAGTTAATACTAACACATACTGAGATTGTGGTAGTCCAATCTCAAGTTGTAGTCCAATCATAAGCGGTTATAAACTTGATGATGACTGATGATTTGTCTGACGAGTACGATGAATGTGATGTGACTAATGTTGCTTCTCCGCAGGAGACAGCATTATGGATTGATGCAGGGCATCTAACATCGTAGTTCGGGATACACAGGTCCACATCACACAGCACTTGCACATTAATAGTGTGTTACACTTGCAGAACACTTGTTCATGTCTATGCGAGGCCACCAGGTGTATCGAGGGCAGTCAATTGACCCTAGGATGTCAGGTCAGTTGTTGTACCACAGATGTTTGCTTTGCTGGCACTGTATCTGGGTATGTAAGGGGACCTTTTTGCGACATCTCCCCTTCCCACCCACTCTCTGCGGCACACCTATCACGTAACCGAGTATGTTGCTAACGGTTGACTAAGAAATATTGTGCACCAATGATTGTGCACTCTCTGCGGCGTATCCATCACTTAACAGAATGTGTTGCTCCTGGCTGTCTGATAAATGCACCCATCGTACTGTACATTGTGTGGTGCCTGCTGCAAAGAATTCTAGCACTGCTAGCATTTTCAGGAAGGGGATATGTTAGCTGATCCCTATGTTGGGCTCCAGGGTATTCATAATGATGAAAATATGTTCTAAATGGTGCCCATGTCAAGCCTGATTATCATGTGCATCTAAAGAGGACTCATGTTTATGGGTTATTTACCACATGTTATTTTTTGCATGTGGTAAATAACATAGGTAAACACCAAATGCAGTAAATAGCACGCGTGACCCACAGGCGTGAATTTGAACTCATGAGCAGATGAGTAGGCAAATTCATGCACTATTTACCCTGGCATGAGGTAATTACAGCTACACCTATGTCATAATTAGGGCCTTAGAGGGTTAACTGATGATCTTTTTTCAGTCATCGAGTCCATATCAATAAAGTTGTAGTAGGACTTGGTTGTCTAGTTAAAATGGTTTCAACAATATTTTTAAAGTCTGACATACATAAACAAGGGGCATCTTCTTGGTTAACAAGCCAGGTGTATGTGAAATATGCAGACTTCAAGTGTTGTTTTTCCGGAGCTTAACTAACGGTCTTAAAGTGACAGCACCCAATGTGCTACCAGCTAAAGATCCAGCTCCACCTGAATAAGTCCACGTTCCACAATTCCTATGCCTGTCTGAATATGAGGAAAGGCACTTCTCTTTCGCTTAGCTTGAACATTTTCAATGTAGTTGTCATAATGTACTGCAACAATTTCCCTATATTCCTCCCATGGTTTTTTCACTGCAAAAAAGGCATCCGTAACATGACATTTTAATGGGGTATGTACCATATTTGTCAATTACCTATCTTTTCTCAAATACCTGCATTTTAAAGAGGAACACGCACAGGCAAAGTCTGACCTTCGGATGATAGTACGTACAATGGTTAAACTTTTAAAGAAAAAAGTTTTATTGCAAGCATACGGCACAAAAATAAGGAAAACAAATATGCTGCCACCTAAACCTGGCTAACGTATGCTTTCCATTAAAGTTTTACATTTAAAAAATAATAATTCACTGATGTGGCGGTTTTAGTAATGATGACTTGAAATAAACTTTTCAGATGTGCCATGCATTTTACTATACTTTTTTGTGAAGGTATCCAAAAGGAAACATTACCCAACCAGAAACTCAAATTGCATGAAGCTAAAATGTTACAATGAAACATTGAAACTTTGTAGGAGCAACTTTAGCCAGCATTAGCAATGCCAATTGCTCTGTCTTTGTGCTGCACATCTTGCACTCTCACAGGCACGCTCGCTCTTAAGGGCAGAGCCTTTTACCTCTGGTGTACTAGGTACAGGAGCAAGAACAAAGAATGAGTATCTACCTAGGTTTGTGCAATGGAATATTGACACCCAAGTGTGCATGAGAAGAGGAACAAAGCATGAGAGAAGGCACATGAAGCAGAAGCCAAAAGCAAAGATACTCAGAACTAGTGCCAGACAGTCATTGCCTTATGCACCAGTCAAAGTATGAAACAGGATCACTATCCACTAGTAACCTCTGGAGGACGTCAATCTGGGATTTAACAGAGCGCATTGATGTACATTACATAGCAGATACATATGGTAGCTGCATTTTGCAGAATCAGAAGGTGACAAATAAGATAAAGGCAAGCCAAGCAAGACTACATTCCTATAATCCAAACGGGTTGAGATAGCTGCCTGGATCACCAACCTTTGACCTTCAACACAGAGGAAAGCAATAATTTTCCTTAAGCTCCTCAAATGGAAATAACACGTACCGGCAAACAACTTCTTACTATGCCGGTAGAAGATAACAGCATGGTTGATAGTAACACCAATATTTTGATCATACTAGCAGGGGCTTCAGATAAGCCAAGATACAATCACTACCAAACTGAGGTCCAGGTCTAAGGAGGATTATCTAGAACCAACACATCCATTTTTTTTTTTGCATTCAACTTGAAAAGGTTACTGGTCATTAAACATGCAGCTTAAGCAATACAATCCCAGTGTTTACGATTAAAGTCAGTTAGTGCCTTTTTGTTATACCAGGAATTGAATACCACCAGTGTACTTAAAACAAATTCAAAGTAAAACCAACAGAACTAATTAAAAGCAACTGAAGTTATTTAATAAATGTTAAAGAACTCCACAAAGTGCCTAGGAATTCTTAATAAATCGAATTCTAGTGATTTTACTTTTAAAAAGAAAAAATACTTACATTCCTGAACTATATACTAAAATTTACAAAAGTAAAGAATGAAACCGAGACCTCTTTAGCTCCACCTGAACTAGGGATGTGTCAGATCTTGGTGTTATATATATATATATATATATATATATCAAAACAAATCCCTTTCAGGGTTAGAGTGCCGCATAAATTATGCAAAAAAAGAAAACTTTGCTAGATAAACAGACATTTGAGGTGAGCAAATCTAGAGTGTCGCTGGTGTTGCAGGGTGCTCCTTACTAGAGCTGCTCTCCACCTAAACTTGGGAACTACCCAGAGTTCTCTATTCTCTTTTTTTGCATAATTTATGCGGCACTCTAACCCTGAAAGGGATTTGTTTTGACTTATACTGGGTGCTCCCTTGTGTCTGGACAAAGCTAAACCTCTCTGATGAGCTCTAATGAGAACGAAACACGTGTCAGGGGTTGCTTTTACTCATTCCAGGTTGGCTTGGATGGTATTTTACCAGTCCAAAGCTGTAATACTGTGCCTGGAATAGTAAATGGCTTTTGTCATTTTACAGCTCGGCAAGGTTGACACTGTGTCAAACCTATGCTTAAAGACTTTGCTGTACAAATGGCAAAAGACTTTGTCACTATCTAGCTCGGCGTGGATAGCACTGTGCTGATCCAATGCTTAAAAACTTTGCTAGATAAACAGACATTTGAGGTGAGCAAATCTAGAGTGTCGCTGGTGTTGCAGGGTGCTCCTTACTAGAGCTGCTCTCCACCTAAACTTGGGAACTACCCAGAGTTCTCTATTCTCTTTTTTTGCATAATTTATGCGGCACTCTAACCCTGAAAGGGATTTGTTTTGACTTATACTGGGTGCTCCCTTGTGTCTGGACAAAGCTAAACCTCTCTGATGAGCTCTAATGAGAGCGAAACACGTGTCAGGGGTTGCTTTTACTCATTCCAGGTTGGCTTGGATGGTATTTTACCAGTCCAAAGCTGTAATACTGTGCCTGGAATAGTAAATGGCTTTTGTCATTTTACAGCTCGGCAAGGTTGACACTGTGTCAAACCTATGTTTAAAGACTTTGCTGTACAAATGGCAAAAGACTTTGTCACTATCTAGCTCGGCGTGGATAGCACTGTGCTGATCCAATGCTTAAAAACTTTGCTAGATAAACAGACATTTGAGGTGAGCAAATCTAGAGTGTCGCTGGTGTTGCAGGGTGCTCCTTACTAGAGCTGCTCTCCACCTAAACTTGGGAACTACCCAGAGTTCTCTATTCTCTTTTTTTGCATATATATATATATATATATATATATATATATATATATATAGCATCTCCCCATGTTGTTTAATAAGTAGTTCAAAATGGGTGCATTTTATGGGCGAACACGAAGTGCTCCGTCCATTCTGTGATCTCTCTTTAGGCTTGAAACCACGCCCATGCCACGTCAGTCACTTACATTGGTTCATGGGCTTGCCTTTTAAAATCCGCGTGCTTTCACTTGTGAAAGGCATGCATACGTCATGCCTTTTCCGGTGTTTCACCCACCTACACAGCACTTGTAAAGTACCAAAAACATACGAGGCTCGATGTTTTTAGCCTGAAGTCTGGACTACTTTATCTGTTTATTTTCCACGCAGAGCGATCGTGCTGCATTTTACATAGTGCAATCGCGCTGCATTTTTTTGTGCTTTACAACACTAATAGCTCTAACTCAAACAAATGCGAGACCCGTTGCATTGAAAAATGCTTGTTTCCTTGTGCAGTTACCACAGAGTCCTCAATGTGAAATCCTTTCCTTGTACATTTCTCAAATAGTTCATAATGTAAACTCTGACTCTGAAGTAGTCCAAGGCTGACTCAGTGCAATGTTGTGAGCTAGAAAACCATGATCGAGAGAAAAGAGACACACACTACACCAATTTCAAACCGATAGTTTGAAACTAATGAAAATGGCAAATACTGGGCGAAATTACAAACTGGATCCCCTCATTAAGATAGCCTCACAGAATAACCTTGGTGTACAACATGTCCCCGAAAGAAATATTACAGGGGGCACCTAACCAAGTAAATTTAGTATGCTCTCATTGTGAGATACTATATTGAATGTGCACACCAGCAGGTTTAGTTAAAAAATACAGCAAAGCTCCCACAGAGGCCTTTCAGTAAAATATTCCAATGCCAGGGCCTCACTCTTTTTCGTTTATTTATTCCTATCCCAGGCATCAACTAGGCTTTCTGCTCACTTGGGGTCGGTAGACTGGGGATAAGTCCCAGACAGGTCCCCACCCAGGGCACAGAGAAACTGTTGTCCTCCAAGGGTGGGTGGAGAAGTCGGCATTACTTTAAGGGTTGCTGATGGTCCTATTCAGAGGAGGCTTGGCCTAGCAGTTCAGTCAGCACAATCCCTGATGTAGCAGGGACAATGCTAATTTGCATGTGGCTGATCCTTGTCTGTAATGGCACAGGCAAGCTGAAAATGATTACTAAAATGTGTCGCTAGGTGATTTTGAGAGGCTTAATAGAATTGAAACATTTCACTCATCGCTACCTACTGCCTGGTTATCACTATTACTCGAATCCCTACACTTTCTCTCTCTGTTCCTTAAGTAGGTAATAGATCTCCCACTGAGACAGAAATTTGGGATTCTTCAACTTGGGCATCTGGGACTGCAGCCCCACTCATACAGGAGTGTTTCTATGAAAGTGGCTGCACAACCAAAATATTCCAATCACGACAAGGTCAAACTGACCCAAAGGCCTCATCTCTTGGGAGAGACTGCAGGGTGTAAGGACTTTGCGAGTATGACTGATTAGTGAAGATTACCATTAAGTAATACATGCATTACCTCTCCATACCTCTTCTAACACATTTTGTTTGATGACAATGAAACCTTTGTGGATACAGGGGAGTCTTTGTTTGAACAGAGGATAGTGGGCGGAAGTCTACCGGACTCCAGCCTCAAATGGTAACTCCTCCCAGTCTTAAAACTAGAAACAATAAAACCAAACAACCATACTGGATGATTCTCATGTTGTCAGCTTACAATTTCCGCCAATCTGATACCTTTCTCCTCTTTATGTATGTTTACAGGTCTTCCTTCGTTTTTTCACATGCTCCAAAAGTCCTAAAAGATTGTTGAACTTTGAAAAAATCTACCCCTTTATGAACAAACAACAACTGCTCTTTTGATGTCCATAACACAGGATAATCCCTCTTCCAACGCTTGTATGGGTAAATAGATTTAGTCAAGATCACCTCTTGAGGTATACTCTGGATTGGAATGCAGAATTCATGCAAAGTCTCAAGAAATCCAGTTAAAGTAACAGTAAGGGCTACCTGTAAAATAGGTCCATAACTCTTCTGTTTTCCTTTGAATGGCCAGCAAGGAAAGATGTTTCATAGTTAAAAACACGACCTTAACGGAAAATAGGAGCGTAAAAAAGAAACATGCAAACAAGCATGCACCTTGTGAGACCTGAAGTGTTTTCAGGATAGTCTGACTGGGTTATTCATACAGGGCTTCATAAGACCAGTGAGGGTAAGAGCACTAATACGCATCGGGTTCCTGCGTACGGTCACCATCTTGCCCAGGGAATGACTCTAGGTAATTGGCTAAAATAATGCAATGGTTGAAGTTTTCAAGAGGTAAAAGCAATTCACGCCCAGCCAGCAAATGAAAATTAAGATAATTTATGACTGCACTTCCTTGACCTTAGAAGGTATACTATCATGGTAAAGTAGAATAAAGCATGGAGGAGCAAAACAATGGGGAGCACACTTATTGCCATGCTTGACGTTTCTAATAGCGGAAGCAGAGTTTTAGTTGCTGGGCACTGAGAGAAGTGACCTGGAGTAGACAAATCTATGCACAGCTGTCAGACCATCCTGGTGTAGTGAGATATTCCCAGTCTTAAAAAAAAAAAAAATAATAATAATAATAATACACTCAACTTTACTGGGCTGCCTGGTTATTGTCCACCCTCTTTCCCACCACCCTGATGCTGAGAGATTCAAGAGAATGACCTCTGCCCAATATCCCACCTGACCTGCCCAGTCTTCCAATTATATAGTCCTTACACCAACTCCTGGTCTTGGGGAGACGATGTTGTTATTTTGGAGACTGTTAAGTGAAGCATTTGTGTTGCAAAAGCACTCATACCATCTCCTTCCAGTTCAGTGGCTGACTTTGACCCTTCCTTATTTACCTCCTCATGATTTTCATGATCCGTACATTGACCTTTGAACCAAGTTCACTGGCAGAGGTTATCATCAATATCAGGCAAGAATGATTTGGCAGCACCTGTCAGCTAAGCCTGGCCAGAGGGTTTGATGTTGCTGGGATCACAGTATGTATGTATAGTACTTTATTGTATGATTACTTAAAATATTTACAATGCCTAAAAGAACATTCAAAATAAAACAAGCTACAAAAAAAAGAATCTATAAAAAGGGAGCGCTGTTGAAGACAGTCAAAATTAAAATGCATGCATGAATACATTAAATCCTTGTTCTAGGTCGAAAGATGCAGCATCACTAGAGTTAGAGCACTAACGAAAATTTAAAAATGAAATGTGAAATCTCAGTAAGAATAAGTGACATCGAAGCACATCCAAAATTGAAGTGTGAACATGCATACGAACCTTATTCTGTGACATAAGCAACAGCATCTCTAGGGTTAAAAGACAACACAGAATTAAGCTACACTTTTCTAAAGTTAAAATCATGTGATCGCTTTAACCCCTTAGCTGCTGGGCCTTTTCCCCCCCAGTGCTGAGCCCTTTTTTGGCTATTTGGGGTAGTTCGCGCTTAGGGCTTCATAACTTTTTGTCCACATAAGCTAACCACGCCAAATTTGCGTCCTTTTTTTCCAACATCCTAGGGATTCTAATGGTACCCAGAGTTTGTGGTTTACCCTGGAGGAGACCAAGAAAATAGCCAAAATACAGTGAAAATTTAGTTTTTTCCAAAAAAATGGGAAAAAAGGGCCGCCGAAGAAGGCTTGTGGTTTTTTCCCTGAAAATGCCATCAACAAAGGGTTTCTGGTGCTGAAATCACTATCTTCCCACCTTTCAGGAACGGGCAGACTTGAATCAGAAAACCACATTTTCCAACACAAATTTGGCATTTTACTGGGACATACCCCATTTTTACTATTTTTGGTGCTTTCAACCTCCTTCCAGTTAGTGACAGGAATGGGTGTGAAACCAATGCTGGATCCCGGAAAGCTAAACATTTCTGAAAACTAGACAAAATTCTGAATTCAGCAAGGGGTCATTTGTGTAGATCCTACAAGGTTTTCCTACAGAAAATAACAGCTGAAATAAAAAAATATTGAAATTGAGCTGAAAACAACAGCCATTTTTCTTTATGTTTTACTCTGTAACTTTTTCCTGCGATGTCAGATTTCTGAAAGCAATATACCGTTTTGTCTGCTGGACTCTTCTGGTTGCGGGGATATAAAGGGCTTATAGGTTCATCAAGAACCCTAGGTACCCAGAGCCAATAAATGAGGTGCACCCTGCAGTTGGTTTTCATTCTATACTGGGTATACAGCAATTCATTTGCTGAAATAGGAGGAGTGAAAAAGAGGTATCAAGAAAACCTTTGCATTTCCAAAATGGGATCAAGATATGGTTTTGAGGAGCAGTGGTTATTTGCACATCTTTGAATTCCGAGGTGCCCATACTAGCATGTGAATTGCAGGGCATTTCTCAAATAGACGTCTTTTTTACACACTCTCTTATATTTGGAAGGAAAAAATGTAGAGAAAGATAAGGGGCAATAACACTTGTTTTGCTATTCTATGTTCCCCCAAGTCTCCCGATAAAAATGATACCTCACTTGTGTGGGTAGGCCTAGCGCCCGCGACAGGAAATGCCCCAAAACACAACGTGGACACATCCCATTTTTTCACAAAATACAGAGCTGTTTTTTTGCAAAGTGCCTACCTGTAGATTATGGCCTCTAGCTCAGCCGGCACATAGGGAAACCTACCAAACCTGTACATTTTTGAAAACTAGAGACCTAGGGGAATCCAAGATGGGGTGACTCGCGGGGCTCTGACCAGGTTCTGTTACCCAGAATCCTTTGCAAACCTCAAAAAGTGGCTAAAAAAACAAGTTTTCCTCACATTTCGGTGACAGAAAGTTCTGGAATCTGAGAGGAGCCTCAAATTTCCTTCCACCCAGCGTCCCCCCAAGTCTCCCGATAAAAATGATACCTCACTTGTGTGGGTAGGCCTAGCGCCCGCGACAGGAAATGCCCCAAAACACAACGTGGACACATCACAGAAAACAGAGCTGTTTTTTGCAAAGTGCCTACCTGTAGATTTTGGCCTCTAGCTCAGCCGGCACCTAGGGAAACCTACCAAACCTGTACATTTTTGAAAACTAGAGACCTAGGGGAATCCAAGATGGGGTGACTCGCGGGGCTCTGACCAGGTTCTGTTACCCAGAATCCTTTGCAAACCTCAAAAAGTGGCTAAAAAAACAAGTTTTCCTCACATTTCGGTGACAGAAAGTTCTGGAATCTGAGAGGAGCCTCAAATTTCCTTCCACCCAGCGTCCCCCCAAGTCTCCCGATAAAAATGATACCTCACTTGTGTGGGTAGGCCTAGCGCCCGCGACAGGAAATGCCCCAAAACACAACGTGGACACATCACAGAAAACAGAGCTGTTTTTTGCAAAGTGCCTACCTGTAGATTTTGGCCTCTAGCTCAGCCGGCACCTAGGGAAACCTACCAAACCTGTGCATTTCTGAAAACTAGAGACCTAGGGGAATCCAAGGAGGGGTGACTTGCGGGGCTCGGACCAGGTTCTGTTACCCAGAATCCTTTGCAAACCTCAAAAAGTGGCTAAAAAAACAAGTTTTCCTCACATTTCGGTGACAGAAAGTTCTGGAATCTGAGAGGAGCCACAAATTTCCTTCCACCCAGCGTTCCCCCAAGCCTCCCGATAAAAATGATACCTCACTTGTGTGGTTAGGCCTGGTGCCTGCGACAGGAATAGATCACACAACGGTCAATGTTGGTCCTTACGTGAGGCAGCTGTTGACCCTGGGGTGATCCATTCCTGACACAGACACTAGGTGTAGGCACTCAAGTGGGGTAGTGTTTTTATCAGGACAGGTGAGGAGTCACTGGGTGGTAGGAATATTGTGGATCCCAGCATATTCCTGTAGTTTGTGTGACAGAAATGCGAGAAGAATTGAGTTTTTTTTCAACATTTCAGCTTTGCAGGGTATTCTGGGTAAGAAAACTTTGGGGAAGCCACACAAGTCACACCTCTGTGGACTCCCCCGAATGTCTAGTTTCCAGAAATGTTTGGGTTTAGTGTGTTTCTCTATATGGCCGCCGAATCCAGGACCAAACACACAGGTGCCTGCCTTACAAAACCAGTTTGTTTTGCCATGGATAATTTTGATGTCTCCACAATATGATTTGGGTGGTGGAATTTGGGGCTGAACTAAATTGGGGAGCTCCCAAGAGAGCACTCTCTCTCTGCTTGCCGCCGCATTCACCTGCTCTCTGGGTTGGCCTAACCCACTATTACCCAGTTGCACAAACAGCTTGCGAAGGGACAGCAGGACTGTCCTCATCACCTCCCTCATAATGTACTGGAAGAGGAGTTATCGAATGGGACTCCTCTGACTGAAAAATCACTCCCAGAGTCTGCGCCATTGTCCTATCCTTCAGATGCTGTCTCAGTATCTGATGTCTCAGTCTCTGATCCTATGTCAGAGCGGTCCTCTATAACCCGAGTGCAGGCAGCAGTCATCCATCAAGATGCCATCTCTGCTATTGGCTAAACTGTTGCTCTAAAACACTAGCCTACGTAGACAGTCACAAAATCGATGGTGTGTGAGATACGTGCAACAGTAGAGGCCACCTTACCTGCGCTTCTTCCCTCAATCAGCACGTACTTTCAAGACACTCAAAAAACACCTTGTCACATACCATTCGTCACAGTCTTTAGCACCTCCTGCGCCCAGTCCAACAATCATTATTGGTGCTCCCACTCCCTCCTCCTCGGATTCCCTCATTACCACCCAGCAAAAGTGCCCTTCATCTCTCCATAGACTTTGCTAATGTACTCAGCTATTTACATAAAATACAGATTTGCTCTTTGCAGTAGGCATATAAACCTTCTGCGCTTCTTTATGGCACTAAAACTGCCACTAGACAAGTCGGACCCTTTTCCCCCCAGGGAAACCACACACATATTGACAAAAGTGATATATATATGACAGCCAATCACCTGAAACTCAACTCAAGCAAAACCGAAATAATTCTCTTTGGCCCACACAAAAACACCTGGGACCCCTCATGGTGGCCCACCACGCTAGGCCCTGCACCCACCCCCGCCAACCACGCACGCAACCTCAGCATCATCCTAGACTCCTCCCTCTCGATGACCCAACAAATCAACGCTCTCACCTCCTCATGCTTCAACACACTCCGTATACTGAAAAACATTCAAATGGATCCCCACAGAGACCAGAAAAACTGTCACTCACGCACACATCAGCAGCAGGCTTGATTACGGAAACGCCCTCTACGCCGGCACCACTCTAAAACTCAAGCGCAAACTACACGCATCTAGAACTCAGCAGCACGACTCATCCTCGACCTCCGCCGACACGAACACATCTCTCCACACCTCAAATCCCTCCACTGGCTCCCCATTGACAAAAGGATCACCTTCAAGATCCTCATCCTCGCACACAAATCACTCCACAACACAGGCCCTGCCTACCTCGAGAGTCACCTTCCACACCCCCACACGAAACGTCCGCTCAGCTGACCTCTCTCTCGCCTCTGTCCCCCGCATCAAACACACCACCACCGGGGGCAGATCCTTCTCCTACCTTGCACCCAAAACCTGGAACGCCCTCACAACCCACCTTCGCAAGACCCAAAACCTACTTCTTTTCAGGAAGGGCCTCAAAACCTGGCTTTTCGAACAGTGAACCTGCCAGCCCCTTTCCCTCCCCCCGCCCCCCCCCCAAGCGCCTTGAGACCCTCACAGGTGAGTAGCACACTTTATAAATCTCTTTGGTATATATAGATCTACCTCTATATATAAATATATATCTATGTACATGATATATCTATAGATATATACATGTACATAGATATATCTATCTACATAGATATATAAATATAGATCTATTTTTTTTTAGTTGTTGTATGGTTTCCTACACAGCTGTGATCGGGGGCCAGAAACAGTTTGAGAAGGCCTCATAAGAAAGGGGAGAGTCTCCCCTTTCTTACGAGGCCTTTTCAAAGTGTTTCCTGGCCCCCCGATCGCAGCTGTGCTGCGATCGGGGGACCAGGAAACCTGAAGATTCCCCTTTCTTACGAGGCCTTCCCGAACGTGGGAAAGGCCGTTTTCCCCATCAAAGCAGGAAGCGGCCGCAAGGCTGCTTCCTGCTTTGATGGGGAAAACACCTTTGCAACGTCAGCGCGCCGCGAGGCGCGCTGACGTCACAAAGGGGCGGGTGGGGGGGCGGGGGGAGACACGGAAGCTTCCGTGTCTCCCGGGGGGGGGTTTAAAAAAGAAAAAAAATCCTCGGCCTGGTGTCGGCCACTGGTCGTGACCCGCACCAGGGAGGGTGTGTGGGCGTCAGCCAGTGGCCGACGCCCGCAACGAAGAGGTTAAGGAAGAGCTGCCTTGAGCGCAGTTGTAAACAAACTTAGGTTGGGAGGGAATGGCAAACTACCAAATTTTTTACCTGATGCTAGACACGCAAAAATTATCCAACCAGACCTGCCAAAATAATCATTCCAGTTAGAAATGTTATGCTCAACGGAATAAGGACAAAATCACACCGAGACTGCCCCACAATCAAGTATTCAATGTTTGAAAACTCTTAAAGAGCCATATGAGTTAGTCAGGACACTTGTAAACGCAGTCCGAAACAATCAGCCCATCCAAGGGGTAACAGACCGGAACGATCGAGGAGAACATGACTAGCAGCCCCAAAAGAAATGCACTGGTCTAATCCACCCAGTTTATTGGGACAATTACATAATGAATGGGACTCTTGCCTACACCATCCCTGGAGCTAGTTCAGCACTAAGGAAGATGCTAGGGAGTCAGTGGTCGGAGCGCTAAAGGAAATGCATCAGATAGATGTAACCAGACCAGTGGAGTAGCCACAAAACAAACAGGACTCCACTCCACATCATCACTGGAACCATTCTAGTATAGAGGAAGAGGGCAACTGCTATCTTCACATGTCGATACGCACAGAGACAGGGCAGTGGAGCAACCACAAAACAAATAGAACTCCAGCCCACACCACAACCATAATGACACTAGTATAGAGTAAGATGGCAAACTGATATCTTCAAGTGTCAATATGTACAGAGACAATGTTGAGCAGTAGTCGGTATCCAAAATAGCAGCATTGATCTTCACTCCAGAATTTAATAATAGAGGGCCCTGAGATAATTTAAACAGGTCTAACATACTATATCTTTTGAGCAATACTCCCTCACTCTCCTATCCAACATCGGCACATTTGCGATCTATGAAATGTAAGAACTGTGCTTGGATTAACCAGAGAGTCCCCTTTGACAGAATGGTCCGAAATCGCAGATATTAAAAACATCAAAGCAGAACCCAGGAAATTTAAAGAATGGGGCAGCCTTGTAAATATGACAGTCCAGGAAAAATATCCCCATGTCCTATCAGAAAGACAACAAGCCCTGGCTCTAACAATATGACTGCCTGAATACAGAGTCCTACAATTGGAGACCTGACTAAATTGAGTAGGAGCACAGGTCTTTTCACCAGTAAAGTAAAAGGCAGAGTGTGAGTGCCCTCATGCAATTCTGAGCCATTGTGTGCCACTGGAGGATACTAAACGGAGTAGGAACACAGGTCTTTTCACCAGTAAAGTAAAAGGCAGAGTGAGTGCCCTCATGCAATTCTGAGCCATTGTGTGCCACTGGAGGATAAAGTAATACTTATGTGGATATATTTACTCTGCCTACTAGACTCAAGGTCAAACAATCCATGTGGCTTGTCACTTAGATCATCATTATTCTTATCGATTAGGGGGGGAAACAGACATAAATCAATTACAGTACACCTTAACCATGTCCTCATTTTGAAATTGACATCAAAGATGCACTAATTATGGGGCATATCCATTTGTTTCTTTTATTGGAATAGCTGCATCACAAGGCAGTGGATATGTTTTATGCTGAGGCTGGAGGTTATCGCATAACTACACTAACTCTGGTTAGCACGGAAAACACTTCTCCCACAAACGTAATTCCTTCGCTGTTCCGTGTGCGCAGATTTTCCTTACTTTCCTCTCCCAGGATTTGCATCCCCGAGATATGGGATGTTGAAAGCTTCATAGCAAGTGGTTTCTCGCCATACTTTTACCTGATACAATGGTGTGAGAAATGAATTACTCTAAACTGTTGCTCGTTATAAAGGGAGCTTAAGACGTTCTCAAGTCTCCTTAACTATTTCAGTGAAGAAGGCAAAGAAGAAGCAGAAGAATCTGTTTCTGGGTATTTTCTCTGTATTTTCCCCAGGGACATGCACAATAAACCACTAAGTTTACTGGGCAAAAGGAATTCATGCTCTTAACTTCAATCTCAGCATCCATAAATCTTTGAGATTCTCAGGCCCACCACTGTGGCCCGAAACTGAAAGACTACAATGCAATTAATCGGAGCTGAGAAAAGCTGAATGTTATAAAAATCGCAATGCCATGCTGAAGTGAATGCTTTAACATTGAAGCATACAACACTGTGCACCCTACCCTCTTCACAACTATGGTAGGACTTTATCCAGAAGTGGAAATAATTCCATACTCCTGTGCAGGATAAACCTCTGAGGAACCCATTTGGTATTAAAAAAACAGCCTTCCTGATAGGTAAAATACATCTGCCTCTGTATAGGCCCATTCCACATACTCTCCCTCTCTTATTGGTATTTCCTTGATGTGCCTAATCCTTCTAACAATAATATATCGTATATTGCATAAGATTTTACAAATGATGCCCACAAAAACATGCACGTAAGAAATCTGCCTTACCTGCGTTTCATCCAGATTGTTTGACTTTTGTTGGACTCTATTGTTTTCTTGGCCTTAGAACTCTGTGCATGTTACTCCTGCTAACCAGTTATGCAGTGCCCGTGCTTGCCCCTTTAAACATGGTTGAAGTGGCATAATCATACTTTACTTTTCTAGAAGGCCCTTGTCCCTGTGAAGTGTACCCAAGGCCTGGAAGTTAAATGCTACTAGTGACCTACAGCATTAATTGTACCACCTACTATAGTAGTAGTACAAACATGGCTTTAGGCCTATCACCACAGCCTGGATTGTAACAGTGCAAACAACATGCACTGAGGCCTGCCAAAATTGACCCTTTTAATAGCAAAAACGTTGACTTATAATATTAGTAAGTCTTCCCCTATGTGAGCCTTATAGTCTACAAGGTAGGGTGCATGGTATTTAAAAGCTATAGTCCCTGTAGCAGGCCTAGCTGTCCTAAGCATAAAAACAGAGAACACATTAAAATACTAATACTGTACCTTGGGAAAAGAACCAGCTAGGAAAATAATGAATTCACTATTTTAAAATATGTATTAAAAATCCTATTTAACAGTGAAGATAAATATGAATAACCTTTAAGGAAAACTAACATTTAGAAAATAAAATGATCTTTTACTCTCCTGGACTACCACAAGGCTAATGAGTATAGGCCTCAGCCAACTCTTAGCCTATGCTCAGCCTTGAATAGGTGTGAAAATGGTACGAAATGCCTCCAAAAAACAGTTAACGGGCTGGTCTGCCATGTCTCTCGGTTTGGTATGGGCACAGTACTTGCCTCAAACTGGATTTTAGTGTTAGATGTGGGAGGACATTATGATCACCATAGTACGCTCATGTGCACCCCCAGCCCTCAGAGCCAAGGTTAGTGCAGCCTCAGAATTTTGCCATTTTGAAAATGCTCCAGCACATGGCATATTTGAAGTAAGGCAAAACAAAACTACTGAAAAAGTGAGAGATGAAGTCACTGGAAACTTTTACCCCATTGGTTAGGGCATGTCCAACAGTCACCCCACCACCCAGCTAGTGCAAGGCTGTCAGTGACCTGAGAGGAGCCCTGAAAGACTGGACCTGTTCCCTCTTGTACACAGGGCAAAGAAATGGACTCCAACAGTTGGTTGGCTGTGTGGCTACAGGGAGACAACAAGCTGGAAGATGTCTTTTTCTATAAGTACCCAGATGATCAGTGGCAAGTGGACCTGGAATGGACCCTGCTGTTGGCCTCTGCCTGACACCGTGAGAGTCTCTGAGTTCCTCCCCTTGGGTCCTGAGAAGGGGGGGCAGGGGGTGAGGGGGGGGTAGAAGAGTACTACTGTAGTGGATTGGAATTTAAAGGGCTTAAGTCAGAAGGTAAAATCTCTAACCAGGATGACCCTGGTTGGTGTGTTTGACCCATATTTCATTGTGGTCCTGATCTATGACAAACATTGGTGTTTTCATGCTTTTTGACATTATTTCTACTGAAATATTTATAAAAATCATATTTCCGGTTTCCCCTTATTAGATTGTTATCACTCTGGTGTCATTGTCTTTATTAAATGTTACTCTATATTTCTCTAGTTCATTTTGGCCTTTTTATTGTTTTGTATTCTTACTGCATTTTTGTTTTAGTTCTGCATAAATACTTTACACATAACGCAGAATTAGGCATGTCTGTTCTCTACCACAGCTACCAGAGGTTGAGCGCAGGTTAAATTTAGTGACTTTGAGAGTCTACACTTACACTGGTTGTGAATATTCTCCGAGGTGGATAATCAGCCACCCCAAATAGTAATCCAATTTCTTACATTGTGAATCAGGAAGGAGGAAAATAGAGACCAAAAGCAATGTTTTTGAGCCTTGTAACTCAAGCTCCTGTCAGCTGACAGGAATCATTAGGAGGATTCTAAAGATCAGCCCTTCTCACAGCACCATCTTGAGTAATCAGGGCAGCACTCTCAGAAGTGTGTGGTTCTAACAATTCAAACGTTGTCTTATAGTCAAGATGTACCTAAAATGAAAGATCTGGATTGAGAAAAAAAGTACAAAGATGAAACGCACAGGCACACATATGCAGCTTCCTACAAGGTTACTCAAAACTATTCTTAACATTGTTGCATACAGGAACTAAACTGGTGAGCATTAGCGACAACCCCTTCATTTCACTCTGATACAAAAGCAAACACCAAACTCTATTAACTGTGTCTTATGTGTAATTTTTACTCTCATTGTAAAATTTTGCATGCTTTGTTGGTGGTTTAACAAAAAAATACCGAATTCGATGTAACAGTACTCCACGATCAAAGAGCAAGAAAACACCACAGTACATAAACCTCTGTTGTTGCGGCTTTGCAAGATACTGGTGCCATTTAAGTAGGAGGGATGTTTATTTCATGTTTTATCCTTAGACTACAGCCACATCCTGATAACTCTGTTAGGGTTCCATGCTCTTAATAATAGCCAGGCTTCCCCCAGCCCGTAGCTCCCACCATTCCATACGTCATCATAATCTCACAGCATTCACACTCCACATTCTACAGCATTCCTACTTGGCCTATACACAGACATGTTACTATATCATCCACTTCCCTTACACACAAACCAACTAGACATGATGCGCCCCTACAATATCCCTAAATGTGTACATGTCTCTCTGACTAGTAGCTTCCCTAGTTAACATACAAAAACCATGAATAAATTTTTTTTTTAAATCACAACATTAAACAATCCCTCAAATTAATAAATTTAGTCTCAAATATCCACAGTAGGATTCCCCTTGGCCAAACATATTACAATTAGCCACAAACTTAAAGAAACAATCTCAAAACCACTATCAGATTTTAGTGGTTGTTGAATAATTACGGTCTCAAATCTCTGAGGAATGGATAGTAAAATTGCATACATTTCCCAACACAGAGACTACCTGTAATGTGGATCACACAAGAGGTATGGTTTTAACACATGTAGATGCCTTTCTAGAGGCCGCTTGGTAAGCTTAAAAAAAAAAAACAGCCCACAGGTAATCTTCCCTCCTGTGTTTCTCAGCGGCAGAGTTTTAAATAGAAATACAGAAGTACTGGTCCTCTCTATTCAGAGCACCTACTTGCTCTTGAGAAGTGATTGTATTCTCTCATTGAATATATTGCAACTGTGCTGAAAAGTGCAGGTACTCTTCCTTTCAAATTAAAAAAGTGTAAGCACTCAGTACCGGACAGAATATGCCCATTTAAAGGTCTGCTAAAAAAAAAAAAAAATAATAATGTTTGAATCTTTATTAAAAAAAAACATTTAAAAAAATGACATCCCTCGTGTTTTAACATAAATATGAAAATAACTAACAATCCTATAACAAACCCAAATTACGGAGCATTACCACGGTCACGACAAATCTAAACAACTTCTAATTTCCTAAATGCCTCGCCTCTTCCTGTGTGCATGAAGGGGGCGGTTCCCTAAAAGCCGCCATGCGTTCCAGAAGGCCGTGACGCATTTCGTCCTTTCGTCCTGTAAACTGAAGCGGAGACGGCCTCGCGGATTCTACTGGAAGGCGCTTGTGACGCACTCCGTGTTATGTGGCGATATGAACGCTAAATGTCTTCTAAACCTGCCACCAAGGAGGTAAACGCGGCACATTCTGCACCTCCCTCAGTTACTGCGGAAACGGGGCGTTTTCCACCCTGCACCCGATGTGACGCACTTTGTTTTTGATCTGTCCGAGGTCTGGGCGTGGCCTCTTGCCCGCCGCCTGTGACGCATTCCCTCTGAAAGCAGGAGGGGGTGTTTCCCGCGCTCCTCGCCCTTTCCCTCCAGCTGGTGTGACGCACTTTGTTATTCGAGCCAGCTGGGGCGCAGAGTGCGCCACACCGGCAGCAGGCGGGTCCCTGAGCACCGCAGAGCACGACACATTCCGTGCGAGCGCTGCGCGTCAAAGGCAAACCAGCTTTCCCCACGGGCACCTCCCCTTCGCTAGGGCCGATAGACGAGAAAGGCCGCCACCGTCCTTTCTCCCCCAAACACCGATGTAGTTATCTTCAACAATAACAAATGCCGATGGAACCTTAAGAAATGTGGGTTCACCAAACAGATTTAGACACCACGAATTAGCTGCACGCTTATTGCAAACTGTAAGTTTCTTTTACTGACCCTAAACCGATTATGTAACATTTCAAAGAACGAGCAGAGGAACTGTAACTAAATTTAAAGTTATGTAACATTAAACGAAAATGCGCGAGGAACACCCCTCGCATAGTGTTATGCTACTAGTTAACTTCTTTCTGAACAAGACCAATGCCAAATGGTTTCAGTATAAGTCTGAATAAATAATAAAAACAGGCCTCGCACAGAGAAATCATGCAAATTGTTCAGCGGGCATGCCCTTAGCTTACAAAACGTAGGTTCCGAGGGCCCTATGTTATTAAATGCTTTATATTTGTGTCTGCAATGTTCATGCCTCCTGCCCGGGTTCAATTGATATTGCTAAAGTTATAGTAGGAGCAACTGAGATATGGAACGAGATTAGTCTTGCTTGAACCTACGTCGTTTCTTTCCTTAGGCTTGTGATCGGCGACTGTCTCCATTCGGATAATATGGCACATGGCTCAAGACTTGTATACGAATTTTATTTCATTTTTATTAGGTCCTAAATGTGTATTAATTTTACTTGGTGGAAGCAAACCCATAACGAAAGGTAGTAACCATTGGTGCCCTGGCTCGGGGCCTCACAGCAGCCCTCGGGCATTTTTCCTTTGACAGTGTTGTCCATGTGCACCACATGCTCCTGGCCAGAGGTTCTTCCCCCTATCTGCCCTTCTCGTAAATCCACTATGGCACTGGTTGTCCTCTACAGGGGGTGTGATTTGTTGTGTTTCGTTTTTATAGCTGATTGGGCTGCCGTAATCATTGAAACACGCCCCTTTTCAGCACACCCACCCCAGTATTTTCTTCTCTTTCGTCCCTGCCTGGTTTCTGGAATTCCTTTACTGAAATCCTAAGTGAACTCACACTGAAGACAGCAACATTCACAGACTTTTATGCGTTGCATTCTCATCCAGAAAACGTCATAAGGAGAAAGCACTGTCGGCTTCGGCAGGAAAAAGGGCATCTCTATGCTCTACAGCATAAGTCTTCCAACCGGGAGGCCTTATTTGATCTCATGAGGTGCGCAAGGCTCTAGCCAAGTAAGGCATACTGCTTATATCAGTGCTTTGTTATAAGTGAAAAAGATCCGTGTTAGTAAGCCACTCTGTAATGGGTCATCACTAATATATTTAGTCATTTATATCCTGGCTGGGAGTAGGTATCAAATAGGGAAGGATTCCAAATGTTCCTCAAACCTCTCTCGCCCATTTCTGATAAGCAAAGATATTTTTATACTTTAAAACACCACGCTGACCAGAATAGTGTGTTTGGCAATCATGTATTTAATTGCATATCTAAAAATTGCCAATTTAACAGGAAGATTGTGGGGGGTGGGAGTAGGTGATTTTTCTTTTGGGGGCAGAGAGGGGCACAGCCTTAAAACGTTTGAAGACCACTGCTTTAGAGGTACCCAGAGGCTACTGCTAAGGTTCACACATCTGACAGGTAAATAGAGCATGGCAGCATCATCGGTTAGGCACTGTGTTCTTTGAGCTGTTCTGAATAAAAGGACTTGGCTTTAGAACATGTCATCAAATCTGGCAATGGCCCAATTCCATGCAAGAATGTGAAACTAAGGCCCTTATACAGTTTGTTTGAATCGAATTACTTTTTATTGCACCACATAAATAAAACCCGGGGGTACATTATTTATTGGGTACGATAAATAGCACACATTACAAGTTTTTTTGGAGTAACATTCGGGATCTTCTTGCAAATCTTCATCGTAAAGTTCGTACCATATGCGTGCCCCCCCTCCTCTTCTGCCAGTTTTGATCTTTTGATATTTAACATATCCCATAATTACCAGAAGCAGTAACTACCACCCACTTCACAATACTGGCCCTTTTGCAAACTGGTTTAATTGTATGTCAGAAAATACAAAAACACTGGTAAGCAGGGCCTAAGTCGTTGGATGCACATGGATGAGGAATCCTTCTGGAGAGTCTGCAACTCAAGACATGAAAAATAAACACTTTTATTTATCTTGGATGAGTCGCTCACAATCGTCATAGAAAGCTAGGAAGTAGAAATCTATGTGGCTCTTAAACACTTGGGTTCTTTGTGGTTAAGCTTATGACCATATCGTTGGTTTCCTTGCTGTTACGCACCCAGATCTGTCAGATGAAATAAGATTACATTTGCCACTTTATTTTTGACACAACCCGTAGACTTTTGCAGCAAATGTATTGTACCTTCACTTTTAAAACTGCTTAAAAGTACAAGTGCTGCATCAATATGAATAAAAGCATTTTTCCGTCATCAGACAGAAGAACCTGGAAGAAATTAAGATGTATTTTCTCTAGCGTACAGCTCCAGTAGTCCTCGAAGGAGCATGGGCCCCGATGCAAATGATGAATTGCCTGCACACAGCTCCCCTCACAAAGGGATTTTTTTGCTGCGACACAAGCCGAAGATGCTGCTCACCTGCAGGGGGCTGGTAAGCATCGCAGGCACCAGCAAACCGCAGATTCCAGCCCATCTTGGGGAGGCAGAGACTTTCCCAGCAACGTCATGAATAGCTGCCAACGCGTTGCTCTTTTAGGGGGAACCGTTCCCCATATTATGCCCAAAAAATCTCTTTTAGTTTAACTGCCTCTACTTTTTCCTCCACAGGCAGCTAAGAAAGCCTTCATTTTCACGCAACGCACTCTCGAAATGCTCTGAAGGCAGTAAGAAACAGTCGCGCCAGCGCGCACTATAGAGATCTGTACAGTGACTGCAGGGAAGGTACATATCCCAAAAAGGACCATGTTAGCCTTTTAACTTCAAGAGGTCGACATACGAGTAGCATTTGCTCAGATGAATACCAGGCTAACATGGCCCAGTGGGTAAGAGCGATTATACTTGCCCTGATGAACATCCAAAATGTAATTTCTTTCCTTTAGGGGCGAGTAATTTAATACAATTCCAACCCACTCAGTTTTCACTGCATTCCCTCCCCTAGCTCAATCCCTAATTAAGGGCCGGAAAGGGAATGCAAATGAAAACATCACATTTTCAGCTCTGCATAACAAAGTGTGTGCAAACGGCTTTGCCAAGGAAGAAAAATAGCTAACAAATGGTATACGTGTTAACAGTCAACGTTGTTAAAGTAGTTCAGCATGGGAATCTATTGAACTACTTACTGACATCCACCTCCATCTCTTTAAGATCGATGCAAGTAGGTTTGCAGTGCTCGCTACATAGAATATCAGTTAGTTTAATAAACACGTTATATCCAAGAGAGACAGGGCTACTATCTCTGTGCCACTTAATGTCATATTACCTGACACGATTATAGTTAAGGAGCGTTCAAATCTGAATATTTGGTTTTATCTGTCAGTGCATATATTTTCCACCCTGATGCTCAGTCCTGAAACTGTCCATCCTTTTCCCAAATGGAAAATCCACGTTTCATTTCTCAAACACGAGCTCGGTTTTTTGGCTAAGCAGCTCCTGACACATTTCCCTGGAAGTCCCATTGTTTCATGTCAGTCACAGTGCCGAGGGTAGGGATTTTTCCCTTTTCTTAGTCTTTGAATTGGGTTGTCCGGTCACCCTAACGGATTAGCACATTTGGCATTTATTGGTTTCTAATGGAGGGAAAAGAAGTGCAAGTGACGCGTCTTTAAAGTGGTCCGCTGCCTTTCCAAAAGGCGCACACGTGCAGTCATGCAACCACATCTGAAATCTACAGTGCTTCTGACCCAATACAATATCGAGAAAGCCGCCCCCATGATCTTAACGCCTTCTCCAAACTAATTTATTATATCCCAAGTGCGCCACGGTTCCAAATATCTACCTCGACAAATACCCTCACTTCTTTTTGAAAGCGACATTGATCTCACCCATGTGAATCAAACGCTGTATATAAGAGTTATGGTATCACATGACCCTCGAAAGGAAGAGTATGGATTACTTTAGAAAAATCCACAAAAACGAGAATGGACAAATGAGTCACAATAATGAGGAACAAAACTCCGGTTCTTTATTGAGCTGTCATTGACCTCTTTATTTTTATTTGAGATATTTTCAGTGTTCAACATACAGAATACACCACAATTTGCCTAAAACATATGCCTCATCAATCCTCTACGTACATACATATTCAACATACTCACCTTGGGCTTCAGGTTATCTGAGCTGCTTTGTAAGCTGAGACCTGGCACGTATGTTCATTAATGGCTAAATATTAAAGTACATTCTCCCTAAACAATTTACATGAATTATATGCCATTTTATCGGCAAGTACGTTTTTGTTTAAATGGGAGAAAGGCTGTAATTGTTACTTAAATGTAAGCATCTTTCTTTATGTATCGTGCCATGCGTCTTCAAGACCCACTTCTAATCGTAGGGAATTCTAGCATTGAGGGGTGTAATATGCCTGGGATCAAAATCCCTGTGGCTACCTGTCTACGCTGGTAACAGAAGCCCAATATGCTACGTGTACCGTCGACTACTAGAACACTATTACTGATGCCGAGTCATTTACTCTTATTTAAATAGCGGATAAGGACCGAAAATGACACGCTGGCCCTTCCTAAATTGTGTCCTTATTATTTATGAAGCTAACCGTCTTACTAAAGAAACAGGAGGGGTACGAAAATGCGCACGCAGCCTCTAGTTGGATTAATGCGCTGTGTTGCTACGCAGTAGAAAAATCAGTCGTCTTTATTTAGCCAGCGCACAGCGCCGATACACACGTTGTCAGGGTTATTATATATATACTCCTTGAGAGCCAAACCCTCCCCTTCCTGCTTCAGGGGGATGGGGCTAGGATTTGAGGCTCCTGTCAGGCTGCAGGAGGAGGAGGAAGAGCCGAGGATGTAAACAGTAGATCCTGAGCTCCCCCTCCCCGTGTTTACCTCAACTTTGAATTTCATCTGCGCAACATGAATTGGAATGCAGACATTGGGAAAGAGAAGGAAAAAAAACTCAATCCCGTCAGCGGAGCCATGTGGCAAGGAACCAAAACATTTCCTCCTAGCGACACTGAATATTTTAATTTGCATTATCCATCCCCTTGTACCGACTTCCCATTTAGGTAAACATCGTCTTTTTTTTTTTTTTTTTAGAAATGTCAAGTACTGAACAAAACAGAAAAATAACTCCCAAACATCTACTGTAAAATGCAATTACAACATGGATCACGTTTTTAGCAGCCCATAAATACAATCTACCACAAACAATTATTTAGTTAAGAGTCGAATTCACATTTGCCTGGTCTTTGGGCGCCCTTGACTAAAGAGGTTATTACTGCAACACACTGCAAGTGGTACCTCAACTACCACGCAGGGTATGTGATGCGCTGTACTGTTGGTAAGAAGACTACAACAGCGGCACCTTGATTTTATAACAGCTCTTTGCTGAATGTAGTGGTGGTGCGGTTACGTGACGTTACTCCAAAAATAGGGCGCAGAAAGCCGGGTGATGGGAATAGATTGGCTCGTGTAAAGCTTAATATTCCCACACTCTTCTTACTAGTGTGGGGATGGGACAGCTTTCACATGGCAGAATTTACGACACTGACACAATTAACATACAGAGGTTCAAAGAACATGACGTACTGTACCCGCTTTCCTGTGCTTGCTTAATCCGTGTATCGAAGCAATATCTAATTCGAGAACCATCCTTTATGGTATTTGTAATTTTTTCAGAAAACTTTCTAGCCCGAAAACTATATACTTAGCCAATAACAGTTTACCAATATTTGGAGTATGAACTGCAGTGTACCTCTTAAAGATCTTGCACTATGTAAAAATAAAAAAATATACAGATTACAAAATACATACCACATTGTCTGCCTTCCATTTAAGTTTCTTTTTTCCTTTACGTCGTTTTGCGTCCACGAGTTAAAAAAGAAAAATGGACGAGATGTAATTTGGTCTTATATATCTCACGCCCATATTTATAGAGTTCAATATGAGGAATGTTGTTTTCAGGGCTTCTTTATCACCCCCTTTGGGGTTTTAAAACAGGCGGTCGGCCGGCAGGTGTATTGCCTGTGATCCTGATCTCTGTGATGTCTTCTGCTCCTGGGATCTAGCGGGCTGCTGTGCTGCTAGAGGTTTAAGAGGAGGCGTAGGAAGGTGGTGCGGCGGCTGCTGCCCTTCTCTGGCTGACTGTGTGGGCTCCAGGCTGCAGGTTGCGTACTTTCTATTTCCCATCCTCTCCCTCCCTCCTTGTGTTTTGGTAGCCCCGGGCTCTCCCAGTGCTTCTCTCTCACCAATGCTGCCTCATTATATCATAGATATCATGTGACAGATGCCAACGACAGAGAAGGAGGACCTGCTATGCAGCATACGCAGATGAAGGGCGAATAGGAGTTCGTCGACTCGGTAAAAGCAGCAGGCATGTGACGGGCCCACCTGGCTTCGAAGGGAGTAAGAAAATGTGAGGAATAACGTGGAGCAAGCCAATGTTTGCGACTACGTAGTTGAATTGTGTTAAGAGAGGACTGATTTTTAAGGTACCAAAAGTCTTTCTTCTATGTCCATGCAGTTTTAGTAAATACAATCGACACGGCCATCTTTAAACTGTTATTTTTATGATAGTGTAGGACCTCTGTAATGGCCGTGGACACCTTTTCCACCAATGTTGCTGTCGCTAAATGGTGGTTTGGCTTCGACCTCCAACAAACCTTTGTACTTTTCCGCAAAAGGTTATTGTTACTATCGAATAGTGATAGGTAAAATAGTAAACGTAACATTTTTTAAGAGACTTATGTATGTTAGGAGTAGTTTGTGGGCCTTAAACATTTTTCTAAATAGTCGAATAAGTAATTTTGCACGTATATATTACTAGTTAAGGTTTTATTTTATTATTAACATTGAAGAAAATCACCTTTCAAAATGGCCTGAACACTTAACACATTTTCCTTTAGGATTTTTCATGGCAGCGTCACGCTGAGCTCACGCTTTCCACTGCAGTATGAAGCGTTCGTGAATCACGTGTTGTTTCAGGATCACACTCTGCAGTGGCCGTGTTTCCTCGGTTTCCATGCCTTTATGAGAAGCCAATATTAATTAACGATGGGCATCAAAGGATAGAGAAGGAAAGGGAACCTGGGCTGACGTAAAGACACAGTATTCTGTGACCAGTAGGTTTGACATCACTCCTAAAATTTCTCTGTCAGAGCATTCAGCCAAGTGGAAAGTGAAGCAATACGCTGAGTCATGAATGACGCAGAACGTATGTTTTTCCTGAAGTAAAATATTAGTCATGAATCATGATTACACTTTTTTATCCATGTAAAATACAGGAATATCAAGGTCCATGAGATTACGGAAAGGGAATTTAAAGCGAGTTTGACTGGAAACGGATTATTCGGAGGGTATAACCGTAAATACGTTACAGTGGAGTGCTTGTTCAAATGAGCGCTGAAATGCAGTCAGGGGAGTATTTTGGTGTCGAAAGTGAGTATCTTGTCTTGGGGCTCTGTGCCTGGGATTAATATGGCGGAAAAAGGAGCAAAATATATAATGCATATGCTAACGCGTCCTTTTATGTTCGTTTATACACATTAGGACTCGTTTTTTAGGCCAACGAATCTTGTGACCCAGTGGTGAGACACCGTAGGACGAGATAACTGATTAATATGTCAAGCAATATATCAATGATATCATCAATATTTACCACCACAATGCACTTCACTTTGAATAAAGACATTAATCAAATTGTCGACACAACCATGACCTTTCAGCCATGAATAACCACACCTTTTGATAGAATTTTATGAATTTTATTCCCTATTGATTACAATCTATGAGCAAAAGAGTTAATCTCAATACCAAGAAGCATAAGAACATAGTCACAATATGGCAACTGTGATAAGATTTCATTAATGCAAGAATCACAAACATAAGAACATAGCACAGTGTAAGCATAGATCAGAATACAATGAATATTACGTAAATCTCAGTTCAGCATAGCGTAACGTCAGTCATTTGTCAATTTTGCGTCAGTCCGACTGATCTCCTATCCTAACCACTAATTAGCATCAGCATGTTAGGCTTCATGCAAAATAATTTAGAACACCAATTTAGGAAACATCTAACTATGGCCTCTATTCAAAATGAGCAGTTGGTACTTAGAAAGGAAAAGCAAACAGACAAATTACAAATTGCATTGTCATAATTACCCTCCAAGGATTAGGTCAGCACACAGGATCAGTCTTCGTCTTCACGACATCAGTCAAATCACCATCATGCTAACTTTGTCTAAAGGATCGGGGACACTTCCCTCATAAGGAGGAGAAGTGTAAAAGGGGCAGTCTATGGGTGAGGATAGTTTATTAAGTCTCAAAGTCACCAAACAGAGTGACAGAGTTTCTGGATTAAATCAATCGCATTCCGTACCTAGTTCTAACGACCCTTCTGTGACGTGGGTTTTTATCCCTTTTTCGTAATACCTTCCCCCAAAATTCTTTTGGACATTTACTATACCCCACTATCTTTAACCTATCAAATTATACATTAGGTAATTCCATTTGTCACCCCATGATAATTCATAACATTTTGATTGGTCTTCATAATTGACGCCTTTGAAGGTGGCACATCCGGGTTTACTTCACCATTTGGCACGTCTTCTCGGGTCATGAGTTTCCTTTGTCCATGGTTAAACGTCCTTGTACGTTACATTAATCTACATTTGTTTCAATTTTGTATATAAATTTATACTACAGCAGCAAGCATGCGGATGAGAACGGAATTCACATTGATACACTGGAATGAAGAAAAGGAACATTTGCAGGGTCATGGCCCTTTGCGAGTCAGCACACTGGAAAACAGAAAAATGCTTTTTAATATGAGAGCTAGGCAGCTAGATCCACAACTCGCGTTAACTTAAGGCCTATAGGTTTTTCAATGCAATATCGTAAATGCTAATGTAAGTTTGATTAATCATCTCACGAAAAGTTTTACTCATTATTGTCATTAGTAGCTCCACATATCATAGTCATAATTCAAATGCACGTTAAGCAAATCATTAATTATTGTCGTTTTCTATGCAGCATCATTAAACATTAATATAAACATTTCATTCTAATATATGTTATTTAGACTACGCTCTCTCAATCCCTCCTCTGATGACGCTCGTCATCACACAAACCTTTCTATTTTACCTTTCACTTTTAATTTTTAACCTTGCGCATAATGCGCATTTCAACATCTTGCCCTTTATGTGAACTTTCCCAAATTTAATTGAACATTTTCTCTCTTTCACTTTCTTCATTTCTTCTGGTTCTTTTAGTCCAATTTTTCTTAATTCTGTCATTAATTTTACATGCCCACCACAGTCCTAATAGACAGGCCAGAACAATTAATAGACCCATTAGTATTTTTGCAAGCACCCCATTCCAAATATTGGTAAACCAGCTCCCAACTCTGCAAATTCCTTTTCCAAATTTTTCCCATACTCCAGGTTCCTTCAAATCTGCACTATCTCTAGTTAAGTTAGTAAGCATACCTCTAATCTTTTTGCTATTCTCTGGAATGAACGAGCAACAATGGCGCTCGTTAAGCATTTTGCAGACCCCTCCACTCTTTGCTAAAAGAATGTCTAAAGCAAGCCGATTTTGAAGAGTCCTAGCTCTTTCTGTAGCAAGCCCCTGTGAAATTTGTCAGCATGTTATCCACGATAGTAGACAACTTTTGAATCTTCATAGAATTCAAGATAACCCCCACTGAAGGGATTATAGCCCCAAATATGTCACCAATGACTGCAGCCACTGATTCTCGTTTTTGTCTAGGATGTTGTAATTCAGACATTTTAGGTATTTGTTTTAAGTCATCAATTTGGTAAATCTTTGGGAAAACTATTCCCAAATAACATGTCCCGTACCATCCCCTAGGGAGACGGTAATAAGCAGTAAGTCCACAGATGTAATAGATCCCAGGGATCGCTGGATCCTGTCCATTCAACATAAATGTCTATTTACTCTGAAACAAAAACACATGTCTGCATTCACTCGTTCCCACAAACAAATTGTCTTGCTCTGATTTTGGCCTATATATACAAAGCCTACCTACATGCAATGCATAAATAGCTAGTTTGCCTTGTGTTTTGATTGCAGTGTAAGCATAATCATTTGCATATGTGCGTTTTTCTAACCCTTTTTCTAATCTTTCCTTCAATGCTTTGCGTCTATCATCAGTGTGATCTAAGAAGCTTTTCTCTACAGGTGATAGCAAGCAAGTGAAATTATTGCGATGTGCATAAGCAGTTCCAAATGTAAGCGTCGGCTCAAAGAATCCTCTAACTATTTTTATATCATGTTCCTTAGCTAACTTATTTAAGAATTCGATCACAGGTACAAAAGAAAACACAACGTCCAGATTTGAATAAAAGTATTGCACATGCTCTTGATTATAAAACCTTGTTAGTAGCAAGCTGCAACTAATCCCGTAAGTTAGAGGGAGGCTATGATAAGTAACTCCCTCCTGCACAGATGAAGGAATCTTAGTACACACATAACAAACCTTCGCATCCATGGTTTCCACATACTCATCTAGTAAGCAATAGAAGACATAAGTAGAAAGTTCCCCCTTTGAATTAGTTCCCTCCTGCAAGTGTCTCGCATCCTGCTCAAATCTCTCCCACGGTGTTAGTGTTGTAGTTTCAGGTTTTGAAGTAGCGTTAATAGTCTCTTTCTCTGTCCATGGCATTCCCACAATCACTCTCACAATTATTATTGCACACACAACACCTATTATGAGTCCTAGCCAACCGCACACCTTACTTCCCTTGTTACTACCTCTATTATAAGCCATGTCTGTATAGAATCAGATAGTTGATCAACAATCGACTTGAGGATGATTTAGAATATTCTTTTGCTCTCTGCGTGTATTTACAGCGTCTTCACTCTTTCCAGGACCCCCTTCTTGTCCAAATCAGGTTAGCAGTTTGTCACAATCGAGTTTCTCGAAGTCAATCCGGTTCTAATGTCACATTCGGTAATTTATAAAGTCTCTCTTTCAGTTTTCAGATTTTTCATTTTTTTTATTTTAACCAAGTCTTTCCTTTGGATCAGTTCAGGTACCGTAGTACTGGCCTGGTACTTCTTGGTCAAAACAGAATGCTAAGAATTCTTGTTGCCACTCAGATGTTGTAGCATACGCCCATTCAGGACCTGTATATCTTCTGTTTGCGACTCTCTTTCTTTTCAGCCTTCGTTCACCCTGTTGTTCTCCTTCACTTAGGTCTTCCACTCACGATGAAGCATTTTCCTCTGTTATTGTTTCACTTGATGTGTCTCTTATCCTGAAGAGTGGTTTCTCTGGCCAGTTATCACCCTTATGTGTCTTCTTTTGATGTGTCTTTTCAGGACGCTGGACAGCACCCTCCTCTTGTGATATGGTGTTTTCACTTGATGGACCTGCAGCTGGCTCGGGAGACTCTGGCACGCTCCGATTTCTCTCTACTATCTCTCCTTCTTCTTCTTCTTCTCCTCCCTCTTCTTCTGGGTCTGTACCGGGTTCAAGTTCTAACCCGTATCTGTCTACTTCTGGGAGAACCTCTCCTTGATTTTGTTCCCCTGCTGCCTCTACTGAGATAGGCACTTCGTCACCATTCTCTCAAACTCATTCACTGTTTGAGGGATGAGGTTGTTCTCAGTGGGTTCTCCGACAGTCTCAGTTCCTTCTTGGTTGTTTTCTGGCCCTGAGACTTCTCTTCCTGAAGCTGTTGTGCCGGAAACTTCAAGTTCCTCTTCAGCAGGACACGTTAACTTTTTTGTGTGACTGGCATGTATCCAGTTTGGAACTCCGGCACACTTTACAGCAGTAGTAGTTGTCAAGATTACTTGATATGGCCCTTTCCAACGTGGCTCCAGACACGACTTTCTCACGTGTTTCTTGACAACCACCCAGTCACCAGCTTGTAGAGAGTGGCCTTGATCGCCAATCGGTGGCAATGTGTTAGCTTCCACCTGGTGAGAGAAAGAGCGAATCACATCAGCCAAACCTTTGCAGTAGTCCAACACCATATCATCTGTGATATTCACTAGAGCATTTGCAGGTACTGCTGGCAACCTCATAGCTCTACCCATGAGGATTTCATGGGGGGATAGTCCCGTTTTCTTGTCTGGGGTGTTTCTCATTGACATCAGCACTAAGGGCAATTCATCTGGCCATTTCATATTGGTAGCTGCGCAAATTTTTGCCATTCTTGATTTCAAAGTACCGTTCATTTGCTCTACTAGTCCTGATGCTTCGGGACGGTAGCTACAATGCAGCTTTTGTTCGATATCAAGTGCGGCACACAGGAGTTTAATCACTTCATTGTCAAAGTGTCTGCCCCTATCTGACTCTATAGAGACCGGAAACCCGAACCTTGGTATCAGTTCCCTAAGTAGTAATTTTGCAACTGTAAGACTGTCATTCCTACGTGTGGGGTATGCCTCAATCCAGTGACTGAAAACACACACAATTACCAACACGTACTTCAATCCTCCACAAGCAGGCATTTCAATGAAGTCCATTTGCATTTTGCTGAATGGACCGCCAGCTCTCCCACTGTGGCTCAAAGTTGCCACAGTTCCTTTTCCGGCATTCATCTGTTGACAGATGATGCACCTGTGACAAATGACCTCGGCAGCATGTCTGAATTTTGGATTAAACCAGTCGATTTTAAATGACCTGATCATCGCATCCCTCCCAAGGTGAGCCTGTCCATGATATAGTTGGGCAAACTGAGATAGAAGACTGTTTGGCAAGACTAGTTTTCCTTCCTCTGAAACCCACAAATCATCAGCCCTTTGTACACATTGCATTCTTTGCCAAGAGCGTTTTTCCTCTTTGCTTGCACGACTCTGTAATGTTTTTAACTCATCTAACGTGTCAACCACCCGTAATGCCAGATTCAAACGTGTCATTTTCAGTTTGCAGTAACAATTCTCATTGCTCCTTGAACGATATACAGTTCAATGCGCAAATTCTTGCAACTTGATCTGCATAACCATTTCCCATGGACACAAAGGCGGTCATTCTGACCCTGGCGGTTGAAAACCGCCAGGGCAGAGTGCCGCGGAAGCACCGCCAACAGGCTGGCGGTGCTTCATGGGCAATTCTGACCGTGGCGGTAAAGCCGCCGCCCGCCGGGGTCGGAATGACCCCCAAAGTCTTGTGATCTAATATGAGCACTGCATTTCACCACGGCAATTTCAAGAGGTAACTGAATTGCATGTAACAAATCTTTTATTTGTTCACCATTTTTCACGGGAGAACCAGAAGAGGTCATGAAACCTCTCTGTGACCGAAGTTGGCCAAAATCATGTACGATTCCGAATCCGTATCTGCTGTCAGTATAGATAGTGACTCTTAGATTCACAGCTGCGTGGCATGCTTTAGTAAGGGCAATTAATTCTGCCACTTGAGCGGAAAACACTCTCTCGAGCCAGGAGGCTTCAATTATACCAGCTATGGTGCATACCGCATAGCCAGCTCTCAGTGTTCCAACAGAATCTCTTAGACAGGACCCATCAACAAACATGATACAGTCATTTTCCTTCAACTGTGTGTCCTGAATGTCTGTACGAGGTTTGGTACATAGTTCACTTACCTCAAGACAGTCATGTTCAAATTCTTCCTCATTGTTGATTTCAGTGTTTTCAACAGGAAGTAAAGTTGCCGGGTTCAATACAGTACACCGCTTGAGTGAGACATTTGGTGACCCCAATATGATTGTCTCATACTTAGTGAGACGAGCATTTGTCATGTGCTGAGTTTTAGTTCGAGTCAACAGACTCATTTCAACTGAATGCGGAACCATTACTGTAAGGGGGTATCCCATGACTATGCCTTCACATTGTATAAGGCTCTGACCAACTGCTGCAACTGCGCGCAAACAACCCGGTAAGGCTGCTGCAACGGGGTCCAAGGTAGCTTTAAAATATGCTACAGGGCGATTTGCATCTCCATGGACCTGTGTTAAGACAGACAAAGAACAAGCATCACGTTCATGACAGAACAACAGAAAAGGTTTCGTATAATCAGGCATTCCTAACGCTGGTGCCCTGCACATGCATTCTCTTAACTCCATAAATGACTCAAGTTCTTCCTTAGACAAAGCTATGGTATATGGCTCATCCTTGATCTCTTTGCCTGTCAGTTTTATCAAAGGTTTTGAGATGATCGAGAAGTTGGGTATCCACTGGCGACAGTAGCCCACCATTCCCAAGAACATCCTGACATCTCTTTTTGTCGTTGGAGGGTTCATTTGCAAGATGGCTGTTATTCTTTCCTTTGATATTCTCCTGGACCCTTTTTCGATTAGATGCCCTAGGTATTTCACCTCTTTCTGACAATATTGCAGCTTCTTGGGTGATACCTTGTGTCCGTTTTTTCCCAAATGATTCAGTAAAGCAATGGTATTGTATTTACAACTGTCCCTAGTTTTGGATGCAATCAACAAATCGTCAATGTACTGTACAAGGGTCGAATTAAAAGGCAGTACCAGGGACTCCAAATCCTTTTTCAGTATCCGATTGAAGATGGACGGTGACTCAGAAAACCCTTGAGGAATTCTGCACCAACTGTACACCTTATCCAGGAATTTGAAACTGAACAAAAATTGGCTATCCTCATGAAGAGGTATCGAAAAGAAGGCTTGTGACAGATCTACGACAGTAAACCATTCGGCATCACAGGGAACCTGGAACATTATTACTGCGGGATTGGGCACCACAGGGCAACATTTTACCACAATTTTGTTTATTTTTCTCAAATCCTGCACAATTCAAACTTTCCCACAGGGCTTCTTCAAACCCATTATGGGAGAGTTACACAGACTGCTCAAAACCTCTTTCAGGACTCCCTGTCTGAGAAAACCTGCAATTATTTGTGACACTTCAATGAGAACGTCTTGTGTCATATGATATTGTGGCACCTGAGGGAACACCGCATCTGGCTTTATCTGGACTTTAACTGGTTCTACCCCTTTTATTAGTCCTACTTCCTTTCCGGTCAGGTCCCATACTTTCTCTGTTACTGTCCCCTGTAACTCGACAGGTAAATCGATCAAGGTAAGCATCGGGAACAGAGTAATCAAAGGGTAATCCTCATTAGCCGTCCCTGTGTCCTCTTCTGAGAATTGTCCTTAATCTCCCTCATCATCACTATTTGTCTGCACTTCGATTCCGTCATTGGAGCATGTAATTGAACATTTTGTCTTGCACAGTAAGTCCCTTCCCAGTAGGGATACTGGACTTGAATCACAGACTACAAACCTATGTAGCCCCTGAAAGTTGCAGATCTCAACCTGCACTGGATCTGTAATCGGGTTTGTCAGGTACTGTTTGCTACTCCGACCACTCTTATGGTATGCCCTGAAAGGGGCAATTTTGGAACCTCTGTACTCCTGACTGTAGAGCGTGTAGCTCCGGTATCAACCAGAAATGAGACCTTATAGCCCATCACTTTTCCTTCCACATATGGACGACCCCTTTGATTTACTTCTAAAGGTGCTGCAAGCCTGCACTCTTCACTGTCTGAGCTATCGTCTGACCATTCCCCATTCATTCCATTTTCACCTCGTAATGGGAATTGTTGTACTGTATTATTTTGACTCGTTACCTGACCTGTGACCTGTTGAGGAAGCATCGCCTGTTGCTGTACCATCGGAGCCATTGGTAATTGCATTTGCTGTCTAGGTACCATAGGAATCTGCTGTTGTACTGGTTGCATTTGCACTGACTGGAAGCGCAGCATTTGTATCTGCTGCATGGGCTGTACCCCTTGCATTTGTACCAAATTGTTCTGAAAATTCGGGTTCTGATGTCTCATTTTCGTGCCCCGTATATTTTGTAATGTACCGACATTAGCACTTTGCTGAACAACACCATCCTGCACCATATTCGGGCACTCCAGTTTCCAGTGCCCCACGCCCCCGCACGCGTGACATGGTGACATCTTTTTCGCTCCTTGTACGTCATTTTGAACCACAACAGTGTTCAAGTCTGGACGGCGATTCACAAACCCTCGACCTCGACCTCTCGGCTGTGTCTGAAACACACCATTCATTTGCGGTTGTTGCTGTATCATCTGTATTCCTGCCTGTACAACCCTTATCTGCATCACCATCACTTTCTCTTTCAGCTTTTTCTGCTTTAGCTCAATCTCATCACTACAGTGTTTTGCATACTGCAACACTTCATCAATCGGTTTCGCTTGCCAACAAATCAAATGATTCTTAATCATCTGGCTAACTTCTGGTCTCAGTCCTTCGACGAACCTAAACACAAGATGATTCATGTCCTTCGGTTCAATTGTCTCAGTACCACTATAGTGTTTGAATTCCTTTAGCAACCTCTCATAATAAGCATGTATTGATTCCTTAACTTCTTGAGAGTTCCGGTCGATTTTCTGCCATTCAGTCACCTTCGGCGACACCTTTTGCTTCAAAAACTCAATCACCTTATGATAATACTTCATCACCTCTTCAGAGGGTGCTCCGGTCACTTTATCTCTTGCCGGCTCCTTTGTTGGCTAATCTACCCCTCTATTAAACTCGAGCCACAAATCAGGCGGAACAATGATCTCAAACAAAGTATTCAAGTCTTCCCAGAGACACTTTGCAAGTTTCACAAACCTATCTGTTTGCTGATACCACTCGATCGGTTTTTCTCTTAATCTGGGATAATCATTAGTAAAAGATAGGATGTCTCCTCTGGACCACGGTACATGGACTAAGACACCACCAGCTGTCTCTCTCATAGGTAATATTTTTACTGATTCCACATCGGGGGAGACCTTAGCTTGGTCAGACCCAGGACTGTCACCCTTTTCTTTGTCTCTTTTCTTTGCCCACCTGCCTTCCCATTTTTCCAGTGCACCCCAGATTTGCGCACTTTGCAACAATTCTTTCAAATGTGCCTTCATTCCCGCGGATCTCAAGTGCTCAAAGTCTTTAGAATCAAAATCCAATCTGTAACTTCTTTTCAGATGTTTAGTATTTCCAATATCAATATTGTATTTATCTGCCAGGTTCGCTAATCTCGGATGCACCTTGCCTACTTCTTTGGTAATCTTAGGGCTTGGAATCTTAATTCTGCTTCTGTATATGACTCCAATCTGTTTACTCCCATTGTACCTTCCACTAATTCAGTAGCCTCTGCCCATAGTCTTACAAAGTTCAGGTACTCGTCTTGCTTTTCCTTTTCTGGTTCAACCGTAACCACTGCAGCCTTTTGTGAAGTATAAGTCTTTTCTAACCATTCATTTAACTGTTGGACTGTAAAACCCTGTAGTGAAATGTTCCCTGCATGCATCATTGGGGAATGTGAGGTGTTTGTACTCATTGTCTGTGGAGTTAAAACTCCTAACCCTGCTTGACGCCTTGCTTCGATGGGTGCTCCCACTGGACTAAGGTCCATTAAAGATCTCGGCTGTTCAACCGTTTGTTCTCCTGGGGCCATTATCTGGGGGGTTCCCATTGACCCTCCTCTTAACACATCTTGAGTCATCACTCCCTGATCACATACGCCAGTTTTACCCTGCGCATACAATGGCACTGGTGGACCAACGGTGATTGGCAACGATATGGCAGCAGGTGTCTGACCTAGTCCCAGACTCTGTGGAGCAGTAACTCCATAAGTCTGTTCCAGAATACCCGGGACAGGTACTAATGGCGGACCAGCTACTGGGTTGTACCCTGGTATCAGCTGTGGCTGCGGTTTGGACAATAGTTTTGGAGTTGACTCAATCTGCACTAATTTTGATTTTGTGTATATCGGGTCTGGCGGCACCATCAGATTTGTAGTAGTCTCAAATACTGGAACGTCTGGGTAGATTCTCTGTATCTGCGGTGGAGGTTGCAACTGTATCGGTATATCTGGTGCAGTGGGTACACTGACACCATTGTGTATCGAAGCCGTATCACTAGTCTGTACCGTATCAGCAACTCCCTTCTCCTGCGTCTGGTTCCAGGATCCTTGCTAGTGCTTGGAGTACTGTCACTCACTGCATAAGGTGGCGGGCAATCATGTAATAATCTGTCCATAAATTCCTCATCGTCTGAATCATCTTCCTCTTCCCAAGGTCTTTTATTTTCTTTAGATTTGCCTGAGTCTTTATCTGTCTTATAGGAGGCTTTCTTTCCCTGTGTTTCCTCTCCCTGTGTTATTGCTGGGAATAATTTTAGTCCGTCAACAATTCCCCTTCTCCACATTTTATTCTCATTATCCCATCTAGCCTCAGCATATGATTTTTCTGCCCTTCTCAGCCTTCTATGGAACCTTTCTTGTCTATGTTTAAGAGCCATCAAATCCCAAATCGCTTAAGCCTCATATTGAGCTGGCCTCGGAGGTGGTTTCTGTGTACTTAACATCCACCTTAAGTTCTCCAACACCTTTGGATTAAACGTCCCATGTTCCGGAAACGCTAAACATCCCTCCTTCTCTGTTAATTTGCGCCACTGTTTCATCCATAAACATGGTGCAACACCCTTCTCTTCCATAACCATATAAGCTGGAGTACCCTCGGGTGGTGTAGGCTCCCCATCAGTTGCTACGATATATGTGTCTCCCTTCAGAGCACTCTTAAATGCTTTAACAAAATTCATGTTGCGATTTTCCCTTGCTTTGTATTTTTAATCAGAAGTGACTTAGTTCCCAGGACACTCTTCATCCACTTATCTCAACCTATTGCCTCTCACGGACGGCAGCCAATCCGTGCGCGACCCCTCTCAACAACTGACCTATCTCAGCGCGGCACCACTGGCGTCACACTCACACACACTGCAGCTGACAAAGTCTTGCGGCTCGTCCGCTCCTCACTGAATGCATACAAACTAATGCAAGTTATTGCAAGCACCTTAAATGACAACACAAATCTGCCGGTTTACTAAAGGAAGGGTAACACATTCGCTTCAGAACTTTACAGAGATTTCACTTAAAGCCTCGGCCGCTACTTTCTCCTTGTCAGTTCCCGCATGTGCAAGCAGAATTCGACACGCAAATTCTACTCTCGACTTGTCAATGGCTCGTCCCAGTGCACTTTAGAACTTGCCAGATCTCCATCGAAGGTTTCACACATACATTCTGACTCAAACTCGACTTGTCAACCACGCCCAATTGACCTATTAAACCGCACAGATTACAACATAAACCCAAGTGTCTCCTACACTTGTCAATATACTCCGGAGTCTTAGACCACGACGGGTCCGTACATAAACAACCAACCACGTGGATAATTTTGAGCACCAAGCACCACACTCATATGAAGTACGCCGACTTCCCTACTCTCATTCTGCGGAGTATGCCCACTCCTCTTAAAACAACATTTACTTGGCCTAAATACACACAAATCTCACAATCGCCTGCAAAAAGGCATAAGCTAAGCAAGCGCAAGAACCCTAACCACACATTACGATGCCGAGAACATCCCCAACTCACTTAGGCAGGCTCCGAGATCCCGGGAAAGTCATGGTGAACTTAGAAACCCATCATACCTCCAATTTGCATTACCACAGAAAAACAAATTAAACAATGATTCTCCGTCCTAGGGCCCCCAAGGGCCAAAACCGTCGCTCTGCTACCAGAACTGCTAACGCGTACTTTTATGTTAATTTATACAACATAAGACTCGTTTTTTAGGCCAATGAATATTGTGACCCAGTGGTGAGACACCGTAGGACGAGATAACTGATTAATATGTCAAGCAATATATCAATGATATCATCAATATTTACCACCACAATGCACTTCACTTTGGATAAAGACATTAATCAAATTGTCGACACAACCATGACCTTTCAGCCACGAATAACCACACCTTTTGATAGAATTTTATTCCCTATTGATTACAATCTATGAGCAAAAGAGTTAATCTCAATACCAAAAAGCATAAGAACATAGTCACGATATGACAACTGTGATAAGATTTCATTAATGCAAGAATCACAAACATAAGAACATAGCACGGTGTAAACATAGATCAGAATACAATGAATATTACGTAAGTCTCAGTTCAGCATAGCGTAACGTCAGTCATTTGTCAATTTTGCGTCAGTCAGAGTGATCTCCTATCCTAACCACTAATTAGCATCAGCATGTTGGGCTTCATGCAAAATAATTTAGAACACCAATTTAGAAAACATCTAACTATGCCCTCTATTCAAAATGAGCAGTTGGTACTTAGAAAGGAAAAGCAAACAGACAAATTACAAATTGCATTGTCATAATTACCCTCCAAGGATTAGGTCAGCACACAGGATCAGTCTTCGTCTTCAGGACATCAGTCAAATCACCATCAGGCTAACTTTGTCTAAATGATCGGGGACACTTCCCTCATAAGGAGGAGAAGTGTAAAAGGGGCAGTCTATGGGTGAGGATAGTTTATTAAGTCTCAAAGTCACCAAACAGAGTGACAGAGTTTCTGGATGAAATCAATCGCATTCCCTACCTAGTTCTAACGACCCTTCTGTGACATGGGTTTTTATCCCTTTTTCATAATACCTTCCCCCAAAATTCTATTGGACATTTACTATACCCCACTATCTTTAACCTATCAAATTATACATTAGGTAATTCCATTTGTCACCCCACGATAATTCATAACATTTTGATTGGTCTTCATAATTGACGCCTTCGAAGGTGGCACATCCGGGTTTACTTCACCATTTGGCACGTCTTCTCGCGTCATGAGTTTCCTTTGTCCATGGTTAAACGTCCTTGTACATTACATTAATCTACATTTGTTTCAATTTTGTATATAAACTTATACTACAGCAGCAAGCATACGGATGAGAGCGGAATTCACATTGATACACTGGAATGAAAAAAAGGAACATTTGCAGGGTCATGGCCCTTTGCCCTCTGCGAGTCAGCACACTGGAAAACAGAAAAATGCTTTTTATTATGAGAGCTAGGCAGCTAGATCCACAACTCACGCTAACTTAAGGCCTATAGGTTTTTCAATGCAATATCGTAAATGCTAATGTAAGTTTGATTAATCATCTCACGAACAATTTTACTCATTATTGTCATTAGTTCACATTAGTAGCTCCACATATCATAGTCATAATTCAAATGCACGTTAAGCAAATCACTAATTATTGTCGTTTTCTATGCAGCATCATTAAACATTAATATAAACATTTCAATATATGTTATTTAGACTACGCTCTCTCACAAACAATTTACTTGAACATTATTGTGCTACCTTTCTCTACAGGATATACCCAGGAGTCCAGTGTACAGCTATCCACCCTACATGATCACAATATTGGAGTCTGTTGTATCGTAACGAAAGAACACTGACGTAGGGAGTCTTTAACTTGATTTATTTGTGATAAGAGATAAGATACAAACACGCTGCGAGGGTTTCCACCAGCGTCTTTGCCCTCAGCCGTCTCTCCCAACCGCCTCCTCTCGAATCCCCCTCGCATTTCGGAATGTAATTGTCATCACAGAACGTGCGATGACAATTCCATTTGCGTGCGAATATAACAGAGTCCATTCCGAAACAATTAGGAGTTAACTACAAGCCTGCGCATGTGGAGCACAACCAGTGTAAATGCTTTCTAGTCATTACTCTGGTGACAGGGAGTGGTCCTTAGGAATGCACTAGTTACGCAAAGCAAGAGCAAAACATTAATATGTCTAACAAGTGGGCAGTATGGTCTAACAGGCGGGAGATGAGAGCAACCCATGGGCATGCTGTGATTCAGGTATCCAGTATAAAATGTTATATACAGCCCATCCAGAAGTGACAGAGGACCAGACCAGCTCCACAGCATGTACTGGCTGTGTAAATGCCTAACTTATGACATGCTTTTGTTTAAACGATAAATCCTTCCACCATTTACACAGAAAAGCGTACCAGTGTGGGTTTCAACTATGCCAGGCAATGGTAGCTACACTAAAGGACATCAGAGAAGAGTTATTCAGCACATTGGGTATCAGGACCAAGCCTGCATGTGGAGCCATCTTGATTTTTTATGCTTTCAGTACAGTCATTCATGAAATACTCTTAGGTTGACTTTCAGTGTACTATGTTGTCAAATAACTATTTTCCAAAGGTTTGCTGTCTGATACGTTTCACAAAGTGAAGCTAGTTTCTTTTCTGTCTACTTAACACCTACCACATGGGCTTATAGAGCCCCTAGTGTGGCACGATAGTGGCAGATCTTCAATTACTACATGATATCCCTGTCCAACATTTTTGACACAGTTGTAACATGTAAAACGTACAGACATAAATTGAACAACTAACCAAAGATGAAGCAGATTATTAGCTATTCATAGATTGCATAACCTGTGCAAGCCTCTATGTATCGCTGGTTGTGCGTGAACACTTGATACGCTGTAATCCTATTGATGGTCTCCCAGATAGACTTCCATTTAAAAGGCCATTTTCTTAGGATTACCCACCACAGACTTTTCAAAATATACATCTCTGGAACCCTCTTTCATTCAAGTGTTCTGCTTTGCTTCAAACTAAGAGGAAAACAATGCCAAGGAATGCAGCACTCCTAGTTTGAGTAATGAATTTATTAAGGCACTTCCCAGATTTCAAATGAAAGCACTCAAAAACATAAACACGAGCATTTAACTTGAAGGCAGTAAAACGTGTATAAGTGCTAGAATGCTTTTAGCAGTTAAAACAATGACAAGCATAAAAAGTATAATGCAATCAATGATGAATATATGTGCAGTGAATATATACATATATGTATGTGCTCAGCGACGCTAGATAATTAAGAATAAAAATGCATCACCATGGGGATCAAATCCAACAACAACACCCGGGTTCCAACATTGAGCTATGGAACCCTGGACAGCTAAGATAGGAGAAGCTTCCCAGATGTGATTTTGTTTTGGGAAATGCATCCACACCCACAATTATTTCCTTCTGCCCCAGTGCCAAGCTTCCCTGCCTTATATACCTTAAACAAACCCAAGAGGAAGATTCTGGCAAGCCCCTCCCTCCCTTCGCATGAGTTATGAAATTCAAGCGTTGGCTGTAGTCGGTATGCGTCGAAAACACGCAAAGGAACGGGCCCTGCCCAATGCGCATTCCAGAGACAGAGGAGCAGTGCTTTGCAATAATGAAAACATTGAAACCATTCCCACGCTGAGACTATCTTATCGTGTCTACCGTCCACATCCCTCATGTTATGTTCCTGCACGTTGCATCCCAGTGCTGGTGAGTAGAAGTGAAAACACATTCAGTGTAGAGTACAAGCTTTGTGGAAAAATACCTGTGCCACCGATGTGACAGCATCTGAAGCTAAGCTAAGCACAACATGGAGTCAGTGATCAAGATGGCATTGGTGGTTAAATACTGATAACATTATACTCCACCCTTTGGCCAGTGACTCTCATAACTTACTGGTCTAAAAGTAACCCTTTTTGGTCTAAAAAGTTCAAGCAGATTAAGTATGCATTGTATACAGCATCATAGCATTATTATAATACAAATCACTACGAGTACTCCACCTTAAATAGTGAGAAATTGCCCCAAATCGGGCAACCAGCTAACTAACCAGTCCCACCACTCTTTGTCTACATGTTGTTTTACGCCCTTCACCATTTCATGCAAAGCATCAATGTGGGACTGAATAGAGGTTAGGTCGTCTGACAAATTGAAGCAACGCATATTCTCAAATTCTGAGCAGCCATGATACTGCTTCAGGAGTAAGTAGTCAATGGCTGCCTTGTTTTGCAATGCAGCTTTTCTAGTGCTTCGTATGCCTAACAATAACTCAGACAAAACAATGGAAATATGATTGATAATCTTGACCATTAAACATGCTAACTTGTTAATAACTTGAGTATTATAAAGAGCTAATCCTGGAACTAGAAATACTTAAGCTTACATACTGTGACTTAGATCATAACTGAATTTCAGAGTCACAGTCTTCTCTTAATTGAATTGCTTCTCTTGTGAGTGGCTCATGTGACACAGAGTGAAATGGAAACATCATAAGTCCTAACCGCATAAAAGGACACAGTCCTCCAGTTATATTGGCAGGAATATATTTATAAGTTGGGCTTTCCATTAGAGAACAATCACCCCACCGGTAGTTTGACATGCTTGATGTGACTAGCAGCAGTCACAATGTGGTGGCAAGACATGCTATTCATGTTTTTACACATTTTATCACTTTTGTGCTGACACAGTACTCGTTCACACAGGATTTCTTGAGGTGAGCCCGTTGTTTCTTCAAGACACATTTGAGCACATTTTCCGATTTTGTAAGTGTCGCAAGTTAACTTGTAACAAACATCTCCAGTAATGATGTAAGTAATCGTGTGTTATGTTATTCCATTTTTCATTCATTACTTCTTGGCAAAACCTACAATATTCGTAGGAGGTAAAGTGAGTTAATACATCACTTTCTTCCCCTGGTTTCATCTTTGTTGGTAGCATTAAAGATTTGCAGCAAAACGTTGGCAGGAGTCGGTATGGCACCCAAACATGTTGAAATAAAGTCAACAGTACTTTTCATATTTTCAGATGCAGAAATCTGATCTATTGAGCATGGTATGCTCCAGATGTATCCAGATGTTCTCATTTAAATGCAGTAAAGGTGTTGATTGGCGCGGTCAGTCAGTCACTTCGGAGCTGGGGGCTTTCTGTCCCTTCTGGCCCCACACAAATACACCCGAACATCGACCAGGTAGTACAAGCAGCACAAAGACACCTTGCAGAATGATCTGTAAAAGAGACAAGTATGATCATTCTTGCGAATAACATTGATCAGCTGGTACATGTTTCCACTTTTCCTGTCCTGGTCTCATGACTAGTAAAATGTTATCCCTGCCCTTTGCTATAACTTCTGCTGGTTCTGGAGGATGATTTGGAGATTCTACACTCACTTTAGCACCAGGAATTTTGCCAGTTGAGCCAAAACCTCCCTCCCCACGCACTGTAAAAAGGTTTCCTTTTTACCTATTCCTCCATACACTGGAATAATGACAATCTGAGCAATTCTGTCTCCAGGTTGTATCATCAAGTCAGTGTCTCCACTGTTCAACAACATGACCTCAAGTTCTCCTTGGTAGTTTGCATCGATCACACCCCCGGACCTGAATACCTTTGAGTGCTAACCCAAATTGAGGACCCGTCAATCCGAAATGCTCTGGGGGAATCTGTATTCCAGCACCTGTTTCCAGAAGTGCCATGTTTCTTGGTTTCAATCTGTACATATTCTAAGCATGTCAATCAAGACTTGCAGATTCTGGTGTAGCTCCATAAGGAGCTAAGGCTCCTGGTTTTATTTCCCAATGCATGATGGTGTTTCTTGCTACTTGGGGTTGTATCTGCAACACTGGGGTCAACATTCACATTAGAGGAGTCTCTGTATTTGTCAAGGGTCTCTTATTCTAAATTTGGAAGGCTTCATTTAAATGCTTTCTCCAGTTTCTCAAAGTTCCATCAAGATAATGTTCGCAATTGGGCTTTCAGTAAGCCGTTCATTCTCTCAATCAGGCCTGCAGCTTCGGTTAACATGTAATATGATAAATACTCTCACTACTGTGTTGCGAACAATAATCTTGCACCAATTTATCTTTAAAATGTGACTCGTTGTCACTCTGGATTTGGGTTGGGACTGCATAATACAACATTAACAAATCCAAAGTTTAAACTAAGTGGCACGTTTGTAAGGGATGGCAATCAAGTAGCCAGAATAAGTGTCCACCACTGTGCAGGCGTATTGACACCGCAACTATTCAGTAGTGGCCCAGTGTAATCTGTCTGCCCCGGCAACTTCCCTCTCCCCAACTGACCTCTGACAGTTTGTGAGGCAGGTCTCTGCTATGTGTAGACAAATAGGACATTGAAGGTTGAATGTTTTGATCAAATCTAGGGGAATGTGCATTTCTCTAATCTTTGCCCACATGTTAGTGGCCTTCTCTCCCAAGTGTCCACATTTTTGGTCCGCCCACTTAGCCAGTCCCACCAAGTCAGAATCCTGTGTTGCCGCTTCTGCCTCTGAGATTTTGGCTTTATCGTCTGCAAGGGAATTAAACCATCATTCTATTGAGTCAGTGGGACAGTGGGCATCTACATGATACACATTAAAGTTTCTTTGCTCTAGCATTTCCCAAATTTCTTGCAACAATTCTTTGCACCACATCTCCTTGGAATGTACTTGCCAGATATGTGCATGTCATGTGGGAAGCCAGGTGGCTAACCCATTAGTGGTAGGCCAAGAATCAGTATAACTCTGACATGTCCCAGGCAATTCTTGTTTCAGTGCCAGATAAACAGTATACAATTCTGCATATTGACAATTTCCCTTCTCCTGTAGTGGAAAGCAACTTCTTGGTGACTTGATTATATGACACTGCCTTCCAATGTCTTTTGGCCCCCACATACTTGGCTGACCCATCGATGAACCATACATGCTTCCTGTCCTCGGGACAAGGATTCAAATGACTCACCCCAACTCACTGGTGACACTTTTATCTCTGGTAACTCCTGCACCCTCTCATCACCCTGCACGGGGACCTGTACCACCTGCTCATGTAGGGCTGCTGTCCCTGCTGGTCCCTCTCGGGTCCTGTCCTGTATGTCCCACTTCCATTTGCTTATACTAGCTTCTTGTGCATGTCCTATCCGGTGAGTTTTAGGTGAGCTCATCACCCACTGCATTACTGGAATCTCAGGTCTCAGAATCACATTATGACCTAGGGTCATTTGCTCAGTATCCACTAGAGCCCAATAACTTGTGAGCAAATGTTTCTCAACTGGAGTATATCACTCCCCAGCATCTGGTAGCTTTTTGGTCCAGAAAACCAGGAGCGCCCTCTTTTCTTCCCTGTTTTTGCACATGCTCCAATTTGCAAATTGTCCCAGAACGCTTACATGTGACTCAATATCTCCTTCTTGTACTGACCATAAGTCTAAAGCCTTTTGAATCGTCTCCTTTGCCAATTCAAATGCACACTGCTGCTGCTCTCCCCATTGAAACTCATGCTTCTTTCTTGTCACTGTGTACAAAGGGGCCAAAATCTGACTTAAGTGAGTGATATGCTGTCTCCAAAAAACAAACAATCCAATGAATCGCTGAGTCTCCTTATTGCAGGGTATGGCAAATTGTAATATCTCTTGTTTTGCCTGCAGCAATACCTCCCTATGTCCCTGATTCCACTGGACTCCTGGAAACTTCACATTCTGAGAGGGTCCTTGTGTCTTATCTGGATTGATCATCCACCCTTTGCTCTGCAAAAAGTCCACAACCCTGTCCAACTGTGTCTGCACCTGTTCTTGTGTCTCGCTGAATCATCACATCATTGATATAATGAGCCAATTGCACCCCTGGAATGACAGATATTTCATCCAGGTGTTCTGCCACCAGCTGATGACACCATAACGTCTTGAATTGTCTACCGCCGTGAGAGAAACTAAATTGCTCCTGACTCTCAGGGGCAAATGGTTTAGAAAAGAAGGCATTAGCAATATAAATAGTTGCATACCAGCACCCTTTATGTTTTTGCATCCTTTCAATCAAAGTGATGGTGTTGGACTGCAGCAGTCAAAGGGGAGGTATATTTGTTCAATTCACAGTAATCGATCGTCCTTCTATATCACCCATCTGCTCGGCGCACAGGCCACAAAGGATTGCTCTACTCACTGGTGATTGGAACCACCACACCGGCCTCTATATAATCCTGTATAGTCTCACTTATTTCCTCATGCCCTCCAGTGATTCGGTATTGTTTCAAATGAACCACGTTGGTTGCTGGGGGCACCTTCACTGGCGGCATCTTTAGATGACCCACACAGTTGCCACTGAAATGTATTGCTTTGACCCAAATTGATGACAGCCATCATCCAAGTATAGAGTCATCCCCTTCAAAATGTCAATTTCCAGTATATACTCTAAAAGGGGAACAATCAAAACAGTGTATACTCTTTTAGGCGTTCTCCCTGTTTTAATTTGAACAGTAGTCTGCATTGTAGGGGTTTGCTTTCCACCCGCCCCTGTAATGGTATAGTGCTGACCTGTAAACATTTTGGGATTTCCGTAAATTAAAGAGGCCTCCTCTCCGGTGTCCACCTAGGCCAGCACATTGTGAACATTTTATTTGAACATTTCTATGTTTCCAATACATTTGTAAATCATCATGAGAACTGCTATCTTTACAAGCCCATCCCTGTACCAGAGCTTGGTTTGTTTCCTAATCTGATTTAAACCTGTCAACTTTTGCCAAAGTCAGGTCTGGATATATGCTCTCATATCTGCGAGAAGAATCCTCTCCTTCCCTGTTTTCAGCAGTTAACTAGTCGGTGTCCAAATCTTCCTCCTCCTTTCCCTGTGCAGAAACATTTGTCTCTCTCTCTTCCTTCCTCCTGCATCTGTGATTTTCCCTAATTCACTCATGTGTTATCATGCTTATTTACTTTTCTGCTGCCCTCCTTTCTGTCCAGACCTTGCTTATGGTACATCTCCCACATACGCTTAGTATCTATCCCATCTATCTGCTATTTGTTGACACCATCCTTCAACAACGCCATAAACATCTCTCTCCTAGATATTCTGTTATTGTCTGTGCAACCCTCAGACCTTGAGGCTCCCTCACGTTTCGTCCAGTCTCCAAGTTCTCCTAACTTATGAACTTCCTCCGGTACATCTTTCAATGCCTACCCTATCTGATTAATTGGTCGAGTCATTATCACCTGCTTGTAAGCTGGGGGAGCCAACCAAATTATTTTTTGTCGTACTGAAACTATCAGTGGAGCATCTAACAAATTGTGAGCCTCATCCACGATAACAGCAGTTTTCCTCCTTTCTTCTTTAAAATCTTTGCATAGCATCTCTCAACATGTACCAGGGCTCATCATTTGGTGGCCAGACTGACTCAGTACGATATTTTTGACTACATCCCACAAGTGCCAATTGCAGCAAGTTAGTTGCTCCTTGATTCCCATAACCCCTAAACTGTTCTTGTATTATGGGGTCAGTGCTAAGAGTACAAATCTTCTTTGCATCTCCCTCATCCAGTGCCACCCAGAAACTCCCATGCCAAACAACCACGCCATCCACATAAGCAATGCTTCCCCAGGTTTTTGGTAAAACCTATCTATGATTTAATTTATCTCCTGCTGAGAATAGTATTCTAAGGAGTGCATCTCAACCCCCCTTGGCTTTTGTGGAGGGTCCTGGATTTTCCATCTAAATATAGGCTGTGCACAAAGCACTTTCTGTTTGTCTGGCTCAAGCAGCCCCCAACCTTTTTTAACTGACTCATCGCTGGAATTGGAAAAATCGGTGAAATCCCAAGTATTGGCATCCCAAACATCAGGGTTCCAGTCTAGCCTTGCTTTAGCAATAACTAAACGAACTTCCTTTTGATTTACTGTACTGCTACGTTTACGGTACCTATATTGCGCTACACCAACAACTGCTTTCTCTGCGACAGACTGATAAGTATCAACCTTAACCTGCAGTAACTTATTCTGAAAAGACATCATGGTTATGTTATTTTTGGCTTCAACTAGCTGTCTCTGCAATTGCTGATTTTCTTGTTATAACTGAGCACATTTTTCATGCATTTCTAAAATAGGTAAATTACGTCCCCGTTCTACTGGCACTTTGTGCAAGCAAAGTAATACTATTTTTAGTTCAGCATTGACAAGGCATCCCCTTCAGACCATTCATTTGCAAGAACATCATAGGGTGATTTTTTCCCCACCCTGGTATGTCGTTTGGAACCTGAGAAACTGGCTTTGACTTTTTGCCAAACATTTTCAGTTTTAAATCTTTCACTCCATATCCAGTAACCAACTATGCCAAATTGTTCTGCTTTGCTTCAAACTGAGAGTCAAACAATGGCAAGAAATGCAGCATTCCTAGCTGAGTAATGAATTTATTAAGGCACTTGCCAGATTTCAAATGAAAGCACACAAAAATATCAACATGAGCATTTAACTTGAATGTAGTACACATGTAAGTGCTAGAATAATTACTGCATTTAAACAATGACAGGCATTAAAAGAGTAAAATGCATCAATGATGAGTATATACATATATGTATATGCACAGCAAAGCTAGATAATTAAGAAAAAAAATGCATCACCATGGGGATCGAATCCAACAACAGCATCTTGGTGCCAACGTCAAGCTGTGGAACCTAGACAGCTGAGACAGGAGAAGCTTCCTCAATGGGATTTTGTTTTGGGCAATGCATCCACCCACAAAATGAGTTCCTTCTGCAACAGCGCCACGCTTCCCCACCTTATATACCCTAACCAAACCCCAAGAGGAAGGTTCTGGCAACCTTCCGCTCCCTTCGCGTAAGTTATTAAATTCAAGTGCTGGCTGTACTCGGTCTGCGTCAAAAACATGCAAAGGAAGTGGCCCTGCACCAATGCACATTCCAGAGACAGAGGGGCAGTCCTTTTCCATAATGAAAACATGGAAACCATTCCCAGGCTGAGACTCTCCTATCATGTCTACCGTCCACATCCCCCATGCTGTGTTCCTGCACGGTGCAGCCCGGTGCTGGTGAGAAGAAGCAAAAACACGTTCAGTGTAGAAAATAAGCTTTGTGGGAAAATACCTGCGCCACAGAGGTGACGTCATCTGAAGCTAGGCTAACGTAGGCACAAAACGAAGTCTGTGGTCAAGATGGAGTCGGTGATTAAATACAGATAGCATTACATCAAGCTTTTCATCTAAAAACGTCTTTAAATATGGTTTCCTCATTTGCAGGTCCCTTGTGGATTCCTACATTAGATACTCTTGCCTCAAACAATCTCCATTGTTCTGTCAGTGGTTATCTGCAGAATCAACACCTGTAGTGGAACCTATGGTGCCTCCTAGACAAGGTTGAGGTGAAGATGTACAAAATCTCACCCTCTGGCTCAACCTTGGCATAGAGCGAAGGAATGCCATTTCTCACACTTTCATGACAATCCAGAGGTTCATAACTCAACGGATCAAATTAAAATGTTTGTCACAATTGCAAGTCTGTACAAGGGTGTGTGCTTTCTTATGTTTTGAACTGGACAACACTCGTTGAAGACAAGACACCGTACATCAGCCACGCAAAACATGTTCTTTATCCTTCAAGTAAGATGCAGATATTTTGGGAAATCCTGCCTATTTATTGCGCCTGTCTCTCAAATCAGGCTTTCTAAGATTCAGGAACCACATATGTTCCAGTAGACCATTGGCTTCAATCACAATGGACTGCTTCAAAACCACCTGCAAATATGATGTGTTAGAGGTAATACTTTTATCGATTTTCCTGTAACCATTCCTTTCACTATACAGGACTGCAAAACTGCATTATTTTTTAGGTTGGGACTATACAGAAAAAGTAAGCACATTAAATACCAAGTTTCAGGCCTACTGCTGAGTATGTTGGAACTTTGTTTTGGCATAAAATCCATCTACATAATGTTTCATATGTAGAACACTAAAGCTGATGCAATGGCTATTTTCATGTTACAAGAGAGAAATGTGTTGTTTAATTAGGCGATGTGTTTCTGTAAATGAACTTGACTGTTGTAAGAAATTAGATCTACGACGTTCTTGAGGGCATATGTATCTGAACGTATCCTCTGTGAACAAAAAAGCTAAGGGCCCAATGATCTTACTTTTGAATTTATTATTCAGAAATTGCAACAAATACTGAATCACAATTTCCGTATCGCTATTTCAGACCTACAAAATAGTACAATTTCCAGATAACAATTGATAGGATGCATGTTTTGAATTTACCAATTTGCAATTTGGTGTCCGTGGCAATTTATTAATTTTGTGTCACACATTCCAACCATCGCTGTTGCAACGACTGATGACATGAGGAAGTATACCAAACCTTTCAAATTGCAGAGAAGAGGAAGTCATAGGAGGGGAGCTGTCTTTGATCATGCTTGTGCAAATATCAGAAATGGCAAGCCAGGACTTAGAACCAGTGGAGGGAGGAAGAAAAAGAAAGCAGAAGTTTATTGACCAGTTACTGGAGATTTTGGTGGAGAAGTGGGTGACAGACAATTATTAATTGTTCATGTTGTGTCAGAAGTATCAAAGAAGAGGATAGGGCAGAGAATCCAGGAGAAGATAAATGAAGTTGAGTTGCATTGAAAAGATCCATAGAGGTGGTCCGTCCTTCGCCTAAGGACTAAGGAGAAACAAGCCAGTAGGAAGAAGTAAGTAGTTGGGACTCAAGATGCCCACCCAACAAGCTGCCAGACACCCCAAAGGAGGAAACCATTGAGGCAACACTTATGCCTTAGGCTGTAACTGGAGATGTTCACGTTGACAGATCTGTATATCCGCAAAAACAACCAGCTTAGTAACTATGGGCTAGATGTACATACAATGCATTCATTTAAAGTGTTCGCAGTTTATGCACTGACGTTTAACAGACTTATGTACTAAAAGGCCGGTTCACAAAATACCAAATCATAGTGGGTTGCAATTCAACCTATCTCATTAATATTAATAATGTAGGTCACAAATTGCGACTCCCTGTGATTCATTGCCATCCCAAGGGTGGTGGCCTGCTGGGGTCAGCAAACTGCTGTGCATGTAATTGCTTTGAATAAAGCAATCAATTTCAAATGCAGCTCATTATCCTTAAAGCAAAATGGGTTGTGTTTAAAAAAAAAGAAATGTACAAAACATGAAGAAATGGAAAGTTTTACACAGTTGGCCCGTGGACCGCTTCCTTCTCCTAAAAAGTTTTTTTTCAACATTCACACAAGGGAAGTAGTCCCTTGGGGACCCCTTCCTGTTTCCAAATGGGTTACCACCTCCTTTAAGATGTTAGTAAAATATGAATGTCCTGCAAACAGATTTTGGTCACAAAACATTAATACATACCATAAGGAATCAATATTTTGAAGAGACGCCCTAAACACAGCCCTTCCAAATACTGATTTGGTATGCATTCCTAAACCCATTTAAGCATGTTAACACTTTTCTGAATCGTTAAATTGGGTTAGTCCGTTTGAAAAAATGGTTTTAATATTCCCAGTCTCTGATTTATCAGAGGGGTTGCGAACACTAAAACCATTTGTACATCTGGCCCTATGTTCCAAAGACCCCTTTAAAAAATATGTACCATCATGCACACACTGGGCTTCAATATACAGTGCACACTCATATCACTGTAGTTGGAATCAGTATGATAGACATCCATAGCATGTTTTACCTATCTGAGTGAAATGCATTCTGGGACTTGTAGTGCTGCAATGTATAATGGCAGTTAGCAAGTATCCCTATGCTGTGTACACAAAATATACCCATCGATAAATTGAAAGGTTGCAGTGTAAAACAACAAATATACATGTCCTGTAGCACAGAACACAAAAAAGGGATGTGGAGGTAAAGTTAAAAGGATAGCACCCTCTGTGGGAAATCATAATAGGTTTTCAAATTGCCCTCACCCACAAATAGTGCTTTATCATCGGGCAGTCTGCAGCACCCCTGCACAGACCAACGCTAGAAGTGGATCAATGAGTTCTTTTTTTTTGTAATTTAAAAACAAGCATTCAAAGGGATCCAAGGTGCAGTTTATACAGCTAAAACTACCTTAGGAGCGTCCGTCTCTGTTTCATTCTGGGTCCCCTAGGCAGGATTAAAAAAACATCTCCTGTGATGAACTAGGGTAATGATTGCCCTGTCATCTCATCTGCTGTCCTGTAGAACATCCATGTTAATCTGTTTTGTAAGCTTAAAAGTACCAGGTGCATCAGATCCGAAAATCTCCCAGTTACCAACACATTATGTACATGTTAGGGCTTGTGTGTCCCGCATCAGTGCAGTGTGCAGCCCATGATTGCAGCGCTGATTTTCCCTGGGCCTCTGCCGCCACTGCTGTTTACGGGGGGCTGTGTGGGCCCTATCCTGGGCTCCTTACATCTGTGTGTGGAGTTCCTCTTCATTGTGCTGAGTTCACATTCAGGTCATTGCAACATGATGTACTCGTGTGTGACCCGGCAATGAACTAGGACGCAGCACTGTTGAAAAGCCTCATCCAAGTCAGAAGCCCTGCATGGCTTTAAGGTGTTATCAGCACCTTGAGACCCTCACAGGTGAGTAGCTGCGCTTTACAAATACTGATTGATTTGATTGTTGCAGAAGTTTAGTGCCGCACAAACTTTCCTGAGTCCCGTTGGTGCCACGTATCCTGTCCCTGTAAGCCCCATTCCCAGCATCCTGTCCCTGTAAGACCCGCTTCCTCTATCCTATCCTATCCTTTGGTGGTCCTGCTCCCTTTTTCTTGCACCCTTCTTGCCTCATAAATGCAAACTACCTGGAAACTTACCTCCTGCAGTCTCTCTGTCAGTCCAGCTCCTCTATCGCCCCAGCGCCTGTATTTTCCTGGTCACCTGCAGCATCTTCCTGGACATCTATATACAAACAGAATGTATATTACGTCCTGGAGACAGGTCAGTGCACTGAGCCTGGGGCTCCACCAGATATCCATCAAGCAGCAATCTCTCCTCATTTTTCAGAGACTGAGGCTCTTATAAGGAGTTATTGACTCTGTTTTGTACCCTTTTCACAAACCTCTGGACATTGTTCCTTCTGGATCTCCATACTGTCAATACGTATTAGTATCAGGCCGTTTTGGAAGTACACAAACCATGGAAGAATTAGCTAGAGCATTGACTAGTATGCAAGCCGAGGTCCAGACATTAAAAACAGAAAACCAGCCCCTGAAATCAGAAGTAACTGAGTAAAACCAAGGGGATTCATGGGGTACAGCTGTGGGAACAGTCCCTAAAACGCAAATATTGTATATACAGCCAGGTCACTTCTTCGTCTGCTCTGTTGGCAAATCTACCCCAGGGGTCTTGGGCACACAGCTGGTTAATTTCACTGTCTTTACTCCAAGCCCTGTGCTGCTAGCTGTTCCTGAAAGTTTAAATGAAAATAGTACTAAATACAGTGTCTTTATGAATCCATGTCCATTTACAGTTTTTATGTCGACACACTTCTTTCCCAGATGAAGGTGCAAAAGTGGCCTTTGTTATGTCGTATCTAGTAGGCAAAGCTACCACTTGGGCCATCCCGCTTGTTGAGGGCGATGACGCTTTCTTGTATATTTTCACCTTGTTCAAGGAAAGGATGCACATTTTGTTTGCTAAACATACCTTTATGCTGTGATAAGTGATACTGAATTACTTAACCTGAAACATAGTACTAGCTCCCGGTTGTCCTTCGTGACCAGCTTTTACAGAACGTTGCAGAGACCCATTGGCCTGAAGAGAAAAGAACGTCACTCTTCTATCCAGGGTTACGTGACAATCTAAAAGACATCCTTTCCCAGTTTGTGGATCCTTCAGGTTAGAAATAGGGTTTTTGGTTGGCAGTCAGGTTACCCTCTGTCCAAGCAAGAACCCTCACTCTAGTCAGGGTAAGTCACACACAATCCAAAATAATCCTGTGCCCACCCTCTGGTAGCTTGGCACGAGCAGTCAGGCTTAACTTAGAAGGCAATGTGCAAATTATTTGTGCAATAAATCATACAATAACACAATATAGCACCACAAAAATACACTACACAGTGTTTAGAAAAATATATAATATTTATCAGGATAATTGTAGGTCAAAACGAATGAAGATGCAATGTGAAATTGTAGAGATATCACAGAAAAGTGATATAAAGTGTCCTAAGTCTTTAAAAAGCAAACAAAGGCCCTCATTCCAACCCTGGCGGTCATGGACCGCCAGGGTGGAGGGACACGGAAGCACCGCCAACAGGCTGGCGGTGCTTCCAGGGCCATTCTGACCGCGGCGGTAAAGCCGCGGTCAGAAAAGGGGATCTGGCGGTTTCCCGCCGGTTTTCCCCTGGCCCAGCACCGCCATGGGGATTCCGACCCCCTTCCCGCCAGCCTGTTTCTGGCGGTTTACACCGCCAGAAACAGGATGGCGGGAATGGGTGTCGTGGGGCCCCTGAGGGCCCCTGCACTGCCCATGCCACTGGCATAGGCAGTGCATGGGCCCTCTAACAGGGCCCCATAAAGATTTTTGAAAATCGCGACGGGTGCAACTGCACCCGTCGCACCCCTGCAACTCCGCCGGCTCCATTCGGAGCCGGCTTCCTTGTTGCAGGGTTTTTCCCGCTGGGCCGGCGGGCAACCTTTTGGGGGTCGCCCGCCGGCCCAGCCGGAAAGTCGTAATGACGCCTGCGGTCTTTTGACCGCAGGGCGGTCTTCCGACGGGGTTACTTTGGCGGGCGGCCTCTGCCGCCCGCCAAAGTCAGAATGACCCCCAAAGTCTCTTTCAACCACAAAGTACCTGGTTTAAAGTGGAAAATCTCTGCAAAGAGCTGCAGAAGAAGAGATACGTGGAAAAATGGTGTGTGCGTCGATTTCTCCCTTGCACACACGGACTTGCGTCGTTATTTTTCACGCGGGGAAGTCGTGCGTCGTTTTCCGGCGCGGGGACAGTCTCTTCGGTGGGTCGCGGGATTACCAGATGTCCCAGGGTCTGTGCGTGGATTCTTCGGCTTGTTTTCCGGCTGCGCGTCGTTCCGGGAGGCTGTGCATGGAATTCTCGGTCTCACGGCAGGCGTCGCTTCAATTTCCTCTCTGGAAGTCGGGGTGCGTTGTCCTTGCGAGGCCGTGCGGCGAAATTCCGGTCGTCCCGAAGGTGTCGCGTCAGTCAGCGTAGGTGTGCGCGATTTTCTCCCCGCGTAGCAAGCTGTGCGTCTAAATTTTCGGCGCACGAAGAGTCCAAGTGAAAAAGAGAAGTCTTTTTGGTCCTGAGACTCCAGGGAACAGGAGGCAAGCTCTATCCAAGCCCTTGGAGAGCACTTTTACAGCCAAACAAGAGTTCAGCAAGGCAGCAGGGCAACAGCAAGGCAGCAGTCCTTTCTAGAAAGCAGTCAGGTGAGTCCTTTAGGCAGCCAGGCAGTTCTTCTTGGCAGGTTCTGGTTCAGGTTTCTTCTCCAGCAAGTGTCTGATGACGTAGGGCAGAGGCCCTGTTTTATACTAAATTGTGCCTTTGAAGTGGGGGTGACTTCAAAGAGTGGCTAAGAAATGCACCAGGTCCCCTTTCAGTTCAATCCTGTCTGCCAGGGTCCCAGTAGGGGGTGTGGCAGTCCTTTGTGTGAGGGCAGGCCCTCCACCCTCCCAGCCCAGGAAGACCCATTCAAAATGCAGATGTATGCAAGTGAGGCTGAGTACCCTGTGTTTGGGGTGTGTCTGAGTGAATGCACAAGGAGCTGTCAACTAAACCTAGCCAGACGTGGATTGAAAGGCACAGAAAGGTTTAAGTGCAAAGAAATGCTCACTTTCTAAAAGTGGCATTTCTAGAATAGTAATATTAAATCCGACTTCACCAGTCAGCAGGATTTTGTATTACCATTCTGGCCATACTAAATATGACCTTCCTACTCCTTTCAGATCAGCAGCTGCCACTTCACCAATGTATGAGGGCAGCACCAATGTTAGCCTATGAAGGGAGCAGGCCTCACAGTAGTGTAAAAACGAATTGAGGAGTTTTACACTACCAGGACATATAACTACACAGGTACATGTCGTGCCTTTTACCCAGACAGCACCCTGCTCTAGGGGTTACCTAGGGCACACATTAGGGGTGACTTATATGTAGAAAAAGGGGAGTTCTAGGCTTGGCAAGTACTTTTAAGTGCCAAGTCGAAGTGGCAGTGAAACTGCACACACAGGCCTTGCAATGGCAGGTCTGAGACAAGGTTAAGGGGCTACTGAAGTGGGTGGCACAACCAGTGCTGCAGGCCCACTAGTAGCATTTAATCTACAGGCCCTAGGCACATATAGTGCACTCTACTAAGGACTTACAGGTAAATTAAATAGCCAATCATGGATAAACCAATCAATAGTACAATTTACACAGAGAGCATATGCACTTTAGCAATGGTTAGCAGTGGTAAAGTGCCCAGAGGTCAAAAGCCAATAACAACAGGTCAGAAAAAATAGGAGGAAGGAGGCAAAAAGTTTGGGGATGACCCTGTCAAAAAGCCAGGTCCAACACTTCAGATGAGTGTTCCACTTTTATTGATCTAATAGTTAAATTAGACCACAGATTGGGAAAAAGAAAGGGGGCAAAACCCTGAAAAGACACGCTTTCTGTCTTACTATATTGCAAAGGGACCTCAGATACTTGTAAGCCCATGCAGATTGGAGGATCCATGAACCCCTCTCCAATGATGAAAAAGAGGGGAGACAAGAGCTTAATCTGTGTCTGTCTATATTGTGGGAAAGGAGGGCACTTTACCAGGAAATGTCTGATTAAACGTAAAGTTCCTGGGAATGCTGTGGCTCTCACATCTCTTCAGGACACACACAGCTTTGTAGTGGAAAAATAAAATACTCGAAGGGGATTGACCCTCCCGAGTTTTTGTTATACTACGATCTCGCACTGTCCGGCCAATACAGTGGAGCACATTCTTAAACATTTCACTATAAGTGTGACCTTAGTGATTTCTAATCAACTTTGAAGAAGCATGCCATTTCAATGGACTCTGGAGCAACAGGTAATTTTTCTTGACCTAACCCTGTCTAGGGCAATGGGTGTTTCCTTCTTCCTAAAAAACATCCTCAACCTGTTAGAACAGTAGATGGTTCCGAGTTGTCCTCAGGCCACATTACTTACTATTCTAAATACATTTTCATGACCTGTGACAACGAGCATTCGGAAAACATTTGTTTTAATTTAATTGATACACCAATATTCAGTGCTATCCTAGGGGTCCCCTGGCTTCAGCAACATAATTGCTTGGCTTTCCCGCACTGTGACCCTAGAGGGACTATATTGAAAACTGTTGGCCTCTGGGTTTATCTGCCATTCCTCATCTGCTATCTCATCACCTCTGTGTTTTGCCTAGTGAAAGAATGGGGAATTACGGGCATGTACCGATTATAGGATATTAAACAAAGCCACTGTAAAACATAGATCCCCGTTACCACTCATTCCAATACTAATAAGATCAGATAAAGAGTTCTACCATATATACTAAACTAGATCTCAGAGGGGCCTATCACTTGTTCAGGGTTCGAGAAAGAGACAAATTGAAAACCGCCTTCTGTACAAGGTATGGCCTGTATGAACATTGCATAATGGCATTCTGATAATGTAACGCCCGGCGGCCTTTCAGTTTTGTGTTAATGAGGTATTGAAGGACTTTCGTGGTCTGTTGATCTTCCTCTACATCAATGATATCCTGATGTTTTCACAAACCAAGGAAGAACATGTTATCCATGTCAAACAGTTGTTGCAGTGCTTGTGTAAGAATAGCTTGTTTGCTAAACTGGATAAAAGTGTTTTTCTTACGACACAAGTGGATTTCCTTGGGTTCACTCTGTCTCCATCTGGCATTCACATAGACGCTAAGAAAAATGAGGATATTCTGCAGTGGCCAGGTCCTTCTTCCATTAAGGAGGTCCAATCTTTTCTCGGTTTTGCCATGTTTTATAGGCAATTCGTTACTCTTTTTTCAGACATTGTAATACCAATACCTAAACTACTAAGCAAAGAACATGCCTTTGCCTGGTTCAGAGATTCCAAAAAGACATTCCTCTTCTTGAAAGCACAGTTTACCAAAGCTCCCACATTAAAACATGGAGACCCGTCCCAACTGTATTTCGTTGAGGCAGATGCTTCCCAGTCACTGTAGGTGGGGTTTTGTGTCAGCGAGACATGACAACAGGTAGAATGCATCCAATTACCTGCTAGTCCAAAAGGTAGTTACCAGCAGAACAAAACTATACCATAGCAGAGCCAAAACTATTGACAATCAAGTTGGCCTTTCTGGAATGGAGGCATTAGCTGTTAGGATCCCGGCATACTGTGACCATCTACTCTGATCACAAAATCTTACAGTTCTTTAGATCTGCTTGTGCACTCACACCACATCAGATGAGATGTGTTCTTTTTGTTTAGTGAATATGATTTCATGGTTCATCCTGGGGGGAAAACAAGGGAAGGAAGATACACTCTCTTGTCTAGATAAAGGGGCCATGCATCCACCACAGAAACACTGGTTCATTATTCCTCAGGAATGGATAGTTGTGGTCTGTGATAACTTAACTGATTAATCAGATTCATCTCTTGTTGACCTACCATCCCATTTCCAAGCTTTTGAGCAACAGGAATGGCTGGTGGAGTTTTCCAACAGCATAAAAGAGAATCTCTAGTACCATGCTGATAAGTTGTATATCCCAACTCATGCCTTACAACAAAAGGTATTACATTGGTGTCACTCTGCTCCTTTAGCTGAACTCCCATTCCTCACCAGCCGGACTGTTGTAAGCTTTTGACTTACCACCTTCCCCATGGCACTCTTATCAACATGGATTTTATCACTGACCTCCCCAGGTAAATGGTTTCACCACTATGTTAGTGGTGGTGGATTTGTTAAACAAAATGGCTCACTCCCCTACCCCTCCTCCTTAAAAAAGTACCTACTGCAAAAAAATTGGCAGAACTATTCCTTAATCGGGTTGCACAGTTTACCTAAAGTTGTTATTTCTGACCGGGGTGCACAATTCGTTTCCATGTTCTGGCTACAAATTTGTTCTGCCTTACAGATTGGTCACAGTTGTTTTCTGTGTACCATCCACAAACTGATGGACAAATGGAACTGAAGCAAAATCTACACTGTCTGTTAAGTTCTTGTACCAGTGATTGGTTCAGGCGTTACCTCTAGCAGAGTTTGACTAGAACAATAATACACATTCAGCAACAAAGGTCTCTCTGTTCTATTTTTCATTTGATTACCATCCCAAGGTTTTTCCTTTGGAAGTGCCTGCAGAACTAATATCAATTCCAGCTATAAAAGCCCATCATGAAAACTTTGCAAACATCTAGACCATTGCAAACTCTGAGTTGGAATAATATAAAAACAGATGAAAAGCCAGGCATCAGTGTCCTGCTCCATCATATGCAATTGGTGATCAGGTTTAGTTAGCAACAAAGAACCTACGCTTATCTGGGCTGTGAAAACTACAACCACGTTATATAGGTCAGTACAAGATCTTGAAAATCATGGATTCTGTAGCCATGAAATTGGGACTGCCTCAAGAAATCCACATACATCCTGTCTTCCACATGTCTCTATCGAAACCTTTCTACCCTGTCTCTCGTGCAGAACCCCCTCCACCACCCATTGTTGTGAAATGTAATTTAGAATATGAAGTCCATTGAATCCTTAATTCTAAAAGGTTAAAAGTGAAACTTTCTTATTTGTGGAATGGGTAGGTTACCTGCCTGAGGACAGATCCAGGGAACCAACAGTTCAAGTACATGCACCTACCCTGATTTGAAAAATCAATGCTTTCCACTGTGACAAACTTCAGCTGGTGAGTGGATCTTTAAGGGGGTGGCAGGGAGAACTGTTAAGTCTCACGCAAACTGCATCAGTCCTATCCTTTAGGGGACCCCCCTCCCTGTTTCTGGTGCCCTTCATCCCTCATTGGTCCCGGTAAATTCAACCTACCTGGAACCTTACCTCCATGCATTCTCTGTCATGCCAGCTCCTCTTGTGTCCCCACACATGGATTCTCTTGGTTACTTGCAATTACAGCCTATATGGAACCGTACCTCCTGCAGCTCCTCTCGCGCCACAGGCCTGGATTCTCCTGGTCACCTGAAGCATCTCTTTGGATTCTCTAACATTCGCAAACAAACAGAACTTGTATTACGTCCTGGAGACAGGTTAGTGCACTTGGCCGGCGGCTCAACCAAATGGACTCAATTAACAAGCTCTCCCCAATTCTCAGAGAGTGAGTCTCTTATGAGGAGTTATTGACTCTGTTTTGTACTCTTTTCACAAACTTCTGGACATTGTTCCTTTTGGATCTCCATACTATCAATACCTATTAGTCCCGTGTTATTGGGAATTTGTCTTCATGGAGATACTTCACTTAGGTTTTGGTGAGTGTTGCTGGAGGGGAAGTCAGAACCAGAAACCTAAGTATTGTTATTAATTGTCTTCCAAAACGTTGATTGTGCCTCTATATTTTATAGGAGAAAACAGACCCAGGGAGACTGGAACAACAAACTGAGGGACGTGCTTCATGTGGTGTTTCGACAAGGTGTTATGTCTTCTCTTCCCCTTTCATATTTCTCCTATCTTACCCCCTTTTTTTCTCGGGCACAATCCACGGACACTTGGTTGCTCTTAGGAGGTATTGGGAGGACTATCTTCACTCCTGCAGATTCCAGGTGAGTGGGGTATTGATAGTGCTCACACAGAACAGATGAAGCAGGAGGTGAGGAAGTGAACGAGCAAGGCACAGAGAGTTTTGATTCCAGGTCACAAAAACCAACTGCCATCCTCTTCCCCAACCCCCCCAATCCACCCACCAAAGCTGACAGGACATAAAGGGGCTCATTCCGAGTTTGGCGGCGGGAACCGCCAATTGGTCGCTTCACGGTCAAAAGACCGCGGGGGCCATTCTGACTTTCCCGCTGGTCCGGCGGGCGCCCGCCAAGGGAGCACCCGCCGGCCCAGCGGGAAAGTGCCTGCAACACAGAAGCCGGCTCCGAATGGAGCCGGCGGTGTTGCAGGTGTGCGACGGGTGCAGTTGCACCCGTCGCGCTTTTCACTGTCTGCTAAGCAGACAGTGAAAAGCATACTGGGGCCCTGTTAGGGGGCCCCTGCACTGCCCATGCCAGTGGCATGGGCAGTGCAGGGGCCCACAGGGGCCCCAGGACACCCGTTCCCGCCATCCTGTTTCTGGCGGTGAAAACCGCCAGAAACAGGCTGGCGGGAAGGGGGTCGGAATCCGTCATGGAGGATTAGCCCAGCCGGGGCTAATCCGGCGGGAAACCGCCGGACCCGGTTTTCCGACCGCAGCTTTACAGCCGCGGTCGGAATGGGCAGGGAAGCACCGCCAGCCTGTTGGCGGTGCTTCCGTCATTTTAGCCCTGTCGGTCGCGGACCGCCAGGGTTAGAATGACCCCCAAAGTAATCAATCAAGTCTTTTGTCTTATGCGTCACACCTGTAGGACCAATCGCATCACGACAAGCACTGCCACTCCACTGTGAACAATACCACAGCAGAGACTGAAAATGGTGCCAAAGATTTGCATTTGAGATGGAGGGAGGTAATGTGAGGATTTGGGTTAGTGTTCCTATTACTAAAGCTAGACTCTCTGATGCAGCGCCTCACACAGGTATCAACACTTCCTTAAGGGGAGAGTGGGATTACAGTGGAAGCTATGAAAAACAGGGGGACGGAAGATAACCTATCAGAAATGAGACCACTAATCTCCGCAATATAAGGCTCAGTCCTTGTAATTATTACAGAGAATTGAGCTCTATTATTATTCAGTCAACATTCTCTATCCTACACATATGTGTTGTTTAATCAGATAATTACATCCAACTTATTTTCTAAATTGGTTTTAGGAGGAGCCTACAACAGGGTACAAATCCGAGAGAGTTATGAGTGGAAGATGGGCTTCAGCACAAGATGCAAAGTTTGAGTATTTCATAATGCTTCCTGTTTCAACATTTAGGCACTTAGTAAATGGTATTTTCAGTGACCTCCCCCATATATTATTAATTGTATATTTTGGATTACATCCTGGTAAGTCTGCAAGAAACTGAAGACCTGTCATTTCAGTTAATCAACCTGCCCAGCACCAGGATACCTTTGCTGGTGAAGTGCGGTTTACAAATACAATATTCCACAGACATAACACCAACAGTAAGTTCAAGAAGTATTTATCTGTCTGCAGTAGGATGCATTATATTCAAAAGCTGAAAAATGCCTTTTTGAGGTATCTCAGATCACCATCTTGGGTTTTCAAATACTAACAGAAGTATTAGTATGGATATGTTCACATGCATGCAGTTCAAAAATGGTCTTGTCCATCTCCTGAAAAGGACAACATTTCACAGAATATTTTCAGATTCTACCAACGTTTTATCTAGAATGTTTCTGCCATCATCATCAGGTCCGTTACCAAGCTAACTAAAAATAGCAGACCAGTTATATTGGGAAAGACACAAGAAGATACATTTGTGACACTAAAGAAAGCTTTTACCACAGTGCCAGTACTCCGCCGGCTAAACAGTAACCTTCCTTTAATTGTTGGTATAGTTGCTACCTCCTTTGCCTTTGGTGCAGTAAAGTCGCGAAGAGATTCAGAGACTAAGGTGTCTGAAAAACCCTGTCACAAACTAACCATTACTATACAATATACACCCATGTATTGCTTACTATCAAAGAGGGATTCAACCACTGGATACACTACCTCAAAGAAGCACTACATACATTGACTGTAAAGACAGATCACCAGCACATACTACAATTGAAATCAGTCTATTAACATTTATATATTCTCACTCTACTTTGGTGCCAAGACGCTCCAGGACCAGGGAAGCATGGGACTAGAAAGATGATGGTATTAATATAGAGGCATTTTTAGAGGCCACCAATGTCACATGCTTTTAAGGCAATGTTTAACAAACTGTGGGTCGCAAGCAGATGTTTGGTTGGTCGTGAAAAGTCCATGTGATAGATAAAGATTCATTTAAATTCTATATTTATCGTGGTACATTTGCTGCACTTCAAATGCGGAGGTCAGAAGTCAGGCTCTGTCTTCTGCTGCCTATTTGTTTAACATGAGGACTGGTATTTACAAAATCCTCTCACTTTGCAGCCCGGGAAAGAAAAGTAAAGTTAATATTATGTGACCGTCTTGCTGGGGTTCATGATGTGTGAAAGGAAAGGCTGTGGGATGTCATTATTTCATAACATACAACAAACATTCAGCAGTTAGAAAAGCAAAAATGAAGCATGTTGTTTTCTGAAGTGTGATAGAAATAAATATTTTAATAGGATTAGAACAAATCAAGACACTTTACTTGGTAATGCACTAATAATAAATATTCACTGAAACCCGATTTCAACACATTATCATTTGTGTGTAATATAGGTTTATCAGCAAAACAGTATGTCTGTGAAAATGTTGTGAACTTTTCAATGCAAAATGTTCTGACTGTAAATGTCAGTGCATTACCACACAATGGTTTAGTTACATTGAAAAAATCGTCCACCTCATGTCCATAAAAGCTAGGTGGGTTGCAAATGTTTGTGGTGCTAAAAAGTAGGTTGTGGCTCTAAAAAGTCTGGGAAGCATTGCATTAAGTGATATATAGAACAATGTGCAGTCTCTCCCCATGCCATGGAGCACAACAACCTTTGTCCACAACTGCTCGGACATGGACAGAGATCTCCATGGATTTTTTTGGGCAACTTCCTAGATCACATGGTTATACTACTATGATTGTAGTAATTGATTACTTCACAAAGGTAAGCCAAATTATTGCAGTAAAAAACATCCTGCAGCATTGGAACTAGCTCATGCATTTGTAGACTAGATCTTCAAATTACATGGCTTGCAAAACTCTATTGTCATAGGCCATGGGGCCCAGTTCACAGCTCATTGCTGAAAGGAATTAACAAAATAGGTAGGAACCATCCATCTGTTCTTTACAAGCAACAGATGAACAGATACTAAATATTGTGCATCAACAGTATGTGAGATGTGTTCTAATGAATAGACCTTACTATCTTCAAAACCAGCTTCATCATTTACAAAGCTCTCAAGACCAGTACCCCTGCTTATCCTGCAGACAAGCTCCAGATCTCGCATGGATCTTGGCACACCCACAACCAGGACATCATTAGGCTTAATACTAAGTGTAAAAAAAGAAAAAATAAGACAGCAGGTTTTTCCCACCTATGCAACCAGGATATGGAGAAACATCACGGTATCCATGAGGACTGCCCCAATGCTGCTCCTATCTAGGAAAGAGTTGAAGACTCGCCCCTTTAAAGAACACTACATTACAATGCATTTACCATCCTCAATCCAGTTTTTTCTCATCCTACTCGTTGACTTTGTGTTTGACCATGTACAGCTCTCTGCTGCCTTTTGGCTAGGTTCATGCTACCACACACACATACATGTATATGTACATAGGCATGAGGATTGGAGTTCATCACTGGTGTTGGCAGAATTATCTTACAGTAGCTCTATGCAAAGTTCACTTGGGTTCTCACCAGTCTGTTTTATCATATGATACTCATCTCTGCATGTTTTCTTCCAGGGTATCCCCACCTATTATGCTCTCTGTTGCAAATTTGTTACAACATTACTAGACTGCACGTTAATTTTACAGGGCCATAGCAGTTCATAAGAAGTTTTCCAAAACACATAGGAATGACTCCTCTTACCAACAAGTGACTCGATTTGGTTGTCCACAAAATATAAATTTAGCCTCTCGCACAAAGTTTTTGCTTCTAGATTTGTTCGTCCTGTTAAGATATTAGAGTGTATAGAGAATTCAGCTCTACATCTACTCTTACCTAAATCTTGGCATGTCCACACAGTTCACATTTCTAGAGCTAAAACCACAGAATATTTTGTGATACAGTCCCTTTTATCACCTGCTGTGATTGATGGTTCCACTGAGTATGAGGTAGAAAAAATTCTTTATTCCAGAATCCATGTCACATCTTTAGTACTTGATAGTTTGGAAGGGGTACAATGTCTCAAAGAGATCATGGGAACCAAATTGTTTGTCCACACTCTTTGCCTTCTAACTTTCACAAACTTTCCCTTACAACCTTGTGATTGAGAGGAAAAACTCAGAAGTCCCATTACAGAAACTTGACGGCTACCTTCTGCATGGTGAGAATTAACTTCTGAGTTAAGCTATGCAGTTCTGGGGTCCTTTGGGCAGCTGCAGCACAAAAGGCCATCTCACTATGTGTTCCATGCCTGGCAACGTGTTGCATAGTTTAATTGGTGTTCCTCTCTCACAACAGTTACATTGAACTCCTGCACCTTTGTCCTGTTTCTCCCCATCAGTTCCATCAGCTCCTTTCTTCCTCGGTATTTACCTACTTTACCTAGTTTGAGCCTTTGCACCATTTTCTGTGTACTTCCTCCTGCAGTTGCTGTTAGTCTCCCGCAGAAAATGGAAAGGTTTCTGGTATTTCTGGTGTTCTTCAGCTGCCTGCTTCATTCAAACACTGGTAAACAGTATTCCAAATGCCTTATCAATGTTTTTTTCCAAAAACTCTAGTTCGATATTGTACTTTCTTGAACAAAAATATATATTTCTGATGGATACAACTACCTGTGGATTCCTCACCTAATGAATACTCCCATGGCGCCAGCATTCGACGGAAATCTTCTTCCTAGTCTCTGCACGTCGACGAGGACGTCACTCTAGCCCACGCGACGCCGTCTGACGTCATACATGCAATAAGAGGTCCTCGACGACATGCCGACGTCAGTTCCCTTTTTTCCGTGAATTCGAAACGGTTATCTTCGAGGGAGCAACTGTTACTTTTGTGGTTACAGTGTATTTTTTGCTGAGTAGTCCTTCTCCGCAGTAATAATGTTGCAGAGAAAGTCGGGTTTCAAGCCTTGTCGAGAGTGTGGGGGCAAGATGTCAGTTACAGATCCTCACTCCGACTGCCTTTGGTGTTTGAGCTCCGACCACGATGTCTCAACTTGCGATTCATGCCAGCACATGAATCCGAAGGCCCTCAAGGAACGTGAGGCTAAGTTGTTTATGGCGAAGTCGAAGAAAGAAAAGCATCACAAGAAGCCTTCTTCGCCAAGGCATCGGCGTCATCGAGACTCCCGGCGCCGTAGAGATTCACGGCGCCATTCAAGCAAGGAGACTCGTTCCAGGTCGCCTTCGGATCGGCGCCGGAGGACTTGGGAGGTCAGTCCCACGGTCACGCTGCATCCGTCGACGCCGTTGCCCTCTCCGGCGTCACCGACTTCACCTGGGCAGGCGTCGGTGATTGAGGTGATGCAGCCTCTTGTGTTGTCTCCGGCGTCGCAGACGTCGAGGCCAGCGTCGGGGTCGCCTTCGATACAGGCACCCCAGTATCTGGCTTTTCCCACCCCTGGAGCCGATAGTACCGCATTCCTAAATGCGATGTATACCATCTTCCAACAGATGGCTCCAGGGGGTGCTCCGGCTGGTCCTTTGGCCTTTTCATTGGGTGATCCTGCGCCTCTACGGCCGGCACCCTTTATGCCCTTTCTCCCTTTTGGGAACGTGGGCTCGGCGCCGGTGGCCGCTCCGGTGGCTTCAGAGGGATTGGCCCCGGAGATTTCCATCCTGTCGACGTCGGGATTTCGTCCTGTAACTCCGGTGGGTCCATCTGCTCCAAGTTCTCTTCGTCCTGCTCTTTCATTGGCGTCGAAGTTGCCTGTGGCGCCGGACGCGGCGTCGGTTGCTTCTGGGGATCGGCGCCGATCTTCGACTTCGGCGGAGGCCATGTCGACTCCGCGTATCGAGCAGAGGCTACATTCGAGGAGACAGGCTCTTCGTCTATTGGAAGAGCAGGAGTACCAACGAGTCCTGGAGGAAGGAGAACTGGAGGACTCTGGTGATGGGCTGCATGGTCTGGATACAGCCAGTGGGCTGGACACTTCCCCTGAATGGGATCTTTCGTCTCCAGGGGAATATACGGAGGAGGCGGCTTCCTTTCACGCTGTAGTATGGAAGGCAGCTAACTTTCTGGACCTGCCTTTGCCGGTGGCAGAGGCGAAGCAGAATCTTCTAACGGAGGTGCTACATCCGGCCTCTACTGCAGCGGAGCCTCTCTTGCCGTTTAATGAGGCTTTGCTTGATCCAGTGCTAGAGGTGTGGAAGAGGCCAGTATCTTCCTCAGCGGTTCATAGGGCTGTGGCCAGGAGGTATCGAGCTGCGCCATCTGACCCTGGCTTTCTTTCTAGACACCCTACCCTGGAGAGCTTGGTGGTGCAAGCCTCCTGTTCATCAAAATCAGCGCCTGGATCTTTCCCGACGGTGCCTGGAGACAGGGACTCGAAAAAGCTGGATGCGCAGTCCAAGATTTTTTTTTCATCCTGCAGTCTGGCGTTGAAGGCCACCAACGCAACTTGCATTCTGGGGAGATACATCTATGCTCTTATGGATGACATTTCGTCATCATTTACGGAGCTTCCCCAGGGTCTTTTGGATGTTGTTTCGGACGCCCAGGCTGCCGCGACCCAGATTATTCAGTCTGGGCTGGACACGACCGACTCGGTGGCTAGGGCAATGGGCACGGCTGTGGTGGCAAGGAGACAGGCCTGGCTCCGTAATTCGGGGTTTTCTGCGGATGTGCAGTCAACCCTATTGGACCTCCCGTTTGATGGGGACAAACTGTTTGGGGCCAAGGCAGATTCGGCCTTGGAGCGATTTAAGGAGAGCAGGGCCACAGCCAAATCGTTAGGGCTCCAAGCTCCTTCTTCCTCTGCCTCTTCCAGATTTTTCAGGAGGTTTCGTGGATTTGGGCGTGGCTCTTCCTCCTCTTCCTTTCGGGGGAGATTCCAGCAACCTGCCTCTTCCCATCCCTATAGATCTTTTAGAGGGAGAGGTAGGGCCCGCACCAGAGGAGCCTCTCAGCAGCACTCTGCCTCTTCCTCGTCCTCTGGAGGGGTGCAGCAGGGAAAGCAGCCTTAGGCTTCCACCATTTCCCACTCACTCCTCTCCTGTAGGGGGAAGATTACAGCATTTTCTCTGCAAGTGGAAGACTATTACAAAGGACACTTGGGTTCTCAGTATTGTGGGAAAAGGCTACACCCTTCCCTTTTGGGAGTTCCCGCCCCCCATCCCGCCTCGCCCATCTTATTGTTCAGAAGAACACCTCTTGTTGCTAGAACAGGAGGTACAAGTCCTCCTTTAAAAGGGCGCGGTGGAGTTGGTCCCAGAGCAGGAAAGGGGTCGAGGTTGTTACTCAAGGTATTTCCTGATTCCCAAGAAGGATGGTCGGTTGAGACCAATCCTGGATCTGAGGATCTTGAATTGGTTCCTCAAACAGGAAAAGTTCAAGATGCTGACCCTAGTTCAGGTGCTTTTGGCGTTGAACAAGGAAGATTGGATGGTGTCTGTCGACTTGCAGGATGCTTACTTTCATATCCCGATACTCAAGTCACACAGGAAGTATCTCCGGTTTGTGGTAGGATCGCAGCACTATCAGTTTGCGGTCCTTCCGTTTGGTCTTACTTCAGCACCTCGAGTCTTCACGAAGGTGATGTCGGTGGTTGCGGCAGAGCTCAGAAGGAAGGGGATAGCAGTATTCCCTTACTTGGACGACTGGTTGATCAAAGCCAAGTCTCCGGAGCTTGTGTTGCATCATCTGCAGTCAACGACTCAGTTGTTGTTCTACCTGGGCTTTTCGGTGAACAAGCCCAAATCTCACCTGGAGCCCTCTCAACGCCTCCTGTTCATAGGGGCAGTACTGGATACAACATTGAGTCGAGCCTTTCCTCCGCCTCAGCGGATTCAAGATATTCAGGAATTGGTTCCAATGTTTCGAAGTGTAGCGGTAGTTCCAGTCCTCAAGGTCCTTCGACTGCTCGGTCTGTTTGCCTCCTGCATTCTGTTGGTCACGCATGCTCGCTGGCACATGAGGGCTCTTCAGTGGTGCCTCCGAAGGCAGTGGTCTCAACACAAAGGAGATCTAGAAGGTGCTGTCAAGATCTCCAGAGATGCTGCTGTGGACTTGAAGTGGTGGATTGCGAGCAACAATCTTTTACAAGGAAAGCAGTTCGCGCAGTCGCCACCAGTGGCCACGGTCATAACGGATGCTTCCACTCTAGGGTGGGGAGCTCATCTGGGGGATCTGGAGATCAAAGGCCTTTGGTCTCCAGAGGAACAGATGTTTCATATCAATCTGTTAGAGTTACGGGCTGTACGTCTGGCTCTCAAGGCCTTCCTCCCTTCCCTTCGTGGTCAGTCGGTACAGGTCCTGACGGACAATACTACCACGATGTGGTACATAAACAAACAGGGAGGAGTAGGGTCGTACCTTCTCTGCAGAGAAGCTCTTCGACTATTGTCCTGGGCAAAGGACCATCAGATTTGCTTGGTAGCAAATGATCTGGCCGGGGTCTTGAATGTACGTGCGGACGGTCTCAGTCGCCAGTTCTCGGCAGACCACGAGTGGCGTCTCCATCCAGATCAAGCCCGTTTGATCTTCCAAATGTGGGGGTTTCCTCGGGTAGATCTGTTTGCCACTCTGGAGAACACGCATTGTCCGTTATTCTGCAGCCTCCAGTATCCGATGCAGGGAGCGTCGGGGGACGCGTTTCAAATAACCTGGTGCGGCCAGTTGCTTTGCGCGTTTCCTCCCATACCCTTGATTCCTCGAGTATTGAGGAAGATTCGCCAAGACCGGGTGCTAGTCATCTTAATAGCTCCGGATTGGCCAAGGAGGGTGTGGTACTCCGACCTTCTCCAACTCTCAATGTGCCCTCCGCTCCGTCTCCCTTTCAGGGCAGACCTCCTCTCGCAGTCGCAGGGGCAGGTTTTACACCCCAACCTCCAGAGTCTGCACCTACATGCCTGGAGATTGAACGGGGCAACCTGAGTTCCTTCTCTCTTCCGCCTGATGTAGTGGATGTTATATTAGCGGCCAGGCGACACTCCACTAAATCTATCTACGCTAATAGGTGGTCTAAATTTGTTGCGTGGTGTGGAGAGAGGCAGATTGATCCCTTACATGCTCATCTATCGGACGTTTTGTCTTTTGCTCTGTCTCTAGCGCAGAAAGGTTGTGCAGTGGCTACCATTAAGGGTTATTTGTCGGCCTTGTCATCCTTCATTTGTCTTCCAGACCAACCATCGTTATTTAAATCCCCTATTGTTATCAGATTCTTGAAAGGTCTTCTAAATAAATATCCTCCAAAACCATTCGTTATGCCGCAATGGGATTTGTCCTTGGTCCTGACTTTCCTTATGGGGTCCCCTTTTGAGCTTATGCATTCTTGCCCCTTAAGGTATTTGGTTATAAAAACAGTTTTCCTGGTAGCTATAACATCTGCAAGGAGAGTGAGTGAGTTGCAGGCCTTATCAGTAAAGCCCCCTTATACAACTTTTTATGGGGATAAGGTGGTATTGAGGACCAAGGCTGCTTTCCTCCTGAAGGTTGTTTCACCGTTCCATTTGGCTCAGACAATTACTTTGTCCACGTTCTATCCTCCGCCTCATCCTTCTAAAGAGGAAGAAAGACTGCACCGTCTGGACCCAAAGAGGGCGTTGAGCTTCTTTATTGATAGAACAAAGGATTTCAGGCTGGAGGATCAGCTGTTCATCGGGTACGTGGGCAAGAGGAGAGGAAAGGCAGTCCACAAGAGAACACTCTCCAGGTGGGTTGTTCTTTGCATTAAAATCTGTTACTCTTTGGCAAAGAAGGATCCTCCTGAGGGCATTAGAGCTCATTCCACCAGAGCTAAGTCGGCCACTTCGGCCTTGGCCAGAGGTGTTCCTGTGGTCGACATCTGCAAGGCCGCAACTTGGTCGTCCCTTCACACTTTTGCGAAACATTACTGTTTGGACTCTGAGGTCAGAAGGGACGGCCATTTTGCACGGTCAGTGCTGCAGGATTTCTTGGTTTGACCATTTAGGCACCCGCCACCGGGCGTGGTACTGCTTTGGGACTCTATTCATTAGGTGAGGAATCCACAGGTAGTTGTATCCATCAGAAGAACAAGTTACTTACCTTCGGTAACGACTTTTCTGGTGGATACAGTAGCTACCTGTGGATTCCTCACGGTCCCACCCGCCTCCCCGTTGCCTTTCTGGTCTTACCAAGTAATCCTTGAGTGCGCTCCTCTTGGTCTTCAAGGTTGCAATAGATGTATATATGGATACTTGTGTATATTTATCTGTATATATATATATGTATATATCTTTGTGTATATACATGATTTGCATATATTTGTTCGCTTAAAAAAAAAAAAAAAAAGAGTTATATTAAATTTACAGCTATTCATTGCAATATTGTGTATTTTACAAGGTTATGGGATGTTGCCTTGCTCTTTCATTGCATTGGGTTGTTGTTCTCATGCACGTAAAAAATTTTGGTACTGACGTCGGCACGTCGTTGAGGACCTCTTATTGCCTGTATGACTTCAGACGGCGTTGCGTGGGCTAGAGTGACGTCCTCGTCGACGTGCAGAGACTAGGAAGAAGATTTCCGTCGAATGCTGGCGCCATGGGAGTATTCATTAGGTGAGGAATCCACAGGTAGCTAATGTATCCACCAGAAAAGTCGTTACCGAAGGTAAGTAACTCGTTCGTGTCCCACTCAATTAAAGCATTGCACTGCATGAGAGAGACGCATAAGACCTAACTGTTACCAGAGAATTCTCTTTTTCTCTCTCTTCCCTATCCCTCATTTATCCTAGCTTGCTTCTTCCGGTAACAGTTCAGCTTCCTGCCTGGCTAGGGACATGAGATGGGTGAGGCTACTCACAGGATTCACTGCTTTGCTTCTCAAACCATGACAGAGGGGAGTTTATTGCTCTTGAAGAGTCTGTGTTAGATGTACAGCGCCAGCTATTACAAGTAATGCAGGTATTGACCAAAAAGGTGGACAGTCTTGGATCTTACATATAACAAGTTTTCCAAGCCGTGTCAAAACAATATGGACTCCTGGAGAGAGGTGAGTAACTGTATTATATGGTTCGCTTCATGATGATAGTATGACACAAAAAAGGTGGTAGCACCACATGCTGGTTAGAATTAGAGCACATTGGAGGTCACTGGAGAAACATGTAAATGTCAAGGAGGTCGAACACACAAAACTGTCACATCTAAAGTGATATGGCACTCTGCAACCCTGATGTGGCTAAGGGCTTGATCCAGGTGACTTCTATCCAAGGAGTGCTTCAAATTCCTTAAGAAGATGCTATAGAGCAGAGAATTCCTGCACAGATATGTAACGAGACATGAAATATGATTAAACTGAATAGGCCAAACATACAAGTTGCACAGCACACAAGGAGATGAGGTGAAGAGACAGAAGAAGAGGCTTCATGGCCTACAACCAAAAGGGCCACTAGTGGCAAAGGGAAGAAGAGACATTGAGGGTTTACCTTTTGTACCTACAATGTTATTTTTGTTGTGTTCTCCCAGAGTTCTTTTATCGTGGAGTAAAAGTTGATGGTGTTTCAGACTTAAGCATTGAATTGCACACAGGCATCCTTGTGCTGCCTCTCGCCTGAAAGATGGGAATACACACCCCCTGATCAGAAGGAAGTGGTTGGAGGTTGTGTGTGTGACATGTTAGCTGCTAGAACCCACCACTGTGAGACTTCTAAGAAACAGGACAGAACTGGAACTACAAAGACATGGAAAGGTAGCCATATTACTAAGGTATGTGGTGCAAGATTTGGTTTGCAACTGAGAGACTGCTAAACTGTGGGTGGCAGTGTGACCACCACAACAAAGAACTGTGTTTTGTCTGCAAGATGATTAGGATTGACTGATCTGCTAGCCCTCAGGAACACAACTGGGCATCTGAAAGACACTTCTTCTGAAGCAGACCAGTTGACTAATTTTGACAGGTCTGGTACTGGACTTGATGATTCTTTGTAACACCTGGAAAGTGAGTGACAAAGCCAGCTTACACTAACTGAGAGCTGGTGTCTGGAGAGAGGATTCCCCACAGGAAGGCAAGGACTTTTGTGTCAACACCAATGACTGATCGACATCTGATGAGAGGGTACCAACTACTAGTTTAGGCAGACTTTAAAGGACCCAAGAGGAATATTTCTACAAGGCAACTTACTCTCGCTTCTCTGGCCTGACTGAAGTCATGAAACGGCCATGTGGTGGGAGTTGTGCTGTGCTGCTGGAGTGGAAAGCAACCTCCATTGGCCACTGCACAGGATCGTTTGTTGACTGTTGATCATGCAGATTGGAATAGCCTTGTAGAATAAAACTGGTACTTTCAAATGCTATAATTGTGCAGTGATTGATCCATTTTGTGTCATAATAGCCCTATTTTACTCATCAAATAGTTTTTGATTTGACTAAATTGGTCTATGACCCTTACTGAGTGAATATTTGATCCAGGTGCTGCGTTTGTACAGGTTAATGCTTCACAGACATACTCTGAAGTTGCCTTCCATCTTGATTCTGTGCTACTATGTTGTAGGAAAAGCAGTCTCCTAGACATCTTGTCTGCATGAGCAAGAGCTCATTTTGCAATATGGTAAGGAAATTTGCTCTTCGGATTAACCCTGCCTTCTACATTTTGGTGGTCCGCGCTAGGGTCTGACCTGGCTCTAGTGGTATCTTACAGCCTTAGGTTCAGAAAAAATTCTGCAAAATGTTATTTTTTTATTTTATTTGCCAAGAAGTCATTTTCTTTATTTTTTTGATTGATAGTTTTTTACCTTGTTGTATTCTGAGATGGAAGCATATCTGGCAACCTTGTGTGGTTTTATAAAAATGGACATGCGATTTTGGTGTCCAGAATCGTCCATTTGAATTAGCAGGAGGTTCTATAAAAGCAACTTGGGGCCCTCAAACGAACATCAATCTAGGGCAAGTAGAAAAACAGAACCCGTTGCCTAAAGGAGTCCAAGAGACAGAGGAGACAGGACTCACAATCCTGGCAGAGAGACCCTGCTCACCAACACCGTTCCAGGTAAGTAACTGATAGTTCATGATTTTACTTCTGTAGAACTGAAGGGACACTATTTGTAAAAAGAGGAAAGAGATGGTGAGTGGATGTTAAAGTTGCAGTTCACCCAGATAGTCCTTGAAATAGAAAAGGCCACTGGAAGAATAGCAGGCACTCCTAGCGCATGAGGGTGGAATTAGACAGATGGACTTAAAGGCTCAGCAAGGGTCTAAGATCAATGGTGGCTGCAGCAACAATGAAGAACTGTGTGAGGCATTCTCAGTCTCAAAAATATTTAGCACCTAAATATAAACATGGTTTACTTTTGTAGATGACTCTTCAGGTGGCTGATGTAGAGAAAGAAAAAGTGGGTCTATGGTGCTTATAGGAAGATTGCGTAATTTGGGTACAAATGCAGTTCTTAGTTAGATGAGACAGAATGCAGTCAGTACACTTATGTGAAGGGGAAACTGATGAGGAAGTTTAGGTTGATTCCAGAGCTCTACCGTCAAATATTTAGAGACTCTACAAAGGATTGTAAGACATCCTGGGTAGACTTTTTTGATTTCCTCATTACAGTCACTTCAGTTTTGGGTATTATGCAGTGGCGTTACAACATATGCTTTTAAACTTGATCATGAAGTAGCATATTTTCAAGCCTTATTTGCCAGGGTTGCACCAGCATATGCAGGGCAGTAAGGTCACTAACCCTAGAGAGCTTTGAAGGGAAGTTGACAAGTGTGACAGCACCAGTATGTCTAAAAAGACAAAGGAGAGGGACCACAAGAGAGCTGGGCCAGGCCCCCACCAGAAAACTAAAACTGATGGCCATAACCTGTAGATCAGCGAAGAGAGACACATCCCACTTCAGCAAAGAGAGTGTGGGGATCTAGAGGGAAGGAGTCCCAAATAAAAGAGCTGGCTGTCAGGGCACAAGAATGGAGACTCCTTGTGCCCAGGAGGCCACCTACTGCAGTCTGCAGGGACAGTTAGTATTGCCCTGTGGGGAGTGGGGTAGTAGTTGCACAGAGAGAAAGCCCAGAGTATGCCTTGGTGTCTCTTTGTTGGGATTGATCATTTTAGCAGTATATATGCAATTAGAAATAGGGCTAATTCTGAGGAGGGGGTATCATATAATCCCCTCCTCTTCTACCAAAGATGGTGCAATGTTTATGCCAACTTTGCAAGAGGTAATATCCACAGTTAGTAAAGGCCCCAACTCAAAGCTCCAGGACCCAATGGAGTGGATCCCTTCAGTTATTTTTATGGTTAATATTGATTTCCGGGTGCCTCTATTAACAAATGTTCTGAAGGCAGTTTCTAGAACAGGGAAACTACATACCTGGTTTCAGTCTTTATTTATACTCATCTATAAGAAAGGCAGTCGTAGTGACCTAGGTTTCTACCACCCGATATCCTTATTTGATCCACTGGTCCAGGTGTTGAAAAGGATTATCCTAGTTACACTAGAAGAGTGGGGCGAAGAACATTTTGACAAACATCCACTTTGAATTTCAGAGGGGGTAACTGTGAACAGTGTTTTAACTTTGTCCTGTGGACCCTGAAATATACAAAAACTATAAAAAAAGGCCAGTATTTACTAGGGCTTCTTGGACATGAGTGCAATTGACTGTGTTTCCTATAGTAGGTTATGGCTGCTAAAGGACACGAGGAGGGGGTAGATGTAAACCTAATTAAGATAGTTAGGGACACCTTCTCTGGTACAGTTGCCAGAGTGAGATATGGATTGATGGGGAGTGCACAGAGGAATTCGCTATAGATGGGGCGGTAGAGCAGGGCTAGGTCCTTGCTCCTTTTCTCTTCGCTATCTATACCAATAACCTAAAGAGGATCTTGGTGGTGGGGTGCAAGGACACGCCACAGGTTGGTCACCAACCCATCCCCATTGTCCTGTATGTGGATGATATGGTCCTGAAGGCCCACACTCCAAAAGCTTTCTAGCTCTTGCTAGATAATAAGTAACCAAAACTACATTTCCCAAAACACAAGGAAAAAGAATTAACAGGAAGAACCAATCAACAGTCCTTTATCTTCTGACAAGTGTGCTTCTTGCCCTCATCTTTCTTCCCATGAAAGCCCCTGTGGATCTCAAAAGTGCAGCATTAATCTGTCTTCTGTTCTGTTTGTGTTAAATAAAATCATGGTTTTAACAAGGAGTTCACTGGTACATATTCCATCACCAATTAATTAGGTTACAATGAACTACAGTGATAATAGATGATATATCCTTTTACTTACTGACTAGCAAAGTTATTTTCCAAGTCATTGGTAGACAAATGTTTGAAGCATACTGGTGGGAAATTAGAATGCCTTAGTTCTAACCAGAGGGATAATCTTGGCCTCAATGTCCTTAATAGAATTAAAACTCTCTGTTAAGTTTGCTAGGAAGTATTTTATTCTATGTCACGATTGGAGGCGAGAATTATGCATGTTAAAAGCTTACCACTAGAGAAGCTATATCCACAATGGGTTTAAAGTAATTTCTCTTAAATTTGGAATCTGAGGACCAGTCTGCACCAGTTAGGATGTCCTAGCTTTGCACCAACTGACAAGGCTTTTGTCACCCTGACAAAACTCCTCGGAATTGGCACAATGCTCAAATGGTCCACCTTTCGATACTCCCAACTGCTGAATGCTACTTCAGCAATGACAGCTGAGAGGAGCAAGCGAGAGAATCTGGGAAGGGAACAGCAAGGAGGGAGACCTTGAAGAAACAAGAACAACTTTAATACTAGTCTAAGCGGTCCTAACACTCTTCCCTTTATATATCTGTATGTTATGCCTGAAAAGGAAGCTTATGCTGGTCTTTTAATCCTTTATGACTCTCTCTGGTATTGTAATGGTATGGTCTACAACAGGGAGAACATAGAATGCAATACTAGAACAATAGTTTCTTATTTATAACCTTCTGTTCATGTTATCATCCAAGGTCTATTGATGAACTCTGGAAAAGATCAAGAAATCAGGACAGACTGAGGATAATAAAATCAGGAAGAAACAGGAGGTCTTTTGGATCTTTACCTTGGATAGTTGCGAAAAGGGGCTAAATTAATATATCCGTTGAGAAAACGCCATTATATAATCGATGTAATAAATATTTTTTATTCACTTTTAGTGAGTTATGGTGTTTCCTCATTTAATTATTCTTTTGTAGTCACCTTATGAGACACCTTCCTTTTTTCAGCTATTTTACCATGATGACACTAAAATAATCACTTGGATGATATCAATGGTAGTCTATATTTAAATTATTCTCAATATTTCTTAATATTTACTTTTAAGTGCTGAAATATCGAATAAAATATAATTTGGCTTACTGTTATTACCATCTGCCCTATAAGCCTTCTTTTCATGCAAAAAAACTTCCTAATCTAGTATGTAATATGTAATCCTGTCCATTCCAACATGGCGACCATTTGACCTCCATTGGACTTCTCTGTATTTGCTGTCTAATCCATCACGTCATTTAAAATGCCCTGCTAAACACAGTCTATCCAGTTACAGGACATTATTTACAACCTTAATGCCATTTAGTTGGTCCGCGTCAGGCTCTATCGACAATTAAATTGTCATCTGCTTTCTCCTTCCAGCAAGGCTCCGTTTACCCCAGTTGACCTAATATGGCGGCTGCCGTGGATCGGCATGCCTCATTCTTTATGTGCGGTCTAGAGCTCCCTGGAGCCCATCCATTAGAGCGAGGATAAAACTGAACGCGACCGGCGGCCGCCGTCAGTAATTATCGAATGCCAAGCAGTCCTGCACGCAGGTAAGCATACTAGGCATATCTTTTTGACTTGAGACACCACCTTATAATTCTTTATATTTATAGATCCTCCCACATTAGAATGAGATTCCTTTTTTAAAAGCTATTAGTGATATTTCCCTTTATCCTGTCTAGCTTTCCTATTAAAAACATATACCTTGGAATTGCTATTGGGCCCAACTCGAGTTCGAGGATACTTTAAAGACCATAGAACGGAACCTGCAAGTCTGTTCCATCTAACTGATTCTCAGGTGATCTTTAGTTTTTATATATAAAAAACTCTTTATATATCGGCTAATCTCTTAATCTATCATCAGTCATAACACTATATAGCTATACTGTCACCCTGCACCTAAGTCTTTTAATATTGACTAGAGTGTTTTCCTCCCACCAGTATGTGTACCCCTATTGACAACAAAAGGCATCTTCACGTTTTATTGTGAGAATGGAACAGCTTTATGTCAGTCGTATCGTATAGACGGATACAACAGGTACCATAAAAAATAATAAAAATACTAATTTATTATAACTAATTTCACAACACACCTGGGTGCACTGTTTATAAACTTGGGAAAGGTAGTAGAAGCAGCACTGAATAAGGCACTTCTATATATAAATTTACTGATTACTAGATTTTCTATTTTCACACCAAATTAATCATCTCAATAATCTCTTCATTTTTCATCTTTGATCTTTCTACTAACTCTACAGTTGAATGCCAACTTTGATTGTCACTATACTTTCCCTAATAGAGAACCATGTCTCTCTTCCGTATGATTGGCCTATAACTTATCTACAATTGGTCTATCACATGATAAAGTGAGGACCCATTAAAGGTCCATAAATACTTTTAACAAATAAAAACTTTTTCTCTGTTTTATAAAAATCAGAATTGGTGATTTCCAGGACACTAGCATTATATCTTCATATATATATATATATATATATATATATATATATATATATATATATATATATATATATATATATATATTTTCCTTTATTAGAAATCATGACTACACCATTCATGTATATCCAGAACTTATCATAAAAAATGACCAGGATGCTCGGCTGCTAAATTTAGATTATCATTGGATTGTAACGTTGGGAACAGCCCTGATGAAGGTGACCTTTACAACTGAGGAACACCAAAACGTGCGTAGGCCTTCTGTCCCTACTGTACCTCTCTGACAGAACAACTTCATCACCGTTCTTTTCCAATCATAGATTCTGTTTGTATCAGAATATAAATTGTTTTTGTATTTCCTTAGATTAGTAGATTCTTCTTTTTTATTGATTTGTAATTTTTGCCTCTCTAAGCTCTCTTTTGTTATCATGTAAATCTCAGTATATTTTGTGTAGTTTTTACCTTTGTATTCTTCATTTCGTTTGTCTTTAGTCTAGTATGAGTGTGGCTTGTCTGAGTTAGGTACCTAGTTCTTTGTTTTCTTATATCTAGTTTTTGACCTCAATGTATTTTAGCATTTTGTAAAATCATTAAATAAAATTATATTTTGGTGATAGAATACTCTCATTTGTTATTTTAAATCCATGTTCAGCCATACTGTTCATCCATGTGTCACTGATAGTTTTCGACATACAACGTTATAGTTATCCGTATCTATAGTGATTTGTACCTGAGGATCATTATTCCTATAGGTTTATTGTTATAGCTCGTCGTAGATTTCTTCTACATCTATTGATGAACTCTACCTACCAAAACAAGGGGTTGCTTATACGTCACAAGGGCAGTTCTGGAATTCTAAGAAGCGGGAAATGAAGCCCCTGTTAAGCGGCAACTATAATACTTCAATAATTTACCTTTATTTATTGCACAAATGATTCCCACTGTAATCCAAAATGATTGGATTATCCACTTAGGCACTTCGTATACATACGTCTGAACAATTACTTAATTTTACTAGCGGAGCTTCCCGCTTTGAATTGCGCTTTGACTGTGATTCGGTAAGTGTCTCACAACACCAAAACCATGAATGCCACCATTCTTCTACAATCGCTTCCACAGAGCTGGACACTACTGTTGGTTTTTTGTGGTGCAAGGGAACCTTTACAGCCAGAAAATGGGTATAAAGGCTTCAGGACTCCAATCAGCTGCTGTCCCACCAACGAGCAATAACAAGCGGAGAGCAGAAGAGAGGTGCCCGCTTTATACCACTGCCCTTCCTAACCTGGCCGCCTGTCTGACGCAGTTCCTGAAAGACACAAGGCATCATGGGACATGCTGTTTTTAGCCAGGACAAAAATATCTAACTGTTTTACTACTTTAAATTATGTACTGCGTTCATATGCAAACCACCATGGACGCTCCCAAAAAAGTGCATTTTTCATTTAACTCTGCAAATCTTTGTAGTTTGATATGGACACTAGCAGCATTCCTATATGATGAAGGTGTGTTGGCAGTACAGCCCACTCAAGAACGACCCTGACAGGGTCCTGGTTTCATAGGATTTTGCACATGAAATTGTCTACATAAACACAGGGCATGTACCTGGGAAGCCTGCTCCCAAGAATTTTCTTCCAGTCCGTATCCTTTCCAAGCAATGACATACCATATGTTAGTTCCTCTGAACTTTGAATATAGGATAGTGGCTACCTCGTATTCTTTCTCTCCATTGACCCAGATGTGCATAGGGGTCTTGGGCACTGGTATGAGAGCAGGTTTCACTAAAGATGTGTGGGTAACAGGATGTATCCTTAAATTGTTTGTTAACACCAGTTTCTTTGTCACTAGGTTTACTTGTTTTACAACTTTATAAGGCACAATAATCTTTTAGTGAAAGATACTATGTTTTTTTAAGTGTGAGTTGTGGGTAGAAAACCAAACTCTATCACATCTGTGATATACCAGAATCACTCTTCAATGTTAGTCTGCTTGTGCGTTATATTTTTGTTTAGCATTCTGTAATTGAACACTGCTTTTTTGCATGGTTTTCTGGATATGTGTCACTTGTTCATGTACGGCTGGGAGTTTGTTTTCGGCTGCTGAGTGTTGCAAAGGGATAAAATGTGGATGCAAACCATTATTACCATAAAAAGGTATTACCTTAATGGATTCATGCCAAGCACTATTAAATGCAGTTTTTTCTAACCACAACAGTTCCACCCATGATTCAGTTGCCATATCCACATAACACTTCAAGTATTGTTTCAAAGTTTGATGTAGGTGCTCAGTTTGCCCATCTGTCTATGGGTGGAAACTAGTGGATAAAGCAGGGGACATCTGTAAAGTCGAGCACCAGCTTTTACAAAATAAGGCTTTGGATTGCTAACCACGATCTTACACAATGATTTTAGGTAATCTGTGAAATCAAACAAGGTTTTTGAGTAATACATGGTGCACAAGCAATAAAGTGTCCCATTTTTTGTTAAAGTGTCTACTACTACGAGGATTACCGAACAACTTTTATCCTTTGGTAGACCAACCACAAAGTGAAGAGATATTATTTCCCAGGGAAGATACGGGTCTGCAAGGGTTTCAATAAACCTTGTTGTTTTATATGATCAGATTTAGCCCATGCACACACTTAACTCCTACGAACAAAGAGTTCTATGTCTTGTTTCACAGATGGCCACCAGAATGGTATTTCAGTCTTCTTTAACATATTTTTTACTCCATTGTGTCCGGTATAAAGTGCCAAATGACACCAATGTGGCACCTTCTTTTGTAATTCTCTTGTGGGTATTAACAATCGAGAGGCTTTTATTGGCAATCTTTTTTTTATCTTCTACATGACTGCTAAGTCAATTTTTCCATTTGGGTCTTTGTATCTCTTGTTGTATGGTCTGTAAGAAATCTTCGGTTTGCATGGCACAAATGACTGTGATTCAATGATGGATTTTGGATGCTCATCAGCTAAAACCTATTTGGTGTCTTTATATGTCAGGGCATCAGTTTTTTTATTCTTAATTCCAGGTCTGTAGGTAAGAATAAAATTAAACTCTGCAAAGAACATTATCCGATGATCAGAATAGAATGTGATGATATGTTTTTCTCTGAACATAGGGTCATTACAACCTTGGCGGTAAAAGGCGCTTACTGCCGTGCAGAAGACCGCCAAGACACCGCCGCTGCTGCGGTAGTCCGCCACAGCTATTATGACACACATCTCGGAATCTGCCGAAATACAGACACCCACACAAATCCGCCACACCAAAGGTCAGTGTTAAACTGGCGAAAACAAAACCTCCACCTCCACGCCAACAGAAACACGCCCATGCTATTACGACCCACGAATCCACGCGGCGGTCTTTTAACCGCGGTATTCCATTGGCGGTACACACCGCCGCGCTCAAAATACACACACATCTCCAAAACACCGCCACATTGGACAATTACAAATACACATACCTGACACACATACAAACAACACTCCCACACACCCAACACAATATAAAACACACACCTACATCACCCACAAACCCCTACGACCAAAATTTACGGACGAAGGCCAGAGAGACAGCACAGCCAAGACAACACCACCATACAGAGGCACACAACACCATCACCCACACCACATCCACACACAAAACACCACACACCACTACACATCACCACACACAACACTCACACCGCCGCACATATCACACACACCACCCCATGTCACGCCAAAGACACCCCCGCTTCTCCGAGGAGGAGCTCGGGGTCATGGTGGAGGAAATCATCCGGGTAGAGCCACAGCTATTTGGCTCACAGGTACAGCACACCTCCATAGCCAGGAAGATGGAGCTATGGCGCAGAATCGTCGACAGGGTCAACGCTGTGGACAACACCCAAGAAACAGGGAGGACATCAGGAAGAGGTGTAACGACCTATGGGGGAAGGTGCGTTCAACGGTCTCCAGGCACAACATCGCGGTGCAGCGGACTGGCGGCGGACCCCTACCTCCTCCACCACAACTAACAACATGGGAGGAGCAAGTCTTGACCATCATGCATCCAGAGGGCCTCGGAAGAGTCGGTGTAGGATGGGACACTGGTAAGTCAAATCTTAACTATCTAATCCCCCACCCTACCTGCATGCTATCACACACCCCCACCCTCACCCCCTCCCCTATCACTCCAACTCCTCACTAATGTACTAAGAACACAAACCGCCCATCCCAACACCAAGCCCTGCATGACACAACTAAGCATGGTCACCCCTCACTAAAGCATGCCCACTGCACATACCCAGAACACCCCCTAACCATCATCACACAAGCCCCCACACAGGAATGCTACCACTGGGGTACACAGACACCCACCCATTGCACAACATCACACACACACATGCTATAATCATGCACTTATGCCCCTGCAGGAACCCGAAGGACCGTCACCACACCAGAGGGTCCAGGCAACACCACTTCACCCCCAGAAGAGGCCTACAGTGACAACAGCAGCTCTTCCCTACTGGATCCTGATGACCAGCCCGGACCATCGTGGGCCTTGGGACAGTCGGTTCCCCTCGCACAGGCACAGCCCACCACAGACCTTCCACCCTCTGGTAACACCAGCACAGCACCCACCCAGCGGGCCCAAACCTCCGTACCCAGGACAGGTCAATCAGCTGTGTGTCCACCACTACAGGGAACCCAGGATAACCCACCACCCCAACAACAACAGGGACCTGGGGCAGTGGTAGTAGGCACACGGTCCAGGGGACGGAGGCACAGGAACACAGGGGAACTGGGAGGGCTGCTGTGTGACAGGGGGCGGACAGGCCAAGGGAACCCACTCTCCACGAGGCCCTATCCTCCATCATGGGAGCATACCAACACTCCCAGGAGACGATGGCTACGGTCCTGGCCAAGTTTCAAGAGACCCAGCGCCTGCAGGAGGACCAGTATTTGGGGTTCAGGGAGGAGCTTAGGACCATCATCTCCGCCCTGGGCACCATCATAGGGGTGCTGAAGGACATACAAAAAACCATGAGGGACACCGTGGCACTCCAAGGGGCCCCTGACACCAGCCAGGACGATGAACTGCCCACCACCTCCGCCGGCGCTAGTGGACAGGACGCCCCGCCACAGGACCACCACACCAGCACCCCAACCCCTGCAGACGGACAACCACCACGCAAGCGGTCCCTGAGAACAAGGAACAGGACAGAGCAAGATGGCAAGACCCCCGCCAGAAAATGAGACCACCCTGATTGTCCCCCCACTGACCCACTTTGTTACCCTGTCCATACTTGAACTGCCCCTGCTCCACTTCCTATGCCCAGATGGGCAAAGCACCTGTGAGACTAATAGACTGGACTCTGCCATGGACATTCCTCCACCATCACCCATCCTCATATTACAACCCCCTCCCAAATCTGAGCACTTCAATAAACACCCTTGAAACAAAAAACAATCTTGAGTCAGTCTGTGAGATTGTAAATATGTATTATCAATGACAGAGTCATAATGCGTTCCCCATTGTAAAGCCAACATGCCTATGTCACACATCACAAGTCCTTGAAGGATGCAAGCAGATAACACACGTTGGTAACCACACCTGTGAAAACGTAATGGAAAGGAACAACTCAGTTACCAAATACTGGTTGATATCGACAGACAGGATAGAGGTAGACGTGTGAAAGTTAATGTAATGGAAAAAATGAAAATGTTCTCACCTGTGTGTCACTGGAAATATTGCTGTATGACTGACTCCCTGTTGTCGTTGTCTTCTTCCTCAGCTTCCTCCTCATCACTGTCCACAGGCTCCACAGCTGCCACAACACCGTCATCTGGACCATCCTCCTGCAGAAAAGGCATCCGGCGTCGCAAAGCCAAATTATGAAACATGGAGCAGGCGATGATGATCTCGCACACCTTCTTCGGTGAGTAGAATAGGGAACCACCTGTCATATGGAGGCACCTGAACCTGGCCTTCAGGAGGCTGAAGGTGCGTTCGATCACCCTCCTAGTCCGCCCATGGGCCTCATTGTAGCGTTCCTCTGCCCTGGTCCTGGGATTCCTCCTGGGGTCAGTAGCCAGGACAGGTTGGGGTAACCAGAGTCCCCCAATAGCCACACATGGTGCCTCTGGAGTTTACCTATCATATCAGGGATGCTGCTATTCTGCAGGATGTAGGCGTCATGCACTGAGCCAGGGAACATAGCATTTACCTGCGAGATGTACTGGTCTACCAAACAGACCATCTGAACATTCATGGAATGATAACTCTTCCTGTTCCTGTACACCTGTTCACTCCTGTGGGGAGGGACCAGAGCTACATGGGTGCCGTCAATGGCACCGATGACGTTGGGGATATGTCCAAGGGCATAGAAGTCACCTTTCACTGTAGGCAAATCTTCCACCTCAGTGAAAATGATGTATCTCCTTACGTGTTTCAGCAGGGCAGACAACACTCTGGATAAAATGTTGGAAAACATAGGCTGGGACATCCCTGATGCCATGGCCACTGTTGTCTGAAATGACCCACTTGCAAGGAAATGGAGCACTGACAGCACCTGCACGTCAGGGGGGATTCCAGTGGGATGGCGGATTGGTGACATCAGGTCTGGCTCTAACTGGGTACATAATTCCTGGATTGTGTCACGGTCAAACCTGTAGGTAATGATGACATGTCGTTCTTCCATTGTCAACAGGTCCACCAGCGGTCGGTACACCGGAGGATTCCGCCATCTTCTCACATGTCCCAGCTGACGGTGCCTACAAAGGACAACAGCGACGAATCAGTCATTTTTCATCCAGGTATGTACCCACAGTTACACACAAGACTACACCAATCAAAAAACCCTTCCTGTATGTGTGTTGAGTGTAGGCCAAGCTATGTGTGACGCAGAATCAAATGAAGCCATGTGGGCCCCTGAAATAGCGGCTGCCTGACCTCTAAACTGGGACAATGGGATTGTGGGGTAACAGCCCTGGCGTTGCATACCGTGGCGGTAGGCGGTTGTAGACCGTGGCGCAATGCAGCATTGGTTAACACTGGACCCTATGGGTCCCAGGAGCCAATGAACAGGTGCGCCGGCGGTGATGATGCGGATGTCACCGCCATTTTCTATCTGTTCAATCACTAGATACCTGACCTTCGACAGGAAAGGACCTACACTGCAAGTGCTGCTGTGACCTCGGTCTGGAAGCAACAATGGCTGCTGCGTCTGGGGAAAGGGCCCCTGCCTTCACTGCTCAGGAGTTGGAGAAACTGGTAGACGGGGTCCTCCCCCAGTACACGCTACTCTACGGTCCTCCAGACCAACAGGTTAATACACAGGAGCACGTTGTATGGGCTAGGCCTGGGTGGAGAGGGCTGGATGGAAGAGGGAAGGGGGCAGAGTTCAGGGAACAATCATGCATGTCAATGAATGGGCCACATGGCTAGAGTAGGGAGGGGGGCCACTCATATCGACGGTGCAGTTGGTAATGACTTCTCTGCTTCCCTTGTGCATGTCATGTAGGACAGCGCCCACCAGAAGAGGGACATTTGGCGTGCCATTGCCAAGGAGGTCCGGACCCTGGGGGCCCACCAGAGACAGGCCACCCTCTGCCGGAAAAGATGGGAGGACATTCGCCGCTGCAGCAAGAAGACGGCGGAGGCTCAGCTGGGGATGGCCTCCCAACGTGGGAGGGGTGCCCGTCGCACCATGACCCCCCTGATGTTCCGGATCCTGGCGGTGGCCTACCCGGAGTTGGATGGGCGCTTGAGGGCATCACAGCAGACACAAGGGGGTGAGTACAACCTCATTCTGCGGACTTGGCGCGCAGTAGAGGGGTCTGGGTGGGGGAGGAGGCCTGTGGGTGTACCTAGGCCAGGCAGAAACACGAAGCCTAGGCCCCTCTGTAATGCAGCCCATGTGGCACTCTACCCCACCTCAGTAGAGTGCCAAGTCGAGGTATAGTTGCCCCCGTGGCATCCACGTGTGCAGATGTTCACCATTGCCATGTAGGCCATATCCCAGAAATTGCATATGCAGAGGGCAGGAGCACGGCGTAATGCAGGGGGCTGCTGTGTCTGTATTGTCCGCCAACGGTCGCGGTATGCCATGCACTCAACCTGTCTTTCTTCTGTCTTCCCCCCACCCTTGTTCTGCTCTCCCTGTTCTTTTGTTCATCAGCATCATCAGGCAGAGGTAGAGTGGCACCGGAGCATGAGGGAGCTGCATCCCACATGGCCATGGAGGGCCACACCACGGACTCAGAATGCACCAGTGGGACGGAGGTCGAGGGGAGCTTCACGTCGGCCACCGGATCACCAACCAGCGACACGGATTCGTCCGACGATGGGAGCTCCCTTATGGTGGCTGCACCATCTGTGTGCCCCACTTCTACAGTTACAGCCGCCACCTCCCCTACCAGCACCGCCCTCCCAGCAGCCCCTTAGCCTTCGCCCCGTGCCCGCTCACCCAGGAGGGTGGGCATCACCTTCGCCTCAGGCCCTGCCCCAGTCACCCCTGCTGCCCTCAGTGAGGAGGCCATTGACCTCCTCAGGTCACTCACTGTTGGACAGTCTACCATTGTGAATGCCATCCAGGGTGTAGAACGAGAGTTGCAACATGGTAATCCATTCCTGGAGGGCATTCATTCTGGTCAGGCTGTCCTTCAGCGAACCCTGCAATATCTGGCCGCAGCACTGATGGCAGCAATTGTCCCTGTGTCTAGCCTCCCCCCTCCAACCTCCTCCACCCAGACCCAATCACCTGTACCCCAGCCCATCCCAAGCACACCTACAGATCAGCATGCACACAAGTCAGCACACACAAGTAGCTCAAGCAAACATAGGCACCACACAACCCACAGGCACTCACGCAAGCATCACACACATACAGACACAGCAACATCCACTGCCTCCACTGTGTCCCCCTCCTCCTCTTCTCCCTCCTCCCTCCCAGTCTCGTCTACACACACACCTGCATGCACCACATCTACAGGCACCAGGAATCGCACCAGGACACCGAGCACCACAAGCCGCTCACGTGCACTCACCACCTCCACTGCCATTTACACGTCCCCTGTGTCCTCTCCCAGTGTGTCTGTGATGCCCCCTCCCAAAGTACACAAACGCCGGCAATCACACACCCAACATCCATCCACCTCACGACAGCCTCCAGTACCTGCACCTGCACCCAAATCACCTAAAGTGACACCTCCTACGACCACCTCCTCTTCCTCCACTCCCAGACCCAGGTCAGCGGCCACCAGAAGAGGGACATTTAGCGTGCCATCGCCAAGGAGGTCCGGACCCTGGGGGCCCACCAGAGACGGGCCACCCTCTGCCGGAAAAGATGGGAGGACATTCGCCGCTGCAGCAAGAAGACGGCGGAGGCTCAGCTGGGGATGGCCTCCCAACGTGGGAGGGGTGCCCGTCGCACCCTGACCCCCCTGATGTTCCGGATCCTGGCAGTGGCCTACCCGGAGTTGGATGGGTGCTTGAGGGCATCACAGCAGACACAAGGGGGTGAGTACAACCTCATTCTGCGGACTTTGCGCGCAGTAGAGGGGTCTGGGTGGGGGAGGAGGCCTGTGGGTGTACCTAGGCCAGGCAGAAACACGAAGCCTAGGCCCCTCTGTAATGCAGCCCATGTGGCACTCTACCCCACCTCAGTAGAGTGCCAAGTCGAGGTATAGTTGCCCCTGTGGCATCCACGTGTGCAGATGTCCACCATTGCCATGTAGGCCATATCCCAGAAATTGCATATGCAGAGGGCAGGAGCACGGCGTAATGTAGGGGGCTGCTGTGTCTGTATTGTCCGCCAACGGTCGCAGTATGCCATGCACTCAACCTGTCTTTCTTCTGTCTTCCCCCCACCCTTGTTCTGCTCTCCCTGTTCTTTTGTTCATCAGCATCATCAGGCAGAGGTAGAGTGGCACCGGAGCATGAGGGAGCTGCATCCCACATGGCCATGGAGGGCCACACCACGGACTCAGAATGCACCAGTGGGACGGAGGTTGAGGGGAGCTTCACGTCGGCCACCGGATCACCAACCAGCGACACAGACTCGTCCGACGATGGGAGCTCCCTTATGGTGGCTGCACCATCTGTGTGACCCACTTCTACAGTTACAGCCGCCACCTCCCCTACCAGCACCGCCCTCCCAGCAGCCCCTTAGCCTTCGCCCCGTGCCCGCTCACCCAGGAGGGTGGGCATCACCTTCGCCCCAGGCACCTCAGGCCCTGCCCCAGTCACCCCTGCTGCCCTCAGTGAGGAGGCCATTGACCTCCTCAGGTCACTCACTGTTGGACAGTCTACCATTGTGAATGCCATCCAGGGTGTAGAACGAGAGTTGCAACACGGTAATGCATTCCTGGAGGGCATTCATTCTGGTCAGGCTGTCCTTCAGCGAACCCTGCAATATCTGGCCGCAGCACTGATGGCAGCCATTGTCCCAGTGTCTAGCCTCCCCCCTCCAACCTCCTCCACCCAGACCCAATCCCCTGTACCCCAGCCCATCCCAAGCACACCTACAGATCAGCATGCACACAAGTCAGCACACACAAGTAGCTCAAGCAAACATAGGCACCACACAACCCACAGGCACTCACGCAAGCATCACACACATACAGACACAGCAACATCCACTGCCTCCACTGTGTCCCCCTCCTCCTCTTCTCCCTCCTCCCTCCCAGTCTCGTCTACACACACACCTGCATGCACCACATCTACAGGCACCAGGAATCGCACCAGGACACCGAGCACCACAAGCCGCTCACGTGCACTCACCACCTCCACTGCCATTTACACGTCCCCTGTGTCCTCTCCCAGTGTGTCTGTGATGCCCCCTCCCAAAGTACACAAACGCCAGCAATCACACACCCAACATCCATCCACCTCACGACAGCCTCCAGTACCTGCACCCAAATCACCTAAAGTGACACCTCCTACGACCACCTCCTCTTCCTCCACTCCCAGACCCCCTCCAACTACCCATCCCAAGTGTCCGTCAGAAACTGTCCCTCTGTAAAGTTGACCTTTTTGCCCCCACCCCCCCCTCCAATTCATCAGTCCCGTCGTAGCGCCTCAGCCAAAAAGCCTCCAATACCAGTGGTGCCTGTTCAAGGTATGTGGAGTGCACCGGCCACCAGGGCAGGCAGTGTGACCCGGAGCCAAGGCACTGGCAGCCCACCCCCTGTAAAGGCTCTGAAATTGGAGAGTGGACGACGGGACCGTGTGAAGCCTCCTGGTGGGAAACCAACTCACATGGGTTCCAAGGGGATTGGAGAGTCAGCTGTGACTCCACCAAAGGTGGGGAAGGCCCAGAGGAAGTCTGGCCAGCATGTTGTGAGTATCACGGCGGAGAAGGGCGCCATCATTCCCGGCGGTCGAGACCCAACCGCCAGCACTGTCGTCACTGGTCAGGAGACCACCGCCAGAGTCATAGCCCAGGAGGGCCCAAGTATCGTCACTGGTCAGGAGACCACCGCCTGAGTCATAGCCCAGGAGGGCCAGTATCGTCACTGGTCAGGAGACCACCGCCGAAGTCATAGCTCGTCACTGGTCAGGAGACCACCGCCGGAGTCATAGCCCAGGAGGGCCCAAGTATCGTCACTGGTCAGGAGACCACCGCCAGAGTCATAGCCCAGGAGGGCCCAAGTATCGTCACTGGTCAGGAGACCACCGCCGGAGTCAGTACCCAGGAGGGCCCAAGTATCGTCACTGGTCAGGAGACCACCGCCGGTGTCAGTACCCAGGAGGGCCCCAGCTGCCACAGCCCAGGTGGGCTATGAGGGAACGTCATGCCACACACCAATGCCCAGTCTAGGGAACATCATGCCACACACCAATGCCCAGTCTAGGGAACGTCATGCCACACACCAATGTCCGGACCAGAACCGCCATGGCAAAGCACCGCTGAACAGGGCAAGCACCGCCATGGTGAAGACCGCTGAACAGGGCAAGCACCGCCATGGTGAAGACCGCTGAACAATCCAGAACTGCCATGGCAAAGCACCGCTGAACAGTCCCGAACCGCCATGGTGAAGACCGCTGAACAGGGCAAGCACCGCCATGGTGAAGACCGCTAAACAGTCCAGAACTACCATGGCAAAGCACCGCTGAACAGTCCCGAACCGCCATGGTAAAGACCGCTGAACAGGGCAAGCACCGCCATGGTGAAGACCGCTGAACAGTCCAGAACTGCCATGGCAAAGCACCGCTGAACAGTCCCGAACCGCCATGGTGAAGACCGCTGAACAGGGCAAGCACCGCCATGGTGAAGACCGCTGAACAGTCCAGAACTGCCATGGCAAAGCACCGCTGAACAGTCCCGAACCGCCATGGTGAAGACCGCTGAACAGGGCAAGCACCGCCATGGTGAAGACCGCTGAACAGTCCAGAACTGCCATGGCAAAGCACCGCTGAACAGTCCCGAACCGCCATGGTGAAGACCGCTGAACAGGGCAAGCACTGCCATGGTGAAGACCGCTGAACAGGGCATGCACCGGGTAAGAATGCATAGACCGCCACATCAAGCATCCTTATCCCATGTGCAGCTGGGACAGTGACGGGACAGGCACTTTCACGGGGAGACTAATCCAGTCTGGGCACCAGTCCCCCTCACGAGCCACTGGCGGATGTTATCTACTTGCGTAATTGAGCCTTTGCACTCCCCAGGATGGTACAGTGGGCAAGCCACCCACTGTAGAGACTTGAGAGACTGTGGCTTTGCACTCCCCAGGATGGCACAGTGTGCAACCCACCCACTGTAGAGACTTGAGAGACTGTGGCTTTGCACTCCCCAGGATGGCACAGTGGGCAACCCACCCACTGTTATCGACTTGAGAGACTGTGGCTTTGCACTCCCCAGGATGGCACAGTGGGCAGACCACCCACTGTAGAGACTTGAGAGACTGTGGCTTTGCACTCCCCAGGATGGCACAGTGGGCATGGAGCCCCGTCGTGGATCTGGCTTTGCAGTCATCCGGCTGAGGTGCCCCCCCTTCCCTTCCCCCTGAGGTGCCTGTAGTATTTCTATCTGATGCCCCGGCAGTGTTCTCTCCGATTGTCGTCTGGTATCTTTTGTGGGCCTCACCCATGCATTTTTGGACTAGTGGTGCACGGACATTGATATGTACATATCTGCACTACTTCTCGTACTGTATATATTTCTGAAAGATTTTCGTATATATCTGTATATTTTTGCTAAACTTGTTTATTGCAACATTACAGTGTTTGAACGGATCTCGCTTTGTCTTTGCATTCTTCCGGGGGGATTGTGGGTTGTTACTGTGAGGTTTGGAAATGCATTGGTGTGTATGTTGTAATATGCGAGGGTGGGGGTGGGGGTGGGAGTGTTTCGTGGGTGTCCCCCTAACTTTTGCCTCCCTCCTCCCCCATGTCGTAGGTGCAGTACTCACCATTGTCTTCGGCGCCTACGTAGATGGTGGTCGTAGAGGAGCAGAAAGACAAGCACTGGGAGTATTTGGAGTTCGGGCTCCATGGAGTCCTCCTTCCTCGTGGGATGTGTTCAGGTGAGCGTTTTCCCATTGCAAAAGCAGTTTCCGCCGTGTTTTTATCCACGGTGTATCCACCCCGGAAAAGGTGGCGGATTGGCGGGTTGTAATACTATGGGCGGTACATTGACTTCCGCCTGTCTGTTGGTGGTGACCGACACGCTGCTTGTCTGTACCGCCGTGGTGGGCGGTGTGTTAAAGTGGCTGTCTTTGGCGGTTTCCGCCAGCATCATAATTCCCTTTTTTTTGTCCGCCGGCCTGTTTGCGGTATTAGCGCAGCTTTAACACCGTCCACCAGGGTTGTAATGACCACCATAGTGTCTCTATTCTCGAAAAGCATCTTGACTTGCCAACAATTCTTTCTCTGCTATTGTATAATGTGTCAATGCTTCATTCAGTTTTTAGGATATGTACATGTTTGGATGCAATAAGTCTGTTCATTTTGTTGTGACAATACTGCCTCTATCGCATTACTCAACGCATCTGCTTCCACTACAAGTGGTTTATTGGAATCTGCCAAAATTGGCACTGTGATAAAAGTGACCTTCAAGTGTTGGAATGCCTCTTCAGCTTCAGAAGACCACGAAAATGGCACATTCTTTTGCAGCAATTTAATAAATGGTAACTACCTCTGAGAACTGGCCGATAAATCGATGATATAAATTTGCAAAGCCTAATAAGCATTGCACCTTGCGTATATTTTGAGGTACCGGCCAATCCTTCACAGCCTGAACTTTGGGTTCAGACATTTCTTGTTTGATGGGGAGAGTATGACTCCTAGAAACTCAACCTTGATCACATTAAATTCACATTTACTGATCACCGTGCCTGTAGAACTGCACAAACATGATGGTAATGTTCAGAGGTTGTATATGAATACATCAAAATATTATCTGTGTAAAGTATTACAAACAAATCGAAGAATTCTCGCAACACATCATCAAGGAAGACTAAAAGGCAGCAGGCGCTTTGCACAGTCCAAAGGTCATTACCCTGTACTCAACCCATAGCGTTACGTAAGGCCGTCTTCCAATCATCCCCTTGTCGCATTCACTCCAAATTGTATGCTCCCTTTAAGTCCAATTTAGTATATATTACAGTCTTCTTTGATTGATCCAGTAGCCTGGTATCACAGTAGGGGATAATTGTTTTTCACTGATGCCTTATTTGAAGCACGGTTAACTATACAAGGCCTGAGTTTCCCATTGGCCTTTGAGATGAAGAACAAAGGTAAAGCAGCAGGGGATCTAGATGGTCTAATAAAACCATTCACTAAGTATTTGTCCAAAGACTGACACGTGTTCGTTCTCACTTTCAGAGCGAGCGTAAATTGCTACCACCACTCCTGGAACTAGGTCAATCTGACAATCATAAGGCCGGTGCGGGGGATGTAGTTCAGCTTTTTTATCACTAAAACGACTTGGTATTCTGCATATTGTGACAGAAGCTCAATGTCATTCTCAGCTGCTGTTGGGATTTGCTGACACACTGCCAAAGCTTTGACAGCAGTTACTGTGGAAGGCAAACAGGTCTTGTTACAATAATCAGATGTGGATTCAGTGGTTTTCATGACCCAATCTATGGTGGTATTGTGTTTCTTCACCCAGGGCAGCCCTAATTTCACACTATATTGAGGAGCATCAGTAACATTAAATGGTAATATTTCCTGATGTTTTTCCCCTTGTTTGAGTTCTAGTTCATAGGTATTATATCATATGGGTCCTGATGACAGTGCTTTCCATCCACTGCCAACACAATTTCAGAGTTGACCTTACCAGACACAGCTGGAGCTTCTTTGATAGCTTTGTATCTACAATATTCCCAGTGGCCCCAAAGTCTACTGTGGCTTCTAAAGTGATACACTTGTCATGGATATGCAACCTTATCAGTAATTTCAAATGTTCCATTTTGAGTCATTATTGGCACTCAAGGAAGGGACATTGTATGTGTTTAAGGGTTTCTCTTCTTTTGCCCTTGAGCTGTTTCATTTTCTGGATATACTTCATTTTCTGTCATTACCACCACTACTTTCAGTGAAAGGATTTCCCCCTTAGATTTGACAGTACTATCCTTTACATCTTTTGCGCCCACAATATGAGCAGAGCTCATTTTTGCATTGCTGCTCTCTTTCTTCCTTTAACAAGCTTGCACTGAGGCTCAGAAGAATTATCAGAAGTTATTTCTGATGACTTACCTCTCTCAAGCATCTCTCGGGCCCAAAACAATGAATGTTGCAAATCTTCTACAATCGCCACCACAGAGCTGGAAACAGCTGTTAGTTTGTCGCAGTGGAAGTCCACCCTTACTGCTTTCAAACGGCTCCAAAGGCTTCAGGACTCCATCCGAACAGCTGCTCTCCTGCCCATGAGCTATAACAAGCAGAGAGCAGCAGGTTGGGGCCGGCTTTATACCGCTGCTCATCCAAACATGGTCGCCTGTCTGATGTGCTCCTGAAACACACAAGACATCATGGGACGTGCAGTTTTCAGCCAGTACAAATAATTTCTCACTGGTGTACTACTTTAAATTATGTATTGCGCGCTCAGACGAACCACCATGATTGCGCCCAACAACATACATTGTTAAAGAGCTGCTTCTCCAGCATTTCCAAACCTGCAAATTTTTGTAGCTTGACATGCCACTGATAGCTTTAGAAGCCATAGAGCCTTGTGTGGAATGCGCTCCAAAGAGTTTGATATGTATTCCTGCCTTTTGCATGACCCATCTCACCCTTCTGGCAATACTAGGAGAGAGACTGCTTTTAATAGTTTATGAATTGACATCAACTGATGTTCTTACATTGGCCTGAGTCCATCAGTCATACAGTTGTACACCTTCAAACATTGCACAACACATACTTTCAGACATTCATTGAAAGCTGGGCACGGTATAACTCTAGTGTGGGTTTTTGTACTTCTGCACATAGTAAAGGTAACCCCAGCAGAGTTGTACATTCTGCCAGATATATCCAGTGCTCTTACACTTGATACTTTCCAGCAAGACACCAAATACAGCAACATAGCTTGTTTACTAAACATTTCCTTCCTGTTCATATATTCGTTTTGTGGCTAAGATAGAAACAGGTTTAAGACATTATTGGTGTCCCAGAATTGAGAATATTGTGGTTCTTGGGGGAAGAGACAGTCTTGATACCTCTGAAAAGGTTCTGTAGCAGCAGATGCTTCCCTAGTTTCACCCCATCAATTGGAAGGTGTCCCTTTGATATGGTATTTAATGACCTGTAAGCCAGTCCTTCTAATGCCAGAGCCGAAATTCAGCACACAAACAATGTTTGCTCCCATGTTATCGGTGTTTATTGCATACACCAACCCAACCATCTTTTCCAGCCTAACCTATGCCTTTTGATAGTGTTGTTTGCCCACGCCTTAAAAATGAGTTCCTGAGCATGTTCCAAAAGGCCTTGGATTTTCCATTGTCCCCAGTAATCCTCCAGGCCATCAGGATCCGGTGATATGGCAATCCTTCTGGATTTCTCAGAATATGAGGTAGTCGGATTGGAGAAACCCAGGAAAGTTCCAGAAGAACTGGAAACCAAACTTGAGATCTGTAAATTGGTGTGATGAGAATGATATCCGCTTGCTGTTGCCTGCTTTGTGCTGGTGCTCTCATAATCATCATAAATGGGAGATAGTATAACCTTTCTCTGTTTGCCAGCCCTGAAGGAAGGCATCTGTCGCCTCAGGATCTGGTCTCCGACTTGATTACCTGTGCATCTGATGATTTAGACGCAATTTAAAGAGATCAACCTAGAAGGGGCCCCTAGATTTTGTTTAGATTATGGATTGTGGGTCCAGTCGCCACCGGCTTAAATTTTGAAGGAATCTTGAGTGTCAATCTACCATTTTGTAGGTGTTCACAGGAAGATATTCCTCCACTACTGAGACCTGGTTGGTGAGGCAGTAGTGGCAGAAGTTCTCTGTATGTCAATGAGCATTTGGGATCGAGTGTCTCCTACATGGTTTAAATCACTGGTGACACAATGAGTGTGCAGCATAGGGCCCTCTCTCTGGTCCAGCATTTGGTCAAGGATCCGGTGAGAAGCTCCAGTCAGTTGATATGGAGGACGTCACAATTGCCCGAATCCCACGTGACGCTGTCTGACGTCATCCAGGCAATAAGAGGTCCTCGCAGGCATGCTGTCAGTTCCCTTTTTTCCGTGCCTTCGAGTGACGGTTATTTCTTCGAGGCTCCAGGGAGAACCTGTATCTCTTTGTAGTGATACTTAGTTAATAATGTTTCAGCCATGAAAATCTGGGTTTAAACCCTGCAGGGAGTGTGGTGGCCATATGTCGGTTATGGATCCACATAACGATTGCTTGTGGTGTCTCAGTTCCGATCATGATGTCGAGGAGTGCAGTTCATATCAGCCGATGAACCCAAAAGCACTCAAAGAGCGGGAAGCGAAGTTATTTTTGGCGACGTCGAGGAAGAAGAAGGAGAAACATCATCATCAAAGATCTTCTTCTAAGTCTTCGAAGTCTCATAAGAGGCGTCGTCATGATTCCCGGTGCCGGCATGGTTCACGACATCGGTCAAGTAAGGACTGGTCCCGCTCGAAGTCGCCGCCGGCTCGGCGCCGTACGGGTTGGGAAGTTAGCCCGACTTTGACACCTCAGCCGTCGACACCTCCTGCTTCTCCGGTGCCATCTGTTTATGAGGTCGAACCTCATCAGAGTCCGGATGTCTCACCGGCGCATTTGGAGGTACCCGAGCCGGCGCCTGTTCCGCCTCAAGCACCGGCGCCACAGGAGTACCCGGCATTCCCGGCGCCAGGTACGGATCCGGCCGCATTTTTAAACGCGATGTTTAATATCTTCGCCCACGTGGCCCCAAGCGGTGGATCTGCTGGACCTTCCGGTCCTATGGCATTTGACTTGGGTGTTCCGGCTCCGTGCAGACCGACGCCCTTCATGCCTTTCTGGCCTGTGGGAGGTGCTGGTTCGGCGCCAGTACCGGTGGCATCACTTATAAGGCCTGTGACGCGACGACTTCTGCTGCCCCAGCGCCGATGTTTTCGCCTCAGCTTCAATCGATGCCTGAGAGGGTGGTCCATCAACCCACGAAGCTGATGGATCCAGCGTCAGGTGGATCCGATGATCGACGCCAACCAAGGTCTTCGGTGTCAATAAACGCCTTGTCGACTCCAAGAATTGAGGCCAGACTGCGCTCCAGGAGAAAAGCTCTTCGACTGCTTGGTAGAGCAGAATTATAGGAGACAGCTTCTGGAAGATGGTGAGATCGGAGAGCCCCTAGGGGACTTACAGGGCTTGGAATCCGCCAGTGGTCTGGACACTTCCCCGGAATGGGACTTGGCTTCTCCGGGGGAGTACACAGAAGAGGCAGCATCGTTTCACTCAGTGGTGAGGAAGGCGTCGGATTTTCTTGACCTTCCCCTTCCTGCTGCTGAAGTTAAGACTATCCTCCTTTCTGAGGTATTACACCCTGCTTCAGCTGTGGCAGAACCGCTTCTCCCCTTTAATGAGGTGCTCATGGATCCAATCTTGGAGGTGTGGATAAAGCCTGTGTCTTCTGCAGCAGTGAATAGATCTGTAGCGAGAAGATACCGAGTGGCTCCTGGGGACCCAGGATTTATTTCAAAACACCCGACTCCGGAGAGTTTGATGGTGCAAGCCTCATGTTCTTCGCGTACAGCTCCTGGGTCCTTTCCTGGGGCCCCGTCAGACAGAGAATCCAAGAAAATGGAACAGTCAGCGAAGAAAACTTTCTCTTCATGTAGTATGGCCCTAAAGTCGACATCTATGCCCTGATGGAGGAGGCCAAGACAGCTCAGACTGGGTTTTCACAGGAGGTTCTGAGCCTTTTGGCTGATGCACAGGCGGCGGAAACTCAGGTTATCCAGTCAGGGCTAGACATATCTGATTCAGTGGCCAGGGTGAGGGGCACACCCATAGCGACCAGAAGACAGGCCTGGTTAAGGTCGTCGGGATTCTCTTCCGATGTACAATCTACCCTCCTAGACTTACCTTTTGATGGGGACAAACTCTTCGGAACAAAAGCTGACTCTGCCTTGGAACAGTTCAAGGAGAGTAGGGCTACCGCAAGTTCCTTGGGCTTGCAAGCTTCCACCTCTAACCCTTTAAGATCATTTAGGAGGTTCAGGGAGTTTGGACGTGGCTCTTCCTTTCGGGGGAGATTCCAGTCAGCAGGACAGCAACCTAATGCTGCTAACCCCTGTAGATTATAAAGGGGACAGGGTAGGGTTTGTACAAGAGGGTCCACCCAGCAGCACACTGCCTCTTCCTCTTCCTCCGGGGGGGGGGTGCAGCAGGGAAAGCAGCCTTAGTCCTCCATCAATCCCTTCACATACATCTCCTGTAGGGGGGTGGTTATTGCGTTTTCTCCATACGTGGGAGTCAATAACATCGGACTCCTGGGTCATCGATGTTGTGGGGAAAGGCTATGCCCTTCCCTTTCGGGAGTTTCCTCCTCATATCCCTCCCCGCCCATCCTTCTATACAGAAGACCATCTCCTGTTGCTACAACAGGAGGTTCTAGTCCTTTTGTCAAAAGGTGCAGTGGAGTTGGTCCCAGAGCAGGAGAGGGGTCAGGGTTATTATTCCAGATATTTCTTGATCCCCAAGAAGGATGGTCGTTTGAGACCAATTCTGGACCTGAGGATTTTGAATTGGTTCCTCAAACAGGAGAAATTCAAAATGCCGACCCTGGCGCAGGTACTTTTGGCGTTGAACGAAGGAGATTGGATGGTGTCTGTCGACTTGCAGGATGCTTACTTTCATATCCCTTTACTCAAGTCACACGGGAAGTATCTCTGGTTTATGGTGGGTTCGCAACACTATCAGTTTGCAGTCCTTACGTTTGGTCTTACTTCAGCACCTTGAGTCTTCACAAAGGTGATGGCAGTGGTTGCAGCAGAGCTCAGGAGGAGGGGGATAGCAGTATTCCCTTACCTGGACGATTGGTTGCTCAAAGCCAAGTCCCTGGAGATCGTGCTGCACCATCTGCAGATCACAATCCAGATGTTGTTCGATCTGGGCTTTTCTGTGAACGTGCCCAAATCTCACCTAGAGCCCTCTCAACGCCTCCTGTTCATAGGGGCAGTACTGGACACAACATTGAGTCGGGCCTTTCCTCCGCCTCAGCGGATTCAGGACATTCAGGCGTTGATTCCAATGTTTCAGAATGGAGCGGTCGTTCCAGTCCTCAAGGTCCTTTGTCTGCTTGGTCTGTTCGCTTCTTGTGTTCTGTTGGTCACTCATGCAGGCTGGCACATGAGGGCTCTTCAGTGGTGCCTCCGCAGGCAGTGGTTTCTACACAGAAGGCATCTCGAGGAGTCGATAAAGATCTCCAGGGACGCTGCAGCGGATCTACGATGGTGGGCTGCGAGCAGCAACCTTTCCCAAGGTCGGCTGTTTTTGCTACCTCCTTCAGTGGCCGCGGTTATAACGGATGCCTCCACTCTAGGGTGGGGAGCTCATCTCGGGGACCTGGAGATCAAGGGTCATTGGTCTCCAGTGGAACAGATGTTGGAATTGCGGGCGATATGTCTGGCTCTCAGTGCCTTCCTCCCTTCCCTTCGTTCGGTCTGTCCATGTCCTGATGGACAACACTACCACAATATGGTATATAAACAAACAGGGAGGAGTGGGGTTATACCTTCTCTGCAGAGAAGCTCTTCGGCTCTGGTCCTGGACACAAGACCATCGGATCTGCTTAGTGGCAAACCATTTGGCCGGGGTTTTGAACGTACGTGCGGACAGTTTCAGTCGGCTCATCTCAACCGATCACAAATGGCGTCTTCATCCAGACCTGGTCCTTTACATCTTCCGGGTGTGGGTGTATCCACAGATAGACCTGTTTGCCACTCGAGAGAACACTCACTGCCCGTCGTTCTGCAGTATCCGGTGCAAGGAACGCTGGGAGATGCATTTCAGAGGTCCTGGTCCCGCCAGTTGCTTTACGTATTTCCCCCCATACCCTTGATCCTTCGGATACTGAGGAAGATTCGCCAAGACCGGGCCCAACGTATCTTGATAGCTCCGGATTGGCCAAGAAGGGTGTGCTACTCAGTTCTCCTCCAACTCTCTCTGTGCCCTCCGCTCCGTCTCCCTTACAGGGCAGACCTCCTCTCGCAGTCGCAGGGGCAGGTTCTACACCCCCACCTCCAGAGCCTGCACCTTCATGCCTGGAGATTGAACGGGGCAATCTGAGTTCCTTTTCTCTCCTGCCAGAAGTGGTGGATGTTATTTTATCGGCCAGGCGACACTCCACCAAATGTATCTATGCTAGCAGGTGGGCTAAATTTGTGACTTGGTGTGGAGAGAAGCAAATTGATCCCTTACGTGCCCACTTATTGGACATTTTGTCATTTGCGCTATCCTTGGCGCAGAGGGGTTGTGCAGTCGCGACTGTTAAGGGATACTTGTCGGCACTGTCAGCCTTTCTTTGTCTACCTGACCAACCTTCCTTGTTTAAGTCCCCATTAGTTTTGAGATTTATTAAGGGTCTAACTATCAGGTTCCCTCCCACTCCATTTATTATGCCTCAGTGGGACTTAAACTTATTACTGACATTTCTGATTAGTTCACCGTTCGAACCAATGCATTCATGTCCCTTGAGGTTATTAGTTTAAAAAACTGTTTTTCTAGTTGCCATTACATCTGCTAGGAGGGTGAGTGAGCTCCAGGCACTTAGCGTGAAGCCCCCGTACACTACATTTTATGAGGGCAAGGTGGTGTTGAGGACCAAGGCGGCTTTCTTACCGAAGGTTGTTACACCCTTTCATGTAGGACAGTCCATTACACTTTCCTCCTTCTATCCTCTGCCTCATCCGTCAAAGGAGGAGGAGAGACTACACCGACTAGATCCGGGAAGAGCATTGAGCTTCTTCGTCGACAGGACAAGAGAGTTCAGACTGGAAGATCAACTCTTTGTCGGTTATGTGGGGAAGAGGAAAGGCAAGGCGGTCCACAAGAGAAAAATATCCAGGTGGGTCATTCTTTGCATCAAATTGTGTTATTCTCTGGTGAAGAAGGAACCTCCTGTTGGGATAAGAGCCCATTCCACCAGGGCTAAGTCGGCTTCTTCAGCCTTTGCTATAGGTGTTCCTGTGGTTGACATCTGTAAGGCCGTAACTTGGGCATCCCTCCACACATTTGCTAAGCATTATTGTTCGGATTCTGAAGTCAGGAGGGATGGCCATTTGCACGGTCCGTGCTGCAGGATTTCTTGGTTTGACCATTCAGGCACCCACCTCCGAGTGCGGTACTACTTTGAGACTCTATTCATGATGTGAGGAATCCACAGGTAGTTGTATCCATCAGAAGAACAAGTTACTTACCTTCCGTAATGCCTTTTCTGGTGGATACACTAGCTACCTGTGGATTCCTCACGGTCCCACCCACCTCCCCGTTGCCTGGATGGTCTTAGCAAGTTTTCCTTGGTTGTGTATCTGTATATTATTGATATGTATATACTGTTGCCATTGTATATATATGTGATATATGAATGTATATATATAAATATGGTTTTGTACTTATGTGTATGGTATTATGGAGTTCTTTTCAATTATGTATTGTTGGTATTCACCGGTTCACCTCAAAGGCACGTAAAAAAAATTGAAAACTGACGTCAGCACTCCGGCAAGGACCTCTTATTGCCTGGATGACGTCAGACTGCGTTGTGTGGAAGTCGGGCAATTGTGACGTCCTCGTCGACGTGCAGAGCTAGAATAAAATTTCCGTCGGATGCTGGCGCATGGGGGAAAAATTCATGATGTGAGGAATTCACAGGTAGCTATTGAATCCACCAGAAAAGGCGTTACCGAAGGTAAGTAACTTGTTCGTCATCCAGAGAGATGATCAGAAGGATCCCCTGCATCCTGAGGTGTTTCATTGCCTGTTTGAGGACCTTCATAAAGCTCCAAAGTGCAGACAAAAGACGAAGGGTGGAGTTTAAAATTTGCAGACTTGTTCCCTCCAAATGAAGGGAATGAACCCACAGTGAGGTTTGAAAATGGGGATAATGACATAAGAGTCCTTTCGGTCTTAGCGAACTAGCCAGTCCCCTGGACGAAGACTATCGCAAATTAGATGGATGCCCTCCATTTTGAAGTGGCGATTATGCAACTCATTTGTTGAAATCTCACAGATTTATCACTGATCTGAAACCCTTGTACTTCTTTTCTACCAGGAAGAGATCGCTGCGAAATCCTGAGATGTAAGTAGGGCCTTGCAATGGCCTGCTTTGCTTATAAGTTTGCCACGTCCTGATGTAAAAGAATGGCTATGCCTCTGAAAACACTAGTGGATGAGGGAGTTGTAGCTGAAAGTGGAACCGGAGAATTCTATGTAGAACCCTGTGACCATCTGTAGCACCCATGTATCGGAGGGTATGCATTTCCATTAATGGAGAAATTGGGCCAGTCTGCCCACGCAAGTGTCTGAAGGGAGTTGGGTGGCCTTACTGGCATATGGATTGGGTGTGGAATTGCCTAAAAAAATGCTGCTGGTGTAGCTAGATCTACCGCACCTGGTGAAGAGAAGAACCCCCATCCGAATTTCTCTGGCTTCTGCCAGTATCCCCTCCTGGGGTACTGACCTTGTTGAGCGTGTTGATAGGGCAGCCGGCCAAGCACCGCCTTCCTCTCCTGCGCCCCTGAAAACCTTAGGTGCAGACTCTATCTTAATGGACACTTGGGCCTTATCTAGGGAGGTGAATATAGAAATAAAACGTCCCAAGTTCCTATATGCAGGGGTTCCCAAAAAGGTCCCTAATGGTAACAGCAACAGATTCCATGAAAGCCAGGTCTCCAATTTCGAATCAACTTTGATTTGAAGGGATTTGCTTCTTTTCATAGAGATGTTGCAATTAGCATTCCCACCCTTTCCATTCCAGAGAGGGTCGAGAGCACTCTGCATGCAGGCTGTTGCGCACCTCCTTGTCCAGAGGTTTGTGGAGGAGAGCCACCACATAAGCTGCAACTTTGTCCGCTGGGAGGGTGGTAAGTATCATGTGTATCCAGCATTTCTGCCAGGTTAGGATCTGCTGAAGTGTTGTCTGGGCCATGGTACTGTATGTTCACCTGTGGTTAGAACAAGGGTCCCCAGTTGCAGAGGTTCCCACGAAGAGTCCAGAAGAGTATGGTCTTTAACCAAAAAAGTATTTTTCAGGAGGTCATACACACCTTGAGTGGGGTTAGTGGCCCTGGAATACTTTGATTTCCCTGTGGAGGTGGGAGGGGGGAAGATGCCTCAAAGGGTGTGTAGACCCAGAAGGACCAGGCTGTTCTTCCCTCCAAGAGATAGGTCCTGGTTGGCTAGCTGTCAGTTGCAGTAATTTCCTCTCCAGAGGCTCCAAGGCTGACGATAGGGCTCTTTATGCTGAGGCATCTACCGCCTCAGCAGTGTGGTCATATGGAGTAAATACCACCTTCTCCTCCTGGAGGACATACATTTTTAGGTAAAACAACAGAGAGAGAAGTATGTGAAGATACTTACCTGTTGCTGAAGAATGCAGAAAGGCATGAGGCACTCTCGTCCCTTCAGAGGATAGAGAACTATTGATTAGTTCTTTCTGTTACCAAGTCAGAAATCGACGCAACGTATACAAAGGCCCTCATTACAACCCTGGCGGTAAATGCCGCTTACCGCTGTGCAGAAGACCGCCAACATACCGCTGCGCCCGGGGAATTCCGCTACAGCTATTACGACCCACAACTCGGAATCCACCATAATACAGACACCCACACAAGTCCGCCACACCAAAGGTTAGTGATAAACTGGCGATAACAAACACAACACCGTCACGCCAACAGGAATACACCCACACTATCACGACCCACGAATCCACGCGGTGGTCTTTCAACCGCGGTATTCCATTGGCAGTACACACATTTACAAAACACAACCACATTGGACAAATCGAAATACACACACCTGACACACATATACAGACCACACCCACATACCCAATCCAATATAAAACACACACCCACATCACCCACAAACCCTTACTACCAGAATTCTGATACCACGCCAGAGAGAGACACCACCATAAACAACACCAGCATCCACAGACAAACAACACCATCACTTACACAACATCCACGCACCTCAAACAACACACAACACATCCCCTCACACATCACAACACACACCACCTCACACATCACCCACACCACATCATGGCACCTCAACGACACCCCAGGTTCTCTGCAGAGGAGCTCAGGGTCATGGTGGAGGAAATCGTCCGGGTAGAACCACAGCTATTTGGATCACAGGTGCAGCACACCTCCATTGCAAGGAAGATGGAGCTCTGGCGCAGAATCATCGACAGGGTCAACGCAGTGGGACAGCACCTCAGAACATGGGATGACATCAGGAAGAGGTGGAACGACCTACGGGGAAGGTGCGTTCCGTGGTCTCCAGACACCAGATTGCTGTACAGAGGACTGGCGGTGGACCCCCACCTCCTCCCCCACAACTAACAACATGGGAGGAGCAGGTCTTGGCAATACTGCATCCTGAGGGCCTTGAAGGAGTAGTAGGAGGCTGGACTCTGATAAGGCAAAGCTTCACTATTATATCCCCCACCCTACCTGCATGCCATCACATACTCCCACCCTCACCCCCATTATTCCAACACCTCACATATGCCCCACTATCACAACCCACCCATCCCAACACCAAGCCCTGCATGTAACACCAAAGCATGGACACCCATCACCAAAGCATATCCAATACAGATACCCACACAGACCCCAAACCAAATATCACACAAGGACCAAGACAAGGATGCAAGCACTGGAGTACAGGGTCACTCACCCATTGCACATGATGGTGGCACACACAGATGCAATAATCATGCCTTTACACCCCTGCAGGACCCCAACCCAACGTCACCGGACAGGAGGTACCAGACACATCCAGTCCCCCCACAGAAGAGACCCACAGTGATGACAGCAGCTCTGCACAACTTGATCAAGATGACCAGCCCAGCCCATCAGGGACCTCTGGACAGTCGGTTCCCCTGACACTGGCACAAGCCACCACAGACCCTCCGCCCTCTGGAAACACCAGCACAGCACCCAGCCAGCGGGCCCATCCCTCTGTCTCCAGGACACGTCAAGCAGCAGTGTGTCCACCACTACAGGGAACCCAGGCAAACCTACCAACCCAAGAAAATCAGGGACCTGGGGGCAGTGACAGTGGGCACACGGTTCAGGGACAGGCTCAGGAAAACAGGGAAACTGGGAGGACTGCTGTGCAACAGGGGGAGGACAGGCCCAGGGAACCCACTCTCCAGGAGGCCCTCTCCAACATCATGGGAGCTTACCGTCATTCCCAGGAGACGAATGCAACGGTACTGGCCAAATTTCAGGAGACCCAGCGGCTGAAGTCCATAAACAACACCCTGGTCACCATTGCAGGGGTGCTGCAAGACCTTGTCAACACCAGGAGGGACACTGTGGCACAACAAGGGGCCCCTAACACTAGCCTGGACAATGAACAGCCCTCCACCTCCGCCGGCGCTAGTGGACAGGAGGCACCGCCACAGGAACACAACACCAGCACCCCACCCCCTGCAGGTGGAGAACCATCCCGCAAACGGTCCCTGAGATCCAGGAACAAGACAGAGAACATTGTCAAGACCCCTGCCAGGAAATGAGACCCCCCTGAATGTCACCCTTCTGTCCCACTTTGTCACCCTGTCCATCCTTCAACTGCCATTGCTCCACTTCCTATGCCCCTTTGGACAATGCACCTGTGAAACAAATAGACTGGACTCTGCCATGGACATTCCTCCACCATCACCCATGCCCATTTTACAACCCCCTCCACTTATTTGCACAGAAATAAACACACTTCAATCACAAAACAATCTGGAGTCAGTCTGTGCTTTCACAAACGTGTAATTGCAATGACCATGGAATATAGCAATGTCAATTTATTTGTTCACATACCGATGTAACACAGCTGTAGGGCTGGAGGAAATATAGCAGAGGGCACAAAGTGGAACCCACATCTATGAAATGGAAAGGCAAAGTGACAAGTCAGGGTCCATACACTGAGTGAAAATGACAGACTTATGCTAGCTCCAACAATAGTATGAGATATGGGAGGCAGTGACATCTTCTTACCTGTGTCTCACTGGAAGTATTGCATGATTATGATGTTTCTGTTGTCGATATCCTCTTCTTCTGCCTCCTCTTCTTCACTGTCCACAGGCTCCACAGCTGCCAAAACACCTCCAGCTGGACCATCCTCTTGCAGAAAAGGCACCTGCTGTCGCAAAGCCAGGTTGTGCAGCAAACATCAGGCCATGATGATCTGGCACACCTTCTTTGGTGAGTAGTAGAGAGAACCACCTGTCATATGGAGGCACCGGAACCTGGCCTTCAGGAGGCCGAAGGTGCGTTCAATCACTCTCCTAGTTCGCACATGTGCCTCATTGTAGCATACCTCTGCCCTTGTCCTGGGATTTCTCACTGGGGTCAGTAGCCATGACAAGTTGGGGTAACCAGAGTCACCGGCAAATGTCGAGGGACAACTGTTAGACACACACCCAGTAGGGACAACCCCATACCCAGACAACTATTCACACTGCATAGGTTCCTTGTCCTCACCTATTAGCCACAAACGGTGCCTCTGGAGTTGCCCCATCACATAAGGGATGCTGCTATTCCTCAGAATGTAAGCGTCATGCACTGAGCCAGAACATTTGGCATTCACATGGGTGATGTACTGGTCGGCCAAACACACCATCTGCACATTCATAGAATGGTAGCTCTTCCGGTTTCTGTACACCTGTTCACTCCTGTGGGGGGGTACCAAGGGCACATGTGTCCCATCAATGGCACCTATGATATTGGGGGTATGTCCCAGGGCATAGAAGTCACCTTTCACTGTGGGGAAATCCTCCACCTGAGGGAACACGATGTAGCTGTGCATGTGTTTCAGCAGGGCAGACAACACTCTGGACAACACGTTAGAGAACATTGGCTGGGACATCCCTGATGCAATGGCCACTGTTGTTTGAAAGGAACCACTTGCCAGGAAATGGAGTACTGACAGGACCTGCACTAGAGGGGGGATTTCTGTGGGATGGCAGATAGCTGACATCAGGTCTGGCTTCAACTGGGCACACAGTTCATGGATTGTTGCACGATCAAGTCTGTAGGCGACTATTACGTGTCTCTCTTCCATTGTCGACAGGTCCACCAGCGGTCTGTACACCGGAGGATGCCGCCATCGAATCACCTGCCCCAGCAGACGTGCCCTATGAACGAGAACAGAGAGCAGAGAGTCAGCCAACACTGAGGTATCAAAAAATTTAATTTGCACACATTTATTAATCTGCAATGTGCCTGTTACTGTGTGTATTCAAGGCCTACATTGGTGTGACGCAATTAATATTAATGCCATGTGGCCCCCTGAAATGGCGGCTGCCTGACCTGTAAGGTGGGACAAGGGGATATGAGGTAACTGCGCTGGCGTTGTACACCGTTGCGGTAGGCGGTCAAAGACTGCAGTGCAATCCTGCATTGGTTAACATTGGACCCTATGGGTCCGAGGAGCCAATGACAATGTACGCCGGTAGTGACGATACGCACCACCGCGGACGTTACCGCCATTTTCTGTCTGTTCACTCACTTGATACCTGACCTTCAACAGGAGAGGACCTACACTGCAAGTGCTGCTGTGACCTCAATCTGGAAGCGACGATGGCTCATGTGTCTGGGGAAAGGGCCCCTACCTTCACTTCGGAGGAGTTGGAGAAACTAGTGGATGGGGTCCTCCCCCAGTACACACAACTGTACGGTCCTCCAGACAAACAGGTGAGTACACTGTGAGCATGCTGCTTGGGCAATGCCTGTTTGGAGTGGTGTGGATGGAAGATAAATGGCGGGGGGGACTGAGGCCTGCATGTGCGGACGGTGAGTGTATGTGCATCAGGGCAAGGGTGGGAACGTGGTTCCAATGAGTATGACGGTCCGGAAGGGTAAAGATTTTCCTATTACTCCGTACTATTCCTCTAGGTCAGCGCCCGCCAGAAGAAGGCTATTTGGCGTGCCATCGCCAAGGACGTCTCGACCCTGGGGGTCCACCACAGATGGAGCACGCACTGCCGTAAAAGATGGGAGGACCTTCGCCGCTGGAGCTTTGGGGATGGCCTCTCAACGTGGGAGGGGTGCCCGTCGCACCATGACCCCTGTGATGTTCCGGATCCTGGCGGTGGTGTATCCGGAGTTGGATGGGCGCTTGAGGGCATCACAGCAGCCACAAGGGGGTGAGTACACTCTCATTCAGCTGACTCTGGGCGCATTACGAGGTGTCTGGGTGGGGGAGGTAGGCAGTGGGTTCCCCTAGGCCAGGGTGAGCTCGGTAGGCAAGGTCCCTTGTGAGGCAGACTCTGTGGCACCCCAACCCCACTAGTGGTTAGTGCTATCTACATCTAGTTAGGCTCCTGTGACTTCCATGTGTGCAGCAATCGGGCTTAGGCCTTGTACCCCATGGGCATGTGATTAATCTAGGAACTATAAGTGCATGGCGTAGTGCAGAGGGCTGCTGTGTCTGTAGCGTTCGCCAACGGTAGTGGTGTAGCACGCACTGAACATGTCTGTCTTCTGTCTCCCCCCCCTTTTTGTGGTCTCCCTGTTCTTGTGTGCAATAGCATCATCAGGCAGAGGAGCATTGGCACCGGAGCAGGAGGCAGCTGCATCCCACTTGGCCCTGGAGGGTGAAACAACGGACTCTGAAGCCACCAGTGGGACGGAGGGCGAGGGGAGCTCCACGGCAGGGACAGGAGTTGACAGCAGTGACAGCGACTCCTCCTCTGATGGGAGCTCCCTTGCGGTGGCGGGTCCCACTGTGCCCCCCCGCATCAACAGGTACAGCCGCCATCCCCCCTATCACCACCGCCCTCCCAGCAGCCCCTCAGCGTGTGTCCCGTGCCCGCTCACCCAGGTGGGTGGGCATCTCCTTCGCCCCAGGCAACTCAGGCCCTGCCCCAGTCAGCCCTGATGCCCTCAGTGAGGAGCCTATTGACCTCCTGAGATCCCTCACTGTTGGGCAGTCTACCATTCTGAATGCCATCCAGGGTGTTGAGAGGCATTTGCAACAAACAAATGCATACCTGGAGGGCATTCATTCTGGCCAGGCAGCCCAACAGAGAGCATTTCAGGCTGTGGCCTCAGCACTGATGGCAGTCATTGTCCCTGTGTCCAGCCTCCCCCCTCCAACTTCCTCCACTGAGAACCAATCCCCTGTACCTCTGCCTATCCCAAGCACACCATCAGACCAGCATGCACACACATCAACACACAAGGGTGGCTCAGGCAAACATAAGCACCACACATCCCACAGGCACTCACACAAGCATCATACCCATGCACACATACCAACATCCACTGCCTCCACTGTGTCCCCCTCCTCCACGTCTCCCTCCTCCCTCCCAGTCTCGTCTCCACTCACACCTGCATGCACTACATCCTCAGCTACTACCTCCATCACCAGCATCCCCATCACCACACACCGCTCACGTGCACTCACCACTGCCACTACCATTCACACATCCCCTGTGTCCTCTCCCAGTGTGTCTGTGAGCCCTCCTCCCAAAGTATGCAAACGCAGGCACACACCCACCCAACAGCCATCCACCTCACAACACCCTCCTGGCCATGCACCGTCACCCAAATTCAGCAGACATACACCTCCTACAACCACTACCTCTTCCCCCACTCCCAAACCCCCTCCATCTACCTGTCCCAGTGTGTCAAAAAAACTTTTCCTGGCTAATATTGACCTCTTCCCTACACCTCCCCCCACGTCCATCCCCTAGGGCCAGGCTTTCCAGGTCCCAGCCCAGCACCTCAGCCACCACATCCCCAGGCACAGTGGTGCCAGCAACTGCGGGGTCATGGAGTGCGCCAACCATCAGGGCTGCCAGTGTGCCACGGAGCGAGAGCAAGGACATTCCGCCACCTGCCAAAGTGAAAAAGGTGCCCACATCCCAGAGGGAGAAGCCGAAAACACCTGCCACCAAGGGGTCAGAGAAAACGAAAGGGGATAGTGGCAAGACAGCTGCGCCACCATCAAAGGTGGGGAAGGGCCAAAAACTGAAGGGCAGGTCAGGAGAGGGCATGGTGGCACCGACTGAGGGACCAGTGTCACACCTTCTGTCCACGTCGACGCCAACCTGTACGGCGGAGAACACCGCCACCTGCACTGCCACAGACCCCGCCGCCAGCACCGCCGCCACAGACCCCGCCGCCAGCACCGCTGCCACAGACCCCGCAGCCAGCACCGCCGCCGCCACAGACCCTGCCGCCAGCACCGCCACCACAGACCCCGCAGCCAGCACCGTCGCCACGACCCGCAGCCAGCACCGCCATAACGGACACCGCAGCAAGCACCGCCAGCGGCCCGCGACATCCTCAGACAGTGGCACCACCGCAGACATGGCTACCAACCCCAGTGGTCAGTCGTCCGAGGCTGGTGGTGAGTTCCAGGACCCTGGGCAGCTTCCATGAAGCATCACTGTCATCACAGTTGTCACCTGCATATGGAATGCAAAGCCGCAGCAGTGTGGGGTATGTCTCTGCCTCCATGGCGTATCATCCAACCTGTACCTCAGCAATCTCGTGGCACACACACCCAGGCGAGTGTATTGTTCCAGCCACAATGCACGTGGAGCACTCTGGGCACAAAGCCCCCTCCAGAACCAGTGGAGAAAGGCACCCACTACCTCAGTCCTTGGCAGGATGATGCACTCGGGGCACAAACCACCCTCCAGAACCAGTGGAGAAAGGCATCCACTAACACAGTCCTTGGCAGGATGAAGCACCCTGGGCACAAAGCCCCCTCCAGAACCAATAGAGTATCTCATCCACTACCTCAGTCCTTGGCAGGATTTAGCACTTTGGGCACAAAGCCCCCTCCAGAACCAGTGGAGTATCTCATCCACTACCTCAGTCCTTGGCAGGATGAAGCACTCTGGGCACAAAGCCCCCTCCAGAGCCAGTGGAGACTGTTATCCACTTGCGAGACTGTAGCTTTGCACTCCCCAGGATAAAGCAGTGGGCAAACCACCCACTGAAAATACTTGAGAGACTGTGGATTTGCACTCCCCAGGAAAAAGCAGTGGGCAAACCACCCACTGAAAAGACTTGAGAGACTGTGGCTTTGCACTCCCCAGGATAAAGCAGTGGGCAAACCACCCACTGAAAGGACTTGAGAGACTGTGGCTTTGCACTCCCCAGGATACATCAATGGGCATGGAGCCCCCTCGTGGAGCAGTGGCGTTGTGCGTTCATCAGGCTGAGGTGCCCCCCTCCCCCTGAGGTGCCTGTATATTTTCTATGTGATGCCCCTCCAGTGCTCTCTCCGTTTGGAGTAAGGTATCATGTGTGGGCCTCGCCCATGCATTTTGGGCCCAGTGGTCCACGGACAATGATTGGTGCACTATCCGGACTTGTGTAGTTGGTGTACATAATTGTATATTCTGGATTTTGATTTTTGACTTGCAGTACTCTGGTCGTCCCCACCGTCGTTGGACCTCCTGATAGAGGAACAGGAATACCATCGCCAGCAGTATCTGCAATTTGGGCTCCATGCCGTCCTGGTTCCTCGTGGGGTATGGAGAGGTGAGGTGAGTGTTTTCCCCTCTGTGTACTGTTTCCGCTGTGCTTTTATTCGCATTGGTTCCGCCACGGAAAAGGTGGCGGATAGCCGTGTTGTCTCCCACCTATCTGTTGGCGGTGTCTGCTGCGCTGTTTGTTTGTACCGCCGTGGCGGTCGGAGTGTTAAAGTGGCTGTCTGTGTTGGCGGTTTCCGCCACGGTCGTAATCCCATTTTCTTTTTCCACCGGCCTGTTGGCGGTATTACTGCGGCTTTAACACCGACCGCCAGGGTTGTAATGAGGGCCAAAGTGTTGATTTGAAACATACACATACATTTTTAGAGTTGAGCGCGCAAGCGCTCTAGTCTGCTGTCATCTCTATGTGGGCTTTTAACCACACCCACTGCATGTCCATCAGTTTCGTTGGGTCATTGGCTTGCTTTTTGAAATTCACTTGATTTCATTAGTGAAAGGCATGCATACTTCTTGCCTTTTCCGGAGTTTAACGTCCTTGAGCACACTGACCAACTAGTGAAAACATACGAGGCTCCATGTTTTCTGCATGGCTTCTGAACTACGTTTTCTTTTCATTTCCTATGCAGCGCGATCTCGCTGGGCAGTAGTTGAGCGCTTTGCACGACATCGATCCTGTTACATGGATAATTGTATAACTGCCAATAGGTTTGAATGCAAGCGAACTTCTGTTTCCTTTTATGCCTCTCCTTCGCGATTCACGCTCATGCCATGGCGCTTTAAATTGGCTCGCTTATGTGAAACTGTTTTACTTTTTATTTTCAATTTATGTGGCAAGTAAAGTCCGGTTAGGACTTTTCAACGCTAATAGCTCTAAGTCGAGCAATTGCGACACCCATTGCATTGCAAATGCTTATTAAATTGGCTGGTACCTAGGAAAAGCAGCTTACTATGAGAAATTATCAATATGTCAAGGCTTCTACTGACTTTTTCTCCTTTTTTCACCCAAGTTGGGTATGAAGCCCTTGTTTGAACTCTGCATGATTTATGGTTCCAAGTGTAGCTTAGTGTCTTATAGGGCTCGGTTAGGGGGATATGCTAATGTGGCAAAGCTTAGTCTATTTGAAAATGCCATTCAGAAAAGACTTCTGTGGGTCCGCTCAGGTTGTATGACTGCCATCCATATGGCATAGCGAATTTGAGCCGCCTTTTATAGAAGACCTGATTAGAGTACAGTCCCTGCTCCTATGGCATAGGATGTGGACTAAACCAGAAGCACAACTGAATAGATTAGTAATGGAGGACTGCATCTCTCTTGCCCAGGGAAGTGATATCCTGTGGGTTAAGGCTATCAAGAACTTAGGTTATGAAGTTGGAAGACCGTATTATTTTGAAGCCCCTAAGTCCCTGTCGCAGGAGAGCAGGATTTAATTTAAACAATTAGTAATAAAGTATCCTATATTACATCTTCAGAATTATCACCTGGGATTGGATCACAGCCCTATTTGGCAGAAATTAAAAATAAAAATGAATCATGCAAAGTATGGAAGGGTGATTGAAGGGAACACGTAGTGGAGTCCTACATCAACTGCTGGTATCCAATCGATGTGGGTAGGTCACCTCACCTACTTCTTGTGGCATTCTTTATCAGAGGTGACCAATCCACACCGAGATAGGTAGGTAACAACCGGGTGGACATGACTGGTATCCAAGCATTCAGATAAAATTAACTGGATAATTGCAGGGATCCATATAAAAATATATTTGAGTATATCCCAAAAGGGATTTCCCTTTATTGGCGTAGTACCCCAGATCTGATTAAAAAGGTTGTCACATGGATTGCTGATGGGATCTAATGAAACATCTAGCCACACATATTGCCTACATCTTTAAGCCATTTCGCATGCCCATACAAGTCACCAGCCTTCTTCAGAGCTATAATGGAGATGGTTTCCTGCCTAAAATCTACTCATTCTGTGTGATACTGTAAGAAATGCAAATGACAAAACATTTTTTCTGACCTGTTAGGATACATTATGGAACCTACAGACACATAACGAAAACCAAGTGTGTTTCATAATACAATTGTCGACAGGATAAATTTAAAAAATATTTAGTTTTCATATTTTGAACCACAACCATATACCAGACGGACAATGTATGGTCCAGACAACCATAATGTCTGTAATCAAGGTGTGTGGTGAGACTAATAACGATTGTGCACAACATAACAAATTTGTGTTCATCCATGTGTGTGTACTCTCATTCAAATCTTACACTTACCCTAACAGTGGGTTTCCTTGTTGTTAAAGACCTGCCTGGGCGCTAGTCACACAATTGTTTTTCAGAAAGCCATGTTGCAGGAGAGGAGATATTATTATATATATATATATATATATATATATATATATATATATATATATATATATATATATATATATATATATATTTTGGTATGATTTGTGCAAATAAATTCAGAACTTAACTGTACTGTCCATGTAACCTTTGGTTTTTAAGTGCATTTCAAAGACTTTTTCATACTTTTGCCTAACTACAACATCCCTGTAAACTTTGTTGCTTTCAGTGAATTTCTATGTATTTTTTAACGTAAAGTAATTTTCATTACTATACATCAGTGGTTCCGAATCTGTGTGCCACAGCTCCCTGGTGCGCCATCTAAACTAGCCACGGGCACCACACACAGTCTGGGAACCACTGCATTAGTCCAAATATAGCGAAAAGCCAGCTGCAAAGTTCAAATAATAATTACTTAGGCAGGGTTTTCATCCTGTTTGTTGGTAATTGCTGCTGCTATCAAGCCGCATTCTTCACAGTGAAAGATCTTTGCAAAGTATTTACCTTGATGAATGAATTGCCTTTTTTTCTAGGGCCCCAGTCACCTTTTGATGTTTATGTTTTGTTCTGCACAGCAGCAGTTCATATTAACGCTATACTAGCTCAGTAAACATGATATGTCTCAAACTGACTGAAAGTAAAGTATTGTTTTTATATATTTAGCTACTCAGTACGAAGGCCTCACTTAATAGCTGTACCAACTGAACCGAAGAATGTCACAAACACACATCTCTCTAGATTTCCCAGCCCTGCATGGAAGGTGTGAGAGGGATGGCTATGGGGCGCGGGGTCAGACAGGCAAGTGATCTCCTCTCTGTGAGGAATGCCACATCGAAATCTTCATGGTGCATGGTAGCAGGGAGGCTTCTCCTTCACCTACTCACTCATCGAAAGGGTCACGGGTGGATTACTGTAGTGCATCACACTGACTATTTACTAAGTGAAATAGAAAACAGTTGCAACAAAGCACACGCATTACAGTGAAATTGCTCAATGCAAAGTAATGTCATTTAGAGGCAGTAGCACTTATACTCTGCAATTATATTTGTGAATTTCTTAAAATAATTCTTTGTACTCTGTAAAACAGCTGCAGGTGTAATAAATCTTCACTGAAAACATCTCCATTTACTGCTGGATGGAAAGGAAAATGTGTTCGGTGACAGCCAACGGAAATTGTTTCTCATTCTGTTGGTCTACCTAACACTGATGTCTGAAGCCATCAATAGTGATGGCATGCTATAATCACATTAAAACAAAATCCGACATACCCTCCTTCTTGAATGCAAAAGGATGGCACAGTGGCATTGTAAGTATAATCCTTATAAAGGGCAGGTGAATGTCTTTTAAACCTTCAATGCAATAATAAGATAGCCAGAGAAAGCCTTTTTAACTGGTGATGATTTCCTTTAGCATCATATACACTTCACACAAATAGTATTGGCCATAATCTTAATGGACAGTGTTATGTTATGCAACAGTGGTGGCAAAACAGAAAAGAAAATAGTGGCAGAAGGTGGCTTAAAAAATCTTCAAAGTGCAAGGAAAGACTGGCTGTTCCAATCAATAATTTTTTCATTATTCACTACAGAAACACAACACAACAGAATATGTTTTGATACAACAGTAGTAACAGTGGGTGGGGGTGGCAGTTATTTAAAATGGGGAGACCTCCTGCAAATTGCATACTCTGCGGTGCACTAAAAGCATTTTTTTAAACAGAAAATAGTTTCCATATGGCATGTAGACCCCAGTGCTGAAGATTATTGTTTCTGACTGTTTTCTATTAAACAACTGTTACATTTTTATTTGGTCATATCTATAGTTACAATACCTTCATCGGCTTCATCCTAATTACTTTCAGGGAGAAAAATGGAAGTACTACCTAGGCCGGGCCTACATTCCCCACCAGCCCAAAAAAAATAACTTAATGGGGAGCCACAGCAACGGCCAATAAGTCAAGGGAGTCGCGGCTTGAAAATGTTTGGGAACCACTGCTATACATTAATCCAACCACCTTTGTGCTTGGCCTTCAGACGTGTGCTGCAGGGGGTTGGGCACACGGCCAGGCCCTGCAGCCAACCCCCCATAACCACCCAACCCAGCGCCACGCACGGCCTTCAGCTGTGAGCAGTGGTGTTAGCCTCAGGGCCTGGCCTGAGGCCAATCCCCACCTAAACACTCAATCCCACGCCGCACATCGTCTTAGCCATGAGCAGCGGCAGTTGGCCGCAGGGGCTGTCTCTCTGGGTGTGGGAATAGGTGTGAGAGAGTGTCTCTGGGTGTGAGAGTGGCTGTGAGACTATCTGGGTGTGAGAGGCTTTATGTTGGTGTGAGAGTGTCTGATTGTGCTCCAATAGATAAAAAATGCATTCACCTCTACAAAGGATTTCAGATTGTTTTCAATTTGTAATCTCAGAGTAAATACACTTGGTTTGCCTTTTCAAAGCCCAGGAGTTAGGATCATTTGTCCTTTCCAGAAGTGGAGCTTCAACTGGGGCACCTGCTATGTTTATATTTGTAAGTGTTTCCTGTTGAGGTTCAATTTCTGTGAAATGAGCATCATGGCCAGAAAGGATGCTCGCCTGCTCGTTTATCCAACAAGAGTCCACAGTTTGAACAAAATGTCTATTCTACTGGAGCACTTTCTAATGATTAGTCAGTAAGTGCTACCTCATTGGGTTAATGGCCTGTGTGGGGGAGGGGGCTGCGTGGCCTCCCTCCCCCGGCCGATTTTGCCCTGAGGTACCCCTTCCCCTGGGGCCCTCTACAATTCTATGGGGTGGAGTCGTGCAGCCCCCTTTCCCTGGACGATCTCAGTCTGGGGGGTGCCATCCCCAGGGGCCTGCCCTTCAATAAAGAAAGGAGGAGGGACCCATAGCCCCCTCCCCAGGCTGATTTGGCCCCAGGTACCCCATTCTCCAGGGCCTGGCCTATATATACACCGGCCGTTCTCAGCCCTGGGGGGCCCCATTCCCCAGGGCCCAGCCACCTGCCCTGAGTGGCCCACAGGGTGCCGAGTATACAGTGGGACTGCAGGGGAGCCTGAAGGCCCCCGGGGTTCCAGTCAGCTCCCCACCTCCTGCAGGAGCCAGCATTGCTTTTGCACACAAGGAGCTGCTAAGGATGCATCTCCCTGTTTGCAGAAGCAATTGTTTCCTCTGTTTCCCTGCCCACATCTCTGTGGTCAAGGAAACAGAGGAAAACCCGTCTTCCAGCTAGTGAAATCTATTTGACGGCTCCTGTTTGCTGGAACCAGCGTGTTTGCTCTGACATGGTGGGAGCTGTCAAAGCTCCCGCCAAGTCAGAGCAAACAGCAATGTCCCGGGGTTGGGTACCCCAGGGCATAGCAGGAGCTGACCCTGGTGGGTGGGGGTCCCAAGGTCCATCTGTGGCTCCACAACAGGGGCCGCTGTTGAATTTGGCCCAGGAAGGGGTGTGGGGGGGCACACAGCCCCCTTCAATTTAAATAAATAGCCCTGGGGAAGCAGCGCTATATAAGATTTTTTTCTTTAATATAGTAATGGAGGTGGTATTCAACCATCCATCCTAGGACCCCAACACCTGTGAGACACCCTTCATTCAAGCACCATAACGGCAGTGTATATACATATATATATACATATATATAATTTAAAAAGGAAAGAAGAGTTTATCGTCATTCATTATTCATTTTTTCATTCTTTACTTTTTTCAGTAGTATGATTCTGAGACGGGTCTCAGAAAAATAGAAAAAAAGGTGTCATATAAAAGTGAGGCACAAGGAAGAGGAAAGAAAAAAACTGGGTGGGGTTGTCACTATGTTCATTGGATGTCACTGCAATAATTTAAAAATACCGCTTCTTGCTTAGTGCTTAGGAAAAAGGTGCAACAGCCACCAGAAAATTATCATGACATCATAAATTACTTAATTATTCGTGGAAGTCTGTTTGAGGAATGACACTTTCTACGATTTATTTGAACAAACTCAGTTATATCCTTATAGAAAACAGACATTCGCATATCAAGGAAGGATTCTTTGTTACAGCATAGAAATTGTTTTTAAACACAGTAAAACTTGGATGTCATACATTAAACACAGAAAAGCTACTTCTTTTTATGTTGAGAAGTGCTGTTTCCTAGATTAGTGGCTCAAATGCTGTGGCATCAAAAGCAGGATCTCTGAATACCTTAATTCAAAATTGGTATCATGTCACTTTATCATTCAGGTCATGTACCTAGAGGGTAAGTCCATTGTTGTTCACTTCTTAGTAACGTCCTGTCCATATTTGCACCTGAGTGATTTATTTTATCAATAATGTACCATTTGAAATCATTCTCATTGTGACCTTTTACCAAAATATCTTGTATGAGTTCATGTGTATTCCTTTTACATTTAAATGTACTCCACTATTGACTAATTCTCAGTTTCACTTGTCTTGTTGTCATTCCAACATACTTAAGGCCACAGATACAAATGATGATACATATATATCACATGTTTTGAGTTGTAGTTGCTATGATATTTCAACATTCCGGGTTTTTTCAAACCAGGATCAATTTCCTTGGTTCTGTCCAAAGGAGGCACAGATTACAATGACCACAGTGGGAAGATCCAACAATGTAGGGTATGTTTGTCAAAGTACTATTAGTACAACTTCTCAATCAGGTGTGTACTAGTTTGCCTTTCAGTGATTTACCCTTATTATAAGAAAGCATTGGTTTCTCAAGTGCTAATGAATATAATTATTTACTCTCACTTGAATGTACACCATATATGGTGACATGTATGAGGCGGTTCTTTGTGTGTCAAAGGATTGTAGCCACTGATCACATGAATTGTTGGTTCTTTTTCTTTTTTTGCTTTTTGCTTTCTTAATAATTCTTAACGCATATTGTTTCTCCACTAGTTTAACAGTGAGTTCATCTGCTTCTGTCAAAATCTGACTTCTGTCTAAGTCTCAGAACCCATCCAACCGTTAGATTCTTAAAGAGTGACTGTGGATGAAAACTGTCAAAGCATAGCTGATTATTCCTATCAGTAAGTTTGTAAAATACTTCACATTTTAGTGTGTTTTCTTTTGTCCTTATGTACTGCCATTTGTTAAATTTTGTTTTGACCAATGACTTTGTGTTTCACCACTGCGCATATTAGTTGCTCAATGTTCACCAGTAGCACATGGTATGTTTTGTTCAGTTTAGCCGCCTATGGGCTTTGACATTGCATTAGTCATTACATTCTGTATTCTGCCTATTGGCTTTGACATGGCATTAGCCATTACTTTCTGTATTCAGTTGAGCCGCCTATGGGCTTTGACATTGCATTAGCCATTACATTCTGTATTCTGCCTATTGGCTTTGACATGCTGTATCCAGTCTAGCCGCCTATTGGCTTTGACATTGCATGCCTATTGACTTTGACATGATGTATTCAGTTTAGCTGCCTATTGACTTTGACATGCTATTAGATATTCTGCCTATTGGCTTTGACATGATATCATATATTACATTTTGTATTCAGCTCCGCTGCCTATTGGCTTTGACATGATATCATATATTACATTTTATATTCAGCTCAGCTGCCTATTGGCTTTGACATGATATTATACATTGCATTTTATATTCAGCTCAGCTGCCTATGGGCTTTGACATGATATTATACATTGCATTTTGTATTCAGCTCAGCTGCCTATTGGCTTTGACATGACACTAGACATTGCATTTGATATTTAGGTTAGCTGCCTATTGCCTTTAACATGACATTGCATTTGATATCTAGGTTAGCTGCCTATTGCCTTTAACGTGGAGTTAGACATTGCAGTTGAGAATCCAAGCTGTATTTTTCCAAGCTGTATTTTTGCACCAGAGAACCAAGATGTTTTTCTCACAGTAGACTAGACCTGATAAGAGAGGGTACATGGGTGTTGTTTTTCTTCGCTTGAGCTTGGGAACAGGAGTAGTCTTGGAGACCTGGCCAGTCTCCAAAAGGCTTGCTCAGTTTCCCAGGTCTGAGAGGAGGGGGCACACCTTTGTAACGAATGTAACAGGCTGCAGAGAGTCAGATTCGAATCTGCCGGACCTTGTGCTGGAGCTTGGCGCCAGCTGGCAGCAATCCCGTGTGGGTAGATGAATCTCTTTCTCGCGGCTGACAGGGGTCATCAGCTTGCAGACCTTAGAAAGATGAAGCTGTAGATAGTTTCCCACACGGTGAAGTATTTGTTTTGCTTTGCATTCAATATCTTATAAATATAACCTGCTGTGTATATTGCAAACTGATATATTTTGTTTGATTAACGCGGACTTGAAAGCTACTAATTCGTCATTCATAAATATTGTGGTTGGGGAAGAATTAACAACAATAAAAGTCTTCTTTGACCTCAGAAGCGCATTTCTGTTGTGTTATGTTAGTGCTTAGAAACTAGATAAGAGGAAAGCACTACACCTTATCAGCAGTTCCAGGTATGATACACTTCATTGCTCATGGTGATAGTGAACCTGAGATCTGGATTACTATTATTGATCTGTCTTGAGATTTCTTCAAGTTCCTCATTAGTGCATTGTCAGATGACAAAAATGTCATCAGTATATTGTTCCATACACTAATGTTTTGGCTTAAATGATTAGCATGGTTCAGTACGTGCTCTGTTTCCAAATGATGGACATAAAGGCATTCCAAACCTGGGGCAAAGGTGCTGTCCATTGATGTGCTGTGAGTCTGTAGAAAGAAGTCATTCTCTAACTGCAATGCTATCTGTATTTAACCACGACTCCATCTTGACCACTGACTCCATATTGTGCTTAGATTAGCTTCAAATGCTGTCACATATGTGGCACAGGTATTTTTCCATGCTCAGTTTGTTCTCTACACTGAACGTGTTTTCGCTCTTCTTGCCAGAGCTGGGAACAAATCGTGGGGAATGCAGGGGTCATAACAGTGTACAAGGATGAGAATGTTTACAGCAGAGAAAGGTATGGCTCTGCCTCAGGAATGCGCATTGGGGCCTGGCCAGTTCTTTTGCATGTTTTGGACACAGCGCAAGTACAGCCTGTGCTTGAATTTCACAACGTACTCGTCGGGATGTGAAAGGCTACCAGAACCTTCCACTTGGGTTTGTTTAAGGTATATAAGGTGGGAAAGCTTGGCGCTGAGACAGAAGGGACTCATTTTGATGGTGGACGCACTGCTCAAAACCAAATCCCATTGGGGATTGTTTCTCCTGTCTCAGCTGTCCATGGTTCCACAACATGACTTTGACAAGGATGATGTTGGATTTGATTCCCATGGTAATGCATTTTAATTCTTAATTATCTAGCTTTGCTGCGTGCATATATAAATATATATATATTCACTGCATACATATTCATTGTTGATGTATTGCACTTTTTCTGCCTACCGTTGTTTAGCTGCTGTGATTATTTTGGTATCTACACATGTTTTAGTACATTCAAGTTAAATGCTCATGTTCATATTTTTGTGTGCTTTCTATTGAGATCTGGGAAGTGCCTTGATAAATTAATTACTCAGACTAAGAGTGCTGCATTCTTTACATTCTTTAGCTTTGTTTCCTCCTAGTTTGAAGCTTAGCAGAACACTAACCTAGGTCAGTGCCACATGGGCACAATCCAAGACAAACTCTATCGGTGTGACAGAGCTTCTATCTGTGTGTTTCAGTAGCTCTTCAATTACACTTCTTGGGGGATATTGCTGTGTAAAGATTCTACATCTAAAATTACCAGTATCTCAGTTGATAGATTGAACCTGATGCCCTCCAGGATATTTAACATGTCCTTGGTATCCTTCACATATGAAGGCATACTAGTAACGATTGGCCTTTAAAAATTAACAAGCTATTTGAAAAGAGGTTCTAGTATTAAGCCTTTCCCAGAAACAATTGATGTCCGAGGTGGGGAAGACTGCGTTTGTGCACTTTCGAGAGAAAATAAAAGTGAGATTGTGGTTGTTTTTCAAGGAGGAACTCTGCTTGTTGTTTAGTGATCCATTTGTGTTCTTCTGCACTTTTTTTTTATACCAAGAATTCCACTTTTTCCATGATATCCTTTGACGTATCTTTTCCCAATTTACCGTAATTTCTGGTGTCATATTCTAGTCCAAGAGACTCTTCTCTCTACATCTGGATAGACATAATTATTGTGCCTCTACCATTATCAGCAAACAAGACAGTAAAAGTAGTCTGCAAAGATATATATTCTGACTCGACTTAGAATGAAGATGAGATATCCTATAGTCACTTTCTCACGTGGCAATGATTGGTCTAGAACATTAGATAAATGTCCTTGTGACAATTGTTTATCTCAAAGTGTTTTGCACTTCATCTTCTTTTGGAGATCTTCTGAATATCTGGATAAGCCATTTTGCATCCCCTATAGTCAGCCTACTCATCGCATAGTAGATTGTTACTGGTCTGAATCCTTTTTGTGGCAGACTGTTAACAGGGTTTTCTCTCTCCCTGAGGGTCAGATGGCAATCAATAACCGTTCTGTGGCAACAGCCTCTAGAATTAATGGATCTTCATAAATTAAGTTCAGATCTATAGGGCCCCATCATCAACAGATTAGTTAATGTAGCTAGCGGCTCCACTGTGTTAGTGACCTGGTCCCAATCAATCACAGATTCGGTTTTCTGGAAGGAGTCACATTTTGTTAATTGATTCACTAGTAAAGGTCACCTTTAGGGTTGTAAAGAAGATGATTCTGAGATGAGCAGACAAAAAAGCTATTCTTTCTGGTCCTCAATTTCGTTTCAAGCTGGGATGTGAAACAGGGGAACAATTAGTTATAACACCATTAAAAGGTCTCCATTCTCCTAGCGTACATGGCCATGAATGCTAGACTTGACTATGTCTGAAACAAATCGTTGTTCCGTTCTTTCTTGCATGGAGGTAAGCACAGGCATTGTGATGTTTTTTTTTTTTACTATTTACATTTTGATCTGTCTGCTAGAGTGCAATACGGTTTCAATTTTGAGTGCACCGAATATCTTAAAGTATCCAGAGGTGTTCGGCAGTGATATATCTAGGCTTCCATCTTATTCATACTGGATATTAATAATTTGGATATGTCTTTGATCAGTTAGTAGGTGTCAGGAAATGCCGTGTGTTGGTACTAGATTCATTCCTGGACTCCTCTACACCGATGTTTGCATCTCTATGGCACAAACCACCAAACATTTCCTAGAGGCTTTGTGTCTTTCATTGATTGGAACACCATATTTCCTAACAACTTCCTTGAGACTTTGTATCTTAATTCTGCCAAATCCAGGACATTTTCAGTAAGTATCTACATTCTTGTTAAAGTCCAAGCCTTTTGTTCTGTGGTAGTTGTTTTTGACAACATAGGACGCTGGTCTTGGCATGTAACCTTGGGTGGGGGGATGGTATTGTGTTCAATTACAGGCATTCTTGTTTGCTTTCGCATCCAGATTGAGCAAGAACTCTCTTCCTCATATAACCACCCTGTATGATAGCTTGTGTAGCTCATAGGTCTGTTATGGAGTGGGGCCTGGGATTATGCTGATCCCCGCTACAAGAAGTAGACAAAAGATTCTGCATGCAATTTTCAGCATTGCCCTTAAGTTACCCACACTTGCCATGCCATGAAGTGCTTTGTCTCCTGTTGTAGTGTATTGTATCTTTTTCTCTTGTATGCCCCCTTTTCCCGCTTTTATGTGCCTTTTTATCACCCCTCTTCTCCCTCCATACTCAGTAGAAGCCTTATCCCTGTCTATTGGAATGTTTACATAAAGCAGGTAGAACTGTGTGGTCCTGCGTGAAAGAGGAGATTCAATAGTGTAGCTCTTATTAAATGATTAGCTACTTTTTAATACCTTTGTATTGGACATTACTTCACTGGCAGTGAGTTGTGGTGGAAATGTGCAGGGGACAGCTGTATGCCTTTATCCCTGGAATTTTCTCTCATGCAAGGCTCTGCTGTGTGTCTGTACTATCTGCGCTTAGGAGAATTTTCCATCAGCAACATATACAACTTGACGTGCCCTGGCACGCAATTACTGTTTTGTCAAAGGAAGAATCATTTCTTCAGTGATATGCTGTTGTGACAAACATTTGCCATCTTCTCAGAAGACTATCTTGTTGCAATGCAGCAGTACACACTCCTACTCGCTTTGGCCCCAAGACAGTATTTCCAAGCAAGTGGGAGCAATTGGGGACATCTGTATGCTGTTCTGCCCACCATTCTCTTGACATTTCCGTTATGTGGGCGGAAGCAGTGAGGAGTGCAGACGAGGCTCCTTACGTAGCTTGAAGACCTGGGTGGAGCATCCAGGCCTCTGTTCCTGGCCACATGGTTACAGACCAGCCCCAGTTTCCTATAGTGCTTTCTGCCAGTAGTCATAAAAACAGGGCAGAGAAATAATTTTTTAACTCACTTCTCAGCTCTCTTCCCTGTTAATGTATTTGAAAGAATCTATAGCTTGTATATACAGTCGTTCATCAATTTAAATTGTATTTAGTTTAGATTTTCAGTACAAACCTACACTATTTTACTTATTCTGATGTCACACTTTGTGTGAGAAATTGGGTTGCTGGTTGCGTGGGGTATTAACCCTGCTGAAGCAGCAGCCACAGTCTCTGTCAGGTTAAACCCCAAATGTCACTATATTAACCTGTGCTTAACCCTCTGGTAGTCTGGCAAAAAAGCAGTCAGGCTTAACTTAGTGTCAGTGATAAATTGAACACAGAACAAAAGAAAAATCCACCACTAATTTAGAAAAATAGATGACATTTTTATACATTATTTGACACCAAAACAATAAAAAACCAATCATTAGAACTTGAGATATGCAATTTTAAAGATTTGAGTGAATATAGTGCCTAAAAGCACAAAGTGCCAACTGTGGATATCTGGTCCTGCCACACTGGGACAAAGTCATAAGTTCAGGCTGATGGCGATGGAGTCTGGGCTGGATAGAGGGACCCAGTTAGGCCAGCTGAACAAAGTACTTTAAATACTAGTTGGTGGAGCATTGTAAAATCCCCATTGAGGATGTCTCGCACATTGGTGGTTAAAAGGAAGCTGCAGTGCAGTGATGCCGAGTTCTGCATCAAGGATGTGTTTCACAGCGGCCATTCCGAGGAAGCTGTGGGGCTGCAATGCAAGGTCCTGCATCGTCCAGGATGGGGTAGACGAGGAGCTTGCGATGTGAAGGCCGGTGTTGAGGATATGTTGTGCAGTGGCGGTTCTAAAGAGGATGTGATGCGAGGTCCAAAATTTGGGCTGTGTCAGCGGTTCTAATGCAGCTGCGAGGAGTTGCAGCATGCTGCATCGGTTCTGCTCACAGGACCACAGTTGGGCTGGCAGAGCACCTTCATGCCTACTTACAAGCTTCCAGCACTGGGGTAGCACCACTTGGGGAGTAGAACCCACAGCAGAGTCCAGGTGCGAGGTTCAAGGTGGTTGGAGCTTGTTCTGTCCATAAGGCTCCGATCAGGATGCCAGCCAACTTGCCCTTGGGGTTACTTTGGTGGTCCTGGGTTCAAGAAGCACGTCCAGTCCTTCTTTAGCAAGAAGGCAATAGGGTAGCATAATAGCAGTCCTTCTTGCAGAGGCAGCACAGTCTTCCACAAGCCCAGAGTTGTTCTGAAGAGTAGGTCTGAGAGTTCCTTCTTAATATCTGGTGCCCCCTTCAAAGTAGAAGAGGTTTCTAGAAAATTCTGAAGTTTCCTGACTCCCCTACCCTGGTTCCAAGCTGGCTACATGATCAATGCAGGGGTGATGTCCTTTGTGTGAAGACAGAGCACAGGCTATTCAGTTGCAGGTGGGACTGTGCCCAACTCCACCCCTTGTCCTGTCAGTTGATGGCCCATCCAGGCACATATAATCCCTCTATTGTGTGGCTGTCTGGGAGAAATAAACAAAGTCCAACTGTCAGCTTCACCCTGTCATGTGACCCAGGAACAGACTGCAAACCCCAAATAGGGCAGGTAAATGTAAACTTTCTAAAAGTAGCATTTCAAATGTGTAATTTAAAATCTGACTTTACCATTGAAGAGGATTTTTTTTTATTACAAATTCACAGACACCATACATGAAAAGTACCTATTCCCAATCAAAAGTTAGCACTTAATAAATGTAATAAGGCAACTCACTGTATCCTAAGGAAGAGGTAGGCCTCCCAGTAGTGAAAGAGAAATTTAGGGTTTTTTCACTACCAGGACATATAAAACATAAAAGCACATGCCCAACCTTCAAATTACAACATGCCGAGCCCTATGGGCTATCGAGGGTCTACCTTAGGGGTGACCTATATGCAATAAAAGGGGGGTGTTGAAGGCTTGGCAAGGGTGTTATATTGCCTTGTTGAATTGGCAGATTAAAACTAAATTCTTATTGCACTTGCAATAGAATGGTACTTTAAGGGGATACTTAAGCGTGTAGCACAATGAGTGCTGCAGGCCCACTAGTAGCATTTAATTTAGAGGCCCTCGGTATATGGTATTCCACTGTACTAGGGACTTATAAGTAAACTAAACATGCCAATCAGGTGTAAACCAATGTTACCATGTTTTAGGGAGAGAGCACAAGCACCTTAGCACTGGTAAGCAGTGGTAATGTGCACTGGGTCCTAAAGTAAACAAAAAGGAATTCTGAAAAAATAAGAGTGTGAAGGCCAAAAGCTTGGGGAAGACCATCCTATGGCTAACAGGTCTAACAGGTCTAACACAGTGTATACCAGCTTTGTGAGAATGTATAACCCTGTTGTCCTTAATTACTAAATATGGCCCTCCACCATTCCTAATGGATATAGGAAAACCAAATCTTCTATGGAAGAAATGAATACAACTATTTGAATACAGTTTAATAGTGATTAGGGGAGAAACATGTTCTGCACTATGCTAGCTGCACATCCTTTTACATAATATAGGAATCAGGAGAGGAAAGCTTTTGAAAGTTTCCCAGAACCTGCATTGATGACAGGATATGGGGTAAGGTGCAAATGGATGTATTGCAGGTGACCTACAAAAATGAGAGCAACATTTTGGAGGAAAAAAATGAACATTGTGTAGTAAAGACATATGTTTTTCTGTAGGATAGAAGCCATATGCGAAAGTATGACAAGTTATATTGCCATTTTACAATAACTATCCAGCACATGCGATTTTGATAACCTATGCAATTTCCTAACAAGGAATCAGTTAATTAGATGTACTTATAAACCTTAAATACAGGAAAAATTAATAGCATGCAATCCAATAGGTGAGGCAATTGAAATTGCAAAAAAGTGTTGAACATACTGCAACATGTATGAAAGAACTGAAAATAACCACTTAGAATGTGAGTAAAATTGGAGAATACAAAAAGAAAAATATGCTCAAAGTATTGTACCTATCTACATGTAAGGAACACACAGAAACACATCAATTAAAATATTTCAAGTGTAAGAACTGTAATCACCTTGCAAGTAATCCAAGTAACCCTGCTCATGGACTAACAGGCAGGAATATAATAGTAAGAGACACCTCATCAGAACCTGCAGAGAATCAATTGTCACTCAAGTACATGTAATAGATTCAGGAAATGATGATAAAGGTAAGTTAATATTCTAAGTTGTAGTGTATTATATGGTGTTGTTGCGGGACCTCACTGTTTAATTCGCTAACAGTACGACTTGGGAGCACCCTAGCTAATTTGTAAAACCTTTAGCTCGACCCTGGGTAGCTGTGGCTTTGAGCAGTCAGGATTAAATAAAGAAACAAGTTTAAAGCATTTACAACTACCAAAACATCTGAATAAGATTGTCAAACAACACAAAGGGAACCCAACACCAAAAATAGATCTTATTGTCATGAATTTTTAGACTGGAGATATAGGCCCTCATTATGACCCTGGCGGTGAGTGATAAAGTGGCAATAGTACCACCAACAGGCTGGCGGTAAGTCCCACCAAATTATGACCATGGCGGTGATAACTCCCATCGAGAACCAATGTACCACACCAACCGCCAGGGCGGAAACAACACTCACCACGGCGGTAGCCAACAACAGTCAGGCGGAAGACAAAGTACCGCCCACCATATTAAGACACAGCACACCATCACCTTTTCCGGAGCGGTACCAATGCCATCAAAAGCGTGGCGGAAACACATCACTGAAGAGAAAGGACTCACCATCGGAGACACAGGGAAGAACAATGCCGTCATGGAACCCAAACTGCAAGTCTTTCTGATGATCTTCTACGTTATGCTCCACCTGGAACACCAACGCTGCCGACGACGGTGAGTACAGCTGCCTAGCACACAAGGGGGGGTGGGAAGAAAACGAGAGTGACATACACACCTGACACACACACACCATACACACAACCAGCTGCACACGAGAAACAATTTGTCCCCAAAAAACGGCAGAATAATGCAAGGACAACAGGAATGGACTAAAGTGATTGTAATCAGATCAAATTCAAAATCAATAATTCGATTTGTCAATGAAACAGATATGTACACATGTACACAAAGGGACACTGCCCAGTCCAATGTTCAAAGGGCCCACATGGCCACAAGGCACAGTCTAAGGCTCAACTCAAATCCGGACCACATCCGGATAGTACCTTGCAGTGGCATCAGTTTGCAAATAGGCAGGCACCTCGGGGGGCACCTCAGCCGGATGCGGGAACAAGCCCACTGGTTCTGGAGGAGCCTCCTGGGCAGCCTCGCACTTTCTGATGGCTGCAGTGTGGTGGTGGATGGAGGAGCCTCCTGGGCAGCCTCTGCACTTTCTGATGGCTGCAGTGTGGTGGTGGATGGAGGAGCCTCCTGGGTAGCATCTGCACTTTCTGATGGCTTACAATTCATCAGCTGGCGGTGAGGTCCCTGTGACAGCTGGTGGTGGTGGAGGTGTCAGCCTGACAGCCTCCGCTGGAGTAGAGGGCTTCGTCTCCTCCAGTAAATGAGGCGTGGATCCCTTACCTTTCCTGGCATGGGTGGATGGGCTCTTCCCCCTTCTTTCCTGGTGGCGCAGACTCCTTCCCCTTCTTTCCTGTTGGTGCAGGCTCCTTCCCCTACTTTCCTGTTGGTGCAGGCTCCTTCCCCTACTTTCCTGTTGGTGCAGGCTCCTTCCCCTTCTTTCCTGGTGGTGCATGCTCCTTCCCCTTCTTCGATGGAGGTGTGGTATCGTTACCACCACGAGTAGGTGGTGCTACCACTGTCCCCGTGGACTGTTTGGCTGAGGTGCTGGGCTGTGTCCTTGGTACCCTGATCATACGGGCAGGATGGGGGGAGGGGGAGGGAAGAGGTCAATTTGAGAAAGGAAAAGCTTTTTAGGGACGTTCAGGTGGGAGGAGGGAGGAGTAATGGGAGTGGAGGTTGAGGGAGTGGTTGTTGCAGATGTATGTCTGCTGGACTTGGGTGAAAGTGCATGGGCTGTATGCTGATGTGAGGTGGATGGCTGTTGGGTGTGTTAGTGCTTGCGTTTGTGTCCTTTAGGAGGGGGGACAGACAGGGTAGGAGAGGAGAGAGGGGACGCGTGCATGGCTGTTGTGGAGGTGTCTGCCAGTGAAGTGTGTGTCCTACTTGGTGTGGTGATGCTGGTAGTGGATGTTGATGTAGCGCATGCAGGTGTGAGTGTGGACGCGACTGGGAGGGAGGTGGTAGATGAGGAGGAGGAGGAGGAGGGGAAGACAGTGGAGGCAGTGGATGTTGTCGTGTCTGCAACTGTATGGTGTTTGTGTGAGTGCTTGTGGGATGAAGTGTGGTGCCTGTGTTTGACTGTGCCACCTTGGGTGTTGTCTTGTGTGCATGCTCATCTCTATGTGTGCTTGAGATGGGTTGGGGTTGAGGAGAATGGGAAGTGGAAGTTGGAGGGGGGACGGAAGAAACAGGGACAATGGCTGCCATCAGAGAGGAGGCCAGAGCCTGAATCGATCTCTGTTGGGCCACCAGTCCACTGTGGATGCCCTCCAGGAATGCATTGCATTGCTGCATCTGGGATGCCAGCCCCTGGATGGCATTCACAATGGTTGACTGCCCTACAGAGATGATCTCAGGTGCCTGAGGCGAAGGAGATGCCCACCCTCCTGGGTGAGCGGGCATGGGAAACTCACTGAGGGGCTGCTGGGAGGGCGGTGCTGGTATGGGGGGTGGTGGCTGCACCTGCAGCTGTGGTTGTCACAGTGGTGTCCGCCACCATCAGGGAACTCCCATCGGAGGAGGTATCCGAGTCTGTGTTGTCTCCTCCAGTCTCCGCTGTGGTGCTCCCCTCGCCCTCCGTCCCACTGGTTCCCTCGGCGTCGGTGGACTCTGCCTCCTGGGTCATGTGGGATGCAGCTCCCTCTGTCGCCGGTGCCCCTGCTCCTCCGCAATATGATGCTAATGCACACCAGGACAGGATGACAAAACAAGAAATGGGGGGAGAGAGACAAAGGATATATTTGGTCAGTGACTGCACCAACACCACAGTTGGCATACACATCACAGTCACACACATGTAACAGGCTTAAGCACTATGCATTGCACTACCAGGGATATGGCTAGTCACTAAGGCAAGATGAGGACAACTCACCGCCAACTGCAGCACTCCTGGGACCCACTACGCCCTGCCTGAAATGGACTGCTAACAAGCTAGGTCACCTGCATTTGCCATACACCCATTACCCTTCAGATGACCCACACTGCAATGTCTGGCCTGGCCTTAGGGGCATCCACTGACACATATCCACCACCCGGATCCCATCCCACCAGCCAAAATATGTATTGAATCCCAATGTACTCACCCCCTTGTGGCTGCTGTGATGCCCTCAAGTGCCCATCCAGCTCAGGGTAGGCCACTGCCAGTATGCAGGCCATCTGGGGGTCAAGGTTCAATAGGCACCCCTTCCTCGTTGGGAGGCCATCCCCAGCTGTGCCTCAGCTGTCTTTCGTGCCCAGCATCTCAGGTCCTCCCACTGTTTCCGACAGTGGGTGCTCCGTCTGCCATAGACCCCCAGGGTCTGCACGTCCTAGGCGATGGCACGCCATAATCCCTTCTTCTGATGGGCGCTGACCTGCACAAGCAATACAGACAGGAGAACACCATTTTACAAACAGTCCAGCCCGTCACACAAATGGCCCCCCATACTCATTTCCATCACCATTGGCACACACATAGCCCAGGGCACAACATGTACACCGCCAATAGACAATACACCCCCCCCCCTTACACGATGCTTGCACACACATCTCCATGTGTCCTTAACAAATGCATTGTGGCCAAAGTGTACTAACTGGTTAGTCTGGAGGCCCATACAGCTGTCCGTACTGGGGTAGGACACCATCCACCAGTCGCTCCAACTCCTCCTAAGTGAAAGCAGGGACCCTTTCCCCAGTCACACGGGCAATGGTAGGTTCCAAACACAGGTTACAGCAGCACAGGCAGTGTAGGTCTTCTCCTGTTTAAGGTCAGGAAACAAGTGAGGTTTGAGTTAGAAAATGGCGGTCACGTTGCGGCAGTGTACACCGTCACTGCCGGCGTAGATCCCCATTGGCCACTGTACTCCATAGAGCCCCATATTATTCAATGAGGAATTGCACAGTGGTGCAAGACTGCTTTCCGCCACGATGCCCAATGTCGGCAGAGTTACCTCACTTCCACCTCTCCCTACATACGGGACAGGTGGTCGCCATTTCATTGGGAGGGAACAGGCATATCGACAATTGCTGTCTCACAGATTAAATTGGCACATACTTCGCCATTAACACTGTCCCAGTACATAAGTGCACCATGTGGACTGCAGTTGTGGTTTTGTTGTTCCAATCCTGACAGCCTACTCACTCTTGTGTCCCCTAGATACCTACCGCTGTGGATTAATAGAAGGTGGAGACATACCCAAGTGTACAGAACCCTGGTGGACTTAGCTACACTGGAGGACAGGCACATTATCCTCACCTATAGACTGGACAGAGCCACAATCACAGGGCTGTGTGCCCAGTTGGAGCCAGACCTGATCTCATCTATCCATCATCCGACTGGGATCCCCCCTCTTGTGCAAGTGCTATCAGTGCTCCATTTCCTGGCGACAGGTTCTTTCCAAGTGACAGTGGGCGTGGCAGCAGGAATGTCACAGCCAATGTTCTCAATTGTGCTGGCAAGAGTCTTGTCCGCCCTAATAAAACACATGTGCAGCTACATTGCTTTTCCCCAGGTGGAAGATTTAGCCACTGTGAAGGACGGGTTTTATGCAATGGGACATATTCCCAATATAATTGGGGCGATTGACGGTACACATATTGCATTTGCCCCCCCCCCCGGCAAAATATACAGGTGTACAGTAATCGTAAGAGTTTTCATTCCATGAATGTGCAGATGGTGTGCATGGCGGACCAGTACATCTCCCACGTCAATGCTAAGTATCCTGGGTCGGTGCATGATGCCTTTGTCCTGAGAAATAGCATCATCCCAAATGTGATGGCCCAACTACAGAGGCACAGGGTATGGCTAATAGGTGAGCCTTGGTCCCCACCCAGTGTATGTTAGTGTATGCCTTCAGGTGTCATCCCATATCATTGTGTGATGCTAAATGGTGTCCCTCAATAGTTGCAGGTGACTCTGGCTACCCAAACCTATTGTGGCTGCTGACCCCTGTGAGAAATGCCAGGACAAGGGCTGAAGAACGTTATAATGAGGCACAAGGGCGAACCAGACGGATCATCGAGAGAACCTTCGGCCTCCTGAAGGCCTGGTTCAGGTGCCTACATCTGAGAGGTGGATCCCTGTGCTACTCACCTGAGAAGGTCTGCCAGATAGTAGTGGCATGCTGCATGTTGCACAACCTGGTCCTCAGGCGCCATGCCCCTTTTCTGCAGGAGGAGGAGACTAGAGATGCCCCTGTGGCTGAAGTAGACCCTGATGACAGTGAGGTGCAAGAAGCTGAGGATGAGGACAACAGAACATCAGTTATCCGTCAGTACTTCCAATGACACACAGGTGAGACAGTGCAACTTCACATTTCAATGACTATTGTTGTATTCTGTGTGGCTGTGGCATGATGGCATTAACTACTTTTTACCTCTACTTACTGTCACCCATGGATTATCATTTTAAAAATGTTGGTGCAATGACAACTGTGTACTGATGTGCTGACTACAGCCAGCTACAGGTCATTATTTCTATGCTCTCACAATGAACAGTTCATTTGCAACAGATGTAATTGTTTCCATAAATACACTGTTTCAACACATGGCATACAAGTATTCGAGTTGTGTTCAAGGGTGTTTATTTTAGTGCTAACAAACTGAGGGAAAAGTGCAATGGAATAGGGTAATGATATAGGAAAGTCCAGGGTATTGTTCCAGTCTGTTTGTAGCACAGGTGCAATGTCCACGTGGCGTAGGAAGGGGAGCTACTGCAGTTCAAGGTGGACAAGGTGACTGAGTGGGACACAAGAGGGACAATCAGGAGAGTCTCGTTTCCTGGCGGTGGTCTTGGCAAGTGTCTCTGGTTTCTGTCTGGGTCGCAGGGAACGTTTGCGGGGTGGTTCACCTTCTGTAGGGGAGGGGTGCTGGTGGCCTGTGGGTCCTGTGGCGGGGCCTCCTGCCCACTAGCAGCAGCAGAAGTGGAGGGCTGGTCAATGGACTGGCTAGTGGTATGGGCCCGCTGGTGTGCTGATGCCTCCTTCATGATATTGGCCATGTCTTCCTGCACCCCTGCTATGGAGATCAGGGTGGTGTTAAAGGCCACTCACAGAGCCGGAGGCTGCAGATCAGGAGGCATTGGTCCCTTGATGAATGTGTAACTACAGGGTGGTGCTCCCACCCGGCTCTGGGTTGAAAAATGACCTAATGGAAAGTCGATAACCCAAAGTGTGTATATGAACAGGGACAAATGTAGCCAGATACGCAGAGCAGTACAAGCCCTGATCTATGACCGGTAGGGGGGGAGTAATAACGGGGATCAGTTGAGGTCCTGATGAAGGCCAATTGACCCTGAAGGGCAGCAAAAAACAGCCGAAACATGTTGACTGATGAACAGGTACTGGGGTGAACAGGTAATGGCATCCTGTAGATCACCACCAGGGGTCCATTTGTAATCCTGTCCAGGGGGTCCTTTAATACAATTGAGGGAGGGGACACAGTTTTATGTTCTGTTGTTTGTTCTCATCTCCGTTTTTGTTTGTGTTGTTGCGTAGTGTTTTCTGTTTCCCACCCTTACTGCTCCACTCTAACATGGGTCTACGTAGGAGTGTGTTAGCAGAATCCCAATGATGAAGCATGCCACAATGAGTGGGTAAGGGCAGTTTTTCATACTGGTAGTCGACCGCCCATGGGGGCGGGGGACATACTGGTTTCTCTTGTCCCTTTTGTGATAGTGGTGTTAATGGCCTGCAAGTCCTCCCTGATCCACTGATACTGTCCCTCCTGCAGCCACCTGTTCTCTTGCACGTTGTCAAGGATCTGGCCCATGGTGTCCTGGGAATGTTGGGTGGCTCCCAGGATCTCAGAGAGTGCCTCCTGGAGAGTTGGTTCCCTGGTCCCGTCCTCCCCCTTGCGCACAGCAGTCCTCCCAGTGTCCCTGGTGGCCTGTGCCTCTGTCCCCTGAACGGTGTGCCCACTGCCACTGACCCCAGTCCCTGATTGTCTTGGTGGCGAGGTGTGGACTGGGGCCCCTGTACAGGTGGGCACACTGCTGATTGACGTGTCCTGGGGACACAGGTGTGGGTACGCTGGGTGGGTGCTGTGGAGTTGGATCCTGATGGGGGAGGCTCTGTGGTAGTCTGTGAGTGGGCTTGGGTGACTGGCTGTCCACTGGTCCCTGATGGGCCAGGTAGGTCATCCAGATCCTGAAGTCCAGAGTTACTGTCATCACTGGGGGCATCTTCTGTTGGGGGACTGGATAGTTGTGGCACCTCCTCTCCACTGGCATTGGCTGGGGTACCTGTGGGAATGTAAGTGATGTATTATGCTTCATGTGTATGACATTTGTACATCTCTGGCTTCCTCTGTATCGTTGGTGTTGTCCTGCCACCTTTTGCTTTTGTATGGTGATGTATTGCTGTGCATGCTTTAGTGATGGGTTTCCATGCTGGGCTGGGAGGGGTGTCCATGCATTGGTATGGCATGCAGGATTTGGTATTGTGGTTAGTCATATGTGTAGGTGCAATGCGTGGGATGTAGTGGAGTGATGGGAGTGAGGGTGAGGGGGTGTGATGGCATGCAGATATGGGGGGTGATAAGTAGTAAATGTTGACTTACCAGTTTCCTGTCCTCCGGCTACTCCAGCGAGTCTCTCAGGATGCAGTAATGCCAGTACCTGCTCTTCCCATGCTGTGAGCTGTGGGGGAAGAGGTGGGGGTCCACCGCCAGTCCTCTGTATGGCGAGCTGATGCCTTGCTGCTACAGAATGTACCTTCCCCTGTAGGTCGTTCCACCACTTCCTGATGTCGTCCCTTGTTCTTGGGTGCTGTCCCACAGCGTTGACCCTATCCACGATTCTCCTCCATAGCTCCATCTTCCTTGCAATGGATATCTGCTGTACCTGTGCTCTAAAGAGCTCTGGCTCTACCCTGACAATTTCCTCCACCATGACCCTTAAATCCTCCTCAGTGAAACGGGGGTGCCTTTGCGGTGCCATGGGTGTTGTGTGTCGTGTGTTGGTGAAGTGTGTTGAGTAATGTGGGGTGTGATGTCCAGCTCCTGACAAGTTAAGGTTGGTAGGAGTCGGTCTAACTTGAACTCAGCCTCTTATTTTCAAACTTGACAAGGTGTTTAGAACTCACCTGTGCCCTTCTTTTGATTTTAGCTTGATATATGTGTTAAAAGCTATGTTCTTGTTTGACCTGCTGTCTTTTGAGAAAGGGAGTTTCATCTTGGGAAGAGTGGTTTGGAACTATACGTAACTCTTGCCATATATTCGTTTATGGATCCCATCCGATTGGTGAAGTACCTTGTAAATTATGTTATTTATAGTTGTGGAGCCATAACAGTCCACTGGTGACATAATCCCAAAGAAAGCTGTGCTTTTGTTCTACAGAGGTAAATTCAATTTGCTAAAGCTTTTGCTGCCTTTACAAGAAGAAGGAAATGCCTTCTTTGTTACTTTACTTATGAAATAACTGCTATATAAGGAAATTACTTCCCAGATCCACATATACAGCAAATAAACAGGTATTTTAATAATGATATCTGACACCTCTGCAAGGTTTGCTACAGAGTGGCATCTTCAGCTTCAACGATGCCATGTTATTTATCAGTCTTGGCAATTTTTTCTTGCATGTCTCCCCAACAATTATCCTGGAGGAGTACTGTCTGCTATTCTATTGTGGTGCACACTTTAACTAGCTTTCCTGTTTTATTCTAAATAGCAATAATTTGCTAAATTCTATATTGATTTTTCTTATTTTCGTGATCAAAAAGGGAATGCAAATGATATTTTGGACAGTGTAGTCATTGGTGTATTTTTGTTTTGACATGAATATTTTTTTCAGATAGCACTGATATAATTCAGAGGCAAATGTAAACTTTGGTGGCGCTGCGGAAAAATCAATCACAAGCAAGTTGTTTAGGACTCCAAATAAACCTGTGCTGCGAGTATAACAAAGAAGTTGAAATGGCTGGCCAGGAGCTGTGTTTCTAGATCTGCAAACTGGGTGTGCTGCCAGGTATTGAAAGTAAACCCATAGTAAAGCAAGAGACATAAAATAGACAAGGGTACTGTAATTCTGTTATCACGCGGAATGGTTTGTGAATAAATCATGCCTCTGTAAGTACTGTAAGAATCTCAGATTATTGAGTGGGCATCAGCAATTAATAGTTAGAACACATTTGATTATTTCAACTCCCGATATGGGAAATCGTAGTTACATTCTGTGTCTAACTTGCACCAGAGATTCCATTTACAGAGTGTGGCAAGCAGGCCGATATGGCAGCCATCTGAAGCCACAGCTCTGTTCTGGGCCCTACTTAGTCAGCATCACTCGCACCAACCTTGCCTTGCCTAACCGTCTTGGGGGTGGGGGGGAGGTGGCCTTGCGACTTGAGTCACTGGAACTTTGGCTGAGGCAGCTCCCTTAGTGGTAGGAGCACGGTGGGTCTGAGGTGGCCATTTTGAGAAGGCAACACCGCCACCGGGGCTTTTGTTGGACCTGCTCCTCCTGACTCTGCAGAAGGTGGCTGACTCTGCACTTGGTTAATGGATATCCGGTGGGGCCTGGCTGCCTCAAGGTCCTTCTACCGCCTGTGGGCTCTGACAGAATGGATGCAGACTGTGAGAGCCTGTGTGTTGCTGCGGCCCTTGCATGCTAATCATGGGCCACATGGGACGAGGTGAATTTGGGCTGACAACCCTGCTGAGTTGCGGTGCAGGGGGTACAGTCACTTTTGGACCACATTGACTGGGAACTTTGCGTGAAGGCAGTCCCCCAACTACCTAGCACAGCGCAGTTGTGCCCCTCCTGCATCCCAGGTCACTGCCTGGATGCTTGTGCATTCCCCCCATGGGACGTGGCTAGCATACTGGAGCAGAGGAGTGAGGTGGGCCATCAGTTGATGCATTGCACCAGCTAGGTGGCTCCGTGGCAGGCTTTGACTGTGCCACTCCCCTGCTCTCCTGCTATTGGTAACAACTTGCTCCTGCAGACCCCAGAATTATATGTCCTCCTTTATGGGCCGGTCGCCTAGGACGACTGGTCTCCCAGCATGTGTGACTACCACTATGTCAGCTGACCCCCGCAGATCTTTTCTGTAACCCTTGAATCAGCCTCTGTCCTTTATCTGAGGGTCAGGATAAGTTAAACATTATACAGAAATTCATTGCAGACATACGCACAGCACTTCAAAACAAAGTTGATACAATGGTGCAAGACATGGGAATATTGCGAGAGAATAAGCATAAACTCTCTGAAAGAGTACATGCTGCCAGTGCAATGCTGCAGGCCATCCAGCACCAAAGCACTGCTGCTCACCAGTCTCCTAAAGCATAAAATATTCTCTTTCACTCAAGCTAAGAAGAAACTGGGAGAGATTAGTCTCAAATATGCATTCCTATTTCCTGCCAACCTACGAATCATGGTGGATCAGCACTCATTTTTTTCTGGAGCCAGAACATGCTTGGGACTGGATTGAGCAACACTAATCCCACCATTGCATCAACAAATGGGGTAAGCCACAGCGAAGTTCGAAAGCTTGCACACATGGACACAGCGGGAAAACAGAGACTCCAAGACATTCCAGTGGGTATGCACGACTGATCCCGGTGGAGCACAGGGAAGCACTTTAAGTGACTGCATCCATTATTAGAGGCCGTTGCTCTCCCGCTATGTCTAAGAGCTCTTCTTCATCCTCTGCTGAGACCCTCCTTAATTGCCATGATACTCTATATGGCACACTGCTTCTTCCTGTTGTCACTCCTCAGGCGGCAAATGAAATGATATGATCCTCTTATTGAATCTATTCCTTGCAGCTTTAGTGGCTGGACAGCACCTTGCTCGACCACAGTTCCTTGGGAAGATGTTCCTGAAATGGTTATTCACCGTCTTGTCCTCCCTGTACTGCGGGGTGGGACTGGGGTGGGGTGTGGTGAGCAACACACAGCGGTTGGTGGTCAGGAGGCCAACCATAGTATCCTGCCATGTTTGTGCAACGTTTGCATCCAATGCAAGGATGTATGTCATTACACTGTGCTCTGGCCGCAAGCCAAGTACCTATGCTTTTGCTGACCCACTCTGCATCTCCAAATCTCCTCATGGGAAGGTGAGTAATGCTGCTTTTTGCATCTGCAGCGTCTCATGGGCAGAACGTTGGGGAATTCTGTCTTAAGGGGGGTGAGATAGGGTTTTTACTTTGGTTATTTTAGTTTTCTTGTGCATATACTTCACACAGCATTAGTGACGTATGGCTAAGCAGTGGCAGAAGGGAGACAGCAGGAGGTCCTCGCTCCTGCCCACCTTCAGAGCCCATTACCTTGCTACTGGATTGTGACCTGTCATTTAAATCCTGGAATGGCAGGGACTTGAATGCGCCCATTAAGCACTATAAAGTCAACTGCGTGCTTATACGCTGGAACTCTCATATATTGTTTTTACAAGAAGCCCACCTTACGCACACTGAAGGGATTCAATTTCAGCACCGCTGTTGAGGACAGGTATTCAATAGCACATACTCCATATTTGCCTGTGGGTCCCTGATCTGGGAGTGGGCAGGCATACAGTTGGTGGTGGAAGTGTCACACATTGATCTGCATAGCAGATATGTTCTACTGTATGGCAGACTGGATACCATGTGATTATTTCTGGGATATGTTTATGCCACAAACGTGGATCAGGGCAAATACTGGGATTCCCTAACCAGGAATCTATCCAGCTGTATAGGACTTCTATGGATACTGGGGGGGAGACTTCAACTTTGTCCTGGACTTAGCATGAGGCTAGTCTATGTCTTTGCTTCCATGGACATCCCTGGCGCGGCAGTCTAGAGAGATATGCAGTTGGATGGAGAGCTGGGTGCTCATGGATGTGTGACATCATCACAATCAGAATAAGCAAGAATACTCTTTTTACTCCCCATCTCACAACATTTTCACTAGTTTACATTGCATTGTTTGCACATCGGGGTACTCTGCTTCTTCCAGGCTGTGAAATACATTACACAAAATTATCTCAGACCATAACCCGATAGTGACAATCCTGGGGTGGGGTAGGATTCGTACACCGATCGTGACTTAGCACAAGCAGTTTATGATGCTAGGAGATCCCCCCTTTTGGCATGATATGGAGACACAAATTGAACAACTCTTCAATGATAACAAGGTTACTGCCTCCTTGTCGTTAATTGGGCGGGAGGCCTTTCAGGTCAGGTGCTTTGTATTCGGACAACGTGGGGGCCCATAGGACCCTCCTCAACACTCTACACAATCTGGGATGCATATTGAATATTAACATGACGTGCTTCCGTCAGAGGGAAAGCTCTTGAAATGCTTAGTGAACTACAGAAGCAACATGCAACTTACATGGAAAAATTAAGATATGTTGATTATGTCTTGTACCTGGCTAAGACACATAAGGAGGGTGAAAAGGCAAGCAGACAGACTACTGCCACGTCTTCTTAAAATCCCGCACACACACGCTACACTAACCTCTATCAGGGATCATCTTGGGCACACTCACTACACACAAGTGGATATTAATGCTTCATTCTTTACTTTTTATCAGAATCGTTATAGGAAATTCCCTCTTTCCCTGCTGGATGCAGTTAACAACTTTCTCAAGTCGGTAAGACTGCCCGTTTGCTACCTGATCGGCAGGCCACCCTGGAGGCACTCATCATCAAGCAGGTGATCAGGGATGTCCTCCATGAATTGTCGACTGGGAAAGTCTTGAGTGCTGATGAGATTACTTCTGAATTTTATGCAAATTTTACACCCCAATTAAAGCCTAAGCTGACAGTGCTCTTTAAAGGTATCTATACAGAGCTTCTCCACTATTGGATCTTTCATAGATTCACATGCTTGAATATTCCCAGTTGTCGAAGTTGGAGTCCCAAGGTATGTTACTAAAGCAGTATAATATAATATACAGGGGTATTTATTTATATCCCTATATATTAGTAACATAGGCTACAATAGGAATAACATGTTATTTTAATAGCCTATCTACATCCTTTTCTTTAAAAAAGAACCAAAGTTCACTTTAACCGATCAGACGAGAGCACCCTTTAGAACCTTCCCAACAGAGACTGAAGCCCTCAGATTTTTTACCACAAGTCGTGTGAAGGTAGTCTCCTTGAGCTCTGCCCAAACCAGTTTTTCTCACAGATTTAATCCAGAAAAGTTTCTTCAGAAGAGGTAATATTTCGTTTTCCTACTTACTCCTGACTGGGCAAGATGTCCCAGACATCTAAAAAAAGGACTGTTTAGAGATTGTGAATCCTGTGGAAAGAAAAGGCTCCACTCAGAAGATCTACATAAAAAGTGCATTTATTGCCTTTATCCAGAGCATAGAGTAAAGGAATGTAAATTGTGTCGCACTTTTTCACAAAAGACATTGAAGGTCAGGAATGATAGCCTCTTATTGTGGCTTCAAAAGTTGAAAACTAGGGAGTATCCATTGACAAGGGACGACAGTGAAATTTCCTCTTACACCACAACTTCAAGCAAAAGGAAAAGAAAGGAAACAAATTGTTCCTCAGCGCCACCATCAAAGGTCAGTAAAAAATAAAAAAATACTGACACTGACTATAAAAGTGTGTTTAGGGGCCATCCTTCGACCTCTAAACATGAAGAACCTATCTCTAAAGTTAGGTCGGAGCCTACTACTCCTTCCCTGAGAGAATCAATGCTAAAACACTCTTGTTAGTCTGTACCCTTGACGATAAAGACAAAAACTAGCACACAAAAAATACTGTTGACCACAACACTGTCAACGACTACATCAACAGTGACATCAACATTCACAACAGCTAGGTCTCCGTTGATTATAACATTGTCACCGCTTTCGACAACAACAATGGTCACCACAAAAAATTTCAAGCATCAATCGACGGAGGTTACATCGACGACAGCTTTCTTGGATTTCCTGTCGATGTTAAAGACATCGACTACAAGGCAGAACTCTCCTCCAAAGACCTCACAAAAGGCATTATCGCTGACAACACCACTGACGAAGACACCATCAACTGAAAAGACACCATTGATGAAGGCACCGTCGGCAATGGCACAGTCTGCAAAGGCACCGTCAACAGAGGCACCATTGACAAAGAAGAAAAAGACTTCATCGACAATACCACCATCGTCAATCCCATTGGTGGAAGAAAAACTAAAGAAGATACTGTCGTCATCGCAAATACAGTTCACGGAACAAGAAATTAACACATATCCAGCACAGGATATAGTTAAAGGAGGGATGGAAAAACCCAGTCAGGCTGAGAAAACGTTTCCTCCGATATCAGTAATACCTATAAAAACAAAGACAGTAGAATCCAAAATTTTACCTGAGCATACTTCCCCAAGTAAAATACTGACTTACCCACCTTTACACCTCTTGGATGAAGACGATGAGTCAGATGATGAATGGCCCTTTTGGTGTGGCAAGAAGCCCATCCCTATTACAGGTGAAATGTCAGGATTACAGAGATGACAACGACGAAGAATATCAGCGGTACTGTACTGCAGGCGAACAAGATGAACCATTCCATGAAGAACATCAGGAACAATCTATTCCAATGCCTCTTCCCTAGTAACAAATTTACAATATATGTTACAGGACTATTATCATAGATTCCTACCGTCAACACCTACCACACTTATAAGTCAGAGGGCACAATCGGAATGACTGTTTCAGATCCCATTCCATTACTTACAACACCTGCACAGGGAGTATCACAACCAATGGAAGAAGAGTTAATATCATCTTGGGACGATGCAGAAGAAGGGGAGATAAGGGACACTGTAACTGATCAAGATGAGTGCGACGACTGCCTCATTTCCACCCCCTCTCTACCTTTGGCGACACCAGTGGATCCCCCTCCAGAAGACATTGGGGCTTTCTATAACCTTATGGACAGAGCAGTGAAAAGGTTTGAGCTGCTACTATTAACAAGGGAGACAGACAGTTTCCTTTATGCCTTCAAAGAACCTGCGAAGAAGTCAGTAAGAGCCATTTCAATAATAGAATTTATATGTCAATAAGGGCTCAAAACCATAAAAAAAATCTGGCTACTGTATCTCCAGTAATCTCATGTCTTGATAAAAAATATCAAGCTCCGGACAGTCCTCCAGCTTGCCTTGTACGACAAACAAAACCTGATTCGGTGGTATCACAGGCAGCACAATGGCACTTAAAGAACCCCTCTGCACCAATCACATCGCCTCTTGATAAAGACGGCTGCAAGTTAGACAGCATTGGAAAGAGATTCTCGACAATGGCAGGCACTACAGTATGAGCAGCAAACTTGCTGGCTATTTTAGATCGTTATGATCGCCAAATGTGGTCGGACATGGCACCATACATAGACCTTTTACCAGAGAACGAGAAATTAGAAGCACGCAAGATTCTTCAGGAGGGAGAACCTGTCTTGGCAGAGATGATCAACTGTGCACTTGACGTATCTACCACCAGATTAAGACAGCTAGCAGGGGCTGCAGTGCTTCGCAGACAGGGATGGCTGGAATCCACTCCTTTCAGCCCAGAAAATACAGACAAAAATTCTAGACATGCCGTTTGTCTGTGAATCTTTGTTTGGCAAGCATGTAGAAGATGCACTGCAAACTATAAAGACTGACATAGAAACGGCAAAGCCCCTTGAAACACTCCAGTTCCGAGGACAACCCTTTTGAGTAGCTAGGGGAAGAGGAAATTATTCCTTTTGAGCAGATTACCAACCGCATAGGCACTACCAGCCTGAACAGCTGCAGTACCGGCCTCAATATTCACAGCAACAACAAAACAGACAGCCTCCAGTAGTTACATATAGACACTGATCCAGAGGCAAGTTGCCAGCAAGAGGCAGAGATTCTAGAAAACAATGACAATATAACAACACCATCTGCCTCACCAACATCTCTAGTCGGAGGGCGAATATCAAATCATTTCAAACAGTGGTCCAGAATAACCTCAGACAAGTTGGTCCTAGATATCATTTCAAAAGGACATTCCTTGGAATTTCTCCCAAAACCTCCATACACTCCACCATCAGGTCCACCTCCACCTCGCCTAAAACAACTAATGAGGGACATATCCAATATGTTAAGAAAGGGAGCAATAGAGATCATTTCAAAAACTCAAAAGAAAATAAGTTTTAACTCTCACTTTTTTCTCATCAAAAAACCCTTAGGAGATTGGCACCCGATACTCGATCTACGAAAACTCAACAAATTCCTAAAAAAGCAGACTTTTCACACGGTGACCCTTCAGGAGATACTGCAGCTCCTGAACAACGGAGATCATATGACGTCCATCGATCTGCATATTTTCATATCCCAATCATTCCAAATCCATACGATTCCAGGTATCCCGGATCCACTTTCAATTCAAAGTGCTACCATTTGGCCTAAAATCTGCTCCCAGAATCTTTACAAAGATGTTGACTTCGGTAGCAACACATTTCAGACATCAGAAAATCCAGGTATTCCCATAGACAATTGGCTCATAAATTGGCTCCTACATCGCAGCAAACGGCAGTGGCCACAACCACCTGCCTTTCACTATTCAAAAAAATTGGGGCTGACAACAAAATATCACAAATCCTGACTAAGACCAACTACAAAGATAAAGTTCTTGGGAGCCTTCCTAGACACACTAAGCCTATCCTTCCAAGGACAGACAAGAAAGAAATCAGCGGATGGCAAACAAACTGTCCAGAAAAAAGTTGGTTTCAGTTTGGATGTCCAAATCTATTATGGGGATGATCTCCTTGTGCATCCTTCTGCTTCAAAACTGTTGGTTATATCTACGGCCACTGCAAGAGCAGATAGACAATGGCGTCAGATACAAGGCTCATTCAAAGATCTCATTCAAATAACACCAGTTATGAGGACAGCAATAATCTGGTGGATTCAGCCCAAAAATTAGTCCAAGGGATTAGAATATCTAGAATTGATACCCAGTTTCATAATAACAATGGACGCATCATTAGAAGGATGGGGAGCGCCTCTCCAGGGTTTACAAATCAGTGGGAGAAGGTCAACAGAGGAGAAAAGCCTGCACACCAATCAAGTAGATCTCAAAACAATAAAGGCTTTCCTCCCCAAAATAACTCACTCAACAGTACCCATAAGAACGGACAATACCACCAATATGTTCTACTTGAAGAAGCAGGGAGGAACCGGCTCCCAGGCACTCTCCGCTCAAGAGATATGGAACTGGGCACTTCAGCACCACATAGCCATTAGGGCAGAACACTTACCCGGGAGGTCCAATCACCTGGCAGACTCCTTGAGCAGGAACATCATTCCTTATCACGAATGGGAGTTAGGCCAACAGATCCTCAACTCTCCATTCTATCAGTGGGGCAAACCACACTTTTATCTGTTTGCGACAAAGGAGAACAAGAAATGCCTGTTCTTCACAAGCTGGCATCCCCAGAAAGGATCATGGGGGAATGCTTTTTTGATACTTTGGTCAGAGATATATGCCTACGCTTATCTACTGATTCCATTGATCCCAAAAGTAATCAGCAGGATAAAGGGGGAACTTTGCAGACTTCTGCTCCTAGCTCCAAGATGGCCCAGGCAGTTCTGGTTTACCAAACTTCTACTCCTCTCAGAACAACCCCATCTCCATCTCAAAGTAGCAGCGTCGTTGTTGACAGTGAATCACCCAAGGGTAGGTCGCTCCCCCTGCCGCTGCAGCTCCTCCAGGTTCCTGAGTTCCTGAGACCCACCTCACAGTAAGTACCCCCCACCTCCCAGCCCCTCGTTCTGCCCGCGCTACTCACCCTCTCTCCTGCTCCTGCTTCTTTTCCTCTTTTCTTCTTCTCTGTTCTTCCTCCTCTCTCCTCGTCTGTATTCTTCTTCTGTACTTCTCTTCTCCCCGTCTTCTCTCCTCTTCTCTTCTTCCTCATCTTCTGCTGTGGTCTTCTGCACTCTGTCTCTTCGTTTTTTGTATCTTCCTCCGTGTTCTTCTGTGTTCTTCTGTGTTCCTCTGTCTTCTTCTGTGTTCCTCTGTCTTCTTCTGTGTTCCTCTGTCTTCTTCTGTCTTCCTCTGTGTTCTTCTGTCTTCCTCAGTGTTCTCCTTTCTTCCTCTGTGTTCTTCTGTCTTCCTCTGTGTTCTTCTGTATTCTTCTCTGTTCTTCTGTCTTCCTCGGTGTTCTTCTGTATTCCTCTCTGTTCTTCTGTGTTCTTCTGTGTTTCTTCTGTTCTTCCGGTCTTCTGCTCTTCCGGTCTTCTGCTCTTCCGGTCTTCAGTCCTTCCGGTCTTCTGTTCTTCTTTTCTTCTTTTCTTCTGTTCTTCTGTTCTTCTTGTCTTCTTGACTTCTGCCTTCGGCTCTTCTGCCTCCTCCGTCCTCTTCTCCCCGCGCCTGCCCTCCTGCTCCTGCCTCATCCCCCTCCCCCACTCGCATCCCCCATCTATCTCCCCTATCTAACCCGTTCACTTTCTACCTCCCTCACTCCTCCTATCTACCTATCTCTCCATCTCTCTATCCCACTATCCAACTCCCTCACTCTCCACCTCCTCCTATCTTCCTATCTCTCTATCTTTTTCCCTATCTATCGATTTCTCTATCTACCTTTTCTCTCTACCTATTTCTCTATCTCTCCCCCCCTCCCGCCACCCCCTCTATTACCTATCTTCCTATCCCCTCACTCTACCTCTCACCCTCACCCACCTCTACAACCCCGCCTCCCCTATCTTCACAACCCTACACCTATCTTTCTCCCTAATCTCCTAAACCTCCTAACACTACCCCCTCCACCCTTAAAACCCCCTCCCCCAGCTCTTCTCACTCTACCTGTCCCCCCCCTCCCTCGCGCTTTCCCGCCGCGACCTCCTGCACGCCCCCGCCCCCCAGCTCCCATTCGCCCCCAGCTGACCCCTCCCCCCCCTCCTACTTCATATGGCGCCCGTCCACGCCTGGCCCGCGCCCAGCGCCACGACCCCTGGTCCCCAGCTCTCCCAAGCCCCGCTGATCCGCTACAACCCCACCACCCTCCATGCCCTCAACCCAGGACGCTCCAACACCTGCTTCCAAGCTCACCCCAAACGCACCCATGGACCCTTCGCCTGCAACTCCTGCAAACGCATCTTCCACCACGCAACAACTACGACCACAAGCCCACGTGCCATCAACCACCTCAAGTGCATCCTAGTCAACGCTCGCTCCGTTCACAAACACGCCGTTGAACTCTGGGACCTCCTAGACTCCACAGCACCGGACGTCGCCTTCATCACGGAGACCTGGATGAACGCCTCCTCTGCTCCAGACATCGCCACCGCCATCCCCGAAGGCTACAAGATCTCCAGGAAAGACCGCACCAACCAAGTAGGAGGAGGTATCGCCATCGTCTTCAAAGACTCCATCAGCGTCACCACCTCCACTGAAGACTCCCCTCTTGCCGCTGAACACCTGCATTTTCAGATTCGCACCGACCCGAGGACCACCCTCAGAGGATCCCTCGTCTACCGTCCTCCCGGACCTCGCGCCCCTTTCAGCGACGCCATCGCCGACTTCATCTCCCCGCACGCCCTCGCCTCACCGGACTACATCCTCCTAGGCGACCTCAACTTCCATCTGGAACAAAACAACGACCCCAACACCACCATCCTGCTCGACAACCTCGCCAACCTCGGCCTCAAACAACTGGTGAACACTGCCACCCACATCGCCGGACACACACTCGACCCTATCTTCTCCGCCAGCAAACACGTCTTCTTCAGCCACGCCTCCGCCCTACATTGGACCGACCACAGCTGCGTCCACTTCACATTCCGATGCGAGACCCGCCACCTCCGCACTCAACCCATCCCTCGCCGACAGTGGAACAAGATCCCTGAAGAGCAACTCTTCTCCGCACTCGCCGCCAACCAACCCACCCTCACTACCGACCCCAACGACGCAGCCCTCAACCTTACAAACTGGATCTCCAACTGCTCAGACAACCTTGCTCCCCTCAAACGCTCGCAGCGACAGAACAACACCAAGAAACCCCTCTGGTTCTCTGACACCCTCAAAGAATCAAAGAAAACTTGTTGCGCACTTGAGAAAGCCTGGCGCAAGGACCGCACCGCTGACCACATGACCGCCCTCAAGAACGCTACCCGCGAACACCACCACCTGATCCGCGCTGCTAAAAGGAATTTTTTCACCGACAGACTGGACAAAAACAGCCACAACAGCAGAGAACTCTTCAGCATCATCAAGGAGTTCTCCAATCCCAGCGCCAACGCCAACGCCGTCACGCCCTCACAGGATCTATGCGAATCCCTCGCCACTTTCTTCCATCGCAAGATCAGCGACCTCCACAACAGCTTCGGACACCAGACCCAACCAAACACCACAGAACCCACATCCCCGACCATCACCCTCAACAACTGGACCCACATCAGCACAGAAGAAACCAAATCCATCATGAACTCTATCCACTCCGGCGCCCCTTCGGACCCCTGCCCGCACTTCATCTTTAACAAAGCCGACGACATCATCGTCCCGCACCTCCAGACCATCATCAACTCTTCTTTTTCTTCTGCTACCTTCCCCGAATGCTGGAAACACGCCGAAGTCAACGCCCTACTAAAGAAACCTACGGCTGACCCGAGTGACCTGAAAAACTTCCGCCCCATCTCCCTTCTGCCTTTCCCAGCCAAAGTAATAGAGAAGACCGTCAACAAACAGCTGAGCATCTTCCTGGAAGACAACAACCTGCTCGACCCCTCACAGACCGGATTCCGAACCAACCACAGCACTGAAACCGCCCTCATCTCAGTCACAGATGACATCAGAACCCTGATGGACAACGGTGAAACAGTCACCCTCATTCTTCTCGACCTCTCGGCTGCCTTTGACACCGTCTGTCACCGCACCCTAATCACCCGCCTCTGCTCCACCGGGATCCAAGACCAGGCCCTGGACTGGATCGCCTCCTTCCTCGCAAACCACTCCCAAAGAGTCTACCTCCCTCCGTTTCGCTCAGAACCCACTGAGATCATCTGCGGCGTACCTCAAGGCTCATCACTCAGCCCGACACTCTTCAATGTCTACATGAGCCCCCTCGCCAACATCGTACGCAAGCACGACATCATCATCACCTCCTACGCCGACGACACCCAACTTATACTCTCCCTCACCAAGGACCCCGCCAGCGCCAAGAGCAACCTACAAGAGGGTATGAAGGACGTCGCAGATTGGATGAGGCTCAGCCGCCTAAAGCTGAACTCTGAAAAAACTGAAGTCCTAATCCTCGGCAACACCCCGTCCGCCTGGGACGACTCCTGGTGGCCCACGGCCCTCGGCACCGCACCGACCCCCGCAGACCACGCCCGCAACCTCGGCTTCATCTTGGACCCTCTTCTCACCATGACCAAGCAAGTCAACGCCGTGTCCTCCGCCTGCTTCCTCACCCTCCGCATGCTCCGCAAGATCTTCCGCTGGATCCCCGCCGACACCAGAAAAACCGTGACCCACGCCCTCGTCACGAGCCGCCTGGACTACGGCAACACCCTCTACGCCGGGACCACAGCCAAACTCCAAAATCGCCTACAACGCATTCAAAACGCCTCGGCCCGCCTCATCCTCGACGTACCCCGCAGCAGCCACATCTCCGCACACCTGAGACACCTGCATTGGCTCCCAGTCAGCAAAAGGATCACCTTCCGACTTCTCACCCACGCACACAAAGCCCTCCACGACAAGGGACCGGAATACCTCAACAGACGCCTCAACTTCTACGTCCCCACCCGCCCCCTCCGCTCCTCTGGCCTCGCACTTGCCGCCGTCCCTCGCATCCGACGCTCCACGGCGGGTGGGAGATCTTTCTCCTTCCTGGCGGCCAAGACCTGGAACTCCCTCCCCACCAGCCTCAGGACCACCCAGGACCACTCCGCTTTCCGGAGACTCCTAAAGACCTGGCTGTTCGAGCAGCGATAACCACCCCCTTTGTCCCTAGCGCCTTGAGACCCGCACGGGTGAGTAGCGCGCTTTATAAATGCTAATGATTTGATTTGATTTGATTTGAATCAGGGACAGATACAACATCCAGACACGACATTACTACACTTGTCAGCATGGATCTTTAATTCAAAGAGTTCTCCTTGGTAATCATCTCATCGGAATGCAGAGACATTCTATCAAAGGCGAGAGCGGATGCAACAAATAGAACTAATAAGTTCAAATGAAAACTATACTCTCTTTGGTGTGTCTCCTGTAACATCCACCCGCTCACAGCACAACCGCATCAAATTCTCCTATATTTGCTACATCTAGCAAAATCAGGTTTATCTCATTCCTCAGTTAAAGTGCACCTGGCGGCAATTTCTAGATTTTGGCGAACCAGAAATGCACCATCCTCACATATTAAACAATTCCTCAAAGGTCTCTTCAGGACTTATCCACCAGTCCAAAAACCTCCACCTCTGTGGTAGCCCAACATAGTCCTGGCTCAGCTTATGAAACTGCCATTTGAGCCAATTCACAAATTTGATATCAAGTAACTCACATGGAAAACCGCTATACTACTAGCACTCACATCTGCGAAGAGAGTAAGCGACATACAAGCATTTACAATTAAACAGCCATTCCTACAATTCACTGCAGACAGCGTTATTATGAGGACAAACCCAAAATGTATTCCAAAAGGTCAGTCGAAATTTCACTTAAATGAACCTGTGGTTCTAGAAACCGTTTTGCAAATCCTTAGATGCTAGCTGAATAGTCTTTACACTCCTTAGATATTAAACGATGTCTAAAAGTCTACCTACAGAGAACACATCACATAAGTAAATCAGACCAATTATTTCTAGAATAGGCATTAGAAAAGGACTCTCAGTTACCAAACAAACCATTGCCAGATGGATTGTGGCTACTATACAGTTGTGCCACACACGAGCTGGAAAACCTTTGCAGGTCAGAGTTAAAGCCCACCCTACTAGAGCTGTAGCCACATCCACAGCTCTGTTTACTGGAGTACCGATTCACCATATCTGCAGAGCAGCAATATGGTCAAACAGGGATACGTTCACAAAACATTATTGCCTGGACGAGAGTCATAAAACAGATGCAGCAGTGGGACAGGCAGTACTACACCATCTCTTTGGATAAAGTGAGCCTCTTTTTTTCCTACCATCCACTATTTATTGTTATTATAATGAATATATCATTATATAGTAAATTGCGTATTAATCTGTTTCAAGCTGTGAATCTATGAAAGATCCAATACTGGAGAAGAAAATTCTGTAGTCCTCCAGTATTGGCATCTTTCATAGATTCACATGTGACCCTCCTTCCTCCCCTCAGAAGCTCCCCTTACTCATAAACAGTTAATTAAATTACACTAGTGCTAAAAAATCTTAAGGCTTCAGCCTCTGTTGGGAAGGTTCTAGAGGGTGCTCTCATCTGATTGGTTCAAGTGAACTTTGGTTCTTTTTTAAAGAAAAGGATGTAGAAAGGCTATTACGATAACATGTTATTCCTATTTTAGCCTATGTTACTAATATATAGCCGGTATGGGTTCCGGTAACCCAATCCATCGAAACAAAACCTTCTTGTCGTAAAGAAGAGTCCGGACTCCATGGCACTGCGAAATGCTCTTTAATACAAAATAGGAAATACAGACATCCACACACCAACGCGTTTCAGCCATAGCCTTGATCACGGTAAAAGTGAAAATTCCTAATGCACATCCATATAGAAATAGCAAGCACAAATGACAGACTAATCCCTAAACCAGTGCTTAATAGTCGGCTAATGTGTTGGCCATTTTGGAATGTTGTGAGTACAACAAGTTCTCAAATTGATTATTAGTAATAACCTTTGAACAACTCCATATATATCAAAATTGCATATTAATCGTCTGCACCTACATTAATTTTATACTATGCTACATCCAATCAGTGAGTTTATGTATTATACCATATTCACTTTGTAAGTACATATTGCCCCAGTTGGCTATTGTTGACAAATAGTTCTCACAAAACTCCTATATTTTATTATTCTTTCCCCAGTGGCCATGTGGCTAATGAATGATAGAGCAGATAAATAGAGCCTGTTACTTAAAAAATACCTCCAATCCTCAAATTCATTAATCGTGATGTCAATTATGAAGGACCTGAGAGGTGAAAATAGTGAGTTTATCATCAACTGTGCAACTTTGGTCCTTAAAAATAACTTTTTCTTATTAAAAAATGATCTCTATCTTCAGCTTAAAGGGACAAGCATGGGAGTGACCTGTGGCCCCAGTCTGGCCTGCCTCTATGTAGGTAAATTTGAGAATAGACATATGTGCAATGAGGCAGCCCCTTTCTATGAAAATGTTTTGACCTGGCACTGGTTCATTGATGATATTTTTTTCATATGGAAAGGACCCCATCAAACATTAGATGCATTTCTGTTATGGCTAAATCTGTGCCATACTAACTTAAGATTCACAGCCCATGTGAGTGATACTGCGGTCGATTGTCTTGACATTTCGATTAAAGGCAATTATGATGTCTTGGAGGTAGAGTTATTTACGAAGCCAACCGATAAAAATACTCTCCTTCTTTATTCAAGTTTTTATCCAAAATCCCAAAGAGAGTGTATTCCCTTTGGGCAATTTTTGAGACTCAGGAGGAATTGCACCACCCTTGATGATTTTTATAAACACTCCATGATTTTGAAACAAAAACTAAAGAATAGAGGGTACCCAAATAAATTGATTAGCCACTCTCTTAAGAGAGCTTGATTTTATAACAGAGAGAGTATGTTTGAAAGCATCGTAGGAATAATGAATTAGATAGGATTGTTTTTGTTAGTCAATTCAATGGTATTAGTACCAAGATAAAGAATATTATTAATAGGAGCTGGCATGTCATAATCAATGAAGGAGATACCCCATAAAGTAAGCCCCTTTATGCGTTTAGACGCAATAAAAACTCGAGAAATAGGTTATCCATACCTATGGAGAAGAACATTCAGTTAGACAGCTCAGTTTGACTGGTAGCGAAATAAAAGGGAATTATAGATGTGGAAACTGGAGTTGCTGTGATTCATGTATAGAAGAGAGGTCTATTGAATATCAGGGCTTTAAAGTTACACCAGTAAGTATGAATAACTGCCGCAGTAAAAATGTGGTGTATTTAATTTTGTGCCCTTGTGGTTTGGGCTATGTGGGTGAAACAGGAAGAGAAATGATGATTCATCTATGTGAACATAGATCAGCAATTAGAACAGGTAAAATAAATGTACTATTGGTGGAACATTTCCAAGCCAGTGAACATTCAGAAAAAGACCTGCAGTGGTTTATTCCGAAGAAAATCTGCCCAAAAAAGAGAGGGGGTAATTGATAAATATTTAGAAAGAGGCAAGAATTATGGTATGTTATTAGGCTGGAGACGGTCAAGAAGGGGTTGAATAGTAAGGAGGACTGGGATAAGGGGGTTCATTTTAGACATAGTTTCAAATGACTGATGGGCCTTTTTGGAGTTTTTCTGTCATAAGATGAAACCCCCGATAGAAGTAATGATGAGGCCAGATAGGGATTAGTATTTAGAGGTTATTGGGAAGTCTTCACCCCAATACAGTTTTTGGGAGGTATGGGAGCACATAACATATAGAAAACGAGAGTCTGTTGCAATTTATAAGCCCATGTGCTATTGTGAATTAATAGCTGAGAACATTATGTATAATAGATTGAGTGTGAAAACTCAAGATGGCGTGGGTATTGGAACCGCCAAACTGTGGTTAGCGGTGGAGTGTCTCACGAAATAGGAAGTGAGCACTTGGTAGAAGGAAGTAAGTAAAAAGCAAAAAGGATTCCTCTGATTAGCGGCTGTCTGATTAAGAACACACCCACATTTAGACATAAAGGAAGGATTGGCTCCTCGACAGGTTGATTAAATGAGACGGAAAGTACGAGGACGCAGCCCCGCAATTCGGGTAAGTGAAAGTAATAATTAAGTGTAATAGCTTAAATAAGGGATATCTGAGTAGGGGATATGAATATTCAACATTTATTATATAATATGGATATGCAATATAATAAACAGCGTTACCCCAAACTTATGAAAACCGGAATTGGGCGTTGACAGTGAATACGCCCAGCGGAGCGTTTTTTTTAATGATGAGTTATGGTTCCTTTCGAGGTGGTTTTAGGTTATATTGTAACAGGATTTTTTGCTCTATAAATCTTAGTGAAATATGGGCAACTGAGGCAGACTACCATGTTTGGTGTAGAGGATTAAGAAATGTGGAAGCTGGGTATTACTAGTTTCGATACTCCACCATGGTTAAATGGTAAGGGTTTTTAGGATTTATTTTTTTAAAGTACTTCATCTCTGCCCTTTACCCATAGATCAGAGGCCGGGAGCCTACTTGATAATATAGGGCCCTTCCTGATTACCTAAATGAGTTTGAAAAACAAGTGGACTCCATGGTAAGTCCTGTGGATAACATTGGCACTATCATAAAATAATTATTTTAATCACAATTAAATTCTTCCTTCCACCCTATGTTTATACACACTGGATATGGGTGAAAAGGGCTGGGCTGGGCATTTTGTGGACAAGTCACATATGACACAATGTAATAATCAGAACATTTAATAGATGGGATTATAACAACCTATTAACTTGCTTTGTTTTGTCCATATAGAAGTTATCCGCTTGTTGGACTATCGTGAAGCAAAAGACAATGTGTACATAAGCATATGGATCTGTGATGATTGGTTAGCTGGTGTCTGTTTGACTTGTGTTAGACGCAGGTGACTGGAGAGGTTTGATGATGGGAGAGGAGTATGTACATTTTCTCCAGAAAATATAAGGATAATTGATTGTGTGTATTGAATCCCTCCATGTGATACTCTCTATAAAGGAATTGAGGCATTCTTCTTTTATCGGTATTCTATTTTGATAATGATGGTAGGTGATAGCCATATTGGAGGCTTTTTAGATTTAAAGGGTTTGTAAAGAATTTGGGAATTTATATGTTTTTGTTTGCTTGTTTCTATATAGGTTTGAAAAGTATATGTTGGGAGTATATTCTGTTGTCCTGAAGAAAGTGGTGGAAGGACTTTGAAAGACCACCGAAATGTGTCAATGCAAATTGGATTGCTGGACCCCTTGGGACAGGCCTAAAATTGAATAGGGACTGTGTGCATAAATCGATTGGCCTGTACAATCAAAAATTGGGACAGCTCACATACAATAGACTAGAGTGGATGTCTTTTGTTTTTGTCTCCCTCATGTCTGATTCTGTCTTTTATATGTGATGTTTTTATTAATTCTTTTTGTATTAAGTCTTTGTTGCCTTTTTTTTTTTATAAACAGCTTTATTGTTTTAACAGAGTAAATGCAGGACATTTGACACAACGTACACAACAAATTCTGCTTCCATAGTCTCTTCACCATCATCAGGGAACTATCATGATAATTGGACATCTTTGCAGACCTTTATCTTGAAGCAAGGGACATCACACCCACCTATCCCAACATTCCCAACCACCGCCCCCATACCTTCCCATGTTTCCACGGACAGCCCCTCGCTTCATACACCAGCTTTTCTTGCCCCGCACACCAGTCCACTCCCTTCCTCCATTGTTGGAACGACAGACCCACAGAGGAACTCCAAGCTGCTGCAATATCTCTGTACAGACTCCACAGCACATGGAAAGAAATAATCCTTTATTTGTATAATTCTCTGAATAAAGTAATATTGTGATAAACCCCCAGCAAGAGCTCCTCACCCTCCAGCTTCCAGCTCCTTCTCTCCTTTTTCCATTCTAGAATCTCCACTCTCCTCCAATTCTAATCCCATCCTCTAAGATCATCAATACACCATCTTCCCCTCATACATCCTAATAACGTGTGAACATAAACAATTCCAAACATATAATTTTAAACATGTACTATTTACAACTTATATCAGCATGAAATACATTCAACATCTACATCACTGCCTACTCAACTTTGCACAAATTTCCCATACTCCATTCTCTCCCATCATCCAACCTAACTACAGATTTTAATATTTTCACAACCTTCTGCGGCTCACAAAATCTACTTTCTCCCTTCTTTATTATACAACATTTCTTTACTCTCACCCAATCACCTACCTCTATTCCAATGTCTTTCACCTTTTTTCTCGTATCATAGTTCAACTTGTTACATTCTTGACAACCCATCACTCTTGCCCTCATTCTTTCACGATCCACCCACACTTGTTTCTTTGCGCGCAACCAACAAGAAGACTCTTTCGTCGCTGGTTCTCTCCCTTTAAGAGCAACAAATGGTGCCACCCCCGTCACGGAATGCCGTGTCACTCTATGTGCCCACATCATCTTATTCAGTTTTTCCTCCATTCCAGTCCATTAGATAGAGATAATTGAATATTTTCCATGACAATTCGATTAATTCTTTCCACTAAACCATTAGCTTGCGGTCGAAATAAGGCAACCTTCTCGTGTTTAATCCCCAATCCGGTGAGGAACTCTGTCATTCTCTCAGACAGCAATTGCACCCCATTGTCAGTAACTAAGACCTTGGGTGCACCTTCCTCCAAAAACATATTCCTAAGGAATTCGTTAACATTGTTAGTCGTAATATGTTCCATGCTGTTGACTACAAACCATTTACTGTGGTAATCCACCAAGACTACTAAGAATCGATTTCTTCTTCCAAGTTTATTCACAGGACCAATAAAATCCAAAGCTAATTTCTCCCATGGTCTCGCAGGAAATTGTACACACCCCAAAGGTGGCTGCCTAACAGTCCTAGATTTGTCACTATTTCCACTCGCTACACACTCACTCACAATTCGCTCCACATCCTTGTCCATCCCGGGCCGCCAATACGATTGTCTTAACCTTCTCTTTGTCAAACTTCTTCCTAAATGACCCTCGTGAACAATTTTTATCAGCCTCATTCTTAGCTTCATGGGTGGTATCACTTTCCCTCGTCTAAATACCTTTTGACCATGCACACTTAGTTCATCTTTTACCTCTAAATATTGTTTCAAATTCTGCAAATCACCTCCTATGTGACCAGAACCACTTATATATTTATTTAGCTCATCATACTCCTTATCATCAACCATGACGTCCTCCCACTCTTCTTGTTTTAAAGTAAGTTCTTCATCTATCAAAAATACTTCTGCTTCAATCTCACTCAATACTGAAGCTTCCTCAGGATGTTCATCAATTGGCATGCGCGACAAGCAATCTGCCACAACATTTTTCTTACCCCTCACAAATTCCACAACAAAATTGAAGTCAATGATATTAATCAACCACCTTGAAATTCTGGGTGTCATACTTCCTTCCAAACCTCGACCACTCTTGAAGACTTGAAGCAAAGGTTTATGATCCGTACGAAGCACAAAAGGCAGTCCCCACAAATAGTATCTATAATGATTGATATCCCAACAACAATCTAACGATTCCTTCTCAATTGCAGAGTACGACCATTCTGCCCCTTGTAACCTGCGAGACGCAAACCCGATGACTCTTTCTTCCTTGTCTACTACTTGTATGAGAACTGCAACCAGCCCTACACCACTGGCATCTGTCATTAAAAAAAAATTCTTATTCAAATCAAAATGTTTAGGGTAGGCGCACAGACAATAGAATTCTTAATCTTCTCAAAAGCTATTTCACACTCTGCTCCCCACTCAAACACTGCTCCTTTCTTTAATAACAATCTCATGGTTTCTACAACTCCAGCAAAAGTATGCACAAATTTCGAACAATATTCTGCCAACCCCAGAAACGATTTAAGTTGATCCTTGTTACATGGCTTCGGGGCTTCGCTAATTGCCCTCACAATACCTTTTTTTGGCTTTATACCTTCTGCAGACACTACATGACCTAAATAGTTCACACTACTCTTTCTCAACTGGCATGTTTCCTTCTTCACAGTCAACCCATGATTCTCAATTCTTTCCAACACTTTCTCAATCAATTCATCATGCTCTTCCGTAGACCTCCCAACTATTATAATATCGTCTTGGAAGCACAATACATTCTTCGTGCCCTCAAAAATGTTATGCATAATATGCTGAAACACAGCAGACGCGGATGCTAGCCCAAATGGCATTCTACAGTAACGATAGGCACCTAAAGGTGTTACAAAAGAAGTCAATGGACGTGAATCTGGATGTAGATTAACTTGATGGTAAGCTGCCGACATGTCCAGAACGCTAAATACTTTGCCACCTCCCATCATACTTAACATTTCCGTGATGTTCGGCAAAGGTTGCCTATCAACCCAAATATTCTTATTCAGGTCTCTTAAGTCTATGCACAAACGAATCTTGTTCCCATCCTTGGGTGCTACAACAATCTGTGCCAACCACTCCGACGATTCTATTGGTTTGATTATTTTTTCCTGCAATAATCTATCAATTTCCTGTAGAACAGGTCCTCTCATCATGTACGGTATTGATATTACTTTGTGAACAACTGGAACAGCTTGTTTTTTTTTTTATTATTCGGTGCGTGAATTTTTTCAATTTTCCTAGTCTCTCAGTAAAAACTTTTGGAAACTTTTCCATTAATTTCTCACTCCATTCCTCTGCAGTTCCTTGAATTCCCATATACTCTACATTTGAATCTTCCACAACTATGACTAGTTCAGTTGCCTTGGGATTGAGAACAATATTTAAATCCTTCTGATGTCTCCATCCTAATAAATTCGATCCTTCATGAGTCACATATACCTTCCCATGTACACCGTTCCCTATGAAGATAATATCCATCCATTTCATTCCCACAATGTCGAAACTCTTACCACCATACCCAACCACTTTCACATCTGCAGTCTGAAAATCTTCAAATTTTTCCCTCAAGGTTCCTTCATAAACATCTCTAGATATTAAGGTATACAAACTCCCGGAATCAACTAGCATCCTTACAATTTTAGTTTTAAGTGTTACATCACAATGAGGCTTCTTTAATTCACATTGGCTTTCTCGCTTCAAATTCATACAGTTTTCTGATTCGGTATCACGCAGATTGTCCTCTGACATGCTGTTGATGGTTAAAACAATCTCTTCCTCATGTTCCCCTTGTATGCTATCTATTGATTTAACACTTTTATTCCACACTTTTCCTTTTGACCTACACACTTTGGCCAAATGACCACGCCTTCCACACGTTCTGCATGTCAAAGTACGCGCAGAGCATACAGGACTTGAAGCAATGTGTCCCGGACACCCACATCTATAGCATAATATATTAAAATTCTTCTTCTCTCCCATGTTACTAGCAGTACCCTTTTCATGTTTTATTGTTTTAAGTTGTTCTACTTCTACTGTGCTCTCTTTGGCTGATTCTCTCATGTGTGTTTTAGATTCAATTCCTTTCATCCAAGCTTCGGTATGCTCCATACTCCTTGCTATTTGTATTGACTCCTCTAACGAAGGGTCAATAGATAGCAGTCTCTCTTTCACCTTTTTGTTATTAGTGCATCGCACTATTTGGTCACGAATGAGAGAATCAGTTAAATCCTGGAAGTTACATGTTACGGCTAACCCTCTTAGTGCAGCCACATAAGTCATCACATCTTCATCTAAACCTTGAACACGTGAAAAAAACTTATGACGTTCAAACAGGACACTAATTTTTGGCGTAAAATGTTTTTCCAACATTTGTAAAGACACATCATAAAGATTTATGGGTTGTCCTTCACCAATACCCAAAGATACTTCTGGCAAGTCGTCGTATATCCTCCTTCCTTCAGTACCCAAATGATGCAGTAAGATTGCCTGTTTTCTAAGAGGACTATATTTGTCTCCTCCAATTGCCAACAAATAAGTAGTAAAAAAAATGTTCCACCTCTTCCACGGAATCAACCGTTCGCCTGGTATTGGTAAGAAACATGGTGGAGCAGAAATACTTTGTTCAGCCATACCTGTAAACAAAATAAAAATAACAAACTACCAAAATTTACTAAAATAACAATTCAAAATAATTAAGTGAAATAACAATCTAAAATAAATATCTGCTATTTATCTTATTAGTAGAAATATCTTTTTTTTTCCTAGTCCTTTTCCTTAGTCCTTCTCTGTAGTCTTTTTATTCTTTTTTTCCTTTTATTTAAATTAGTTTCTTTAGTCCTTCCTTTGTTTTCATGCTGTGTCCAAGCCTTCGAGATGAAGAGCTGCTGAAAGGAAACACCTCAACTAGGTAAGGAGCAACGTCTTTTTTGTTTCTCAACATGGAGTTTATTTATGGAGTTTATTAGTATATCCGTTCACTGTGTACCATGCGCAGCTGATGTTTGCATCAAAAGAAAACTACGTTCATTTAGTGCGCGCACACCACACGCGAAGTTGCTGCGCGCCGCACTTTGTTTATCCTTCAATCGTGCTGCACCTTCTTTGTCCTTCAACGTGCTGCGCGCGCCGCACTTTGTTTATCCGTCAATCGTGCGCGAAAGATGCCCCGAGCCGTCTCTCGCGCTGCACCTTCTTTGTCCTTCAACCGTCTCTCTCCATAGCGCGTGCCGAAAAGATAGTTGGCAGCCAAATTAGCCCAAATAACAATATACGAAGCTTAAAATACTTTATTTTTAAAAAAAAATTACAATCAATGTCGGCATAGCGGTAGCAATACAAAGGACATTTCTCTAACACAATTAAAAAAATTAAAGCGGAAACATCGTTCAGTGGATCTCCAACAGTTGAAAGCTTAAGTTTAAAAGTTCTTTTCTGGAGAATCAAAGTAATGGAAACTCACGTTTATGTACATTTCTCTACTGATCTTTTTTGCTTTTGTTTTCTTGGTATGCTGTACGAATTTCTTTCTTCATAGATCCTTCCTTCTTCCAGATAGCTGATCCAGGGGTTGGGGGTTATCGGTTCTTCTTACTCTCTGCCCCCTGCACAGAGTCCCTTGTCGCCAAAATATGTACAGACTCCACAGCACATGGAAATAAATAATCCTTTATTTGTATAATTCTCTGAATAAAGTAATATTGTGATAAACCCCCAGCAAGAGCTCATCACCCTCCAGATTCCAGCTCCTTCTCTCCTTTTCCCATTCTAGAATCTCCACTCTCCTCCAATTCTAATCCCATCCTCTAGGATCATCACTACAATCTCTTTTTGCAACTAACAGCGCAGTACCGGCGAGCACAGGATTCACTCGCGTACCTCCCAGTTCTTCCATCACACCAAGCAAAATCAGCTTTGCGGACATCTGCACCTCCGTCTCAGGCACTCAGCTCAGTTCCTCACCAACCCTACCCCAATACACCTGAAGCACTGGGCAGGTCCAGACCATATGAAAAAAGTCCGCCAGCTCCCCAGCGCATCGTGGACACTGAGTCGTGGAGCGCATACCTGCCCGGTGCAACCTAAAAGGCGTCAAATAGGCGTCAAATAGGCTCTATGTAGGTAGTAGAATTGCACTGTATGAAGTCTTGCCAACATCGCCAGTTCCCTAGTTGCCATCAGGGCCTCCAGCCATTCCACTTCATCCAGGGCATCTGCTTCTCAATGAACCCAGGTCACCCGAAGTATTGTTAACTAACATTTTGTAAACCTGGGAAACACCTTTCCTTCCCAAGTTCCCCATAAGCAGCTTAGCTTTGAGAGGGCTGAATTCCGGCAGAGAGCCCACAATCGGCAAGTGCTCTCTCACGGCATGTCGCAATTGTAGGTACTTAAAGAACTGTGCCTGGGTCAACTGGAAGTCCGTCTGCAGCTCCTGAAATGATTTCAGCGCATCATCCCCTCACACGTCCCCCACCAACGATATATCCAACAAATCCCACCCCGCAAACCCCTCCAAAGCCGCTGTCTCTCTCAGCCACCTCCGATTCCATAACGGGGTTTGATGGGTGATTACCCCATTCCATCGGGTGAGCCACAGAGCAGCGCGTCAAGTCAGGAAGACCGCCCGGGTTACCGCTGCCATGTCTCGGGGAGGGGAACACCATATAACATATCCTGAATACGCGGGAATCCCAATATTTACAGTTCCACCCGATATGCCGGGTTCGCCCATCCCCCGTTAAACCAGTCATGGATCACAAGCAGCTGGGTCGCCAGATAGTATAGGTAGGGATCGGAGGCACCCAGGCCACCATCATACACTCCTCTATGGCAGTGTTGTGCCGCTACTCGGTGCCTGGTGCCCTTCCATAAAAACATTGTGGTGGCACTCTAGTGCACTAAACCAAGAGCGCGGGATCGGAAAGGGGAAGTTCTGAAAAACATATAGGAGCCTAGGCAAAACCAACATCTTGCACAGGGTCACCCGGCCCATCACGTTTAGGGGTAATGCCTGCCACCTCTGAAGATCCGTCTTTACACGCACCAAGAGCGGGTCTATATTTTTAGCCCAAGTCAACTCCGGCAGAAGGGTCACACAAACCCCCAGATATTTAAAGCTGAGCCTACGTAGAGGTATCATATCTTGCCAATCAAAGCAGTCGTGCGAGATAGGTAGAGGGACCAACATCGACTTGGTGGGGTTCATCTTGAGGCCCGACATCTGCCGATAGCGGCGTAACAGGTAGAGACTTCTTGGGCCTGATATGCTAGGCTCCGCCATGTAGAGTAGCACATCGTCAGTATACAAAGCTATCCTGTCTTCCCGGGAGGGCCCCCAGCGCCATCTGCGATAAATCGGATCCATCCGGATCATCTGGGCCAGCGGCTCAATTGCTAAGGTAAATAAGAGGGGGGACAGGGGGCAACCTTGCCACGTGCCCCTTCGAACCTCAAACTCTGAGGATAAAACCCCATTTACCAAAACTCGCGCGGAGGGGTTAGCATACAGCACTCGCACCATACGGCAGAACCTCGGCCCAAAACCGGCCCTTCGAAGCACAGAAAACAGAAACCTCCAATCCACCGAGTCAAATGCTTTTTCAAAGTCTATAAACAGAAAAGCGAGGTCTCGCGGTAGTCGATGACGTTCGGCCAAAGCCACGTGCAGCCGGCGGATACAGTGACAGGTGCTACAAGTTGCCATAAAGCCACATTGGTCGGAGTGCACCAGCTGCGGCAAGACGGTCTTAAGGCGAGCCGCAATAATCATAGCAAAAATCTTAACCTAACTATTAATCAGCGATATCGGCCTGTAATCCGCACGAGCGAGGGAGGTTGGGTTTTGGGGAGCACCACAATAGTGGCCCCATCCAGTTCCTCCGGAAAGGACCCCCGCCGCACCACCTCCGTGAAAAGTGCTAGTAGGTGCGGCACCAAGTCCTCTTTAAACGCTTTATAGTATTCTGCAGGGAACCCATCGGGACCCGGTGTTTTCCCCGTCCCCAGTGCAGAAATAGCCACTCCAATTTCCTCAGCACCAATTGCCTTGTCTAGTGTCTGCGCCTCTCCTCTCGGCAACCGTGGAAGAGGAACATCCTCTAGTAATCTGTAAACTTCATCTGTCTCCAGAAGTGCCGACGCTCGATACAGCGCCTGATAGTACCGAGCAAAGGCTTCTGCAATGTCAACACAATTCGCTACCCGGCTCCCCCGTCCATCATCTATTTCGGGGATGACCCTGGAAGTTCGATGCTGAGGAACCAAACAATACAGCAGCTTCCCGTTTTTTTCTCCCCAACCGTAAATCCTTGCAGTAGTCGCCCTCCATAGATGTTTTGTGGCCTCCAGAGACTGAGTTCTAAGCTCCTCGCGCACTAACAGAAGCTGACGAGCAACTCCCTCAGTGGGGCTCATGTTATACTCTTGTTCAATTTGCAGCACCTGCAGTTCCAGCTGCTCAATACTAAGCGCCCTCAACCACTCCCCCCCTCCCACCAGACTCTTAGCCGCATCACCACCTTACCTGCAGCCCACAAAGTTCCAGCCGAGGCCACAGACCCTTCATTCAATGCAAAGTATTCACGTTGAGCCTTCCTCAGCTGCTCAGCGTACTCCCTTCCCTGGAAATACCACGCATTCAGCCGCCACATCGGGCGAGTCACCGACCGGTCCTGACCCACGATAAACCGGATGGGGCCATGGTCAGAGATACCACGAGCTAGGATTTCAATATGAGAAAGGGAAGAACAGTCAGTACTCGGCAGGAGCACCAAGTCAATTCTAGAATGAGAGCTGTGCGCCGCCGAGGTAAGCGTATACTGCCGCCGTCGTGGATGCCATACTCGCCACGCGTCACAAAGCCCTGTCGACGAGCCCCGCTGCAGCCGTGTTTCTATAGGCAGAGAGCAGACCCTCCACATCCATGGCCGGGTCCGGGGCTGCATTAAAATCTCCTCCCAGCATGGTGAGCCCCGAGGGCAGTTCCAGAAGCAATTCAGTCAAATGCCTTAGGGTCCCTCGTCCCACTGCCGGGGGAACGTATGTACTGACCATATTAGCTGTGACACCCTCCACCGTTCCCGCGATGGCCATGTAACGTCCCTGTCGATCCTTCAACACCTCAATGTTCGCCATGGGGAATGAGCGGTGCAATATGATTGCCACTCACCGTGATCCACTCGAGAACCCCACGTTATATACTCTATCAAATCCCTTGCGGGCCAAAAAGGGACAGTGATCACCTGCGAGGTGCGTCTCCTGCAGCAGGAGCACATCTGGGCGGTAGCGGTGCACAAAGGCAAACATCCCTGTGCGCTTAATCTTGTCTAAAAGACCGTTAACGTTCCACGACATAACCTGTGTAGGCCCCATTGAAGTTGTTGTTGTTAGATGCTATAGGACCAGAACTTGCTAATTTATGGTCTGGAGCCCCTTCCCTGTATGTCTCTTCGCTCCACAGCCTGAGCACCTCTACTCCATCAAGGAGATCATTGTCACTCTCATCCTGCACGTATGCTAACACGTACAAACATACTGACATTGCAAAAAGCATCAACACACAACCTGGAACAAAACCCTAACCTTCCCTCCCCCCAACTCCCCACCCACCCCATACTTCCCCCCAGAAGCATCTGTCGCCCGCATGAAACACCTCCCCCTCGAACATAGTGAGATATGCCATAACCTATTTGAGTAGTGGTGGACCCCTCCATTTCTTCGGATCAAAGAAATATACAATTAACTAACACTTGTTCATAAGCAAAATTATCTGTTTGCAAACAATTAGCACCCTCTCAGGTTCAGTTGTCTATTAAAAGAGTTACAGCACCGGACTGCGGGACAAGTCCGACTCGCTCATGTACTCAGCCCGGTCCCGAGCAACCCCAGACGGCCCCAGGCCTTCCGGTGTCCCCTCCGAATCCAGCAGCAACCGCTGCGTCTCCGCTGGTACTTGTGAGTCCCCCTGAGGGGACCCCGAGCCGGAGTCCCGGCGCTCCCTTCGCCGCCTCGAGCGTGTGTGCCGCCAGCAGCCAGACGACTGGTCCTGCTGTTGGCTCAGCTGTGTTGCGTGCCTCCCTGGTCCTGCCCCCCCGCCTCCATGACCAAGGGGGACCTCCTCTGTCAACCAAGTCCACGCCGCCGCCGGCCGTTCGAAGAAATATGTTTTATTGCCATACACCACGCGGAGTTTCGCTTGGAACAGGAGCCGATACAAGATGTCCATTGCTCTCAGCTTCTGCTTTACCTCCGTGAAGGAACGGCGTACCTGCTGCACGTCCCCGGTGTAGTCCGGGAAGAGGAGAATCTTCGTCCCATTACATATGAGTTCCCCTTTGGAACGTGCCTCCTGAACAACCGCATCCCTGTCCTTATAATTGAAGAGACAAAGTATTAACGGCCTCGGAGGGGACCCCGGCGGCGGCTTCAACTGCAGAGCCCTGTGGACCTGCCCAATTGCGAACCACGACGTGAGGCGGCCCGCCGGCATCCACGAACAGATCCAGTCCTCCAAAAAGGTTACCAGTGACGAGGCAGCCGTTGTCTCCGGGAGACCCACCAGTCGGAGATTGTTGCGTCGAGACCTATTTTCGGCATCCTCAGCTCTTCGATAAAGCTCGGCCGTACGAGATGTTAGCGCAGAGACCTGTGCCTTAAGAGCCGTCACATCATTTTCCACCGTGGGCAACCTTGACTCCGCCTCTGTTAGCCGGGCCATGGCCCTGTGGAGATCCTGACGGACCAGGGCCACATCCACCCTGACCTCTCCGATCTTGGCCTCCACCACTGTTTGGGACACCTGAATGGCCTGGAGAATCTTCGCCAGGTCACCGGATTTCTCAGAGAGATCTCCTTCTCCCCCTTCCGCGCGATCCCCGGCCGGAGTCCCATTCGCACTCGTGGTGAATTGGTCAATGCGCGTCTGTGCGGCCGCCTGTCACGACGTTTTGTCCTTTCCCATGGCAGGCTCCTCGGTTACTTCTCAATATACAGGTCGCGGCAGCCCAATCACCAGGTGCAGAGCTCTCCACCCTATGCAGGGCCAGGGCCTCACCACTGGGCTCCACTGGGCTCCACCACTCTGGGACCCTTATTTACATTCCTCTTTTTCCTCCCTAACATTTAGGACACTACTAACCCTTGACTCTACTGACAATTATTCGTCGCACACTTTCTCTTATACTTTGTAGGCAATCTCTGCACGTCTTCTCCTGTATTTCTTCATCTTTTTTAATATAAACTCCACACCTTCTAGCTTGTTTGGGCACATGTAATAATATTTTTAACCACAATCCTTTATGCTTATCATCCCTTAACTATTCTTCACTCTTGTTTCTCTTGGTTTTTCAATCACTTGTAAAAGTTTCTTGTGCACCAGACCGTAGTATCGAACGATCTTTCCCATGGATTCTGGGTTTTCACCTTTCGGTTCTGTTGTCTTTCCCTTTATCACAATATAACCTAACTATTTCTTTAGTCAGCTTTTTTAGTCGTTTGTGGTTTCCCTTTTTTTCAGCCTTGAGAAAGCCCTGGCGTACACGCCGGAAGGGCGAAACACGTGTTGGCTGAGCTTCTGCGTCTTTGTGGGATCCCCTTTTTTGCTGTACCCTAACCAGGGAGCTACTTGTTTTCTGCAATAAAACCCAAAGTGGAGCAACCAAAGTTCTCAGTGTAATCTCATCCTTGCAAAATCAGCGAACTATTGGCACTCTGATATTCCGAAATTTTGCCTATTCAAGTGGGACCTTACCTCTTCCTTACTAGTGCCCACCAACACCCCGACCTCACCTCTCCTCCACTCCCACGCTACGACGAGGTAAGAGGGCGAGTCGGGGGGGGCAGCGGAGCAGGGCAGACCAAAGGAAGAAAGAAGAGCCCCCCCCCGGGGGCCCGGATCCACGTGCTACTGAGGCGCCGGTCCCTGACAGCCGCCCCAGGAAGACCGACAGGGCGCGCTACTCCATTCAGTTAGAGGGACAAAGGGGTGGGGGTGGGGGAGAGGGAACGAAGGGGGCTCACCCCCAGGCTCCAGTCCTGTCCCCCTCCCCAACACCACTTTACCCCCTCACTCACCGGCTCTCGCCGTTCTCAGCGCCCCCTGCACTTCATCCCTGCCTCCACCACAGCAGCCGGTCGCAGCACAGAGCCCCAACAGGTCCTGGGCTTCACCTCCTCTCCCTCACCGACCAGGTAGCCATCACCTCAGCAGCCACACGCCGCTCAGTCTCTGTCCACCGGCCGCCTCCGAGGCTTTACCTTCCTCCCCAGGCCAGAGGGCGGATCACCAGTTTCCGCCCGTCTCCCCAGGTCAGCAGGGAGGAGGAAGGCCGGCAAGAACAGCCAGCAGTCTGCGGCAGCACCAGCACCAGGGGGCCCGCTCCTCGCCTCAGCCGGGCCCCCTTTCCTCACGCTCTGCCCCTGCCGCTCCGCCCACTTAGGACCGCGGGCCGCTGCCCTCACCAGTCCGCCGCTTCGAGACCCAGCTCACCTCACGGGCAGCCTGACCTCACAGGTCTCTCAGGGGGTCGCCCGTTACAGGATCCGGCCTCCGCGGCTCGCACCACCTCCGACTCTGGGGGCCTCCACGCAGCCGGCCGCTCGCGCCTCATCTGCCGCCTGCCCTTTTGCCTGTGGGGCGGCCGCCGGTCGATCTCCTCCAGAAGTGGCCTCCGGAGGGCCCAACCCACTCCCGTCACCCGCTCCCAGAGGGCAGCTGGTCTCTCTAACTGGAGGGTGCCGCCGGTAAGTACGGATGACAGTGGGAATCAGAGGCGGATAACGGAGGGGCCCAAAGCACTACGAAAGTGCTGCCGCCATCTTGATGCCTTAGCCATGCCCCCCCCGTTGTTGGCTTTTTAAGGGTGGCTTTATTTTGTAATTTTATAGGACAGTGTTATTAAATAATTTTCCAACAGATTCCTTTATTTGAGATTGATCATTGGAGTGATAGAGTGGTTGAGATAGTACATTGTGTGTTGAACAGTCTTTTGTTCCCTCTGGGGATTCTCTTCTTTTTTCACTTAAAAAATACCTCCAATTCTCCAATTCATTAATCATGATGTCAATTATGTAAACATACTGTGGGACTCCCACTTCAATGACAGTGAATATTCAAGCATGTGAATCTATGAAAGATGCCAATACTGGAGAACTACAGTTACAGTAAGTAACTAATTTTCTTACTCTGCCTCACTCCACAGTCGAGGCCCTCATTATTTCACTATTGAAGCCAGACTGTGACGCCATGGACATATCCTCTTACCAACCCCTTTGTATACTAAATGCCAGTGGTAGCTGCTGCAAATCTCAAAGCGATGGGTGGACCGGAGAAGGGACAGGGATGGGGGGATCATTTTTAAAAAGTACATGTTTCCATCGCCGCCTGCTGACTTGCTCCTCTGCTCTTCTGGTGTCGCAGCATTCACTGAGACACCATCACCGGCTCCCCAGGAATCCTGGTGCTGCTCTGCATGGGATCAGCGGCAGGATTGGTTTGAGCGGCTTGTTCTGCTGCTCAGACAGTGCACTGGATCCTGTGCAGCCAGGTTGGAGAAATCTAAGTGCGTATGTGTGTTTTGCCGGCCTGAGACGACTGGCCAAACATACATGCACACTTAGAAGTGCACAGACTCCACTTCCCCTCCACTCCCCCCTCCCGTGGCCCGGCCCCATGCCTCCCTTCACATGGTGCTGGCTGAGCCAGGAGCTGAAAAAATAAAACGATAATGATACATCGTTTTCTTGTTCAGCTCCTGGCTTAGCCAGGGAGCGACACTCCTTCGCCATAGCGAAGGAGCCGCCCCTGCTAAATGCAGGCTACAACGTAAACTTTTGGCAACCAGAATTCTCCCCGGGATTCAACTTTGATTCATAAAGATCAAAGTGTTTTTTTCTCCAGGCACAGCACTGCTTCAAATATCAGAAGGTGCTAGCCCACACGCCCCCTCGATATCCCAATTCAGCTTTCCCTGCTTTTAATTTTTCTTCAAAAAGCGTTTGACTCCCAGGATTGGGAATATTTGCACTCAGTCTTAAACATGTATGGGTTTGGCAATCAGAAAACACTACCTGGACATACGTACTGTACTCTAATCCCACTGCCCGGGTGAAGATAGGTGTATTTCGGAGGCTTTAACGATCCATAGGTGCATGAGGCAAGGGTGCCCCCCCCACCCCATTGCTCCTCGCTTTGGTAATTGAAACCCTTTGCGGAGACATCCTGCAGGGTCGTTGTGAATGTGGCCTTCCAAGTGGCTGGGAACACTCAGGGGGTCTTGCCTTATGCTGATGATTTACTAATCTGCGTGAGACATGTTTTGGCTGCTTTCACCTTGGTAGCAGAATCACTGTACGAGTTCTATCTGGTTTCTGGGTTCAAGATAACTTGTAATAAATTTTGCATTATCCCGCTCAGTAAGGGCCTCTGGGCGCAGACCTTGATGCCCTGCTCTGGGCTCCAGATTGCTTCAGGTTAAATCCTGGATCACTCTGCCCTCGTCCATGGCGGGCAGGGCAGCGCTAGCCAAAATGGTCATGCTTCCTAGGCTGCTTTATTACTTTGTTAATATCTCACTGGTGCTGCCACTTCTTCGGAGGGTTTGGGTAATTGCTACAGGAATTACTGTGGGGGACTGTACGTAGGTGTGTAGCTTTAACCAAACTTCAATTGCCCATGGACACAGGAGGAATGAGAGTACCTAATTTTGAAAAATATCACATGGCCAAGCAGCTGCGGTGGCCTACATGATGGCTAGCTAATCACTCCCACGTTGTCCAAGTCAGAGATCGAAGCAGGGAAATTGCATGTGTTTTTAGTCTCATCTATCAGACGCATTACGGGGTGCCCAAAGCTCCTGGTGGTCGCTGTTACTTTCCTAGGACGTGACTTCTCCTCCAGTCATCTTGGTTTACCATCGAAGTGCACACCTTACATATGCCTGCCTCCCGTCCAGTGGCGTAATAAAGCCCACTGCTCCTGTCCCGATTCCACTGTTTTCTGTCATGACTTTTGGGTGGGGTGTTCTTTTAGTTGTCTTGGTACCGGTTAAAAAAACAATTACGCCATCCTATTCTTTTGTCAGCGCTACGTGCTATTACCATACGTGTCCTAGCTTAAAAGGCGCTACAATATCCATTGCATTGTATGCTGTAATTTGTACCATGCCTACTCGTCCTATGCACTATGTATACAAAAAATGTGCATATGCATATTCTGATGCCAATAAAAAAGATGATTAAAAAGAGAGATTCTATTTACCCCGTTTTAGGTTGAATATTGTGGATTTTTAGTTGAATTTCCCACATGTGGCTCCAGGTTTGTGAATCTTTTGTGCTGCCCTTGTGACAACTGCTCTTCACAGAAAACGTTACATTTTATGTTCTCTTATAAATTCTACACTGTCCCCCGGAAATTATAGTTGTTGCCGATATTACACACTTTAATCGTTAGGTACTGTAGACGCGTTCTTTTGTACATTCAGTAACTCTCCTCTGATCTGACTTGTTTGGCGGTAATAGTTTTATCCAGAAAGCCCCGAATAATAATAAACAAACTTTAGATGCCTGTGAATTATCCGTTGTTTCGTTTTTTTAATGTGTAAAGATGGTGTATTTTAGAATTGTATATTTTAAATGATGGGTCAAATATTTGCTGTATGTTAATTTTTCTACTTTTGTGGCTTATGAAGCCGAAAAAATATTGATGGTGAGAAACTGCAGATGCTTTGTGGGTTTTTCATAGCTGCATGTAAGCCCTTTAACTTATTCTATGAACAAGCGCTTGTAGTTGTCATAAGCACCTCTCCCTACAAGGAATCTTTTGTATCACAAGCAAGTGTTTGGGGATAAACATACATTTGAGGGTTAAAACCTAATTCCATGTCACCCAATTCACAGTTAAACCAGTCCTTCCCTCTCCATTAGCATTACTTAGTGTGGTTTTCTCCGTTTTCAATTCATATAAAGAAACACTAAAGGCCTGATTTAGATATTGGCGGATGGGTTACACCGTAAACGGTGATGGATATCTCGTCCTCCAATATATAAAATCCCATTGCATCCTGTGAGATTTAGATATTGATGGACGGGATATCCGTCACCATTTTGTAAATCGTCCGCCAATATCTAAATTAGGCCCTAAATCCCAGAACATAATACGAAGAATTTCAAACGTAGTAACATTCTGAAGACACAGCACAGAGTTAAAGCCCACGGCAGAGGCTTTTAATCTGTTTTTGGGAGAGCTGTCTAAAGCACCTCCAGACGCCCTTCTTTGCCACCTCTTCCTTCCAGTAGTGCATTCTATTTGGGGAAAACTGAGTTTGTGATTTGTTTAATGTCCATCAATTTGGATTCAAATTTGCTTATTCACCTAAAAGGCCTGAGTGTGAAGATATTTGTAGTGATTACGCAGGCAAAGTGATTCTTAAGGCATGACCATGACCAGAGCTAAACTGATCATGAGGCTTGTCATCTGCAACTGATAGTTACAACCGAGCACTGCCAGCACATTAACAATTCCATCAACATTTCACACATATCACAATATAGCAATATTCTCTTCAACACAGCACATTTCTCTATCATTCCAACACTTATCTTTTTTTCCTCGTGAACCCGTTTGTCATACTGAGAGCCCAAGATAGAGTGCTGCTCATCCTGCAGCCATTTCACACCAGATCATATTATAGAAGAGACTGTGATAAATTAAAGTTAGTGCATCTTTTGTGAAGACATTGAATCTGGCACGTTGTTGAGACATTACAAACAAGGCTGCTTAGTCTTGGGCCCAAATTAGTAAAGCAGGTGTTGTATGAGTGGAAATTATGGGTTCTGTCCATGACACTTAGAAATTGGGATAGCTACGCTTCCATACCTTTCATTCCACTGACTTTTTTCTTCCACAGAATATGAATGCCCCGACGAGACACCACCCAGGACAGGCAGCATGGTTGGAAGTCCAGCTTCTTGCTTAATAGTGCTTCTGCCGGACACTGTACTTTGAAATAAACTGTAAAGGAAAGGTAGATGTACTCTTGATCTCTATTTAATAGCTGCAGTAGATGACACCCTTCAAAATTCTCTAACATAATTTGTCACTTATATTTTTGGTGTTTTCATTGGGCATAGATGGAAAAGATGAGAAATAAACAGATACAAAATTGATAAAGTTTCTTGAACTGTTTGAAAGGCAAACAAAATATTTTCCTAAAAGTAAACACAAAGCAAAATTGAATAAAAATAGAGGTTTCTCAAATATGCAGTAACCTGTCTGTAAGTTTGGAAATGGAACTAATGTATACTAGATTCAGTTTTCAAAGTAAATTGTTTTGTAAATTGTGTTCCGTCCCTCTTCCTAGGTCAAAAATCATCATTAGGTTTGATTGAAACTTTTCCAAGTCTCTACATACCTGCAGAAAATATGGGAGGTTACTTCCGCCACAAACTGTTGTGATGTATGTTTTTTGTATCTAGACAGTCCCCATACACAGACCAGCAAGCTGCATCACACCCTGCACACTCCCAAATGCATGCATGAACATGAGAATGACCCACTCTGGTTCTTTTGGCCCCACCCCCTTAATAATGGCATTGCCGAAGTACATGGCCTAATCCTTTAATATCTAGGAGCTGGACCCATTAGTTACTAATTTTGGATTTTTTTCAGATGTCCCAGGGCAGACTGGGATAACAGGGTTTGGATTGTGACAAGTAGAGACTTTCACCCCTGGCGTCCTTGGGTTTAACCGGGAGCTTATCCTGAGGCTTAGTGAGCCCAAAACTGAGCACCAATTATACCCCTTTATCACTTCACAATCAGAGTAGCAAAGTCAGGTAAGAGCTTAACCTTGAGCTTATTGAGCCCATAACTGATCATCAGTTATACCCGTTTATCACTTCACAATACAGGTAGCAAAGTCACACAGTCCAAATGTCAGGATTCACTGAATTTTGTTTCCACAAGTGCCCGTGGACGATTAATGGACAGTCTAGTTGTTCCACAGAAGATTTATAAGACAGATTAACTAGGGTGATGTGCTTAGCTTTCCAGAGTTTACCCTTCAGAATTAGATGTCTTAGTGTTGTAGCCTTTGATTTGTCAACAAGATTTGTCAAGGTGTACACTGTTTGGAGTTTCCCTGACTTGTGTTTCCGAGTTCAATTTTCACTGCTGCTTACCTTCTATCTCTAGCTAAGGAGTAGTGTGTGACCGACTTTCAGTTTCCACCATTTTGTGAGTTGTTTGATTTAAGTTCTACCGTTATCAGTGAGTGAAGTTTCCCTATATTATTCTATACTACTTGTAGTGGCGGCCTGCAGGTCTAAAATATGGTGGGGTGCCATGGCACCAACCTCACCATATTTGCGGCTCCCCCCCTTTGCAGCACTTCTTCACTGGTGCCCACGAGCAGGAATGGATGGACTTCCGTCCTGCTCAGTGATACAGGATTCCATCCACACCTGGAGCTGCTCTAATGCTGTTTTCAGAAGGAGAGCAGCTCCAGGATTGGTGGGAGTAGGCTAACCCAGTGCTTATTTTGAGGCTAGGGGCCTGTGCCAGCAATTCCCCAGCTGTTTGACAGCTCTAGGATTGCTGGGTCTACAGTGCGCATGTCAGGCTGGCCGTAGCTAGACAGCTGGCCAACCCGACATGCACACTGAAAGGGGCAGCAGTCACCCTGCAGTTGCAGGATTCAGCCCACCCCATGCTCTTGCGTGAAGACAAAAATAAAATGGCATTATTATGCCATTTTATTGATTTGTGTTTGCCTGCTTCTGCGCTCGCAGGAGGTGGGCAACGCTCCTTCACTTCTTAGTAGGAACTGCCAATGGGGGGGGAGTGTGGTTGGCAGACCCCCACGCATGTGCCATCCAGGGCACTAACGGTCCGTGACGGGCAGCACCCTCTACTGCTTCATGATTTAAACTCGTCAGTTGAACAAATATAATAACAATTCACTATCAGCATCAGAGGCTTAACCATGAGCACTCACGGTTTGACACAGGGCAGAGGTCGCCAAAGCCAATGAATTATAGGGCTTCTAGATATTGGGGGCCCACCTAGCAACTTTAAAATTAAAGCTAGTTTAGACCGGCATAAAAAGTGGGATTCTGCTCTGCAATGCATGAAGGGGTCTCCCCCTCAATTGCCTAATTTCTTTAGGGAATTGTCCTGGACCCTCGCTTCTGGGGTGGGCCTACTTCTGACCCCAGTGAGACACCCACTGCAAGTCTCATATCGAAGTGACGAACCACATTCTGAGTACTCCTACAGGTAGTGAATCATACAGCGTCAGGGACAAAGGATGGGATACCCACCTAATGCCCCATCTGATGCCAGCCAATTACACTCCCCCTATCACCCTCTAGCCACTCCCCCCACCTGAAAAAGTCACAGGGTTGTTTGAGACCGCTAAGCAGCACCAAGAGAAGGCACCTAGGCCACTGGGTACCATTGATTTCCCCCCTCAGGGAAAACATGTCACTGTGGCACTTATACAAGCTGACGTCATTACAAGCATACTGTCTTTTAAAATGGAATTGAGAGAGGAACTAAAAGCCGATATCTCCAGAGACCTAACATACCAAAGAACAGAATTGCTCTCTTCCCCAAGAACAGACGTGGGGGAAAAGATGTCAGCCTTAAGAGTGGATACAGATTCAGCCGATGCTAGAGTGGTGGTGACAGAAAGCCTTTGAAAGAAAGGAGCAGAGTGTTCAAAGATCAATACATCCACATTTACAAGCACATTGAAGCTGTGAGTAGGAAACTGGAAGATCTCCACAACTGTACATGGAGGGAGAGCATTCGTATACAAGACCGGAGAGGGGCAGAGGGCTCCAATCTATACACCTTTGTAAAGGTACCTTTCACCATGGTACTAGAAGACTCACTAGACTGTCTTCAACTGGACAGAGTACAACAACTGTTCTCTATTTCAAGACCTCACACCTGCAATTCTCGCATGACACCAAACTTTCAGACCCATCACAGACAACTTGGAGCAAAACAAAATTAAATATTGCTGACTCTTTCTATTTGGCAGCACTTTCAAACATGGAAATAAATCTCATAAAACTGTGACCAAATAGCAGCTGCAATCCTAGGAATTGCAGTACACACCGCCCACGGAATCTGCAATTACATCACTGAAGTTAGAGATTGGCTCGTCATAATTGCCCGATTGGCTAACACAACACCCACGAAGTGGCACGCATGAATAGAAACGTTCGAGACACAAATCATGACAAAGGTCTCCCCAGTAGTTCAGACACTCTAGTTCAAAAGACAGGATGCTGCACATGCGACTGGTACCCTGAAAACACCTGTTGTCTCAAATGTCGATATAAAGCTGTTATGGAATCACCCGTAAAATGTTCGAACTCTCACCAGATACAGGATGACTTCTATGTTTATGGTGGACATACAGCAAACTAGAAGAGTTTATAGACTCCCCTCTACAGCACGGTAAGCTTGTTCTATTTTTATGTTTGCAAGTTTTGTTTCAAAGTTAGGTTAATTGGGAATTAGGAGTAGTGGGATTAGTGCCTATGCTGATTAAACATTATGAGATATTGCTACTGATAAACTCAAAGCTTTTACCCTTACTATAGAGTGTGCTCATGTTGAATATCTAGTGACGCCAAAAACTGTAACCAGAACGCCTTGATTAAGGTGAGATGGTCAAAGTATTTTCCCTCAGTGTAAAAGAATTACATTTCCGATTCAAAAGAGCAAAAATATGGAGCTGTATGAACCATGAGAACTACGGCGTTATAGCTGTACAAGAAACACTTGAGGAAACTAAATGTAAACATAAGCAACATACCAATGCATTTAACCCCTCTAATGTCTGAAAACATAATGGGGTTGCTCTCTTTCTGCATAAATGTTTGCCGTAACTAGATTTCAAGAAACATAAGGAGGGCAGGTATCTCATGATAAAGGACACACTGTAGAGCAAGACATAACAATAGCAAATATTTATAGTCCGAATACCTCTCAAGATATATTTCACCGTAAATGCCATAAACACTCCAGGAGAATTTGCAGAAGAGGAGCTCATTGTCATGGGAGAATTTAATTTAATCAGGAATCCAAAAGTGGATACAACAGGTATGGGGACCAATCACTCAGGTGGATAAAAAAAAAAACTCAGAGGTAAACTCAGTAAATTGGGGCTATGAAACATATGGAAGGAATAACATGACACACAGAAAGATTTCAAATGTTTCTCCAATGTTCACGCCATATTCATGAATTCATTGTTTTAATTTTAGCAACTCGTTGACACCACCAATCTCTAGCTCCGAAATAGGTACAATCACCCTCTCAGATCATGGCCCAATATCGATAGAAAATGGTATGGTCCGAGAAGCAGACACAGTAGAGACGCTGGATCTCATATCTTTCTCACTACTGAAGGACCCAGTCCTTTGAGCTCAAATCACCACTCAAAGTAAAGAATATTTTGAGAACAATGACATGGCGGACACCACAGTAGCAACTCTCTGGAACACCTTTAAAGCTATACTCAAAGGAATATTTATTAATAATATTGCCTTCCTTAAAAAGATGAGATGACAATATAGAGAGAAACTGGAGAAAGAGTTAAAAGGGCCTGAAAACGAATATAGAACCACTCTTATGCCCGCTTGTTCAGAATAGTCAATTTTGTTAGAGGCCAAATTGGAGCAATAGATACAAATAAATCTGAGCTCTTCCTCCTAAGCCTCAAACAGCTACAATTCATACAAGGGATTAAAGTGGGTACACATTTATCTTATCTGCACAGAATTGAGCAAGAAAATGATTTAATCAAATAAAGTATTCTAGATAATGTTGAATGGGTAATTAAGGAGCATGAAGAACTGCATGCTTTTCAACCCTATCATTCTCAATTACATAAGGAAGAATATTCCATGGAATCTATGCAAGATGAATACTGGTGTCAATGTCCACTAACACCAATCATAACTGGTCAAATTCCTGCTCTGGAAATACTCATTACCGAGGCTAAAATTAAAACAACTATCAAATGCTGAAGCCCAGATGGCTTCACAGGCAGTTTTTATAAAACATATGGAGGAATACTCACCCCGATAGTACCTAAACTATTCCATTCTTTTACGTAGTCAGGAGAGGTGACAACCTTGATGAAGGAAGCTACCATCTCCCTGATACACAAACAAGGAAAGGACCCTGGGAGATGTGCATCATAGAGGCCCAAAGCTCTCCTCAGTAATGATGAAAAACTCTTCATGAAGGTCCTGGCACTACAACTAGATCTGGTGCTGCCAAGGATCATACACCCCAACTCATTCAGATTTATAAAATATCGTCAAATCCACTATAACATCTGCAGAGGGATCCGCCTGGTCGAAAAGGCTAAACAATAAACACATTTCTAGTGGCTTTAGATGCTGAAAAAGCTTTCGACTGGCTGCACTGGAACTTCATGGGCAAGGTGCTTTATGGGGTGGGATTGGGCCCACAGTATACATATTAGCCCTGGCAAGTTAAAACACTTCCTTCTAGAATATTACTAAATGGTAGACTCTGTATGCTATTTAGATTAGATAAAGGAATGCACCATGAGTCCCCTTGTCCCTGTTACTTTTTGCTTTAAGAATTGAGCCTCTGGTTAACCATCTTAGAGATGGTGAGGTGCTGACGGCCCCTAGAATTGGTCTGGAGAAGCATAAAAATATGCTCTTTGCAGACAACCTAGTCTTTACCCTGACTAACCCACTGGCTCCCCTGTCCAGGCTTCAACTCCATTTACATAACTTTGAGGAAGTCTCTGAATTTATGGTGAATCTGACTGACTAACTGAAATCTTGAACTATTTGTCCCACAGTGAGAGTTGACACAGGTCAAAGAACACACACATTTCAAATTGGCCCCCAAACACATAACCTATGTAGAAGTCAATATAACATGTAATATAGTGGATCTCTATAAACAAATTGTGAGCCCGCTACTAGCAGAGGTTAGAGGAGGCATTGGGAGATGGGTGGATCTATCAGTATCATTGTCTATGTAAGATAAATGCACTTGAAATTAATATATTACCAAGATTATTATATATGTTTCAAGCTCTGCCAGTTGTTATCCCAGACATCATCTTCTCTACTAACATAAACATAATCCCAAAATTCCAATTGGAGAGGGGCAAACCAAGAATTGCTTACAAAATCCTATGTAGAGACAGAGGGGTGCACCTTTACCAACATTGCACAGTTACTGTAGAGCTGGACACCTGAGAGGACTAGCAGACTAGAATTCCAGAGAATTTGAAAAGAGATGGGCGCATGTTGACAGATCTGTGATTAACACTTTTCTTTGAGATCTCCCATTGAAAACAGAGACAAAACCGAACCCCTAATGTCCACCTGAGCACTCGGAGCAATACTACATTACAAGTGGGGAATGCCACTAATAAATGCCTAAATTTGACGCATATACACCCATCCATTTTAACCCTGCACTGACTATGGGCACTTTGACACTTGGTGTGAGGGAGACTGCCATATGGTTTGAAATAGTTATCAAGAAGGTGGCAGCAAATCCTTTCTTGATTGTAAATGTGAATTCTAGCTAGAAAAAAGGTTATACTGTGCCTAACTACAATACTGGGTCTCTCACCCATCCATAGGAAAAGCCATTATGCAGCACCTCATCCCAACAGAGACATTTATTAAAATGGATGACTGGAATGAAAGGGATTATCTATTCTATATACCAAATCCTTTTAGAGGCTAGCCGTCATAATCCACTTCCACATAAAGCTAGATGGGATACTCCTTTGCAGAGGGAACTCAGAGACACCCAATGGTCGCATGTGGAGATCCATAAACAAGCTATATGAAACGTTCAAGGCAAAGAGGAGCATTATAAACTGCTCTTCATTTGGTACATTTACTGTACTACATTACATAAACACTAGCCACAAGTGAGCATGAGATGTTTGAGTGAGTGTGAGGGAGAGGGAGACTTTCCTCATATCTAGTGAAATTGCCCTCAAATTCAACCGTTTTGGACAGAAGTGTTCTCCACACTATGAGCAGTTCTGGGCCACCCCTACCAAAAGATTTTTCTTATGTATTATGGGAGAGAGTTACACAAAATTTACTTTACCAAACCAAATATGATAAAATAATGATATGGAACTATCTAGATGCGGCTAAAACCATGATTGCAGCTGCATAGAGAAATAAATATCTGCCTAACATTATGCAATGGTATTCATGGCTATGGAATATAATGTAAATGTTGAGGGTGGCCTATGGGCTAGTGGACGATTTTAAAGACTTTAAAGCAATTTAGATCTTCTGGGGAGATGTTTGTTGGAAGAGATATCATCACTGCCCGTTTAAGAGCTTTGAAACTGTTCTAGCTAACTTTTCAGAGAGAAAATAACTAAACCCAGAAATTAACTGGATAGGTAGGGCAAAACTGTAATATACATATTTTATAGGAGAGAATGTGCATAATGTGTTTTGTACCTTGGAGACATTATTTTGTTTCTCCACTTACTCCTCACAGGCTTAATAGGGAGTGAGAGAGTGGGATTCCTAAAAACTGTAACAGTTAAGGTTGATATTTTCTTGCCAGAATTACAAAACGGATCTAAATAAAATTGATTTGTGCAAGAGCAAGAATAGCAATGTTCTCAAATGTAATAACTTTTGTTCTTTAAGTTTAATAATATAAAAGTTGCACAAGACTAGAAGAGAATCCTACCACTGTGAAAACATATACCAGGTCAAGTGTGTAGACAAAATACCCATAAATCCTTATATCATTAAAGAGGTTTCTTTGATAATTTTTCAAAATGCTAAAAAAAACGCTTATTTTTCCAGTATCTTCCAACCAAGAAGCTAATTGAAGGACGTTCAGCTGGTACAGGTTGATCTCCCTCTTCCCCGCACTTGCAGCCTCTCAGTTCATGAATTTCCTTTTTCAGAACCTTAAGTGATTTTGAGTAATGGGTAAGGGTAGGTCCACAACACTCCTTCAAGCCTGTCTGAACAAAGTATAAGGTTAGCCCTGACTGATTACTCACACCAAGGCTTATTCAGTGGTACTGTGGGATCAGTGACTCAAAACTCAAAAACCAACAAATACAAGTTAATAATTCAATATCCAGCTACTGATTAGTCTTTGAAGAAGAGGTAACTTTCTAATATGATGCACAATATATCTGTGGGTAGAAAACTATAATGACTGCTGTTCAAAAACATTCAATATGTATTGAGAACACACAGCCTGTGTTCTATAAATCTTTGCAGAGAGGGTATAGAGAAATTTATGAATCTTTTAGAAGGCTGTCTGATTCGGGCCAGCACTTGGATTTCTTCCTTCTCTGTAGAAATATACTTGTAATTATTCCTTCCCTGTAGATATATACTTTATATATCCCATTTAATGTTTTCCCAGTTTGCTCACTACCTTATAGACCATTTGACAGTCCAGAGCATGTCTAACGCCTACTGTTGTGACATATATTGATAGCTTAGGACGGAAATACAGACTGAGACCAAGGAAATGTAGATAGATGGGAAGTTGACGATGACATGAGTCTTAGATTGGGGATAGAAACTTGATTTTCTGAAGTGTATGATGGGATAAAAAGGCCTCTTACAATCAAGTTGTCATTTTGGATGCTTTATGAGAGGTACAATGTGGCGAGACAAGACAGTGGATGGTGGGTGCGGAAGGTATCATGATCACAATACATGGCTTCCCTCCATGAAACAGGATTGAGCCTGTTTCATGGAGGGTGGACAGCAGATGCCACAGAAGCTGACATATCCAGCAGGCCTCTTCATAGATTGTTATAGGACAGTGGTTCCCAACCTGTGGTCCGGGGACCCCTGGAGATCCATGAAGCCTCCTCAGGCGGTCCATGACTGCTTAGAAGAGTCATTCATGATAACAGATTAATAAAGTGTATATAAATAAAGTACCTAAATGCACAAGTAAAAATTTATAAACATACTCTAAATCTTAAGGAATTTGAAATTGGAGGCTAAAAACTAAATTAGTATACTCAGATTGATTCATGGAAGCAGTCAGGTGCCTCAAATAGAATATAGTATGGACGATGATAGTTAGCTTCAATTAAATAAAAAAAAGTTACAGCCTTCCTGTGGTAGTACGCAGCGTACGGGGCCGGATGGGAAGTACCCCGGGGGCACTTCTTGGCATGCTGAGTCTGGGAAGGAGGAAGCGGGGCCAATTGGAACTGCAATACTCTGGGAAGACACGGAATGGGACACCATAAACCAGGAGGAGAAACGCAACAACGGAGTCCGAGCGGAAGGAAAAGACGGAGAGAAGGATCGAACGGGAGACAGAGACACGGAGCAGGGAAGAGAAGAATTGCAGGAGGAAGGCGAAGGCACGGTGGAGCGAAGAGAAGAATCACAGAAGATGGAGGCACGGAGAATCGAAGGGACGAAGAGCCGAAAGAAGATGGAGTTACAGAGGACCCAGGAGACTGAGGAGGGAGAATTCTGCAGGAGCAGGCCATGTTCTAGAAAGAACGTGGCCAGATCAGGTACAGGTGCACACTGGGGACCGGGAAGAAGGGTAGAATAAGTGGGCACCAATTATTATTACACATGAGGAGAAACAATAAGAAAGTCACACTATCACCAGTAAAATGAAGTAAGGAAGGCACAGGGTGTGAGGGGGAACACTATCCTAATCAATAGGGAAAACAAAAGAGACTAGAAGACGATATTTAGATGACAGAGAGGAAAAGAGAGGCCTACATCTAATACAATAAAATAATCTTAAATCTACTAACAGAAACTGGACAGGTGGCAAAGGAGAAACCGGGGAAAAGGAAGACAGCCCAAGAGAAACTGAGAAAGAAAGACAGGGAAAAGAAGTAGCACCTATAAACCAACGTACCCTCTAAAACCAGCTTCTTGTTTACTCCCTCTTCTTAACAAAATCGTCTTCTGACCTCCGAGATGCCAACCTGAACGGGGAAAAGAAGAGTAAAGTCGAGAACCCAGGAAAGGAAAAGGAAGACCTCCAGACAGCACTACAAAACAGTAGAAAACTTAATACAAGAAGGAAAGTGTGGAAGAAATAAATAAAGAGACTTTATTAAACCAATATTACGCCCTCAAGTATCCCTTATTACTTACCTGTGACACTTCCTATTAAAATGTTTATATTTTTATTTTATTTGCAAATAAAATAAAATATATGTTATGATTTGTGTATGTGTTTGGTAGAATGCTTGTTTCTGTATTGTTTTGTATTGTTTTTTGGTTCAGATCATCAGCAATGTTTAGGGACTGGGGTTCCCAGCTTCCAGTAATGACTCAGTGGGTGGGGGGTCCCCGTTTTCCAATAATAATTCAGTGGGGGTCCCCGGGTTCCAGTAATGATAAAGTGGGGGTCCACAGAAGTCAAAAGTTTGGGAACCATTGCTATAGGACCGTAGTTCTGTTAAAGTCTCCTAGTCGCAGCGTCCTCACTGTTTTGAATATCCCTCAGCCATCAGGCTGAATCTGGAAAACTTTTTAGCAGTACATCTTCACGCATATAGGTGGTGCCATGCACTGCTGCACTGACGCCTTTCTGCTTATGAAATGATGTGCAGAGCCTATATATCTACCACCCTCTCATACTGACATAATTTCCTTTCTTTCTGGGCCACCAGATACAGATCTGGAGTTACCTCTCACCTCTTTGATACCCTTACCTTGATCAAAAATGTGTTTTCAGATTGCAAAGGACATGTCACCTCCCAAAAGGAAAGCTTCAAGCCCTATAAGGACTGATGTAAATGTCTGTGATAGATCCTCACAAAATTTGCCTATGTTGCCTGGGGTCAAGACACAAGTCCAAGGCCTGCAGTGACTGCGCGTCAATGAAACTGAAAGCCGTACGAGACTGCAAGGCAAAACTCTACATCACCAAGCACCGGAAGACTTCTGGAAAAGACCGGTACAAGATGAAAGTTTGATCCAGGTCCCGTTCAAGATCTAGAAGTTTCTATAGTCATTTCAGGGGTCAGTCTTCCTCGTGATTCAAATCACTGGATAAGTTGAAGAAAAAAACATAAGAAATCTAAGTCAGATTTAGCACCTTCCCACCACACTCACTCTTTTGAGAAGGCCTGGCGTGTGACCATACATCTCAATTTCGCTCCCAAAGTCCTTTGCCCATGGAGCTGATCTCACAACGTTTTTGATCAAAGTGTTTTGTGCGACCATGCTCTGGCTCTTCTGATCCTTACCATTTCTCTCTGGTGCACCTGCAGGCTCAACGGAGTGGAGACTTTCTCAACATGGGTTACTGCCGGCGGGTTGCCCTTGGCGCTGATGGACCATCTGAGCCCATAACTTGGCTGCCTCCGGCTCCACTCTTGACTCCACCTCCATGACCACCATCCTAGTCATTTCCTGGCACATCGATGCCGATGCGAACTCCATCAATGCCCGAAGACCAAAGTGATCTCTGACATTGAGGCAGCGCCAGTCCGACCTCAATTAAATTTGCACCAGGCCACCTTTGAGCCTCCATTTACTCCACTTGTTTTGCCTCCCCAAAGACAAACTCACACATTGCATTCCATGTTCGGCACAGATTCAGATAACGATTGTGTTGCAGGTGATGAGATTGTCCAACCTAATCATGAGGTAATTTGTATTACAATCTACAGGAGGCTTCTTACACCTTACCAACATTTGTGTAGGTTGGCCAAAGTCCTTAATCTTAAGCTCCCGACCTTGGAGGTCAAGACCAATGTACTGGTAGAAGTTCTTCAGCCGAGTAGACATCTACTGATCCCCTATCATCCTTTAATGAGACTCTTAAGGTGGGGCTATTGAGAGGGTGCATACACCAAAAGTATGACGTGGTTATTATTCCCACTAAAGCCTGGTGCCCTAGAACAATGGAAGAGTCCTATTTTAGACTTGCACTCTCTCAACACCTTCCTCCAGAAGGAAAAATTCAAAATCTTCACACTGACCCACGTGTTGTCTGCCCTTGACCCTGGAGACTGGATAGTGATGATGGATTTGCAGGACACCTATTTCCATATACCCATCCTGCAGGCCCATTGTTGTTGAAAGTGGGCTTGTCTCAGGCAGTTGTCAGTGACATCCAGACTACAGTGATACTGCTGTCATCTTCGGGGTTCACTATCAATGTGCCTAAGTCATATTCCTCTGAGCTATTCTGGACACGGTTCGGTTTTGTGCCTTTACCCTGGGAAAGAGAGTCCTGGACATTCAGGCTATCATCCCCATCTTTCAGCCTCAGTCCTAAATTTCAGTGAGGTTAGACTCTGAGGGTGCTGGGACTGATGTGCACCAGCATCCTGGTGGTCAAGCATGCCGGGTGTCAAATCAGGGCTCTGAAATAGGCCCAACATCAAGGGTACCTCTCTGACCACATTCAGATCTCACCTGGTTGAACCACTCCATCTGACACTTCACCATCACCTGACATGCCCACACCCTCCCAACTGTCACATTGCCCCCTTACACAGCTAGCCAAGGTCAGTCAGCAACAATGGAATAACACCCTCTGCACCCACAGCCCAAACACCATCAACCTGGACCACGCAGTACAGAACTTCAACTAGTGGTTCACCAGTGCTGCCAACAAAGTAACTCTCACCAAACCAGCCAAAATACACAAACCCTCCAAACAAGCCAGCTGGTACACCTAGGAACTCAGCTCATCAAAACGCAGGTGCAAACAACCTGAAAGGAGATAGCACACAAGCAGGAAACAAATCGACAGAGGCACTTTCAAATCAGCCCTCAACAACTACCATCGACAAATCAGAGTGGCAAAGAGGGAGGCCCTGACCTATCGAATCAACACCAGTGCCAACCAAACCAAGGAACCTTTCACCATTGTCAGAGAGTTCATCTTCCCCTCAGCCACATAGAACTCAATCTCTTCATCACAGGAACTCTGTGATACCCTCACCAACCATTTCCACAACAAGATAGCAACCATGTAGAAGAACTTCAGTCCCCAACCCTCCAGCCCCCTCAGCCTCCGATCAACCTCTACAGCTGACCATCCGCTCACTCCATGGAAACAACTCAGCTAATTGAACACAACCGCCCTTATGAACTCCATCCACTGCAGAGCACTCACCGCCCTCCGCCCTCACTGACTTTTCAGCCTCGGAAGAAACAAGATCAGCCACCAACTGACCACCATCAGCAACGTCTCGCTAACCACAGCCACCTTTCCCGATGCCTGGGAACATGCCGAGGGCAGACCCTTCCTCAAGATACCATTGGCAGACCCCAATGAACTCCAGAACTACAGTCCCATCTCACTGCTCCCTTTCCCTGCCAAAGTCCTGGAGAAGGCCAATTTACCTCCAAATCACCAAACACCTGGAGAAAAACTACTAGACCCCTCCCAATCAGGATTCAGAATCAACCACAGCACTGAGACAGCTCTGATCGCAGCAACAGACGACATCCACACCCTACTCAACAGAAGAGAATCAGTAGCCCTGATCCTGCTTGACTCTCTGTCGCCTTTGACACGGTCTCCCACCACACACTCATCGATCGTCTGCGCCAGATTGGTGTATGGAGGGCATCCTTTCTCACAGGACACACCCAGAAAGCCTGTCTCCCCCTTCACATTGCAAACCCAACATCTGCAGCATTCCCCAAGGCTCATCCCTTAGCCCAACACTCTTCAACGTCCACATGGCACCACTCGCAGATATCGTCAGATCGCACAACATCAACATCATCTGCTATGCCGATGACACAGAGCTCGTCCTAGTCGCCTTGGCCGACCCCACCTCCATGAAGACTAACTTCCACAACTACATGAAAGATGTCTCAGCATGAATGAAGGACAACTACCTAAAGCTCAACACTGACAAGATAGAAGTTCTCATCTTCGGCAAACGCACTGCCTTCTGGGATGACTCTTGGTGGCCATCTGAACTGAGACCTAACCCTCATGCTGAATGACCATGCATGCAACCTCGGCATCGTTGTAGACAGCAAACTCTCCATGAAACATCAGGTCAACACCATATACTCAGCCTTCTTTCACACACTTCACATGCTCTGCAAAATCTTCAAGTGGCCGCCCATCAACACCAGAAAGACCGTAACGCATGCCCTCATCACCAGCCGACCTTGCTATGGCAACGCACTGCAAGCAGGCACCACCACCGAACTCGTGCAAAGACACCAAACGATCCAGAACTCAGCCACCAGACACATTCTCAACCTGCCCAAGAGAACCTACATCACCCAACAACTGAAAGAGCTTCAATGGCTCCCGGTCCAGAAGAGGTGCCACTTCAAGCTCCTGACCCATGCCTACAAAGCACTCCACATTCAAGGAGCCACCTACTTGAACCACAGTCTGCAATTCCACCATCCCCCCAGGAACCTCCACTCCGCACATCTCACCCTCGTGCAGATCCCTTTCATACGCCGCTGCCACTCCAGTTGACGCTCCTCCCATGTTGCCACAAAAGCCTGGAACACCTTCCCCCCTCAACCTCTGCACCTCTCCCTCGCTGACCGACTTCAATCAATCAATCAATCAATCAATCACTGCATTTGTAAAGCGCGCTACATACCCGCGAGGGTCTCAAGGCACTGGGGAGGGGGGGTGCTACTGGTCGAAGAGCCAGGTCTTGAGGAGTCTTCTGAAGGCCAGCAGGTCCTGGGTCTGTCATAGGATGGTGGGGAGAGTGTTCCAGGTCTTGGCGGCGAGGTAGGAGAAGGATCTGCCGCCGGCGGTGGTTTTTTGGATGCAGGGGACTGTGGCGAGGGCGAGGTTGGCTGAGCGGAGGCTTCGGGTGGGGGTGTGGAAGCTGAGTCGGTTGTTGAGGTAGGTGGGTCCGGTGTTGTGCAGTGCTTTGTGTGCGTGGATCAGGAGCTTGAAGGTGATCCTTTTGTTGATGGGGAGCCAGTGCAGGCCTCTCAGGTGGAGTGTGATGTGGTTGCGGCGGGGGGCATCGAGGATGAGTCGGGCCGACGCGTTCTGGATGCGCTGGAGTCATCTCAGGAGCTTGTTTGTAGTTCCTGAGGAGAGGGCGTTCCCGTAGTCGAGTCTGTTGGTGATGAGGGCCTGGGTAACGGTTTTTCTCGTGTCGAGGGGGATCCATTTGAAGATCCTGCGGAGCATACGGAGGGTGTTGAAGCAGGACGCGGAGACGGCGTTGACTTGCCTGGTCGTGGAGAGTGTGGAGTCGAGGATGACCCCCAGGTTACGTGCGTGGTCCGTGGGTTCCGGGGCTGTGCCTAGTGACGTGGGCCACCAAGAGTCGTCCCAGGCTGATGGGGTGGGTCCGAGAATGAGGACCTCCGTCTTGTCTGAGTTCAGCTTCAGTCTGCTGTCTTTTATCTAGTCGGCTACGGCCTTCATTCCTCGGTGGAGGTTAGCTTTGGCGGTGTGGGGATCTTCGGTGAGGGATATGATCAGCTGGGTGTCGTCGGCGTAGGAGATGATGTTGAGGTTGTTTTGTCATGCGACGTGGGCGAGGGGGGCCATATAGATATTGAACAGTGTCGGGCTGAGGGAGGATCCCTGTGGGACGCCTCAGATGATCTCGGTGGTTTTGGAGTGGAAGGGTGGGAGGAGGACGCTCTGGGTTCTGCCGGAGAGGAAGGATGTGGTCTAGGCCAGGGCCTTCTCTTGGATACCGGTGTCATGGAGGCGTGCTGATAGGGTGCGGTGGCAGACCGTGTCAAAGGCTGCTGATAGGTCCAGGAGGATGAGGGCGGCTGTTTCTCCTTTGTCCATCAGGGTCCGGATGTTGTCAGTGGCTGCGATGAGGGGAGTCTCGGTGCTGTGGTTACTGCGAAAACCGGATTGGGAAGGGTCCAGGATGTTGTTGACTTCGAGGTAGCGGGTCAGCTGTTTGTTGACAATCTTCTCAGTCACTTTTGCCGGGAAAGGGAGCAGGGAGATGGGCCGGAAGTTCTTGAGGTCCTTGGGGTCCGCCTTGGGCTTCTTCAGAAGGGCGTTGATCTCGGCGTGCTTCCAGCTTTCTGGGAAGGTTGCTGTCTCGAAGGAACAATTGATTGTTTCCCGGAGGTGGGGTGCGATGGCTGCGCTGGCTTTGTTGAAGACGTGGTGAGGGCAGGGGTCCGATGGGGATCCGGAGTGGATGGAGTTCATGGTTTTGATGGTGTCTTTGTCACTGACGCTGGACCAGACGGTCAGGAGACTGGTGCGAGTAGTAGTCGCAGGGGTGGTGGACTCGGTGGTGGGTGCGAGGGGGTCGGGGTTGAAGCTGTCGTGGATGTCGGTGATCTTGCGGTGGAAGAAGGTGGCCAGGGAGTCGCACAGGTCTTGAGATGGCGGGATGTCGTTGCTGATGGAGCTGGGGTTGGAGAGTTCTTTCACGATGCTGAAGAGCTCTTTGGTGTTGTGTGCGTTGTTGTCTAGGCGGTCCTTGAAGGCGGTCTTCTTGGCGGTCCTGATGAGTTGGTGATGTCTGCGGGTGGCGCTCTTGAGGGCTGTGTGGTTGTCTGGTGTTCGGTCGTGGAGCCATTTCTTCTCCAGCTTCCGACAGGTGTGCTTGGAGATCCGGAGGTCCTCGGTGAACCAGGCGGCTTTCTTGTTGGTGTGGTTGGTTGTAGAGGTCTTGAGAGGGGCGAGGGTGTTGGCGCAGTCGTTGATCCACTGTGTGAGGTTGGTCGCGGCGGAGTCTGGGTCGGTGGGGTCGGTGGGTGGTCTCAGGGCGAGGGCGGTAGTCAGTTGGTCCTCGGTGACCTTGCCCCAGCAGCGGCGTGGTAGCTGTTGGGTGCGGTGGTGTGTGGTGGGTTTTCTGAAGATGAAGTGGACGCATCTGTGGTCGGTCCAGTGTGGTTCGGTGGTGTGGTTGAAGGAGACATGGGGGCTTGCGGAGAAGATGGGGTCGAGCGTGTGTCCAGCGGCGTGAGTGGGTGTCGTTATGAGCTGTTTGAGTCTGAGGTTGGCGAGGTTGTCGATCAGGGCGGTGGAGTTGGCGTCGTTGTTGTTCTCGAGGTGGAAGTTCAGGTCCCCGAGGAGGATGTAGTCCGTGGAAGCGAGGGCGTGGGTGCTGATGAGGTCGGCGATGGTGTCACTGAACTGTGGGCGAGGTCCGGGAGGTCTGTAGATGAGAGTTCCTCTGAGGGTGGTGTTGGGGTCGGTGTGGATCTGGAAGTGCATGTGCTCGGTGGTGGTGAGGGTGTCATCGGTGTTCGTTGAGATTTTGATGGAGTCTTTGTGGATGATGGCGATTCCTCCTCCCACTCCGTTGGTGTGGTCTCTGCGGGAGATCTTGTAGCCCTGTGGGATGGCTATGGCGATGTCTGGTGCTGAGGTGGCGTTCAGCCAGGTCTCCGTCAGGAAGGCGACGCCGGGGGCGGTGGAGTCTAGGAGGTCCCAAAGTTCGATGGCATGCTTGTGAGCGGAGTGGGTGTTGAGGAGAATGCAGCGGAGGTGGTTGGGTTCTCTGGCTGGTGGTGTGGAGGGTTGGATGCTGGTGAATCTGCAGTTCCGTCAGGTGAAAGTCCCCTGGGTGCGTTTCGGGGTGGCCCGGTAGCAGGGGTGGTCTAGTCTGGTGTTGAGTGCGTGGAGGGTGCTTGCGTCGTAGTGCAGTCTGGCGTTGCGGGGGTGCGGGTTCCAGGGGTTCTGGTGCTGGGTGCGGTCCAGGCACGGACGGGCGCAGACGGGCTTGCCTTAGGCGTGCCCACTGCGCACGCGTGCTGCGTGGCCGCTTCACAACCTCCATATGAGGGCAGAGGGAGGAGCAGCTGGTAGGTGGGAGCGGGGCGGCCAATGGGAGTGAAGGGGGCGGGGCAGCAGGGGCTCAGCGGCGAGGGAAAAACCCAGGGAAAAAACGGCAGGAAAAGACGGCGGGAGAGGGACAACAGGGCACAGGGGTACAGAAAGCAAAACACAGGGGCACAGAATGAAAAAACGAAGTGGCACAGAAGTCAAGCGCAGGGGTACAGAAAAAAGGGAGCGAGTAGTCAGGCGGCAAAAGCAGCAACGGAGGTTCAACCCACAGGGGGCTGCGTGGCAGATGGGGGGAGCGACCTGCCTTGTGACAGGGTCAAAGGGACTTCAGGAAGGGGCTCAAGACCTATTTGTCCGGAATGAGACCTATAGCAAGCAGCTGGATACCCTCATGGGTGACAACCCACGCTCTACAAATACCACTTGACTGATTGATTGATTGATTGAGATTTCAGAGAAGACCTGCAGTTGTGGTTGTTGAACGGCAGCTAGGTCTGCGGCATACCCCTCACTTCCCCACCCAGAGCTTACAGTGGTCACTGATACATCCCTTCTGGGTTTGATTGGCCGTCTGGGAAGGCTAGAGACCAGATGATCAGAGGCCTCTGGTCTTTGTTGGAGTCCCAGCTCCATATCAATCTGATGGAGCTGAGAGACACCTGGTGGGGGCATTGAAAGCCTTTCTTCCATCCATCAAGGAGAGGCTGGTATAGGTACTCACAAGCAAAACCACCATCATGTGGTGCTACAACTAACAGGGTGGAATGGGGTCACTGACCCTGTACCAAGAGGCTCTGCACCTCTTGAAATAGCTCGACCACCAAGGGATATTCCTTGTGGTGAACCACTTTGCAGGATCATTGAATGCCGGGGGAGACAAGCTCAGCTGTCAGTGCCTAGCAGACCACAAGCATACTACACCCAGAGGTGGCACACAGTCTCTTCCCCGAATGAGGAGATCCTTGGATTGCTACATCTGAGAATGCACAATGTCAACACTACTGCACATTGGAGATTTCCAGTGCAAAAACAACAAGGTGATGGATGGAATGCTTAAATTAGTCTCATCCACTGGCAGTCGATGGACTGCATCCCAATCCATTGTTTTTTTGTCTCTAGTTTGGACCCAGCCATAAGCAAATCAGTCTTGACCCTGCTCTCCATGGGAGCAGTCCAGCCCAAACTGCCAGGCCAGGTGCTCCCTAGACCGGAAACAAGAGTCCTGGGACCAGTTTCGGGTATGGTTGGTATGGTTTAAGAACAGTAAAAATGAGCCAGGAGAAGGATATATAGGGATGGTTCGTAGGGGAGCTACCAACTCCAAAACCGCACCCTGAAGAAAGAACTAGGCTGGAGGAAGTCATAGAGGTAAGTCAACACAGTGATTTCCTAGTTGAAGAGTGGCAAGACACTGGGCCCCGTTGACTTTACCTTATAGAATTTTTAAAGAGAGTTCTAAAGGTATATCTGTGCCTGTCCTACTTATGTTTTGGATGGGCAGAAGAGAAGACATATTACCCCAGGATCTCCGTATCACAAGTGTTGTCATAATACACAAAAGGAAAAAAACAGGGGAGTACTCCACTTACAGGCCAGTTTTGTTGCTTTATTCAGCACTAAAGATCTTGGCTAAACTGTTGGCAAATAGATTGCACTCTGTAGTGGCCAAAGGAATTGACCTGATCAATCAAGTTGATGCCCAACAGGTAGACTAGATTATATTTGAGATGCCTGCATAACTGTTTTGAAATGGCCAGGAAGTACGTGGAACCAGCCAAAGTGATGTCGTTAGATGAAGAAAATGCTTTTGCCTCCACTAATTAGTGTTTTTTTCTCACAGTACTGGAGAAGATGGCATTTGGCCCCAACTTCTGTGGATGAATGAGACTCCTCTGTATGGCTCCTTTGGGAAAGCTGAAAGTGAATGAGGTGATATCGAAAACATTTAGGTTAGGAAGAGCACAAGGCAGGATTCTCCCCTGTCTCTGATCCTGTCTGCTATAGCAATCAAATCGGTAGCATGCTGGATACAGGTCCAAAATACAGGGTTCCAGGTAGCATGAGGCGAAAGAAGATTGCATATCTTTATATGTGGATGATATACTCTTATATCAGGCAGAGCCAGATATGTCCCTAGACAGGTTAATGATATTCTTAAGTTATTTAGCAGGTACACAGGGCTCAGGGTGAACTGGGCAAACTCCATACTTTACCCACTTAAACAGTTGCACTAATCGGCAGGGTATTGCACCACAGTCCAAGTAACACATTATGGTGGTCATTCTGACCCCGGCGGTAAAATGCACTTACCGCTGGTCAGAAGACCGCCATAACACCGCCGCGGCCGCGGAAACCCGCCACGGTCATTCTGACCCGCAGAAGGCAAACCTCCGAAAATCCGACAGCCACAACCGACCGCCAGACCAGCGGTCGGCGGAAAGGTGGAGGTGACAAAACCTCCACCGCCACGCCAACAGAAATACGCCCATGCCATCACGACCCACGAATCCACGCGGCGGTCATTCAAACGCGGTATTCCATTGGCGGGACACACCGCCGCGGTCAGAATACACACAAACGAACAAAACTCGGCCACATTGGACGATTTGAATCCCACACACCTGATACACATACACACACCACTCCCACACACACAATACAATATAAAACACCCACCCACATCACCCACAAACCCCTACGCAAAAAAATTCAGAAAGAAGGCCAGAGCGAGACACCAGCATCCACAAACTAACAGCCACAGCCACTCAACACCATCACCCACACACTATCCACACACAAAACAACACACACCACCACACTCAACACACTTAACTACACATACTCCACCCCACACATCATACACACCACCCCATGGCACCCCAAAGACAACCCCGCTTCACAGACGAAGAACTCAGGGTCATGGTGGAGGAAATCGTTCGGGTAGAGCCCCAGCTGTTCGGCACACAGATACAATACACCAGCATTGCCCGGAGGACGGAGCTATGGCAGAGGATTGTCGACAGGGTCAACGCTGTGGGACAGCACCCCAGAAATCGGGAAGACATCAGGAAGCGATGGAACGACCTACGGGGGAAGGTGCGTTCCATGGTATCCAGGCACAACATCGCCGTGCAGAAGACTGGCGGAGGACCCCCACCTCAACCCCCACAATTCACATCATGGGAGGAGGAAGTCTTGAACATCCTGCATCCTGACGGCCTCGCAGGAGTCGGCGGAGGAATGGATACTTGTAGGAAGTTGGCTCTGTATGTGCTATTTCAAAGTAAGGAATAGCATGCACAGAGTCCAAGGGTTCCCCTTAGAGGTAAAATAGTGGTAAAAATAGATAATACTAATGCTCTATTTTGTGGTAGTGTGGTCGAGCAGTAGGCTTATCCAAGGAGTAGTGTTAAGCATTTGTTGTACATACCCAAGACAATAAATGAGGTACACACACTCAGAGACAAATCCAGCCAATAGGTTTTTATATAGAAAAATATCTTTTCTTAGTTTATTTTAAGAACCACAGGTTCAAATTCTACATGTAATATCTCATTCGAAAGGTATTGCAGGTAAGTACTTTAGGAACTTCAAATCATCAAAATTGCATGTATACTTTTCAAGTTATTGACAAATAGCTGTTTTAAAAGTGGACACTTAGTGCAATTTTCACAGTTCCTGGGGGAGGTAAGTTTTTGTTAGTTTTACCAGGTAAGTAGGACACTTACAGGGTTCAGTTCTTGGTCCAAGGTAGCCCACCGTTGGGGGTTCAGAGCAACCCCAAAGTCACCACACCAGCAGCTCAGGGCCGGTCAGGTGCAGAGTTCAAAGTGGTGCCCAAAACACATAGGCTAGAATGGAGAGAAGGGGGTGCCCCGGTTCCGGTCTGCTTGCAGGTAAGTACCCGCGTCTTCGGAGGGCAGACCAGGGGGGTTTTGTAGGGCACCGGGGGGGACACAAGTCCACACAGAAATTTCACCCTCAGCAGCGCGGGGGCGGCCGGGTGCAGTGTAGAAACAAGCGTCGGGTTTGTAATGGAAGTCAATGGGAGATCTCGGGATCTCTTCAGTGCTGCAGGCAGGCAAGGGGGGAATTCCTCGGGGAAACCTCCACTTGGGCAAGGGAGAGGGACTCCTGGGGGTCACTTCTCCAGTGAAAGTCCGGTCCTTCAGGTCCTGGGGGCTGCGGGTGCAGGGTCTCTCCCAGGTGTCGGGACTTTAGGTTCAAAGAGTCGCGGTCAGGGGAAGCCTCGGGATTCCCTCTGCAGGCGGCGCTGTGGGGGCTCAGGGGGGACAGGTTTTGGTACTCACAGTATCAGAGTAGTCCTGGGGTCCCTCCTGAGGCGTCGGATCTCCACCAGTCGAGTCGGGATCGCCGGGTGCAGTGTTGCAAGTCTCACGCTTCTTGCGGGGAGCTTGCAGGGTTCTTTAAAGCTGCTGGAAACAAAGTTACAGCTTTTCTTGGAGCAGGTCCGCTGTCCTCGGGAGTTTCTTGTCTTTTCGAAGCAGGGGCAGTCCTCAGAGGATGTCGAGGTCGCTGGTCCCTTCGGAAGGCGTCGCTGGAGCAGGATCTTTGGAAGGCAGGAGACAGGCCGGTGAGTTTCTGGAGCCAAGGCAGTTGTCGTCTTCTGGTCTTCCGCTGCAGGGGTTTTCAGCTGGGCAGTCCTTCTTCTTGTTGCAGGAATCTAATTTTCTAGGGTTCAGGGTAGCCCTTAAATACTAAATTTAAGGGCGTGTTTAGGTCTGGGGGGTTAGTAGCCAATGGCTACTAGCCCTGAGGGTGGGTACACCCTCTTTGTGCCTCCTCCCAAGGGGAGGGGGTCACAATCCTAACCCTATTGGGGGAATCCTCCATCTGCAAGATGGAGGATTTCTAAAAGTTAGAGTCACCTCAGCTCAGGACACCTTAGGGGCTGTCCTGACTGGCCAGTGACTCCTCCTTGTTATTCTCATTATTTTCTCCGGCCTTGCCGCCAAAAGTGGGGCCTGGCCGGAGGGGGCGGGCAACTCCACTAGCTGGAGTGTCCTGCTGGGTTGGCACAAAGGAGGTGAGCCTTTGAGGCTCACCGCCAGGTGTGACAATTCCTGCCTGGGAGAGGTGTTAGCATCTCCACCCAGTGCAGGCTTTGTTACTGGCCTCAGAGTGACAAAGGCACTCTCCCCATGGGGCCAGCAACATGTCTCGGTTTGTGGCAGGCTGCTAAAACTAGTCAGCCTACACAGATAGTCGGTTAAGTTTCAGGGGGCACCTCTAAGGTGCCCTCTGTGGTGTTTTTTTACAATAAAATGTACACTGGCATCAGTGTGCATTTATTGTGCTGAGAAGTTTGATACCAAACTTCCCAGTTTTCAGTGTAGCCATTATGGTGCTGTGGAGTTCGTGTTTGACAGACTCCCAGACCATATACTCTTATGGCTACCCGGCACTTACAATGTCTAAGGTTTTATTTAGACACTGTAGGGGTACCATGCTCATGCACTGGTACCCTCACCTATGGTATAGTGCACCCTGCCTTAGGGCTGTAAGGCCTGCTAGAGGGGTGTCTTACCTATACTGCATAGGCAGTGAGAGGCTGGCATGGCACCCTGAGGGGAGTGCCATGTCGACTTACTCGTTTTGTCCTCACTAGCACACACAAGCTGGCAAGCAGTGTGTCTGTGCTGAGTGAGAGGTCTCCAGGGTGGCATAAGACATGCTGCAGCCCTTAGAGACCTTCCTTGGCATCAGGGCCCTTGGTGCTAGAAGTACCAGTTACAAGGGACTTATCTGGATGCCAGGGTCTGCCAATTGTGGATACAAAAGTACAGGTTAGGGAAAGAACACTGGTGCTGGGGCCTGGTTAGCAGGCCTCAGCACACTTTCAATTGTAAACATAGCATCAGCAAAGGCAAAAAGTCAGGGGGCAACCATGCCAAGGAGGCATTTCCTTACACAACCCCCCCCCAAACGAAAGAGGATGAGACTAACCTTTCCCAAGAGAGTCTTCATTTTCTAAGTGGAAGAACCTGGAAAGGCCATCTGCATTGGCATGGGCAGTCCCAGGTCTGTGTTCCACTATAAAGTCCATTCCCTGTAGGGAGATGGACCACCTCAACAGTTTAGGATTTTCACCTTTCATTTGCATCAGCCATTTGAGAGGTCTGTGGTCAGTTTGAACTAGGAAGTGAGTCCCAAAGAGGTATGGTCTCAGCTTCTTCAGGGACCAGACCACAGCAAAGGCCTCCCTCTCAATGGCACTCCAACGCTGCTCCCTGGGGAGTAACCTCCTGCTAATGAAAGCAACAGGCTGGTCAAGGCCATCATCATTTGTTTGGGACAAAACTGCCCCTATCCCATGTTCAGAGGCATCAGTCTGCACAATGAACTGCTTAGAATAATCCGGAGCTTTGAGAACTGGTGCTGAGCACATTGCCTGTTTCAGGGTGTCAAAGGCCTGTTGGCAGTCCACAGTCCAGTTCACTTTCTTGGGCATTTTCTTGGAGGTGAGCTCAGTGAGGGCTGTCACAATGGATCCATACCCCTTCACAAACCTCCTGTAGTACCCAGTCAAGCCAAGGAATGCCCTGACTTGAGTCTGGGTTTTTGGAGCTACCCAGTCCAGAATAGTCTGGATCTTGGGTTGGAGTGGCTGAACTTGGCCTCCACCTACAAGGTGTCCCAAGTAAACCACAGTTCCCTGCCCTATCTGGCATTTGGATGCCTTGATAGAGAGGCCTGCAGATTGCAGAGCCTTCAAAACCTTCCTCAGGTGGACCAGGTGATCCTGCCAGGTGGAGCTAAAGACAGCAATATCATCAAGATAAGCTGTGCTAAAGGACTCCAAGCCAGCAAGGACTTGATTCACCAACCTTTGGAAGGTGGCAGGGGCATTCTTTAAACCAAAGGGCATAACAGTAAACTGATAATGCCCATCAGGTGTGGAGAATGCTGTCTTTTCTTTTGCTCCAGGTGCCATTTTTATTTGCCAGTACCCTGCTGTCAAGTCAAAGGTACTTAGAAATTTGGCAGCACCTAATTTATCAATGAGCTCATCAGCTCTTGGAATTGGATGAGCATCTGTCTTGGTGACAGAATTGAGCCCTCTGTAGTCCACACAAAACCTCATCTCTTTCTTTCCATCTGTGGTGTGAGGTTTGGGGACCAAGACCACTGGGCTAGCCCAGGGGCTGTCAGAGCGCTCAATGACTCCCAATTCCAGCATCTTGTGGACTTCCACCTTGATGCTTTCCTTAACATGGTCAGACTGTCTAAAGATTTTGTTCTTGACAGGCATGCTGTCTCCTGTGTCCACATCATGGGTACACAGGTGTGTCTGACCAGGGGTTAAGGAGAAGAGTTCAGGAAACTGTTGTAGGACTCTCCTACAATCAGCTTGCTGTTGGCCAGAGAGGGTGTCTGAGTAGATCACTCCATCTACTGTACCATCTTTTGGGTCTGATGACAGAAGATCAGGGAGAGGTTCACTCTCTGCCTCCTGATCCTCATCCGTTACCATCAACAGATTGACATCAGCCCTGTCGTGGAAGAGCTTAAGGCGGTTTACATGGATCACCCTTTTGGGGCTCCTGCTTGTGCCCAGGTCCACCAAGTAGGTGACCTGACTCTTCCTCTCTAGTACTGGGTAAGGGCCACTCCATTTGTCCTGGAGTGCCCTGGGAGCCACAGGCTCCAGAACCCAGACTTTCTGCCCTGGTTGGAACTCAACCAGTGCAGCCTTTTGGTCATACCAAAACTTCTGGAGCTGTTGGCTGGCCTCAAGGTTTTTGGTTGCCTTTTCCATGTACTCTGCCATTCTAGAGCGAAGGCCAAGTACATAGTCCACTATGTCCTGTTTAGGCTCATGGAGAGGTCTCTCCCAGCCTTCTTTAACAAGGGCAAGTGGTCCCCTTACAGGATGACCAAACAGAAGTTCAAAGGGTGAGAACCCTACTCCCTTCTGTGGTACCTCCCTGTAAGCGAAAAGCAGACATGGCAGGAGGACATCCCATCTCCTTTTGAGTTTTTCTGGGAGCCCCATGATCATGCCCTTTAATGTCTTGTTGAATCTCTCAACTAAGCCATTAGTTTGTGGATGGTAAGGTGTAGTGAATTTATAAGTCACTCCACACTCATTCCACATGTGCTTTAGGTATGCTGACATGAAGTTGGTACCTCTGTCAGACACCACCTCCTTAGGGAAACCCACTCTGGTAAAGATACCAATGAGGGCCTTGGCTACTGCAGGGGCAGTAGTCGACCTAAGGGGAATAGCTTCAGGATACCTGGTAGCATGATCCACTACTACCAGGATATACATATTTCCTGAGGCTGTGGGAGGTTCCAGTGGACCAACTATGTCCACACCCACTCTTTCAAAGGGCACCCCCACCACTGGAAGTGGAATGAGGGGGGCCTTTGGGTGCCCACCTGTCTTACCACTGGCTTGACAGGTGGGGCAGGAGAGGCAAAACTCCTTAACCATGTTGGACATATTGGGCCAGTAGAAGTGGTTGACTAACCTCTCCCACGTCTTGGTTTGTCCCAAATGTCCAGCAAGGGGAATGTCATGGGCCAATGTTAGGATGAACTCTCTGAACAGCTGAGGCACTACCACTCTCCTAGTGGCACCAGGTTTGGGGTCTCTGGCCTCAGTGTACAGGAGCCCATCTTCCCAATAGACCCTATGTGTTCCATTTTTCTTGCCTTTGGACTCTTCAGCAGCTTGCTGCCTAAGGCCTTCAAGAGAGGGACAGGTTTCTTGTCCCTTACACAGCTCTTCCCTGGAGGGTCCCCCTGGGCCTAAGAGCTCAACCTGATAAGGTTCAAGCTCCAAAGGCTCAGTTCCCTCAGAGGGCAGAACTTCTTCCTGAGAAGAGAGGTTCCCTTTCTTTTGCTGTGTTGCAGTTGGTTTCCCAACTGACTTTCCTGTTCTCTTGGTAGGCTGGGCCATTTTTCCAGACTCCAGCTCTACTTTTTCACCCTGTGCCTTGCATTGTGCTCTTGTTTTCACACACACCAGTTCAGGGATACCCAGCATTGCTGCATGGGTTTTTAGCTCTACCTCAGCCCATGCTGAGGACTCCAGGTCATTTCCAAGCAGACAGTCCACTGGGATATTTGAGGAGACCACCACCTGCTTCAGGCCATTGACCCCTCCCCATTCTAAAGTAACCATTGCCATGGGATGTACTTTTCTCTGATTGTCAGCGTTGGTGACTGTGTAAGTTTTTCCAGTCAGGTATTGGCCAGGGGAAACCAGTTTCTCTGTCACCATGGTGACACTGGCACCTGTATCCCTCAGGCCCTCTATTCTAGTCCCATTAATTAAGAGTTGCTGTCTGTATTTTTGCATGTTAGGCGGCCAGACAGCTAGTGTGGCTAAATCCACCCCACCCTCAGAAACTAGAGTAGCTTCAGTGTGGACCCTGATTTGCTCTGGGCACACTGTTGATCCCACTTGGAGACTAGCCATACCAGTGTTACCTGGATGGGAGTTTGGAGTGGAACTTTTCTTGGGACAGGCCTTGTCTCCAGTTTGGTGTCCATGCTGTTTACAGCTATGACACCAGGCCTTTTTGGGATCAAAGTTTTTACCCTTGTACCCATTGTTTTGTGAAGAGGCTCTGGGCCCACCCTCCTGTGCAGGTTTTTGGGGGCCTGTAGAAGACTCTTTACTATTTTTAGTTTTGGTTGTCTCATCACCCTTCTGCTGGGGAGTCTTTGTGACCCCTTTCTTTTGGTCACCCCCTGTTGAAGTCTTGGACACCCTTGTCTTGACCCAATGGTCCGCCTTCTTTCCCAATTCTTGGGGAGAAATTGGTCCTAGGTCTACCAGATGCTGATGCAGTTTATCATTGAAACAATTACTTAACAGGTGTTCTTTCACAAATAAATTGTACAGCCCATCATAATTATTTACACCACTGCCTTGAATCCAACCATCTAGTGTTTTCACTGAGTAGTCAACAAAGTCAACCCAGGTCTGGCTCGAGGATTTTTGAGCCCCCCTGAACCTAATCCTGTACTCCTCAGTGGAGAATCCAAAGCCCTCAATCAGGGTACCCTTCATGAGGTCATAAGATTCTGCATCTGGTCCAGAGAGTGTGAGGAGTCTATCCCTACACTTTCCTGTGAACATTTCCCAAAGGAGAGCACCCCAGTGAGATCTGTTCACTTTTCTGGTTACACAAGCCCTCTCAAAAGCTGTGAACCATTTGGTGATGTCATCACCATCTTCATATTTAGTTACAATCCCTTTGGGGATTTTCAACATGTCAGGAGAATCTCTGACCCTATTTATGTTGCTGCCACCATTGATGGGTCCTAGGCCCATCTCTTGTCTTTCCCTCTCTATGGCTAGGATCTGTCTTTCCAAAGCCAATCTTTTGGCCATCCTGGCTAACTGGATGTCCTCTTCACTGGAGTTATCCTCAGTGATTTCAGAGTTGTTGGTCCCTCCTGTGAGGGAACCAGCATCTCTGACTATTATTTGTGGAGTCAGGGCTTGAGAAGCCCTGCTCTCCCTAAGTAGGACTGGAGGGGGGGAATTTCCCTCCAAGTCACTATCTTCCTCCTCTGAGTTGCCATCCTCAGAGGGGTTGGCCTTTTCAAACTCTGCCAAAAGCTCCTGGAGCTGTACTTTGGTAGGTTTGGGGCCCATTGCTATTTTCTTTAGTTTACAGAGTGACCTTAGCTCTCTCATCTGTAGATGGAGGTAAGGTGTGGTGTCGAGTTCCACCACATTCACATCTGTGCTAGACATTATGCTTCTAAAAGTTGGAATACTTTTTAAGAAACTAAAACTGGTTCTAGAATCTAATTCAAACTTTTTCAAACTTTTAAACTCTAAAAGAAATGCTAAACAGGATCTAACACAAGGCCCTAGCAGGTCTTTTAAGAATTTAGAAAACTTTTCAAATTGCAAAAATCAATTTCTAATGACAATTTTGGAATTTGTCGTGTGATCAGGTATTGGCTGAGTAGTCCAGCAAATGCAAAGTCTTGTATCCCACCGCTGATCCACCAATGTAGGAAGTTGGCTCTGTATGTGCTATTTCAAAGTAAGGAATAGCATGCACAGAGTCCAAGGGTTCCCCTTAGAGGTAAAATAGTGGTAAAAATAGATAATACTAATGCTCTATTTTGTGGTAGTGTGGTCGAGCAGTAGGCTTATCCAAGGAGTAGTGTTAAGCATTTGTTGTACATACCCAAGACAATAAATGAGGTACACACACTCAGAGACAAATCCAGCCAATAGGTTTTTATATAGAAAAATATCTTTTCTTAGTTTATTTTAAGAACCACAGGTTCAAATTCTACATGTAATATCTCATTCGAAAGGTATTGCAGGTAAGTACTTTAGGAACTTCAAATCATCAAAATTGCATGTATACTTTTCAAGTTATTGACAAATAGCTGTTTTAAAAGTGGACACTTAGTGCAATTTTCACAGTTCCTGGGGGAGGTAAGTTTTTGTTAGTTTTACCAGGTAAGTAGGACACTTACAGGGTTCAGTTCTTGGTCCAAGGTAGCCCACCGTTGGGGGTTCAGAGCAACCCCAAAGTCACCACACCAGCAGCTCAGGGCCGGTCAGGTGCAGAGTTCAAAGTGGTGCCCAAAACACATAGGCTAGAATGGAGAGAAGGGGGTGCCCCGGTTCCGGTCTGCTTGCAGGTAAGTACCCGCGTCTTCGGAGGGCAGACCAGGGGGGTTTTGTAGGGCACCGGGGGGGACACAAGTCCACACAGAAATTTCACCCTCAGCAGCGCGGGGGCGGCCGGGTGCAGTGTAGAAACAAGCGTCGGGTTTGTAATGGAAGTCAATGGGAGATCTCGGGATCTCTTCAGTGCTGCAGGCAGGCAAGGGGGGAATTCCTCGGGGAAACCTCCACTTGGGCAAGGGAGAGGGACTCCTGGGGGTCACTTCTCCAGTGAAAGTCCGGTCCTTCAGGTCCTGGGGGCTGCGGGTGCAGGGTCTCTCCCAGGTGTCGGGACTTTAGGTTCAAAGAGTCGCGGTCAGGGGAAGCCTCGGGATTCCCTCTGCAGGCGGCGCTGTGGGGGCTCAGGGGGGACAGGTTTTGGTACTCACAGTATCAGAGTAGTCCTGGGGTCCCTCCTGAGGCGTCGGATCTCCACCAGTCGAGTCGGGATCGCCGGGTGCAGTGTTGCAAGTCTCACGCTTCTTGCGGGGAGCTTGCAGGGTTCTTTAAAGCTGCTGGAAACAAAGTTACAGCTTTTCTTGGAGCAGGTCCGCTGTCCTCGGGAGTTTCTTGTCTTTTCGAAGCAGGGGCAGTCCTCAGAGGATGTCGAGGTCGCTGGTCCCTTCGGAAGGCGTCGCTGGAGCAGGATCTTTGGAAGGCAGGAGACAGGCCGGTGAGTTTCTGGAGCCAAGGCAGTTGTCGTCTTCTGGTCTTCCGCTGCAGGGGTTTTCAGCTGGGCAGTCCTTCTTCTTGTTGCAGGAATCTAATTTTCTAGGGTTCAGGGTAGCCCTTAAATACTAAATTTAAGGGCGTGTTTAGGTCTGGGGGGTTAGTAGCCAATGGCTACTAGCCCTGAGGGTGGGTACACCCTCTTTGTGCCTCCTCCCAAGGGGAGGGGGTCACAATCCTAACCCTATTGGGGGAATCCTCCATCTGCAAGATGGAGGATTTCTAAAAGTTAGAGTCACCTCAGCTCAGGACACCTTAGGGGCTGTCCTGACTGGCCAGTGACTCCTCCTTGTTATTCTCATTATTTTCTCCGGCCTTGCCGCCAAAAGTGGGGCCTGGCCGGAGGGGGCGGGCAACTCCACTAGCTGGAGTGTCCTGCTGGGTTGGCACAAAGGAGGTGAGCCTTTGAGGCTCACCGCCAGGTGTGACAATTCCTGCCTGGGAGAGGTGTTAGCATCTCCACCCAGTGCAGGCTTTGTTACTGGCCTCAGAGTGACAAAGGCACTCTCCCCATGGGGCCAGCAACATGTCTCGGTTTGTGGCAGGCTGCTAAAACTAGTCAGCCTACACAGATAGTCGGTTAAGTTTCAGGGGGCACCTCTAAGGTGCCCTCTGTGGTGTTTTTTTACAATAAAATGTACACTGGCATCAGTGTGCATTTATTGTGCTGAGAAGTTTGATACCAAACTTCCCAGTTTTCAGTGTAGCCATTATGGTGCTGTGGAGTTCGTGTTTGACAGACTCCCAGACCATATACTCTTATGGCTACCCGGCACTTACAATGTCTAAGGTTTTATTTAGACACTGTAGGGGTACCATGCTCATGCACTGGTACCCTCACCTATGGTATAGTGCACCCTGCCTTAGGGCTGTAAGGCCTGCTAGAGGGGTGTCTTACCTATACTGCATAGGCAGTGAGAGGCTGGCATGGCACCCTGAGGGGAGTGCCATGTCGACTTACTCGTTTTGTCCTCACTAGCACACACAAGCTGGCAAGCAGTGTGTCTGTGCTGAGTGAGAGGTCTCCAGGGTGGCATAAGACATGCTGCAGCCCTTAGAGACCTTCCTTGGCATCAGGGCCCTTGGTGCTAGAAGTACCAGTTACAAGGGACTTATCTGGATGCCAGGGTCTGCCAATTGTGGATACAAAAGTACAGGTTAGGGAAAGAACACTGGTGCTGGGGCCTGGTTAGCAGGCCTCAGCACACTTTCAATTGTAAACATAGCATCAGCAAAGGCAAAAAGTCAGGGGGCAACCATGCCAAGGAGGCATTTCCTTACAATACTGGTAAGTTGAAGCTTCACTACTGCTTCCCCCCCACCTGCATGCCAAATCATACCCCAACCCTCACCCCCATCCTCGAACCCCACCCTCACCCCCACCCCCACCACCATCCTCACCCCCACCACCATCCTCACCCCCACCCCCAGCACACCTATTCCCCGCCAATGTCTCACCATCACAACCCACACATCCCAAAACCTAGGCCTGCATGCGTCCACTAAGCATGGACACCCATCACCAAAGCATGCCCAATGCATATACACATCCCCCCCACAAGCCACCCTCACCAAAGCCCCCACACACGAATGCCAGCACTTGGGGACACGAGAACCCATAGATACACCCATATGCCACACATTGAAACTATAACCATACCTCTATACCCCTGCAGGACCCGACCGTCAACACACCGCGGCGGAGGGGCCAGAATTCTCCACACCCCCCACCCAAGAGGCCGTCAGCGATGACAGCAGCTCTGTCGACCTGGACACCGATGACCAGCCTGGACCATCGGGGACCTCTGGACAGTCGGTTCCCCTCACACAGGCCCAGGCCACTACAGACCCAAACCCCTCTGGGAACACCAGCACAGCTCCCACCCAGCGGGCCCATGCCTCTGTCTCCAGGGCGCGTCAATCTGCGGTGTGTCTACCACTACAGGGCACCCAGGATAACCCACCACCCCAACAACAACAGGGACCTGGGGGCAGTGGTAGTGGGCACACCGGCCAGGGGGCAGAGGCCCAGGGAAACAGGGCAACTCGGAGGGCAGCTGTGCGACAGGGGGGGGACGGGCCCAGGGAACCCACTCTCCACGAGGTCCTCACCACCATCATGGGAGCATATAACCGCTCCCAGGAGACGATGGCGACGGTACTGGCCCGGTTCCAGGAGATCCAGGTACTGCAGGAGGAACACTATCGGGGGTACAGGGAGGACATCAGAGCCGTCAACACCACCCTGGTTACCATGGTAGGGCTGCTGCAGGACCTCGTCAACACCAGGGCGGACACTCAACAACACCCAAGGGCCCCTGCCACTAGCCTGGACCAAGAACAGCCAACCACCTCCGCCGGCGCTAGTGGACAGGAGGCCCCCGCACAGCAGCAGCCCACCAGACCCCCACCTCCTGCAGGAGAAGAACCACCCCGCAAGAGGGCCCTGAGATCTCGCAAGAAGACAGAGTAGGATGTCAAGACCCCCGCCAGCAATGGATACCACCTGATGTCATCCCACTGTCCCACATTGTCACCCTGTCCATCCTTGAACTGCCCATGCTCCATCTCTCCACAGGCCTCTGGACAATGCACCTGTGTGACTGTTACTCTGGACTCTGCCATGGACATTCCTTCACCATAGCCCCCACCCACTTGAAACCACCCATCCCATTTTGAGCACTTAAATAAACACCTATTTTGCACAAAACTATCTGGAGTCTGGCTGTGATTTCAATATATTGTAATTGACATGACAGTGCAAATATGTCCTTGTACATGGTGAAGTCAACAAACAGCTGCCACAAAGCTGTAGTCCATGGGGAAACGAAGCACAGGACTCGTAGTGGGGACCCCAGATCTGAAATAGGGAGGGAAAAGCCACAACTCAGTCATCATACACTGGGGCAAATAGACAGGCAGCAGAGATGCAGGAGAGTAGTTCACATTTACTAAATTATCTTTGAAATGTTACCTGTGTCCTATTGGAAGTACTGTTCAATGATTCTGTCCCTGTTGTCTGTTTCAGCCCCGTCGTCTTCCTCCTCGTCACTCTCCTCAGGTTCCACCGCTGCCACAACACCACCGTCTCGACCATCCTCCTGCAGGAAAGGCACCTGGCGGCGCAAAGCCAGGTTGTGAAGCATGCAGCAGGCCACGATGATGTGACACACCTTCTTAGGTGAGTACATTAGGGATCCACCTGTCATATGCAGGCACCGAAACCTGGCCTTTAGGAGGCTAAAGGTGCGTTCGATCACCCTCCTAGTACGCCCATGGGCCTCATTGTACCGTTCCTCTGCCCTGGTCCGGGGATTCCTTACTGGGGTCAGTAGCCACGACAGGTTGGGGTACCCAGAGTCCCCCACTAGCCATACACGGTGTCTCTGTAGCTGTTCCATCACGTAAGGGATGCTGCTATTCCTTAGGATGTAGGCGTCATGCACTGACCCTGGGAATTTGGCATTTACATGCGAGATGTACTGGTCAGCCAAACACACCACCTGGATGTTCATTGAATGGTAATTTTTTCTGTTCCTGTACACCTGCTCCCTGTCTCTTGGGGGAACCAAAGCCACATGGGTCCCATCAATGGCACCAATGACGTTGGGAATATGTCCAAGGGCGTAGAAATCACCCTTCACTGTAGCCAATTCGCCCACCTCAGGGAAAATGATGTAGCTCCTCACGGATTTCATCAGGGCAGACAACACTCTGGATAACACCTTCGAAAACATGGGCTGAGACATCCCAGAAGCAATTCCCACTGTTGTCTGAAATGACCCACTTGCCAAGAAATGGAGTACTGACATGACCTGCACCAGAGGGGGAATCCCTGTGGGTTGGCGGATGGGGGACATCAGGTCGGGCTCCAGCTGGGCACACAGTTCATGGATAGTGGCACGGTTAAGACGGTAGGTCAGGATAATGTGGCGTTCTTCCATTGTCGACAGGTCCACCAGCGGTCGGTACACGGGAGGATTCATCCGTCTCCTCGCCCAACCCAGCGGACGGTGCCTAGGAAGGACAACATGGAGCACACAGTCAAGCAACCCACAGGTACGTACTCACAGCTAGCACAGTAAACGATTCTCTATGCAGTGAATGGCGTGTCTGAGTGGCTATGCAAGGCCTAGGCCTGTGTGACGCATTTGAAATTGAGCCATGTGGGCCCTGGAAATGGCGGCTGCCTGACCTGTGAAGTGTGACAATGGGATGTGAGGTCAATGCGCTGGCGTGGCACACCGCGGCGGGCGGCGGGCGAAGACCGCGGCGCGAAGCCGCATTGGTTAACATTGAAGCCTATGGGTTTCAGGAGCCAATGGCGAAGGGCGGTGGCGGGACGCACCGCCGCGGTACGCACCGCCGCGGACGTGACCGCCATTTTCTATCTACTTATCCACTTGCGACTTGAACTTTCACAGGAGAGGACCTATACTGCAAGTGTTGCTGTGACCTCGGTCTGGAAGGGACAATGGCTGCTGCGCCTGGGGAAAGGGCCCCTGCCTTCACTGGAGAGGAGTTGGAGAAACTTGTGGATGGGGTCCTCCCCCAGTATGCGCTACTCTACGGTCCTCCAGACCAACAAGTGAGTTTAATTCAATCTGGATTTGGGGCCACTGGCTGGCTTGGGGGCCTGGCAGGGGGCCTGGCGGGGATGGGGGGCATGTTGGGCCTGGCGGGGGGCATGGCGGGGGGCCTGGCGGGGATGGGGGGCATGTTGGGCCTGGCGGGGGGCCTGGCGGGGATGGGGGGCATGTTGGGCCTGGCGGGGGGCATGGCGGGGGGCCTGGCGGGGATGGGGGGCATGTTGGGCCTGGCGGGGGGCATGGCGGGGGGCCTGGCGGGGATGGGGGGCATGTTGGGCCTGGCGGGGGGCATGGCGGGGGGCATGGCGGGGATGGGGGGCATGTTGGGCCTGGCGGGGGGCATGACGGGGGGCCTGGCGGGGATGGGGGGCATGTTGGGCCTGGCGGGGGACATGGCGGGGGGCCTGGCGGGGATGGGGGGCATGTTGGGCCTGGCGGGGGGCATGGCGGGGGGCCTGGCGGGGATGGGGGCATGTTGGGCCTGGCGGGGGGCATGGCGGGGGGCATGGCGGCGATGGGGGGCATGTTGGGCCTGGCGGGGGGCATGGCGGGGGGCCTGGCGGGGATGGGGGGCATGTTGGGCCTGGCGGGGGGCATGGCGGGGGGCATGGCGGGGGGCATGGCGGGGATGGGGGGCATGTTGGGCCTGGCGGGGGGCATGGCGGGGGGCCTGGCGGGGATGGGGGGCGTTGGGCCACTGGCAAGGAAAATGCTGACAAACTTGAACGTGGTATTTCTCCCTCCCTGTACGTGTCACATGCCCATGAGAAGATCAGGATTTGGCGTGCCATCGCCAAGGAAGTCCGGACCCTGGGGGTCCACCATCGACGGGGCACCCACTGCCGCAAGAGGTGGGAGGACATCCGCCGCGGGACCAAGAAGACCGCCGAGTCTCTGCTGGGGATGGCCTCCCAACGTAGGCGGGGTGCCTGCCGTCAACTGAGCCCCCTGATGTTCCGGATCCTGGCGGTGGCCTACCCTGATTTGGATGGGCGCGTGAGGGCAGCACAGCAGACACAAGGGGGTGAGTACAAGCATTATCTACTCTGTTGTCGCGCAGTGGAGGTGTCTGGGTGGGGGAGGAGGGCGATATCTGTAGGCTGGGCACCCCCGTAAGCCCCTGTGTCCCCAGCCACCACCCTCAGTAGTTTGTCAGTACAGCCATCCCTGGGCCGTGTCATCCATGGGTGCAGTTGTCAACTCTAGGCGTGTAGGGCATGTTCCACGGAATGCGTATCGGACCCCAAGTGCGCAACTTAGTGCAGGGGGCATCTGTGTCTGTCATGTCCGCTAACTGTACCGGAGATCCATGTACTCAATATCCCTTTATTTCTCTCTCCCCCCCCCTTTTTGTTTGTCTTTCTGTGCTTGTGTGCATCAGCATCATCAGGCGGAGGAGAAGTGGCATCGGGGCAAGAGGGAGCTGCATCTCACATGGCCCAGGAGGGCCATGCCACAGAGTCAGACTGGACCAGTGAGACGGAGGGCGAGGGGAGCTCCACGACGGGGACGACTGGACCCTGCAGCGACACGGACACGTCCTCGGAAGGGGGCTCCCTTGCGGGGGTGGCACCATCCGTGCCCCCCGCCATTACAGGTACAGCCGCCACCCAGCGCACCATCTCCGCCCTCCCAGCAGCCCCTCAGCGTTCGCCCCGTGCCCGCTCTGCCAGGAAGCCGGGCATCTCCTTCGCCCCAGGCACCTCAGGCCCTGCCCCGGTTACCCCCGCTGCCCTCAGTGGGGAGGTCATTGACCTCCTCCGAACGCTCATTGTTGGGCAGACTACCCTTTTGAATGCCATCCAGGGGGTGGAGAGGGAGGTTCATCGCAGCAATGCGTACCTGGAGGGCATTCATTCGGGTCAGGCTGCCCATCACCGATCGTTCCAGGCTCTGGCCTCAGCACTGACGGCAGCCATTGTCCCTGTCTCCTGCCTCCCTCTACTAACTCCCTCCTCCCAGTCTCCTGTTCCTCTGCCTGTCCCACCCACACCATCAGACCAGCCTGCACACACCTCAACACCCAAGAGAAGCTCATCCAAACATAAGCACCACAGATCACGCAGACATTCACACACGCAACATTCCGATGCAGACATGCCAACAGTCACTCCCACCTCTGTGACCCCCACCTCCTCGTCTCCCTCCTCCCTCCCTGTGACGTCTACACTCACACCTCCATTCACCTCACCATCAGCCAGTGTTTCCATCACCAGCACACCCTCCACTCCAGTCCGCACACGTGCAGTCACCACCCCCACTGCCATTTACACGTCCCCTGTGTCCTCTCCCACTGTGTCTGTCACCCCCTCTTCCACACCACACAAACGCAGCCACCCACCCACCCAACAGCCATCCACCTCACGACAGCCTATCCCTCCTGCACCTGCACCCAAAGACAGCAAACGTGACTCACCTACAACCACATCCTCTCCCTCCACTCCCATTCCCACTGTACCTACCATTCTCCATTGTCCCAAGAAACTCTTCCTCGCCACTACTAACTTCTTTCCTGACCCTGAGCCCCCCCCCTCCTTCTCGTCGGGGTAAGAAGAGCACCTCAGCCACCACCAGCCCTGCAGCCCCCTTGACAAGGGTGCAGGGGTATTGGAGCCCGCCAGCCCGCATGTCTGGATCTTCGCCCAGCAGCAAGGGGACAGCCAGCCCACCCCCTGGGAAGAGGAGCAGAAGGCGGAAGGGGCGCCGCAGGAGCCCGCCTTCTACATCCCCCCCGGACACCACCCAGAGACAGTCACCAGCCACAGCTCCAAAGGGAGGAAAGGGCCACAGGCCCACTACTAAGGAGGGCAAGGGCAGCAAGTCGGAGAGGTCAGGCAGCAGGCCTGCTGCCCAGGAGGAGCCCACAACCCCCATAGCCGCTGCCCCGGGAGGAACCGGCACAGCTGCCCCGGGAGAGCCCACCACCCCCATAGCCGCTGCCCAGGGAGGACCCAGCCCAGCTGGCCAGGAGGGCCCCACCACCCACAGCCCAGGTGGGCATTGAAGGAGCACCATCCCCGCTGCCCAGGAGGGCACCACCAGGCAATGAGCAGTTGGCCATAGACCGGCCGCCGTCTCCAGAACCGCTGAACTGGGCCCCGCCGTCTCAAGCACCGCTCCGCTGGGCCCCGCCGTCTCAAGAACCGCTGAACTGGGCCCTTCAAGGCAAGGAGCGCTGAACTGGGCCCCGCCGTCTCAAGAACCGCTGAACTGGGCCCCGCCGTCTCAAGCACCGCTCCGCTGGGCCCCGCCGTCTCAAGAACCGCTGAACTGGGCCATTCAAGGCAAGGAGCGCTGAACTGGGCCCGCCGTCTCAAGAACCGCTGAACTGGGCCCTTCAAGGCAAGGAGCGCTGAACTGGGCCCCGCCGTCTCAAGAACCGCTCCGCTGGGCCCCGCCGTCTCAAGAACCGCTGAACTGGGCCCTTCCAGGCAAGGAGCGCTGAACTGGGCCCCGCCGTCTCAAGAACCGCTGAACTGGGCCCTTCAAGGCAAGGAGCGCTGAACTGGGCCCCGCCGTCTCAAGAACCGCTCCGCTGGGCCCCGCCGTCTCAAGAACCGCTGAACTGGGCCCTTCAAGGCAAGGAGCGCTGAACTGGGCCCCGCCGTCTCAAGAACCGCTGAACTGGGCCCTTCAAGGCAAGGAGCGCTGAACTGGGCCCCGCCGTCTCAAGAACCGCTCCGCTGGGCCCCGCCGTCTCAAGAACCGCTGAACTGGGCCCTTCAAGGCAAGGAGCGCTGAACTGGGCCCCGCCGTCTCAAGAACCGCTGAACTGGGCCCTTCAAGGCAAGGAGCGCTGAACTGGGCCCCACTGTCTCAAGAACCGCTGAACTGGGCCCCGCCGTCTCAAGCACCGCTCCGCTGGGCCCCGCCGTCTCAAGCACCGCTCCGCTGGGCCCCGCCGTCTCAAGAACCGCTGAACTGGGCCCTTCAAGGCAAGAACCGCTGGCCCTTTGGCAGACGTGGCAGGGCAGGATCTATCTCGGGCAGGGCTGCAGGATGTCCTCTGGCCAACTTGCCTCCTCCAGTGGCAGTGGGGTCTGTTATGGACTGTATGGACCGTGGCTTTGCACTCCCCAGGATGGCCCAGTGGGCAGGCCACCCACTGTATGGACTGTATGGACAGTGGCTTTGCACTCCCCAGGATGGCCCAGTGGGCAGGCCACCCACTGTATGGACTGTATGGACTGTGGCTTTGCACTCCCCAGAATGGCCCAGTGGGCAGGCCACCCACTGTATGGACTGTATGGACTGTGGCTTTGCACTCCCCAGGATGGCCCAGTGGGCAGGCCACCCACTGTATGGACTGTATGGACTGTGGCTTTGCTCTCCCCAGGATGGCCCAGTGGGCAGGCCACCCACTGTATGGACTGTTTGGACTGTGGCTTTGCTCTCCCCAGGATGGCCCAGTGGGCAGGCCACCCACTGTATGGACTGTATGGACAGTGGCTTTGCACTCCCCAGGATGGCCCAGTGGGCAGGCCACCCACTGTATGGACTGTATGGACAGTGGCTTTGCACTCCCCAGGATGGCCCAGTGGGCAGGCCACCCACTGTATGGACTGTATGGACTGTGGCTTTGCACTCCCCAGAATGGCCCAGTGGGCAGGCCACCCACTGTATGGACTGTATGGACTGTGGCTTTGCACTCCCCAGGATGGCCCAGTGGGCAGGCCACCCACTGTATGGACTGTATGGACTGTGGCTTTGCTCTCCCCAGGATGGCCCAGTGGGCAGGCCACCCACTGTATGGACTGTTTGGACTGTGGCATTGCTCTCCCCAGGATGGCCCAGTGGGCAGGTCACCCACTGTATGGACTGTTTGGACTGTGGCTTTGCTCTCCCCAGGATGGCCCAGTGGGCAGGCCACCCACTGTATGGACTGTATGGACAGTGGCTTTGCACTCCCCAGGATGGCCCAGTGGGCAGGCCACCCACTGTATGGACTGTATGGACAGTGGCTTTGCACTCCCCAGGATGGCCCAGTGGGCAGGCCACCCACTGTATGGACTGTATGGACTGTGGCTTTGCACTCCCCAGAATGGCCCAGTGGGCAGGCCACCCACTGTATGGACTGTATGGACTGTGGCTTTGCACTCCCCAAGATGGCCCAGTGGGCAGGCCACCCACTGTATGGACTGTTTGGACTGTGGCTTAGCACTCCCCAGGATGGGCCAGTGGTCATGGAGTCCCCTCGTGGATCTGGCGTCGTGTACTCAAGTGGCTGAGGTGCCCCCCCTTCCCTTCCCCCTGAGGTGCCTGTCCTATTTTCTTTCTGATGCCCCTGCAGTGTTCTCTCCGTGGAGTTCTTGTCGTGGGACTGGGCCTTGCCCCTTTGCACAGGACCCCTGTGATCCACGGACAGTGGTTGGACTACATTTAGTAGCTGTGTATATTTTGTACATAGTTTATTTATTTATTGGGATTACTGGTGTACATATTTCAATAGATCTGCCCGTTTATGATCTCTTATTTTGGTCTTTGCATTATTTCGGAGGGGGGTGGTTTGTGGGTTGTGACAGTGATCTGTGGGAATGCATTGATGTGTGTGTTGTAGTGGGTGTGTGCCGGTAATCTTTTCCCTCCCCTGTGTCGTAGGTGCAGTACTCACCGATGTCTTCCGCGCCGCCGGGCGTGCTCCTGGTATATGAGCAGGTATAGGAGTGCGGGGATGACCTGCAACTCTGGTTCCATACTGCCGGAATCTCGTGTGGAGTGCGTAGAGGTGAGCGTTTTCCCGTTCGTAGTCTGTTTCCGCCGTGTTCTTATCGGCGGTGCTCCCGCCCCGGAAAAGGTGGCGGATTGGTGGGTCGTGATAGGGTGGGCGGTACATTGTCTGCCGCCTGGCTGTTGGCGGGGACCGCCGCGCTGTTTGTTTGTACCGCCGTGGCGGGCGGAGTGTTAATACGGCGGGCTGTGTTGGCGGTTCCCGCCAGGGTCAGAATTGCATATTTTAGACCGCCGGCCTGTTGGCGGCTTGGCCGCCGCTTTATCACCGACCGCCAGGGTCAGAATGAGGGCCTATGTTTTTTCATTGAGCTAAATATGAACATCTGTATCCTACTGTGAGATGATGGTATGTACTGGAAATCTCTTGAGAAGCTACCTTGAGTAATATTGGGAGTGAATTGCATCCTGTTGTGTAGGGGTACTATTGACCCTCCCAGTTTCTACTGTGCTGAACAAATGGGGAATTTATGTTGCAGAAGGAGATCTCAGTTAACTTTGAGAGATCTGTGACGGGTGCGAGGGGGCACGTGGTTTGGATGTATGGGAGACGAATGAAGCAACTACTGAAACCTAAACAGAGGATGGTTAAAGGGTAGCACTACGCTCAGTGGGATTGTAGGGTCAGTTGACAGAGTAACCCACCCTGTGGGACAGCAGCATTCTAAAAAAAATGAAGGGGGTGAGAGGATTTGGTAAAGGGTGTTTAATAAGGATCTCAAAATTTAGGAAGTATGGGAAGTAAGTACCGTGAAATACTCTGAGAATTTTGAGATTGCAGACTCGTTCAGGTTTCGTTCACTATGTATCCAAAGACTTGACCGAGATTAAAGCTAAATCACTCCTGGGATATACACTGCCCTCAATAAGACTGTACAGCAAAGTGATAGCCACAAAAATCGAAAACTGATAATAAGAAAACCATTGTTTTAGTAAGGCTAAAGGAGAAATGGTAGATTGAGATAAGATTAATTGAAAAATTGGGCCGGGAAGAGGCATATGGATTCTCATACATTCTGGCAATCAGATCTGGTTTCTGGCCAGTACAACTAAAAATAGTACATGGGTGTACTACACTAAGACAGAATTTATGAGGTTTGATAGGACAGCTGATGCTGTGTGCTTGAGAGAAAGTGCCCCAGGTTGTGTGAGTTCTAGAAGGGGGTGATTCAAAATTTGAATGTGCCAAGAACTGGAAGTGTAGAAATGGATCCTTGGGTTGTTCTTTTAGGAATGTGGGATGATGGCTTGTGCTCTAAATATACTAAATTATTTTATAATATTTGGGATTCTGTAAAATCGCCTGTCTCTAATTTCTTTATAACCTGCAACTTGTGATGCATCCAGTTGCCAATTATGAAGAAAAGAGGTCAGAACTCAACTATTATAAGTTACTACAGCCGAGTTCTGACATCACAAGGCCTGTTGCCAGAGCCAGCAGCTGAGGTGAAAAGCAGGTCAGGTCACCAAGCATAATTTAAGCAGCTATTTAGCAATGAAAACTGAATGGTGCTTTTTTTCTTCTGCCCTATGGTTTTAACTTACTACGACAAACAGAGAGAACATGTTTATTTTTGGCACTCCTTTGATAGAGAAAAGCTAGAATCTTTCTGCATGTTTCCACACATTCCCAGCTACTTCAAAACCGACTTGTATTGAACTATTTCTAATAGCTGTTTGCAACAAATATCTGTCAGGTTTTTTGGTGTATTTAAATTTGCACTAAAGGTTTTATTTTTATTCTTCATGTTTGCAAACATGCTCTCTCTTTCACATGAAAAGAATGCACGAGGGTTTTAAGTGGTTTGTGGGAAAGGTGCTGTGTGACCATGTAGTATATGGGATAAAGTACCTCCTGGCATACATGGCAGGGATATTGCAAGTCACTGCAGAGTTCCATAACCTTATAAATAAACTCTACCCTTATGTAATATTGTACTAATGATGACCAAGAGAAATGTAGTACAGTTTTGAGGAAACCAGACCCCACTGCAACTAGAGGCTTGGTAAGAAACTTTTAAATGGTGTATGATGACAGAGAAAGTCTCATACAGCTCCCACAGGAGATTTCAGAAATTTGGGGGGACATAAAGAGGGACTCAGATTATGGATTTACAGAATAAATGGGGGAAGAGGACCTGTAGCCTGGTGAAGGCCAGGAATGGGTGGCAAGGACCCAAGAATGACAGAGATATCTAGTAGACACAATTATGGCTACATGTATGTGGCTTTTATTGGGATGGTTCACCTAACACCTATATGAAGGTATTCGATTCTGTTGTGATGCACCTTACTCTTGAAAATAAATATTTTTATATAAAATGTTTGATACGGAATATGGAAGAGAGTTGATTCTCATCTAGAGATGTTGCGTTAGAGACCTCAGCATTGTGACACCATAGCATGCTGTGTACATAGATCATGTACCATATGTCGGAAGGCACATGTGATGTCAAGCATCTGTGCTTGTAAAAGGCATTCTGGGTTGCATAAAGAAGGATAAGGTGTTTGGGAGTAGAAGTTTCTTCCCATGAGGAAACATAAGACATGAAGTGATCTCTGTTTCTGTCACGTAACAATTGCTTCTGGGTTCTGTAAGGCACCACAAGATTATCTAGGCAAATGGAGGTAAAGGTAAGTTATATTTAAACCAACTGGCAATTATCACAGACCCTTGATGATCTTGCCTTAACTCAAAGCAGTAGGAGCTGCTGTGCAGAACTGATAAGAACCTACAGTCAATTAATCTGGGTGATCGAGTTGTTTTGAGATAAGTTATTTGTACTTCTCTTTCCCGGTGTTTGGAGTCCTTGAAGAGTAGCTGTTTGGGGGACATCAACAAACAGAATGTGTGAATCCACGGTTATTCTCTAGAACGTTTATCTCTTTACCATTTCTAGGTGATGTAGCGTGGTTCTTTAGATTTTGGGTGTGCATTAATATGGCTATATTACTGTGCTTGTATGGTGGAGTAAATTACTTTGTTAACTGGGTGTACATTGTCTCTGAAGATCTTTCAGGTTCATGCCTGCATGTCTTTCATATTATAAAAACTATTAATGGTTTTGCAACTCATTATCATTACACTGTCCAGCTACAGGTCATCCTTCTTCTGGTCATCACTTCTCACCACAAAAGCGCCATAACATAGTTTTTGTCCTTAACACCGAAAAAACCACTATAGATTCAGCTGAGTCTAACATCCTTTATGTTGTATTTGAAGGATTTGTTGATACAGTCTACAGCAGTCCGTGCACCATCTGCTTCTTATGAGATGAGATTAAATATTAGAAACAGGGGCTTTAGCAACCTCTTCCTTTGTTCATTATAGTATCTCTAGAATGCTATAAAATGCAAGTCGTTCTTTCACTCGCAGTTGCACATTAAAGAGGCATTTCTTGTAGCTTGTAATGTCACCTGCTCCCCAGAGGTCAGTGTTAAATCTGCAGTGACAAACCCCTTTTCAAACACCTGAGTTTTATGTCTTTTACCATGGTTCGAAAATGAACTTTGAAAGAAGAAAATATGTTCAACGATCGTTCCCAGTCATTCTAAACAGAACATCGTTTCACTCTCTAGTTTCAACTCTCTTAGACATTTCCTGGTAGGAAATCAAAAAGAGGCGAGATGTGGGTGGACTGTGGTGTTGTGTGGGGTCTGGGAGGGGAATTTCCTTTACGGACTAGGTGGTCTCACACACTATATAGTGTCATGCTTCATCATATGACCACCTAGCCCCACCCAGGTAGGACAATGCCACCTGGGCGGACTCAACCTCACTGTTAAAGGAACAGGAGGGAGTGCATAAATTAATTCTTGTTCTGGAAAAAGGGATCCAGCTATACTAGGAAATAAAAACACCTAAACAGATACCCATATGAGTTTTTAATAGAAGGTTCTGTTTGATGTGATTAAAAAGAAGACTGGGAAACCAATGCGAGATGGGTCATATGATGACGCATGACACTACATAGTGTGTGAGACCACCTAGTCCGTAAAGGAAATTCCCCTCCCAGACCCCACACAACACCACAGTCCACCCACATCTCGCCTCTAGTTGAGGATCAAGAGGGGTTCAGTGTTACAATTGATACACTATTGACCCACCCCCGTTACAAGAACCCAGTACTCCCAGTTGTGATTTTGTATTGATTTTGGGAGTCGAGTACGGCTGTGTCCTTCGTTTGTCCCCCCCCATCTCCCATATACTCTCTCTCAGTGTGTTTTGATTTCCTGGTAGGACCCTATGTGTTTGAGCTACCCCAGTGTTCAGTTCCCTTCTTCTATGTGGCTGCTTAATATTAACCTGTTAGGGGTGTGTATCGGCTAATGCTCGACACACGCACACCCTCCCTGGTGCAGGCCACGTGATTGGCAGACACCAGGGAAGGCTTTAAAAAATCCTCCAGTGCTTTGCACAGGAGGTTTTTTTTCTCCTTAAAATGCCCTCAGAAGACACAGAAGAGCTTCAAATGATATGCATGTACGAGGGGGCTATGGAGAAATTAAGGGCACTTTTGCTGGGTGGTAGTGAGGGAATACAAGGAGGAGGTCATGTGATGGGAGTGCTAAAAATGATTGTCACACTGGGCACCACTAGCGCTAAAGGCTGTGATGATGGGTATATGGCAAGGTAAAGTAATAGTATGTCTTTTTTGTTTTTTTCAGTGTCTTTAGAGAAACTGCTGATTGAAGGAAGAAGCTAAGGTATGGACCGACATTTATTGTTGCACACATCACACACACACACCCACCCACCAGCAATTTGGCTGACAACATGTCTGCCTTCTACGTAGGCTAGTGTTTAAGAGGGACATTTTAGCCAGTAGCAGAGGTGGCCTCTTGTTGGATGACTGCTGCTGAAGCCATAACTCAAGTTATGGTGGACAGCTCTGAGGCAGGATCAGAGACTGAGACAGCAGCTACCGAGACAGCATCTGAGGGAGAGGTCAGTTGAGTAGAATCTGGAAGTGATGTTTCAGTTGACAGAGTCCCATCCAACGACACCTCTTCCAGTGATTCTGATGAAGACGATGAGGACAGCCGTGCTGTTTCTTCTCAAGCAGTGGGACAACAGTGGGTTAGCCCAACCCAGAGAACAGGTGCATGCTGCAGCAAGCACTGACAGAGTACTCTCTTGGCAGCCCCCCAATTTAGCTCAGCCCCAAATTCCACCTTTTACTGATAACGCTCGATCTAAAGTCGAAATGGCCAACGTTTTGCCAGACGACTAAGTCCATTTCTTTTTAGATGTTGACGTCCTTCAGTAAATTAAGCAGCAAACAAATTTGCATACAAAACAATTTTTGAGGAGCATGGAGGCACTGCGGGTCCCATTCTAGGGCACGCCAGTTGACTCCCACTTCACTCGCGGAGTTGAAGATATTTGTGGGCCTTAAACTCAAAATGGGATTAGTGCAGAAACTGAACTTGCAGTCCTAGTGTACAACTTGCATGGTGTGGGAAACCCCTATCTTTGTATCATACACGAGCAGAGATCGTTTTTTGGTATTGCAGCGCATGTTACATTTGTCATTTCAATGACAATTCTGCTGCATTGCCCCAGGACCATCCAGACCATGACCGGTTGTTCAAAATTCAGCCTGCTGTGGAACATTTGTCTGCCACGTTTCCAGAGATCTATACTCCTGGAAAGAATATAGCAGTCAATAGTCATTGAACCTGTACAAAGGGCAGCTGCTGTTCAGGCAGTACATTGTGAGCAAAAGAGCTTGCTATGGCATCAAGCTGTACATGCTATGTGAGAGCCCTTTTGGCTATGTGTACAGTTTGAGAGTGTATACAGCGAAGGACTCCACCCTAAACCCTGTTGGTTGCCCTCACACGTTAGGGGTCACAGGGAAGATTATATAGGAGCTTGTATAGCCACTCCTTCACAAAGGTTATAAATTTTATGTGGACAACTTCTATACAAGAGTAGAACTGTTAAGTGAGCTCTACAAAGCTGGCACTGTGGTCTGCGGTACAGTTTGTTGTAACTGCAAAGATTCCTGCAGGAGTCTGTTTGCAAGAAGCTCCAGAAATCCCAGAGTACTATGTTGCGTTCCAACGAACTGCTTGCAGTCAAGTTCTCTTATAGGTGTGATGTATATGTGCTCACTACAATTCATGGTTTGGGGTCAGATGGCCAAAGTCCACAAGCCCACCTGTATACTTGATTACAATAAGTACATGGGCGGAGTAGGCAAGAACGACCAGGTTCTTTAACCATAAAATGTGTGTCGTAAAACTCTCAATTAGTACAAACTACCTGATCCAGATAGCAACATACAATGCGTATGTTTTTTATTGTCAGACAACCAGAGGAAGACTCATGTCTTTCCTTGACATCCAGTTGTCTGTTATTGAAAGCCTCACTGCTGCCACAGAAGCAGCAGCCTCCACAATATATGTTCCGGAGGATGTGTCAAGGCTGCAGGAGTGACACTTTGCTGATCGCATTCCTAAAACACCCAAAAACGATCGCCCATGTCGTCACTGTAAAGTGTGCACGAAGGCATGGAAAGCGGCAGGAGAGTCGTTATTACTGTCCCCAATCACATCTCAGTCAGGCCTCTGTATCCCTACTTGCTTTACGCTGTATCATACTAAAGGAAAGTTCTGGGAAATCGACTGTGGTGGAGCTGCTGTTTGGTAAGCCTTTCAGTGGCTGTGCATGTATATCGAACATCTATGGGCCCCTGCTTCGTTAGGTAAGCAGCCAAAGAATTTTAGTTCATCTACTTCAGGAAATCATGGACTTCCTTATGGCCTACTCAACACCTTTATCTGCAGTCATAACGTGGAATTGTTCTGTTCAATTAACATTCATTATAGTCCCCACACTGCACATACTAGTGGACAGAACACATGTTACATTGTCACGGAGTACCCTGTGTAGCAACATGTAAAAGGCATGACTGCATTTCAAAGTTATTGTTAGGGAACTTATTATTGCTACACAAGGACCACCCTGATTGCCAACGAGACCCAGAATAAGTGTAATAAGTCAAACAAATGTACTGTGGGACATATTCTCCCACGTTTCTACTTGTTTGAAAGTGTGCAAACTCAATTTGTAGCTTCACTTTCAAAGCAAAAGTGTTGGTAAATGAGTCACACAGGATATTTGTTTGGTGTTTTACTTTAGAGACCTTAGCTAGTATTAACCATCATGTCTGCCTTAGTTTCAACGGTAGATATGCTCACTCAGTTTCAGGAATAGGCCCCGCAAGGCCTACAAAGACACCCCCAACTTCCATCCACAAACTGGAAGGAGTTGGATTTAGCACAGTCAGTGCACTGATGGTACATAAAAGACCTGTTTTCTCGAGCTTCAAGTAGCTAATGGCGGAAGGCCTTAGCATAGGTTCACTTGGCAATTATACGGGATTTGTCAGGACTCTGATGAGGACAGAGACATGAACGGGTAAGCAAAGCTTATGGTAGGTGTGCTTTCCCAGGGATATTGCACAGGCAGAAGGAAGATAGTAAAGGTAGTACAGATGCACAACATCTACAAGTATAGATTCAAACCCATTGGTGCCACTCTGGCACTGAAGCACAATGACCCATATGGGTCAGTGTTTGTCCTTCTTGCCATGTTCATCCTCCATTAGAACTTAGTAGATGTTCAATTTGCTGTATGATAAGTGCATTACAGTCACAGCACTGCACATACCGGTGACTGGGACATATGCTACGTTTTCATAGACTACCCTGTGTGTCAAATACTACCCTTCTTCATAGTTTATGACATTCTCTTTAGGGAACTCCAGCAAAATTCCCCAGCATGTCTGCCTTAGTTTCAAAGATAGATATGCTTGCTCAATTCGAGGCATAGACCTCACCAGGCGTACTCAGAAACTCCCAACTTGCACAAAAAGGAAGGAGTTGGATTTAGCACAGTGAGTGTGCTAAAGGTGCATGACAAACATGTCTTGCTGAGCCTCATGTGTCTGTCATGGGAGCCGTTAGTAAAGGTTCCTTATGTATGCCTTCGGTAATGTTCAGGAAGAAGGAGGCGGTTACTTGACAGGTGTTAAAATGTAGTCAAACTTATTCTGTCTTGGGGCATATGAATGTGATGGGCCCTTGTCTGGCGGCAGTAAGTTGGTTTGAGTGCAGCGATTGGTTGGATTGGGCTCGTGGCCGGCGATATGAAAGTGTTGTATGTTGTGTGTGAATGGCATGTAAATGGACCATAAACAGGTTAGTGCAGTGAATTGGATTCATGGCTCACCTTCAAAAGGCTTCGCTTCAATATTCAGATACTTTGATAAGTATTTATGCTTTGAAACCATAATTTCTGGAGGTGCTAAAACCAACAGTGTGAGTGGTGGATTAACTTTGACATACTAGTACCAGGGGAATCCAAGGGTGCAGGACTTGCGTGCTCTCACCAGTTTTCCTTCACCCAGAGTCCCCTGCAAATCACAAACTTTGCTTAAAACACAGTTTCCTTGCATTTCTGTGAGGGAAAGTCCTTTTCTGTCACATAAACTGCAGGAATGTGCGGGGATCCTCAAAATTCCTACCACCCAGTTTTTCCCCACTTGTCCTGATAAAAACACTAGTTGTGATTCCTGTCATGGGCACTAGACCTAGGCACACCAGTGGGGTAGCGTTGTTATCGGGACAAGTTGGAAAACAGTAAGTGGTAAGATGTTTGTGGATCCATGCATATTTCTGTAGTTTACTTTACAGAAATGCAAGGAAAAGTAGTGTTTTTATTCAACATTTCACATTTGAAGGGTATTCTGGGTAAAAAAACTTTAGGGAGTCCACACAAGCCACACCTCCGTGGACACCCATATGTGTCTAGTTATCATATATGTCTGGGTTTGCTAGGTTTCCCTAAATGGTTCCTGATCCCAGGACTAAATGGTACACTCACCTCAGTTGTCATTATCGCCGCAGTACGTTTTGGGCCCTTCCCTTTTGCAGGCACTTGGCCTACCCACACAAGTGAGGTACCATTTTTATCTGGAGACTTCGGGGAATGCTGGGTGTAAGGAAGTTTGTGACTCCCTTCAGATTCCAGAACTTTTCATCGAGGAAACGTGAGGACAATGTGTTTTTTTATGACCCAGTTTGAGGGTTGCAAAGGATTCTGGGTGACAGAACCTGGTGAGAGCCCCTCAAGACACCCCATTCTGGAATCCCCTAAGTGTCTAACTTTCAGAAATGTATAGGTTTGCTAGTTTTCCCTAGGTGCCGACTGAGCTAGAGGCCAAAATCCACAGCTAGGCACTTTGCCGAAAATGAGTCCGTTTTCAGAAGAAAAATTGAATGTGTCCACATTGCGTTTTGGGGCATTTCTTGCTGCGGGCACTAGACCTACCCACACAAGTGAGGTACTATTTTTATCGGAAGACTTGGAGGAACAGAGAATAGAAGAACACATGTGATTGTCAATTGTCTTTCTCTTCATTTGTGCCTTCCAAATGTAAGACAGTGTGTAAGAAATAAGTAATTTTGAGAAGTGGCCTGTAATTCACATGCTAATATGGGTACCCCCGAAATCAAAGATGTGCAAGTAACCACTGCTTCTAAACTCCAAATCTTGTGCCCATTTCAGAAATACATAGGTTTCGTTGATACCTATTTTTTACTCATATTTTACCAAATGAGTTGCTGTATGACCAGTATACAATGAAATCCCATTGCAAGGTGCAGGTCACTTATTGGCTCTGGGTACCTTGGGTTCTTGATGAACCTACAAGCCCTATATATCCCCTCCACCAGAAAGGTCCAGCAGACGTAACTGTATTTTGGTTTAAAAAATCTGCCATAGTTGGAAAATGTTACAGAAGAAAACATAGACAGAAATAGCTGTTTTTTGCATTCATTTTCAATATGTTTTATTTCAACTGTTACTTTCTATAGGAAAACCTCGAAGGATCTACATAAATGACCCCTTGCTGAATTCAGAATTGTTTAGCTGTCCGAGCTCCATCATTGGTTTCACACCAGTTTCTGTCACTAACTGAAAGGAGGCTTAAAGCACAAAAAATTGTAAAAATTGGGTATGTCCCAGTAACATGCCAAAACTGTGTTGAACATTTAGTTTTTCTGATCGAAGGGGAAAAACTAGATGCTTTTTTCTGCAGCACTTTTTTCCCATTTCCCCCCAAAACCCTAAATTTTACCTGTATTTTGGCTAATTTCTCGGTCTCCTCCAGGGGAACCCACCAACTCCGGGTACCTTTAGAATCTCCAGAATGCTGGAAAAAAAGGATGCACATTAAGCGTGTATAGCTTATGTGCACAAAACGTTATGGGGGCCTAAGCATGAACTACCCCAAATAGCCAAAAAAGGGCTCAGTACTGGAGGTGGCGGAGGAAGGCCCAGCAGTTAAGGGGTTAACGTTGCAATTAAAGGATATTTTTGCCTTGACCAGACTTAAGACCAGTGCTGATTTTCTTTTAGAGAGCAGATATTCTAAGCTGACTTGTAGTTCGAGGGCTATTATTAGAGGGATGACATTGAGTGTCTCAAAATAGATTATTGCATGTATCTCTTTGGTATTCTCACCATTGGGGAAGTACACAAACTTTGCATTGGTAAAGTTAGGTAGCTATCACTTTACTTATAAATAAATCTGGACTGCACATTGTAAAGGGATACAATAAGCACATTTGTTGTAAAATAATTTGCTCTAAGATTAGCCACATCATATTACATACGGGCAGACTGGGAACCCAAAGCAGCTCTGGCACTTTTGTTAGACCAGCCCGGTTTCAGGGGGTGGGGGAGAAAAGGTGCATATGCAAGCTTGCTGCTGCTTTTGCTACTGGGGGCCGATATTGCAGCACCTCTGCAAAACTGACCCCACCATTGCAAAACCGTCCCTCACCCTTCCAGTCTCCTGGGAAAACGCCTGATGCCCGCTATGTCCAGTGCAGCCCTGATATTGCATCTGTATTTTAGCATGAGAATATTCACTTTCGATTTACTTTGAGATTCGGGCCGAGATGGGAATAATCTTTCACAATCTCACCTTTAATCTAATTAAAATACCACGCCAAAATTAACAGGTTTTGTTTTTGTCAAATTCAGATGTAGCTCAGGATAGCTGAAATACTGTTATGCACTGTTTTACTATTTTTGCTGACAATATGTGGTAAAGGAAATTACATTTATGTCCTCAACATAGAGTAGTGCATCACACACCCTGCTATAGCTTCTGGGGACCAATCCCAAAAGCACATCCTATCAAAACAGGATTGAGGTAAAGGAGCAGTTTAGGCTTAAATTAATAAGTGGAATGGGTCTTTGTTTCACCTTTGCTCTGCACCAAAAGGGAAACTTCAGCTTAAGTTGCTAGGTTTGGTCTCCCCTGAATGAGATTGCAAGGAAACCATGTGTTTTACCTTTGTTGGGTCTCAATGGTGAGGAGGTGCACAAGTACCTTTTGGACAGCATACCCAGGACCTATGTCTGTGCAAACCCACACATCTGAGAGCGCCTCACTTAGACAGTGATAGTTGGGATTGCATGCATAAATGTGACCTTCTCGTGTTGGCACTGGCATTTCCACTCAGGGACTCATTATTTATTGTACTTAGGAACGGTACAAGCTGCACCTTTTGGCTGAGGCGCAGTAAGGCCGAATTGCATCTGAGTTTATGATTTGAGTACAGATTTTATTAAAAGACCAAGACCTTGACTTTTAATTGAATAGCAGCCAAAAAAACAACTACAGTTCCCATGAATCAAAGGGAAACAACTCAAGTATAATACCATACTGACGCTAACCTATGAGTTACCGGGACACACTATAAATCTCTTGACAGGGAGCAACAAGTCCTCTTTTCTTGCTGCTCGCAGTCACAATAAGTATCTATGGCCCTCATTACAACCCTGGTGGTAAATGCCGCCTACCGCCGTACCGACGGCCGCCAACATACCGTGACTGCGGTGGTATTCCGCTACGGGTATATTGACCCACACTAAGAAATCTGCCACTATACAGACACCCACACAAGTCCGCCAGACCAAAGGTCAGTGATAAACTGGCGCTACCAAAACCCACACCATTACGCCAACAGGAATCTGCCCACAGTATCACAGCCCAGGAATTACCGCAGCGGTCTTTCAACTGCGGTAAACCATTGGCGGTACACACCGCCGTGCTCAAAATAAACACACACTTACAAGACACCACCACATTGGACAATTCAAAGTACACACACCTGACACACATACACACACCACACCCACACCACTATAAAACACACACACACATTACCCACAACCCTTTACAGCGAAAAAAAAGATAGCAAGCAGAGAGAGACAAGCCAGGAGCACCCACTCAATCAGAGGCACAATACATCATCACCCATACACCATCCACGCACCTCACAACACAACACCCCACACATCACCCCACACATCCTCACACATACCACTCACATCGCATCCATGGCACCCCAAAGACACCCCGGGTTTTCAGAGGAAGAGCTAAGGGTCATGGTGGAGGAAATCATCCGGGTAGAGCTACAGCTATTCGGATCACAGGTGCAGCAGACGTCCATTGCAAGGAAGATGGAGCTATGGCGGAGGCTCGTGGACAGGGTCAACGTCGTGGGACAGCACCCCAGAATGAGGGATGACATCAGGAAAAGGTGGAACGACCTCTGGTGGAAGGTACGTTCTGTGGTTGCAAGATACCAGGTAGCCGTACAGAGGACTGGCGGTGGACCCCCACCTCCTCCCCTACAACTAACAACATGGGGGGAGCAAGTCTTGGCAATAATGTATCCTGAGGGCCTTGCAGGAGTAGCAGGAGGACTGGGCTCTGGTAAGTCAAATAGTTACTACTATATTCCCCCCACCCTACCTGCATGCCATCACAAACTCCTACCCCTACCCTCACCCCCATCACTCCACCACCTCACACATATCCCACTATCACAACCCACCCATCCCAATACCAAGCCCTGCATGTAACACCAATGCATGGACCCCCATCACAGACCTGCATGGACACCCATCACCACAGCATGCCCAGTAGAGAGACTCACCCAGCCCACAAAGTCACTACGCACACAAGGCAAAGCTGACAGGGAAATCACAATCATACAGGGAAACACACCCATGCACAAGATGGCACACACAGTTACAATAACACTGCTTTTGCATCCCCACAGGACCCCTACTCAACGTCAATGGAGAGGAGGTGCCAGCTACATCCAGTCCCTCCCCAGAAGAGGCCCACAGTGACAACAGCAGCTCTGCATGCCCGGATCAGGATGACCAACCTGGCCTATCAGGGACCCCTGGACAGTCGGTTACCCTTCTACAGTCCCAACCCATCACAGAGCCTCCCCCTCAGGAAACACCAGCACAGCGCCCACCCAGCGGGCCCATGCCACTGCCCCCATGGCATGTCAATCAGCAGTGTGTCCACCACTACAGGGACCCCAGGCAACCCCACAACCCAGGACGATCAGGGACCTGGGGTCAGTGGCAGTGGGCACACAGTTCAGGGGACAGAGGCACAGGACAACAGGGAAGCTGGGAGGACTGCTGTGCAACAGGGGGAGGACAGGCCCAAGGAACCCAGTCTCCACAAGGCACTCTGCAGCATCCTGGGAGCATACCACCATTCCCAGGAGACCATAGGCCAGATACTGTACAAGTTGCAGGAGACCCAGCGGCTGCAGGAGGGACAGTACGAGGGGATCAGTGAGGACCTCAAAAACATCTACACCATCCTGGTCACCAGTGCAGGGATGCTGGCTGACATGGGCAAGACCATGAGAGAGGCAGTGGCACAACAACGGGCCCCTGACACTAGCCACACTGAAGAATAGCCCCCCACCTCCGCCGGCGCTAATGGACAGGAGGCCCCCCCCCACAGGACCAACAGGCTACCAGCACCCCACCCCCTGCAGAAGGAGAACCACTCTGCAAATGGTCCCTGCGATCCAGGCAGAAGCCAGAGAACATTACCAAGACCCACGCCAGGAAATAAGACTCTCCTGATTGTCACCCTTCTGTCCCACTCTGTCACCCTGTCCACCTTGAACTGCTATTACTCCCCTTCCTATGCCCCATTGGACAATGCACCTGTGATACCAAGAGACTGGACTCTACCCTGGACTTTCGTCCACCATCACCCCAGCCCATTGCACACCCCCCTCTACTTATGAGCACTTAAATAAACACCCTTGGAACAAATACAAATCTGGAATCTGTCAAATGATTGAAATATGTATTAGTTCAACATTATCAAAGCATTGCAAGTCATATGTACAGTTAAATATACTTTGGAATGACCTTTGGTGGGCAGCAGTACACATAGCAGGAGCCAGAGTGGGCCACAGAGATCTGAAAATAGAGATGCCAAAGGGTACAGTAAGTGGCCATAGACATAGGGAAATCAGGCTGCCATGTACGATGTCCAACAGAAAACTGAAAAGTTAAGTGAAGTTACAGTGTCTTACCTGTGTGTCACTGGAAGTACTGCTGTATTATATTACTTCTGTTGTCAACATCTTCTTCCTCTGCCTCCTCTTTTTCACTGTCCACGGGCTCCACTGCTGCCACAAGACCATCTTCAGGCTCATCTTCTTGCAGAAAAGGCACCTGGTGTCTCAAGGCCAGGTTGTGCAACATATATCATGCAACGATGATCTGGCACACCTTCTTGGATGAGTAGTACAGGGATCCATCTGTCAGATGGAGGCACCGGAACCTGGCCTTCAGGATGCCGAAGGTCCTTTCAATAATCGTCCTTGTATGCCCATGTGCCTCATTGTAACGTTCCTCTGCCCTTTTCCTGGCATTCCTCACTGGGGTCAGTAGCCATGAGAGGTTGGGGTAACCAGGGTCACCTGCAAATATCAAGGAATATCTGTTAGACACACACTAACCCTTAGGGACAACCCCATACCCAGACACCTACTTATACTGTGTGGGGACCTTGGGCTCACCTATTAGCCACACCCGGTGCCTCTGGAGTTGGCCCATCACATATGGGATGCTGCTATTCCTCAAGATAAAGGCGTCATGCACAGAGCCAGGATATTTGGCATTCACATGGGAGATGTACTGGTCCGCCAAACACACCATCTGCACATTCATAGAGTGATAGCTTTTTCTATTCCTGTAAACTTGTTCATTTCTCCGGGGGGAACAAATGCCACATGTGTACCATCAATGGCACCAATGATGTTGGGGATATGTCCCAGGGCACAAAAGCAGCTTTTACTGTGGCCAAATCATCCACCTGGGGGAATACGATGTAGCTGCGCATGTGTTTCAGCAGGGCAGACAACACTCTGGTCAACACGTTGGAGAACATTGGCTGAGACATCCCTGATGCCATGGTCACTGTTGTTTGGAAGGAATCACTTGCCAGGAAATGGAGCACTTATAGGACCTGCACTAGAGGGGTGATACCTGTGGGCTGGTGGATAGCTGACATCAGGTCTGGCTCCAATTGGGCACACAGTTCTTGGATTGTGGCCCGGTCAAGTCTGTAGGTTAGGATAATGTGTCTGTCCTCCATTGTCGCAAGGTCCACCAGGGGTCTGTACACCGGAGGATGTCGCCATCTCATATTCAGCCTCAGCGGTTGAAGCATATGGAAGAAAACAGTGAGCAGAGGGTCATATTCACACATCTATTGCACTAATTATGATTTTTTCCTTTACAGAACCAGTATGTGAATCCGACAGTCAGTTGTTGTGCCAGTGTCTGCTGTGAGGCAGTTAGGTGCCATGCCTTGTGCCCCCCTGAAATGGCGGCTGCCTGACCTGTGAGGAGAGACAATTGGAAATGAGGTAATTCCCCTGGCGTTGTGCGCCGTCGCGGTAGGTGGTTGAAGACTGCTGCGCAACTTCGCATTGGTTATCATTGGGCCCTATGGGTTCCAGGAGCCAATGGCGATGTACGCCAGCGATGACGGTACGCACTGCCTCGGACGAGCCCACCATTTTCTATCTGTTCACTCACTTGCTACCTGACCTTCAACAGGAGAGGACCTGCAAGTGCTGCTGTGTCTGGAAGCAACAATGGCTCATGTGTCTGGGGAAAGGGCCCCTGCCTTCACTGCGGAGGAGTTGGAGAAACTGGTGGACGGGGTCCTACCCCAGTACACGTTACTCTGCAGTCCTCCAGACAAACAGGTGAGTGCACTGTGAGCATGATGAGTGGGCCATGAATGTATGGAGTAGTGTGTGTAAGCCACATGTAGGGGGCGCTGAGGGGTCCTGGGCAGAGTGCTCCATCTATGGTGGTCAATGTATGTGCAAAAGGGGATTGGAGGGATATGGCCATGAGGATGACAGTCCGGACGGTATGACTAATCCTTTTTCTCCTGTCTTTTCCCTGCAGGTCAGCGCCCACCATAAAAAGGGTATTTGGCATGCCATCGCCAAGTAGGTGCGGACCCTGGGGTCTTTGACAGGCGGAGCACCCACTGCTGCAAAAGGTGGGAGGACCTGTGCCGCTGGGCAAAGAAGAAGCTGGGGCTGGCCTCCCAATGAGGAAGGGGTGCCCGTCGACCATGACCCCCCTGATGTTCCGCATCCTGGCGGTCGCCTATCCGGAGTTGGATGGGCACTTGAAGGCATCACAGCAGCCACAAGGGGGGGGGAGTACAGATTCTGAATCATGACTTTGCGCGCGTTAAGAGTTACCTGGGTGGGGGATGTTTGCTATGGGTGTCCCTAGGCCAGGGCGAAGATGGCAGGATAGGTCCCTTGTTGGGCAGGTTCTGAAGCACTCCTACCCCAATAGTGTTAGTAGGCATCTAATACTGGGCAGGGTCCTGTGGGTTTCAGGGGTGCAGCTAATGGCGGTAGGCATTGTACCCCATGGGCTGGTGACTATCTTAGTAACTGGTAGTGCATGGCCTAGTGCATAGGGCTGCTCCCTGTGTGTTGTGTACGCCAATGGTAGTGGTGTTGCTGGCATTGACCAAGTGTATCCTCTGTCTCTCCCCCCCTTTTTGTTTTGTCACCCTGTCCTTGTGTGCATTAGCATCATCTGGCCGAGGAGCAGAGGCACTTCCGACGGAGGAAGCTGCATCCCACATGGGCCTGAAGGTTGAATCCACCGAGGGTGAGGGCACCAGTGGGACGGAGGGCGAGGGGAGCACCATGACTGGGACAGGAGGGGAGACCACAGACAGCGACTCCTCCTCTGATGGAAGTTCCCTGGCAGTGGCAGACACCTCTGTGCCCACCACAACAACAGGTACCTCCGCCACCTCCCCTACCAGCACCGCCCTCTCAGCAGCCCCTCATCGTGTTTCCCATGCCTGCTCACCCAGGAGGGTGGGCATCTCCTTTGCCCCAGGCACCTCAGGCCCTGCCCCAGTCAGCTCTGCTGCCCTCAGTGAGGAGGCTTTTGACCTCCTGAGATCCCTCACTGTTGGGCAGTCAACCATTCTGAATGCCATCCAGGGTGTTGAGAGGCATTTGCAACAAACAAATGCATACCTGGAGGGCATTCGCTCTGGTGTGGCGGCCCAACAGAGAGCATTTCAGGCACTGGCCTCAGCACTGATGGCAGCCCTTGTACCTGTCTCTAGCCTCCACCCTCCAACTTCCTCTACCCAGACCCAATCCCCTCACCCCCAGCCTATCCCAAGCACACCTTTAGACCAGCATTCACCCAAATCAACACACAGAAGTGGCTCAGGCAAACACAAGCACCATCCCCATGCAGACACACCAACATCCACTGTGCCCCCCTCCTCCTCATCGTCCACCTCCTTCCTAGTAGTGTCTCCACTCACACCTGACTGCACTACATCCTCCTCCACTACCTCCAACACCAGCACGCCCATCACAACACACCCCTCACGGGCAGTCAGTCACCACCCCCACATCCATGCACACGTCCCCTGTGTCCTCTCCCACAGTGTCTGTCACCCCTCCTCCCAAAGTACACAAACGCAAGCACCCACCCACCCAACAGCCATCCACCTCACAACAGCATCCAGCCCATGCATCTGCACCCACACTCAGCAGACAGACACCTCCTGCAACCACTCCCTCTTCATCCACTCCCAAACCCTCTCCCTCTTCCTGCCACACTGTCTCTAAGAAGCTTTTCCTGGCAAACATTGACCACTTCCCTACCCCTCCCCCCGTCCTTTCCCTTGGGCCAGGGTATCCAGAACCCAGGCCAGCACCTCAGCCACCAAGTCGACATCCGCTGTGGTATCTGCAACTCACAGAGGCTCAAAGGGGGCACCGTCAGCCCAGCCAGTGTGCCGCCAACCCCTGAAAAGGACAAAACCATTCTGCCACCTGCCAAGGTGAAGAGGGGGGAAGCATGCAGCAAGGGCAAGTAGCACAAACCACCCAGCAAGGCCTCCTCAAAAACTCCAGCTGCCAAACCCAAGGTCACACCACCATCTACCAAGGTGAGAAAGGGTCAGAAAACACCAGGCAAGGCACTTCAGCCATCGGAGGCTGCAGGTGAAGGCCTGGTGGCTACCAGCATAACCGCCAGCCCCGCCACCTGCACCTTCACCTGCACCGCCACAAGCACCACTACTGTCAGCAGCAGCAGCCCCAGTGGGCAGCCGTCTGAGGCTGCAGGAGAAGGGCTGGAGCCTCCCTCCACCACTGGCAGCACCGGCACTCGCACCAGCACCACGGCCAGCACCGCCACCTGCACCACTGTTAGCACCGCCACAGGCCCCACCGCAAGCACTGCCATCTTCACCGCTGACAGTAGGACCACTAGCAGCAGCAGCAGCCCCAGTGAGCAGCCGTCGGAGGCTGCAGAAGAAGGGCTGGAGCCTCCCACCATCACTGGCAGCATCCACACCAGCACCAGCACTACGACCAGTTTGCAGCCTTAGCCGCAGCAGGATGGAGTCTAGGCCTGCCTCCATGGACTATCATGCAACCTATCCCTGCAAATCTCGTGCCTCAGACACCCAGGTGAGAGACTGTGAACTTGCACCATCCAGGATGAAGCACACTGGGCACAAAGCCCTCTCCAGAACCAGTGGAAGAAGGCATCCACTCACCCCCTCCTTGGCAGAATGAAACACACTGGGCACAAAGCCCCCTCCAGAACCAGTGGAAGAAGGCATCCACTCATTGCCCCTCCTTGGTAGGATGAAGCACACTGGGCACAAACCCCCCTCCAGAACCAGTGGAGATATGCATCCACTCACCCCCTCCTTGGCAGGATGAAGCACACTGGGCACAAAGCCCTCTCACCTGAACCAGTGGAAGAAGGCATCCACTCACCCCCTCCTTTGCAGGATGAAGCACACTGGGCACAAAGCCCCCTCCAGAACCAGTGAAGATATGCATCCACTCACCCCCTCCTTGGCACGATGAAGCACACTGGGCACAAAGCCTCCTCCAGAACCAGTGGAAGAAGGCATCCACTCACCCCCTCCTTGGCAGGATGAAGCACACTGGGCACAAAGCCCCCTCCAGAACCGGTGGAGATATGCATCCACTCACCCTATCCTTGGCAGGATGAAGCACACTGGGCACAAAGTCCCCTCCAGAACCAGTGGAGATATGCATCCACTCACCCTATCCTTAGCAGGATGAAGCACACTGGGCACAAGGCACACTCCAGGACCAGTGGAAGAAGCCATCCACTTGGAAAACTGTGGCCTTGCACTCCCCAGGACCAAGCATTGGGCAAACCACCCACTTGAGAGACTTGTGAGACTGTGGCTTTCCACTCCTCAGGACCAAGCAGTGGGCAAACCACCCACTTGAGAGACTTGTGAGACTCTGGCTTTGCACTCCCCAGGACCAAGCAGTGGGCAAACCACTCACTAGAGATACTGTGGCCTTGCACCACCCACTAGAGATACTGTGGCCTTGCACTCCCCAGGACCAAGCAGTGGTCATTAAGCCCCCTCGAGGAGCACTGGCGTTATTCCATCTTCCGGCTGAGGTGCCCCCCCTTACCCATCCCCCTGAGATGCCTGTGTGTTTTCGACCAGATGCCCCTGCAGTGTTCTCTCCATATTGAGGCAGGAGTCAAGTGTGGGCTTGGCCCATGATTTTTGGTCCAGAGGTCCACAGACATTTTGAATGGACAATGTACCATCCAATGTGCATATTGTATATTTTTGTAGATACTGTTTTTCTATTTCTTACGTATATCTGCCTATTTCTAAAATATCACTGTTTAACTCAATTCCTTTTGTCCTTTTGTTCTTCCAGGGGGTTACGGGGTGTAAATGTAATGTTGATGCATGTGTTTGTGTGTATGGTGTTGTGGATGAGGGTGGGGTTGTTTCGTGTTGCGTGTGTGTGTCACTCTCTTTTTCCTGCCCCATCCCCTGTGTACTAGGTGCAGTACTCACGTGGTTATCGCCTCCGCCTTTCGTATTCCTGGTAAATGAGGTGGTAGACCAGCATGGGCAGGACCTACATCTCGCGCTCCATGGCGTCCTGGTTCTTCATTGAGTGTCGAGAGATGAGTGGTTTCCCTTCCAAGTCCTGTTTCCGCCGTGCATTTGATGGCGTTGGTACCGCCCCGGAAAAGCTAGCGGATTGGCAGGTTGTGATGGGGTGGGCAGTACATTGTCTTCCGCCTGGCTGTTGGCGGTTACTGCTACGGTGTTTGTTGCTACCGCTGTGGCAGTCGGAGAGTTAAAGTGGCTGGCTGTGCTGGCGGTTTCCGACGTGGTCGTAATCCCATTATTTTAACCGCTAGCCTGTTGGCTGTATTACCGTCGCATTAACATCGACCGCCAGGGTTGTAATGAGGGCTAGGACATTAATTTAGGCTGTTTGTATCAATGTTTAATGCTGTGGTAGATTGTTTTTAATTTATTCTTATTGGGTTTTCCATATGTTTTTATTCTCTTCCGTTGCATAGCCCCATCCAGCTGCCAATTGAGCACTGTGTATTTTTTCTAGATCTTCTGGCTTTCTCTTTATTGATGCTTTGTGCCGTTTTGTCAGATGGTTGTCTTCGGCCTAATTAGTTTCCTCATCTGACCACAGGGCGGTATTCCTTCTTCCAAGGCCTCATGGTGTTTGAGGAGGAATTGTCACTGTCTATAAAGGCATAGCGGACTCAAAAAGTATGCTATAGAAGGCTACCCACAGTAAGTATACATTGTTGAGATTTAAGAAATTCCATCCATCACTTTCTGATTTTCTCACTGAGTCACTCTATGGGATAGCATAGGTCTGTAGTTTTCTTTGCTTATGATCTCAGTTTGTACCGCACCCTTGGGTCCAGTAGAGTTAAAGCACACCTGGGGCAGCATGTGTTGTTGTGCAGAGGTGATGTCACCTAGCAGACTGTCCCTTTTTGCAATGAGCCAAGACAGGTTTGGCTATGGTTCACACTTTCTATAAGGGTTCAGACCACACATTAACAATATGAGACTTGCTTGGGCATTTGCTACAGCAACTGAAAAATGGAAGGGTGATTCTTCATATTGTGCTGTGTCATGAGCTGACTAGCCTTGCAGAGACATGTTTGAAAAAAGTCTAGGTAAGTGATGACTTTCAAAATATTTTAACGAGGAGTGATGGCTTCTAGACAGCAAAGAGGGTTGGGCTTTTTTGACCAGATGCTTAATCAATACAATAGTATGTGAGCTCCATTCAAAGGGCCCTCTTTGAAGCAATAGAATAAATACAATGTTTGGGGCAGGTTGCAGCCATCCACCTGTTTGTTACAATAGAATTTGTTCTCATGCATAGGACCTTCTTTGAATTCATTGTTTAAACATGATAGAACCACTTGCTCCACAAACCCCTAAATATTGTTGTCTGTTCACCAACCTTGTTAATTACAGGAACTCTGAATAAACAGTTATATTATCGAGTGAGATGTGACATATTTGTCTATTGGCTTAATTCTATTTTAAGTGGAGTCCTGAGAAAATGTACATAAACTTAATCATACACCATAGCTGCTAGGCATCTGTTTATCTTTATTATGTTGCCATGTGCCAGACAAACCTCCTGAACTTTGATGATTGACCTTGTGTTCACAGCCTTGGGCTGCAATCTGCTTATCGCTGTAATTTACTTGTTCTAACCGTAGTTTCGAGAATGTTTGTGCTTAATCAGTAACTGCCAGAACAGGTTCGTACAGGTCGTTGCCACCTCCTGCCAGCTGCATCTGTACCTTCTCCCACCACACGTGTATCCCTGAAATATTCTGAAGGCCGCAGAGGACCTTGAATACGCTAGGGGTGGAGTTGTCCTCTGACTAAGCAGTTTTGTGTGTATATAAGGTTGGGTGCCCCAGAGTGAAGGGGCAGCCTCCGTAGGATAGCCACTTGACTGTCCTGGGACTCTGTATTAGCTCGAGCTATAATCCATGTAACAAACTTCTCTTTATTCCTCCAGTTGGTGACTCCGCTTGATTTGTGTACTCTCTGCTAAACGGACCCTGAGGACTAGGGTGTCCCTCCACGGCTGGTAAGAAGACCCCGGGTGGGGATTCTATCTTTCCTGGTTCCTCAGTCCTTGGTGCAGAGCTTGACTTCAGGAAAGTGGTGATTACATCATGACTTTGTCCAGATGTGTTTGATACAGTGTACAGGACATGGACTACAAAGGTTGTGGTTGTGAGTGGAGTGTGTTACACAATAGAAGTTAGTCTGTAGACTAGAAAAGGAATGTTTCTGGAGTCTTTAAGAGGTGTGCATAAGGGCAGGGCTTCTACCAGATGTGGCCATGAGGTATTGTCTCTTTTGAGCTACACCAATGATTGAATTTAATCTGAGAATCTGTATGCCCACCTTGTAGTTTTGGGCCTCCTGTATAAATATAAGATTCTTTATTTTTAGGAGAGTTAGATGGGTTATTCCTGTGGTCATCTACCACTCTTCATTGGAAATACTACGACGGAAGATACCCACTTATACTAAAGAATCTAATTAAAACAGCATTGGGCCTCTGCTACTAAGGCACATTGGTAAACCATATCTGCCTTGGAGGAACCAATACACATGTTGAATACCTTACGCAAACTTAGGTCTCTGGAGTCCTTGCATTGCAGCACACTGCAAGTTAAAGCAGTGTCCTGTTTGCTTGCACAGTAGTATTTCCTATAAACCCATTTGATGCACATTTTTTGTATCATTCAGCATAATCTTTAGCACCTAATTGTGATCTTTGGCAAGAACACCTCACCGAGGTCGGACCCACACCCAGCACCTATGCCAGAAACCTCAGAATAATCATCAACCGCAAACTGGACATGACCGCACAAGTCAGCACCCTCACTGCATCCTGCTTCCACACCCTGAAAGCCTTCAAATGGCTTCCAAGCAACACTAGACAAACTGCAACTCTCCCCCCAGTAAGTTGGACTATGGGACATCCTCTGCGCCAGAATAACTGTACAGCTCACTATAAGACTATAGACCATCCATACTTGGCAGCCTGCCTCTTTCTGAACCTAGCACACAGAACTCACATCATATAACACCTGCGTGAGCTCCACTGGCTATTGGTACACAAATGTGTTCATATCAGACGTGTCACACATACATTCAAGGCACTCTGCAACTTAGACCCCACCTACCTGAACAGTCGCATCTTCTTCCACCAACTACCCAGACACCTTCTCTCTGCAGTTCATCTACTTGCTCGCATCCTACGCTTACACAGAACTACGCCAGGGTGCCAGCCATTCTCTTACATCACTCCTAGAGCATGGAATGGCAACCCACTCCACATCAGAGCATCCTCTTCTCTGCTTGAATTCTGCAAGAAGCTGAAGATTTGGCTTTTTTTTTTAAATAACCAACCTATCATAGACAGGGCTAGGCACACACACCAAGCCTTGACAAATCCACTCCCTCACTCCCTATAGAAAGTCAGATATAGTAAGTGTGAGCTATTTTCAGGGCCTACTCACGTGAGTGAGAGAGCTTGAACTGGCAAAGAACAGGTGTTTTGTTTGGTCAGAAAGTGAATGAGCAATAAAGATGCCTTTAAATCTTTTTTTCTGGGCACAATTGCTGTGTGTTCAAAGCCAGAGGTCAAGTGTCAGCTTTTGTCTTCAACTATATTGCTGCTTAATTTGCTATACAGATTGGTGTTTACTTTTCTTTCTCTGACTGCAGAGTTAGAGGATTTTGTAAAGTGAAATAACAATTGTGCTAGAAACACAACAGATAAATAGTTTAAAGATGAGCTGTACAAATCTCTCAAAATATATTTCAGTAGTTAAGCACTTTTTTTGTCATTTCTAAGTGAGCTGGAAACAAAGATTTTATTAGGATAGAAAAAAATCAGAATACTTTACTTAGTGATGTGCAAAAGATCAATATTTGCTGTAACCCGATTCCACATATTATCATTTGTACACTATATAGTTTTATCAGTAAAGATATTTGTGAGTGGGAAGGTTTGTGGCCTTTTTAATGGAAAATGTCTGTCTGTAAATGATGATGGTTTACCACAGCTTGTTTCAGTGATTGCCTTGATTACAATAGTGTTAGTGAACCAAGAGGCAAGTCAGGAACCATGTGTACCATATATGTGGGCTAGATTTTTCTTTCACTTGGGGCAAAAACTTAGTTTATTAATTCAAACAAAATCGTTTTTTCACAGCAGACATGCTGAACTCTCATATTTGAAAGTAGTGTCTTATGTGATAATGAAGAAAAAAGGCAACTGTGAAATAAAATATTTGATAAGGATCACACAATTTGAGACGAGTTTATGCGTCAAGCACATTACAGTTGGGGAGACTATTCAAGTCACTAGATCAGCAGGTCTGGTAAAAATTTTCAGATTTTTTTAGGCCTGCACACCTGCTCAGTATCAGAATATCCTTTCAGATGATCATACGCTTGACAAATACACATAACATAGAAGTTCCGCGGTTTAGTTTGTTAACCTACTTTAATATATAACTTATGCATACTAGTGAGTTCTTTAAATTCAGATTGCACACCTCGTACCTATAATTGTCATTACTCCTGCCTTCTTGGCATCTCATGTAAGTAGTTCTCTGTTTAAGATATTTTTCTATAATCTAAGCCTGTGTAAAATATTTGTCAGTCATTGAGTCTAAGATAGAGGTGGGCGAGCTACTGAAAGCTCGATGTAGGGTCAAACCTAAAGCCTAGCTCTGGCTCAGCTTGAGGTCCCAGTTGTGGTTAATAGTCCTACTTTAGTTTTTAACTTACACATATTAGTAAATTCATATTGCATACCTCATACCTATAATTTTTGTAACTCCCTTGTATGTTTTGTATACATTTTTGCCTCCTGGGCACCTCTTAAAAGTAGTTCTCTGTTGATTATGTTTTTGTCTATGATCCCAGCCTGTGTAAAGCCTTTGTCAGTCATTGCACCTAGATAGAGATGGGTGAGCCACTGAAAGATCAAGCTAGGCTCGAGCCTGAAGCCTAGCTCTGGCTCAGCTTGAGGTCCCAGGTGTGGTTAATAGCCCTATTTTAGTTTTTAACTTACACATATTAGTGAGTTCTTTATATTCCTATTGCATACCTCATACCTATAATTTTTGTAACTCCCTTGTATGTTTTGTATACATTTTTGCCTCCTGGGCAACTCTTAAAAGTAGTTCTCTGTTGATTATGTTTTTGTCTATGATCCCAGCCTGTGTAAAGCCTTTGTCAGTCGTTGCACCTAGATAGAGATGGGTGAGCCACTGAAAGATCAAGCTAGGCTTGAGCCTGAAGCCTGGCTCTGGCGCAGTTAAGGGTCTCATTGGAACCTCGAGCCCATAACGAGCCAAGATTTTAATTGGCTTCTGCCAGCCACCTACCATCTACTCAGGATGTTGTGTTAAGGCTAGCACTGTAGACTTTGGCTCTGGAGAACCAAGTTTGACTCTCAGCATCATCTCAGCTTCCTATGGTTCTGGACCAATCACTTACTATTTCAGTGCCTATAAAAATGAATGTGACCTTGTGAAATGTAACCGGTGCTTGCGTAAAATGCTCCAATATCTTCAGGTCCAGTTCCCACTATATGAGAACTGCACAAAGAGGTAAAACATATTAGTAACATTAAAAAAGGAAATACAAATTGTTGACACACATATCAGGCATGGACTGGCCTGTAAACAAACATGTGGGTGTCTCTTAAAGGCAAATCAGCTGGGGCAAAGTCTGTCGAATGGCAGGGGACAATTAAAAGATACTCTCCTTTTATTCCACAAAACGCTAAAAAGGCCTTCTAGTCAGACTTGCTATAGAAGGAAAAGATGCCTTGAACTAACATCAGAACAGAGTCCAGTAGATTATGAAGGACAGCATGATGCACAACATGATCAGGCTTCAGCTTGGATACATTTGCTTAGCAGTAGCAAATATTTGTGTATATTTAGGATATAATGACATCACTACTATGAGCAAGAGTGGGAGAACACACTTGGCTCCACAGCTTTGCATTTGTATATTATGTGAAAAATGCGTCATCTCCGTTTAACCACAACGCTCCCTGAGATGTCACACTTTTGAGTCCATGCGTAAAGGCTGCCACAAATCACCTTTAACTGTCTTGGGTTTTTGGTGAGGTACTGCTTGTGAGCCGTAAGGGTTGGGACGACAGTTGCGTTTTGTGGAAGGATTGGCATAGTCGCCTACAAAAATAAGTACTGTCATCCTTAAACCAGCAGTCTTGCCTAGAGCAAGAGTCCAACTACGACATGGCGCCACCAATGATGGTATTTAGGAACTAATTTACGGATACCCTGATTATCACAGTCTCACATACTACAGGTACCCTAAGTACCATTAAACAGAGACGTCTGTGGACTTGGGGAAGATCCTCCTCAGCTGAACAGGGAGCACCTAATTAGGCTGTAGGTTGTTTGTGCTCGACCTCATAAAAGGACTTTACTCCCCATTTGGTGTTCCATCTCTTTACTCATATTACAATATGACTAATGCCATAGACATTCCAGAGCAGAGAAAGCTAAACAAGCATTAACTTTACATCTAGTAGCGCATGGCTTAACAGATGAGGGTGGGGATGTTACATTCATAGTAGAAGCTAATGAAGCTTACCAAACAGAAACATTCTACTCTTGGGTCACCTTTCCTGAGGAAGACCGAAGATCATTCACATTTCACACATACAGAATTGCAAACGTACCTCAACGTTACCAAGCATACCAGTATCTTGAGATTCCGATTACTTATCAAGAACACCAGAACTGGTTTAATGGCGTCCTGCCATATGTAATACAACCTGTGAGATTAGTTCCCTTAGGTAATGATGGACCAACGTGGCCTATGTTTGCCACATACACACCTTACCCGGATATTCAAAATATGTAGACAGTAGACCTGTAAAATGTATATCTTGAATTAATAACACTTTACAGATGACTTGTTCAGTTCGTAATGCGAACTTTGAACACTACACCAGTGCGTCCAGCACCGCCAGCACCTGCTGGATACCAGTTGGCCACTGGGATTAATCGTCAAACAGTACATACCATTATGGGTAAAGTACCCACAGAGAGAGAGAAAATACATTTCTGGATAGCCCAGAAAACAAATCAGCTGAAAGCTGTGTTTCCCCATATGGGACCACAGGAGAAACATAGAAATCTCCCTATATGCTTGCCCTTCCGGAAGGTTCCCTCGGTGGATGACTGCGCCACATGGGGGTACAGTCTTCGCTGCCATATACACTACCACACATGGTACCTCGACACTTGCCAATTTACCGGAAGTGTTAAAACAAATACACAATGAACACACGGCTGCACCAGCCCTAGATTTGGGGATGAAATTAATGCGTAAAATTCGACGCAGTCTCCTCAGTAATACTCAGTAACATTAAAGATGAAGCGGTAGCACTGGCTATACCCCGGTGTCTCCGAGAGATTCCGCATTTGGACGAGGAGAGAGAACTACCGAAAGTTATTTTCGATACCTATACCAGTATAGGATGGGATAGTTTGGGAGCCAAACCAAAGTAGTTTGAAATACAAAGTACCACCCCACAGAAGGGTACAAAACAAGCACAGGAAAATTCTAAGAAACGCTGGGATAAGCAGAAACAATTTAAAGAAAGACGTAATAGGAGAGCAGATTCTCCACATCCGGAGAACTCCGAAAGGGGATACACTCACAAATAGAGAAAGTATAAAAGCTCCTGACAGATATACTGATTCACAGCCCTCTCGTTCCTTTCAGGACGCACCGGATAGACGTAGCAAGAGAGGGGGCCGTCCTGACCGACGTCCTCAATACATGAAACAAAAGAAAGACTCGCCACAGTCTACAGACAAAAAAAGAAGATAAGTCCCCACAACAGAAGCCACAGTTTAAAAAGAAAAAGGTGGCAGCACTGTCAATTAAAAATGCCAGTACACTTGAGAACATTGCTGAAGAACATGACGTGGGCAGTGACACTGTTAGACAGTGCTGCAGAGGTCACAATATGTAACCAGAGTCTGAAAGATCATCTGGATGCGACAGCAACTAGCGATTTTATTGCAGTTAAAACTGAGGATGGGCGTGTTCTCCCACCCGATAGGGTTTATGATTTAAAAATTCAAATTGAGGGAGACACAGAGTGCACTATTAAAGTGATATTCTGGGATGAACTTAATTGTGATATCCTATTGGCCGAAAGAGATTGGCCACCTGAGCACGTCCATAAGCTCCCACAGGGGGAAGAAGTCATTTTGCCTTCTTTCTCAGATCTTGTTCCAGAGGCGGTAAAACAAGCCTATGCTGTCGATTGGGCTTTAATGCAGGCTCCTGCACTATAATGCAATCATGTAGGTTAGGACAAGGAATCTCCTTGTCATTTAATACCTATCAGGTCCACACCCCAACCTCAGCTACAATATCCTGTTAAACACAAAGCTAAAGCTCCAGTGAGGGAGATCCTCACTCAGCCTGAATACCAGGGGGTAATTGAGCCCTGCTCCTCTGCAATGAATAACCTGTTATTCCCGGTTGCAAAACCAGACCATTCCTACAGAATAGTCTTAGATTACAGTCACTTAAACAATAATACACTCAAATACGCTATACAAAACTCACATAGCACAGCACTTATTAACAATATTGTGCGCAAAAAGTACAAAACAATGTTGGATATTTCCAATGGATGTTTCTGCCAAAACTTAGCACAAGAAAGTCTGGACCTGAGGGCATTCTCATTTGGCTCACAGAAACACTTTGCCGTTTGCCCCAAGGCTATACCAGCCCAGGACTGTTCTCAGCCGGTGTAACGTCAATATTACATGATCTTGATCCCGAGGCGTTATCCTATGTGTATGACATCTATCTCACAGATGACGAACTCACCATTCATCTTGTCAGGGTCGATCGGATCATTTTAGGATTTTCAGACCTTGGTTACAAATTTAACTTTAAGAAAAGCAAGATAGCCTTTCTCAGTGGTACTGTTCCTGGGATATGAACTAGCAAACGAGGGGAAGAGCCTGGCCCCCTCTTCCTTGAGAAATGTGCACAACTTCACCCACCTAACACACTCAAGAAGCTACAGCCTCTACTTGGCTTCTTTAATTTTGTCAGAACATACTTTCCTGACTATGACAACGTATCAAGCCACTTCATGACTTAATACGCCCACATTTTTCTAGCAAACACTGGACAGTTGAACACACATGCATCCTTAGGGAATTGCAACAGGACATGCTAGAAACAAAACACTTACACACGTGACAACAAAACAAATTTGGTCATCAGAATAATTGCTGGTGCCATTAGGTTTACTTATGTCACCTTTAACGAGGGTGACACAGTGCCCATAGCATATAAATCCCATTTATACCTTAATGCAGAACAACCTTTTGCACCTACAGAAAAAATTCTGACTGTAGTTCAGATGGCTGTCATTAAGGAGAGGCCACTTGCCCAAGGGAAACGCATTATTGTCGTTACCCCAGTGCCAGCCTTAGAGGTCGTCACTAAAGCAAGCGTTCCTAACGCTAAAGCACTACATCCACGTTGGATTCAGTGGGCTACCTCCCTGAACGCCAATGATGTAGACTACATCTTTGATCCAAAACTTCAGACACAAGAATAACTCCAATATGAACAGGAGTAACCCCCTCCTCTAGATATTTTACCACTTGACAGATACCATACTGTCATTTATACTGATGGTTCAGTACAACCAGCTGTAGGTACCAAACATCAATATTCAGCCGCTTGTACAGCCGTGAGTGGAGTGATGAAGGATGAAGTTTTCCATCCTCATAATACCTATACACAGACCCTAGGGGACTGCACAGCTCAGCTGGCTGAACTTAAAGCCCTTCTTCCAGCACTAGAACACACAGAGCCAGGATTGTTGACTTTGATAGTCTGTGACTCACACTACTGCGTCCAGTTCTACAATGATTACCTCAATCATTGGAAGCTGAATGGATTTAGAGATTCCAAAGGGAACACCATAAAATACAGAACTTTATGGGGGAGGGTGGCTGATCTTAAGGATAAGCTACCATGTGTCCATGTAGTATATACATTGGGCCACCAACGTGTAGGAGTACATGTTATCTGTAACACTTTGGCTGATGAAGTAGCCAAATCCGCAGTAGCTAGTTCTCAGACGAGATTGGATAATGAAATACTGACGGCCATGAAAGCTTCGGTTGAAGGGAGGTCCCTTGCAAAAGCATACCCTACAAAATATGATTATACGACGGAACACTGACTTTAAAAACAACTACTGCCTTAACAACGAGGTCGGAACACCGACCTCGTTCTTACTACTAATGATTTTACCACGAATGCCTTAACAACAATATTTCGTTGTAAAGGCATTCCTGATAAAACCATTACTAATAGGCACCATTCACCCTACATCCCTCACCCCACCCCCCCAACCCCACCCCAAAACCTAAAACCCCCTGACCCGCCCACCCCCTCCCCAAAACCAAAAATGCCCCACCCCCCCAACCCCACCCCAAAACCTAAAACCCCCTGACCCCCCACCCCCTTCCCAAAACCAAAAACGCCCCACCCCCCCAACCCCACCCCAAAACCTAAAACCCCCTGACCCCCCACCCCCTCCCCAAAACCAAAAACGCCCCAACCCCACCCCAAAACCAAAAACGCCCCACCCCCAACCCTACCCCAAAACCTAAAACCCCCTAACCCCCACCCTTTCCCCAAAACCAAAAACACCCCACCCCCCCAACCCCAACCCAAAACCTAAAACCCCCTAACCCCCACCCCCTCCCCAAAACGCCCCACCCCCCCCAACCCCACCCCAAAACCTAAAACCCCCTAACCCCCCCACCCCCTCCCCAAAACCAAAAACGCCCCACCCCCCAACCCCACCCCAAAACCTAAAACCCCCCACCCCCACCCCCACCCCCTCCTCAAAACCTAAACCCACCACTTACCTTAGTCAACCCCTTGTCACCTGCGTCGTCCTCCTTAGCCAACTCCCTTCTTTGTACCTTAACCACGCATGTTCGTTGTTCAGAACATACGTAGTTAAGGCACAAAATAACGGAGTCGTGGTTAAAAAAAGCATTGTTGCGCTTTCGTTAACCACGACTTTCGTAAAAAAAAAGTTGTAAAAAAGGATGTTTCCCACAAAATATTCTTACCACATCAGAACACAGAATGTTGCTTACGCAACAATTCCTGGGGTTGGAGATCGAGCGATCCCCAACGAAGACCAGAGACTAGACCTAATAAAAGCAGCGCTTGAGGGTGTTGCTTCTGCACATGCTGGTATTTCGGCCACAGTAACACTCTTACAGAAACGTTTCTGGTGGCCAGGTCTATACAAACAGACAAAATGATATGTCCTTTGTTGTGACATTTGCCAGCAAATAAAGGGCTCTTATATCAAATGCCCCCCGCAGACATCCCTCTTAGTTTCCAGCAGGCCACTACATTGTGTGTACCTGGACCATTGCGGTCCACTTCAACTTGATACAAATACATCTTAGTCGCTGTTGATTCTTGTTCTAGATTCTAGATTCCTGTGGGTCTGGCCTCAGCGGTCGGCTGATGCTAGAACTGTTACAAAAGACCTGCTGATCTTTATCGGTACATATGCGGTTGCGGCATTCCATTCAGACCAGGGCCCTGCATTTTCCTCTAAGGCATTCAGGGACACCATGGGGACGATGGGTGTTAAACTCCATTACTCCTCACCATACCATCCCGAGGGAAATTCGGTTGTGGAGAGGCGGAACCGTGATCTAAAGCAGTCCTTAACAGCTAGAATATTAGGTTCTAGATGCAGTTGGCTTCATCACCTATATGGGGTCCAGAGAGCACTGAACAATCTGCCAAGATGGTCCTTGGGGGGACGCACTCCTTATGAGGTTCTCTTTGGGATACCTATGTATGTCCCAGATCTTGATGGCCCTGGTTTAACAGGAGCTTCAGCAATTTCGTGATGATAAATCATCCACCAGTGCTGCCACCTTAAGAATAAGGGATTTCCCAACAACTTCCACTGGCTGGAGTCCTAAAGTCGAGGATCTGGTTTGTGAGAAGATCGCTGTGAAGATGGAATTCGGTCCATCCTACAGAGCACCAACCCCAGTCCTGGGAGAACAAGGTACCAGAACTGTCGTCTTACCCCCACTGCCTAGTTCCAGAACAAACAGATTCATTTCCATTGATGACGGCAAAGTTCACCATGTGGCCGATCCTGCACAGTAGACCCAGAGGTCCCTTGGGTAGTTCCCGATTCCCTCTCACTACCCAACAGGACATACCTCATCAAAGTAAAATCAACAACACTACTTCAGACGACATAACAATGTTCAATGACATTTCAAAAAACACCTCCTCGACCATGGGGAGGGCAGAAAATTAGCTCTTGCTGATTCCAGTTACCGGATCAACGACAGCCCCTGTCCAAGATTTGGCTGTTTTTTACACCAACACTACACAGACTGATGACACCGTCTACCATGAGCCTCCAAGTGAAGTGAATCAATTCACAAGTAATGCACCTGCTCCCGATTTTGCAGAGACTGCCTCTGGTTATTTCATTGACATTGATGACTTTTCTTCAGACTCTTCCACTCCAGAGATTGTAAATGTATCAAAGACACGTAAGCTGTACCTATGGCTTAAAATTAATTATTTAATCCACCCATGGAACTATTTATGGTTCTGTTTGACATTTTTTGCATAATTTTCATCGATTGGGTTTGTGAGTGTTTTCTTTTTACTTATAAATGGTCATTACCTTCCTGAACGCTCCTCAGTTGAGCTTGTGGACGAAGTCTTAACTCCATATCATTCCTCACATAAGGTCCAAAGAGACTTGTCCCTTGTGAAACTTTCAGCTGTGCCAATTCCTGATGGTATTGTGTGGGACAACGTTCCACTTGAGATATTTGGGCCTACTGATGTCATTCTGATTCCATATGTATTCAAAATTTCTATGACAGATGTTATCATACCTGGTGTTGTATCTGGTGATTGGGATGTCCAGACAGTTGATTCTATTTTAACTGAAATGAAGGACTATTCAGTGTTTGAAAGTGATGATGCATATAGACATACAATGAATTATGGGGAAATATTATTTTATAATAACTGGGGACATTACTACCTGCACCGTGCTACTAGACACAGACCTGGTGTGAGAGAACAGGGCTGACTGCAGGGGCCCCCTAACGTTTTGCTCCCATTTTCCACTTTTTGCTGGTGTTTTCCTGACTCTGATGGTGCCCTGGGTACTGCTAACCAGTCCCAGGGCCTGTGCTCTGTGTAAAATCAGTATGCAGATTAGGTTAATTATGATTGGCTAAGTCAACCTACCTATAAGTCCCTAGTATATGGTAGGGCATGGAGGTTTAGGGACCCCAGCATAGGTAGTGCACCCACAGGTGCACTGCTGAGTTGCCCAGTGTCATTTTAAAGGCAGGCTTGCCTTGCTGGCTGCTTTTAAATTAAAGTTACATGCAAATTCGACTTTGGAATTAAAAGTAGTTCCAAAGTCTTAAACTACCTTATTTTTACATATACGTCACCCCTAAGGTGTGCCCTATGTGCCCCTAGAACTGGGTGCCGTGTAACTATAAACAGGGACCTTATAAAAATAGTTTTATAAGCCCTGGTGAGGTAAAAATAGCTAAATTAGTTTTTCCCTCATTGTAGTGAATGGCCTCCATAGGCTAGAATGGGGAGACTTTATTTTAATTCCCCTTAGGTAACAGATACCAGATGTTTGGTATCAAATTAATTGTTATAATAAACACCACAACTTCCAGTTGTTGGATTTAATATAACTTGTTCAGGTAAAGAGTTTTAAACTATACCTGAAAAGTTGCCAACGTCAGCCCTGCAGTGTTTTTGCTGCTGTGCCCTGATTGGCCAGCCTCTGGCAGCCTGGCCAGGCTGCCTTGATGAGGAGTGAAGTGGCCTGGCTACACACAAAGAGATGTGCCTGTGGGAGGAGATCTCCCCTCAGCAGATGGTGAAGCAGCAAGAGAGAGGGCTGCCAAACTGGTCTTCAAAGGCAGAGAAGGACATTTGGAGCAACCCAGCAACACCCTCACATAATGCAAACCCAGACAATTAGGTGCCCCCTTGATTAGATGAGGAGAGGGCAGGAGAGGAATGTGTTTAGGATTTTTAGCCACACCAGTGGGTGGGCTCAGCCAGATGTAACCTCCAAAAATAAATTTCAGCCATGATGGATTTTTGAGAAGTGTTGCTCCCTGGGATTGATTTTTGCCACACTTCCCAGGAAGTGGTCATCACAGGGGGAAGGACTCTGCCCCTGATTAGAAAACCAGGACCCCCCTGTCTTTCACCCAGGAGCAAGGATAAAACTGGCAGACCTGCACCCAAACCTCAGATCCCTATCAGATTCCAACAAGGAAGAACTACAGGAGAAGAAGGACTGCCCTGCTGAACCCCTGACCTGCACCTGGACACTGCACTCTGGAGGATTGCACCAGCTGCACACTTGGGCTTCAACACTAAAAGGACTTTACCTGCCTTCTACTGCTTCAAGAAGGGTCTCCCTGTTTGCTACAGGTACAGAGGAGCTGTCCAGAGCCCCCTGCATCAAGTTCTGCAAGCAGAGCCCAGCTGACCAGCGCCCAGTGGCCATTTGAGGATTCTGACCAGGTGCATTCTGGGAATTGTAGTCCCAACTCCCAAGGAGCAACTCAGAGCTTCTGGAACCTTTGATCAAGTTGTGAACACTTCAAGGACACAAAAAGGACCTCTGGAAGAAGATCCAGAAGTTTGGAGACGTTTGGAGCAACTCCATAAGTTGAAGAGGTGCATTGTGGGAGTTGTAGTCCCAGACCCTAAGAGGCACCCCATAGCCTCTGAACCCTTGGCTGGTGCTGTGGACCACTTGTCTGAATCAAACACTTCTGAAAGTAAGTGTGACAGTGTAACCTTGAGGGTGGCCTGAACTCTGGACTTTGTTCCTTTCCAGTGTGACCTTTTTAACCCTTTGAGTGCTAGTTGCTTCTATGCGCTAGAAAGCATTAATTCTTTGAACATTCATATCTCCGGTTCCCCTTATCCGATTTTATTTGTTTTGGTGTCATTTTAAAGATAACATTATTATCTATTTTTATTAAATGATTTTGGATTTTTAAACTGTTTCCTGTGTTTTATTTAATTACTGTTTTGTGATATTTGAATACTTTACGCTTTGTCTCTTAAGTTAAGCCTTGTTGCTCGTTGCCAATCTACCAAGAGTTTAGCTAGGTTTAATTTACTGAGACCTATCTGAATAGCGTTTTGGGCACCCCACTGGTAGTGTAGGACAGTGTTCCCACTGTGTGTAGTTAAGACCAAGTGGAGGTTAGTGGCCTATTGCTAAGTGTAGGTACTTACCTGCCCTTACCAATAACCCATTTTCCAACACTTGGTCTTAACTACACACAGTGGGAACACTGTCCTACACCACCAGTGGGAAGCCCAAAACGCTATTCAGATAAGTTCACTTATTTCACTGGGCAGGACACAAAAAATGCAGTCATATTATTTCAGGTTACCTCCTTCAAAGATTAGGAACATTTTGCTAACTGATACAAAGCTGATTTATTCAGAGTCCTTTGTTTCCCGTCTCACAGTTGAAGGTTACGAATACTGGAAGAACTCTGTTGATTTAAAGAGTGTACGGGAAACACAAGATTGGCAAATACAGGGTAGGGAAGCTTTATTTAGAGCATGCCTGATTCCCGTGCAAATGATCTTTTTCAATTACACCATTCAACAGACATCCTGCCTGGGGTTAGCAAAAATTAAAGAAATGAACATGCCCAGTATCCCCACACCAGTGGAGTTCAATGATTGGCACTTCTTCCGGAATATCACCGAGGAAGAACTAGATGCAAAGGTTCAGGCTGGTACTTATAATTCTTCACTTTCCAGTCCCAGCAGGTGGTTAATTTGGCCAATAGACACCAATAGATGTCAGGCACGTTTTTTGAATTGCTCAGGGGGCTTCAAGATAAGCAGGCTAGTCCCTTGCTTTATCTCGGGTCAACACACGTGTATAGTTACAACATATAGGTGCTCATTACAACCCTGGTGGTCAAAGACCGCCAGGGCTGTTCTGACGATTGCACCGCCAACAGGCTGGCGGTGCAATCCTGCTAATTACGACTGTGGCAGAAGCGCCTCGGTCGCACCGCCAGGACCGGTGGATTACCGCCACGTTGGTCCCAGCGGTTGTAATCCCCCAGGGGATTACAAGTTCCCCTCCTGCCAGCCTTTTCATGGTGGTAGGAACCACCATGAAAAGGCTGGCGGAAAGGGGAGTCGCAGGGGGCCCCTGCACTGCCCTGCCACGGCCCCATGGAGCTTTTCACTCTCTGCATAGCACCGCCGCAACACCGCTGGCTCCCGTGTTGCGGCCGACATCCCTGCTGGGCCGGTGGGCGGATACTAAGTTTCTGCCCGCTGGCCCAGCGGGGGTCTCGTAATGGCCACTGCGGGAGTGCAGCCGCATTGGTGGCCGCACGGTGGTTACAACCGCCACCCGCCAATGTTGTAATGAGCGCCATAGTGTGGGTAAACTGTGCCAACAATGAGTACAGTCTAACACGTTAGCCGCAGTTAAAGAACATCTTAACACTCTAACTGAAGAAGTAGACTTGCAGGACTTTTTGCTAGGTCCTAGAAAACCATACTGTAAAAGATTCATATATGCTATGAGGAGCATGCAGCAGCTTTAATGGGAAGCTCTCCCAGATCGAAGCTGCTGCGTGCTTAAGGCAAATAGATAGAGAAAACTTAGAAAAGGCTTTAGCTGTTGTATATAATGGTATGAACACTTTGTCCAACAGAATCTATTCACTGACAAACATAGGCCCTCATTACAACCCTGGCGGTTGGTGTTAAAGTGGTTCTAATAACGCCAACAGGCCGGCGGTAATTACCGCCAAATTATGACCATGGCGGAAAGATCTCCGATAGACAGCCAATGTACCACACTGACCGCCAGGGCAGAAACAACAGGCGGTAGGTGGTGGTAGCCACCTACAGCCAGGCGGAAGTCAATGTCCCGCCTACCATATTATGACAATACGATTCGCCACCTTTTCCGGGGCGGTACCAACGACATCAAAAGACTAGCAGAAACAGACCTCAGAAGGGAAAGGACTCACCATTGGAGACACAGGGAATAACCATGCCACCATGGAGCCCGAGCTGCATGTCTTCCCCATGATCTTCTATGTGCTGCTCCACCATGAACACCAACACAGGCGAAGATGACGACGGTAAGTACAGCTACCTAGCACACAAGGGAGGGAGGGAGGAAAAAGAGAGTGACACACACACGCACCACACACCCCCAACACCATACACACAATCAGCTGCATTACTAAAACATTTTTACCCCGTACCAAGATGAATAATGCAAGGACAAAAGGATTTTGAAATAGTGAATGTAATGAGAGCAACACATCAAGATAAATAAGTGAGGCAAGATAATAGATATATAAAGGGACACAGCCCAGTCCACAATGTACGTAGTCTACATGGCCACAGGCCAAAGTCCAAGGCCACACATGGCACCTGCGTCAACACGGAGAGAACACTGCAGGGGCATCAGTTGGGAAATAGACAGGCACCTCAGGGGGACGGGGGACAGGGAGCACCTCAGCCGGCAGATGGAATAAGACAACTGGTTCTGGAGGGGGCAACATGCCCTGGGCTTTGTCCTGGGGAGTGCAAGGTCACAGTCTCTCGAGTGGGTAACTTGCCCACTTGCTCTGGAGGGGGCAACATGCCCTGTGCTCGGTCCTGAGGAGTGCAAGGCCACAGTCTCTCGAGTGGGTGACTTTCCCAATTGCCCTGGAGGGGGCAACATGCTCTGTGCTTGATCCTGGGGAGTGCAAGGCCACAGTCTCTCAAGTGGGTGACTTGCCCACTGGGTCTGGAGGGGGCAACATGCCCTGTGCTCTTTATCCTGGGGAGTCTGGGGTAGGTGGGTGTCTTACCCACTGGTTCTGGAGGGGGCATTGTGACCTGTGCTCTAGCTCCTGGGGAATCTGGGATAGTTGGGTGTCTTACCCACTGGTTCTGGAGGGGGCATCGTGCCCTGTGCTCTTGTTCCTGGGGAGTTCAAGGTCACAGTCTCTCAGGTGGGTGTGATACAATTTCCAGGGGGCAGGCTGCACAGCAGCCCATGGAGGCAGGATTACAAACCGTCTGCCGACGGTGATGACTGCTCACTGGAGGTGGTGGTGCTGCTGCTGGTGTGGGAGACTCCTGCCCATCCCCTGCAACCCTGGACAGCTGCTCACTGGAGGTGGTGGTGCTGCTGGGGGGAGGCTCCTGCCCATCCCCTGCAATCTCAGATGGCTGCTCACTGGAGGTGGGGGTGGTGCTGCTAGTGGGGGGGAGGCTCCTGCCCGTCTCCTGCAACCTCGGATGGCTGCACAACCATGGTTGGTGGTGGGGGCTTTGTCACAGTTCCCGCCCCAAGCCCCTTGCTTTTCATGCCTGCTGGTGCAGCCTCCTTGCTCTTCCTGGCAGCTGGGGCAGGCTCCTTTACCTTCTTAGCAGCAGCTGGGGCAGGCTCCTTTGTCTTCCTGGCAGCAGCTGGGGCAGGCTCCTTTGTGTTCCTGGCAGCAGCTTGGGCAGGCTCCTTGCTCTTTCCGGCAGCTGGGGCTGGCTCCTTTCCCTTGAGGCGGCCTGGTGCAGGCTCCTTCACCCTCAGGACATGTGCCCTGGATCCTTTTCCACCATGAGTGGGTGTGGTGACGACTGGGCCCGTGGACTGGGTGGCTGAGGTGCTCGGCTGGGTTCTTCCCGCCCTGGTCAGACGTGCGGGATGAGGGTAGGGGTAGGGAAGAGGTCAACAGTGGATTGGAACAGTTTTTTAGGGAAATTGGGGCAGGAAGAGGGAGAAGGTTTCGGTGTGGAGGAAGAGGGAGTGGTTGTTGGAGGTGTCTGCTGATTGTGGGTGCAGGTGCACGGGCTGGATGCTGTTGTGAGGTGGATGGCTGTTGGGTGTCTGAGTGCTTGCATTTATGTACCTTAGGAGGGATAGGGACAGACACAGTGGGAGAGGACACAGGGAACGTGTGCATGGCTGTTGTGGAGGTGTCTGCCAGTGAGGTGTGTGTTCTGCTTGGTGTGGGGTTAATGCTGGTAGTGGATGATGATGTAGTGCATGCAGGTGTGAGTGTAGATGGAACTGGGAGAGAGGTGGAGGAGGAGGAAGAGGGGGAGACAGTGGTTATTGTGGATGTTGGTATGTCTGCATCTGGATGGTGTTTGTGTGAGTGCCTGTGGGATGAAGTGTGGTGCTTGTGTGGGCCTGTACCACTCTTGTGTGTTGTCTTGTGTGCATGCTCGTCTGCCTGTGTGAATGGGATTGGGAGAATGGGATTGGGAAGAGGAAGTTGGATGGTGGAAACATGGACAATGGCTGCCATCAGAGAGGAGGCCAGAGCCTGGATTGGGCCGCCAAGCCAGTGTGAATGCCCTCCAGGAATGCATTAGTCTGTTGCATCTGGGCTGCCAGCTCCTGGATGGCCTTCACAATGGTTGACTGTCCTACAGAGATGGATCTCAGGAGGTCAATAGCCTCCTCACTCAGGGCAGCAGGGCTCACGGGGGTAGGGCCTGAGGTGCCTGGGGCGAAGCAGATGCCCACCCTCCTGGGTGAGCGGGCACAGGCAACTCGATGAGGGGCTGCTGGGAGGGCGGTGCTGGTATGGGGTGGCAGCTGTACCTGTAACTGGTGTGGTCACAGAGGTGTCCTCCACCACCAGAGAGCTTCCATCGGAGGAGGTATCTGTGTCAGAACTTACTCCTCCAGTCTCCGCCATTGTGCTCCCCTCGCCCTCCGTCCCACTGGTGCCCTCAGCATCGGTCGACTCTGCCTCCTTGTCCTGTGAGATGCAGCTCCCTCCTTTGCCGGTGCCTTTGCTCCTCCGCCAGATAATGCTAATGCACATAAGGACAGGGTGACAAAACAATAAGAGGGTAAGAAGAGACAAAGGATACACTTGGTCAATGGCTGCACCAACACCACCTACGCTCTGTGCATTGCACTACCAGTGATATTGCTAGCCACCAAGGCATGGGGTGGGGCACACACCGGCAAGTGCAGCACACGTGGGACCCACGCAGCCCTGATGCCTACGAGCTAGGTAGCAGGATTATCCCTTCAGAACCCTAGCCACCAGGGGACCTACGCTGCAATGTCAGGCCTGGCCTAGGGGCACCCACTGACACACATCCACCACCCGGATACCACCCCACCAGGCGTAAGTAGTAATGATGGCCACTGTACTCACCCCCTTGTGGCTGCTGTGATGCCCTCAAGCGCCCATCCAGCTCTGGATAGGCCACCACCAGTATGCGGGCCATCAGGGGGGTCAGGGTTCGACAGGCACCCCTTCCTCGTTGGGATGCCATCCCCAGCTGGGCCTCCGCTGTCTTCCGTGCCCAGCATCTCAGGTCCTCCCACCGTTTCCGTCAGTGGGTGCTCCAACTGCCGTAGACTCCCAGGGTCCGCACGTCCTTGGTGATGGCACGCCATATACCCTTCTTTTGATGGGCGCTGACCTGCAGATGAAATACTCACAGGAAAATGGTATTAGTCAAACAGTCCTGCCTGTTACACTTATGGCCCACCATACCCCTTCACATCACCATTTGCACACACATGGCCCAGCACACAACCAATATGCCGCCCAGAAGACATCCACCCACCCCCTTACATGAGGCCTTCACACACCACTCCATGCATTCATGCCACATGCATCATGCTCACAGTGTACTCATCTCTTGGTCTGGAGGCCCATACAGCAGTCCGCACTGGGGTAGGATCCCATCAACCATTCTCTCCAACTCTGCCGAAGTGAAGGCTGGGGCCCTTTCCCCAGTCACACGAGCCATGGTAGGTTCCAGACACAGGTCACAGCAGCACATGCAGTGTAGGTCCTCTCCTGTTTAAGATTAGGTAGCAAGTGAGGGATGAGATAGAAAATAGTGGTCACGTCCACGGCGGTGCATACCGTCACTGCCGGCATAGATCACCATTGGCCACTGTAGTCCATAAGGCCCAATGTTTACCAATGAGGAGTTGCACGGCGGTTCACGACCACCTCCCTCAACGGCGCACAATCTCAGCGGAATTACCTCAATTTCACCTGTCCCTCCACACAGGACAGGCGGATGCCATTTCTAGGGAGGGGGGCGGGGGGCAGGTCCTGGATATTTGCTGCATCACTGGTGAAATTTGGACATACTGGACAATTCACACTTACCCATTACAAGTTAACAGCATGCAAAGTTCTGTTGTAGCCCCATTGTTCAGTTTGTGACCGGCTCCTCACTCTTTTGCCCCATAGATTGCTACCGCTGCGGATGAATAGGAGATACAGACATACCCCTGTGTACAGACCCCTGGTGGACTTGGCAACAATAGAGGAAAGGTACATCATTCTCACCTATAGACTTGACAGGGCCACAATCACAGAGCTGTGTGCCCAATTGGACCCTGACCTGATATCTGCTATCCATCACTCCACTGGGATCCCCCTCTTGTGCAAGTTCTATCAGTGCTCTATTTCCTGACCAGAGTGTTGTCTGCCCTGATTAAACACATGTGCAGCTACATTGTATTTCCCCAGGTTGAAGATTTGGCTACAGTGATGGCCAGGTTCTATGCAATGGGACATATCCCCAACATAATTGGGGTGATTGATGGAACACATATTGCATTTGTCCCCCCGTCAAAGTGAACACGTGTTCAGAAATCGTAAGAGTTCCCATTCTATGAATGTACTGATGGTGTGCTTGGCGGACCAGTACATCTCCCACATCGATGCTAAGTATCCAGGGTTGGTGCATGATGCCTTTGTCCTGAGGAATAGCAGCATCACAAATGTGATGGCCCAACTACAGAGGCCCAGAGTGTGGCTAATAGGTGAGCCCTGGTTCCCACCCAGTATATGTTGGTGTATGGGTACAGTGTGGGCCATATGGGATAGTGTGTGGCTAAATGTTGTCCCTCAGTATTGCAGGTGTGTAGCTGGTTATCGTCAAACGAGGCTTTGGACTCCTCCGACTGGCGCTGTTTGCGCACGTCGGAGGAAAGCGTCTGCCGTTCCTATGGCAGCCCGGGGGCGGACCCCTGCGCCATGACCCCGGATTTCCGGGTCCCGGGGTCCGTAAAACTGGACAACGGACCACAGGACGAGGAGAACTTCGAGAACGCGATGGAGGAAAACGCGACCGAGGACACAAAGAAAGGAGAAGAGACGACGGACACCGGAGGAGCACGAGCAGAAGGAAGGGCTGGGAACTCCGACGTTCCCACCGAGAGAACGGGTCCCGTGCAGAAAGACAGCAGCGAGGAGACGCCCAATTACCGCCACGTCCCAGGGGGGGCGTGGCTGAACAAGGTACGGTTCTTGTTTAAAGGACAGTGTAAAGAAACACAAAAGAGCTGGGACAGAGGGGAGGAGGGCAGGGATGGTGAGGAGGGGTTGAGAGGGGAGCAGCTGGGAGGAGTTGAGGGGGAGTAGCTGGTAGGGAACGAGAAGGTCCAGGAAGGACAGGAAAATGGGCACTACAACAAAAATAAGTCTTCAGGGAGTTCGGAGGTTCAAAGACACCACTTGGGAAGCACGAAAGGGGTGACTGAGTGACCATCATCTGATTCCTCCATTTCCACACACACTCAGGTCTCTCTCTCTCTCTCTCTCTCTCTCTCTCTCTCTCTCTCTCTCTCTCTCTCTTGCCCTCTCTCACCCTCTCTCTCTCTCTCTCTCTCTCTCTCTCTCCCTTCCAGTCTAACTCTTAAGATAGAGATCTTCATACATACCCTGACTTACCTTCCCTCTCGTTCCTTTTCCGGTACGCTTTGGGAGTCCGCCAGGGAATCATCGCCAGTCAAGAAGGGAACCTGGGAGGAACAACAAGAGAGACATTACGGGAGAGGAACACACCAACTCACCAATCTGATATTGTACAGAACTCTTAAATAAATTCTCACCTACACCCACTCGAGTCTCAGAGTCCTTCATATCACCTAACCCACTGTAACAAGGTGACTCTGGTTACCCCAACCTATCATGGCTGCTGACCCCTGTGAGGAATGGCAGGACAAGGGCAGAAGAACGTTGCACATGGTGCCTCTTCGAACATTTGCCTACAGTGTGCCTTGCTGTTACGCCAGTGCCTCCTGTGGGCCAAGAACTGCTGATGTCCCAGATGAGGCTTCATTCACGGTCGTGCCCCTTGAGACTAAGGCTGATTTGCGAGGCCTCCTATGAGCATTCCTTGCTCACCAAGTTGGCTCGTTACACCATGGAGGATGACACTCCTACAGGTGGACCTGCACAGGAGACTTCTACACACTACTGCACCGTGGATCCATCTGCCTATCCTGTGATCGATCTAACATCTGACAATGTGGCCTCTTTCTTGGGGTCCTTTCCGTTCAGTGACTCTGGAGATGCTCTTCAGGAACATGACTATACTACTTGTAAATAATTTGATGATTGGCTTTTACCAAATTTAAAGTATACATTTATTGTCCTTACTTTGGCCTGCTGTGCTTGTCATAGTCGACATTATGGCCCTCATAACAACATTGGCTGTAACTGCTGCCTACCGCCACAGCGACGGCCGCCAACATACCATCGCCATGGCTACCAGCCGTCCACCCGCATTATGACCCTCAATGGAATTCCGCCAGAAGGCTGGCAGAATACCGCAGACGGTCATAACGGCGGTATGGTGGCGCTGCTGTCAGCAGCAGCGCCACACCAGCAAAACACTGCATACCATATTATGAGCACTGATACCGCCTGGCGGTGTTTTGCTGGTGGATGATGCTGCACACAGCAGTGGCACGTCCCGTCTCCAGCCGGAGGACCCCCTGCAAGCAGGTAAGTCGGGTTCTCCGACAGGAGAGTGGGGTGGAGGGGTGTTGTGTTCATGTGTGGGGGTGTTGTGTGTGTGGGGGGGTCCATTTATGAATGCGTGCATGCAGGTGTGAATCGCATTGAATGAGTGCGTGAATGCCTGAATGTGAGTGTACGTGTATGTTGTGTGTTGTGAATGCGTGTGTGCGACAATGTATGTTAGTGTGTGTTGCGGTGTGTATGTGTGCATGCATAGGTGGATGTGGGAATGCTTGTGTGTGTATGTGTGTGCATGTGTGGGTGTGTAAATGTGGGGGGGCAGGAGAGGGAGAGGGGGTGGGGAAAGGATCGGGGGAAGGATTGGGGAGCGGGAGGGGGGCAGTAGAAATGATAGTGCCTACCGCCATGGTTTTCGTGGCGGTACGCTTGCCATGAAAACCATGGTGGAAGGTGGGGTCATAATCCCGAGGGTGGGATTGTGATGGCCGTCTGGCTGGAGACTGAAGTCTCCAGCCCAGCGGCTGTTACGACCCTGGCAGACGGAGTGGTACATTGGCGGTTTGGCTTGAGCCAAACTGCCAATGTCATAATTTGGGAAAAGGTACCGCCAGCCTGTTGGCAGTACCTTTCCCCAAATTAACGCCGACCGCCAGGGTCGTAATGAGGGCCTATATCTCTTGATACGTTTTTTAGCTATTGATTTTAACATATTTTTAAGAGGATTTTTTAGTTCGTTTTTATACTTTTAGCCCAGAGCATTCTTAGCATTTGGATTAATTTCACCTTCGGCGGCATCCAGATATGGCGTCATACTTGTTATGGCAATGGGGAGGGTGTAGTGAATCCTAGTTTGTTTTAATGGGATATAGTAGTTAGCTTAGCCTGTGGTTTGCAGACTCGTGCCCCCGTCACCCAGTGACTTTTACCCTATTTAGCTTGCTGTGTTTTAACACATTTATTTAAATAATTATTTTACGATGGCTGCCTTGTTTTGACTTAGGCCCATATTTTGATTTGCATTATCAGTGTCACCGTGCTAAGGCATCAAGATCAGGTGACAAATACATACAAACTGTAGGTGTTCACTTTATGTATTTTCCCTCTTCATGCTTTCGAGGGAATTGTTTATATTAATTACCATCCCAAGCACGCCTTGTTATCTATTGTTTGGAAACAAACCAAAATCAAGGGTCCAAGTAAATCTTTATAAATACTCCTCACTTTATCAGATAGAGGGATTCCGATGAGATGCCATCGCTGCTATTGATGCTGCACGTCGCCTTGATGCTGACCCAGTCTTCGTGTCCCTGTGGAGTCTGAGCTAGAGACCTCATGCCAAGGTAACACAGGTTGGGGGCTCTTCTCATGGACATGGCATTGGCAGATTGAGGTTTAACATACCTATCTCTCTTCTAGGTTAGAGGTTAGGCCTACATGCTAGGGTATTAGGACATATTACACACTTCATGTTCTTTCATGATATTGCAAGATGGTGGGGGTCTTTGTATTAATGACTCTTGTCTTTACCATTTTATTTCTTGCACTGTTCATTATCCTAATCATTGCAGCCCATGCAACTTATCGCAGATTGCAGTTTTACTAAAATAAAACCTATTGAAAATTCTACTGCATCTTCTTCATTGCCTGTGTGCGTGACTGAGACATGTTGTTAATGTGAGAAAGGGGTAACCACGATGCCCCTGAGATGTCACACTTTTGAGTCCATGTGTTCAGGCTGCCACAAATCACCTTTGACTGTCTTGGGTTTTTAGTGAGGTACTGCTTGTGAGCCGGAAAGGTTGGGACAACAGTTGCGTTTTGTTGTGGGATTGGCATAGTAGCCTACAAACCTAAATACTGTCATCCTTAAACCGGCAGTCTTGCCTAGAGCAAGAGTCCAGCTACGACAAAGTGAGGTATGTTAATGGAGCTATGTGTGGAACCTAGTATTGGCATGTCAGTTTTGCAGAGTGTTAGCCTGGAGGTGCTCTGCTGAAGCAGAGAGTAGGGCCCAGCATAGGAGTGGCATTGCCTCTGAATCACAGAAGGGAGGAGTCCTGAAGGGTTTGTGTGATCCTTAGTACTGAGAAGAAATGTGCACTGAATGTTAGAATTGATGGATTCTAATGGAGCTGTGGTGGTTCCCATCAACAGTGGCTTTGGATGCTTGAGGTGCACTGGCTGAGCTCTGTTTTGTTCTTTCAGGTCCAGTATTGGCTTGGTAGTGGGTCTGAATATTAGAATTGAGCTGCTGTAATGAAACCGTATGTGAGTGGAGTCCCAGTAGAGGAAAGGTAGTGACCTTGCCGGGCTGGAACTGAGGTGCACTGATGGAGCTGCACCAGAGGTCTCAGTACTGGTGCAGCAGAATGTACTGACTGACTGCAAAAGCTGAGGTGTTCTGGCAGACAGCATGTGTGAGGTCCTGGCACTGGCACGGCTGAGGGCTTGGAGTCTGTGAACTGCGGTGCACTGATGGAGCTGCGCTCAAGGTCCAAGCATTGGTGCAGCAGACTGTACTGACTGGAAGAACTGGGGTGCTCTGGCAGACAGTGTGTGTGGGGTTCCTGGCACGGTTGAGGGCTCGGAGTGTATGAACTGAGGTGCACTGATAGAGCTGCGTCCAATGTCCCAGTACTGGAGCAGCAGAGTGTACTGAGTGGAAGAACTAAGGTGCTTTGGCAGACAATGTGTGTGGGTTTCCTGACACGGGCACGTCTGAGGGCTTGGAGCGTGTGAACTGAGGTGGACTGATGGAGCTGCACCCAAGGTCCGAGTACTGGAGCAGCAGAGTATACTGACTGGAAGAACTAAAGTGCTCTGGCAGACAGCGTGTGTGGGGTTCCTGGCATGGCTGAGGGCTTGGAGTGTGTGAACTGAGGTCCACTGATGGAGCTGCGCCCGAGGACCCAGTACTGGAGCAGCAGAGTCTACTGACTGGAAGAACTGAGGTGCTCTGGCAGACATCGTGTGTGGGGTTCTTACACTGGCACAGCTGAGGGCTTGGGAGTGTGTGAAATGAGGTGCACTAATGGAGCTGCAAGTGGGATCCAGTATGGAGCAGAAGTGGGCACAGTTTCTAAGGATTGCAGAACTCTGGTAGAGTTGGTAAAGAGAAAATCCAAGCTAAGGAAAGGCGGGGCCAGGCAGCTGAGAGAGGGTGCAGAGAGCCCATAAAGACCAAATGTGACCCAGATAACAGCCTGATTTATAGACTTGTTTACAGCTGAGCTCAGAGCAAGAATGCTCTGCAAATGAAAAGGGATGCTTCCCTGGACAGGATCAGGAAACAGTAAAAAAAGGTCCCCTGCAGACTAGATAAGCAGGACAAAGCGTAATTATACAGTAGTTGGTCCCTGCTCCCACACAGAAGAAGGAAGGACAAAGAGGCATGACTGACCAATAGCAAGCAATGATTTTTAAATGACACGGAAACTAACAAATGGAACAGCTGGAAGCCGACAGAAGTATACTTAAAAGTATACAAGAGGTCATACGCTTGCGCTTGACCTAAAAATGACGAAATAACCCCAACCCAATGCACTTCTAATGTAATTGTGCTAAAAAATGTTCCAGCCCTGCGTTATCAAGCCATTGATAATGCAGGACTACCAACTAAAAAACAAAGTGGTCCACTGGCTAAATAAGTCAGGTGGTGGGATCTGCACTGAGTATCTGTGGAATTAAATCATTGGAGTTCGTAGGGTACATTGGGTGGGCAACAGAATGAAAAGTATTCCCAGTGACTGTGTGGTAGTAAATTTTAGAGACCCCCGACAGGTGGAATGGATACGAAACCAGTGTGGTATTATGCAGGATACTGATGTTAACATCCAACTTGACATGTTGGGCTATTTTCATCAGTCTTACAATATTGGACGTAACCAAACAGGAAATATCACTACATTTTCTGTCTCTACCCAGAACCAATTTAGCCCCCTGCGCACTTGCCCTGATGAGGTAGACTGACAAAGGGAGAGTCATGGGCTTTTGATTTTGACTTTGACTCATTTGTCTACCTTGATACAAACAACGGTTATTGAGATAGATGGGTTTAAAAATAATATCTTACAAAATGGGTTAGTTAGGGATGGGGATTAGGAAGGAAAAGTCTAATCCACCCCCTCAGAAATTAGGGAGTGAGATTGTTTACACACAGGATCCAAAATTAAAGGTGTGGCAAGTGGGGGATGAAGGGGTACCTCCATGACACTGGCAAATGCTTTTTTGGAATGTGGCTGGTATTGGGGAGAAGTATATCAATAATGAATGGTTTGAGCTGATATAGAATAAATAGGTCACTAACATGAAGACAAATTGCAGAAAGCTCATAGACAACGCACCTATCCCTGTAGTACCTAATAATTCACAAAACAGAGTATATGTATATTAGTTTGTCATCAGCATGGGCGTGCAACTCCACCAAGGCTCCTGCTGCAAAAGAAGCCTCAAAGGCTAAACTAGCCCTACTCAAGGAAACACAAAAGGCGGATCACTACCAAGCAGATACACATGTTGTGTAAATTAAAAGAAAGTCCAATGCTCCAATGATGCAGACAAATATTTCTTTCTTTTTAATACTTCTTTATAAGTCCAATGCTCAGTGTTTCCACAGTTCCGTAAATAAAGCATGTAAAACAATGGATGGACAGCCAACGCGTTTCGCCCAATGTGGGGGCTTCTTCAGGGCTGTGATGTAACATGAAAACAATATGTACAGTATACACTAAATTGCAAGAGCCCAATTGTATGCGAAACAAATAAGGTTCGAAATGGAAAGGTGAACAGGAAAACTGCTATGTACCAACACAAATATAGAGCCCGGCGAGACCGGATATGAGTACACAAAGATCAAAAGTGCATCCCAATGTGCACATGTTGAAAATGGTAAAAATATACAGTTACATGTGTAATCCAAGGCTTTAAGCAATGTATATATGTGAGCGAGGCCCAAGTGATGAATAAACATGCAAAAAGATAGACTCATCAAAAGAATGGACATATAAGAAAAGAAATTTGTGAGAAGAAAAAGAAATATATCCATATTTTAAAAAACCCAGTGGATACAAAATGTCACCCTGTGCTGAGAAAACAGAATCAGGAAACGCATAGGAGATAGTACATATAAGGTTGGGCATACCATAGTGTAATCCAGTCAATCACAAAAGGCAAAGGATAACAGTACGTTTGGTGCCTAGCAAAAAGGAAAACACCAATAAGTCGAAATAAGGAAAAGTGAAAATATGAAAGAACCGAAAGTAAGGGGGAAGGGAAAAAAATATATGATACCCTAATCTGAACGAAATGCACGCTGGGTTTATTTAAAAGGAAAAGAGAAAAACGGGCTCCAAAGGTGCCCAGTATCTACACTTAAATCCAGGGAGGCAAAAAAAAAAAAATTGCGAAGCAAGTGTTAAAATTTAATAAAAGGGGAGTAGTACGAAAAACAGTGATGGGCGGCAGATGAGTCATACAGCTAAGTGTCATCGTTATGAATAAAATAAAATAAAAGTGTGTACGGAAAACGGGGTTCGAATATCAGATAATGTGTTAATAGAACGTATATATGCATTTGATCAAGTAAAACATATAGCTATAGACGCTCCAAAAAGTGGAGCGACAAACCCCCGTAATGCAAAGTGGAAGCGAAAAGTGAGAGAAGAGAGAAACCATCTTACCAGTAAGGCTGGTGACGGAAGGTATTTACGTCCGAAGTGTAAGGTAACGCGGTCCGAGAGACCGTTCAAGTAAAAGCGAAGCCGGCAGGGTGCCCCTGTTGCCAGTGTCTTAAATAGATTAGATAGAACCCGGAAATCCGGGTCCGGAAAAGAATCAATCAAAATAAGGAAGGGACTATGGCGGCGGCCATCTTGAGGCTGTAATAAAGATCGAAACAATCAAAAAATGAAGTGAAAAGCAATACCAAGAAATGTTCCCAAAAAATAAAAGAATTTGGAACCAAAAAACGTTATTAATATTGAGCACAAAAAGGGGGTGTATTGCGAGAATTTCTTGCGTGGAGAAAAGCCTACTAGTGGGAAAGAATATCTGGAAAAGAAGAAAAGTGGGGGAGTAAAGTCAAACAGGACTGGAAAAAAAGAAAAAAGAAGAAAAGGAGAAGTGAGAAGTGAGAAGAGAAATAAGTAAAGAATGGATGTGGCAAAGTAGTGTGGGTGAATACAGAAGTGACATAAAAGAGTAGTCAGGAAAAGAGCAAATTGACCCAAAGGGGGTAGTGTACCCAAAGAAACACCCACAATAACTGGCATGCAGAACAGGTGAAACAAATGAACAGTGAAGTTGATTACCGGTCAAAATATTAGTTTTGGACCTGATATTGTACAGTGCAAACATATAGGAATAGTAAACGTGGTTACATGAAATTTGAATAAGACAGTATATACATACAGTATATTGAAAACTTCGAAATTAAAGCTACAGAAAATAATGAAATTCATGGTCAGTATTATGGCCCAATTCAACCGCTTGCAGGCGGCAGATCCAGACTGCCTCCCTTTGGCGTAGTGTCAATTCCCTGTTACCTCCTCTAGGGTGAGTAGGAACATGGTCAATTTCCTGGAACCAAATCAATGAATCATTAGGATGAGCAGATGCTATATGTGTTGTTAATGGATAGTTAGAGTCCTGTTTTTTGATTGCTCGTAAGTGTTCCTGTATCCTAATTTTCAGAGAGCGTTTTGTACTCCTCACATAGATTTGATTACAGACACATCCCAGAACATAAACAACAAATTTAGGGGGTCATTCTGACCCTGGCGGCCGGTGGCCGCCAGGGCCACCGACCACGGGAGCACCGCCAACAGGCTGGCGGTGCTCCAACGAGCATTCTGACTGCGGCGGTTCAGCCGCGGTCAGAAGCGGAAAGTCAGCGGTCTCCCGCTGACTTTCCGCTGCTCGTTTGAATCCTCCATGGCTGCGGAGCGCGCTCCGCAGCCATGAGGATTCTGACCCCCCCTACCGCCATCCTGTTCATGGCGGGAAAGCCGCCATGAACAGGATGGCGGTAGGGGGGGTCGCGGGGCCCCTGGGGGCCCCTGCCGTGCCCATGAAACTGTGGCATGGGCACGGCAGGGGCCCCCGTAAGAGGGCCCCGCAAAGTATTTCAGTGTCTGCCTTGCAGACACTGAAATACGCGACGGGTGCCACTGCACCCGTCGCACCTTCCCACTCCGCCGGCTCGATTACGAGCCGGCATCCTCATGGGAAGGGAGTTTTTCCCTGGGCTGGCGGGCGGTCTTTTGGAGACCGCCCGCCAGCCCAGGGAAAAACTCATAATACCCTCCGCGGTCTTCTGACCGCGGAGCGGTATAATGGGGGCGGAATTCTGGCGGGCGGCCTCCGCCGCCCGCCAGAATCAGAATCACCCCCTTAGTGTTACAATTGATGAAGTGATTGATAGTAAATGTCTTCGTATTATTGTAACAGAAATCTTTAGTTTTATCACGACCAAAAATACAGATGTTGCAATCATGACATGTGTAGAATCTCCTAGGTTTGGTAGAGAGCCATGTGATGGGATTAGGGGCAGAAATGTAACTAGGACGCAAATGGTCCCTCAAGGTTAATCCTCTACGATAAGTGAACTTGGGTGTATTTGAAATAAGACCTTTGTGGCCCGGGACTTCAGTCAGTAAGGGCCAATGGCGTTTGAATATTTTGAAAATATCCTGACTGTAAGCCGTATAGCGAGTCACAAATGACAGAAAGTTTTTTCGATTCTTGTTGTCCCTCTGTGATTTGACAATCAAATTATCTTTTCTGGGAGTATCCATAATTCGTTGAGCTGCCTGTGACAGGATCTTAGCCTTATAGCCCCTGTTGATAAATATATGTTTAGTAAGTGGAATCTGAGTACAGAATTTGTCATTAGTACTACAATTTCGTCTGACATGTACCATTTCTCCGAATGGGATGTTTCGAATTACCGAAACAGGATGGGCACTGGTGGCATGGAGTAGACTGTTACGTGCTGTGGATTTCGTGTAGAGAACAATCTGTATGCTATTCTGGTCTATAAAAAATCTGATGTCCAGAAAGTCTATAGTGTCTCTGCTGTAGTGTAAACTAAGCCGTACATTGTAAGGATTGTTATTAAGCAAAGTGTGATACATGGTCAATTGTTCAATGGTCCCATTCCATATGATGATAATATCATCAATGTATCTCCCCCAAAAAACAATAAAGTTGGTCCAGGGCGAGGCATGTTTGCCCCAGGCGTGTATTTTTTCATACCATCCCATGAACAAACAATCATATGATGAGGCAAATTTTGAATCCATCGCCGTCCCTTATATCTGTTGATACCATTCATTATTGTGTAAAAAGTAGTTTTTAGACTAAATAATGTCAATCATCTGTACAAGCATCTGGTTATGTGCAAGACAGTCCGCAGTCCTGGTGTTTAGACATTAGGTGACTGCTTGTATTCCAAAAGGTTTACTTATACATGTATATAAACTACTCACTTCCATTGTAACAAAATTAAGATCCTCTGACCAAGTGAAGTCTTCACATTTGTTAAGGATATCTTTGCTGTCCTGTATAAAGGAGGGTAGATTACAAACAGGTTGTTTGCCTGCAAGAAACGTGGGCCAACAGAGCAATTAATATCAACGTGTTCCAACCAGTTACAACATTGGCAACCCGAACGCCCGTAAGATGCAGCAGTGGAGGACTGCTTACTTTAATTAACATTACCACAGGTGCCAAAGTGATCAAATGTAGATCTGATTTTCCTTATTATCAACTAGTGCTGTCAACTTTATGAAGTCTAACATTGAGATTTTATTGGCCCTAGAGAAGGCTATTGAGGAAATGGTATATTGTTTAGATGAGGACTATATAATTGTGTGGGGTGAGGACTTTAATGTTCCCCTTTCATTTGTAGGAGATGACAAGATCTGTGGAACATTTGATGAAGATGATTGTTTTTACCCTCATTTTATCCATAAACCTTGTGGTGACAAGTTAAATAATCTTATGAGGATTTATGATTTAGTACTGGCAAGTGGCCTCTCATCGAAGCACACTTGCCCCGATATGACTTTTATTGGGAGGGGGCGTGGGTCGGCTATTGATCATATTATGATATCAAGGGCTTGGTTGCATAATCTGAGTACTTTTCAGGTGATCCTGAGTGGCTTAAGTGATCACAACCCTCTTACCATATCAATAAGATATAGTCCTAAGACAGGAAGCTCACAGGAAATGAAAGGCCCCATTGAATATCATAGGATATGCAATTGGATGGGGTGGTATTGGCAATTAATGACTCATTACCTAATAAGGCCCCTAGCCAGATGGCGTACCAGATGATCTTTTTAAGTATGATGTTAATCTTTGGGCGCCAATTTTGGCAAATGTTTTCAGAGCCGCGTCAACTTCCGTCCTCCCTTCATCATGGTCCAGTGCCATCATTGTCCCAATTTTTAAAAAGGGAGATCGGAACCCACCATGCTTGTTACCATTCAATCTTCCTAATTGATGCAACAGCAAAGATCTTTGGGAGAATTTTCTTGGCCCATTTTGAAGCTTAGCCTCTTGACAATAATAACATTTCAGAATCACAGTATGGCTTCAGGAAGGCGATAGGGATAGTTGATCAATGTTTAAACCTTCACCTGATTAGAGAAAAGTATGTGGGAGCAAAACAAGGTTGTCTTTATTTGGTATTCATGGATTTGACTGCAGCATTTGATAATGTGGTCAGAAACAAACTATGGGCATTGCTGATGAATAAAGGAGCAGACACAAAGTTAGTATCTTGGTTGGCCCAACTTCAAAACAACGTGGAAGCTAAGGTCAGATTTGGGCATGAGGGAATATACAAACCCTTCAAGGTTGGGAAAGGGGTCAGATAGGGATGTATAATAGCACCCTTTTTGTTTACTTTCTACATAAATGGTTTACAGGAAGCCCTGATTAACAAACATGCAGATCCTCCTAAGATTGCTGATAGGCCACAATCAGTTTTAATGTATGCTGAGGAGTGTGTGCTGATAGCTAGAACTGGGAGGGGACTCCAAAGACTTTTAAGTAGATGTGTAGCATTTACAATGGCGCTGGGACTGTCTACTTATAGATTAAAATCATATACTATGATCTGTGGCCACCCAAGAAGCAAAGTCCCTCAGTTTTATATTGAACATACTCATTTGATTAGTGTGAATACTTTTTCATATTTGGGGATTCCCTTTGATAAAGGGTCTAACAGCTGGAATCATCTAAGAGCAATTAGGGATACACAGTATACTCAGGCAGTGGCAGCTTTACACAAATTCACTACAAAGCCGGGCTGTGCACCTTTAAAGCCGATCACACTTATCTATAAGGCAAGGCCCACATCAATTGTCACATACGGTGCCGGAATATGGGGCTGTACCGGGCAGTCTCCATACAAAGAAGTTAAAATAGATTTCTGAGAAGCCTATTGTCCTTCCCTCAAAGCGTCCCTGCTATAATCCCCCATGCAGAATTGGGTCTTCTGTTTTTTGGAGGACACGATTATGTTGGCTCCTTTAACTTTATAGATATCTGTTCGGTCTAAGCCAGAAGCAGCTCTTACCCAGTCACTGCTTATGTACTGTATGAGACTGGATGGAATACAGAGATATACATGGATTATGTATATCGAAGATTCTCTGAGTAGCCTCAATAGAATAGACCTGTTTTCTAACCCCAGAGCGATGGCTAAGAGGGACATCTCATTAGTAAAAAATGAATTTCGAGAGAAAATAGTTGTCGAGAGAGAGAGTCATTATTTGGAGAAAGGTTTGGTGGCAGCTTACCTTCCCCTAAGTACCACATCTTGTAGTGTAGCCATTTTTAATATAGCTTCATAGCTTTGCGTATTAGGCCACTGTGCATTTTGCCCTAGATACATTTTATTCAACCTCGTTATTTTACAATAACCAGTTTCACGGTCTTGTTTTTATTTCATTCTATCACACTGTTTAGCTTACTTCAGCACTGTGTTCTCAAACAATGCATTCTTGCTCACTCTGTGCTCCAGTCAAGGCTACAGTCTGGTACATTGCCGGTAAACGTGGTAGAAGTTTAGGGCCAGATGTAGCAAAGTTTTGCGAGTCGCACATGGCCTGAATCGCTATTTGCGACTGTGCAAAATCGGAAATGGGATGCAAAAATCCCATTTCCGACTCGCAAAAAGCGATGCGAGCCGTTACCGACTCGCAAAAATTGCGACCCCATTTTGTGACCCGCAACTAGGAAGTCGCAATTTGTGAGTCGCAAACCATATGCAATTGCAACTCGCAAATTGCAACTAGTCGCAAAAAGCCCAGTTTGCATGTCCCATTTACCACTAACTGAGAGCAGGTGGTAATCATTACCAAAGTATAAAAGGAGACCCAGAAGGCATCTGGGTTACTCAAGATGGCTGAGATATACCTGATAGCAGTGAGGAGGAGAGTCCACGCAGCCCAGCAGAGGTGGAGGAGGAGCCACAGACCGGAGAAGATCTATAGAACAAGGCAGACTCTTTTCCAGCAAACTGAGGAAGAGATATATGAGAAATACCGCCTTAGCAGCGCAGCCATACTAGAATTAATTGAATTACTAAAACCACAGCTAGAACGCCAGACTCTGCGCGGCTGCGCCATCCCTACGCATGTGCAAGTGCTATGCTCACTGCACCTCTTGGCCTCAGGGAGCTATCAGGGGGTCATTGCTGTGGCAGGTGGGGTATCACAAAGTGCACTATCAAGGTTCCTCAGGGCATTCCTAGATGCCTTACTTACACACATATCTCACTTCATATACCTACCCAGGAATGAGGCAGAAATTAACAGCACCAAGCTGGACTTTTACCGGATTGCCAACTTTCCCCATGTCATAGGATGTGTAGATGGGATACATATTCAAATATGCCCCCTGCAAACCTGGAATATCTGTTCCGCAACAGAAAGTGTACCCACTCACTCAATATTCAGGTTGTTTGTGACGCCCATTATGTCATCACCGATATTGTTGCAAAATTTCCAGGCAGTACCCATGACTCCTACATTTTTAGGCACAGTGGGATACACCAATGCCTGGAATGTGGGGAGTTTGGAGATGGATACCTCCTAGGTAGAGCTGCATACACCTTGCAGACATACACACAGGTCACTGTGCAAACCAACCAGGACTTTCTAACAGTGTAATGTTTGTGCCCAACAGGTGACAGTGCATATGCTCTACGGCCATGGATAATGACTCCTTTCTTAACACCCAGCAATGATTCAGAGAGGCGATACAACAGTGCACATAAGAGGACCAGGAACATCATAGAACGCACCTTCGGATTACTGAAAGCAAGGTTCAGATGCCTCCACCGCAGTGGAGGTGCCCTCCAGTATACCCCCATTACAGCATTCAAAATTGTTGTCGCATGCGCCATCCTGCACAATATTGCCACCCGACGTGGGCTACCTCTCACCCCTGCAGACCCAGATTCTGAGGATGAAGACCAAGAGCAACCACATCGCCATCATGGGGATCGGAGTATAGCAAATCAAGGCAGACTGAGACGGGAACACATCGCAACCCAATACTTTGGAAGGTACGTGTCAACTTCAACCATACTCACCTACTGACCAAAAACTCAATTTCTTAAGTGGAAAAAAAAAACATTTAATATGTGCAGAAATACAACTATTTACAATTACTAACTGTTCATGTTCATCTAAATGCAAACCATGCATGGGGCACATTGCTGTCATGTGCCCCAACATCAGGGACAGGGTTCTGTCTATGTCCTACGGCGGCCTCTGCCAGCCTGGCTGGTCCCTGGTGGTTCTGCAGTGCTCTTCCTGGTACTCCCACTCCGGAGCCCCCTAGTGTCACTGGCAGAGACACTGCTCACTGTAGAGCCCTCCTCGCTGTCCTGGGGTGTGTCCCCTGTGCCCCTGGACAGATGCCGTGCCTCCATTAAATCAATCACATGTGTGATCCGGCCCAGGCCTCTAGCCACATCCCCTGCAAAATGGCCCATTTCTACTTGGAGGCCAACTGTCCTTCTCGACAGGCCAGTGGTGTTAACAGCCAGTCTGCCAATTGATGTGGCCATCTTGTCAAGCCTCTGTAGCAGCTGACGGTCCCTGCACCGCCCACCCTCGCCCTGTGCCAGTAGTCCTGCCACCAGATCCCTCATGGACAGGGCTAGGTCCCCAGTGTTTGTGGCAATCACGTCCAATCGGGAATGAAGCTGCTGCATGCTGGCCTCGTTGTTTCTCACAAAGCGGTGCAGCACCCCACCAATACGCCCTAATATATTGTTTTGCAGGCGCTGACCACGGAGCAGCTGTGCCTCGCTGTTGGTGGTAGATGGACGGCCGGACGCAGCCTGCAGCCCTGCTCTTTTCTTGGATCTCCAGCCAGAGTTGTTTTTTGGTGGCTTCTGGCACATTGAGGGCTGCCTTTCCGAAGAGTTCATCATAGTGCTGACAGCATTCTTCTGTCAGCACCTCCAGCTCCTTCTCAGAGAATTTGAGTTTTCGTTTTCTAGGTGTTTCAGCCATTGTAGCTGCTGTTCCTCCTGTTTGCAGTTCAGCAGTTTAAAATGGGTGTGGTCCTCCCTCCTCCCAGGTGTATTTGTAAACTTCCTGGCTGTGATGTCATCATCATGTGCCAGGAAGTGTTTCCAGAGTGTTCTGGAGTGGTTTCTGGAGTGTTCTGCAGCACCTGCAATCAATTTACATGGTACTCGCAATTTGCGACACCCACTCGCAAATTGCGAGTTCGTTTTTTGCGAGGTAGCAAAAAGCGACCTCGCAAACAGCGGACTCGCTATCTGCGTTGCGACTCCGGGTGCGAGTAGCAAATTGTACACGAACATTGTACCTGCATTCCTATTAGCGACACGCAATTTGCGAGTCGCACATACTCGCAAATTGCGAGTCGCTAATTTTTTTGTACCTACATCTGGCCCGTAGTCTCTAGTGTTCGTAGAAAATACACATCCTTACGTAGGGACATTTTCTTAGAACATCTGCGTGTTAGTTATAAAAACACTTTCTAGTCCTAGTACAGGTCAGAGGGAGATTCTGACCAGGAACCTACAACTAGATGCTGACTGCCCCGTTGCAGATGCTGATGCAGAATACCGGCCTTTGCTCAGGTATGAGGGTTGATGTCCTCCCGGGGGAACCTGAAAGGTAGGCTTAGAGCTTTACATGCTGTGCTCAGACTATAACTTAGAGAGAACCTAATCTACTTGCACTATGATAGCCTTATTCTTGTGCTTCACTCTCATCGTTACTATTTTAATCCTACTGTGTTGTATAGTTCTGGTTATTGCAGATCACGCTTTGCTATATAAAATGCAGTTGTTTTATTAAACCAATCTTTAAAACCTAAACTGCCTTTGTCATTTATATATGAGACCGCACTGTCTATGAGAGAACCCGTTGTGACCTGAGTGACCACGACTTCCCTGGGAAGTACTAAGATGTCATGCACTCGGCTGCCCAATTGTCTCTTCCCCTTGGGAGAGATGAGGCACTGCTAGTTGGCCGGAGCAAAACCCGGATTTAGAGTGACAAGGGTCCTTCACCGTGGGTCAGACTTAGTCCCCCGCACTGTGGACGATCTTGCCGCTCAAAAACCAGTAGTCTCATTAGGATAATGAGAGCCTACGCGACAATCTAAAATGGAGCCTTATATTTTAACTGTTCCACAGCATCACAGATTTTATTTGATAAGGTTTTGTTTGGGGCTGGCCCATCTTATGGTAGCCTACTCCCCCAATGTGTATTGAAGTAGGGATTTAATACCATGCCCTTGTGATAAGTGCTCAAAGCAATCACAAATAAAAATATGTTTTTATTCTGCAAGTTCTACAAAGAACAGAGAAAGGTCTTGTTACTTCCAACTCTCAGGTCACTGAATATTAGGATGTGTAAGGAAGCTATGCTGTATCTGCAATTATTACAGTCATACTTATTATGTGCGGGTATTTATCTTTTTATTGCTGCAGTGATAAAAGAGAGGAAAAGATTTGGACCTTATGGTTAAATCTGCAGCAGGTTGTACAATTTATCATGATATACTGCAGATTTATCTGAACCAGGGAGTACTAAATCTGTTTTACAACTTTTTTTAACTGTTTTTAGTGTCTGTATTTTTTGACTTTTTAATATTTGATTATGGGTAATGCATGGTTTAACTCCTACTTTGATGCACTAACTATTTAAACTTATTGTTTAGTTGTGATATTTGCTCTTTTATGGATATTTATACAAGATCCGAAGAGTTTTTTTGACTGACTGAATTAAGAAATACTATCAAAAATATGCTGCATTATGCACCATGTTTTGCCTTTTCTTGCCACATCATTTACTCAAACTTCCCGCATAATTTGGCTCTCCCCTGCCGCATAATTCCAGTGGCTCTGGTCATGTGCTTTTTATTGTAACTGCCAAGTGTGACGAAAGGTGAAGCCTCGAGCGGGTCCTGATGCCCCACGCCCCCAACTTTGCAATAGTAATAAGCTGCATCGCCCACCCTGTGCAGCTCATATATAAGTTAAGCAATGCAGGCTTTTCATGTGCATTGTTTAAAAAATGTTTTAACCAAAAACAGGAAGCAAGAATTTCAATTTGTGAAGCAGGGTAAGATCGCATTTAAAAGGCCTCTTGTTTATTAGGAGAGTCAGTTTCCTACGTAAAGTACTTTTAACATGCAGTCCGAAGAGGTAAACAATGCTTTTCTCATGTCCGTTTATCTGCACTGGAGTAATAACATGAATTTGATATTTGCATTGCAGTAACAAGTCTCTGACTGTGTGTGATAATTCGTGCAATGACCGTAAACAACGTCACTGGGTAACGTTTATTTTTACTGGCGTAAATGTAATGGTAATCCTTTTATTTGTGCAAACATTTTCCCTTCATTTTTCCTCATCTCAAATTAATAGCGCCTGAATATATGGCCTGGCACGCAGGATAATAACAGGCGCTACAACTGTTGGCTTCTGTGGCATAAGGTTAGTATGGAGCCCACATGGTGCCTATGCTGGAATACCAGGTGGTTCAAGTCAGGACTGAGGTGCACTGGCAGAGCCGAGTGCTGTGACTGAGGACTGAGCTGCACTAGCAGAACTGAGTGCTGTGACTGAGGACTGAGCTGCACTGGCAGAGCTGGGTGCTTTGACTCAGGAGCATCGGCAGAGCTGAGTGCTGTGACTGAGGTGCACTGGCAGAACTGTGCGTCAGGAGCAGCGCTGTGGCTCAAGACTGAGGTAAACCGGCAGAGCTGAGAGTCAGGAGCAGCGCTACGACTGAGGACTGAGGTGCACTGGCAGAGCTGTGAATGAGAACTGAGGTGTGCTGTGACTGAGGAGCACTGGCAGACCTGTGAATGAGGACTGAGGTGCACTGGCAGAGCTGAGTGTTATGACAGAGGACTGAGGTGCAACTGCAGAGTTGTGTGTCAGGAGCAGCACTGTGACTGAGGACTCAGGTGCACTTACAGAGCTGAGTGCTGTGACTGAGGCCTGAGGTGCACTGCCAGAGCTGATTGCTGTGATTGAGGACTGAGGTGTGGATCAGCAGAGCTGTGACTGAGGACTCAAGTGCACTGGCAGATCTGTGACTGAGGTGCACTGGCAGAGCAGAGTGCTGTGACGGAAGTGCACTGGCAGAGCTGTGCTGAGGAATGATGTGCACCAGCAGAGCTGTGCGTCAGGAGCAGCGCTGTGACTGAGGTGCACTGGCAGAGCTGTGATTGAGGACTGAGGTGCACTGGCAGACCTGAGAGCTGTGACTGAGGTGCACTGGCAGAGCTGTGACTGAGGACTGAGGTGCAACTGCAGAGTTGTGCCTCAGGAGCAGCGCTGTGACTGAGGACTCAGGTGCACTGGCAGAGCTGTGACTGAGGGCTTCCCGCAGGACTCAGGTGCACTGGCAGAGCTGTGACTGAGATCAGAGGTGCACTGGCAGAGCTGTGATTGAGGTGCACTGGCAGAGCAGAGTGCTGTGATTGAGGTGCACTGGCAAAGCTGTGACTGAGGAATGATGTGCACCAGCAGAGCTGAACGTCAGAAGCAGCGCTGTGACTAAGGTGCACTGGAAGAGCTGTGACTGAGGTGCACTGTCAGAGCTGTGACTGAGGACTGAGGTGCAGCGGCAGAGCTGAGTGCTGTGACTGAGGACTGAGGTGCACTGGCAGAGCTGTGACTGAGGACTAAGGTGCACTGGCAGAGCTGTGACTGAGGTGCACTGGTAGCGCTCTGCAGAGCTGTGACTGAGGTGCACTGGCACTTCTGAGTGCTGTGACTGAGGACTGAGGTGCACTGGCAGACCCGATTGCTGTGAGTGAGATGCACCAGCAGAGCTGTGCGGCAGGAGCAGTGCTGTGACTGAACTGAGGTGCACTGCTAGAACTGTAACTGAGGTGCACTGGCAGAGCAGAGTGCTGGGACTGAGGGCGCCCCGCAGGCCAAGACTGATGAACTCCCACATCAGTTCATGCCTGTCGCTCCCCTCCTGGCCCCAGGACCCCTCACTCTTGTTCTAACCTCGAGGATCCCTCAGGTGGTGAAACCTGTGCACAGCGCACCTAGGCCTGGCTTTCTATGCATTCTGGGAACTATAGTCCTGCCTGCACCATACACCAAATAATAACTGTGTGATCTGCGACTACATAGACAACATTACATCCAAGAGCCTCGGAATCCAGGCCAGATGTCCTTACTTCATTGCAGTGCGTGACCCTGGGCAGATTACCTTGCGTCCTTTAGCTCACTATAGGTGCAGTACAAACCGGGACCCTGGGCAGATTACCTCTCGCCCTTTAGTCCACTTTCAGTGTACTACAAAGCATGACCGTAGGCAGATTACCTCACGTCCTTTAGCCCACTATAGGTGCCAAAAAGTGGAAGTTCTTTGAAGCTGACAGTGTATGAACCAAGCACTGGTAAAGTCAATAGGTCTTGCCATCCACGGTTGTTACCAGACATTTTGGCTTTGACAACTTTCCACATCAGAAAAACAACAAAAAATGCATGGTTGTCGGTCATCAACAAAAAAAAACACGTTAAACCAATTAGCGTTGTAAACTCCTAACCCGACTTTTTTTGCCTCATAAACTGAAAAGTAAAGCAGTTTCATATATGCGAACCAAAAGCCGCCATGAGCGCAAACAAAAAGAAACAGAAGTTTGCTCGCAGTAAAACGTTTTGGCAAAAGTGCAATTATGCATGAAACCAGCATAAGTGCAATTATCCATATAACCGGCAAAAGTGCAAATATCTATGTAACAGGGTCGATGTCATGCAAAGCGCTCGACTAGTGCCCAGCGGGATCGCTCTGCCTATGAAATAAAGAGCAAAAGTAGTGCGGAAACCATATGGAAAACATGGAGCCTCGTATGTTTTCAGTAGTTGGATGGTGCGCTGGAGGAGGGCTAAACACTGGAAAAAGCATGATGTGTGCATGCCTTTCACTAATGAAATCAAGCGAATTTTAAAAGGCAATCCCACAAACCAACCAAACTGATGGGCTGGACCAGGGCGTGGCTAAAAGCCCACAGAGAGATTACACCAGAGACACAGCGCTTTAAGCTCGACTCTACAAAGGACTTAAGGATCTATGTTTCAATGTGAAATACATGGCTCAGTGATTTGAACATTTCACCAGCAATTTGCATGCTTTTATATAATATTGTGCAGATCTAACCATACAGGTTTTATTTCTTCAGTGATTTGCACACTGTATAAGTAGGTTAACATTGTTGTACAAGCATTTATCGGTATCAGTCATCATCTGTACATCAGCGATTTGCACGCTTATGTGTTATTTCATGCAGATCTCTTTGTACACACTTCAGCAGTGTCAGTCATCATTTGTTATTTATACATCAACAATTTGCACGTTTGTGTGAATAAATTCAGTGATTTGCAAACTCTTTAAAAAAAATAAAACCTTTTATTGATTTTACCGGGAAAGAGAGTGGCAGCGCCACTCGACTGGCAGAGGCACAAAACACAACAGGGTGAACAGCACAGCAATAGAGCATCTAGACAACAGTGTACAAAGAAACGGCATAACAACATTGAGCCACACCACAAGGATCCAGACATCTCAACCCATATGTATTTCATGAGTGTCAGGGCTAACAAGGTATGCACCACCGGAAGAGAACTAAGGTCGATCCGCACATGGTTCCAGTAGTATGCCCCAGAGCGGGGCCCACTCATTCCAAATTTTATAGTGTTTCTGGGGGCACCCCTTCTCCAGATAAATCAGAGGCTCAAGTTCCATACAGTAATCTACACACTTAGCCCATGCCTCAATTGAGAGGACCGAAGCGTCTTTTCAGGCCCTTGAAGTATCCCTTTTTTCGCAACGATCAAGCCCAACCAAAGCAGTGCCCTTTTATATCTATTACCCCTCAGGTCTTCGGTAATATGAGAAGGATCAGCTTAGGGTCCTTCGGGATAGGCCATCCCAAGTCCTCCTCCAACCATCCCAAGACCCCATTCCAGAAGTGAGAGAGGGCAGGAAGATCTCCATGTAAAGCATCACAACTCAGACAGCTACCAGTGGCTATCAGGCCAATGCAATGTAGTCATGCTCTTGTGAAATAGACTTGATGAACCAGTTTCAACTGTATCAGTCTATATGGGGACTAAGGGCCGCCAATGCCTCCTCCCAATCCTCGTCATCCAACTGACCCAAATCTTCCTTTCACGCCCTTCTCACTGCCACCATTGGGTCTAGCAAGTTGCACGAAAGCATTATATAGCTCTCTGACAGTTGGTGGTCTTTTATGTCAGTGAGGAGGATTTTCGGTTTCAACAGGGAGAATTTCGGGACATTCTCCACAGACTGTATTAGTGATGAAATTGTGTGGCAAAGCTGAAAGTAACAAAAGAATTGGGTTCGTTGTAACTCGTGTTCCACCTGTAGGCCTTGAAAGGACTTCAGGGTCCCCTGTGAAGCACTTCCCTAAGTGTGGAAATACTGATGGTGTCCCAGGTGGAGAAGCCATGAAAGGCTGCAAGCTGTGGGAGCAAGGTGCCCTGCCACTGTGGAGTCTCAAGCGTCAACCTACCATCCCACCCTGTAGATTTCATGGCCGATGTCCAGATCCTGTCCAGATCCCATGTACTGCCCTCGTGGCCGACGGGAGGCTCCATGATGCGACGCTGCCATAGAGTAGATGTGAGAGACCAGATGACCCATTGCCCATCCCTCCACTCCATATGCCCGGTCAGTGAATCCCCTGAACCACCAATTATTCACTGCAGGCAGGTTGGTAACCCTCTAATATAAAAGCAAATTTGGGGTGGCTAACCCGCCATCTTAGACTGATTACAGCATTTACCCCGGGCTAGTATGGGTGGATCATCCCTCCATAGAAACGTTCTGAGTTGCATGTTCACCTTAGTAAAGAAGGTCTTAAAAAGCTATGGGGTTTATCGAAGACGTATTGACGTTCATATGAAGCCTGGAGTAAGACCCAAATATTCACACAGTTTAAAGGGCTTTGGGTCCTGACGTCTTGGGATGTCTTGGGATCGCCAAGGAACAGGAGAACGTCATCTGCATAGAGCGGGATTCTCTAACTCAACTCCGAAGTCCATTGAAACCCCCAGATCTCTGCATCGACTTGCACCCAGGCTGCCAGAGGCTCAATCACCAGAGCAAACAGCAAAGGTGATAAAGGGCAAACCTGACAGGTGCCACGTGCCACTGGGAACCACTCCGAGGTCTCTCCTATCACGTGTACACTAGCCACAAGTGGCCATCCATGCCTCCCATGCCTCATGCATGAGCTTCTGCTTAAGCAGTTTCTGCGTGTGCAGCGAGTCCCGTAAAGGGCCTCCTGCATCTAAGCCACATAACGGCCCTCAAGAATGAGTGTGCGCACTTCAAGGTCTGCAACCTTCCGCCGCATGCGGAATGCCTGGACCTTGGAATAGCTAATGATATCGCCCCAGACAGTAGCCTTCTTGGCCTCCCACACCATAACCTCGGAGGTCACTGAACCCTTGTTTTCAGTGAGGAATCATTGGCATGCTTGTTGACACATTTCCCTAAATTTTTCATTTTGGAGGTGCCACCTGTTCAGGTCCTATCCCACCGCCACCCTCCGTGGACCCCATGCTAAGTTGATCATCACCGGTGAGTGAGGCCCAGAGTCAGCAGTCTTGCACCCAGAACACTATGACCCTCACGTTGGCGCAGTAGAAAATAATCTAGCCAAGAAAAAGTACAGTGGGCCCCCGAGTAGAACACGTATCCCTGTTCACCTGGATGGTGTGCTCTTTGCATGTCAATCAAGTTTAAGCTATGAAGAAAGGTGGAAAGAGGTATCAATCTACATCCTGCTGAGGTTGAGGAACGATGGAGGCTCATGTTGCACACCCCATTAAGTTCACCCTTCAATATCCACGGGACCTGTGGATACTCCCAAATAAGGTCTCCAACTATATGTAAAATACTGGACATCAGGGGAGGGGGGCCATAGACACATAACAAGGACAGTGGCAGGCCATGTAAAGTGCCAGTTACTGCTACATACCATCCCAACCCATCATGCCATTTCCTGGAAACCACCAGAAGTATTCGTCGTCTGACAAGAATGCCGTACCCTGGGAGCCCTGATGAAATCTCGAATCATACAACTGTGTATAGCCTTGACGAGCCAGAAAGGGACACCTATTACCCAATAAATGGGTTTCCTGAAGTATCACTATATCGGCATCTCTCTGCAAGGATGCTTTTAGAACCGCCCTCTCTTAATTTTGTCCAGCATCCCATTTACATTTCGAGAGGACTTCAAGAGTACCCAAGATGACTCTTACTTGTGTCAGGGCTCTGTGGGTCAATGAGTCAGCCATTATCTAACTGTGTCTGTAGAATGTATTGAAGAGTTGCATGTGTCTGCCATGCCTCCGCTCTCACCACCTCCCACAAGGAAGAGAACCAAGACAATAGGTCTAAACCTACTCCTCCTTCATGAAGATGGCTAACAACAACAAATAAGAAGAACCCCCCAAACCATAACCAAGGCCCCACCCCTCCCACAACTCCAACCCCATACTTCATAAACTGGAAGTACCTGTTGTGATGCAGCTAGGGACCTCATCCAAAAGGGCTAACTTGAGATGTATACCTCCCCCGCTGTACCCAAACCAACCACAGCTCCCGTAGCAAAAAAAAGAAAAGTAAGAGAATAAGAGAATTGCGAGGAGAGGGCAAAAAAGCGAGAGAGAATGGGGGACCTGAAAACAGTACAGAACACCATGCATCTTCAGCAAATGTTACAACAGCACCAACAGTCTGCACCCAAAGTCACATCACAGATCATCTGGGGTACTCATGAGGAGTCTCCAGTGGCAGCCTGCCTAGCCAAGTCCTCTGTCGCCGCTGGAGAGTTATCTTGTCGGAAGGAACCTTCCGGGTCCAAAGATGGTTCTCTCCTCAAGACAGTATGGCATTTCCTGGGAGGACCCCTGCGGCGGAGTGCGTCTTGTGTTCCATGTGGCGCTTTTCTCCACCCATTCCCACACCACCTCAGAGTCTCAAGGAAGAAGGTCTTGTCTTGGAAGGTGATCTTTAGGCGGGCCAGGAAAAGAAGCATATAAGTGATTCCAGAGGCTCTCAGTTTTAGTTTTGCTTCCTGAAACACTCTCTGTTGCTGCTTGACCTTTAAAGTATAATCTGGGGAAATCGTCACAGTAGAGGAGTGACACACCCGAGAGTCCATCTTGCATGCCGCTGCTCTAAGGACAGAATAACGGTCAGCATAGTTTAGCACTTGCACAATGAATGGTCGAGGCGGAGCGCCCACTGGGGGTTTGGCAATCAAAGCTATGTGGGCCATTCAGTTATGAAGCAGGTTGACACTTCATCCTTGGGAACACAGCTCAGAAGCCAATCATGCATGAAAATGGTAGGAGTCATCCCCTGCACTCCCTCTGGAATGCCTATGACATGCAGGTTGTTGTGCCGTGATCTGCCTTCCGCATCTCGGATACAGACCTCCAATTGTCCCACCAGGCATTGCAGGGTAATCAGGTGAGTTTCATGTGATTTGACTGTGTCCTCTGTCTCAGACACCCTGATCTCTACTTCCATAACCCTGTGAGTGGTATTCCTTAAGTCTTGTCAGATCAGGCCCAGATCGACGTTTAATTTGCTCATCGACCCCTCCAATGTGACTTTAAGGTCTTAGATTGCGTTCAGTATGGAGGATGTTTCCAGCCACCACACCTCACCCCTCCATGGGCAGTATGCTTAGTGAATTTGTCAATCTTCTGTTGGGAGGCTGTGGTCACTCATTCGTCCTTTGCCATGGCGCAATTAGATGAGTACAGTTCTCAGAAGAGCGCGGTCACCAGCATCCAAGGGACGGTGACTATAGCCCTTCTCCTTGTAGCGTGCCTCGGGTTATTACCTCTGTAGTTCCTAGAGAGCTTAGGTTCCAGGACAACAAGTCCCCTTCAGCACTGCCTCGAGGCTCGACTGTCACCCCTGTCCAAAGCCAATGGGTGGTGCCCGCCCCACCTCCCGTGCTAGGCCCCAGGTCCCTCTACAGCAGACTCCCTGGCTCCGCTCAGACTTCCACTTTGTTTAAAGTAGCCACAGGGAAAGGCCAGCCCCACCAGGCCCAATGAAGCCCACACACGTGCTCCACATGCACTCACCTGCACTTCAAGTGGGAGAAGCAGCCCATGCCCAGTGACCGCACTGTAAACCTGGGGCCAAAGGAAGCAAGAAGGGAGCAGGGGCCCCAGCATGCAAGGCCGCTCCCACTCCTCAATGCTACCAGTAGTATGGTGCTGTAGATGAAGGTGCCCTACAGCTCTGGCATTGCGAGGTGCGACCACCAGTGTCGCAGGACACACTGCCCCTCTTGTTACGAAGCCCAAAAGGAAAAAAGTCATGTATGCAGCCAGTATATATGGGTCTCAAGCAGTACGTTCAAGGCCTGTTGCTCCACCAGGCCCACAATCCACCTCAAAAAACGCTTCCGCTGTAAGGTTAGTGGAAGAAAAGGCCTCCTTCACCCCCACCTTCATCATCAAACAGGGGCCCTGGCCCTGATCGGGATCCAACACAGGAGCCAGTAGGAAGAGGACATCTCGTCCCACATCGCAGACTCACCAGCCGTATGCCAGCCAATTTGCAGCTCCACCGATGTAGCCCAACTCACAGCAAGCCTCAGGAGGCCAGCACTCTACAGGGTCTGAGCCCCAGCCGTCGGATCTGCTGCTCCGGCCTGTCAGGCCCACGCCCTCGGAGAGTCCTCTACCTCATCTCAGTGCAGGGAAGTCAGCGGCTGGCTGCGGGAGTCAGGTGGAAGCAGCCACAGGAGCCCAGGAGGGGTCACCGGCCACAGCCTCGGGCCACTCCTTGGCTTGTCCCCATCAATGCAGGCACGTCCACCTGGTCTTTCATGCTCTGACACTATAAGCCGTGGGCCGGAAATCAGTGATGGAGCTGTGCTGGTGTTTGGCCGCCTGTCACAGCTTAACCTGGGAAAACGTGCTGTGAGGAGCGGTAGCTACTATGGATTTTGGATGCAGGTAAGTGGAGCTCCTCAAAAAGCAACCCCCATGTTCTACCTCTAAGCCACACCCCGGATTTGCACACTCTTATATGCACATTAACACTATTAAACAGATCTCAGTTCAGTGATTTGCACACTTACACAGATATAATTCAAATAAAAATGCAGTCTGAACATCCAACCAAATTTTTTCAAAATAAAGATGATCCACCAATTCCTTCAATGCAATGAAAAGAAGAGTTATTAACGTAAATGAGAGCAGTTGCCGATGATATGTCTCAGGAACAGAAAAAATATATATTATTACATTGCTTGGGTTCGGAGGATAAATGGTATTCCGAAATTTGTCACACATAATTGTTCAAGAAGATCAGGATGAAAAAATTTATGTGTTCAAGGAGGCATTATTGAGACTGGAAAATAGGGTCAGACTGCAAGTGTAGCCCTGAATAGATTTACATTTTATACCAAGGCACAAAAGATGATGAGACTTTTAATGAGTTTCTTACTGCATTGCGAGGATTATCTTTACACTGTAATTTTGGGGTGATACTGAGGTACTGGGTTTTTCAGAACCGGTACTGATCCGGTAACCCAGTGGTGCCAGGGTACACCCAAAGACCTCGGGTACTTTCCTGATTTAGACCACAGAAACTCAGAGTCTTCTAGGTGAAGTCAAAGATCGAATTTATTGGCTGCAACCAAGTAACAAGCGTCCTAGAAGTACAACAGCACGGTTTGTATGTTCTCAGGAGACTGTGTGTCAATGCAAAGTCAGGTTTCCTTATATACAGTTTTTTAAGCTTCAGGCAAACATTCTTGACATTTTGGTTGGTCATTCACATGTTTTCACTACAAAGGAAAAAACAGTGTCATGATGAAACCTCATATTTCATGTCATCCAACCCATAATAAATTACCCGGCAAGGCCTAGTTTTTTACATCAGATAAGTGTGGACTCCCAATAAAAACGGGCACCTCCCCCTCGTAAAGTAAGAAGAAGAAAAGAGCAGGTGCAGGTGTGAGCAAGATTAGGCAGGGTGTGTGAGCGATAATTAGGGTTTTATGGCATGGTGTGCCTTGATGCTATCTGATTCGGCCACTGGGAGAGGGACTGACCAAACAGGTTTGGCCTGAGGCAATGGTTCCAGCTTGCCCAGGTCAGAGAAAAGTCAATCAAGGTGTACGTGTCCTTGGAATCAAATCTGACTGTATTATAAGCCTATGTGAGGGCAACATTTAAAAATGGCTGCCGTGTATAAAATGGGAGCCACGAGTGCAGGACGAAAATGGCGATTTCGAGGTGAAAACGCTGCTGGAATTGAGCGAAAATGCTCATGCTTAGTGTACTAGTCATTATCGGTCTTTTGATACTAAAATCGTACTGCTGTGTCAAAGTAAATTACATGGGTCCAGAATTTTTAGAACCACAAACCCTCCTTTTGCCCTTACATAGGCAATAAACCTATTCTCATGCTAATCTGAGTCCAGGTCTATGTTTCTATAGTCGTTGAGATGTTGCTGGAGCAAAATTCTAGTACTTGGTAACTCTCTTCTGGACAGGTCTCCTCGAACATGAAGTAGCACAAAAGGCCACATATGGCAGGACAAAATAAGGAATACCTCTATCTGCAGTAGGTGGCATGAGATCACACACCCAACAATTAGTGATGTTCACTACTAACTAGTGTTGATGCAGAAGCTGTACAAAAGAATTGCTTACGAATTCTGATCTTCTAACCTGCTCATGTTCAGGAAAAGGGTGAAAAGAGTGCAAAGAAACAATAGTAGGAAAAGACATAGGTTGGGAAGTGGGTGCAGAAGTCAATTGAGTAGAGAAAAACAATCCCACCCATAAATGACAACGTCATGTTTAAAAGACACTAGAAAACACGTTATTAAGAACATATAGACAACGGGAGAAAGTAGTGACCACTATTACAAATGAAATAATAATTTTTCACAACCCTAACCAAAAAGCAAATCCTAAAATTATCTAGTAACATTTTTAGGGCTCCTCTGCATTTCAGTAATTTTTGTATGTTCAGGTGGAACAGTTGTGACTCTCATCAATGCTCTAAAGTGAAAAGGGGGTACTCTTTCCACAGAAAATGGACTTTATTCTGCTTTTACTAAACAGAATAGTACTTTAAAACAATGCCAGCAAAACAATCAGTCTCCTAACACCTAGTCTATACAATCACACGGAAACCTCTTGTGAAACCAACTATGCCCAGAGTCCGTTCAAAAAGCCTCTCTGGCAGGCTTCTATTGTCCATCAAATTTTCTTTTGTTGTTTTCTTTCGCATGGGCCTCTCAATTCAGGCCTCTTTGTGAGAAAAGTACTGCTTAGTTGGAATGCCCTCCTGGCAAACACCCACAGCTCACTCAAAAGTCTCAATGTCTTAAAGCAATGCACCAGTGTCTCTCCTCTGTGGCAGACACTACAAACAATGTGCTCTTCATTGATCAAGGGCACAAATCATCTCGTGCAGACCCAAGCACCATTAATTGGGAAATAGCTCAAGCTCAGCAGCACTTTCAGACTCCAACACTCATTATTTAGTGTCAGAGGACGCTCAAGCTGCTCTTTCATGGGTACCACAATATAGTGCCTTTTTCCAAACTTGAAATCTCCGGTGCACTGCCCTTCTTCCGTTGGAGCAAAGAAAAGGGGGTGTGTGGCCAAAACTCAGGCCAAGGGGCTCAAGGGATTGCACACTGTCAGAGGTTACCAGCACATGACAGGTAGAGAAATGAAACCTCAAAACAGCTCTGCCATCAACAACAGGAATCCTTCTCTTTAGCTCTTTTACACTGAAACTTTGGTTTTGTGATGTCCAACGCCGTCTGATGGAGCAAGTACGATACCATGCGCTGGCGATCGCTGTCCAGCTTTGCTACTTTCTGGGTGCTGAGACTGTAGGGCCAAGACGTCCGTCTTTCATCTGTAGCTGTCACTGATGGGAATTAGGCTTAAATCAATGTCCTGCAGGTTATTATGACTTGATACCCGCAGAATCTAGTGATGTAGGAAATGTGCCACAGTTGTTAGTTTCCTTCAATTTAGTACAAAAACAGTTCATGGTTTTTAACAAGGGGACTGCAAGCAGGTGGTCTGCAATCTTCAAAGGATTTGCCATACACCATGGGCATAAAATACAAAGACAAAGGCAGAAGGGCAAAACAGGGTCTCTAGCATCTTTAATTGGGTTCTTTCCATTATTCTCTGCCATCTATAGCTACATGAGAATTCTATCTGAATGGATTTCCTCACACAGTGGCATTGTCTAATGGGGTAAACACATATTTTCCTCAATGATTAAGTCTAGGTGTTCCTCCTTATCTTAGAACATCTCAATAGAGAAATCACATGATACCGATTATCAGGGACATGTAGAAAATCTTCCTTTAAAAACTGTGCATCAGGTGCACTATGCAATACACAGGCTAATAGTCAAATGTGCAAACAAAAAGACAAGAACTAGAGGGTCCTGACATTTGCATGATTAGGACACATCTGATCCCACCAAAAATTAAAGTAACAGGAACAGAAGGGAACCGAAAACCAAATTAAAATAGACATTGAAAATTTGTCATGTTCAAAAAGGTAAACATAAGATATCTCCTATTGAGATGGAAAACTTGTCTTACTATAATATTGAGTCAGTTAACCAGTCTATCGCTACCCTGACAGTCAGGCTGGAAAACATTGAAGCAGGCCTAAGGCAAATTCTTGAAAACCAGTCTGGTCATACCAAAGGGAATTATACATAACATGGGGGTCCCTGGTACATCACTGCAGTCTGGAAATGTGAACCTGAACAATACATCAATAATAGTAAAAGGGCTGACTGGTGAAAGGAATTCGAAAAAGAGAAATGGGACTAGGACATAGCTAAAATCTCAATAACTAAGCATGATGCGACATTGGTCAGGGGAAGTAACAAAAGACAAAAATCTATAGGAAGAACAAAAAATTATTTGGGTGATAGTCAGGCATGTGACACAACACCGAGAGTATGGGTGATACACAAAGGCCAAAGTTACACAAATTTTAACTCTACCGTTGGCGACTACACCATATACGGTACTCTTAGCTAATGTTTCAGTTCCTTCTTCAGGAAAAAATGAAAACCTGGTTTTCTTTTAAGAAACAAAAGCCATATGCTACTTAGGAAACAGAACATCATTAACTAATGTAATATAGAAATTAGGCCACCTTGAGTCACAGATCTATAATTTCATCCTTAGGTCCAATCAAGGCTACATAAATGTAGGGCTGCCTGTTCCTTTAAGGGAAGGGGCAGTAACGTGACTAACTGCAGGTGACGCACTTTGATCCTGTATATCTCTTTTTATTTTCCTTCAATACCATTATAGCCAAATAGACATGCACTGGTGAAGTGTTGTCTCTTATGTTCACAGCATGAAATATCATTATCTGTGGAATTTAGTAACCAGAACAAGTTCAACCAACTGTTGCGTAGCGATGGGCATCGTCATGACCATCCCCTCACACCACAGGGGAGCTTGTAATAGTATCAAAAGCAGCAACAAACATGCAAAAAACAAATAAAAAATAATAAAAACGCACAAAACGTCAAGCCATCAGATATACTTGCTGTGTATCAAGCACAAAAGCATAGACAAAACAATAGCATGTGTGAATAAGCGGTGACACACAACACCATGTCATGTACTTTATGCACTGTAAACCTGCAGCCCAAAACCCAATATTTGGGCCTGTTTAATTTGTCAGGTTTAAAATCCTTACCCTCCTTTTGACAGTAGATCACCAGGCAATGGAAATCTGCTGTCAAATATAACTTTACTGTTTCTCTTCTAACATACAGGACCAGCAAGAACAATTCATGATAGGACCAAATACACGAAAAGAAATTTCCATTACTTAACTGTTACCCTCTTGTCAGTTACTTCGCAACATCAAGCCACCTTAGTTTTACCTTTCTAAAAGTAAAAATTGTTACACTGACACTCCACATTAATTTGGCACCTACAATTTCCACTGTGAAAAATAAGTCTTAATTGGCAAATCGTTCTCATTAAGGCATGTAGCCTTCAAAATTTTAGAAAAGGGCTGCATCTTATTTTCTGTCTAAGACTTAATGCAACACTTCGTTTTCTGTCAAATAAAAGCAACTAGCAGGCATCATTTTATTTTTTTAGAGCGGAGACACAAATGTATCAGTTCTGCAGAGCATTTAACAAGATGTTGGGACCTTCGAAGAAACCCCTTTTTTTTATATTTTCTCTTTGGAATTAAGTTCTTTAATTGTATTGATGTTCTTCTGGAGAAACCAGAAATCCCACTTTTAGAGGCCCGTAGGGTCATTTTGCATTTCACAGAGACAAGGCCCTAATTTAAACGGTCACAAGTGTCAACATGACAGCCTCCTCCATCCTTCATGGGAAAAATAAAGATAGCATCTCAGCAGCGTGACTTGAGCCAGCCTCTGTAGCTCCCCTAGCTTCTGCCACTCTGAATCTGTCAAAGACAGTAGGCCTTCCTATTTTCCTTCTAACCTGCAATAATTCACTCAATTAAAAAAAAAAATTATTAAACTACATTTACTGTGAATAATTCACAAACCTTAATAACCTTAATAACACACATACCAGTTGTTAGAATAAATGCTTGTTGCAATCCCATGCAATGGTACATATTTCATCAACCTCGAATGAATGAACCTCTCAGTAGGCCCAGCTGAAGTTAGAACCTTCAACGTTGATATTAAAACAAGCCTTTGTACTGGCACATTGACTCATTGAATCACAAGAAGGCACAACCTGCAAATATATATCAAACCTAAATGTATGCATTTACTGAAGCCTGAGACACTTTAAAAAGTACTCTGAATGAAAGAAAATGCAGTTTAAACAGTGCTTTTGCCCAAAATCGACTTTGATATTTTAGGCATTAAAAAATCAATATCCTACAATTTTCTTGCATAATATGCATTACCAGAATGTCTATTACACAATCCATGAGTCAGCCATTGAAAATATTAACTTATACTTTATAGAAATGAGCTTGTTTGCTCCTGCGCCAAGGGAAAATTGCACATACAAATGTCATTTTAGCGGTGCAACATAACTTAAATTAAATTTTAATGCTAGGAGGTCATAGTATAGGTATTAAGCTTTATAAATATTACAAAATGATTTTGAAAGGCACTTATTTTTTAAAATAATTTTTCCATAATTAATAATTTTCTTTAAAAAAAAAAAATAATATTCTTTTTTTTGTGTGATAATTCCACATATAAAAGCAAGCTGCATCCCTTGCCGAAGAGGCGGCAAAACTGGATAGCATTTATCTACTGTCATTTTATGTCACCTATGCAACTGCTCATTCAACTGTTCTACTTCGTTATCTTGAAACTGTATAGCAGCTTGCATAATCGAAATACCTTTTTCTCTCTAATTTTTCTTAGCTAATTTAATTTCCTTTTGCTTGGCTTCCTTACGCCATAAGCGGAAAGAATCAAGCATTGCCGGCCGGGCTTTCTTCTTAAAAAGTCTAACTTCGAGGTTATCTAAGATTTCTGTGTCAAAGCTACCATTTTGGGGCTATTTTAAAACACCATCTTTTCTGGTGTAACGGATCCATACTTCATTATATGTGATGGGGCCTACTCCGTGCTTCACATATAGTTCATAGGTTGGAGTTCCAATCGGAGGAACCGGACATGAGTCCTCCAACCGGGAGTCCCTTTTACAACCAAGACAAAACAAATTTCCAAGTCTGCTAAGACCAGGCATCTTCGCTCACTAGTCTAGCTTCAAACTTCAAAGGATTATCGTTTACGATAGTCTCGTGAATACACGAGTCCTTCGGCTTTGGTACTTGCAAGTTCCAAATCAAAGTGATCCCGAAGGGATACCAAACCAAATGTCCAACTAAGGACCAAACCAAGTGTCCAACTAAGGACTGGGAGACGCTCCACTTATACTTAACTGAAAATATCGATGACGTCACCAGAAGACTCGTCTTATCGTTTCGCTCTACCAAACATCAAAGGTCCAAATCAGGGCGATAGCCAGGGCAGCAGTCCTTCGTAGCTGTCGGGAAGCGGGGAACCTCGCAGCAAAGACTTTCGGACCACGTCGACATGCAGGGGTCGATGAAGTGGCTGCCTTCCTCCAGAATTCTCACACGAAGCTCCTCACGGACCTCAGGCTTGGACCGGTACCGCTGGTATCGCCCCACGTTGGGCGCCAACTGAGGTACTGGGTTTTTCAGAACCGGTACTGATCCGGTAACCCAGTGGTGCCAGGGTACACCCAAAGACCTCGGGTACTTTCCTGATTCAGACCACAGAAACTCAGAGTCTTCTAGGTGAAGTCAAAGATCGAATTTATTGGCTGCAACCAAGTAACAAGCGTCCTAGAAGTACAACAGCACGGTTTGTATGTTCTCAGGAGACTGTGTGTCAATGCAAAGTCAGGTTTCCTTATATACAGTTTTTTAAGCTTCAGGCAAACATTCTTGACATTTTGGTTGGTCATTCACATGTTTTCACTACAAAGGAAAAACAGTGTCATGATGAAACCTCATATTTCATGTCATCCAACCCATAATAAATTACCCGGCAAGGCCTAGTTTTTTACATCAGATAAGTGTGGACCCCCAATAAAAACGGGCACCTCCCCCTCGTAAAGTAAGAAGAAGAAAAGAGCAGGTGCAGGTGTGAGCAAGATTAGGCAGGGTGTGTGAGCGATAATAAGGGTTTTATGGCATGGTGTGCCTTGATGCTATCTGATTCGGCCACTGGGAGAGGAACTGACCAAACAGGTTTGGCCTGAGGCAATGGTTCCAGCTTGCCCAGGTCAGAGAAAAGTCAATCAAGGTGTACGTGTCCTTGGAATCAAATCTGACTGTATTATAAGCCTATGTGAGGGCAACTTTTAAAAATGGCTGCCGTGTATAAAATGGGAGCCACGAGTGCAGGACGAAAATGGCGATTTCGAGGTGAAAACGCTGCTGGAATTGAGCGAAAATGCTCATGCTTAGTGTACTAGTCATTATCGGTCTTTTGATACTAAAATCGTACTGCTGTGGCAAAGTAAATTACATGGGTCCAGAATTTTTAGAACCACAATACCAGATTAAATGATTAGAGATTAGATTATTGTTCATGTCAAGAGTTAAGAAATTAAAGAACAGCTTTGGGTAATGAGAGACCCTAGATTGCAAGAAGTGATCACTACAGCTAGTGCATTAGAGCAGTCTGAAAGATGGATTAAATCAGTGCATAAAACTGAGAAAGTAAATAAGGATGAAAGTGAGGAGAGGCAAGATGGTGAATGTGTAGCTTCTGGTTCTGCGCAGACTGCAGGATGACGAGTGGAAAGGCGTGGACTCCCAGTGGGCAAGAGTGCGGTATTCAAGAGTTCCTCGAATGGGCTTCCTATCAGAATGCATGGGAGAATCAGCTTTATCATTCTTCTGACAGAGCCTAGGCCAAGGGGCTCTGATACAGAACTGTTTTATAATTTTACCGGCTTGGCTTACATACCTAAGCCTGCTCTTTAGTGTTTCAGGCAGATCACCTCTGGAGGCGTTTCTGTATTCACGGCGTGAAGAATGCCAGAATCACCCATGATACAGCTGAGGCAGTGGCTCCAGGATGTGCAGCAGAAAAAAGATCGGGTGAGCAGTGGCACCGCAGGTAGGTGGGTTGTTTCTGGCTCCATTAAGAACATTTTGGAAACAGTGGAGGGGGCTTATAGCCTACAATGAAACTGTTGTGGGCGGCTGGTAGGAAATTAACGACTCCTGGCCTTGCTTTGGCTTTGCAGCAGGAGACCCCGCCACCCGCAACAACTGAATTTTTTAAAGCAGACCCCCCGTTTGAGTCTGGCCTCCCACTGTCACGCCGCTGCGTGTGGCACGAGCCGACCATTCGGCTCGGGCCGCAGCACGCGGTCATAAGACGCGCTGCGCCCCCAGCCTGCTCTGTACCTTACGAGGCCCCAAATTGGGCATGGGGCCTCGTTCTTTTTTAGCGCACCGCGTGTCTAGGCAGGTCTGACCCCCCACTCACCTGTTCTTTTCTTTTGTTCTTTTTTCTGGACAGCTGGTTGTGCCTTCTTTTATGTTTTTCCCCCTTTCCCATAGTACCCTTCCTTTCCCAGCATTCCTTGTTCCCTACTCTCTATGGTTCCTAGTCCATTCTGTTCTATGTGCTTTTCCCTATCTAAGAAGGTGTCCTTTTACTTCCTGTTGGTCGTTTCCTGTTTGTTGGTATTTAAGGGCTGTGTTTCTTTCTCTCCTTGCGCTGCAACACTTTCTGTTTGGATGGTGTCTTCGCTCCTGCTTCCTTGTATTCCTGTGCTGGTTCTCGTCGGTTCCAGTGTATTTTCCTGTATTTTGTTCCTGCTGTTACCTATTCTTTTTGTTCCTGTTGCAGGATTCTATCTTTTTGGAGGTTTTTTCCCCCTTTCAGGGTTTTTTTCCCTCTGGCACTACTTCTGAGGGACACGGCCTGCTCTTGGCGTACCCATTGCCTGCAGCACCGTGGCTACCAGAAAGAGTCGGCCCTACTTGGGCCAAGGCCAAACATTCCAGAACAGGATCCACACCACTCGCTCTGCGGCCTCCAGGGTAAAGCAGCACGCAAGTCGTGACAGATTGCAGCGCCTAATACTCCCGACGTCATCTAACATCATGGATGATACAGTGGCAGCTGCTGCAGATCCTGACCAATCTCTTCTGGCAACCATTCAGCAACAAGCTCAGGAACTGCAACAATTACGCAATGAGAATGCTGCTTTACGACAAGCTTTGGCCTTTCGCAGTGCGGATGTTCCGGCCGTCTCCACCTCTACTCCTCGTTTCTCCGGTGAACCAACTAAGCTGCGAGAGTTCCTCGATGCATTGACGGTGTATTTCACCTTCCGACCTACCCAATTCTCCCACGACAAGATAAAGGTGGGATATCTTATCAGTGCGTTATCCGGTCCTGCCTTGGCCTGGGCAACCCCGATGGTATCCTCCAATGACCCAGTATTATCAGACTATTCCGCTTTCGTGAATCGGTTTAAACAGATGTTCAGTCGTCCAGGATTGGAGGCCTCTGCGGAAGAAGCCTTATGTGACATCCAACAAGGCTCACAAGATGTCCTCCAATATATTACCCGCTTTCGACAGCTAGCGGCTGAGACCACTTGGGTGGAACAAACTCTGGTGACTTTATTCCGTAGAGGACTGAAAGAGGAGATTAAAGATGAGTTAGTACACTCCACCCGAGTTGAAGATCTTCGTGGTCTGATGGATCAGGCTCTTTCCATTGAATACCGTCTCCAAGAATTACGTATGGAGAAGAGAAAGAGTAGAGGATCTTCTCAGCCAAGCACTTCACGTGTCTTTATGCATCGTCCCGAGAAACCTCGTCCTCCCGCCAGAGACACCGAAGGTGAACCTATGCAAGTGGATACCACTCGAGGCCCACTTTCCGTTAGCGAGCGGGAAGACAGACATAGGAAAGGATTGTGCCTGTATTGTGGTGCTGCCGGCCACATGTTTCATATCTGCCCCGTTCGTCCTCAAAGGCCATCGGGAAACGCCACTTCACGTTCTCTGTAAGAAGGGAGGGGACGGGACCTTCGGCTATACCTTCCATCAGTTCATTCAAGGACAATGCCACGACTTTGTTTATGTTACCTGTGACGCTACATTTACCGGACGGCCGTCAAGAGAGAATAATGGCTTTATTTGACTGTGGTGCCAGTGGCATATATATGGATAAAACTCGGGCCACGACTCAACAAATACCAACACGACCCAAAGTAACCCCAGAACAAGTTCACACAGTGAATGGGTCCTTAATATCCTTTGGTCCCGTTGATACCACCACCACGACACTGAGTTTACAATTCGGAACACATCTCATTTGATTTAATATCATCCCCCAATCATACTATCATTTTGGGAATTCCGTGGTTCATAAGACATAACCCTTATGTAAATTGGGAAACCCGGACTATTTCCTTGTCCTCACAGTTTTGTCATGAGAACTGCTTTGCTTCAGACACTTATTGTTCACCCAAGAGGTTGATGCCTACTGAAATTATTAACAGATGTTCCATCAATACAGTTCAAGGTGTCCCCGATCACTATCTAGAATTTCAAGATGTGTTCCAAAAACCAACCAGACCTGTGTTACCTCCACATCGAGATTATGATTGTGCTATTCCCTTGGAACCCGGAGCTATTGTTCCCTTTGGGAGGATGCATTCACTCACGGAACCTGAAAGGGAAGTTCTAAAGGAACATCTGCAAGAAAACTTACATAGCGGTCTTCTTGTACCATCGTCCTCTCTGGCAGGGGCTCCCCTCTTTTTTGTACCCAAGAAGACGAAGGATCTTCGTCCCTGCCTGGATTTTCGAGGTCTAAATAAAATAACTATAAAAGACCGTTATCCTTTGCCCCTCATCAAGGATATACTAGAGGCAGTCAGAGGGGCTCAACGATTTACCAAATTGGATCTTCGTGGAGCCTACCACCTTTTGCGTATTAAAGAAGGAGACAAGTGGAAGACTGCCTTCCGGACCCCTTTTGGTCATTATGAGTACAGAGTTATGCCTTTTGGTCTCACTAATGCCGCCTCCATTTTCCAAAGATTTATGGACTCTGTGTTCTCTGATCTCTTGAACCATACGGTCGTCATCTATTTAGACGATATCCTTATTTATTCTAGACGTCCTGAACTTCATTCCTCTCATGTGAAACAAGTCCTCCAAAGACTCCGGGAACATCAACTGTCCTGTAAACCGGAAAAGTGTTAGTTTGACAAGACCGAAGTCAAATATTTGGCATATCACCTTAGTCCCACTGGAATAGCAATGGACCAGGAAAAGGTACAAGCCATCCTAGACTGGCCATCTCCCTCCTCTATTAAGGAAACGCAATGTTTTCTAGGATTGGCTAACTTTTATCGGCAGTTCATCTTAGACTTTGCAGAATAAACCAGCCACATAACTCAAACATTAAAAAAGGAAAATTTAAAGAAAGGCTTTGTCTGGACAATGGCGACTGAAAAGGCTTTTCAGAGTCTAAAAAAGGCCTTCACTCAAGCACCGATATTGAGACACCCAGATACTAACAAACAATTTATTATTGTTACTGATGCTTCCGAAAGAGCCATTGGAGCTGCCTTACTCCAACAACAAGAAGATGACGGTCTTGAACATCCTGTGTTCAATTTGTCCCATGTACTCTCTGCATCGGAACAACATTACTCAGTACTTGAAAGGGAGTTGTTAGCTCTAAAAACAGCCTGCCTAGAGTGGAGACAGTTTCTTATGGGTTCCAAAGAGCCATTCGAGGTGAGAACAGACCATCGTAATCTACAATGTTTACGTAATTTTGTATTCCAGAACAGTCGTCAGGCTCGTTGGCCCTTTTTCTTCAGTCAGTATGACTTTTATGTCACCTATATTCCTGGATCCCAAAACATTCTGGCTGATGCTCTGTCTCGCTGTTATCCAGATTGTACTTCTACCCCATCTCAGTATCTACTTGAGCCCAGTAACATCATCGGAGTAGCTCAGTCTTTCCTGGATGAGGTACAACTGGAATATTCTAACCTGACTGATCAAGAATTAAAGAAACTGAACATATGTAAAATGCAAGGGTATTATTATTATAAGAACTTGTTGTTTCTCCCTACTAATGGAGTAAGAGAAAAGGCACTACAAATGTGCCATGATTCGCCGGTCGCTGGTCATAGAGGCATTAAGGCCACACAAGAACTACTCTTGCGATCTTTCTGGTGGCCTACCTGGAAATCGGATGTCGAAAAATACGTGCAGGCTTGTCCCATATGTGCTCAAGTAAAGATCCCCTGTACCAGACCTGCAGGATTACTACAACCATTACCTGTTCCACCGGCGCCCTGGCACACCATTTCTACTGATTTTTGTATTCATTACCTCCATCAGCAGGAAACCAGATTATCATGGTCACCATAGATTCCTTTACTAAGATGGCTTACTTCACTGCCTTGAAAAAACTACCTACATCCCAAGAACTAAGTCGGATATCTATCCATCATATTTTCCATCTCCCTGGACTTCCACACAGCATTGTATCTGACAGGGGACCTCAGTACATCTCCCGGTTTTGGAAACATTTTTGTAGGACACTGAATATCAACATAGCACTATCAATGGGTTTCCATCCTCAAACCAATGGACAGACTGAGCAACTGGAACACTTACCATCCTATCGCTGAATTCTCTTACAATAACACTGTCCATAGTGCCTCCAAGGTCACTCCTTTTTTCTGTTCTTATGGCTATCATTCTACCTCTTTTCCTACTACTCCTCAGTCTGCCTCTTCTCTTCCTGCTGTTACTTCATTCTCCAGATGTCTTTTACAGATCCATAAATTGATTTGAGCTAACTTGTTGAACACCAAGAGATACATGGAGAGAATAGCAGACAAGAAGCGTAGGGATGCTCCAGAATATCACCTTCAGGATAAAGTCTGGCTTTCGTCAAAATGTTTACCTTTACGCCTTTCTCAAAATAAGTTCACACCTCGTTACTATGGTCCTTTCCGTATCCTTCAGTTGATTAATCCTGTCACTGTCCGTCTTCACCTGCCTCGTACCTGGAGGATTCACCCGGTCTTTCATGTTTCTCAACTCAAACCCTATGTCCCTGATCCTTACTCTCGTCAGTTTCCCTGTCCTCCTCCTGTGTTAGTGGATGATGTACCTGAATATGAGATACAAGAGATTTGTGACTCTCGTATATTTCACAGACGTGTTTAGTATTTGATTCATTGGAAGGGTTACCCTCTCAGTGAATGCTCTTGGGAAGATGCATCTTCTGTTCACGCACCTCTTCTGATTCGCCATTTTCACCGCTTGTTTCTGCACAAACCTGGGCCTTCGGGGGGGACCTACTGTCGCGCTGCTGCGCGTGGCACGAGCTGAACATTCGGCTCGGGCCGCAGCACGCGGTCATAAGACGCGCCGCGCCCCCAGCCTGCTCTGTACCTTACGAGGCCCCAAAGTGGGCATGGGGCCTCGTTCTTTTTTAGCGCACCGAGTGTCTAGGCAGGTCTGACCCCCACTCACCTGTTCTTTTCTTTTCTTCTTTTTTCTGGACATCTGGTTGTGCCTTCTTTTATGTTTTTCCCCCTTTCCCATAGTACCCTTCTCTTCCCAGCATTCCTTGTTCCCTACTCTCTATGGTTCCTAGTCCATTCTGTTCTATGTGCTTTTCCCTATCTAAGATGGTGTCCTTTTACTTCCTGTTGGTTGTTTCCTGTTTGTTGGTACTTAAGGGCTGTGTTTCTTTCTCTCCTTGCGCTGCAACACTTTCTGTTTGGATGGTGTCTTCGCTCCTGCTTCCTTGTATTCCTGTGCTGGTTCTCGTCGGTTCCAGTGTATTTTCCTGTATTTTGTTCCTGCTGTTACCTATTCTTTTTGTTCCTGTTGCAGGATTCTATCTTTTTGGAGGTTTTTTCCCCCTTTCAGGGTTTTTTTCCCTCTGGCACTACTTCTGAGGGACACAGCCTGCTCTTGGTGTACCCATTGCCTGCAGCACCGTGGCTACCAGAAAGAGTTGCCCCTACTTGGGCCAAGGCCGAACATTCCAGAACAGGATCCACGCCACTCGCTCTGCGGCCTCCAGGGTAAAGCAGCACGTAAGTCGTGAGACCCACTGACAGCAGACCTTGGAGGGAAGAGAGGGCCCTGGGGTCTCTGTATGTAATAACACTGGTATTACCGGCTTGGATTCAGACCAATTGGGAGACCCAGCTATGAATGGACAATTGTCTTCCCAGCCACCCACCTCACTGGGCTGAATATTGGTGACAGGTTCTTTGCCCTCTGGAATTGTGGTAGAGCAGGCCCAAACCTCAGTGGTTCAAACCTCAATGACAGGCTCCGCTGCCTTTGGAACAGACCATGAGAGGATGTATTTGTGTGCAAAGGTGCAGTCGAGAAGCAACTTTTCTGCTGGCTTGGACAGGCAGCAAGATACCCCTAGTCTGGATTTGTCACATCAGCAAGATGCAAACAGTCTAAAAGCTGGCAGGGGAGGGTATCCGCCCTAGTGGCAGTGTTCAGGATATCCAGACCGGGGGAGATGCAATTGTACACTCAGTTGGTAAAGGGGCCTGCCTGGATCCAAAAGATTTAGAGGACATTAATTCCACATATGCAAAATTCTAGACACCTTTTGCAAGGGGGGATATGTTTTATTCTTTTACAGAAGGGTCAGAGTCCAATTATTTTACCCCCAGCCCCAGTGAGGCTCATACTAGTGACTCTCTGTTGGATGTTAGTGAAAATAGCTCCTCTATGGCACTGGGGGCCACGCTCAAGTGGCGGAAGCATTGGAGGAGATCAAAGAGCTCTCGCTTCCACAACAAAGGGAAGTAAAAAACTTCAAGCAACAGCAGCGTTAAAATGTGACTACTCAGATACTAGATTGATGTGCCAAGAAGGGGGTGAAGAGAGCTTGTCACCACCTCAGGATGCCTCCCAGTTGAACACCACCAAGGGAGCAGAGAAGCCCTTGCTAAAAGTGATTTATGGCTTGATCAAAGAACATCAAGCTGAGACCTGGGCTGAAAGCTGAAGGGCCTGGTTGGCAACAAAACAGCTACAATATTCACTAAAGAAAGTAACAGAATTGTGTACTGAGATCGGTGAAAAGCTCAATGCCATTGAAGAGCGATCTGCGACAGTTGAAGCTGACCTAGGGCTCCTGAAGGGGCAGTCAGAATCCCATGAGGCACAATTAACTGACATCATATGGAAAACGGAAGTCTTTGAAAATCGTCAAAGACAGAATAATCTTTGATTTCTAGGATCTAAAGAGGGTGTTGAAAGCAATGATATTAGAGCATATATTCCAGGTCTCTTCAAAAGTGCCTTTCATCAAGCTTTTGGCCTGAAACTGACAGACTGAGATCGAGAGAGTCCATAGATTCCCATTAATGCAGAGGAAGCAGGGGTACTTTAATGGAGCACTGAAAACTAGACCCAGGGCAGTTCTGGTCTATTTTGGAAACTTTTTACTTAGCATCCCACTCAGACAGGCAATATTTGAGAAGGCTCGCCCAGATTTGTAGCAGTGTTACAATGACATTTTATTTTTGGTATGCCCAGATTTTTGCCACATCACGATGGAGTGCAGGTGGAGTTTAAGACAGTTGACTAAGCCATTTCAAGAGGCAGGAGCAGAAACCTTTCTGATAGCTCTAGCCTGCTATAACATCATTGCTTTTTTTTTAAAATCTCTTTATTGAATTTTTCAGTGAACAATTCTTACAGTGATTTAATAAACAGTGTTGATTATAATGCAGTTGTGGAGTTCCTTTACCACCTTTTTGCTTCTTGTCATCTTGTGATGCTAATTTTTAAATGATTTACAGTTTGTATCATTGTTACATTTGGTTAAAGGAGCACTGTAAGAACGATGAAAAAGTTAAAAAGAGGAGAACAAAAAGAAAGAAAAAAGAAAAAACAGATTATGAGAAAGAGAAAGCAAAACGATATATAATAAGTTGAGGGGGTGGGGAAGATGCTGACGAAGGGAAATGATCTATTGGGAGACTTGACAACATCTTTTTGGGTATTTGTTAGAGCGGCGGGGCCCGCGGGGGAGTTGGGGGTTCAATATAGAAGTCACATGTATTTACTTTAGGGAAAGGCTGCGGGTACTGGGAGGAGGTTCTCAGTAGGAATGTCTTGTTACTTTTATTTGTTATCTGCTTTGTACCAGTGATCTAGGGTGGGCGGGTGTTGTCTTTTTCGAGTAGCTGTTCTAGGAAGGTATCCCATATCTCCCCATTTTTAACCACTATCCCTATGTTCCTTAATGTGTTTAATACATGTTTTTCTGCGTTGGCCCAATGAATTAGGTCTTCCATTGTGTTGCAATGAGTCGTTTTAAGATGATGGTCTGTGCATCTATGTTTTTGTTTGTCCTTGTTGCGCCTATGGCGTATGCCCAAGATGCAGGATTCGGGTGTGGGATTTAGCAGGAGACCCGACCACTTGGTTGTCTGTTGTGTGGCGGTGTGCCATGTGCGAAGTAGTGGTGGGCAGTTCCAGGTCATGTGGTAAAAATCTGCTTCCGTGGTTCCGCATCGTGGACATTCAGAAGTTGCTTGTGGAAACATACGTTTTATGCGAAGTGGGGTTAAATATGTCTGGTGTAGCTAATTAAGTTGAGTGTATCTGAAGCGGGCATTGCGGGAAATTTCCCGTGTGGTTGTGAGGGCCATGATCCATTGTTGCTCTGTGAGGGGTGTATGGAGGGCCTTGTCCCAGTGTGATTTAGCTTGTTTGTGTTTTTACGGGATAAGCTTGTAGTATGTGGTATATTCGGGAGATGCTTGATGGCGTGCCAATATCTGCAAGTAGTTCATGTAGTGCGGGTGCTATTGGTGGTTCTGAGTTACTTTGGCCCCATGTTTTTCGTATCAGTCCTTTGAGTGCCCCATATGTGATTAATTCACCTGGTCCTAGATTGTATGTCTCTGCCAGTTTCGTGTATGTTATATATTGCTCGTCTTCATATAGGTCGCCGATCTGTTGTAAGCATTTTGCAGTCCATGTCGCTAGGCTCAGTGTGTCATGTAGATTATTTATCCCTGGTATGGCTATTAGGGGAATCTTTGGTGAGTATAGTGGTACACGGGTTCCCTGTGATACATATTGGTTCCAGGTACGTTCGGCAACTGTCATTAGTGCGTTTTTATGATGCGGAATGAGTGTGCCCCCCATAAGCCAGTCTAGTATCTTTGAGCGTCCTAGTTGCGTTCTCCCTTTGTGTCCCTCTGGATTTGGGGGGTTTTGTAGCCAAGTCGTAATCCAATGCAATTGTGCTGCGGCATAATAAAGCTCGAGGTGAGGTACCCGCATACCCCCCTTTCTACTGGGAGGTAAAGCTTAGCTACAGCCACCCTTCTGCGACCGTTCGCCCATATCAATTCAATCAACAGTTTGGTTAATTGTACGAAGAGTGTTTTTGGTAGTATTAGTGGTAGTGCTGTAAAGTAATAAAGTAATCAAGGAAGCACTATCATTTTGGCCAGAGCCACTCTTCCCATAGGCGAGAGGGGCAGTGAGCACCAAAAGGGTATAGAGCTTTTAGTTGATCTAATGGCTCTATCTAGGTTACCTTCCTTTAAATCTGTGGTGCTATGATAAATATGGACTCCTAAGTATTTAAAAGTTGTGTGTTCCCACTTTAAGTCATTGTCGATTGACGCTTCGACATGTGATTCTGGGGATGGACTCATGGGTAATATGCATGATTTGGCCCAGTTGACACGCAGGCCAGATAGGTCTCCAAAAGTATTAAGTAATTGCAATATATGTGGAAGGGACACGGTGTGGTTGCGTAGGTATATTAGTGCATCGTCTGCGTATAATGAAATTATGCGGAATTCTTCGCCATCTGGGATACCCCCATTCTGCTGCTTCCTTGCGTAGTCTTGCAGCAAGTGGCTATATTGCAAGTTCAAACAATAGTGGTGATAATGGACAACCTTGTCGTGTTCCTCTACCTATGTCGAATTTCTCTGAAATGATTGCGCCGGTTTTAATCTGTGCTTTGGGATTAATGTATATTATGGATATCCAGCGTATAAAGCCTGCGTCAAATCCCATTTTTTGTAGTGTTGTCATCAAGAAAGGCCAGCCCAGGGTGTCAAAGGCTTTTTCTACATCCAGTGACACCGCCACCCTAGAATGAACTAGTCTCAGAGTCATGGACATGATGAGTAATAAGTTTATTGCGCCCTGGTATAAAGCCAGATTGGTCTGGGTGTATCAGGGTAGTCATTAGTGGCAGGAGGCGATTGGCTATGATTTTCCCTAGTATTTTATAATCAGAGTTTAATAGGGATAAGGGTCTATATGAGCCGACGTTTAAAGGGTCTCGTCCTTTTTTATGTAGGACTACAATTGTCGCCTTTGTGTTTCTGTGAGTTGCCCTTTTTCGTATGCTTCTTGTAGCATTGTTTGGAATGATGCGATTATCTGTGGTGTGAAAGTTTGGTAGTATTCGATGGGGAGTCCATCCGTACATAGGGTCTTATTATGTGTCAACTGTTTTAATGCCTGTCTCTTCTCTTTCGATTGGTCTATCAAGGTTAATAATTTGTTCTGCGTGTAATCTCTTCAATGGGGCTTGCTGAAAGAACTTTGCCAGTTGTAACGGGTGTGGGGGGGGTTTGGTTGCGTACATTGTGCTATAGTATTCTTTGAATGTCTCATTAATCTCTTGCTGTGTGTTTACCATTGTGCCTGTATCTTGGCGTATAGCGTTTATGGGTGTGGCTTTCTGTGTCCCTTTTGCTAGCCACGCTAGTAGCCTGCTAGAATGGTCACCTTCGGCGTGTAGTCGTGCTATATAGTGCCGATAGTAAAATTTGCGCAAGCGAGTCTCGGTTGCGTTCCATTGGTTTTTGAGGTTAGTTAATTCATTGTTATTGCCTCTGCCCAGGGCTAATTCGCATTCCGTGTTGCGGATTTTCCCTTCAATATAATGTAGCTCTGCACTTAGTTCTCGGCAGACCCCGCCTGCGGTTGCTATGCAAATGCCTCTTATGACTACTTTGTGTCCGTCCCATTCTGTAGCTCGTGATGTTGTTGTCTTTGTGTTGATTGCAAAGTAGGTTTCTATTTCTTCTGCTATTTTGGCACGGAAAGGGGGGTCGCGCAGTAGGGTGGTTTGCAGGCGCCATGTTGGAATACATGTTGGCTGTCTGCCTCATTTGAATTTTACCAGTAACGGGCAGTGATCTGATAGGGTTTTGGCCAGGTATGTTGCATTATGTATCATGTGTGCTAACCTGTTTATGCATAATAATAAGTCTATTCTCGTATGGAGTTGATGTACTGGTGAGTAAAAAGAGTATTCTCTATTTATGGGGTGTAATCGTCTCCATATATCTTGTAATTCTCTTTCTTGTAACCATTTATTGAGTGCACAGGACAGTGCCCTGAACTGGACGTCTCTCGTTGGAGGGTGTGATCTGTCTATTGACATCTCTATTACGCTATTGAAGTCTCCCCCCCCATATAGTGGGTGTGGTCTGGTCATACGGAATTTGTGTGGTAATGGTTCGAAGGAATTCTCCTTGTCCTGTGTTGGGTGCATATAGTCTAATTATTGTTAGGTGTTTCCCGTCTAGCTCTCTGTCCAGGCTAGAGTATCTTCCATTATTATCTGTGTGTAAATTTTTGACTGTGTATGGTACGCCGGGGGCTATCCATATTAATACACCCTTTGCGTATGTCGAGGTTTTAGTACCATGTATTATTCCTGACCAATTTTTGTCTATTTCACTCAGTTTGTGTGCTGTAGCATGCGTCTCTTGCAAGATAGCAACATGTACTTTGTGTCGTTTAAGGTATGAGTGTATCTTACGTCTTTTGGTCATGTTGGCTAGTCCCCTAACGTTCCAGGTTACTATGTTATATGACGTCATATTGTATGGGTTGCTTGGTGTATTGTGTCACCCATGCCCCGGGTCCCACGCCATCTCGACCAGCCCCCCCAGAGTCTCCCATCTGTTAGGATATTGAGCATCTTGTAGAGGTGAAGGAAAATAAAAAAGGAAATAAAACTTACATTGATTAATCTAACTGGGGACTGCGAGGCACAACTGGTGCAACTGTTTACAGTAGTTACTTCAAGGTCCATTCGGTAACCCATTGGGTTAGGGGGGCGTTGATGTATTGTCCGGAGTAACTCCGATTTCCAGCCCATACGGATGTATTTGCGTCCCTTCTTGTTTTCTGTTTTGTGCCTTCTGTGGTTGTAGCTCGTGTGTCGTGCCTGGTTTACTTTCTGCATGTTCCTTGCTTGTTTTTCTTTTTTTGTTTTTTTTTGTTCCGGGTTTGCTTGTATTTTAAGAGGGTAGGTCCGTGGTATGTTTGCTGTTCTTCTATTGTTTCTTGAGTTCATGAATTCGCATAAAGAGAGTCCTGTTGTTTTAGCATTAAAGGTAATCTGCTGAAAGTGGAGTAAACGTTGGTCCTGTGGTAAGTGGCAACATGATTAGGCCTTGTTGGCTGTTCTCTGAATCGGAGTCCGAGTTGTTCGTGTCTTGGTTGGATCGTGGCTGTATGGATGAGAACCTGTTCGCCACCTTTAAGACTTGAGCTTGCTCCGCCATTACTTGTGATTTCGTTGGACCCGATTCGGTCTAGTGTTTTAATTTATTTTTGTGGCGTGGTTGTGGAGTCAGACACTCTTTTTGTGTTCGGGTCTCGGCTGTGGGGTCTATCAGGCCTTCCGCGTGTATCCAAGTCCATGCGTCTTCTGATGTTGGGAATATGTGGGATCTTTCGCCGTCCACCACCCACAGTTTAGCCGGATACATCAAGCAGTATGAATAGTTTTTGTCTCTCAGTATTTGCTTTGCTGTATTAAAAGTGGCTCGTTTGCGTTGCACTTCGGCTGTGTAATCTGGGTAGGCTGTGATTTTTGCGTTTTCTGTGTCAGTTGGGCCTGATGTGCGGAAGTTCTTTAGTATCTGGTCCCTGTCCCTATGGTTTAGAAGTCTCGCAATTAGTGGTCTTGGTGGAGCTCCCGGATGGGGAGGACCCCCTGGTATTCGGTGTGCATGTTCCACTATTAATAGCGGTGGGGGGTCGTTTGTGAATATGTTTTCTTTGAGCCAGTGCTCCAGGAATGCCTCTGCATTTGGGAGTTCGATCTTCTCTGGAAAACCAAGGAATCTCACATTATTGTGGCGAGAGCGTCCCTCCGCCTCGTCGGCCCACTTATTTAGGCGTAATGTTTCGGTTTCCTGGTGTTGGAGCCAGAGCTTCATGTCTGCTATGTCCGGTTGTGCTGTTTTAAGAGTTGTTTCAGCTGTTGCGACCCTTTCTGCTAGCTTCCAATGTTCCATTCGAAGCGTGTTGACTACAGCCACCTCAGTGTCTATTTTTTCTTCTAACGAAGTTCTGGTGTCGAGTATTGCTTGGAGTACTTTTTCCATTTGCGCGGAGTGAGCAGTTAGAGTCTCTGTCACTTTATGTAGAGCGTTTGAGTGGTGTTCTGCGTCCATTTCTGATGCTGATGAGGGTCTAGCTTCAGTTTGTGCTCTTTGCGGTTTCGGTTTCACCATCTTTATATTAATCTTGAGTTTGTGCGCATCAGATTATAAGTTTATACGTCTTGTGTACCACGGTACCAACTCACTTCGGAACCGCTATTCCATCCAGGAGCCCTACTTTTGCAGATGAATCCGCACGTGTAATCAGTGATGTGGCGCTTTATAGGGTTGAATAGGGTCGCGATCCTTGTCTAGTTACCTTTGCGCGTGTTTACAGGAGTCGCTTTATGAGTCGCTTGGTTCCCCTCATGGCCGTGTCCTCCTGCGTCATCCAATTTGCGCACTCCGACGCCTTCCACATTGGTAGGCTTCTCTGTGCGAGTATTAAGGTTTTTTTTTTTTCTCTTCTCTTTCTCTTTTTCCTTTTGTTTTCCCTACTTTTTGTTCGTTTCACTCTGTGGTACTCTTCCCCTTTACTTGACGCTGTTCATGCCTGTAGGTGCATCATGCTAATTGGTCCGTTACGAGTGCGCTACAGTTATTGAGTCAACGTTTAGTTTTCTGTATTGTATGGCTAACAGGGTGTTGGTTTAATGAGTTGACAAACTGATTTTGAGCGTAGTTCACTAGATATATTCAGCTGCTGGGTGTAGTGGAGTGGCGCCGCTCCCCGGGCTTTGTCTACCCTGCTGGGCTTAATTAAGCTTCAATACCTGTTGCGCACGTCTACTGGCTGCATTGTCGCCGATGGATCGCGGCGTGGTCAGCGGCCGGAACCCGGCCCCACGACAACCATTTCTCCTGGCCCTCTGTTCCTCGCTCCTCCGGCGGGCCTGTCCGGGTCCGGGCAGGCCAGAGTGCGCCTTCGTCCGTGCCGCCAGGTATCACCGACTGTGCCCTCCGAGCGCCCGGCCTGAGCTCCACAAGGAGTCTCAGCGTGGGCGGCAGCGCAGGTCAGAACCCCGGCATGCGTTCCGGGGACACGCGCGCCTCACCTCTGCTTATCACGGTTCTGCCGGTCAGGGTACTCCCTGGCCCAGGTAGGCCTGTGCGTGGGCACCGCCCCGACTCCCGCGGGTCATCCGGTTCGTGCTTGCTGCGTTGCTGGATTCCGTTATTCGGTTTTCTTAGTGTGCTATCCTTATCGCACACATATTTGGTAGTTTTCATGTGCAGTGCCTGGGAATTTGATGTTTTATCAGGATCTTTTTACGGGCTGTGGACGGAGCTCACTTTAGAGCATCCTTTCACGGCGCCATCTTGACCATGCCCCCTGCTATAACATCATTGCTAAGGGCAAGATTAGAATCTTTACTTCTGAGATGCAGTCTAAAAAGTACTTGAATGGGCTTGCCCCACCGCGTTGATGAGTTGGGGGGGGCAGACAGTGCTTTGTGATTAAATGGTGATTTGGTGGTCACAGCGCATAGAGGAAGGGGGTTTCTTTTCTCCTTAGCATTCAGGGTTTGAAGTATGGTGTTTAGCTTTAGATGCTGTATGCTTTGGAGTTCTTTATTAGAGGAGGGGTGGCAAAGCTGCATGGTTATACAGGGGACTGTTGATGATTATATATTATTTGCAAATTGGCCTTCCCCTTTTAGGGTGGGGTCACTCATGTGTTTTCCTCGCCCTCATTGCTCACAGGGTTCTTCTTGATCTTTGATGGTTTTTGCACAGGAGATGGGGGAGTCAGCCGTGGGGACTCACAGGAGACAACACTCATGGGTGGCTTGATTGTCTCAGCGGTTGGGGGGGAGGGATGTGGGGGCATGTATTTGTGGGATTGGAAGTGGGACAGGGGTAGGGGCAGTGGGAGCAGGAGGGTCGGGCACGGGGTAGGCAGTTGTGGGTTGGGATTCATAGAATGGGGGGAGGAGGGTGGTGCGCACCTGCAGGGAATTTACAGGGGTGGATAATGGATGTGAGATGGCAGGTCTGAACATTAGTGCAAATATATCAGGCTTACAAGCTATCACAAAGGATACATTGGGGGCGGTTTTCAGTAGAGTAGGTTATTGGAAGCATTATTTGTATGGCTAACCTACGGATAACTATGATTAATATTTGTGACCTGAATGATGAGGGTAAATGAAGGAGAATAGTGGAGGATCTGAAAGCCCTGAGGGTCAATATTTATTGCCTTCAAGAAACTCTTATTGACAGGGCTCGCAGGAACCTGCTGCAAATTTTAAGTCTGAATGTAATAATGTGTACTACTCTGGATTTGAAGACTAGGGGGGTTGCTGTCTTTGCTAAAAGTAAGATTTGCGGCTTTGGCTGTAGTTTGGCTGACAAACATGGCAGGTGGGTAATTACAGAATGTCTGTATCAATTAAGATCTTTCACTTTATGTTTATTATATGGCCCAATTTTAAATAACCCAGGTATTTAAAAAAAAAATTAATAGAGCTGGCGCTTTGGCCTGCACCTTGCGTACTTTGTGATGATTTGAATTTCAGTTGATCTGGTAGCACTTCTGGGGGTATAGCAGGCATCTATACCGGGTGTAAATGTCAGGTATTTAGAGCTCTTAAGAGTCTTAAGCGAGAGATAGGGTTGGTAGATGTCTGGACCAAACCGAAAGCCTCAGACCCCCGTTATACTTACTATTTGGCTCCCTTTGGCTCCTTAAATCAACTCGATTATTTTTTGCGTAACACCGGATTTACTGAAGGGGTACCAAATAAAGCTATTTCCTCGATTGATGTCTGATCATAATCCTCTTGTGATTGAACTTGCCCGTGAAGGGATTTGGGGTATTATGGTAAGTTATACAAAGCCCAACCCCCTGCAAGGGAAAGAAACTTGGAGCATTTTTTTAACATAAAGGTCTCTGATATTGCTATGCAAGAAGACCGGGATTTTTTGGGGGCAGAGTTTTCATCGGATGAGATACAAGAAGCACTTCAAGGACTCCCCTCTTGGAAAGCGGTCGGGACCAATCGAATTTTATAAAGTATTTTTTATGCTGATATTGCCTGATATGCACAAGCTCTTTCTTCAAGTAAAGAAAGATCTAAAGCCCCCTGAGTCATGGGGTACTGCAAATATGATTGTCTTTTTAAAGAAAGGGAAGGTACTGTGTGATTTGGGCTCTTATAAGCCAATAACTTTAACAGCGACACAAATCTCTAATAAAAAATATTTACTAGTCAGTTGGGCCATATTATTTCTAAACTGGTCTGTACAAAACAGCATGGTTTTAAAGTTTTATTCCTGGGAGGGGAACCACTGACTAAATTTGGTGGGTGATTGCACTGTTTGATGCAACGGAAGTAGCATGCAGACCTATGGTGGTGGCTCTCTTGGATGCTGAAAAAGCATTTGACAGGGTTGCCTGGGATTATCTTTGGAAAGTCATGGACTTGTTTGGCTTGGGTTGGCTTTTTTTCATGGCAGTACAAGCAATATACCACAAACCTGTGGCTCGGTTGCAAATAATGGGGAGTTGATCCGGGGCAATGCATATTGAAAGGGGGACCAGGCAAGGTTGTCCTTGCTCTCTCCTTCTTTTTTTCATTCTATATTGACCCTTTTCTCTGTTTGTTTGAAGCTAATAGTGCTATTATGATGCTTAGACGACTAGGGTGGGAGACAAAAATCTTAGCTTTTGCAGACTATATAGCAGTGGTAACTGAAAATCCAGATGTGGCTCTGTGAATTATTGAGGAGTAAGTGGTTAAGTTTGGCAAGCTGGCGGGCTATCTGTTGAATAGGAACAAAAGGCAATTGGTGGTGAATAGTCAAATTGTTACCTGGGATCTGCAGGTGGTTAAGCTCACGGTTTATTTAGGGGTCAATATTAGTGCAAAACTGGATCAGATAGTTAAGTTTGATGAAGCTAACAGAGATTTTGTGAGATGGAATAATCTACACCTGTTGATTGTGGGTCGGTATAACATAGTTAAAATGCAATTTTTGCCCAAGGTTCTCTATCTTTTCGGCTCAATTCCGTTGGAGTTTGAAAACTCCTTGTTTAAATTAATGGATGCCATGATCTCTACGTTCATCTGGGCCTGTGGTAAAATAAGGAGGGTGAATAGGTATTTGTCTCTACCTATAGAGAGAGGGAGGTGGGCCCTCCCAGTGGGCTCTCCCTAATCTCAAGATGTATCAACTTGCATCCACCTTCCAATATATGCGTTTACTGGTAGAAAGTAATGGAGGGGGATATGAGTCCAGAACGCATTTACCACACATTTATGAGCTTCTAATTGGGGAGGATGCCAAGGGCTGCCTGTTAAAAATGGTTGAACCCAGTTATTACAAAAAGGTGTGGTTTAAAACAATAATTGCAGCTATCAATAACTGGGTTGGCTGGCAGAAAAAGGTTGAGCTGGGTAGGCTCAATTGGTATGCCCCTATACAGCGGAATATGCCACTTCCTCACATATTCCATGATCCCTGTTTGTTAAGGTGGGAGAAGAATGGGCTTGTGATATTGGGGGGATTTTTTTCAAGGGCCTCATTTGGCATTGTTTGAGGAGCTTCGGGCCAGATTTGACATTAGTCCTAGGGATTTCTTCAAATTTTTACAAGTTCGGGATTTGTTGCATAGGAAAGCTGAGATCACTGCTCGATTCTCCTGGCAGCCTTGTTAGATTTGCTATTAGGTAATGTGGACTGTATGATTAGTGAGTTGCATGCAAGTTTGAGTTCTGACATCCTGGATGATTTGGAGAAACATAATATTAAATGGCAGCATGGACTTGATTCCTGGACCTCAGCTTTTACGAGTCTCTAAAACTAAGCTGTTCTTTACTCTGATCTAGGGGTCTGCAGGCTCAGCAATATAAAACAATATTTGCTTTATACTTCACCCAATTTAAGCTAGCCAAGTGGGGTGATACAGAGGATATACATTGTCCATGGTGTCAAGCCTTGGAAACAGATCAGATCCACATGTTTTGTTGATGCCCTCAGCTGGGTGTTTTCAGATCTGAGGTGCCCAGATTTCTGGGAGAAATCGTTGGCATCTGCCTTGTTCTGCCTCCACAAATTATGCTTCTCAGTATATAGGAGGCATGTATGGATCAAGCCAAGGATTCTCTAATCTATGTGGCCATGGCTGTATGTCACATGTGTATCACTTCAGCTTGGCTGGACCCTCAGCTGCTCAATTTTCAGTGGTGGGAAGGGTGGTTGTTGTCTGTTTTTAATCTGGAATTTGCTGAAGGGGGAGAAAAGGATGGGCTGCAACTGAGACTAAACTGTATGTATGTTTCTTTGCACCTTATTTGTTTATTTGATTTTTAAGTCTGATGACATATTTGTGATAAATTATTGAGTTTGATTCAATTCCCACCCCTTTTCTACCTGCATTTGTTTTTTGATGAAGTAAAATAGTAAGGGCATAATAAAGATGATTTTAAAAAAAGGATGAAAGTGAGGTGGTATGTGCACTGGGAAACACTAATTCAAATTCTTGTGAAGTGTGCCAAGAAGAAAGTATGATAGATATGATAAAAACAAGAAGCTTCCATGCTGTTTGTGTGGTAGCACAAATCATTTTGCATCTTCAGCTCCTTCTCCTGCAATGTGTAAAGAGTGCAAAAAATGTGGTAGAATTGGTCATTTTGCATGTGTGTGCAAAAATAAAAAAATAAACAACAGTATGAAGAGTAGAGTGTCGTGTATAAGTAATGAGAGGTCTGTTGATAAGGGAAAGTGTGAGTTTGTAGATAGTTGTAGTGTGGAAAGTGATAGTGGAAAAGGTGTAGTGTTGTCCGTAAGAGACAATGATGAAGAGGAAGAGGCTGGTGGAGTCAAAGGCCCTCCAAAATGTAGTGAGCATAATGGATATGGAGTTGGAGTTTATGGCTAATTCAGGGTCTCCTTGGACGATTGTCACACAAAGTTATTTTGTTCAGAAGTTTAAGAAAGTTTGGAATGCTGATGATTTAAAAGCATCTGATATCATAGCAGAAAGTTTTAATGGCAATGTGATTGAGATTGTAGGTTTTGTTGCAACTGACATCAAATTTAAATGGGGGTGTGCGACTATAAAACTATATGTTGCACCTAAAGGAGTAAGCAAGGATTAAGGAGTAAGGTTGTAAGGACCAGTGGAAGTTGGGAATTATCTTGAATCCTAGGATCTGTGAACCTGTGCTGCTGGTGGAGAACTGTGAGGAAAAAGAATGGGTTGTGTCAAAATTCACAGAGAAACTTGGAAAACTAGAAGAAAACATTCATAAAATTAAGGTTAAAACAAATGCTAAGACTGTTGTACAAAGATTTTAAAATGTGCCTATTAATATAAGGGAAGAACGGAAACACATGCTGTTGAAGACGGTTAATGAAGGAGTGATAGAAGAAGTAGAATCTTCTAAGTGGGTGTCTCCGATAGTTTTAGCCCGCAAGCTAGATAATTAATTGAGATTATGTATGGATTTTTGAGCAGTGAATGCAAACTTTGTGGTAGACTATCACCTCTGCCTAATATAATGAGGTGACTTGTGTGCTTGATGAATGTAAGATATTTTCCACTTTAGATTTGAGGTCCGTGTATCATTAAATTGAACCTATTGAAGATTCTCACCACCTTACAGCATTCATTACGCTGCATAGGTTGTTTCAGCTTAAATAATGCCCTTTGGATTAGCTTCTGTGGCATCAGTGTTCGAAACGCCTATGTTTCACTTATTTAAGGACATGGAGATATATGTCAAGTGTTTTCAAGATTACATAATTTGTTATTTTTTGTTAGCAATGAGAAGGACCATATGAACACATTAACCCCTTCGCTGCCAGGCCTTTTCCCCCTTCTGTGCCGAGCCCTTTTTTGTCTATTTGGAGCAGTTCGCGCTTAGGCCCTCATAACTTTTTGTTCACGTAAGCTACACACGCCAAATTTGCATCCTTTTTTTCCAACATCCTAGGGATTCTAGAGGTACCCAGACTTTGTGGGTTCCCCAGAAGGAGGCCAAGAAATTAGCCAAAAAACAGTGAAAATGTCGTTTTTAAAAAAAAAAATGGAAAAATGGGCTGCAGAAGAAGGCTTGTGGTTTTTTCCCTGAAAAGGGCATCAACAAAGGGTTTGCGGTGATAAAATCACCAGCTTCCCAGCTTTCAGGAACAGGCAGACTTGAATCAGAAAACCCAATTTTTCAACACAATTTTGGTATTTGACTGGGACATACCCCATTTTTACGATTTTTTGTGCTTTCAGCCTCCTTCCAGTCAGTGACAGAAATGGGCATAAAACCAATGCTGGATCCCAGAAACTGCAACATTTCTGAAAAGTAGACAAAATTCTGAATTCAGCAAGGGGTAATTTGTGTAGATCCTACAAGGGTTTCCTACAGAAAATAACAACTGAAAAAGAAAAATATTGAAATTGAGGTGAAAAAAACATCAATTTTTCTCTAAGTTTTACTCTGTAATTTTTTCCTGCAATGTCAGATTTTCGAAAGCAATATACCTTTACGTCTGCTGGACTCTTCTGGTTGCGGGGATATATAGGGCTTGTAGGTTCATCAAGAACTCTAGGTACCCAGAGCCAATAAATGACCTGCACCCTGCAGTGGGTTTTCATTCTATGCCGGGTATACAGCAATTCATTTGCTGAAATATAAAGAGTAAAAAATAGCTATCAAGAAAACCTTTGTATTTCCAAAATGGGCACAAGATAAGGTGTTGAGAAGCAGTGGTTATTTGCACATCTCTGAATTCCAGGGTGCCCATACTAGCATGTGAATTACAGGGCATTTCTCAAATAGATGTCTTTTTTACACACTGTCTTACATTTGGAAGGGAAAAATGTAGAGAAAGACAAGGGGCAATAACACTTGTTTTGCTATTCTATGTTCCCCCAAGTCTCCCGATAAAAATGATACCTCACTTGTGTGGGTAGGCCTAGCGCCCGCGACAGGATACGCCCCAAAACACAACGTGGACACATCACAGAAAACAGACCTGTTTTTAGCAAAGTGCCTACCTGTAGATTTTGGCCTGTAGCACAGCCGCTACCTAGGGAAACCTACCAAACCTGTGCATTTCTGAAAACTAGAGACCTAGGGGAATCCAAGATGGGGTGACTTGTGTGGCTGGGACCAGGTTCTGTTACCCAGAATCCTTTGCAAACCTCAAAATTTGGCTAAAAAAACACATGTTCCTCATATTTCTGTGGCAGAAAGTTCTGGAATCTGAGAGGAGCCACAAATTTCCTTCCACCCAGCGTTCCCCCACGTCTCCCGATAAAAATGATACCTCACTTGTGTGGGTAGGCCTAGCGCCCACGACAGGAAACGCCCCAAAGCGCAATGGACACAACCAAATTTTTGAAGGAAAACAGAGGTGTTTTTTGCAAAGTGCCTACCTGTAGATTTTGGCCTGTAGCTTCACCGCCACCTAGGGAAACCTACCAAACCTGTGCATTTCTGAAAACTAGAGACCTAGGGGAATCCAAGATGGGGTGACTTGTGTGGCTGGGACCAGGTTCTGTTACCCAGAATCCTTTGCAAACCTCAAAATGTGGCTAAAAAAACACATGTTCCTCACATTTCTGTGGCAGAAAGTTCTGGAATCTGAGAGGAGCCACAAATTTCCTTCCACCCAGCGTTCCCCCACGTCTCCCGATAAAAATGATACCTCACTTGTGTGGGTAGGCCTAGCGCCCGCGACAGGAAACGCCCCAAAGCGCAACGTGGACACATCACAGAAAACAGACCTGTTTTTAGCAAAGTGCCTACCTGTGGATTTTGGCCTGTAGCTCAGCCGCCACCTAGGGAAACCTACCAAACCTGTGCATTTCTGAAAACTAGAGACCTAGGAGGAATCCAAGATGGGGTGACTTGTGTGGCTGGGACCAGGTTCTGTTACCCAGAATCCTTTGCAAACCTCAAAATTTGGCTAAAAAAACACATGTTCCTCATATTTCTGTGGCAGAAAGTTCTGGAATCTGAGAGGAGCCACAAATTTCCTTCCACCCAGCGTTCCCCCATGTCTCCCGATAAAAATGATACCTCACTTGTGTGGGTAGGCCTAGCGCCCACGACAGGAAACGCCCCAAAGCGCAACGTGGACACAACCAAATTTTTGAAGAAAACAGAGGTGTTTTTTGCAAAGTGCCTACCTGTAGATTTTGGCCTGTAGCTCAGCCGCCACCTAGGGAAACCTACCAAACCTGTGCATTTCTGAAAACTAGAGACCTAGGGGAATCCAAGATGGGGTGACTTGTGTGGCTCGGACCAGGTTCTGTTACCCAGAATCCTTTGCAAACCTCAAAATTTGGCTAAAAAAACACATGTTCCTCACATTTCTGTGGCAGAAAGTTCTACAATCTGAGAGGAGCCACAAATTTCCTTCCACCCAGCGTTCCCCCATGTCTCCCGATAAAAATGATACCTCACTTGTGTGGGTAGGCCTAGCGCCTGCGACAGGAAACGCCCCAAAGCGCAACGTGGACACATCACAGAAAATAGACCTGTTTTTAGCAAAGTGCCTACCTGTAGATTTTGGCCTGTAGCTCAGCCGCCACCTAGGGAAACCTACCAAACCTGTGCATTTCTGAAAACTAGAGACCTAGGGGAATCCAAGATGGGGTGATTTGTGTGGCTCGGACCAGGTTCTGTTACCCAGAATCCTTTGCAAACCTCAAAATTTGGCTAAAAAAACACATGTTCCTCACATTTCTGTGGCAGAAAGTTCTGGAATCTGAGAGGAGCCACAAATTTCCTTCCACCCAGCGTTCCCCCACGTCTCCCGATAAAAATGATACCTCACTTGTGTGGGTAGGCCTAGCGCTCGCGACAGGAAATGGCCCAAAACACAACGTGGACACATCACATTTTTTCATAGAAAACAGTGCCTACGTCTGGATTTTGGCATCTAGCTCAGCCGGCACCTGGGGAAACCTAGCAAACCAGCGCATTTTTGAAAACTAGAGACCTAGGGGAATCCAAGATGGGGTGATTTGCGGGGCTCTGACCGGGTTCTGTTACCCAGAATCCTTTGCAAACATCAAAATCTGGCCAAAAAACACTTTTTCCTCTCATTTCGGTGACAGAAAGTTCTGGAATCTGAGAGGAGCCACAAATTTCCTTCCACCCAGCGTTCCCCTAAGTCTCTCCATAAAAATGGTACCTCACTTGTGTGGGTAGGCCTAGCGCCCACGAAAGGAAATGGCCCAAAACATAACGTGGACACAACATATTTTTTCACAGAAAACAGAGGTGTTTTTTGCAAAGTGCCTACATGTGGATTTTGGCCTCTAGCTCAGCCGGCCCCAGGGGGGGGGAAATGCCCTAAAATAAATTTGACCCCCCACCCCCCCAAACACCCCCTGCCCAGGTGCGACCCTTGCCTACGGGGTCGCTACCCCTGCGTGACATTGGCGCCAAAAAACAAATTCCCGGTGCCTAGTGGTTTCTGCCCCCTTGGGGGCAGATTGACCTAAAATCTACCAATCTGCCCCCAAAGGGGGCAGAAATGCTCTAAATACAGTTTGCCCCCCAGGGAAGCGACCCTTGTCTGATGGGTCGCTCCCCATCTCTAAAAAAACAAACAAACAAAAAACAAAAAAAACATTTGCCCTGGCGCCTAGAGGTTTCTGCCCCCCCTGGGGGCAGATCGGCCTAATAATAGGCCGATCTGCCCCCAGGGGGGGGCAGAAATGGCCTAAAATAAATTTGCCCCCCCAAACCCCCCTCACCCCCCCACCTCGGAGCGACCCTTGCCTACTGGGTCGCTCCCCCTGCGTGACATTGGCGCAAAAAACGAATCCCTGGTGCCTAGTGGTTGCAGATTGACCTAAAATCGACCAATCTTCCCCCAAGGGGGGCAGAAATGGTCTAAACACAATTTGCCCCCCAGGGGAGCGACCCTTGCCTGATGGGTCGCTCCCCATCTCTAAAAAAAAACAAACAAACAAAACAAAAACACAAAAAAAAAATTTGCCCTGGCAACAAGAGGTTTCTGCCCCCCCTGGGGGCAGAAATGGCCTAAAATAAATTTGCCCCCTGAACCCCCACCCCCCCCCCCCGGAGCGACCATTGCCTACGGGGTCGCTCCACCTGCGTGACATTGGCGCCAAAAAACAAATCCCGGTGCCTAGTGGTTTCTGCCCCCTTGGGGCAGATTGACCTAAAGTCGACCAATCTGCCCCCAAGGGGGGAAGAAATGGTCTAAACACAGTTTGCCCCCCAGGGGAGCGACCCTTGTCTGATGGGTCGCTCCCCATCTCTAAAAAAACAAAAAAAACAAAAAAAAACAAAAGAAACAATTTGCCCTGGCGCCTACAGGTTTCTGCCCCCCCCTGGGGGCAGATCGGCCTAATAATAGGCCGATCTGCCCCCAGGGGGGGCAGAAATGGCCTAAAATAAATTTGCCCCCGAACACCCACCCCCCCCCCCACCCCCCGGAGCGACCCTTGCCTACGGGGTCGCTCCCCTTGCGTGACATTGGCGCCAAAAAACAAATCCCCGGTGCCTAGTGGTTTCTGCCCCCCTTGGGGGCAGATTGACCTAAAATCGGCCGATCTGCCCCCAAAGCGGGCAGAAATGGCCTAAATACATTTTGCCCCTCCAGGGGAGCGACCCTTGTCCAAGGGGGTCGCTCCCCATCTGTAAAACAGAAAAACAAAAAAATCCCTGGTGCCTAGTGGTTTCTGCCCCCCTTGGGGGCAGATCAGCCGAATCAAAATAGGCTGATCTACCCCCCCAGGGGGGCAGAAATGGCCTAAAATAATCCCCCCCCCCAGGAGCGACCCTTGCCTAAGGGGTCGCTCCCCTTGCGTGAAATTCACGCAAAAAAAAAACTCCCTGGTGTCTAATGGTTTCTGCCCCCCTTGGGGGCAGATTGGCCTCATCAAAATAGGCCAATCTGCCCCCAAGGGGGGCAGAAATGGCCTAAATATAATTTGCCCCCTAGGGGAGCGACCCTTGCCTAAGGGGTCGCTCCCCACCTAAAAAAAAAAGAAAACATAACAAAAAGAAAAAAAAAAAAAAAGATCCCTGGTGCCTAGAGGTTTCTGCCCCCCCTGGGGGCAGATCGGCCTAATAATAGGCCGATCTGTCCCCAGGGGGGGCAGAAAAGGCCTTCCCAAAAAAATGCCCCCCCTGGGAGTGACCCTTGCCAAAGGGGTCGCTCCCGTTGCGTGAAAAATCGCGCGCAAAAACAAACTCCCTGGTGTCTAATGGTTTCTGCCCCCCTTGGGGGCAGATTGGCCTCATCAAAATAGGCCAATCTGCCCCCAAGGGGGGCAGAAATGGCCTAAATATATATTGCCCCGTAGGGGAGCGACCCTTGCCTAAGGGATCGCTCCCCACCTAAAAAAAAAAGAAACCATCAAAAAAAAAAAAAAAAAAAAAAAAAGGTCCCTGGTGCCTAGAGGGGGGCAGATCGGCCTAATAATAGGCCAATCTGCCCCCAGGGGGGGCAGAAAAGGCCTTCCTAAAAAAATGCCCCCCCGGGAGCGACCCTTGCCCAAGGGGTCGCTCCCTTTTGCCAATTTCACTGAAAAAAAAAAAAATCCCTGGTGTCTAGTGGGGTTTCAAAAGCCGGACTGCAAGCAATCCGGCTTTTGAAACCTGTGAGAGACTTCAAAGGGAAGGAAATACATTTCCTTCACTTTGAAGCCTCTCGGGGCCTCCCCCATGGGATTGAAAAAGAAATGCAAAAGCATTTCTTTTTCAATCGTGCTGGAAGCTCTGCTTCCAGCGCGATGGGGGAGACCCTGTGACTAATCAGCGCGCGCTCGCGCGCTGACGTCACAGGGGGGGTTGGGGGGGTCGGGGGTGGGAGGGGAAGGGCTTCCCCTTCCATCCCTGACTTGGGGGGGTGGGGGGGAACCCCACAGAGGGAGCGAGAGCGCTCCCTCTGGGCTCTGTGCACAGGACGTAATGGTTACGTCCTGGGCACAGCAGCACTGTGCCTCAGGACGTAACCATTACGTCCTGGGCACAGAAGGGGTTAAGAAAGTATGTGAAGTCTTTTAAAAAAGTGGTTTAACCTTAAAAGAGAAGAAGTGTAAATTTTATTCTAGGTCAGTGGAATTCTTAGGAAACAGATGTCAGGAGAAGGAGTGGTACTGAAAAAAGTAATTACTGGATGCTATCATCCTAGCTCCTGCTCCTGTTAATCATTAGAAATCTTTGTCTTTTGCAGGATTGAATATTACAGCAAGTTCATTGAAAATGTTGCTACTAAATGAAACCACCCAGGGAACTCACCAGGAAAATTGATGAGTATGTGTGGACAGAGAAACAAAGATCTACATTTGAAATTATGAAAACAGAAATTGCCAAAGCATCTCTATTGAAACCTTTTAGGATTGGGGTACAATGTATTGTTACTATGGATGGTAATATGTATGGGATTGGTGGAGTATTATCCCAGAGATGTGGGAATGAGACATGGAACGTTACATTTGCTTCTCAAACACTTTCGCACACTAAAAGAAGATATGCAGTTATTGAAAAAGAATCATTAGCATGTGTCTGGACTTTTGAGCATTTTCAAAATTACGTCAGGAGTACATGTTTCTGCTTAATACAAACCATAAACCTTTGGTGGGAATTATTTCCCCAGATGGAGGTTGGTATGCCACTGCACATATTGCTAGACTAGTATCAAACTTAAAGAGTACTGTTTTACTGTGGAATATGTGCCTGGAAAAAATAACATAATGGCTGATTGCTTATCACATCTTCTTTAGAAGGATGTAAGAGAAGATCAGGCAGAAGTTGAAATGGATGTTGTGACTAAGGTATTGGAGTATGTTGCAGACAAGTTTATAGGTATAGAGGAAAAAAATGGATGAAGTGTGATGAAGAAGATTTGATTCTACAAGATGTCAGTTGATATATTATGGAAGGGTGGCCCAATAAAACAGATGTGCCAAAAGGAAGTGTGCCTTTCTGATGAGTTGGAGGTGGAAGGTGATTTAATTTTTAAGGTTGGCAAGTGTATGCCACCTAAGGGAATGCAGGAAGAGATTCTATGCTTAGCAAATGAGGGACATCCTGGAATGTCCTCCATGACTTATAAGCTTTTGCTTTTGGTCGCCAGGGCTAGATAGAATGACTGACAGAGTGGTGAGAGAGTACGAGGTTTGTGTAAATAGTGAGAAAATGTTGAAACCAGCACCTCATCCTCTCCAACCTGTGCCTTGGCTGGGTTCCATTTTATGCATTGCCAATGGTAGCTCCCTATGCATTGGTCCTAGCGGACTGTCATTAAAAGTGGCCAGAAGTCAAATGAGTTACTCATGCTACATCCAGCATTATCAATGAACTTTGTAAAGATGTTTTTGCAAGGAAGGAGTATCCAGAAATGTTGATATCTGACAATGGTGTTCAGTTGATGGTAAACGAAATGTAAAGTTGTTTTTAGGTATAGTGATATTTGTCATGTTACCACAGAACTATATGAACCACAAGAGAATGGACAGGTTGAGAGATTCAACTGTCTTCTTAAGGAAAGTATTATCTGAACATGACGATTTGGTGACAGAGGAAAGATAGGCTCAGAGAGAAGCTATGGTTTTATTGCATAAACCTCCAGAGTACCACAGAGGTTAGTCCTTTCAAACTATTGAGGGCAAGACATCCTGGCCCTCATTACAACCCTAGCTGTAAATCCTGCTTTCCACAGTGCAGAAGACTGCCAACATACCGCTGCGGCCGCGGAATTCCGCTACAGTTATTACGACCCACAGGTCGGAATCCGCCACAATACAGACACCCACACAAGTCCGCCACACCATAGGTCAGTGATAAACTGGCGATACCAAAACCGACACCGTCACGCCAACAGGAATACGCCCATTCTATCACGACCCACGAATCAACGCGGCGGTCTTTCAACCGTGGTAATCCATTGGCGGTACACACCGCCGCGCTCAAAATACACACACACTTACAAAACACAACCACATTGGACAATTCAAAACACGCACACCTGATACACATACACACACCACACCCACACACCCAATCCAATATAAAGCACACACCCACATCACCCACAAACTTTTACAACCAAAAATTTGAAAGAAGGCCAGAGAGAGACTACCTAAAACAACACCAGCATCCACAGACACACAACACCATCACTTACACAACATCCACGCACCTCAAACAACACACACCAACACATCCCCTCACACATCACAACAGCCACCACCTCACACATCACCCACACCACATCATGGCACCTCAAGACACCCCAGGTTCTCTGAGGAGGAGCTCAGGGTCATGGTGGAGGAAATCGTCCAGGTAGAGCCACAGCTATTCGGATCACAGGTGCAGCACACCACCATTGCAAGGAAGACGGAGCTATGGCGCAGAATTGTCGACCGGGTTAACACAGTGGGACAGCATCCAAGAACAGGGGATGACATCAGGAAGAGGGGGATCGACCTACGGGGGAAGGTACGTTCCATGGTATCAAGACACCAGATGGCTGTACAGAGGGCTGGCAGTGGACCCTTACCTCCTCCCCCACAACTAACAACATGGGAGGAGCAAGTCTTGGCAATACTGCATCCTGAGGGCCTCGCAGGAGTAGCAGGAGGACTGGACTCTGGTAAGACATATCTTTACTACTTTATCCCCCACACCTCACCTGTATGCCATCACATACGCCACCCTTACCCTCACACCCATCACCCCAACAACCCACAAATACCCCACTAACCCAACCCACGCATCCTATAACCAAGCCCTGCATGTAACACCAATGCATGGACACCCATCACCAAAGCATGTCCAGTACAGAGACTCACTCATGCCCCAAAATCACCAATCACACAAGGACCAAGCCAATAATGCAAGCACAGGAGTAGAGGGTCACTCACCCATTGCACAAGATGGCACACACAGATACAATAACTATGCATTTACACCCCAACAGAACCCCTACCCAATGTCACCGGACAGGAGGTGTCAGACATATCCAGTCCAGAAGAGGCCCACAGTGACGACAGCAGCTCTGCACGCCTGGATCAAGATGACCAGCCCGGCCCATCAGGGACCTCGGGACAGTCGGTTCCCCTGACACAGTCACAATCCACCAATGAACCTCCCCCCTCAGGAAACAACACCACAGCACCCACCCAACGGGCCCATCCCTCTGTCCCCAGGACACGTCAATCAGCAGAGTGTCCACCACTACAGGGAACCCAGGCAACCCCACTAACACAGGACTATAAGGGACCTGGGGGTAGTGGCAGTGGGCACACGGTTCATGGGACAGAGGCACAGGACAACAGGGAAGCTGGGAGGACTGCTGTGCGACAGGGGGAGGACAGGCCCAGGGAACCCCCTCTCCACGAGGCCCTCTCCAACATCATGGGAGCTTATCACCATTCCCAGGAGACCATGGGCACGGTACTGGCCAAGTTTACGGAGACCCAGCGGCTGCAGGAGGAACACTACCTTGGGATCAGGGAGTACTTGAGGTCCATTAACAACACCCTGGTCACCATTGCAGGGGTGCTGGTAGACCTTCTCAACACCAGGAGGGACACAGTGGCACACCAACGGGCCCCGGACACTAGCCTGGATGATGAACACCCCTCCACCTCTGCCGGCACTAGTGGACAGGAGGCACCGCCCCAGGAACAACAGGACACCAGCACCCCAACCCCTGCAGATGGAGAACCACCCCACAAACGGTCCCTGAGATCCAGGAACAAGACAGAGAACATTGCCAAGACTCCCGCCAGGAAATAAGACCCCCCTGAATGTAACCCTTCTGTCCCACTATGTCACCCTGTCCATCCTTAAACTGCCATTGCTCCACTTCCTATGCCCCTTTGGACAATGCACCTGTGAAACAAATAGACAGGACTCTGCCATGGACATACCTCTATCATCACCCCAGCACATTTTACAACCCCCTCCACTTATTTGCACAGGAATAAACACACCTCAATCACAAAACAATCTGGAGTCAGTCTGTGCTTTCACAAATGTGTAATTGCAATATCTATGGAATATAGCAATGTCAATTTACTTGTTCACATACCAATGTAACACAGCTGTAGGCCAGGAGTAAGCATAGCAGAGGGCACAAAGTGGGACCCAGATCTGTGAAATGGAAAGTCAAAGTGACAAGTCAGTGTCCATACACTGAGTGAAAATGACAGATTTATGCTAGCTCCAACAATAGTATGAGATGTGGGAAGCAGTGACATCTTCTTACCTGTGTCTCACTGGAAGTATTGCATGATGATGTTGTTTTGGTTGTCGATATCCTCTTCTTCTGCCTCCTCGTCTTCACTGTCCACATACTCCACAGCTGCCACAAGACCACCATCTGGCCCATCCTCCTGCAGAAAAGGCACCTGGCGTCGCAAAGCCAGGTTGTGCAGCATACAACAGGCCACGATTATCTGGCACACCTTTTTCGGTGAGTAGTATAGGGAGCTACCTGTCGGATGGAGGCACCGGAATCTGGCCTTCAGGAGGCTGAAGGTGCGTTCTATTATCCTCCTTGTTTGCCCATGTGCCTCATGGTAATGTTCCTCTGCCCTTGTCTTGGCATTCCTCACTGGGGTCAGTAGCCATGACAGGTTGGGGTAACCAGAATCACCTGCAAATGTCGATGGACAACTGTTAGACACACACTAACCCTTAGGGACAAACCCATACCCAGACACCTCTGTCAACTGTATTGGGACCTTGGCCTCGCCTATTAGCCACACACGGTGCCTCTGGAGTTGCCCCATCACATAAGGGATGCTCCTACTCCTCAAAATGTAAGCGTCATGCACAGAGCCGGGATACTTGGCATTCACATGGGAGATGTACTGGTCTGCCAAACACACCATCTGCACATTCATCGAATGGTAGCTTTTCTGGTTTCTGTACACCTGTTCATTCCTGCGGGGGGGACAAATGCTACATGTGTACCATCAATGGCACCAATGATGTTGGGGATATGTCCCAGGGCATAAAAGTCACCTTTCACTGTGGGCAAATCCTCCACCTGAGGGAAAATGATGTAGCTGCGCATGTGTTTCAGCAGGGCAGACAACACTCTGGACAACACGTTAGAGAACATTGTGAGAAAGTAGCCTCTTTCTAGCCTTGTTACCCCCACTTTTGGCCTGTTTGTGAGTATTTGTCAGGGTGTTTTTACTGTCTCACTGGGATCCTGCTAGCCAGGGCCCAGTGCTCATAGTGAAAACCCTATGTTGTCAGTATGTTTGTTATGTGTCACTGGGACCCTGCTAGCCAGGACCCCAGTGCTCATAAGTTTGTGGCCTATATGTATGTGTTCCCTGTGTGATGCCTAACTGTCTCACTGAGGCTCTGCTAACCAGAACCTCAGTGGTTCTGCTCTCTCTGCTTTCCAAATTGTCACTAACAGGCCAGGACCAATTTCACCAATTCACATTGGCATACTGGAACACCCTTATCATTCCCCAGTATATGGTACTGAGGTACCCAGGGTATTGGGGTTCCAGGAGATCCCTATGGGCTGCAGCATTTCTTTTGCCACCCATAGGGAGATCTGGCAATTCTTACACAGGCCTGCCAGTGCAGCCTGAGTGAAATAACGTCCACGTTATTTCACAGCCATTTACCACTGCACTTAAGTAACTTATACGTCACCTATATGTCTAACCTTCACCTGGTGAAGGTTGGGTGCAAAGTTACTTAGTGTGTGGGCACCCTGGCACTAGCCAAGGTGCCCCCACATCGTTCAGGGCAAATTCCCCAGACTTTGTGAGTGTGGGGAGACCATTTCACGCGTGCACTATACATAGGTCACTACCTATGTATAGCGTCACAATGGTAACTCCGAACATGGCCATGTAACATGTCTAAGATCATGGAATTGTCACCCCAATGCCATTCTGGCATTGGGGAGACGATTCCATGATCACCAGGGTCTCTAGTACAGAACCGGGTACTGCCAAACTGCCTTTCCCGGGGTTTCACTGCAGCTGCTGCCAACCCCTCAGACAGGTTTCTGCCCTCCTGGGGTCCAGCCAGGCCTGGCCCAGGAAGGCAGAACAAAGGACTTCCTCAGAGAGAGGGTGTTACACCCTCTCCCTTTGGAAATAGGTGTCAGGGCTGGGGAGGAGTAGCCTACCCCAGCCTCTGGAAATGCTTTGATGGGCACAGATGGTGCCCATCTCTGCATAAGCCAGTCTACACCGGTTCAGGGATCCCCCAGCCCTGCTCTGGCGCGAAACTGGACAAAGGAAAGGGGAGTGACCACTCCCCTGACCTGCACCTCCCAGGGCAGGTGCCCAGTTCTCCTCCAGCGTGCCCCAGACCCCTGCCATCTTGGATTCAGAGGTGTGCTGGCACACTGGACTGCTCTGAGTGGCCAGGGCCAGCAGGTGACGTCAGAGACTCCTTCTGATAGGCTCTTACCTTTCTTACTGGCCTATCCTTCTTCCTAGGTAGCCAAACCTCCTTTTCTGGCTATTTAGGGTCTCTGCTTTGGGGAATTCTTCAGATACCGAATGCAAGAGCTCACCAGAGTTCCTCTGCATCTCCCTCTTCACCTTCTGCCAAAGGATCGACCACTGACTGCTCAGGACGCCTGCAAAACCGCAACAAAGTAGCAAAGACGACTACTGCAACCTTGTATCGCTTCATCCTGCCGGCTTTCTCAACTGTTTCCTGGTGGTGCATTCTCTGGGGTAGCCTTCCTCCTTCTTGCACCAGGAGCTCTGAAGAAATCTCCCGTGGGTCGACGGAATCTTCCCCCTGCAACCGCAGGCAACAAAAGACTGCATCACCGGTCCTCTGGGTCCCCTCTCAGCCCGACGAGCGTGGTCCCTGGAACTCAGCAACTCTGTCCAAGTGACTCCCACAGTCCAGTGACTCTTCAGTCCAAGTTTGGTGGAGGTAAGTCCTTGCCTCCCCATGCTAGACTGCATTGCTGGGTTCCGCGTGATTTGCAGCTGCTCCAGCTCCTGTACACTCTTCCAGGATTTCCTTCGTGCACAGCCAAGCCTGGGTCCCCGACACTCTAACCTGCAGTGCACAACCTTATGAGTTGTCCTCCGGCGTCGTGGGACTCCCTTTTCTGACTTCGGGTGGACTCCGGTTTACTCCTCTTCTAAGTGCCTGACTCCTCTGCGGGTGCTGCCAGCTTCTGTGAGGGCACCCTGACTTACTGGGCGCCCCCTCTGTCTCCTCATCCAAGTGGTGACATCCTGGTCCCTCCTGGGCCACAGCAGCATCCAAAAACCCTAACCGCAACCCTTGCAGCTAGCATGGCTTGTTTGCGGTCTTTCTGCATGGGAACACCTCTGCAAGCTTCTTCACGACGTGGGCCATCCATCCTCCAAAGGGGAAGTTCCTAGTCCTCTTCGTTCTTGCAAAACACCATGCTTCTCCCATCCGGTGGCAGCTCCTTTGCACCCTCAGCTGGCATTTCCTGGGCATCTGCCCACTCTCGACACTGTTGCGACTCTTGGACTTGGTCCCCTTGTTTCACAGGTACTCAGGTCCGGAAATCCACTGTTGTTGCTTTGCTGGTGTTGGTTTTCCTTGCAGAACCCCCCTATCACGACTTCTGTGCTCTCTGGGGGTTGTAGGTGCACTTTACACCTACCTTACAGGGTCTTGGGGTGGGCTATTCTTCTAACCCTCACTGTTTTCTTACAGTCCCAGCGACCCTCTACAAGCTCACATAGGTTTGGGGTCCATTTGTGGTTCGCATTCCACTTTTGGAGTATATGGTTTGTGTTGCCCCTATACCTATGTGCTCCTATTGCAACCTACTGTAACTTTACATTGCTTGCATTACTTTCTTTTGCTATTACTGCATATTTTTGGTATTGTGTACATATATCTTGTGTATATTTGGCATACTCATACTGAGGGTACTCACTGAGATACTTTTCGCATATTGTCATAAAAATAAAGTACCTTTATTTTTAGTATATCTGTGTATTGTGTTTTCTTATGATATTGTGCATATGACACCAGTGGTATAGTAGGAGCTTTGCATGTCTCCTAGTTCAGCCTAAGCTGCTCTGCTATAGCTACCTTTTATCAGCATAAGCTTCTAGAAACACCTCTTCTACACTAATAAGGGATCCCTGGACCTGGTACAGAGTGTAAGTACCCCTTGGTACCCACTACAAGCCAGGCCAGCCCCCTACAAACATTGGCTGGGACATCCCGGATGCCATGGCCACTGTTGTTTGAAAAGACCCACTGGCCAGGAAATGGAGTACAGACAGGACCTGCACTAGAGGGGGTATCCCTGTCGGTTGGCGCATAGCTGACATCAGGTCTGGCTCCAACTGGGCACACAGTTCCAGGACTGTTGCACAATCAAGTCTGTATGTGATTATGATGTGTCTCTCTTCCATTGTCGACAAGGTTCACCAGGGTCTGTACACCGGAGGATGCCGCCATCTCATCACCAGCCCCAGCGGACATGCCCTATGGAGGAGAACAGCGAGCAGAGAGTCATCCAACACTGAGGTATCAGAATGTGTTATTTGCAGAAACGTTAGTAATATGCAATGTGCCGGTATCTGTCTGTATTCCCGGCCTAGATAGGTGTGACGCAGTTTTCATCCATCCCATGTGGCCCCCTGAAATGGCGGCTGCCCTGACCTGTAAGGTGGGACAAGGGGATATGAGGTAACTGTGCTGGCGTTGTACACCGTCACGGTGGGCGGCTGAAGACTGCGGCGCAATTCTGTATTGGTTAACATTGGGCCCTATGGGTCCCAGGAGCAAATGACGATGTACGCCAGCGGTGACGGTACGCACCGCCGCGGACGTGACTGCCATTTTCTGTCTGTTCACTCACTTGATACCTGACCTTCAACAGGAGAGGACCTACACTGCAAGTGCTGCTGTGACCTGTGTCTGGAAGCGACAATGGCTATAGGGGGTCATTCTGACCCTGGCGGCCGGTGGCCGCCAGGGCCACCGACCACGGGAGCACCGCCAACAGGCTGGCGGTGCTCCAACGAGCATTCTGACCGCGGCGGTTCAGCCGCGGTCAGAAGCGGAAAGTCAGCGGTCTCCCGCCGACTTTCCGCTGCTCGTTTGAATCCTCCATGGCTGCGGAGCGTGCTCCGCAGCCATGAGGATTCTGACCCCCCCTACCGCCATCCTGTTCATGGCGGGAAAGCCGCCATGAACAGGATGGCGGTAGGGGGGGGCGCGGGGCCCCTGGGGGCCCCTGCCGTGCCCATGCCCATGCCAATGGCATGGGCACGGCAGGGGCCCCCGTAAGAGGGCCCCGCAAGGTATTTCAGTGTACCCGTGCACCCGTCGCACCTTCCCACTCCGCCGGCTCGATTACGAGCCGGCATCCTCGTGGGAAGGGAGTTTTTCCCTGGGCTGGCGGGCGGTCTTTTGGAGACCGCCCGCCAGCCCAGGGAAAAACTCATAATACCCTCCGCGGTCTTCTGACCGCGGAGCGGTATTATGGGGGCGGAATTCTGGCGGGCGGCCTCCGCCGCCCGCCAGAATTAGAATCAGCCCCATAGTGTCTGGGGAAAGGGCCCCTGCCTTCACTTCGGAGGAGTTGAAGAAACTAGTGGATGGGGTCCTCCCCCAGTACACGCAACTGTACGGTCCTCCAGACAAACAGGTGAGTACACTGTGAGCATGCTGCGTGGGCAATGCCTGTTTTGAGTGGTGTGGATGGAAGATACATGGGGGGGCTGAGGCCTGCAAGTGCGGATGGTGAGTGTATGTGCGTCAGGGCATGTGTTGGAACTGGTGGGCAATGAGAATGACGGTCTGGACGGGTGAGTAATTTCCTTTCCTCCTGTACCTTTCCTCTAGGTCAGCGCCCACCAGAAGAAGAGTATTTGGCGTGCCATCGCCAAGGACGTCCGGACCCTGGGGGTCTACCACAGACGGAGCACCCACTGCCATAAAAGATGGGAGGACCTGCACCGCTGGAGCAAGAAGATGGCGGAGGCCCAGCTGGGGATGGCCTCCCAATGTGGAAGGGGTGCCCGTCGCACCATGACCCCCCTGATGTACCAGATCCTGGCGGTGGCCTATCCGGAGTTGGATGGGCTCTTGAGGGCATCACAGCAGTCACAAGGGGGTGAGTACACTCTCATTCAGCTGACTTTGTGCGCATTACCAGGTGTCAGGGTGGGGGAGGAGGGCAGTGGGTTCCCCTAGGCTATGGCGAACTTTGTAGGCAAGGTCCCTTGTTAGGCAGGCTCTGTGGCACCCCAACCCCACTAGTGGTAATAGCCATCTACACCTAGTCAGGCTCCTGTGACTTCTAGGTGTGCACCAATTGGGCTTAGGCCTCGAACCCCATGGGCATGTGAATTTGCCAGGAACTGTTAGTGCATCACGTAGTGGAGAGGGATGCTCCCTGTGTGTTGTGTTCGCCAATGGTAGTGGTGTTGCATGCACTGACCATGTTTTTCTTCTGTCTTCCCCCCTTTTTGTTTTGTTTCCCTGTTCTTGTGTTCAATAGCATCATCTGGCAGAGGAGCAGTGGCACTGGAGCAGGAGGGAGCTGCAACCCACTTGGCCCTGGTGGGTGAAGCAACGGAGTCTGAAGCCACCAGTGGGACGGAGGGCGAGGGGAGCTCCACGACGGGGACAGGATCATACACCAGTGACAGCGACTCTTCCTCTGATGGGAGCTCCCTTGCGGTGGTGGGCACCGCTGTGCCCACTGCATCAACAGGTACAGCCGCCACCCCCCCTACCAGCACCGCCCTCCCAGCAGCCCCTCAGCGTGTGTCCTGTGCCCGCTCACCCAGGAGGGTGGGCATCTCCTTCGCCCCAGGCACCTCAGGCCCTGCCCCAGTCAGCCCTGCTGCCCTCAGTGAGGAGGCTATTGACCTCCTGAGATCCCTCACTTTTGGGCAATCTACCACTTTGAATGCCATCCAGGGTGTTGAGAGGCATTTGCAACAAACAAATGCATACCTGGAGGGCATTCATTCTGGGCAAGCGGCCCAACAGAGAGCATTTCAGGCTCTGGCCTCAGCACTGATGGCAGCCATTGTCCCTGTGTCCAGCCTCCCCCCTCCAACTATCTCCATCCCGACCCAATCCCCTGTACCTCAGCCTATTCCAAGCACACCATCAGACCAGCATGCACACTCATCAACACACAAGAGTGGACATGGCAAACATAAGCACCACCCATCCCACAAGCACTCACATTAGCACCATCCCCATGCAGACACAGCAACATCCACTGTCTCCACTGTGTCCCCCTCCTCCACGTCCTCCTTCTCCCTTCCTGTCTCGTCTCCACTCACACCTGCATGCACTACATCCTCAGCCACTACCAGCACGCCAATCACCACACACCGCTCACGTGCAATCACCACCCCCACTACCATTCACACATCCCCAGTGTCCTCTCCAGGTGTGTCTGTGAGCCCTCCTCCCAAAGTACCCAAACGCAGGCACACACCCACCCAACAGCCATCCACCTCACAACAGCCTCCGGCCCACCTTCACCCAAATTCAGCAGACGTACACCTCCTACAACCACTACCTCTTCCTCCACTCCCAAACCCCCTCCATCTTCCCATCCCAGTGTGTCTAAAAAACTCTTCCTGGCTAACACTGACCTCTTCCCTACACCTCCTCCCCCCGTCCTTCCCCTAAGGCCAGGCTATCCAGGTCCCAGCCCAGCACCTCAGCCACCAAATCCCCAGGCACAGTGGTGCCAGCAACTGCGGGGTCATCGAGTGTGCCACCAGTCAGGGCTGCCAGTGTGCCACGTAGCGAGGGCAAGGATATTCCGCCACCTGCCAAGGTGAAAAAGGTGCCCACATCCCAGAGGGAGAAGCCGCACCTACCAGCCACCAAGAGCTCAGCAAAAACAAAAGGGGATGTGGCAAGATAACTGCAGCACCATCAAAGGTGGGGAAGGGACAAAAGCACAAGAGCAGGTCAGGAGAGGGCACGGTGGCACCGACTGAGGGACCAGTGTCAGACCTTCTGTCCATGACCACACCAACCTGTACGGCGGTGAACACCGCAAGCTGCCCCGCCACCTGCACAGCCACCGGCACGTCTACAGCCTCAGTGACAGTCCCCAGCCTCTTCCCCACTAGGCAGCTGTCTGAGGCTGAAGGAGACTTCCTGCTGTGTCCCTTAGCAGGTGCTGAACCATGCACCACCGCCAGCACCGCCGCCACAGACACCGCCGCAAGCACCGCCACCAGCCCATGACATGCTTGGACAGTGGCACCACCACTGACATGGCTGCCATCCCCAGTGGTCAGTCATCCGAGGCTGGAGGAGAGTTCCTGGACCCTGGCCAGCTTCCATGGGGCATGACTTCCATCACTGTTTGCACTTGCAGGTGGAAGGCGAAGCTGCAGCAGTGTGGGGTATGTCACTACCTCCATGGTGTATCATGCTACCTGTACCTCGGCAATCTTGTGGCACACACACCCAGCTGAGGGAATTGTACCGGCCACACTGCACGTGGAGCACTCTGGGCACCATGCCCCCTCCAGAACCAGTGGAGAGATACATCCACTACCTCAGTCCATGGCAGGATGAAGCACTCTGGGCACCAGGCCCCCTCTAGAACCAGTGGAGAGATACATCCATTTGAGAGCCTGTGGCTTTGCACTCCCCTGGTTAAAGCAGTGGGCAAGCCACCCACTGGAGAGACTTGAGAAACTGTGGCTTTGCACTCCCCAGGATAAAGCAGTGGGCAAACCACCCACTGGAGAGACTTGAGAGACTGTGGCTTTGCACTCCCCAGGATAAACCAATGGGCATGGAGCCCCCTCATGCAGCAGTGGCGTTGTGTGTTCGTCTGGCTGAGGTGCCCCCCCTCCCCCTGATGTGCCTGTATATTTTCGATCTGATGCCCCAGCAGTGTTCTCTTCATTTCCAGTCAGGTATCTTGTGTGGGCTTCACCCATGCATTTTGGGGCCAGTGGTGCACGGACAATGATTGGTACACTATCCGGACTTGTGTAGTTGGTGTACATATTTGTATATACTGAATTTTGCTTTTTGACTATCAGATTTTTCATGATTACACTGGTTACAATCATTTCCTTTTGTCCTTGCGTTCTTCCAGGGGGTGATGGGGTGTATATGTAATGTTGCTGCATGTATTTGTGTGTATGTTGTTGTGGGTGAGGGTGGGGGTTGGGGTATTGTGTGTTGCGTGTGTGTGTCACTATCTTTTCCCTCCCCCCTCCCCTGTGTTGTAGGTTCAGTACTCACCGTGGTCGTCGACGGCATCTGTCCTGTTCCTGATAGAGCAGGAGGAAGAGTAGCATTGGTAACACCTGTAGTTCGGGCTCCATGGCGTCCCTTCTGTGTACTGTTTACGCCGTGCTTTTGATAGCATTGGTTCTACACCGGAAAAGGTGGCGGATAGGCCTCTTGTAATACAGTGGGCGGTATTTTGTCCTCCGCTTGTCTGTTGGTGGTTTCCGCCGTGGTGTGTGTTAAAGTGGCTGTCTATGTTGGCGGTTTCCGCCATGGTCCTGATTCCATTTTTTTTCCACCGGCCTGTTAGCGGTATTACCGCCGCTTTAACACTGACCGCCATGGTTGTAATAAGAGTCCCTGTGTCTAAATTGTGTACATGGTGGCTTAAAAAGAAACAAAGTAAAAGTCTGGAGGAAGAGTGTAGAAGGGACTAAGGGAAGAGTGAAGAGGAAGCAAGAAAAGGTTAAGGAAGCTTATTATGCTAAACAGAAAGTCAGAGTTCCTACATTTGTTGTTGGTGATTGAGTCAGAGTGTGTAAGCCAGGGTTGGTTAGAAAGGGCATATCTAAGTTTGATAAAGCAATGAGTGATTAAAGTTTATAATAAAAGTGTTGTGACACTGGATGACAAGGCTTGGAATGTAAAGAGACTAGCAAAGTGGAAGAAAACGAGTGAGCAATCTCTTGTCTGTGATTTTGAAGGATCTTTGTTGAGAATGGGAATTGAGTGCAGTTCCTCCAAGCTATCATCTGACAGACAGGAAGTTAAAGTCAGTCATCATGTATCTATACCAGCAAAATCAAAATATATTGGCAGGAGCTGTTGTTAATAACTCTGTGGTGACAGAGATGATGTGTCCTTAGACTCATGTGTGAAATTGGGTACTCATATAAGATGCCCATCAACTAGATTTGAACATTTTGTGTAAAATTCTATATATAGTTCTTGGTCTTTGAATTATTTCTTGTTTGATTTTACAAGAAGAATGTGTGTTAGATCTTAGTATTGGTTATTATGCTGTGATGTAAAATGCTGTGCATGCTATTGTTTAATGGTATTGAAAGTTGCCTGCTAACGTTCTAGAGTAGAATATAGAATCTGGGAGAGGGAGCCTGTACTGGTGTTATCTGTAGTAAGCGGTACTGTGCTGCTGAAATAAAGACATCTCCTGGATTTCTCAATCTCCTTTGATTTATTGGATTGAATTTAACAACTTGTAATTTCTAAGTACTTGGTTTTCTAAAAAAGAACTCTGAAAAATTCTGCAGAGAGACTGGTGTAATTTGCACTATACCTGTTTGAAATGATGCAGTTTTTTCGACAGAGGTATATTTTGTCTGAAAAAGGCCTTCTTCTTGATCCCAAATGACGTATGTATGCATTAACATGATTATACAAATTGGAATCGTCCCGAAGTATCGATTTACTCTCAGACTGAGACTTTGCTTACAGACCACATCTTGATTTTGAACATTGAATGGTCTCAAGCTTGAATAATTTTTGGGCCTCTGAAGGCGGGCCCGTGATTCAAGTTCTGTGTTCAGAATAGTGCTTTAACTGGGCCAGAACTCGCCAGTACTAAGGTCCTCATTATGACATTGGAGGTAAATGCTCCTTACCGCCACGCTGATGGCTGCCAACTTACCACCGCGGCGGCGGATGTCCGTTCACCAAATTATGACACACACACACACCAATCCGACAGAATTCAGCCACATACACAAATCTGCCAGACCAAAGGTCAGTGATAAACTGGCGGTATCAAAACCCACACCGTTATTCCAACAGAACAAAGCCCATCACATTATGACCCATGAATCACCACGGCGGATATTCAATGGTGGTAAACCATTGGCGGTACATACCGCCGCGCTTACAATGGACACCCACAGACAAAACAACTCCACATTGGCCAATTCAAACAACACACACCTGACACCCATACACATATCAGACCCACACACCCACACCACTATTGAACACACCATTACCCACAACCCTTTATGATTACAAATCATTGCCACCAGAGAGACACCAAGACCACTGAGACAACCAGAGCCGTACACTACTCACACCTATACACCACTCACGCACTCCACAACACACACACCAACACATAAACCAACACACCCTCACCAACCCACATCACATAACACCTATGGCACCACAAAGACACACCCGTTTCACATAGGAGGAACTAGGGGGCACGGCGGATGAAATTGTCAGGGTAGAGCCACAGCTATTTGGAGCACAGGTACAGCAGGTATCAATATCCAGGAAGATGGAGCTATGGCAGAGAATCATGGACAGGGTCAACGCCGTGGGACAGCACCCCAGAACTATGGATGACATCAGGAAGAGGTGGAACGACCTACAGGGCAAGGTATGTTCCATAGCAGCAAGATACCAGCTCGCTATACAGAGGACTGGCGGTGGATCTCCACCTTCTCCCCCACAACTCACAGCATGGGAGGAGCAAGTCTTGGCAATACTGCATCATAAGGGCCTGGCCAGAGTCGGAGGAAGACTGGACTCTGGTAAGTCAACTCTACTATTTTCACCCCCCTACCTGCATGCCATCACATACCCTCACTGCCATCACTCCACTCCATCCCACACACTTCACATCACATCTTACTTATCCCAGTGCCAAGCCCTGCATGCTGTACCAATGCATGGAAACCCCTCACAGCCCTGCATGGACACTCATCACTAAAGCATACACAGCATAGAGAACTAACAATCCTACCATACACTAACATATAAAAGTGAAAGCTGGGAGGGCAAATCCAGCCATAAAGGAGAAGCCAGGGATGTACAATATGTACTATGGTACCCCAGCCAATGTCACCGGAGAGGAGGTGCCAGCACTATCCAGTCCCCCAACAGAAGAGGCCCACAGTGATGTCAGTAACTCTGGATGATCTACCTGGCCCATTAGGGAAGACTGGACAGCCGGTTACTCAAGTCCAGTGACAGACCACCACAGAGCCTCCCTCATCAGGCAACAACAGCACAGCACCCACCCAACGTCCCCACACCTCTGTCCCCAGGACACATCAATCAGCAGTGTGTCCACCTCTTCAGGGACCCCAGGCCACACCTCGCACACAAGACAATCAGGGACCTGGGGTCAGTGACAGTGAGCACACGGTTCAGGGGAATCAGGCACAGGCCAACAGGGAAACTGGGAGGAGTGCTGAGCGCCAGGAGGACAGACCCAGGGAATCAACTGTCCAGGAGGCACTCTCCAAGATCCTGGGAGCCTACCAACATTCCCAGGACACGATGGGCCAGATCCTGGACAACGTGCAGGAGAACAGGTGGCTGCAGGAGGGACAGTACCAGGGGATCAGGGAGGACTTGCAGGCCATCAACAACACCCTGATCTCCATAGCAGGGGTGCTGGCAGACATGGCCAACTTTATGAGGGAGGCAGTCTCACACCAGCGGGCCCCTGCCACTAGCCAGACATCTGAACAGCCTTCCACTTCCGAATGCCACTAGTGGCCAGGAGGCCCCACCACAGGGCTCACAGGCCACCAGCACCCCTCCCCCTGCAGAAGGTGAACCACCCCGCAAACGTTCCCTGCGATCCAGACAGAAGCCAGAGACACATGCCAAGACCCCTGCCAGGAAATGAGACTCTCCTGATTGTCCCCCTTGTGTCCCGCTTAGTGACCCTGTCCACCTTGAACTGCCATTGCTCCCCTTCCTATGTCCCCTTGGACAATGCACCTGTGCTACAAACAGACTGGAACACTACCCTGGACTTTCCTCCATCATCACCCCATCCCATTGCACTTTGCCTTCAATAAACACCCCTTGTAAAGAAATCCATTTGGAGTATGTCATGTATATCAAATATGTATTTCTTGAAACAGGTACAAACATTGCAAATGAACTGTACCTAAAATGAGCCTAGATGAATGGCCTGTAGCTGGCTGTAGTGATCACACCAGGAGTATTTGTCAAATCACCAACACCTGCAAAATGAATTTCCAGAGGGAAATGTAAGTGGGCATAGAAGTGGGAAATAACAGCATTGCCACACAGATTACAACCAAAGTCATTGAAATGTAAAGTTACATTGTCCTACCTGTGTGTCATTGGAAGTATTGACGGATCACAGATATTCTGTTGTCCTCATCCTCATCCTCATCCTCTGCCTCCTCATCCTCACTGTCCACAGGGTCTACTGCTGCCACAGGGGCATCTCCAGTCTCCTCCTCCTGCAGAAAATGGACATGGCGTCTGAGGGCCAGGTTGTGCAACATGTAGCATGCCACTACTATCTGGTAGACCTTCTTGGGTGAGTAGCACAGGGATCCACCTGTTATATGGAGGCACCGGAACCTGGCCTTCAGGAGGCCAAAGGCTCGCTCAATGATCCTTCTGGTTCACCCATGTGCCTCATTATAACGTTCTTCTGCCCTTGTCCTGGCATTCCTCACAGGGGTCAGCAGCATGATAGGTTTGGGTAACCAGAGTCACCTGCAAATATTGAGGGACAACAATTAGAGCCTTGAGACCCTCACGGGTGAGTAGTGCACTTTACAAATTCCTGATTGATTGATTGATTTAGCCACACACTATCCTATATGGCCAACACCATACCCATACACCAACATAAACTCACCTATTAGCCACACCCTGTGCCTCTGTAGTTGGCCTGTCACATTTGGAATACTGCTATTCCTCACGACAAAGGCATCATGCACCAACCCAAGATACTTAGCATTAAGGTGGGAGATGTACTGGTCTGCCAAGCACACCGTCTGAACATTCATGGAGTGGAAACTCTTACGATTCCTGAACACCTGTTCATTCTGGCGGGGGGGACAAATGCAATATGTGTACCATCAATCACCCCAATTATGTTGGGGATATGTCCCATTGTATAAATTCGGCCTTCACTGTGGTCAAATCCTCAACCTGGGGAATCAGGGCAGACAACACTCTTGTCAGCATGTTTGAGAACATTGGCTGTGACATTCCTGCTGCCAAGCCCACTGTCACTTGGAAAGAACCAGTTGCCTGGAAATGGAGTACAATTAGCATTTGCACAAGAGGAGGGATCACAGGTGGATGACAGATAGCTGAGATCAGGTCAGATTCCAACTGGGCACACAGCTCTGCGATTCTGGCCCTGTCCAGCCTATAGGTGAGTATAATATGCCTGTCCTCCACTATAGCCGAATCCACAAGGGGTCTGTACACGGGGTTATGTCTTCATCTCCTATTCATCCGGTATCTAAGGGACACAAGAGTGAGGAGGCTGTCACAAACTGAACATTGGAGCCACAACAGTAGTTTGTATTCTGTAAACATGTAATGGGTCAGTGTGATTTGTCCAGTATGGGCCTATTTCTTCTGTGACGCAGCATGATTCCATAGGGCTGCCCCCCCATGAAATGGAGTCCGCCTGTCCTGTGTGGAGGGACAGGTGGAAGTGAGATAATTCCGCTGACGTTGTGCACCGTGACAGAAGGCGGTCGGGAACCGCCATGCAAATTCTCATTGGTTAATAATGGGCCCTATGGGTTACAGTAGCCAATGGGGATCTACACCGGTGGTGACGGTATGCACCGCCGCGGACGTGACCGCCATTTTCTATCTGATTCCTCACTTACTACCTGACCTTCCAAAGGAGAGGACCTACACTGCATGTGCTGCTGTGACCTGTGTGTGGGACCTACCAGGGCCCGTGTGACTGGAGAAAGGGCCCCAGCCTTCGCTTCAGAGGAATTGGAGAGACTGGTGGATGGGGTCCTCCCCCAGTACGGACTGCTGTATGGGCCTCCAGACCAACAGGTGAGTACACTGTGGGCACGATGCATGTGGCATGCATGTATGGAGGTGTGTGTGATGGTTCTGTGTAAGGGGGAGGGATGTCCTCCTGGCTGGGTACACATTGGGTGCTGGGCTATGTGTGTTCCAATAGTGCTATAAACGGGTATGGTGGGCCATATGTGTAACTGGCTGGACTGTTTGTCTTATGGTGTTTTCCAGTCTGTATTGACTCTGCAGGTCAGCGCCCATCAAAAGAAGGGTATATGGCGTGCCATCGCCAAGGATGTGCAAACCCTGGGGGTCCATGGCAGGCGAAGCACCCACTGTCGCAAACGGTGGGAGGACCTAAGACACTGGGCACGGAAGATGGCAGAGGCCCAGCTGGGGATGGCCTCCCAATGAGGAAGGGGTGCCCGTTGGACCCTGATCCCCTGATGGCCCGCATACTGGCTGTGGCCTATCCAGAGCTGGATGGGCCCTTGAGGGCATCACAGCAGCCCCAAGGGGGTGAGTACAGTGGCTAACATCACAATTGACGGCTGGTGGGGTGGTATCCGGGTGGTGGATGTGTGTTAGTGAGTGCCCCTAGGACAGGCCTGACATAGCAGCGTAGGTCCTATGGTGGCTAGGGTTCTGAAAGGATAATCCTGTCTACCTAGCTTGTAAGCATCCACTACTGGACAGGGTTGCGTGGGTCCCAGGTGTCCTGCAGTTGGCGATGTGTGCCCCTCCTCATGCCTTGGTGGTTAGCAATATCAGTGGTGGTGCAATGCATAGTGCATAGGTCATTTCCGTGTGTGGGGGCGCTGTGTACGCCAATGGTGGTGTTGGTGCAGCCACTGACCTAGTGTATCCTTTGTCTTCCTCCCCCTCTTTGTTTTGCCATCCTGTCCTTATGTGCATTAGCATCATCTGGCGGAGTAGCAGAGGCACTGGCAACGGAGGGAGCTGCATCCCACAGGACCCAGGAGGCAGAGTCCACTGACCCTGAGGGCACCAGTGGGAAGGAGGGCGAGGGGAGCATGATGGCGGAGACTGGAGGGGACAATTCAGACTCAGATACCTCCTCCAATGGAAACTCCCTGGTGGTGGCGGACACTTCTGTGACCACCCCAGCTACAGGTACAGCCTCCACCCTCCCAATAGCCCCTCAGTGAGTTGCCCGTGCCCACTCACCCAGGAGGGTGGGCATTTCCTTCATCCCAGGCACCACAGGCCCTGCCCCAGTGAGCCCTTCTGCCCTGGGTGAGGAGGCTATTGACCTCCTGAGATCCATCTCTGTAGGGCAGTCAACCACTGTGAATACCATCCAGGGGCTGGCAGCCAAGATGCAACAATCTAATGCATTCCTGGAGGGCATTCAAACTGGATCGGCGGCCCAATAAAGGTCGATCCAGGCTCTGGCCTCCTCTCTGATGGCAGCCATTGTCCCTGTTTCTACCATCCCCCCTCCAACTACCACTTCCCAGTCCAATCCCGCTCAACCCCAACCCATCCCAAGCACACAGCCAGATGGGCATGCACACAGAACAACACCCAAGAGTGTCACAGGCAAACACAAGCACAACACTTCATCCGACAGGTACTCACACAAACCCCAATCAGTTGCAGACACAAAACATCCACTATTTCCTTTGTCTCCCCCTCTTCCGCCTCCTCCACCTCCCACCCAGTTACGTCTACACTCGCACCTGCATGCACTACATCATCATCCACTACCTGCATCATCACAACACCAAGCAGAACACACACCTCATTGGCAGAAACCTCCACAACAGCCATGCACAAATCCCCTGTGTCCTCTCCCACTGTGTCTGTCCCCCCTCCTTACGTACACAAACGCAAGCACTCAGACACCCAACAGCCATCCACCTCACAACAGCACACAGCCCATGCACATGCACCCAAATCCAGCAGAGACACCTCCAACAACCACTCCCTCATCCTCCACTCCCATTACTTCTCCCTCTTCCTGCCCCAATGTCCCTAAAAAGCTTTTCCTGTCCACCATTGACCTCTTCCCTACCCCTCCCCCACTCCGTCCTGCACATATAGCCGGGTATCACAAACCCAGCCAAGCACCTCAGCCACACAGTCCACTGACCCAGTTCCATCCGCACATACTCGTGGTGGAAAGGATTCTAGGCCACATATACTGAAGGGGAAGGAGCCTGCACCAGCCAGCTGAAAGGGGAAGGAGCCTGCACCTGCCATTCGAAAGGGGAAGGAGCCTGCACCAGCAGGCAAGAAGGGCAAGGAGCCTGCAACAGCAGGCAAGAAGGGGAAGGGGCCTGCACCTGCCACCCGAAAGGGAAAGGTGCCTGCACCAGCAGGCAAGAAGGGGAAGGAGCCTGCATCAGCAGGCAAAATGGGGAAGGAGCCTGCACCAGCAGCTGTCAGGGAGACCCCACCACCATCTGTGGTTGTTTAGCCATCGCAGGTTGCAGGGGCTGTGCAGGAGCCTCCCACCACCTGCACCACCACAGTGCAGCCACCCAAGGGTGCTGGGGCTGTGCAGGAGCCTACCACCACAGTGTAGTCATCCGAGGGTGCAGGGGCTGTGCAGGAGCCTCCCACCACCAGCACCACCGCAGTGCAGCCGTCACCGCTGGCGGATGCAATGTGATCCAGCCTCCGTGGGCTGCTGTGCAGCCTGTCCCCTCCAGAACCAGTGGGGAAGACACCCACTTGAGAGACTGTGGCCTATCACTCCCCAGGACAAAGCAGAGGGCATGTTGCCCCTCCAGAACCAGTGGGGAAGACACCCACCTGAGAGACTATGGCCAATCACTCCCCAGGAAAAAGCACAGGGCAACATGCCCCCTCCAGAACCAGTGGTCTTGTTTCTGCTTCTGGCTGAGGTGCCCCCCCCTGAGGTGCCTGCCTATTTGCCAACTGATGCCCCTGCAGTGTTCTCTCCGTATTGATGGAGGTGACAAGTGGGGCCTTGGACTTTGCCCTGTGGCCCTGTGGCCCACGCGAACTGAGGACTGGGCAGTTGCCCTTTTTCTGTACATTTGTAAATATCTGTAGCATTGGCTAAATTATTATTTATACTGTGTTGATCTTATTACAATCACTTTGGTACCTTCCTGTTGTCCTTGCATTATTCAACCAATTTAGGGGGATTAACTTGTTTTCTTGTGCAGCTGGTTGTGTATATGGTGTGTGTGTGTCGGGTGTGTGTCGTGCGTGTGTGTGTGTCACTCTCGTTTTCCTAACCTCCCTCCCTCCCTTGTGTGCTAGGCAGCTGTACTCACCGTCATCATCTTCACCGACGTTGGTGTTTGTGGTGGAACATAACGTAGAATATCATCGGAAATGCTTGCAGTTCTGGTTCCATGGCGGCGTGGTTCTTCGCTGTATCTCCAATGGTGAGTCCTTTCACTTCTGTGCAGTGTTTCCGCCAGGATTTTGATGTTGTTGGTACTGCCCCGGAAAAGGTGGCGGATTGTCTGGTCATAATATGGTGGGCGGAACTTTGACTTCCGCTTGGCTGTAGGTGGCTACTGCCGTGGTGCCTGTTGTTTCCGCCCTGGAGGTTGGTGTGGTACATTGGCTGTCTTTCAGAGATCTTTCCGCCATGGTCATAATTTGGCAGTAGTTACCGCCGGCCTGAATTTATCACCGGCAGCCAGGGTTGTAATGAGGGCCTAAGTTCTGCCACTTCTCAGTTTTCTCCCTTTCCGTACCTGCACTTTTTCTTGCAAAAGGAGGGTACCGGTACCCATGAAGTTGGAACAGGGTCAGGTGCAGGTATTGTGGGAGGAGATTACAATGAATTGTCTGTCAGGGTCATGCCTAGCTGTGCTTTTCTTGGACAGCTGAATCCCTGTGCTAGATCGTGACTGAGCTGCAGCCGAAATATGCATCAGAAGCTAGTTTTCATGGTGACAGGGTGGCTTGCTGATTAGGGCATTGTAGGCTGTGCATCACACTAACAGCATAATGATCAATCAAAGCCTGCGCTGTTAATTACACTGTATGTATAATGCGGGATGTGCTGTCGTCAGCGTAATTCGAGAGGCGGCCTATTCTCATACTTTATGTTAGTTTACAGCGAGCAGTCCTGTTTGTTACATTTTATGTGCATTAGTTTGTCTGCCTATGTGTGAGTGCAAGTGAGAGAGAAACTGTATGCTCATAGTTCTTGTCTCGTTGCCACCCCTAATGAAATGATGAAAGTGGCCAGGATGTTCAACCTTGCCTCTAATAATAGAAGCATTCCATTCCAGGGAGCACACATACGGTTTCTGTTAGTAGCGTATGGATGCCATCTGCAGGATTATGCTACTGATAGCCACTGTCTTCAGGACCAATGTGAAAAGACCAAGTTTCCCAGTCCTTAAACCACCAGGAGGTAGGTGTAGAGAGCCAATGAGTAACTACAAATCCTCAAACCCTACATGTTTCACTTCAGTGTCTGCCACTGACTTTCTGTGTGACTCGATGAGAGCTATTCAGTACTCTGTGATAGCCTACTAATGTGGAAAAGTGTGGCACAATGGTTAGAGTGGCAGACCGGCCCAGGACCAAGGTTCAATTCCCGCCTTGGTGGGTCTTGGGCTCTATTCCCTTGGACCAGCTAATTTGTTCCTTGGTGCCTCATCTAATTAATGGGTCCCACTCTGTAACTCTGGGTAATAGCTTGCTTAATCTCCACAACAGCCCTCACAGCGCTTGGATGCCTGGCTTCACCCTGGGGCTGTCCAGGAGTGGGTGCCTCACAGGGAAAAGCCAGGAGAGGTTCCACAGTGGTATTCGTACAGCGCCTTGAGACCCTAACGGGTGAGTAGTGTGCTATACAAGTGCAAAAGTTTACAGTTTACTAACCACCTATATGTGTCTGATTAAGCCTTTCCCTCTTGGGGTAACATGAGCAGTGTCCACTCACTATACTGGTTATCCAGCTTCTGAGTCACAGACTGTATAACTGAAGAAGCCCACTCGTTATGACCCACCACTTTCAAAGATACCCAGTTGCCATTGACACACTTCTTGAAAATCTGATCCCATCCTCGCCCTGATCCAAGCTCGCCCCTAACCCAATTGCTAACTCCGCTCCTGTCACCTTACCCATTCAATTGTATGAGTACCTGCACTTTTCAGTTAAAGCGCTGGTTGAGAACGTAAGTGCAATGAAATATTCGCTTTATTTTTGTTCTCTTTTTAAAAAGAGGGGAACTCTAGTTATTTCTGCATGTCATAAAATGTATTCGCAAAATTAATTGCGGAATAAGGGCCAGATGTAGCAAAATTGCAAATTGCGACTTGCAATTTGCGAGTCCTTCCGACTCGCAAATTGCAAGTCGCAATTTGCAATGCAGAACGGTGTCTCAGACACCGTCTGCGAGTCACTATGGGGTCGCAAAGACCCACCTCATTAATATTAATGAGGTGGGTCGCAAATTGCGGCCCCATAGCGACTATGGGCACTCGCAAACATGGAGGCCTGCTGTAGTCAGCAGACCTCCATGTTCGTGACTGCTTTTAAATAAAGCAGTTTTTTTTTTTTTAAGTGTAGCCCGTTTTCCTTAAAGGAAAACGAGCTGCACTTAAAAAAAAATCCGAAACCTTTAGTTTCGGTATTTTTTCAGGGCAGGTAGTGGTCCCTTGGACCACTACCTGCCCTGAAAAAATAATTTGTGGTCCATTCACAAAGGGGAAGGGGTCCCATGGGATTTGCAAGTGGGTTACCATCCACTTCAAGTGGATGGTAACTGCGACACCATTGGTATTGCATACCACTGCGAATCGCAAATAGGAAGGGAACACCCGACTCGCAAAATGCATTTCTGCATAGGAAACTGCGATTTGCGACTCGAGTCGCAAATAGTTTCCTACATCTGGCCCTTAATCCCTCGCCTTGGCGCAGAACATGGAGACGCTGGCTATTGATGAGTCTGTGGAGAAGAGAGCAAGCAGTTGGAAATGCTCTTCTTGGCTGTTTTATCTGTAAACGCTATATATATACAATTACAATTACTGTTGCAACTGTACTGTGAATCTGCTCCGCCTTCCAGACTTCGACGTGTTGGTAAGTACAACATCCTCTTCTTTTCGGGAACTCTGTCTGACCTCTGCTTTGGCACAGGATTAACGTTATATAAAATCCCATGACGTATGCTGCTCTCCCTGCGCCCCACCTCCTGTTCAGTGACGCAGCAACAGTGTGTGCATAGAGAAGGGGAGGGAGACCGGAGATGCCCCGGTAGTTTTCGCCGACTAGTTCCTTGACCGCAAGTTTTTATAGTCGTGTTCCATGAACTTCTGTTCCGTTCTGTCCCCTTGTAATCATTTCTATTGTAGTCCACGCTGTTCTACACTTTTGTTACAATCGTTTCTTGTTCGTTTTTAAGTTTTAAGTTCTGCTGTTGCAAGAGCGTAGGAAACACTCAGTTTTGGGATGGGAAGCCACATACATCCTTGGGGAGAGCCGAGGCTGGGGTCTGGCTTGGCTCTAAGAGCCTTAGCACGAGCCGAACCATCAAAAGATGTTAACCAGGCAACATATGGCATGTAAAATACTATAAAGACTGTAAAATGAAAGGAATACATTTTCAGCATTTCCCAGTGTCTCAGTTATGTACATACGAGTATATAACTGAATTGAGTGACATTTATTGAACATAATATTTTTTAAACATTCCAAACCCCTGTGCCAAGAAGACACACAAAATACCCAAAGTATGGCATTGTATCACGTTCCATATCTTTATAACCTATATTATTATTTAAATGTGAAACAGGATTATTTTACATGAAACCTGTATAAGAGGTTTTTGTAAAGTGCAGATCCTGTACCGATTTGTGCTCTTGAACTGGATCAATCATGGCAACTCTCCCGATTCAGACGGGAGACTACCGATTTCAAGGCTTATCTCCCGCCTCTCGATTCCTCTCGAAACCCGCTTTTTGCAGAATCATGATCTGCTGGTGACTGGCAAGGCAGCTTGAGCTCTTGCACAATCCTTTGTCACCCTCTCTACTTGCCATGGTGCTGACTCTGTGTTCCTGCCAGCTAGGGGGGAAACGAAGTACATTCTGCCATTAATCTGCCATGTGATCCCGCAGAAGCACACTTGCAAGGCCGGTTCCTCTACTGTGCCAATTGGGTTGCAGGTTCGAATCAAAGGCCTCAGTTTAAAAGTCCTGTGAATCTCATCAAAAGCTGTGGGAGAAGAACATGTACTAAGCAGAATTCCAAACTCCGTTTTTGTTTGTGTAATATTAAACTACCAAAAGTAAAATGCAGATGCCTCTTACATGTCAACAGACCTGATCAGATTCAGCCTCGAATTATAAAGCCAAAAATGGTTTAATTGTAGCTGCCGCCCACCTGACATTACCCGTGCTTCAGTAGAATCCATTGGGCAATATACATTTACCTGATTATTTTTTTTTAAAAGCTCCCTCTTTCTAGTTCTGAAATGTTGGAATGTATGCTGGATGTTTAAAAGAAAATTATACATAGTGAAGTACAGTGATGGGCCTTGGGTGACACAATTTAGTCAAGCATGGAAGCTAGGATTTGAGTCCAGGAGTGAATATTGTGCAGTTCAGGGTCTGTAGAGTTACATCATTCTCTTTTCTAATGAACACGAACATCAGTGTTTTGTTATTCAATTAGTGTTTGTAAGTGGAGTTCAATAAATACACTTACCTCACCTCAAACCAAACGAACACTGTACACCCTTACATGTGAGTAGTCACAAGAATTAAAGGCGAGTCTTTGTATTTATACATTTCAACTGACAGTGAAGATCAAAAAGTGACACAAGATTCCTGTCTAAAAGTTTGTTGCACTTCAGAGGAAGCTGGGGTGCCGCCCCCCCTAGGGATACAGGTGACAACCAGTCCCTGTGTGGTCCAAAGGAGGTTCAGGACAGGAAGGGATCCTGTCAAAAATTGCACTTGCAATTTTTGACAGGATCCCTTCCTGTCCTGAACCTCCTTTGGACCACACAGGGACTGGTTGTCACCTGTATCCCTAGGGGGGGCGGCACCCCAGCTTCCTCTGTTCCTTGCCCCCATGCTCAGGGTTCCGCCCCCTCTCCAAACACCAATCAGCCAAGGGGTGTACCGGGGCGGCCGTGGGCATGAGCCCCGTGACCACCCCAGTAATCTGGGCTCCCTACCCCCAATCTGGTGTGTCCATCCGCAGGTTGAGCCCAGGACTTCAGGATCCTATCTCTGTTGTTATACCGGGGCCCCACCCTTGGGGTCCCCTCTGTTGCTTCAGGTTAATTTAGTCTCTCTTCTTCCGCCTAATCTAAGGAGAGGGTGGGTGGGTCAAGATGGAGGCCAAACGTCCGGGCCGCCGCGCCAACAAGAAGAAGGCCGAGCCTTCCGTGGGGGTGCTTTTAAGCCCCCCACTGGCTCGCGGCGGCCCAGACCGGTTCGGCCCGCACGTTGGCCAAACGTATCTCCCCAGAGGAATTTCCGCTCCCACGTCTCGCGAGGCATGAGAGCGGAAGCCTCGGCCAGCCTGCGCACCACTAGTGCGAGGTCTTGGCCCCGGTGCCCCGACCCCCAAGGGGTCGCGCTCCCCCCATGTTGGGGGGGCGCTCTTCCATAGGACTCGGAAGGCGCCAGCAGGCCATTTCCCCAACACAGGTCGTACACCACCGACAAGACACTTAATTCGTTGGAAGAAGTATTTATTTAAATACTTTTGTTTAAGATCAAAATTCATTAATCAACTTAACATCATGCAAAAAACATCTTATGCAAATTACTCAATTAATCGTTTTCACTGCACATCCTAAATCTATAAAGATACGTATATATTTTAAATTTTTGTAACCATACAATTTTTGACAGGATCCCTTCCTGTCCTGAACCTCCTTTGGACCACACAGGGACTGGTTGTCACCTGTATCCCTAGGGGGGGCGGCACCCCAGCTTCCTCTGTTCCTTGCCCCAATGCTCAGGGTTCCGCCCCCTCTCCAAACACCAATCAGCCAAGGGGTGTACCGGGGCAGCCGTGGGCATGAGCCCCGTGGCCACCCCAGTAATCTGGGCTCCCTACCCCCAATCTGGTGTGTCCATCCGCAGGTTGAGCCCAGGACTTCAGGATCCTATCTCTGTTGTTATACCGGGGCCCCACCCTTGGGGTCCCCTCTGTTGCTTCAGGTTAATTTAGTCTCTCTTCTTCCGCCACGAGGGCGACCAGGGCCCCAAAGGTCCTTCGCCCTCCCCACCAGAGAAGAGGCACCCAGCAAAGAACCGCATATCGGCTATGAATTGGTCAGTACCAAGATCAGACAAATGCACCAGGTCCCTGTGAAACATTTCAGGTCCTTTTAATTGCCTATGAGGAATGTTCCACAAACGGCCTGGACCAGGGCAGAGTTTCGACATTTCTGTATTGAGTCTCCTAACAGACACATTGATTGTCCTTGGCTTAATTCCTGGACCCCATTTTTTTCGTGGCACCATGTGGGACCAAGCAATGGATGCGTGTGGGAATTGTTTTGCAAGCTGTGTAATTTCCAGAAATATGGCCTCCCTGAGTGCCTTACGACCTAAGTGCACCAGATCGTTGCCCCCGATGTGAATGATGATGAGGTCCGGGGAATGGAGCCCTGCACATCTACGAGCCAGGTCCACCAACTGTTGCAGCTGTCTAATTCCTGCGCCGCCAACCCCGCACCACCTGAAAGCCACATCTAAGCTTGCCGCCGGATTCGGTTTACGGAGCTGCTGCAACCGGTATGCCGCCCGACGAACGAATGAATGCCCCAACACCCACACCACACGAGGGGCCATCTACTGAAATAAAGGAAAATTGCGTGAGAAAAAGGAATAATCGCGCAGACATGCCCAAATAATCACTTCCTATAACAGTTCTGGCCTCACGTAGCGCTTATAGCAACTGGAAGACCATCTTCCAATGGCTTTCACCTCTGAGATGGCGTGTTCAACAAAGCCAACGCCATCATCGCCCCCAAACTCCGCGAGATCATCAACCTCTCCTTCGACTCTGCCACCTTCCCAGACAGCTGGAAACACGCAGAAATCCAACCCCTCCTCAAGAAACCCAAGGCTGACCCCAACGACCTCAAAAACTTCCGACCGATCTCTCTCCTCCCTTTTCCAGCAAAAGTCATCGAGAAGATCGTCAACACACAGCTCGCCCACTTCCTCGAAGACAACTCCATCCTAGACCCCTCTCAATCCGGTTTCAGACGAAACCACAGCACCGAGACTGCTCTCCTCGCCGCCACAGATGACATCAGAACCCAAATGGACAACGGCGAAACCTCGGCCCTCATCCTCCTCGACCTATCAGCCGCTTTTGACACAGTCTGCCACCGCACCCTACTGACCCGCCTCCATGGAGCCGGCATCCAGGATAAAGCCCTCAACTGGATCTCATCCTTCCTCACCGACAGAACCCAGAGAGTCCGACTCTCCTCTTTCCGCTCCAAAGCCACCAACCTCATCTGCGGCGTCCCCCAAGGATCCTCCCTCAGCCCTACGTTGTTCAACGTCTACATGACCCCCCTCGCCAAACTGGCCCGCCAACATCACCTCAGCATCATCTCCTACGCCGACGACACCCAGCTCGTCCTCTCCCTGACCAAAGACCCACTCACCGCCAAAACCAACCTCCACGAGGGACTAAAAGCCATCGCCGAGTGGATGAACGACAGCCGCCTGAAGCTCAACTCCGACAAGACGGAAGTCCTCATCCTCGGGCGCACCCCTTCGGCCTGGAACGACTCCTGGTGGCCCACCGGTTTCGGACCCCCACCCACCCCAGCCAGCCACGCAAGAAACCTCGGCTTCATCCTGGACTCAGCCCTCACCATGTCCAAACAGGTCAGCGCCGTCTCCTCTTCCTGCTTCAACACCCTTCGAATGCTCCGCAGAATTTTCAAGTGGATCCCAACAGGAACCAGAAAGACGGTGACCCAAGCCCTCGTCAGTAGCAGACTTGACTACGGCAACGCACTCTACACAGGCATCCCAACAAAAGACATCAAACGACTCCAGCGTATCCAAAATGCATCCGCCCGCCTGATCCTTGACATACCCCGCCGATGTCACATCTCCCCTCACCTGAAGGACCTCCACTGGCTCCCCGTGGACAAGAGGATCACCTTTAAACTCCTCACCCACGCTCACAAGGCTCTACACAACACCGGACCTACCTACCTCAACTCCAGACTCAACTTTTACGCCCCCACTCGTCAACTCCGCTCTGCCAATCTCGCCCTCGCCATCGTCCCCAGGATCCAGCGCAAGACCGGCGGCGGCAGATCCTTCTCCTTCCTCGCCGCCAAGACCTGGAACTCTCTCCCCACCTCACTGCGCCAGACCCAGGACCTCCTCGCCTTCAGGAGACTCCTCAAGACCTGGCTCTTCGACCGCTAACAGCTCACCCACCCCCCCGCCCCCCCACCAGCGCCTCGAAACCCTGACGGGTACATAGTGCGCTTTACAAATGTTATGATTGATTGATTGATTGATTCGTAGGTGTCTCCTGAGTGGGTATAGTCGGAAGAGCATTCTCTGCGGGGTTGTCTGAAATTTCTTCATATTTTCTAATTAAATTCACAAAAAAAACTATTTTGGGCTTAGCAAGAACTCACAGGGGCTTACATCCTGCCTGCTACTTACCATTGGTTGGCTTCATTGTAACACTCATTTGCTTGCTTGTTATTCAATAGCTTTCTATGTTAATCTTGTGGTTGGTCCTCCCCTTGAGCATAGCCTCTGTACCATCCCCATGACTGGCTGACTTGTGTCTTTCTACTGCTCTGATTTAGGAAACTACTTTTTCTTTTTAGTTAAGCACTCCATCAGTGTGCAAGTGTTTTTCACCTCTATCCCTCTTGTGATTCTCTTCCCACTGACCCACTAAATACCCCTCCCTTTCTCTATGTTTGCCCTCCCCTTGTGACTGCTTACTCTCACTTCTATGCTCCTTGTTGCTGACTGTTGTGTGCTTCTACCCGATCCCTGTGTTGCTGTATCTCTCTCATGCCTCTTGCCTGCTTTACTGTTACTTCCACACATTGCTGCTTCCCTAATCCCACTTCAACTCCTGTGTAGCTCTCCACCCTTGCTATTCTGTTTAAAAAAAATACTTTTTGGTAGGGCCATGCAGCAACTGTGCAAAAATTATTTTGCACCAGGCAGAGCTAGGTGCTAAAGCACTTTGCATGCACAGTTACAATTTCTCTTATTCAATCCTGTAGGGCATGCATAGTGATGCATGCGTGTGTCTGCAGAACAGAGTGAAACAACCACCAACAGCAGCTGCGTCTTTGCACCTGTTTTGCTCTTCAGCATTGTGAGAAAGCTTCGGAAGAGCCACAGAATTCCAAAAGCAAGATCTGATGACTTTGCCAGTGCCTGTTTTCTAATGTCAGTCTAGCCAAAAATAACAATAACATAAAAGAACATTCCCCGGCCAATTTCTTTAATGTACTCACTGTGCATGACAGACAGAACATAACGGTTTTAGGAAAGTTTTTTTAAACTTGTTTACTTATGCATAAGATAAACACATACAACTGTGTACTACATCATTACATAGTGCTTTCAGGAGTGGGGGAAGATCAGACCAATCACAACTTTTATGTTCATAACATTTTGAAGAGTTCAGATCCAGGTCCACTTAACTGCTTTGACTGAGCACGCATAGGGAGATATGGCATCCGTGTTGTTAGATTAGGGAACCCAACCAACATGACTTCCACAGTGGTCCGACAGAGCAGAGCCCACCCCTTCAGAGACAATGCAGTACACTATAACATATTAACCAACAACAGTACACTGTAAGTATAGTAAGCATCAACAGACCAACTGACAGTGCTACAAATGATCGTCATTCATCTGGTGCACCAGGCATGGTCGAGGGGGGCAGGGGAAGACTCAGCAAGGGGACACAGCAGCATCCCAGAGTGACACAGTAGCCAGGTCGAGGGAGCGAGGGTGGAGCCACCCACGGCGACCCCCTTCAAGTAGCAAGACCGGAAGCATGCCCACCTGGGCACACCAAGATACAGCTTTGTGCCACGGGAATCCACGGGTCCAGCACCCCAAGGCTCAACCACGACCAGGGCTCAATGGGCAGACGTATCAGTCAAAGAACTCCCACCCTCGCTCTCCTGCACACCAGTTAGCTTATTAATCATGGCAAGCCAGAGTTCCAAATCTCGGTCAGCATACTCATCTAATCGAATCCTTCGCAATCAGCATTCTTCTGCAGTAGCCCATTCAACTAAATCACTTAACCAAGTAACATGTAGCGGGGGTGCGGGCTGGCCCAACGAATTGCAATGCGTCTTTTCGCCAATAAAAGCCCCAGCTGTGAAAATCTATATGCCATTTTCCGACCCTTTTGGGGACCGGGATCAGGCCCAGCAGGCAGTGCTTCATTGTCACCTGCACTCTCACAGTCGTAACCTCCCTTAGCGTCTTCACCACTTGATGCCAATAAGGTTGGACAGAGCCACAGACCCATGCCATGTGATCAAATGAAGCCGACTGCTCTCCACAACGGCTACAACTATCAGGCCTTGAAGGAAATATCCTATTTAACCGTTGAGGTGTCAGGTATGCTCTATGTAAGTAATAAAAGGGCGTCAACTTAATCCTAGCGTTGCTGGTTGCATCCCGCACCAAAGAACAGGTCCTATTCCATTCCCAATCTGTGAGCACCATTCCGAGACTAGTGTCCCATCGGCCTCTAATCCCCTGAAGGTCAGTCAGTCTGTCACCTTTAAGTGCTTTGTAAGTTCGGGATAGCAGGCCCCGATCACCTCCGGGATCAAGCAATGACGCCAGGAGGCAAGATTCAAAAGGCTCCTCCGGAAAGGACATCCAAATGTCTCTGGCCGTCTGCGAGATGTTCGCATATTGTAAGAACTGTCTTGGACCTATACCAAACATGGAGTCTGCCTCCTCCCTCGTAATGAACGTGCCATTATGATATGTCACCAGCATTGTTACAACCCCCTGCACGCCACTGTGCAAAATCCATTACCTCAGCAGCTTTAGTAAAAGGCCGGATCCACCACAGGGGGAGCAGGTGAGCATATGGGGCCTTAATTAGGACCCGCACCACCGCACTCTCCCAAGCCCTCAACACCTGCTCCAGCAGGTAGGGGGTGCCCTGCGGAACCCTAGAGCTGCCCATTAGTATATGCAGAAGGCGCTCCACACAGACCGAGCCGCTAACAAATCCTTCTCCCAATTAGACGCATCCTCACACCATTGTGCTGCGTACTGTAGCAACCCAGCCAAGTAATATAATTATAAGTCTGGCAGTCCCAAGCCGCCATCAGCCAGGTCCAATTTCAGGATTCCCATGCGAACTTGGCATTGTTTGCCTGCCCAGAATAAGGATAAGAGCAGTTTATCTAGTTGCCGAAATATCGAAAGAGGGAGCTCACAGAGTGAATTCTGCATAACATATAGGCAGCGAGGAAGCAAGATCATTTTACTGAGCGCAACTCTACTCATAACCGATAGTGGGAGAGAGGTCCAAAACTGAACAGATGCATGGAGACCCTCCAGTACTCTTCCCAGGTTTAAATTGAATTGCAATTGCGGCGAATGAGCAACTTGGATGCCTAAATAAGAAAAGGACTCAGTCTCCCAGGTCAAGCCCAATTGAGGCAACTCCAAAGCCTCTATCACAGACAGACCTGCCATTGGGAACAACACCATTTTGTGTCTGTTAACGCGTAAACCCGACACCTGCCCGAAATCATCCATCATTCCCAACAAGAGGGGGACCGCCTATTCAGGTTCTGATATATACACTAGAGCATCATCTGCATGCAATGAGATTATGTGCGTTTTTGCCCCCACCTGGATACCCCAACCATCCAAGCCCGTCCGTAGTCGAATAGCTAGTGGCTACAAGGCAAACACGAACAGCAGTGGCGACAGGGGGCAACCCTGCTGTGTGTCCCATTTGATCATAAAGGAGTCTGACACAGTTGCCCATATACGCACTCTCGCCGGGGGCGCCGAGTACAAAAGACGCACCCGGGATAAGAAGACAGGACCAATGCCCATCCTGCGCAACACCTCCCATAGGTAGTCCCATGACAGGGTGTCAAACGCTTTTTCCATATCTAATGCCACTAGTGCTGCGGGAAACGCAGACCTGCGAGTCTTGTGAAGTATATGCGATAAGCGCCGTATGTTCATATGAGTTCCCCTCCCCGGTACAAAACCGCATTGATCCCCCTGCGTTAAATGCATCACCACTCTACTCAACTGAGAGGCCAATACTTTATTTAGTAGTTTAACATCAACATTCAGCATGGATAACGGCCTATATGAGCTGGGGTCGTTAACGTCCTTTCCTGGCTTTGGTAGCATAACTATCAGAGCTTCTCGCATATGCACCGGTAGCAGATCCTCCCCTTGCGCCTCATGGAGTATTTCCAACAATCGAGGAAGAAGCACAGCAGAATATGTACGATAAAATTCGACTGGCAGCCCATCCGGACCATGTGCTTTCCCAGTCGCCATACCACTCAACGCCTCACCCAGGTCATCCAATTAAACCTCTCCTTTCAATTCCTCTGCCTGGGCTGCCGTAAGGCGAAGTAACCGGAGACCATTCAGGTACGCCTGAATCTGGGTCTCGCACGCTGTCCGTGATGCAGCATAAATAACTCGCAGGTGCTCACGCAGGTGCCCATTCACCCTCAGCTGCTCTAAAATCCTTTCCCCAGAGGAGCCGCGGAGCAACTGAATAATGGGGACTGGTCTCTCTCGCCAGAGGAGCCAAGCCAGCATACGCCCAGAACAGTCTCCCTCCTGGAATAGTCACTGCCTATAGTTCAGGCGGACATAATTCTCTAGCCTATCTCAGAGGTCTGCAATTCTACCTCTCACCTCAAGGCAATCCACCTCCGCAGCGTCGCATTATCAACTTGACGCTGTAGAGTAGCCAACTCCTCCTCCTGACTTGTGAGCTCCCACTCCAGATGCTGCCTAATTCCATATGATTTACCCATCTAATAACAACTTTCAGTGCCTCCCACTCTAGGCCTTGGGTCCCTGCCGTACCCCAGTTTGTATGAAAGTATCCAACTAGCACATCCTGGAGATCTTTTTTATATTCCGGATCACTTAGTAAGTCTGGGCGCAACCGCCACAGGGGGATCGCTGGCCTGGGCATGTGCGTCTCACACTCTAGAAGGAGGGGGGCATGGTCTGGTAAAAACCGGGCCTGATAAACAACTCTGCAAATGTCTAGGGAGCCATCATTGGCTAGAAGCAATCTGCCCAGATAGCTGTAAGCCCCGTGGGTGGGCATGTAACACGAGAACACTCTAGACGCGGGGTGCATTTCTCTCCACACATCCACAAAGTGGAGATTCCTCATAACGGTTCGCAGTTTGGCAGTTATATGCACTTTCGTATTCAACTTCGGGGGGGTCTCTATCTAGCTCTCCATTGAGGACGCAATTAAAGCCGCCCACCCACAGAATGGGTATCCCTGTAAATTATATTAATTTCTGTTGTATCTGATGATAGAATCCTGCATCATCCTGTCAGACAGATCTCACGGCCATCAAGTAAGCCATGAAGAAATATATAACGTCCCTGCACGTCTGCTTTTAGGATTTGTAGTACAAAGGGAGTCCCAGGGGCTACCCAGACCGAAACCCCTCTAGCGTAGGAGGAATAGGTCGCAGAATATAGCTGCCCCCTCCACTTTTTTTGCACTTTTTGCGCTTCATTTTCAACCAAATGAGTCTCCTGCAGGAGAGCGCTATTTACGCCAAGCCGCCGAAGGTACGTATGCACTCTATAGTGCTTCACATAGGAGTTTAACCCCCTAATGTTCCATGTAACTATGCCTGTCAAGGTACCCACCATAGTCAAATCTGTTCCACACACCTCACCCCCCTTCCAGGTTTTCCCTCCACCCCAACCACCCATGGCCCCCACCATATAATCCTCCAGTTCACGCTCCCGTAACCAAGCAAGTCAATGTCCCTAAACAGGACACTCACAGCGCTTACAGTGTCAAATACAGAACTCCAACTCAGACAAGAACCCACAGATAAGTTCCCCATCCCACCCCGGGTAAACACCTGCCCAATCGAGTACGGCCCACGCTATCACTTCTATAATACAGAAGTGGGAGGCGATCACTGCTCCCGCTCCAAAGCTAGATTCAGGTCTAGACAGCGCTCTGACACTTCGCCCACGCCAATCATCCGGCCCGCACACACACACTGTACCCACAAGTAGAACCAACAACAACAATAGCAATGGGGGGGTTAGCTCAGCTCCACCACTCCGCAGCAACTCCCGGCACAATCATTGACCCGGACCCCCGCTACTTCCCATCCATAGTCAGCATCAGAAAGAGAGGGGAGGGGTCAGAGAGAGAAGGAGGGCACAACAGGGGGAAGACCTCAAAGAATTCCCCAAAACCAAAGTACGTGGCTCCAGCCCTGACCAGAGGGCCAATAAAGCATTCAGGTGCCCTCAGGGCACACATCCGGAGATGGTCTGCCCTCAACACAGGGGGACCCGGAGCGGGAGGACGCCTCCGACGTGACAGTTTGAACCAACAGTTTGGCCTCCTCTCACTCCTGTCTCCTGTCAGGGTGTCGTCCGAACGAACAATCACTTGGCTTCCTTGGCTGGCACGGTGTCTGCGGGCTGCAGTATGCACCTCCACTGTCCCTCAGGGCCTTCTGCCACTCTCTCCAACCAGAAAGTCCGGCATTCCCGCCACACTGTTCCGCTTCAACCAGTCCCAAGCTGCTTCAGGAGATGGAAAAAAGTGCGAGCGACCTGCATGGAGAACTTTCAACTTAGCTGGGAACAACAGCATATAGGTATAGCCCAGTTCTTTAAGCTTACGCTTAACACCCGCCAAGGATTGCCTCTGGAGCTGCACCATCCTGGGATAGTCAGGGAAAAAACAGATGGTGTGATTTTCAAAGGTAGGATCTCCATGTTTGCGCACCTCCTGCAAGATTACATCTCGGGCTCTGTAGTTAAGGACCTTGGCTATGATTGTTCGTGGGGGGTGCTCCCGGCGGCAGTGGCGCTGTTAAGGCTCTGTGCGCACACTCCACCACAAATACAGCTGATAGGGGTGCCTCAGGCAACGTTTTTTGGATCCAGTCTTCCAAGAAAGACTCCACATTCGCCCCCTCCACACCTTCGGGAAAGCCCACTATGCGGAGGTTACACCGTCTTGCCCTACTTTCCGCATCCTCGACTCTCGCTTCCAGCCTGTGAGTTTTAGCTTCAAGGACGGCCACCGAGGCCTTCAGCGTATCCATCTCAGACTGCAGGCACGTCACCTGTTTCTCAGTGGCCACCGAGCGTTCCGCCACTACTCTTAGGTCCACACAAAGCAGATTGACATCCACCGCTTGGACTCAATAGCAGCCAGGATTTGTGCACCGGTGGGTTCTGCACCTTTCTCCAAGGGGCCTGGAGATCTTTTTATAGACTCACACCTGAACTTTGTGCCGTGTATTGGTCCATCCGCGTTTGCTGCGTACTCTTTTGCGTTCTATTTTTGCCCATGGTATCCACCTGCTGGAGTGGCAGTCATGAAGGAACACACCAAATGGCAGGCTCAGGCCCTCCAGGCGTGATGCAGGCAGTCAAACTCCATATTCCTGCCGCCCAACACCTCTCAGTCTCTTAACCCTCCACCTCCGTGGGGGTGCCAGCATATGTAGAAGCAGCACAAGTGTTGTACCTGAGCTGATGGATCCGATGCACAGCTTGATAGTTCCGCACTCCAGAGCTGGGCAACCCAAGAACTCTATCAGATCTCCAACGCAAGGAGTCACTCCTCAAGAATTAGTCCAGCGACGCCTCCAGCTGCCAATGTGTGGCCAATGTAGCTATGTGAGCCCCAAGCGTCCAGGGCCTCTGCACACCCCGCAGGGGGCAAGCACCGATCTCCACCGCTGCCCCAATCACTACAGCAGGCCTCCAATCCAACTGGGAGGCCCAACTCCAACACTGTACCCACTCTCCAGGATGGGGGGAAGGAAGGGGGCGCAGAGTCAAAGTCCACTCAACCCCTCACCCTGAGTGGCTCCCCTTCAGGAAACTTCTTCCTTGAATTCGTGCCGCTCCAGTGTCCCCTGCGGGCTATTTTCACAGCGTTTAGATCATGCCTGGGATCGCGGCCGCCATCTTAGGGTCAGGCACTCCGCTTGCGCGCCCCCCTGCTGCTCGATTTTGGCACCCGGCACCTCAAATGATCTCCCCCGCCACTCCCCTCGTACACTCCTCCTCTCCTGCGGACTCCGGGACTCGGCTGCCGGGTCCGCGGGGGTCCAGGGCCACAGGATCAGGGAGGATTCTGAGCCGGGATCGGGAGCCCTTGTTTAGTGCTTCCGATCAGCCATCTTGCTGGCCACGCCCCATCTTAGGAAAGGTTAAACACCTAAATGGCCGCAATTAAATAATTAGCAAAACAAGGAGATCATAGAGTTCCCACAGACTTTGCTGCTCATGTTATATCGGTATCTTCCCCCCTTTAATATTAATTTTCCACTTCAAAGTCTGGGATTGGACATTGTCCCCTAGAAGTGGGGGGTGGATAAATCCCCTTGTCCCTGCTGCAATGTTAACTGGTACTCCACTCTAATGTGCCTTATTCTTGTAGTCTCTCTTATTCAGTTCTAAATCTCCTTTTTATTCTGCTCTTTCCTGTTCTGTTTGTTGTTTTATCTTGTAGTAATTTCTTTTGCCTTCTGTTCTGTTCTTTCTGCTTATTATGCCCTGCTATACTATAAAATTACTAAATTCAGTTCAATTTAGTGTGGCACACTTCTGTTTTAAACAGTGTGGTTCAATATTATCATGTTCTACACCAGGGATCTCTAACCTTTTCTGTAGTGAGAGCTACTTCTGATCAGTGAAAATCATCATGAGCTACTGAAGACTAAGCAGCTTGCACATTATCAGATGCCCCCATGCCCAGCTTAATTGACTTTAAGCCTAATGTCCGTAGAGCCAGATACTATGGTTTGAACCAAATACTTTGACTAGGGGCATGATGTGTGTCACTGAGAGCGTGGTCTTTGGAGATGTATGAACATTTGTGCGTATGAATGGGATATATGTGTATAGGTGACTTTGAGACTGTCTTGTGGCACAGGACATACTTCGCCCTATGTGTCACCGTTACATATATAACACAAATGGAAGAAATTTAAAGTGCAGAAAAAATGTTCTGCAGTGTTCAGAATATGGAAAAAATTTCTGCACTTTAAATCTTTACATTTCTCCCACTTAAAACAATGGCAGTAATTATGACCATGGCGGTGATAACTCCCATAGACAGCCAATGTACCACACCAACCCCCAGGTGTTAACACCACTGACCACGGCGGCAGCCATCAACAGCCAGATGGAAGCCAAGGTGCCCCCCACCATATCATGACATGGCGAACCGCCATGATTTCCGGGGCGGTACCAATGCCATCAAAAGCCTGGCGGAATCACTGCAAAGTAAATGAAAGACTCACCACCAGAGACACAGAGAAGACCACCGTCGCCATGGAACCGGAACTACAAGTCTTCCCGATGCTCTTCTATGCCATGCTCCACCTGGAACACCAACGCCGACGAAGATGACGATGGTGAGTACAGCCGCCTAGCACACAAGGGAGGGAGGGAGGAAAAGGGGAGTGACACACACACACGCACAACACACACCATTCACACACACACCATACACACACCCAGCTGCAGAGGAAAACCAATGTCACAGGACCCACGTCATAATAATGCAAGGACTACATTTAGGTTTAACTGATATTGTAATTTGATGCCAACACCCACCATATTGTCTATGTGAAAAAAAATAGGAGTAAATGTGCCTTAGTGGGGACATGGGTGTTGTGTGGTGTGTGTTGTACAGAGGGTGTTGAGTAATGTGGTGGGGTGTGGGATGTGGAATGTGTGGTGCGTGACGGATGAATGGGTGTTTGTGGTGTATGTGTGTAGTTGCATCTGTGTTATTCGTGTCTGTCTTGTGACAATTTTTGGTGTTCATAAAGGGTTGTGAGTAATGTGGGTGTGTGTTTTATAGTGCTGTGGGTGGGTGTGTGTGGTGTGTGTATCAGTGTCAGGTGTGTGTTTTTGGTATTGGCCAATGTTGTGTGGTTTTGTATTTGGGGGGCCATTCAGACTGCGCCGGTGTGTACCGCCAATGGTTTACCTCCGTTGAATGTCCGCCGGGGTGATTCGTGGGTCATAATGTGGTGGGCGTTATTTTGTTGGCGTAACGGTATGGGTGGTAGTACCAACACTTTAACACTGACCTTGGGTCTGGCGGATATGGGTTTGTGGCAGTATTCTGTCGGTTTGGTGTGTGTATGTGTCATAATATGGCGAACGGATGTTCGCCTCTGCGACGGTATGTTGGCGCCCATCACCGCGGTGGTAAGCAGGATTTACCACCATTTATCATAATGAGGGCCATAGTGCTATATTTATAACACAAAAACACATTTGTTTAAATTGGAGGAACTTTAAGTGAATAAACATGCTTCCTAAACATTAAGACGTTATTGGCTTGATTGAAAGTGGAAAAATACATCAAGACTTAGGCCCTCATTATGAACACGGTGGTCCCCCTTGGACCCCCTGGGATCCCGCCGGCTGCATAATATTGTTTCAGTCCGCCAGCCCAGCAGAATGCCTGGCCGGGACATTGCTGGTGGCTCCACATAGAGCCGCCGTCAATGCCTCTGTGTGGCGGGTGCAGCTGCACCCGTCGCGCAGATCACTGCCCGTAAATCGGGCAGTGACCTGCGCGATGGGGCACTGCACAGGGGCCTCTGCACTGCCCATGCCAAGTGCATGCGCTGCCCTGTCAGATAATGATTCCTTCTACCGTCAGGCTGCCTGTCGGAGGCAGCCTGGTGCCCATGTGTCCATTATATGGCGGTTCAGCCTGCCATGCCGGTGGCGGGCTGAACCTTCGGGGTTCATTATGACCCACTTAATGTTTCATAGAAATAAATTCTTAATTTTAAATTTCTCCCATTTGAAAAAAATGACTTTAGTTTTAATTATGGCACAATGGTGGTCATTCTGACCCTGGCGGTCTTTGACCGCCAGGGCGGAGGACCGCGGGAGCACCGCCGACAGGCCGGCGGTGCTCCAATGGGGATTCCGACTGCGGCGGTAAAGCCGCGGTCGGACCGGCACCACTGGCGGGGTCCCGCCAGTGTACCGCGGCCCCATTGAATCCTCCGCGGCGGCGCAGCTTGCTGCACCGCCGCGGGGATTCCGACCCCCCCTACCGCCATCCAGATCCCGGCGGTCGGACCGCCGAGATCCGGATGGCGGTAGGGGGGGTCGCGGGGCCCCTGGGGGCCCCTGCAGTGCCCATGCCACTGGCATGGGCATTGCAGGGGCCCCCGTAAGAGGGCCCCTACATGTATTTCACTGTCTGCTGCGCAGACAGTGAAATACGCGACGGGTGCAACTGCACCCGTCGCACAGCTTCCACTCCGCCGGCTCGATTCCGAGCCGGCTTCATCGTGGAAGCCTCTTTCCCGCTGGGCTGGCTGGCGGTCTGAAGGCGACCGCCCGCCAGCCCAGCGGGAAAGTCAGAATTACCGCCGCGGTCTTTCGACCGCGGAACGGTAACCTGACGGCGGGACTTTGGCGGGCGGCCTCCGCCGCCCGCCAAGGTCAGAATGAGGGCCAATGTCTACTGCCCATTGGGAGCAAAAGGCCTGCTGCTTGCAAATGCAACACTTTGAAATGGGAGACAATTAAAAGGAAGAGTTAATAATTAAAGTAACTTTTCTTTTTAATTTTCTCTCATTTAAAAGCATTCAGAAGTTTCATTTTGTTCTCATGCTCCAATACTGAATCAACAAGGACTTTCATTTGAGTTAACTACTTCAGTGCTTCACCTCTGTGCCTCAGCCTGGCCCTCAATCTGATTGAGCACTGCTCATATTTGGGATCTGCTATCTGCAGCCTGATGATAATAATATAAGGTAAATGCAGCCTTCCTTAACTTTCCAAGAAATATATAACCCTGTGCGTATTTAAAAATGAACTGAAGCCTGCGAGCTACTCTGAAGATGTCTTGGAGCTACCGGTAACTCGTGATCAACTGGTTGGAGACACCTGTTCTACCCAGTTTGTCCAGTTCTGGTGATATCATTAAGGGCCTGATTGCAACTTTGGAGGAGGGTGTTAATCCGTCCCAAATGTGACGGATATACCACCTACCGTATTACGAGTCCATTATATCCTATGGAACTCGTAAAACGGTGGGCAGGATATCCGTCCTCCAAAGTTGTAAGCAGGCCCTATGTGTTTTGTTTAGTTCTATTTCATTGTGTTGCATTGATTTCTGTTAATTTCTGATCTAGTCTGCTTTTTTCTATTTTTTTATGTTCTTTTTCCGACCTTTTCAGTTATATTTTGCACTTGTGGTGTTTCTGTGTATATAGCAGTAGTATTCCTTGAACCTATCTACAATGCAGCAGCGTGCTAAACAGGGTAAAGACAAAGATGCACTCTATAGGTGACTGGAGGTAAAGCTGGATTTTGAAAATGAAGGTGGATTATTACTTCATTGAGATGCTGTGTTCTTTAAAGAGTTGTGTCTTCAGCTCTTTCCTAAATTGAAACAAGGTTGTGACAGTTCTTATGTATATAGGGATATTGTTCCAGATTCTTGATAACTAAATGGAGAACATATGTTGCCTTATTTTTTTCTGTTGTTGCACTTTTCATCTCCAGTTTTAAGATGTCCTAGCTTTTAGTGTGGTGAGAGCTACCGAAGTAGGGAGCTTGTAAATGAGATAGGCAGGCGTGCCAGTTGTGGTGGCTTCTGGATGATGCAGCTGATTTTGAAGATGGTACGAAATGGCAAGGGGGGGGGTCAGCGGAGTTCCATCAGTACAAAGCTGATGTAGTCATATTTCTTCAGTGCCTAGATGAGGCGATCTAAGGTATGTAGGATACCCTTTAAACTGGTGCATGGGACAATATGGAGTCCTAGGGGCAATGGAGAGGATATTGCCACCATCCTTATCCTTTTCCATTCTGTACTTTTCTGTCATATTCTGTTCTACCCAGTTCTTTTCGGTTCTCTTCTGTTTTGCTTTGTCTTGTTTTGTTCTGTTGAATTCAATACTAGTCAGTTCATCTCTGATTATTTGTGTTCTGTGTCATTATTGCACAGTTATTTCTTGTTCTATTTAGTACTCTTGTCCGCTAATGTATTTTTTATTGTTTAATTTAGTTTTCCTCAGTTCTGTCCTGTGTGATTATGTTGTACCTAATTCCATTTTCTTCAATTCTATCCTTTTTCAATTGCATTCAGTTTAGTATTCCATTCTATAATGTTCTTTTCAGCTCTGTTTATATGTGATTGGATATAAATCACAGAAATAATCTAGGAATAAAATAGGATACCAATGTTTAGTTTGGATCTGCAAATTTAGCATGGCAATATGTATGGGATATGGAATGACACTGGATCACACTGGATGGTATGCAGAGGGAGAACTGTATTGTACAGTGACCAGAAGTTGTCCCGTAAAGATGATATCAACATTAGAGTTTATCTAACATTGGATGTAAAGTGAGTATTGTTTATGCCAGTCGCGGCTCGCAGTGGGGGGGGGCAGGTGGCATGTGGTTGGGGGAGGTTGTGGAGGTGACAAAAAAAATTATAATTAAAAAGAACTTACCTTCCTCACCACACCGCTTTGCTCCTCTGGCTCAAGTACTTGCAGGCACAGCCAATCGTAGGGCTGCTTTCATGCTGCTGGCAGCATGAAAGCAGCGTTAGCATTGGACAGAGTGCTCTGGCTGGTCACTCTGAGGCAGAGTGGTAGCCTCTGCATGCTCTCTCCAACCTGGCAACACAGTGCTTGAGGGTGCTCCAGAATGAGACGCAAGATCAGAGGGAGCAGCATGCCTTACCCAGATTCTCCTCTCGGAGATCCTGTGCATCATGAAAGACCTTGATGCCAAGATACTTAAATTTACAGGGAGCCCATGTTGTGTCAGGCGATAGGGCAAAAAGCACCTTCAACTACCGGAAACATGCAAATCTTACTCTGGTTCAAGCGGAGGCCGGAACAGCAGCCAAACTTCTCCAGTAGTTGAAGCACCTGGGGGACAGTTCTCTCCCCCTCTCACAGATAGATAAGGAGATCATCCTCATATAAAGATATAATATGGGTAATTTCTCCTCGCACTATCCCCCCAGTCCTGTCCTGCCATGCGAAACCGCTGTACCACAGGCTTGATGACTAAGGCAAATAGGAGGGGTAACAGTGAGAACTCCTGCATAGTTCCCCGATGGATCTCATACACTTCTGAGATCATGTGCCACGTCTTAACTCTTGCCATGAAGAATGTGTAGAGTAGCCTCACCAACTTCAACCAAGCAGCCCCAAGCCCCATGTGAGACATAGTAACCTCCAGGAAATCCACCAAACTGTATCAAAGGCCTTTTCGTAAACCACCAACACTATCACTGCAGTGGAACCCGGTGGGGGGGTGGACCTTGTTGTATATCAACGAGTAGAGTATTCAGAGGTTATGGGAGGTACTGCTGGTGAAAATGAACCCATTCTTATTCATTATGTATCAGGGCCTGCATATGGTTCAAGAGTCTAGTGGTTAGCACCTTACTGAGCACCTTGAAATCAGTGTTTAGCATAGAAAGTGGTTTGAAATTGAAGACTGTCAGGTCATGACATGTGCTATGTGGTCTTAGGTAGTAGAACCACTAAGGCCTCTCTAGACATGGCCGGCAAGACCTCTATTTCATAGGTCTCAGTGGACATCTCGGCCTATCTTGGTGCCAGGTTTCCCTCAAATAGTTTGTAAAACTCCGGTGGGAGTCCATCTGCTCCCAGAGTCTTCCCTGTTGCCAGCATTCTAATAATGGCTCTGATTTCTATATCAGTCACCGAGGCCCCAAGGGCTCTCATTCTGTCTCGGGGAGAGTGCTTAGGAGCAGATCTTTTAGGAAGGTGCCCAGCTTTCCCAGAAGCTCCTCCCACAGAGAGCTATAGAGGGACAGGTAGTAACTCCTAAACACAGTATTAATGTGGTGAGCGAAAACAGTACTGTCCCTTCTGCCGTCACCAGTCTAGTGATTGGAATGCCCCTAGATTCCAGTCGGATCAACCAAGCCAAAAGCTTACCTCCTTTCCCTTCCTTCTCGAGAGCCCCGTTCACATATGCCTTATAATCATATGATAGTGGAGGCATTCCAGCACCACATTGTATTGCTCTCGCACTTCTGACTACCTCAGGAGTGCGGCAGGGCTCCTTCCTTGTTCCTTCTCCCATTTGTGTGACTCATTTTCTGGTTGCATCTAGGCCCCTCTGTATTCCCACTGTCTGCCCCAAGCATTGCCCCCATACCATTTTTTTGAAGGCTTCCGATTTGGCCGTCCCTGGGTTAAAAGTAAAAAAATCTGTTGACTTGGAGGTCAGCATGCCCCTAAAGACCGCTTCTTTTAGAGCCATAGAATGTATTGGGCTGCTGTCCGATATTGTGCTGTATTCTGTATGTATGATAGAGACGCTAAGGTACTAGATGCAAACAAACAGGTCAGTTCTGGTATGTGCATGATAGAGGTGTGAATAGTGCGAGTAGTCTTTAATTAATGGGTGTTGGGTGCGCCAAGGATCCTCTGTACCCCAGTGAGAAACCCAGGCTGTCAGACCGGCCTCCACCCTATGAGTTATGGCCTCCTGCAGCAGGGGCAGGGAGCGGTCCGGTTCCGGGCCAAGAACACTATTGAAGTCACCCCCTATAAGGTATGTGCCTTCTGTAAATCTGGCTAGGTATGCCGACAGAGCATGCAAGTCGGAAGTCTGGTCTTGATTGGGTGCATGCACACTCCCCAATACTACCGGTCTGCTTCTGAGGCGCACCTCTAGTAAAACATAGCGGCCATCTTGCCCTCTTTGTCCACATCACTCAATGTGGTCTCAAAGGGAACCCCTACTCTCACCCTGCTCCACCCAAATCTACATTCCACTTACGCAGGCTGAATAGGTGGTACCCTAAGGCTCCCCTCACCACCGCCCGTGAAGGCAATCCACATCCGTTAGAGTGAGTTGTGATTCATGTAAGAGCAATGTGTACTCCCCGAAGCTTCTTATAAATCAGGATTTTGTCTTTTGTACATGAGCCCAAGCCACAAACATTCATAAACTTTTTTGTGGCCTGGCATGCAACCTCAAATGCGCTTAAAATATTTGTATGCCTCATTCAGACATAAGTTCCACATTGAAAGACTGAATCAGTCACTAGTTAACTTCATAGGATTAACCTTAGGCCATTTAAGCTGAACCCCTTTGCTCTTCACTACTTTCACCTCCTGCTGTTTATGACTGGTCACCAATCTAAAAGACAGGACAAAAGGGTTGTGGTCACTGGCCCAATGAAGGAACACGGAAAAGTCCAAAAAGAGGGATCCCAATTCAATTAAAATGTGTTGTGTGTGCCAGACATAGGCCCTCATTACAACTGTGGCGGTAAATGCCGCCTACCGCCGTGCTTACGGCCACCAACACACCGGGCCCGCGACGGTATCCTGCTACGGGTATTATGACCCACACAGAGAATTCTGCCACAATACAGACACCCACACAAGTCCGCCAGCCGAAAGGTCAGTGATAAACTGGCGATAGTCAAACCCACACCGTTATGCCAACAGGAATATGCCCACAGTATCACGACCCATGAATCACACGGTGGTCTTTCAATTGCGGTAAACCATCGTCGGTACATACCTCCGCGCTCAAAGTACACACACATTTACAAAACACCACCACATTTGTCAATTCAAACTACACACACCTGACACACATACACATACCACACCCACACACTCATACCACTATAAAACACCCACCCACATTACCCACAACTCTTTCAACGAAAAAAAAGATTGCCAACACAGAGAGACACAAGCCAGGAGCACCCACTCAATCAGAGGCACAGAACACCATCACCCATACACCATCCAAACACATCACAGCATACACCCCAACACATCACCCCACACATCACCCCACACATCCTCACACATATCACTCACACCACATCCATGGCACCCCAAAGACACCCCAGGTTTCTGAGGAGGAGCTAAGGGTCATGGTTGAGGAAATCATCCGGGTAGAGCCACAGCTATTTGGATCACAGGTGCAGCAGACGTCCATTGCAAGGAAGATGGAGCTATGGTTGAGAATCGTGGACGGGATCAACGCCGTGGGACAGCACCCAAGAACCAGGGATGATATCAGGAAGAGGTGGAACGACCTACAGGGGAAGGTGCATTCCGTGGTTGCAAGATACCCGGTAGCAGTACAGAGGACTGGCAATAGACCCCCAACTCCTCTCCCATAACTGACAACATGGGAGGAGCAAGTCTTGGAAATTATGCATCCTGAGGGCCTTGCAGGAGTAGCAGGAGGACTGGACTCTGGTAAGTTAAATCTTTACTATTTTATTCCCCCACCCTACCTGCATGCCATTACAAACTCCTACCCCTACACTCACACCCATCACTCCAACACCTCACATATACCCCACTATCACAACCCACCCATCCCATTACCAAGCCCTGCATGCAACACCAAAGCATGGACCCCCAACACAGACCTGCATGGAGACCAATCACCACAGCATGCCCAATAGAGAGGCTCATCCAGCCCACGAAATCACCACTCACACAAGGCAAAGCTAACAGGGAAACCACAACCATACAGGGAAACACACCCATGCACAAGATGGCACACGCAGATACATTAACACTGCTTTTGCATCCCCACAGGACCCATACTCAACGTCACCGGAGAGGAGGTGCCAGCTATATCCAGCCCCCCCCCCCCGAAGAGGCCCACAGTGACGACAGCAGCTCTGCACATCTGGATCAGGATGACCAACCTGGCCCATCAGGGACCACTGGACAGTCGGGTACCCTGCCACAGTCCCAACCCACCACAGAGCCTCCCCCTCAGGAAACACCAGCACAGCACTCACCCAGCGGGCCCATGCCACTGTTCCCAGGACAAGTCAATCAGCAGTGTGTCCACCACTACAGGGACCCTAGGCAACCCCACAAACACAGGACGATCAGGGACCTGGGGTCAGTGGTAGTGGGCACACGGTTCAGGGGACAGAGGCACAGGACAACAGGGAAGCTGGGATGACTGCTGTGCGACGGGGGGGGACAGGCCCAAGGAACCCACTCTCCATGAGGCACTCTCGAACATCCTGGGAGCATACCACCATTCACAGGAGACGATGGACCAGATATTGGGCAAGTTGCAGGAAACCCAGCGGCTGAAGGAGGGACAGTACCTGGGGATCAGGGATGACCTAATAAACATCTACACCATTCTGGTCACCATGCCAGGGGTGTTGGCTGACATGGAAGGCAGTGGCACAACAACGGGCGCCTGACACTAGCCAAACTGATGAACAGCCATCCACCTCCACTGGCACTAGTAGACAGGAGGCCCCACCACAGGAACAACAGGCCACCATTGCAACTCAAATGTACAGTGAAATATAATTTGGAATGACCTTTGGTGGGCAGCAGTACACATAGCAGAAGCCAGAGTGGGGCACAGAGATCTGAAAATAGAGATGCCAAAGGGTATAGTCAGTGGCCATAGACATAGGGTAAGAAGCTGCCTTGTACAATGTCCAACAGATAACTGAAACGTAAAGTGAACTTACAGTGTCTTACCTATGTGTCACTGGAAGTACTGCTGAATTATATTGCTTCTGTTGTCAACATCTTCTTCCTCTGCCTCCTCTCCCTCACTGTCCACAGGCTCCACCACTGCCACAAGACCATCTCCAGGCACATCCTCCTGAAGAAAAGGCACGTGGTGTCTCAAGGCCAGGTTGTGCAACATGCAACATGCAACGATGATCTGGCACACCTTCTTGGGTGACTAGTACAGGGAGCCACCTGTCAGATGGAGGCACCAGAACCTGGCCTTCAGGAGGCCAAAGGTCCTTTCAGTAATCCTCCTTGTACGCCCATGTGCCTCATTGTAACATTTCTCTGCCTTTGTCCTGGCATTCCGCACTGTGGTCAGTAACTATGAGAGGGTGGGGTAACCAGAGTCACCTGCAAATATTGAGGGACAACTGTTAGACACACACTAACCCTTAGGGACAACCCCATACCCAGACACCTACTCATAGTGTGTGGGGACCTTTGGCTCACCTATTAGCCACACCCGGTGCCTCTGGAGTTGGCCCATCACATATGGGATGCTGCCATTTCTCAAGATAAAGGCGTCATGCACAGAGCCAGGATATTTGGCATTCACATGGAATATGTACTGGTCCGCCAAATACACCATGTGCACTTTAATAGAGTGATAGCTTTTTCTATTCCTGAAAACTTGTTGATTTCTCCGGGGAGGGGGGACAAATGCCACTTGTGTACCATCAATGGCACCAATGATGTTGGGGATATGACCCAGGGCATAAAAGTCAGCTTTCACTGTGGCCAAATCCTCCACCTGGGGGAACACAATGTAGATGCTCATGTGTGTCAGCAGGGCAGACAACACTCTGGTCAACACGTTGGAGAACATTGGCTGAGACATCCCTGATGCCAAGGCCACTGTTGTTTGGAAGGGACCACTTGCCAGGAAATGGAGCACTGAGAGGACCTGCACTAGAGGGGAGATACCTGTGGGCTGGTGGATAGCTGACATCAGGTCTGGCTCCAATTGGGCACACAGTTCTTGGATTGTGGCCCGATCAAGTCTGTATGTAATGATAATGTGTCCATTGTCGCAAGGTCCACCAGGGGTCTGTACACCGGAAGATGCCTCCATCTTATATTCAGCCTCAGCGGTTGAAGCCTATGGAAGAGAACGGTGAGCAGAGGGTCATATTCCCACATCTATTGCACTAATTATGATTTGTTTACTTTACAGAAACAGAATGTGAACCTGACAATCAGTTGCCGTGCCAATGTCTGCTGTGACACAGTTAGGTGCCATGCCCTGTGCCCCCCTGAAATGGCGGATGCCTGACCTGTGAGGAGGGACAAGTGGAAATTAGATAATTGCGCTGGCGTTGTGCGCCGTCACGGTAGGCGGTCGATGACCGCCGCGCAACTTCGCATTGGTTATCATTGGGCCCTATGGGTTCCAGGAGCCAATGGCGATGTAAGCCGGCTGTGACGGTACGCACCGCCGCGGACGTCATTGTCATTTTCTATCTATCACACTTGCTACCTGACCTTCAACAGGAGAGGACCTACACTGCAAGTGCTGCTATGACCTGTGTCTGGAAGTGACAATGGCTCATGTGTCTGGGGAAAGGGCCCCTGCCTTCACTGCGGAGGAGTTGGAGAAGTTGGAGAAACTGGTGGATGGGGTCCTACCCCAGTACACGTTACTCTACGGTCCTCCAGACAAACAGGTGAGTACACTGTGAGCATGATGCGTGGGCCATGAATGTATGGAGTGCTGTGTATGTAGGCCACATGTAGGGGGTGGGGCAGAGGCGTCCGGCTAGAGTGCAGCATGTAAGGTGGACAATGTATGTGCATCAGGGGATGGGAGGGATCTGGTGGGCCATGAGTCTGACGGTCCGGACGGTTGACTAATTCCCTTGTCTGCTGTCTTTTCCTGCAGGTCAGCGCCCACCAGAAAAAGGGTATTTGGCGTGCCATCGCCAAGGAGGTGCGGACCCTGGGGGTCATTGACAGGCAGAGCACCAACTGCTGCAAGAGGAGGGAGGACCTGCACGGCTGGGCAAAGAAGACAGTGGAGGCCCAGCTGGGGCTGGCCTCCCAACGAGGAAGCGGTGCCCACGCACCATGACCCTCCTGATGTTCCGCATCCTGGCGGTGGCCTATCTGTAGTTGGATGGGCACTTGAAGGCATCACAGCAGCCACAAGGGGGTGAGTACAGAATCTGACTCCTGACTTTGCAAGCGTTAAGAGGTGCCTGGGTGGGGGATGTGGGCCATGGGTGCCCCTAACCTGGGTGAAGATGGCAGGGTAGGTCCCTTGTTGGGCAGGCTCTGAAGCACTCCTACCCAAATAGTGTTAGTGGGCATCTACTACTGGGCAGGGTACTGTGGGTTTCTGGTGTGCAGCTGATGGCGTTAGGCATTCTACCCAATGGGCTGGTGACTATCTTAGTAACTGGTCGGGCATGGCCTAGTGCATAGGGCTGCTCCTTGTGTGTTGTGTACGCCAATGGTAGTGGTGTTGCTGGCATTGACCAAAGTGTATCCTCTGTCTCCCCTCCCCCCACTTTTTGTATTGTTACCCGGTCCTTATGTGTATTAGCATCATCTGGTGGAGGAGCAGAGGCACCGGCGACAGAGGGAGCTGCATTCAACATGGGCCTGGTGGATAAATCTACCGACGGTGAGTCCACCAGTGGGACGGAGGGTGAGGGGAGCACCACAACGGGGACAGGAGGGGAGACCACAGACAGCGACTCCTCCTCCAATGGAAGCTCCCGGGCGGTGGTGGACACCTCTGTGCCCCCCCCCAACAACAGGTACAGCTGTCACCCCCCCCGTCAGCAACGCCCTCCCAGCAGCCCCTCAGCGTGTTTCCTGTGCCCGCTCACCCAGGATGGTGGGCATCTCTTTCGCCCCAGGCACCTCAGGCCCTGCCCCAGTCAGCCCTGCTGTCCTCAGTGAAGAGGCTATTGACCTCCTGAGATACCTCACTGTTGGGCAGTCAGCCATTCTGAATGCCATCCAGGGTGTCGCGAGGCATTTGCAACAAACAAATGCATTCCTTGGAGGGCATTCACTCTGGTGTGGTGGCCCAACAGAGAGCATTTCAGACTCTGGCCAACTCCCTGATGGCAGCCCTTGTCCCTGTGTCTAGCCTCCCCCCCTTCAACTTCCTCTACCCAGTCCCAATCCCCTCACCCCAGCCTATCCCAAGCACACCTTCAAACCAGCATTCACCCAAGTCAACACACAGAAGTGGTTCAGGCAAACACAAGCACCACACATCATCCCACAGGCACTCACACAAGCACCATACCCATGCAGACACACCAACATCCACTGCCTCCACTGTGTTCCCCTCTTCCTCGTCATCCACCTTCCTCCCAGTATCATTCCCACTCACACCTGCATGCAGTACATCCTCATCCAATACCTCCATCATCAGCAAGCCCATCACTGCTCACCCTTCACTGGAAGTCACCACCCCCACATCCATGCACACATCCCCTGTGTCCTTTCCCAGTGTGTCTGTGACCCCTCCTCCCAAAGTACACAAACGCAAGCACCCACCCACCCAACAGCCATCCACCTCACAGCAGCATTCAGCACATGCACCTTCACCCAAACTCAGCAGACAGACACCTCCTACCACCACTCCCGCTTCCTCCACTACCAAACCCTCTCCCTCTTCCTATCTCAGTGTGTCTAAAAAGATTTGCCTGGCAAACATTGACCTGTTCCCTACCCCTCCCCTGTCCTTCCCCTCGGGCCAGGGTGTCCAGAACCCAGGCCAACACCTCAGCCACCAAGTTGGCATCCGCTGTGGTACCTGCAAATCCCAGAGGCTCAAAGGGGGCACCCGTCAGGCCAGACATTGTGCCACCAACCCCTGCAAAGGACCAAACCATTTTGCCACCTGCCAAGGTGAAGAAGGGGACAACATGCAGCAAGGGCAAGGAGCACGACCCACCCAGCAAGGCCTCCTCCAAAACTCCAGCTGCCAGAGCCAAGGTAACAACAGCATCTGCCAAGGGGAGGAAGGGGCAGAAAACCCAAGCCAAGGCACTTCAGCCTTCGGAGGCTGCAGGTGAAGGCCTGGTGCCCACCAGCAGACCCGCCAGCCCCGCCACCTGCACGCCAGCAGCCCTGCCGCAGGCACCGCCGCAAGCACCACCACCTGCACCGCCGCTGCCACCACTACTGTCAGCAGCAGCATCCCCAGTGGGAAGCCATCCGAGGCTGCAGGAGAGGGGTTGGGGCCTACCTCCACCACTGGCAGCACTGGCACATGCAACACGGCCAGCATCACCAGCAGCCCGCCGCAAGTACTGCCACCTGTACTGCTGATAGTAGAACAACTATCAGCCCCAGCAGCCCCAGTGGGCGGCTGTCCAAGGCTGCAGGAGACGGGCTGGAGCCTCCCACCACCACTGGCAGCACCCCCACCAGCACCAGCAATACCACCAGTTTGCAGCCTTAGGCGCCGCAGGATGGAGTCTAGCCCTGCCTCCATAGACTATCATACAACCTGGTCCCTGCAAATCTCGTGCCTCAGACACCCAGGTGAGGGAATGTCAACTGCCACACCCCAAGTGCTGCATCACTCGGCACAAGGCCCCCTCCAGAACCAGAGAAGATATGCTTCCACTCAGCCCCTCCTTGGCAGGATGAAGCACACTGGGTGCCAAGCCCCCTCCAGAACCAGTGGAGAAAGGCATCCACTCACCCTATCCTTAGCAGGATGAAGCACACTGGGCACCAAACCCCCTCCAGAACCAGTGGAGAAAGGCATCCACTCACCCTATCCTTGTCAGGGTGAAGCACACTGGGCACAAAGTCCCCTCCAGAATCAGTGGAGAAAGGCATCCACTCACCCTATCCTTGGCAGGATGAAGCACACTGGGCACCAAGCCCCCTCCAGAACCAGTGGAAGAAGCCACCCACTTGAGAGACTGTGGCCTTGCACTTCCCAGGACCAAGCAGTGGGCAGACCACCCACTTGAGAGACTGTGGCTTTGCACTCCCCAGGACCAAGCAGTGGGCAGACCACCCACTTGAGAGACTGTGGCCTTGCACTCCCCAGGACCAAGCAGTGGACAAACCACCCACTTGAGAGACTGTGGCCTTGCACTCCCCAGGACCAAGCAGTGGACAAACCACCCACTTGAGAGACTGTGGCCTTGCACTACCCAGGACCAAGCAGTGGGCAAACCACTCACTTGAGAGACTGTGGCTTTGCACTCCCCAGGACCAAGCAGTGGGCAGACCACCCACTTCAGAGACTGTGGCTTTGCACTCCCCAGGACCAAGCAGTGGGCAGACCACCCACTTCAAAGACTGTGGCCTTGCACTCCCCAGGACCAAGCAGTGGGCAAACCACCCACTTGATAGACTGTGGCTTTGCACTCCCCAGGACCAAGCAGTGGGCAGACCACCCACTTGAGAGACTGTGGCCCTGCACACCCCAGGACATTGCTGTGGGCATGGAGCCCCCTCGAGGAGCAGTGGCGTTACTCCATCTTCTGGCTGAGGTGCCCCCCCTTCCCTGTCCCCCTGAGGTGCCTGTGTGTTTTCGACCTGATGCCCCTGCAGTGTCTCTCCGTATTGAGGCAGGAGTCAAGTGTGGGCTTGGCCCATGATTTTTGGCCCAGTGACCCACGGACATTTGGAAAGGACAATGTACGGCCTTATGTACATATTGTATATTTTTGTAAATACTGTTTTTATAATCATTATGTATATCTGCCTATTTCTAAAATATCAATGATTTAACTCTATTCCTTTTGTCCTTGCATTCTTCCATGGGGTTACGGGGTGTAAATGTAATGTTGCTGCATGTGTTTGTGTGTGTGGTGTTGGGGGTGGGGCTGGGGTGGGAGTGTTGCATGTTGCATGTGTGTGTCACTCTCTTCTTCCTCCCCCCTCCCCTGTGTACTAGGTGCAGTACTCACCGTGGTCGTCTCCGCCACCTTTGGTATTCCTGGTAGATGAGGAGGTCGACCAGCATGGCCAAGACTTGTAACTCGGGCTCCATGGCATCCTGGTTCTTTATTGAGTGTCGAGAGGTGAGTGGTTTCCCTTCCAAACACTGTTTCCGCCGTGCTTTTGATGGCATTGGTACCGCCCCGGAAAAGCTGGCGGATTTGCGGGTTGTGATGGGGTGGGCGGTACATTGTCTTCCACCTGTCTGTTGGCGGTGACCGCCGTGGTGTTTGTTGCTACTGCTGTGGCGGTCAGAGTGTTAAAGTGGCTGTCTGTGTTGGCGGTTTCCGCCGTGGTCGTGATCCCATTTTTTTACCGCCGGTCTGTTGGCGGTATTACCGCTGCTTTAACACCGACCGCCAGGGTTGTAATGAGGGCCATAATCTGCTGTTGATCTTCCAAGACCCTTGGTAGCCCTCCCCCATGACTCCCTCCCCAGAGTCTGGTCAGCAGATGACACTCCCCTGAGACAGCTAAGAACATTGACAAATTAACATTCCAACTCCACCACCACAGTGCGGCCCAGCAACGGCTGGCCACTCAAGCCACATAAACCAGAAATAAAGTTACAAGTAATATAATCTCCAGAGTCACCAGAGAGATGATAGTGGGGTTAGGCTATCCGAGTTCTACAAAGACTCCCTTTGGGGCTGTCTCGGCCCGTTTAGTCACATTAGTCGCCATTTCCAGGTGGTTATGAGCCCCACACTTTTGTTGGCAGCAGTCAGAAAATGTCCCCTGAAGTCTGCAGTGTCACATGTGGGAGCCCTACAGTACACTAGGAGTAGAATCTGAGTCAGAGAGTCCATCTTCAATAAGGTGGTGCGAGCTGCTGCCATTCTCTTTATCAGAGGATTCTGCCTCTGCCAGCGATGCCATGATCTGCAACACCATTGATCAGTCTGCAACAGTGCAGGTTTCATCACGTGATCCGTCTGCATCTGGCCTCAGGTGCATCTCTTCCTGCAGCGTCGGGGGCCTTTTCCCGCCCCATCTGTGGTTCTGTCCTTTTCATCTATAGCTCTCCAGCCAGGACCATGCTTCTTCTAGGTCCTGACAGAAGTGTGATCGTCCGTCGACCATTATCTTCTGCTTGGAAGGAAATAGCAGAGAGTACGTGGGGCCTTGTCCATTATAGATCTCATCCATGGCTCCAGGTAGGCCACCATGTCTGTTCCCTCCATTCCTTCCAGGAGGCCCACAATCCGCACATTATTGCACCTGCTGTGCCCTTCTGCATGTTCTGCACAGCTTTCTAATCATTGCACTCATTCTGTAAGGTGGGTAAGTTGATCTTTCACTACTTGTTGTGAGGGTTGTAGGTTAACCAGGGAGGCCTCAGTGTCCTTTACTCTGCTACATAGTTTTTGGTGGTCAGCACACAATAAGCCTGGTTCAATGGAGACCATACCTGTTTCATGTTTGAGGGTAGTTTTTGAGTCTATGATAGCCCCCAGTATCTTATTGAGGGTGTCTTGCATTTCAGTCAAAGGGGGTTCTTCTTGCATCATTTCTGCTGATATGTCCTGGTCAGGGTAACGGGTTCTCAAGCATGCCCCTTGTGGTATACGTTGTGTTTTACCCATGTTGCCCAGGCACCATCGCCGCTAGAGTTACCCAATCTCATGCGCTACTCCCCTCCGTATAATGTGCCCCTGGGGTAGCCTCTTGCCACCAACATTGGTCTACCCTTGGGTCGGGGGGACCCATGAATGCGTGTAAGGCCAGCCTTATAGAGTGCGACGTACCATAAAATAACCTTAAGTGGGGGTGGGCAATCAATTGGAGTAAGGGAGGTTTTAAACATTTGCTTTGTCTCTTAGCTGCCCTAGCGTAGCCTTTTACATTCACCAGTTCCCCAGTGACCAAGCCTCATAAAGCAATGCAGTGCCTGCATGGATGCCATGTCATAATTTCCAGGGTGCCGGGTAAACATTGCAATATGTCTGGTATTCCTTAGGGTAGTATTGTTCTACTCTGCCCCCTTCTAGATATATTCTGCTCCAAGTGCTCTTACTGCCCTGTGCCTCCCTCTCAGGGGCACATTGCTCCACCCATGCATTGTCAGCCTCTCAGGGGCTGGCCAGCTGCTCAACTTAATCTTAGAGCAGGTAGGCCAGTTCTCTTTTTCACTGCTTGTCCTTTTGTGGGGGTGCATTCAACTTCCAACATCAGGGGTGGGGGCGTGCAGTCACTCACCAAGCACCCCCTAAGTTTCTTTATGAGGAGGGAGAGGGGGGTGCCGCAGAAGGCACACCAGGGTCTCTCCTAGGCCATGCTTCCCCCAGTCTCACCTCTCCTCCAAGGTGCTGTCTGGGTCCCGATCTATGCCACAACTTGGCTGGCATGCAGGCTTTCAGGGCTTACTGTGGCACTCCTCCAGGCCTCCGATGGGTAAGGGGGGCGTGTACCCCCTCTCTCACTAGCAGCTCCACGGCCCTCTCACTGTCCTGGCCCAGCCGCCATTTCCAGGTGCAGGTCACAGTCACCACACAGTCTCTGTGCCTCCCAAGGTGCTGGGGGTTGTTTCACTGTCCCAGTTATGGTCTCTTATGCCTTGCCACTGTCTAGTACTGCCACTGGGTTGGATACAACCCATTGTGCAGAGGTGGAAACAGGATTGTTGTCGGGCCGATTCGGAGCCCAGAGATTTTGCGGCCACCATCTTTGCTGATTAGCTCCACCCCTCTCTATTGTACATTACTTAAGACAGTTCCATAAGGATACCACTGCTAGCGTTTGGTATGGCCCTTCTAGCGATTGCCCTAATTCATTTAAACTTAGCAGGGGAGTTTGCCAGGGCTATGTCCCCTGGTGCGGGTCACGACCCGAGGATTTAAAAAATATTTTAAAGTCCCTCTGGAGACATGGAAGAGCTTCAGTGTCTCCCACCACCCCTGCTCTGTGGCGTCAGTGCGCCGCAATGCCAACAGATGTCACAATTTGTTTTCTCCACCAGAGTAGGAAGCTGAGGTAAGGACGCTTTCTGCTCCAGTGAGGAAAATGGGCCCAAAAGGGCCTCCCCAGCCTTCAGGAAGGCCTTGTTTGAAAGGGGAGATGCTTCCCTTTCAAACAAGGCCTTTCTGAAATGGTTTCCTGGCTGTGGATCACAGCCATGCTGTGATCCACGGCCAGGTAACCCCACTAGACACCAGGGATTACACTTGGTGGGGGGGGGTCAGCCCCTTGACAGTGGGCCTCCCCCCCCAGGCATATATTTAGAAAAAAAAAAAAATAGTTTACCCCTGGGATGGCGCAATCTCGCCCCCCCAGGGGTTAAAAATGAATACATAAAAAAAAAAAAAGAAACTGACAGGAGGTCGCGCGTGAGTGCGGCTGACCCCCACATATAAAACATATATATATATCTACATTTGCCACCAGTTGTCTTGCAGCACGCATCTTCAAAGCAATGCACACACTCCAACCTACGCGTTTCAACCATAGCTTTTAGGCAGCAATAAAAAAGCCAAGCTAACTCTTGAGATTATGTTTCTGCTAGAGAAGGATCTGACTTTTGTCTAGTGGCAGTTTTGATGGCATAAAGTAGCGCAGAAGGTTTATATGCCTGCTGCAAAGATCAAATCTGTATTTTATGTGAATAGCTGAGTGGATTAGCAAAACCAGCCATTACCTGCACTATAATACAAATTAAATGTATGTGTGAGGGGGGCTGTGGAGAGATGAAGGGCACTTTTGCTGGGGATAGTGAGGGAATCTGAGGAGGAGGTCATGGGAGTGGGAGCACCAATAATGTTTGTCGGACTGAGCGCCACACCACCTCCCTAATCGACAACCTCGCCACCCTCGGACTCAGACAACTCGTCACTACCCCAACACACTCCTCTGGCCACACTTTGGACCCCGTCTTCTCCGCTAGCCCCCATGTCACCTTCAGCCACACCACCGAACTCCCATGGACCGACCACTGCTGCATCCACTTCACCTTCCAGAAACCCACCACGCACCACTGCACCCAACAGATCCCCCGCCGCAACTGGAGGAAAATCAGCCAAGACCATCTGAACACCAGCCTCGCCCGAAAACCACCCACCGAACCCACCCATCCTGACCTCGCAGCCAGCAACCTCTGGCGCTGGATTGACAACTGCGCCAACACTCTCGCCCCGCTCAATAAACAATACAACAGAGGTGCCAGCAAGAGAGCCAGCTGGTTCACCTCGGACCTTCAAGCCTCCAAGCAAACCTGCCGGAAACTGGAGAGAAAGTGGCTCCTCAAACAGACACCAGACAACCATGCCGCCTTCAAGAACGCCATCTGCAATCACCATCACCTCATCAGATCTGCCAAGAAAACCTCCTTCAAAGACCGACTGGACAACAACGCACACAACAGCAAGGAGCTCTTCAACATCTTGAATGAACTCTCCAACCCGAGCTCCAGCACAAACAACATCCCACCTTCACAAGACCTGTGCAACTCCCTCGCTGCCTTCTTCCACTACAAGATCACAGACATCCATGACAGCTTCAACAGCCAGACCACCCTGCCAATCACTGACTCCTCCGACTCTCCACCCACCTTCAACTACGACCTGCTCGTCTGGGCCAACGTGAACGAAGACGACACAATCAAAACCATGGGCACCATCCACTCTGGATCTCCGTCAAACCCTTGCCCGCACCACATCTTTAACAAAGCAAGCGCCACCATCGCACCCCACATCCGCAAAGTCATCAACATCTCCTTCGAGGCCGTGACCTACCCAGAGAGCTGGAAGCATGCAGAGATCAAACCCCCTACTCAAGAAACCCATGGCGGACCCGAGAGACCTCAAAAACCTCCGTCCCATCTCCCTGCTCCCATTCCCGGCCAAGGTCATCGAGAAGATCGTCAACAGACAACTGACCCACTACCTCGAAGAAAACAACATCCTGGACGCATCCCAGTCAGGGTTCCGCAGCAACGACAGTACCGAACCCGCCCTCATTGCCACCACCGACGACATCAGGGCCCTGCTTGACAACGGCAAAACCGCAGCCCTCATCCTCCTGGACCTCTCGGCCGCCTTCGACACCGTCTGCCACCGCATCCTACGCACACGCCTCCGCAACTCAGGGATCCGGGACAAAGCTTTGGAGTGGACCACCTCCTTCCTCTCCAGCAGAACCCAGAGCGTCCGCCTCCCACCTTTCCGCTCCGAAGCCTCCATGATCATCTGCGGCGTTCCCCAAGGTTCGTCCCTCAGCCCTACACTTTTCAACGTCTACATGGCTCCGCTCGCCTGCGTTGCCTGGCTACACAACCTCAACATCATCTCCTATGCCGATGACACCCAACTGATCCTCTCCCTCACCAAGGACCCCCTCACCGCCAAATCCAACCTCCACGAAGGAATGAAGGCCTTCGCCGAATGGATGAGGAACAGCAAACTGAAGTTGAACTCAGATAAGACGGAGGTCCTCATCCTCGGCGCCAACCCCTCAGCCTGGGACGACTCCTGGTGGCCGACCACTCTGGGAGCAGCCCCAAAACCCACCAACGACGCACGCAACCTGTGCATCATCCTCGACTCAACACTCTCCACGACCAAGCAAGCCAGTGCCATCTCCTCATCCTGCTTCAACACCCTCCGCATGCTCCGCAAGATCTACAGATGGATCCCCACAGATACAAGAAGAACAGTCACCCAAGCCCTCGTCAGCAGCAAACTTGACTATGGAAACGCCCTCTACGCAGGAACCCCGGCCAAACTCCTCAAACGACTGCAATGCATACAAAACGCCTCCGCATGCCTGATCATCGATGCCTACCGCCACAGCCACATCACTCCCATTCTGAGAGACCTACACTGGCTCCCCATCAACAAAAGGATAACCTTCAAGCTCCTCACCCACACAAGGCGCTCCACACACCGGTCCAGCCTACCTCAACAGATGACTTACCTTCTACGCCCGTCCCGCCAACTCCGCTCAGCCGACCTCACCCTCGCCACCATCCCCTGCATCCGAAGAGCAACTACCGGAGGTAGATCCTTCTCCCACCTCCACGCCAAGACCTGGAACACCCTTCCCTTGCTCCTACGACAGACCGAAGACCTGCTGACTTTCAGAAAGCGGCTCAAAACCTGGCTATTTGAGCAGTAGCAGCACCCCCCTCCCCCCCAGCGCCTTGAGACACTCATGGGTGGTAGTGCACTCTACTAATACAATGATTGATTGATTGATTGATTTAGCCAGAAGCAGAGATGGCGTCTTGTTGGATGACTGCTGCTCAAGCCCAAACTTGGGTCACGGAGGACAGTTCTGACGAGGGTTCAGAGACTGAGACAGCAGATACTGAGACAGCATCTGAGGGATAGGACAATGGAGCAGACTCTGGGAGTGATTTTTCAGTCAGAGGAGTCCCATCTGACAACTCCTGTTCTAGTGATTCTGAAGGAGGTGATGAGGATGGTCGTACTGTCCCTTCGCAAGTACATTCTGCACAGTCTGTGCCGCGGGACAGTAGCGGGTTAGCCCAACCTAGAGAACAGGTGCATGCAGCAGCAAGCACAGAGAGAGTGCTCTCTTGGGAGCTCCCCAGTTTAGTTCAGCCCCAAATTCCACTGCCCAGATCGTATTGTGGAGACATCAAAATTATCTATGACAAAACAGCCTGGTTTTGTAAGGCAGGCACCTGCGTTTTTGGCCCTGGGCTCAGCAGCCATATAGGGAAACCTACCAAACCCAGACATTTCTGGAAACTAGACACCTGGGGGAGTCCACGGAGGTGTGGTTTGTGTGGATTCACCAAAGTTTTCTTACCCAGAATACCCTGCAAAGATGAAATATTGAATAAAAACTCTATTTTGTCTTGCATTTCTGTCACACAAACTACACAAGTATGCTGGGATCCACAAAATTCCTACCACCCTGTGTTTCCCCACCTGTCCTGATACAAACGCTACCCCACTTGAGTGCCTGTACCTAGTGCCTGCATCAGAAATGGATCACCCCAGGGTGAACAGTTACCCTCATTTAAGGACTAGCAATGACCATTGTGTGATCCATTCCTGTCATGGGCATTAGGCCTACCCACACAAGTGAGGCACCATTTTTATCGGGAGACTTGGGGAAGTACTGGGTGGAAAGAAGTTTGTGACTCCCCTCAGATTCCAGAACTTTCCATCGCCAAAATGTGCACTAAAAGTGTTTTTTTAGCCAAATTTTGAGATTTGCAAAGGATTCTGGGTGACAGAACCTGGTGGTAGCCCCAAAAGTCACCTCACTCTGGATTCCCCTAGGTTTCTACTTTTCATAATGTATAGATTTGGTAGGTTTCCCTAAGTGCCGGCAGATCTAGAGGCCAAAATCCACAGCTAAGCACTTTTTAAAAAACGCGTCAGTTTTCATTAGAAAAATGTGATGTGTTCATGTTGTGCTTTGGGCCGTTTCTTTTCACGAGCTGTAGGCCTATCCACACAAGTGAGGTACCATTTTTATTGAGAGACTTGGGAGAACACAGGAGAGAAGAACAAGTGTTATTGCCAATTGTCTTTCTCTGCATTTTGCCTTGCAAACGTAAGACCGTAAGAAAGAAGTCATTTTGAGAAATGCCCTGTAATTCACATCCTAGTATGAGGACCCCCGAATTCAGAGATGTGCAAATAACCACTGTTTCTAAACTCCTTATCTTGTGCCCGTTTCATACATAGGTTTCCTTGATACCTATTTTTCACTCTTTATATTTTACCAAATGAATTGCTGTATACTCAGTATACAATGAAAACCCATTGCAAGGTGCAGCTCATTTATTGGCTCTTAGTAGGTTGGGTTCTTGATGAACCTACAAGACCTATATAGCCCCGCAGCCAGGAAGATCCAGCAAACATAAGGGTGTTGCTTTCATAGTTGGAAAAAGTTACGGAAGAAAACCTAGAAAGGGCTGTATTTTCAACTCAATTTCAATATTCTTTTATTTCAACTGCTACCTTCTGTAGGAAAATCTTGAAGGATCTACACAAATGACCCCTTGCTGAATTCAGAATTGTGTCTACTTTTTAGAAATATTTAGCTGTCTGGGATCCACCACTGGTTTTACACCTATTTCTGTCACTAACTGGAAGGAGGCTGAAAGCACAAAAAATAGTAAAAATGGGGTATGTCCCAGTAAAATGCCAAAACTATGTTGAAAAATTTGGTTTTCTGATTCATGTCTGCCTGATCCTGAATGCTGGGAAGATGGTGATTTTAGCACCACAAACCCTTTGTTGATGCCATTTGAAGGGAAAAAAACAGATGCTTACTTCTGCAGCACCTTTTCCCATTCCCCCCCAAAAAAAATTGTTTTAGCTTTATTTTGGCTAATTTCTTGGTCTCCTCCAGGGGAACCCACAAACTCTGGATACCTTTACAATCCCCAGAATGTTGGGGAAAAAAGGACGCAAGTTTGGTGTGGATAGCTTATGTAGACAAAAAGTTAAGGGGGCCTAAGCGCAAATGCCCCCAAATAGCCAAAAAAGGGCTCAGCATTGGGGGGTGGATGGGCCAGCAGCTAAGGGGTTAATGATGATTTGGGCCTGGGGTGCCTCAGTTTGTCTCTAGCCCGAGTCCAGTGCTCCTCTATGCTGATAACACTGTTCTAATGGCTATGACGGAAAATGGGCTGTGAAAGCTTTTAGACTTATTTGCAACATTTATGGATGATTTGGGCCTGCCAACGAACCTAGCAAAATCTTTTTTGGTGGTATGTGACCCACAGCTTGTGAAAACCACCCCGCAACTTGTAGATGGTACACCTGTACATAAAATGAAAACCTTCTAGTATCTCGGACTTTGGTTTTAATTGGGACTATATATGCACAAGGTCAGAATACAACCACTTGAAAGGTTGATTAAAGTAGTTTTGAGCTATGCTAGTAACCTGGGTTCGAAGCCACTGAGTGAAATGATTGCAATTTATAAATGTAAGTGCATCTCTGTAGTAAACTGTGCATTGGAACAATTGGAACTCTATGGATTTGAAGAGGTTACAGTCTATAGCCAATGCCTTTTTACGAAAGTCGTTGGCCGTTCCGAAAAGCATATCCATATATCTTTAGCATGATGATCTAGGTCAGTGGTTCCCAACCTTTTGACTTCTGTGGACCCCCACTTTATCATTACTGGAACCCAGGGACCCCCATTGAATCATTATTAGAATCCAGGGACCCCCTCCACTGGCTGCTGGGACCTAATCTGTTAATATTATTTAGTTTTCTAAGCAGTCGTGAACCCCCTGAGGAGGTGTCGCGGACCCTCAGGGGTCCCCGGACCACAGGTTGGGAACCACTGATCTAGGTAGTACTTACTTAGAGGATTTCATCATGTTTTGTCTGCTCGCCCTGTGGCTTTATTTGGACAAAGCAGAGACAAAACCTAACCACCTATTCATTTCTGACTGTTTAGTTCTGGAGCACAAGTAGAGAATTCATTGAGTCAGTTGTATAAAAATATGTCTTGAACGGTTGGAGAAGCCAGAGTTTTTTCCACTCCTAAATTAATTGATTTCTCAATAAAAGAGGCACACAGATCCCTATTTCTCAAGAAATTTACTGAGATTAGGCTTTCAAATGTACCCTTTTGTGCACCATAATCAGTACCATCAGTAATACCGAGCCATATCTCATTTTTGCACTTAATATGCACCAAACATATGTGTTAATTCGTTTAAGGTTAAAAAATGTTCCTTCTTTTACTTACTTTTCCCAAGATGGAGCATGGAAGGAGAACCTTCCTTTCTGCCATTGTGATAATCATTCTGTGCAATCATTAATAAATTTTGGAGATCATTATGACCCTGGCGGTATTTACAACCGCAGGGCCAAAACGACGGGAGCACCACCAACAGGCTGGCGGTGCCTCCCGGCATATTATGACCGCGTTGGTAGCCGCCCGCCAATGTTGTAATGAGGCCCTTTATGTTTTTTAAATTGGTTTTCCATGTTACCTGGGTAACGGTTTTGGTTACCTTTATTGCTCACATTTAGTTTTCTTTTCTTACTGCAGCTCTAGTCATTTTTTCTGTTTTTAGTTAAATTCAGCAGGCTATTAGAATAAGGAACTTAATGGGAGAGATTTAGTGGGATATCTCTTGACTCTCTATAAGATATTTAGGGCTGCTCACGCTCAAGAGTATTCAGAATACTTTGCTTGTTTTTAGAATGTATTATGCACTTTTTATCGTCTTGATATAATGAGGAAAGGAAGTCTATTGATTGTTTTTGTTACATCTTATATATCTTTTTTTTTTTTTTAAAGCTGAATAAAGATTTTCTTGACTTTAATTCGGAACTGTGTATTTGATGTGGGTAGTGTGATGTGCCGCAGTTTGGAGTCGTGTAGAAGGTAAAAGTAATAGAAACCTTGGCAAATGAAGACGTCAAGGAGGTGTGAGGGTTTTTGGGAAAGCTGTTAACAGATTAAAAATGTACTTGACATCTCTTTTCAGTTGCTAACAGTAGACCTTTTAAACATGCACAACAGATTAATGTGCACTTTTGTTTTTCTGTAAATAACGTGAATTAATTTCCAATGAAGGGCCCTTGGAGAGCAAAGTCTCAGCCTAGTCTCTCCACGGGATCCTTTGTGATGTTGGGAATGTCACAAGGACAGGATTGGCGGGTAGGATCACGGGAGGGTTCAAGGTGGGGGTATATATAGGAAGTGAGGGGAGGAATCAGCCTCTTCCGTGCGGTTTGGGCACCCACCCACCCTGCATGGTTTGAGCATTTTTAATGCATGCTCTTAGAGTTGTTCTTTCCGATGTAGGTTTGGTAGTTTTAAGGCAGGTTGCACGGGGTGAATAGTAGCTGCAGGGGGTGGAGAGTCAGATGCGGGCCTGTCCACCCTTCCAGGGGGGAAGGAAGAAGCAGGTGAAGGATGACAGCTTGGGGGATGCCCGAATGAGGCAGGGTATGGAAGGAGAGTGTGGATAGTAGGTGAATGGAAGGTGAGGGCTGGGTGAACGGAGGTAAAAGTGGGGAACAAAAGCGAAAGATGAGGGATTTTAAAGGGGCAGTGCGGAACGGAAGCTGGAAAGTATGAATGTTAAAATTATTCAAATGTTTGATGTTATTTGAAATCCTGTTCCAATAAATAGCATTTCACACTGTCCTGGACTGTGGTGGTGATTGTTGTAAGAATGCTGGTCTTGCTCGTCTGCATCTTTTCTTTTTAAACTAACAAGGTGCATCTTTTCAAGGCTAAAACTCTGCAGTAGGGTTGGCAGGAATGAAGCTTTTATTTGCCTGTTATGAAGTCTAAGTTTCCATTTCACTTGCAAGAAGTAATGATGTGCGACGGCATGAATTCATGCAATGCATTTTAGAGTCAATATTGTGCTTCTGCTGAAAAGATTACATTAGTAATGAATGTTTGCCTATTAACAAGAACACATATTTGGACGGACAGCAAAGAAATGTGTTTCATTTGCAGTAACGATCTAGTTTCCTAAATCCTTTGCTAATTAATGCTATATATTTTAAAATACTGTAGTTTTCTGTATAACATGTTTTGTCTGAATAACTATAAAAGGGCTTGAGTTTTTGGCAAGAATTCTCTTTTGCTGTCTTCATTGTGCATGGATGTCTGCTGGTCTGCCTGATATTTTTCCTTTGAAGATATTTTTGCAAGAGCATTTAATTTGTGCATTTCTTTATATATGTGCACATTGGCTTATTATTTTTATATTTTTTAGAGCACTTACTTGGCACAACGTTATTTCTATGAACACACAATGTAATTTTCTCATATAGGACATTTTACTTATTTAAACTAGATCATGATTTGTTTCTTTTGACAATTTGTATGCAAACAGCATACAGCTGATTTTCTGTAATATTTTATTTATTCCTGGCTACATTCCATTTGTAACATTAATTATATTCACTAAATAAATTAAATGGCAAGAAATACATCAGAACATTGTTTTCGTAAATATATTTAGCACTCTACAACCTCTTATATAGAAAGCATCAACAGTTATTTTGGTGGAGAATTCGAGCATTTAACATTTAAACTTTTTGAGGAACTGCTATGGCAATTCTTTTATGTTTATGCTGGACGGGGGGCAATTATTTAACTTATTAGGACTTTCATTGGAGAATTCTGTGGGCACTGTACACTGTCTTGAGGCACGTTGTCCTGTGGCACTCTGTCCTGAAGTGTACTGCTGGTACACTGTTCTATGTAGCGGATATCCAGTTTAGGATTGGTGAATTTGAGAGGCTTTGGATGTGGGAAGTAGAAGTTTATATCTAGCACGGTTTGAGGTTGTGTATTTTGTGTGGATAGTATTGTGTGGTATTGTGTTGTTATTATTAGGAAGGTGTTTTAATAGTGCCATAATTGTTTATTATGTGTTGGCTCTAGCTGTGTTGTATGCATTGATATTTTGGCAGATCCATGAGTTAAGGAGTCAGGTATTATGTCTGTGGAGGATTAAAGTATGGCATGCCAGGTCCCTAAAGTTTAAGATTATGATTTCATTAATGGCTCAGGTGTGAGTGCGTACTAATTTAGGACACAATAGCAGTAGTAGTTAAAAAAAAGAGTATTTGTGGCCCTGAGTAGGTTGAACACTATTGGTGACCTAGCTCTTGATGTGTTTGAGTAGGGCGTCTGAGCACTAGTGGTAAGAGAGTTGGATTTCCTTTCTGTTTCCTGGTGATCACAGACACAGTTACAAGCAGTTTTTCTTAAAAATATTGTGTTTTGAAATACACTGTTTTTAAATCATTTGTATTTATTGTGTATTTGTTTTGGATTTTGAATTAGTTTAGGTTTGTGATTGTATCAATCAGTGCGCAGTCATGCAAGTTCTAGTAAAAGTTGCTTGATGAGACACAACCATCTCCTCTACTGGGAAACGCAGCTCATAAAATGCTTACCGAGGATGGGATGCACTTGTGCTTATGGTTGAAACAAAAATAGGACCACAAAGGGTAATAAAAAGTTACAGTTTCCTGAGAATGGTATATTTGATTTGAAAAAATGATTTTTTGGGACGTTTGTTTGATATGAAACCTCAGCCAAGGAGGCTTGCACAGTCTGAACCATTAAATGAGTGGGACACACAAGTTAATGAAAAGGCAAATCAGAGATACCTGAAGGGGCATGTTAGCTAAACTATGAAGAATTGGATGGATACTGAATTGCAGGAGTGAAAACAGTCATGGTGTACAGAAGTGTTAGAGACTGTGAGAGCTTTGCCTTGTCTACCTAATTTGAACACCACAAAGCAGTTGAAAGAAAAATATGAAGGCCCAAAGCAGAATAATTCAGATGATGAGAATGAAGTGATAATTGGATTATTGAATGGAAGACCTCAGTCATGGTAGAACACCAAGAGCACAAAGAGATGGTGTTTTATCTGTGTTTGTGGAGCCACTGGAGCCAGTAGCGAGACCTAATGAAGGAAAAGGTTCAAAATGCAAATTGAATTTGAAATATTTTGTGGTTCCTTGCAATTTAAGTAATACGCATTTGAAATGAAAATCTTATGAGTTGATATTTTTAAATGAATGTGAATTTAGACGAAAGGAGAATATGTAAATGTTTTGCTATGAAACGTTCAGAAGCTAAGGTACAAAAGGAAACACTTGTTTTTTAGAGAGATTATTTTGAAAAACGTTTTGAGAAAATTTGAGATTAGGAAGCTATTTAAAGACATACAAATAAATGGATTCCAAAGCTAAAGTCTTTGTAAGGTGAGAGTTTGGTAGTGCAAATGATTTATCACGTTCTACTGTGGAAGGTTACGTTCCTTTAAGGGAATGAACCAACTTACATTCATATACTTCGGAGCAGATATGATTTGTGGTATTTAGAAAAGATTTTCCAAATCTGACAGAAGAACTAGAGAAATGGTATTCAGGTTTTATAGGCAGATTTAGATGTACTATTTTGAGTTATAATACCAAGGGATTTGTGGCTTTAAAACAAGACAGTTATAAAATGGCCGGAGAAGGCGTCTCAATGGATGGAACTGAATTACACTGTTACAACTCTGTTGTCCCATCTCTGAGGGGGCGCTGTAAATCTGTAGCCTGGGAATCATCATTAACACTCATCCAGAGTCCCTTTCTGGCTCCTGTTTGCTTCCCTTTTTGATATGGTATGCTATTGAAGACCTACATTTGCTTCCATGGACTTCATGTCCCATAATGCATTGTCTAGTAGTCAGTAAGACCTGGAATCTGCTGTCCATTATTTCCTATGGGAATAGTCCTGCTGTTCCTTTGTACTGGATTCTCTCCTCCGGGACTTGTGACAGACTGTAACTGCACACAGCTGTGATCACTCTTGTGCAGCCTACCCATGTGAATCCGCCCTGGGCTTGCTGCTGCCGGGAACTGCTTATAAGCTGCCATTTTCTGAAGCTCCTCATCGTGCATTGAAGTTTGCTTCCTTTGTGTACCGGACCTCTTGTTGGCTTGTGTTCCAGTCCTGCTCCTGCTTGCTTCAGTTAGAGCCTGCTTCCTGTTTCCCAGTTATGTTCCTACTTCCTTCAGCCAGAGCCTGCTCTCTGTTTCCCAGTCCTGTTCCTGCTTGCATCAGCCAGAGCCTGCTCCCTGTTTCTCAGTCCTGTTCCTGCTTGCTTCAGCCAGAGCCTGCTCCCTGTTTCCCAGTTCTGTTCCTGCTTGCGCCAGTCAGAGCCTGCACTCTGTTTCCCAGTCCTGTTCCTGCTTGCTTCAGCCCGAGCCTGTTCCTTGTTCTCCAGTCATGTTCCTGCTTTGCTTCAGCCTGAGCCTGTTCCCTGTTCTTCAGGCCTGTCCCTGCCTTGCCTCCTAGTTTGTTCCATCTATTTCTGTTTCCTCTTGGGTTATTGTGTCTGGTAAGTGTACTATAAGTACTATCAGTCCTCACCTGTGTATCAGTGTTTTACTTTGTGCTGGGGTTGGCTCTGTTTTCCAGGAGGCAATACTTGCCCCATCCTTTGTCTACTGTTGTATGTAGTCTTAAGTGCCTAACTGTGACAGTGTGCTATTGCTGTTTTCCAGGAATTGCCACTGTGTCTCCAGCTGGACCCACAAGGGCATGTCTCATGATTGTAAGTACAATCCTTGTTTGTGCCCTAGGGTTCAGAGACAGAATCACTTCTGCTGCCTCCTTCCTATGGGGCTTGCGGGTGACGATCTGCGAGAGTAATCTGCACAGAGGCATTGATGTTCCCTGTTGCTGCGGGAAGTTCTGAGCCTTACCTGTGTACAACCTTAGTGGTAACCCCACTGTGGTTGTCCATTACTGATCTGTTCCCTATTTGTTCACACTAAGGTTGCTCTGCCTTCACTATCCTGTCTCTGTGCCTTACTATAGCTGTTCATTCCTGGTGTATGCCTTTATCTGCTCTTCTCCTTCGGTACACTACCTTCATAGGTACATATTCTGGACCTAAAGGGATGCCCCGCCCAGAGTCCTGACAGAACCACCAGGAACCGTGACATATACGTCTCTCCAGAGGTTGTGAATTATAATAATGAGGTTGTTGAGCATTTGATAAAAAAGGTTCCACATAAGCAGGTGACTTGGTCAAAAATAATGAGAAAAACCCAGAATGCAGATGACTCATTTAATGCGTAGAATAAGAGGTTTATGCAGGTGTACAGACAGTATGCTGAGATGGAAGATTCTACTAAAGTAGGTGAATCAGGTTTTGTGCCAGCTTTTGTGTTATGATTGAAATCAAAACTAAGCACAACATTAACAATGTATGATATGGTGACAAGCAAAGTCAATTGATAAATGTTTGGCTTATACAAAATAATGCAGTGTGAAGCTAAAAAGAAGTTGTCAGAGTAGAAACTGATGGTGGCACATACTGCGTTTTTGAAGCAAGGAGGGCAGGTGTCATTATCCCAGAGAAATGGGATAACATCCTATCCCATGTTATCTTATGAAATTCAAGTTCCTGATACTCCAAGAGGTAGAGGGAGAGGTTGAGGTTTAGGTAGAGGTGTAGGCTTCAGTAATAATGGTAACAATGGGGTCATGAAGCCTGCAGTGTGCTGCAGATGTGGTAAAAGTAGACACAAAAAGAGAGATTGTAGATCAAATATACAGGTGCAGCAGCCTGGAAATGAGATGCAGATGGTACCTGAGATGACTCCAGTGTCACAGAATGGGACCACGGTGGTGTCAATGACTCAAGTCCAACAGACACGTGCACAACGCAAGGTGCTCCACAGAACTATGCCTTCAACACTATTTGTGTAGCCGAAGTTACATAATGGAGCAGTACAATTTTCACACAATCTGCAGATTCAAGAGAATTCAGCACAACAGTTTGCAAGGCAATCAGTGATTCATTTCCACAGTTTGCAGCTACCCTACTGGTACCACAAGGAATTAGTCAGACACAGTGATGGTGCCTCAGAGGGAGGGGAGGACTGCAGGTTTGGTACAGTTGTTGAGGTACACCAGAGTGGGCCATGTGTGGAATGTACAGTTAATGGTTATTCTGTGTCTTTCCTAATTGAGACTGGTGCTACTTGTTCCACTGTTAAACTGGTAGAAGTTCCAAGCCCACCCCTCTCAGAAAAAGAAAAACAAGCTGTAGGTATTGCTAATAAAAAAAAGTAATTTGTAAATTTCAGCTTCTGTTCCAGTAAGGATAGGTTCAGTAACAGATAAGCATGAGTTTCGTTAGTGAAACAAGTCACGTAAACCTGCTGCGTAGAGACTTACTTAAATTGAATTGTGTATTTTAGTGTTCATCGAGAGGTGCATACATTCAGACAAATGACCCTGATGTTGAATTTAAATTGAAATCAGAGTCAGAGAGAGAAAGTCAGTGTTTTTCCATTTCTCACAGATGAGGACATACCTCCAGACTTAGGAGCAACTATGAAAACAGAGGTTTGGGATTTGACAGGTGAAGACAATGGGTTTATTAGAAGTGCTAAGCCAGTGCACGTTACATTAAAACAGGGAGAAATCCTTCCATGTATATCACAGTACAGACTTTTTCATGAAGTTGAAGAAGGGATTACCCCAGTAATTTAGAAGAGGGTGCAACAGGGATTCATAAGTGAGGTTTTGGAAGCCTGTGTAACACTCCTATAACAGGGATACACAAAGCCAAAGGAAATTAGGGGGTATTTCAAGATTTTAGGGCAATGAAAGATATAGTGGTCTCAAGTTGTCCAGTAGTCCCAAATCTAGCAGTGATAACGTTTTGAATTACAGCAGGTGCGGAGTTGTTCACTGTTTTTTTATATTCCTCTTTGTGAGGCTAGCTAGTATATTTTTGCCTTTAAATTTAAAAATAAAGTTCTAGAGTGAGAAAGATTACCCTAAGGATGTGAGTCACCATATATCTTTACACAAGTTTTCAACAAAGATCTAGCAGCATCAAAATTGCCCTGTCAGTCAGTCTTGCTGTAATATACCAAGGATCTTGTGATTGCTGCAAAAACAAAAAACACTTGCAAATTGAACACCACTGCACTGTTAAATTATTTGGGTGAAGAAGGACACATTCTCAGCAGCAAAATTACAGTGCTGTGAGACAAAAACTGCTTATTTGGGTCATCCGGATCAGAAAGGAGTGAGGAAGATATAGAAAGATCAAATCTTTGCAATTGTAAGAATGAGTTCACCTCATACACAGAGAGATGTAAGAGCGTTCTCTGAAATGGCAAGCTACTGTTGCCGGTGGATACCAAAGTTTTCCTAAACTGCTAAGCCATTACATAGACTGACACGTAGTGACATACTGATATAACTCATGATGAGGCCCTGAGTGTAATCCTTTGGAGTTGTGCAAGATTTTGTCCCACTTTGCTTACAGCATGATTTCATGGCCTATGCTGGAACACCAATTTGAAATGGACCAATAATTGTTGATTTATTGTGTTCTTTGAGATTACAGTTGAGAACTTTTCAGCACATGTCCATAGAAGTGATGAGGTCGCTAAAGGAAATAAGTATGCAGATGCAGATGCACGGTATTACGCGGAACTGGGCACTTCATTGCCAATACAGGCTGATATAATAATCCTGTTCATACTTGTGTGCCTATACAAACATTAGCTGAGTTTCTGGGAAGTACAAGATACAGTGTCATATGAAGAAAAGAAAGAAAGTGAAAAGCAGGATGTAAACACAGTCAGGGTGATTTCTGAAAAAGTAATTATGATAGATTTGCCTTGCCAAATTGACTTTTTCCACAGATCGTTCGGTTATTACATAGTCCTATGCATGTGGGAAGAGATGGAATGGTACATACATTTAATTTCTACTTGTGTAACTCTCACTTTAGGAATAATGTTGAAAAGGGAACTAATGAAGTCATGAGTCATCAGATAAAGGCACTTGGTCCTTTCCTTAGATTATAGGTTGATTTTGTAGAACTGCCAACATGTAGTAACTTGAGGTACACCTTAGTGGTGGTGTGCATGTTTTTAAAGTGGGTTGAGGTTAAATACCATTAACAAGTGAGTCAGACAAGGGTGGGTGTTATAAGAATGATATAATGAAGGTGATCTGTGATGCATTGGCCATTGATCTTAAATTTCACTGTAGTGATCACCCACACTCACCTGGGGTAGTGGAGAGATTTAATAGCACCATCAGTAGCACAACAGCAAAGGTGTGTGTCAGAACCTCTTTCAGAGGGCCTAAGGCAGGGGGTTGAGGCATTTTACTGCTAATGTCTCAGGTCCCAGCATACTTTGGATTCTGAGTAACTGGGCCAAGAACCCCTTCTGCACTTGAATGTCAGGGTTAGTGTGGTCCGAGCAATTCAAGACTAGCTTGGGGAGAGCTGTTGATACAAATTAGTGAACCAGGCTCACAACTCAAAAAAGATGCAGCAGCAGCAATAAATCATAGTCCAGCCAAGTACTCACTTTTATGAAAAAAGAGAAGTATTTTATTTCTACTGCAACCCACACAAAGGAACAATACAGCATTTACAAGCAATTACACAGTCCTCCCATGAAGTTAGGGATCTAGTGTCTCTCAAGCAGTTTCCTGTCCCACTCAACTCCTGTGTTAGCCATTGTGGTTATTTGGCATGCACTATTGGTAACACCCAGGATATGTCCGACTAGTACTCTGAGTCTAAAGAGTCCACTATGATTCTGGTTTAATGGCAATAAAGTTCCAGTGCATACACATCTAATTTTGCAGCAAGTTCCTCCGGGGCTGTCAGGCCCAAAACAGGTGTTACCCACACCAGCAGAAGTGAAGCGTTTGGAGTCCTGGAGTGTGCATTGTCTGCAGGTGCTTGCAGAGGCTCCAGTCCTACTGATGTGAGCGGCTCACACATGAACTCAGCAGATGTACTTGGTAGGCGCAGGCTCTCTCCTTTGTGGTTGCTCTCCTGCAATGATCAGAGGTTTCCTGTGGATTTCTCCTGAGGGGGTATGTATCCAAATGCTTCTGATGAGGGGGGAAGGCTACAATGATCCTGTTCTTAGAGCTACATAGGTGACGTGCTCCCACAGAGTCCTCACCCCTAAAGTGGGGTTGAGTCAGTCGCAGTCATTCTTGCTTCTGTGACCTATGTGTCACCTTTGCTTGCTGTCCATGGGCTGCTGCCTGATAAACATGGCAAAGTTATCTATGCCCGCCCTTCATGGCATAAAGTGTTGCTGGATTGCAGGTGCACAGGTCTTAAGCCCTCATGGCATGGAAGTCTTTCACCTCGGCATCCCCTCCTGCCTTACAGGGTTGTTGCACCGCTCCCTCAGAAGGATTCGGACCGCATCACACAGCAATCTTTACCACGGCAACCCCTCCTGGCATATGGTTTTGTCACACCCCTACCGCACAAACCTTCACCCCTTACCTCATGGCAGTCTTTACCATGGCTATCTTCATGGCAACCTTCTCTTGGCATATGGGGGTCTCTGACTCTGTCCTGCACATGGGCAACAGCCATTTGGTGCAGCAGCTGTCTCCTCACACCTCACACAGGGAATCCACTCGACTGGGCTTTCCAATGACCACATGCCCTCCAACACTCTCCTCTTCCTCACAGGGCACACTGGACTTGCAAAGAAGATAGGCACTGGCGCGCCAGGTTCCAGGGCAGCTGGTCTTGGATTTCCTAGGTGATCTCCCCTCATCCACCAAGGAGACTAGCAAGCTGTGGCCCCCAGTCCTGGTTACAGGCAGAAGACTTGCAGAGCTTACCCTCCTCACACAGCCTGTATGGCTGCTTTGAAGATGATACATTTTGTGGTCTCAACCTCCCCTTCCTATACTCATTTGCAGACACGATATGTGATTTGGGGTCTGAGTCTTTGAAGTTTTATGTTGGGGTTCTGCTTCCTTTAAGTGCATACTCCTGCTCCCTCTTCCTTTTGAGAAGCAGTCTGTCACAGCAGGGATGTCTTTGAAGCTGATAGTACACAACAGCCCTAATCTTTATGATTCTCCTATCAGCCCTGAGATGTGCTCAGGTCCCTTCCTTGAGACTTCTCACTGAATCAGAGAGCATAATTTGAAGTTTATAAGGAAAGCCTGGTCTTCCCCTCCCTATTGTGTGTCCCACCCATCTTACAGGAATGCAGAAATCCACAAATCAGTCTGGGGACATGTCTCTAGCTCCACTCCATATTTCACCCTGCAGGCCTGGATCTTCCAAAATGGATGACAGGGCACAGACACACACACGTCTGTGCATGCATACAGTATACAAGCATTGTGCTATATCCTCCATGCACTCTACCGTTCAGAGGCACAAATACATCCATCACTTGCATTTAACATGCACACACTGCACAGCATTGTATCCTTTATGTACTGTATTACTCACAGGCCCACATACACTCATGACATTCACTCATCCAGCACACACTGCACTCCTCATGTATTGTTCCACTCTCAGGTGCACATACACCTAGCACAGCCACGTATCCTGCACCTACTGCACACTTCATGTATTGTACCACTGACAGATACACATCCATCCATCACATGCACTTATACTGCACACGCTGAACAGCACTACATCCTTCAGGTACTGTACCACTTTTAGGCACATGCACCTCCAACATATGCATGCACCATGCATGCAGTACTCAGTACTGCAGTGTCGCTGTATGGCACTTTCCCCAGGCACACATACACCCAGAGAAGATACACCACTTCTGTGCTGCGCCGCCCTTCACTCCATTCTGATGTAGCCAAGGGTTAGTGAAGCACACAGCAGTGTAGCTTTAAAAATTGAGTGAGCATATATAGGTTTACAGGTACATGTTGCGTCCTACTGATCATTACACAGGATGCTGCCATCTCAGCACTTGTGCTGCTAAACTCTTAGTGAAAACAGTAGCATTCCACCACTATTAGAGTAGCGCTTTGGGGACCCGTCCCGGTCCAACAATCTTTGATACAGGCCTGTCTCATGGCGCACACACATAATCTGTGTGTTTGCCTACCACAACAAAAATCATCAATAGGGATCCAGACAGCAGAAGAGTTGTGCACTCAGGCCAGGAGTGCACATCCATTACCATGCGAAGGACTTTCCCACCCCAACATTTCATGCATATACTTCTGTGAAATGGATAGATTATTTTCCTCTGTTATTGCTGAGTATGAGTTGTACTCCAAACAGAATAAATTGTCTAAGCCCTCTTGACATTTTAATGGGCCGGCCAAAGAGGGTTCCTGGTATCCAATCAGCAGGCTTGCTCAATATAACTGCAGATTTAATCCTGGTTTATGGTGAGTGTTTGGCTGTCACAGTACGCTGCATTTCTCACTCTGTGTAGCTCGCTACTCCCTCTGTACTATCAGTTGCATGCCATGATCTACAACCAAGCATGTGGGTACTAACCAAGAAGCATGTAAGAAGAGACTGCCTCCAGTCACGGATGTGAAGTATAAAGGACTGCCTTCTCAGATTCACACATCGCATACTCAAAGTGTGGGTACCAGAGAGAATGTTATTAGAAATTTGAGTGGAAGTTCAGTCACAGAAAATCAAACTCAGGAAAAACAAATTCAGACTGAAAATTAGAGTTTGTAAAGAGTTGTGCAAAGGAAATGTGCACTTAGTGATCCAAATGTAGCTGATGAATCAATAGAAAGTGTTTTTGGAGAGCCTGAAGTGAACGCTAAAGAATTCTCAGTGGGAGATGCAACTTGTGAATCAGCAAGACACAGAAAGCCAAATAGGGAATACACAGCTCCTAAATGGTTGTACTTGAAAATAATTGAACCAGAAGTAGACTCTGACCTGAAAGGTCTTTGATTTTTGTTTGAAGGTCCAAAAGAGCCAGCATAAAGTAAAAGGCTGGTAAACTCTTCAGATGTGGTATAAGTTGTTTCTTGAAAGTAAGTGAGCTGTTGAAATTTTTCATTCCTTGAACTCATTTTTAGGTCTTGCCTAGACAGCGCATGCCCTGTCTCTTCAAGAAATTTTAGTTTTTATGGGTGGGCTTGGAGACAGCCCATTATTTACTATTGGTTGGCTTCATTGTCACTATGCTTTACTTGCTTCTTATCAGTCAGCTGAGCATAGGCTCCCTCCCTTTATGTGTGTTTGCCTCTAGCCTGTTGCATGGCTGCATTATTTGTGTCCTTCCACTGACCATTTTTTAAGCACTACTTTTTTCTTTTTTTTAGGAATTCTACAGGAGTGCCGCTTTTTAACAGGGCTCCCTTGTGTACTTCTTCCCCTTCCGTGTATATCTCACCCCCCCACCTTGATGTCTGGGTTGTTGCTTGCCCAAACCCTCTCTCCAACCATCCATTTGTCCGTGCACCTGCTCCCAGACCCTTCCTCTCACACTCTGTTGTCCCTGTTGTCTTCAGGTCCTCCATCCACCCGCCCTCATGTTGCACATGGCTGCGTCATAGCACTTTATTTTCACCCTCTGTGTTCTTTTGGTCGTTCAAACGCCGTCTTTCTCTCCGTGTTGCCCCACACCCTCTCTCCACCCCCGCCAGCAAAAAAAGAAAGCTCAATGATGTGACCAGTGCTGGCTGCACCATAGCTCTTTTTTTAAAATGTCTGCTATTTGTACTGTGCTCCGATTTAACATCATGCTACTAGCTTGATTACAGCCCCATTGGTCATGCTGCACAAAACCTGTAAACTATCAAAGACAGTGGCAAGTCATTACATTTAGTAAGATACAGCTGAAGTGCTGCATAAAAACATGCAATTATGCAATTTAATGTGTAGGCACAGCTTTGTTGAGAATAAATGTTAAAAGGGAACAGTAACTGAAAAAATAACCTCTATTCCTCACCAACTGAGCTCTGCAGGTGGGTGGGGAATGCTAGCGGGAATGTTGTTGGACTGAAGTGTTTAACACATTTCAATAACAATGGGCCCTGAACTACCCTCCGTTTCGCTGCAGGCCCCCAATGAAGCTAGAATACAGTGCTCCCTTGTGCAGGTGGTTTGTAGATTGCCATCCCATGTATCCATACCTGTGGCGATTGGTCTCTGAAAGAAATATAGAAAATGGCGGGTTAAAAAGGCTTTAGTCTAAATTAATGGTCTAGAGTGTTTTATTTGTATCACACTAAAAACTACAAAACCTTATGCAACTGCAAACCGCAAATAACATGATAAAAAGGGTGAACAAGTTGATTTTCAGAATTCAAATTTCTCCAGTATTGAATCTTTCATAGATTCACATGCTTGAATCATTCCATGTTGTCGAAGTGGGAGTCCCACAATACAATAAAAAGCAGTATGTATCATTATCATAGCATATTTGCAATGAATAATCACTTTAATAGCCTATCAATGTCCTTCTTAAAAAAGGTCCAAATTGAACTATAACCAATCAGACAATAGCACCCTGTAGAACACTCTCTGGGGAGGCTGAGTTCCTCAGATTTCTATCGCACATCGTGTGAAAGGAGTATCCTGAGCTCTGCTCAGTTTCTTCAGCTTTTACTTCTTTTTGGATCATCTAATATTATATTTCCTATTTGATTTCTCTGACCCTGGCATTTATATATCAGAGTAGCAGACAAAAGGAGGGATTACACCCTGAAGACATTTGGAGTGTATCTAAAAACGTCATCCTGCCCACAAGGTAAAAGACTACAAAATATGTCTAACATTTTCCTTTAAAACTCTCACGTATAGAGTAGAAATACTAAGGGGTGTAAATTGAGGAAATATGGCGCTCAAGGTATCAATCTCCCTATGTAAAACAAGGGGGAACCTCACAAGGGAAACACCCAACCCTCCGAGGTACAACAACCTCTGCATTAAGCAAAATCACACAACGAGGTCCCCTCTTGTGAACACAAATTTCAATGACAAGTTTACATAAACGTAAATTGTTTCATTTCTCTTACGAAATATCAGTCCATATATCATCTAACTACACCTCTAGAAAAACAGTAGAATCAAAGAATAAGTCCAAAGTTTATTCAACATCTGATTGACATTCCATTGTATGAAATCCACAGGAACTTCTGTTTCCAGCCAACACGTGTTTCGTCTTGGGACAATAATTATATCCCTTACGACTTCTTCAGGGCTAGAGATCATGGAATAAAAATGAACAATAAGAATATAATACAAAATAAAATAAGTTATATTATAATTGAGTTAAGACCAAAGTGCTCCATCGTCAAATCACATAAGTGTAAATGAAAGCCCAAGGGAGGTAAAAAAACCTCATAAATATAATACTATTAAAAAAGTAAAGTAGATAAAGTAAAATAGGCCCGTAGTTATAAATATCTATTGGCAGAATCTAGAACAATTCATTCCTGATAACCTATAGTAGACTATCGTGATCGTGAAAAGCAACCTCGGTGAGTAATAGATATTAAGTAGCAGACCACCTAAAGTGCAACCAAGTGTCAACTAACTGATAAAGTAACAGGATACCTTAATTGTACATAAATGTTCTCCAACTCAAATTAATAATCTTGGTAACTCCAAGCTTTATCCTCTTCATAAATCAAATAATGATTTAATGGAAAACCAATCCACTGTCAAAAAAATATATATAATAAGTAATGAATACCACTTGATACCACTTGAAACCACAATAATGTAACAAAGATTAATAAAAAATCTGAAATCACCCAAGGTGTCACTACGTGCCCGCAAGCCAAATATTAAAAGAATTCACAAAATACCTTAATTGTTGATCTGTATTCAAGAACAACATTGGGTGTGCCACAATTATTTTTCTTTCTTTCAAATCCAAGTGTACTTCACACCTAAATAATGACTCAATGGGCCACCCAAACGACTGTCGGAAAAAAATATATATCACAAAACATAAATATATATATAATAAACCAACTCACAATATGAAAGGACAATGCATTGTGTGTCAATAAAAACAAATGTCAATCAATATGGAGTTGTTCCCAGGTACAATTATGATAAATCCTGTTTGCAGAAGTAAATATATAAATAAATAAATAAATAGCGAGTACGCTAATGAAGTGCCAGAACCCAAGCCTATAAAAATATCCAATTAAGTCGGTCCCAATATAAATTACGAACATGTAGGACAGACTGCAATGAAACAATAGATAATATGCATCAATAATATTTAATGTACCCCACAACTAGCAAAAATCACGCTTCCAATAATCAATTCGTCCACCCAACTTACCACAATAACAGAATATTAGTGCTCATATCGCAAGCCGCGTCTCCAAATCCGGACGCGTAGCGTGTACGCTACCAACATGGATCAGAACACAGAAGTAGATATACTTCCGGGTTCACCGGCCCCGATCGTAGATAATGAAAACAAAGAAAGGACTGCGGAACACATTTACCACTGCGAGTGTGTATCATGTAATAAACCCGTTACAGAAAAAACAAGTCAAGTCTTAAGAAATTAATAATGTAACCGAGATCCGATAATATCCATTGTGAAATGTACTATTCTTACTGCCCCATAATACTAATTATGAAAAGACAGAGGCCACTACAAATTAGGAAATAACAATGCACCAGCCCTTAACATGCCCAATCAGAACCACTGACCATATAGAAGTAGCACAATAGTTGCTATTCTTAAAGACAGCAAAAGCCACGTATAGAGAAATGAGGCTATTATTGTAACTACAGAAACTTAAATCTGCCAGTTCTGATGAGGAGGACAGTGAGGATTCTTTCACCCCACAAATGGAGATATTGCGCTAAAAAAAACATTAAAAAAGACTCCCCAGGAGTCTTCAAAAGGCACTTCTCAGAGAGAGAAAAAAGGACAAAACCTTCTCAGAGGCAATATCTGAACCTACAACCCCCTCTTCAGTCTTGACACTACATCAAGGAAACACTCTTTAGAAACCAGTCATGGTGAAACATAACCTGACAATGAGACATCTACAGCAAAACCGCCGTAAAAATCTAATCTGCGTTAACCTCTTCTATGATAACCTTGTCTATGAAGGTTGCCTACAAGAACCTCACCTACGATAATCTTGTTTATGATGGTTGTCTGTAATAACCTCGTCTATGACGGTCACCTACGATAACCTCATCTACGATAGCCTTGTCTACAATGCTTTTCTTCAGCGGTCAACTACCATAACCTCATCTACAATAACCTTGTCTACGATAGTAGTCAATGGTGGTCTTCAATGACAGGGTCGTCGACAATGGTTGTCTGTGATAACCTTGTCTATGATGACAGGGTCGTCGACAATGGTCGTGTATGATAACCTTGTCTATGATGGTCATTCACAACAATTGTCTATGAGAACCTCATCTACAATAATCTTTCCTACGACGGTTGTCTGTGATAACCTCATCTACGATAACGTCGTCTACAATGGCCATCTACAGTGGTCATCTGTGACGGTCACTTATCTACAACAGCAGTCGTCTATGTTAACATCATCTACGATAACCTTGTCTACGACTGCATGGTCTACAACAGCCTCGTCTACAATGAAGGCCTGATCAACAACAATACAAATGATGGCAAAAGCACCGTCAACAAAAACTAATGACACCTCATAGTCCATCATAACTTAATGTCAAAAATGAAGGGGACTAATGTGAGCATGTCTGCAACAGGTAGCAATATATGGAGAGGCAGTATATGGAGCAATTTCACCATTGTACTTTGCCTCTAACTAAAGAGGGTATGGTTCAGGTCCCTGCAGTTCTAGTACCAGACCTACAGGGCAGGTTGCACAGTTACTACAAGCACTTTCCTGAGCCCGCAAGGTCACATCATATCTGATATGTCAGTATCCTCTGATGTTCCTGCCCATCCAAGAATGACCCTGGTGTCAAATTTTGCAGTGCTTCTCCAGAACAACCTGTTTGTCTCGGATCATGATAGTGAGAAGATAACATTGACCATGCTGAATCAGCGCTGAATAAATGGGATGATTATTTACCACCGAGGCCTTCACCTCTGGTACCACAACTGGTGGATTTCTCACCAGATGATTTTTGGTGGTTTCCAGACCCTCATGGAACGGGTGGCCAAACGCTTCCAATAACAAACATGCTGTAATTGTTTATTATATCTGTGAAATGTTACAATCACACAGCAGTCCTACCAAGAATCCATAAGAAATACAAAGTGCTTGAAGATTCACCACCATCTCTGGTGAGCAGCCAAACCCAACTCCGTCATCACACAAGCAGCTCACTGTCATTCGAAGAGCCCTTCCACACCAATCACAACATCGCTTCACAAGCAAGGCAGACACCTTAATAATATTGTAGAGAGGTTCTCAACCATGTTTGGTGCTTCTGTATGGGCGGTCAATTTACTCTCAATACTGGGCAGGTATGACCGCTAGATGTGGTCAGACATCGCCACATACTTGGAATTTCTGCCGGAAGGCAAAAGGGCAGAAGAAAAAGATTCTGCAAGAGGGAGAAAACTCCAGAAACCATAAATTGTTCAATGTATTTAGTTTCAATAGAATCACAATAGCTGGCAGGGTCAGCGGTCCTTGGATGCCAAGTTTGGTTGAAGACCACAGCATTTAGACCTGAAATGCAAAATGTTAGATATGCCATATGATGGTGACTCTCTGTTTGAGGGTACTGATATCGCAAGATCTTTGGGTGCATTACAATTTCGAAAAACACCCTTTAGAGGGGCCCGCAAAAAGACACCTTTTCGTATTGAGGAAGATATTAGAAGCATTGAACTTATCAGCCCTTTACACCAGCGTGGAAGGCAGCAGCCTACCCCAAGCAACCACCAAGGAGAAGGCAGGCAGCGCAGGCAGGAAACATTGGCAGAAAACAGTGACAACAATATAGTGGCCGGTTACACCTCCTTCATCACACTATCCTGTGGGAGAAAAAAATTTAAAACATGTTCTCATCTATGGTGTAAGATGACCTCAGACAAATGGGTCCGGGATCTCATCACATAGGTTAAGGTTCACCCAGATTCCACCCACCAATCCATCAAAACAAAGGCACCCACCTCATCTCCATCTTCTTTGAAAGGAAGTGCTAGCCATGCTAAGCAAAGGTGCCATAGAAAAAGTCCCACATTCCCAGCAAGGAATGGGCTGTTGTTCTAGTTTTGTCCTCATAGACAAGAAAATAGGGGAATGCGAACCATCCTAGACCTCCGGAAATGAAATAAGTATTTACGGACACAGTCTTTTTGCATAGTCACACGCTCCGACATCCTACATCTCCTTAACAGGTGACCACATGACAACTCTGTATTTACAGGATACATACTTCCACATCCACCCCACGCATTGCAAATAGCTATACTTCACTGTAGCCGGACCCATTACCAATTCAAAGTCTTCCCATTTGGCCTAAAATCAGCTCCCTGCATTTACCAAATGTGGAGACCCTGTGGCAACTTCTCTCAGAAGGGATGGTCATTAGGTATTCCCCCTTCTCCACGATGGGTTGATAGAAGCACCAACAGCATTTCAACTGTCTAATGCCACAGAGGCTTTCCTAAAGTTGTCTCACTATAAATTACCAGAAATAATCAACTATTACATCCAAGGCGTTAATGTTCCTGGGTGCAACACTAGATACTGTCCATGACAAAGACTTTCTGTCTCAGGACAGGTAACGAAGGCTCAAGTAACTGACTCTCAAACTATCCAGAAAACTGTTTCATTGTATCTGTTCAAATAGCCTATTGGCATGATGTTATCAGCGGCCAATCTGATCCCTCTTGCATGCCTAAAAATGAGAGCCTTACCGAACAGCTTTAAAACCATGGATTCCAACAGAAGGATGGTTTAAAGACTGGGTGAACATCACATCAGGTATGATGAAAGCACCAGCCTGGTGGTCCCCAGATCTACCACCTATCGGAGGGCCTCACCTTCTTACCTCAAAAACCTCACTTTGTAATAACCAGGGATGCCTCCTTAGAGGGCTTGAGCAGTCATCTGCAGGACATGCAAATTCAAGGAAAGTGGTCTCTGCTCTAGGGGAGTAGGCACATCAGTCGCCTGGAGCTCAAAGTCATCTACCTCAGTCTCCAAGTTTCCTGCTAAGCATAGCAGTGTTTTAGGTTTTAGGTTGCATGGATAATACCACCTGCATGTATTATGTAAACAAGCAAGAGGGCACAAGATCACAGGTGCTGTCCAAGGAAGGTCAGGAAGTCTGGAACTGGCTGACAACACGCAGAATAGCTCTACGGGCCGAACATGTTCCCTGGACAGGCAATCTCTTGGCAGACATGTGAAGAAGAATTAGGAACAGCTGCCAGGAATGGGAACTTGATCAGTCGACGCTAAACAGGATCTTCTCGCTGTGTGGCAGCCTGGCACAGATCTCTTTGCAGCAAACAAGAAACGCGAATGCCAGTTCCATCCAAGTTTGCATCCACATTCAGGATTGTGGGGGAAACCCTTTTTGATCAGGTGGTCCGGGATCTATGCCTACACTTTTCCCAAGATACCTCTAATACCAGAGTTTATCAGCAAGATGAAAGTGGAGTGTTGCCGCTTCATCCTAATAGCTCCCAGGTTTCCCAGGCAGCATTGACGATGAACCAAGGCCAGGTCCTTCATCTAGTCCCGACTTCTCCCCACTTATGTGCATAGCTCCTAAATTCCATGCAGTCAAATGTCTGAATATTCCTCAGGACGGAGGGATATTCTCTCCAAAGCAAAGGCAGAAGTTGTGATAAAGACATATACGTGCAAATGAAGATGTTTTGACTTATGGTACCAGAAATAAATTCTTCATCCTCGACAGCAGCGGTCTTCAAACCTTTTCTCCAGCTTAGTCTGGATTGGTGCATGACCCTATCAAGATACATCTCGCTGCAACATCTAGATACAGGCGTTCCTCAAATACACTTTCTTTGTGCTTGAACAGAATCATCAAACAATTAATGAAAGTATTGTTCAGAGTGTTTCCTTCTGTAATGGCTCCTTCCATGGACTGGCACTTGGACATATTTCTTTTTTAACTCATGAAGAGCCCATTCGAACCCATACACAGAGCAGACCTCAAATGTTCTCATAGGAAGGTTGCATTGTTGCTAGCGCTCACTTCGGCCAGAAGGGTGAGACACTGGCTCTCCCAGCTCAAGAACCTTTCTTGGGCTTCTATGTCAATTCTGTCATTCTCAGAACCAATCCCAAATCCATTCCAAAAGACCCTTCTGACTTCCACCTCAATAAGTTTTTAATATTACAGATTTTGTTCCCGGATCCAACCTCACCAGCGGAAAGATCTCTCCATTCGTCAGGTATTAAAAGTGGTCTAAAGTTCTACCTACATCGCACTAAACAGCTGAGAAAAACTGACCAGCTGTTGGTCTCATATGCACACACTTGTAATGGTGCTGCAATCATAGAAGCAACCATCGCCCTATGGATCTCAGCCAAGATCCAGTTTTTGCCACTCAGAGGCGGGCAAACCACTCACAACAAAAACCAGGGCACATTCAACTAAGGCAGTGTCCGCCTCAACTGCTTTGTTTGCGGAAGTGCCTCTGGAGACAATTTGTTGTGCTGCAACCTCAAAGAGTGTGCATATGTTCGTGCAGCATTATGGCCTGGAATTGGCACAGCACAGTGATGCAGCATTAGACAGGTTGTATTGCGCCACTAACTTCTATGACGTGAGTCTCTTTTGGTTACACATGTTTGATTCTGTATTTATGCAGACTTTAATTAAATATATATATATATATATATATATATATATATATACGTATATATATATATATATATATGTATATATATATATATGTAATGTGTGTGTGTATATATATATATATATATATATTTATATATATGTATATATATAAATGGATTCATGTGTATATGCATATATGTTTATTTTAAATTGCATAGGAATATGTTATGTATATATTTCTACCCACCATCTGCTGTTTGTGCTAATACTATAAAGTATACAAATACATTAACTGCTTGCTATTCTGATTCAAGAATGTGAATCTATGAAAGATCCAATACTGGAGAAGGTAATATATTACTTACCTGTAACTGTAGTTCTAAAGTATTGGTATATTTCATAGATTCATGTGCGACTCACCCTCCTCCCCTCAGAGGCTCCACTTATACTTTGGGTTTTATTTCTTACTTGTGCTTTGGAAATCTGTGGGACTGAGCCTCTTTCGGGAGTGTTCTACAGGATGCTAACACCTGATTGGTTAGAGTTCAAGTGTGGCCCCTTTTTAAAAAGGACATTGGCTATTAAAGTGATTGTTTATTGGCATTATAGCAATACATATTTCTTTATTATTGTACAATGGGGCTCCCAGTTCGACAACGTGGAATGATTCAAGCATGTGAATCTATGAAAGATACCAACACTGGAGAACTACTGTCACTGGTAAGTAACTTATTTTCTTATTTTTGCAGTTCATATATATCACAAACTCGACCCGAATATATTGAAGCTCTTTACATGACAACTACACAAGGTAACATTATTTTTTTTTTTTTTAGGCACAGGAAGGTTAAGTGACCGACTTGCCAAGAATCACAGGATTTTGGGCCGAGACTCCATATTGAAGGCATACTAATGACAAGAAGCTTCTCATCTCTTCCTATCAAGTTTTGCTGGTTAAAGTAAAATAAACTTGGTTATCAACATAGGCAGAGCCAGGGACATAGCCTGGTCAGTAAGACTGGGGAGATGGAGGGGGTGGCCGTGGGGAGATTGGGGGTCAGCTTCAGATTTCCCAACAATCACACTGGCACTGTAATGTTAAAATACATCCATCATCCAACAAGCAGGGTGCACAAGAGGGGCGTAAGTGGCAGAGGATGGAAAGGAAGAGAAATGTGTATTGGTAGGAGTACTAAGTGAGAGAAAGCACATTGTTTTGTGAAATAACCAACATTTTTTAAGTATTTCCAAACAGAGAGAGAGAGAGAGTGTGTGTATGTGCGTTACTATCTGTGTGTGTAAAAATTCCTGGTGAAATCCGACTGACACCACACCATAACCGACTGAAAGCACACATTTCCAACTATTTATCACAATATACATTTATTAGAGGAGTGTAGCACCCCAAACACGTCTCTGAAGCTACACCCCTGAGCAGAGCCCGCATTCCCAGAGGCCACCTTTCTGCAAAGCATAGCACTCAATTGTTGCCGGCAGCCCCATGGTGTATGTATTGTATTGTAATAATATTTATATAGCGCTTACTACCCCTGACGAGGCGTCGAAGCGCTTTTCGGCAAGTAGCACGCTACTTCGGAACCCAAAAAGAATTAGTGTTGGATTAGTATATGGAAATATGAGTACAGTTTAGTATTATTATGAGTTAATTTGAGCCGCGATATGAGGGTTTGTTAGTTAGATTGACTGGAGTAATGGAGGGGTGGAGGAGGGCAGAATCCAGAAGTGTTAATTGGGAGTTTATGGCAATAGGATTTAGGCTTAGGATGAGTTAAGGGGGGATGGAGGAGGGAAGAGTCTGTGGAAAGGATTAGGGAGATCATAGTAGCAGGGTGAGATAAATGAGGGAGAATATAGTACAGTTGTTTGGGAGATCATGGTAGTAAAGTGAGGTTTGGGTGAGTTAGATGTGGAAGTGGAGGGAAGAGCTTAGGCAGAGTTATTTAGGAGATTAAAGTAGTAGAATGGATTTGGGATGAATCAGTTTGGGAATGGAGGATAGATTGATAGAGACATGACATATGGTGATGGGTAGATAAGTGTGAAATAAGATGAGAGCAGGGATTCATAAATATCTAGTTTAACAAGGTCGAGGAAGGCGGCAACGCCGAAACGCGTCCCTGTAGGTGAATAAATATGATCAAACTCGTTATGGCCGTGGAGTGCTGCCTTTTTCCTTTAACCTTTTTCCTTTAACTACGGAAGAGAAGTGTGTAACATAATACGCGATGGCACGCGTATGAGGAATAGCACCGTTGACGCTCAGTTGCAGAAAGGGAACGCCGCGAGTGGAGTGTGTCATATATATATATTTATATATATATATATATATATATATATATATATATATATGTACACACATATATAGATAGATAGAAAGATACGGAAAATGTCACTTACCCAGTGTACATCTGTTCGTGGCATGTTCCGCCGCAGATTCAGATTCACATGCTGTGCATACGTCCGCCATCCAGTGCTGGGCCCAGAGTGCCACAACCCGCCCCTCCCTGAAGAAGTGCCCCTGAGCCACAGGATCGAGCGACCCCCCCCTCCTCAGCTCCACCGCGCATGGGCACCAACTCCATACCAGACCGCCTTCCCGCAGAGGGTAAGGTAGGAGTGAGAGTATAAAGAAAATAGATGTCCATGCTAATGGAATGGTAAATATATATATATATATATATATATATATATATATATATATATATATACATATGTACAAATGTGGTTAACTTAAACAACTACAGGCTTCCGGGGATGTGCATGTGAATCTGCAGCGGAACATGCCACGAACAGATGTACACTGGGTAAGTGACATTTTCCTTTTGATGGCATGTGTAGCTGCAGATACACATACTGTGCATAGACCACAAAGCAGTTAGTCCTCGCTTGTAGGAATTGAAGTTGTTTGAAATAATGTTCTGAGTACAGCTTGACCTACTGTGGCTTGCTGTGTTGCTAAAACATCTACACAATAGTGTTTAGTAAATGTATGTGGTGTTTACCAAGTAGCTGCTTTACATATTTCAGCCATTGGTATATTTCCTAAGAAGGCCATTGTAGCACCTTTCTTCCTTGTGGAATGTGCTTTAGGAACAACTAGGAGTTGTCTTTTAGCTTTAAGGTCAAATGTTTGGATGCATTTTACTATCCATCTTGCTAAACCATTTTTTGAAATGGGGTTACCAGTATGAGGTTTTTGAAAAGCTACAAATAGCTGTTTAGTTTTCCTGAATGGTTTTGTTCTATCTATGTAGTACATTAGAACTCTTTTAATGTCTAATGTATGTAGAGCTCTTTCTGCTACAGAATCTGGTTGTGGGAAGAAGACTGGTAGTTCCACTGTTTGATTGATATGAAAAGGTGATACTACTTTAGGAAGAAATTTAGGGTTAGTTCGTAGTACAACTTTATGTTTGTGTACCTGTGTGAATGGTTCTTCAATAGTGAAAGCTTGAATTTCTCTTACTGTTCGCAATGATGTAATTGTGACTAGGAAGGCAACTTTCCATGTTAAAAATTGCATTTGACATGAGTGCATAGGTTCAAATGGTGGGCCCATAAGTCGAGTAAGCACTATGTTTAAATTCCAAGAACAAACTGGAGGTGTTCTGGGTGGAATGATGCGTTTTAAGCCTTCCATGAAGGCTTTGATAACAGGTGGTCTAAACAAAAACGTGCACTGTATATTTTGCAAATATGCAGAAATTGCAGTGAGATGTATTTTATGGAAGAGAATGCTAGATTTGATTTTTGCAAATGAAGCAAATAACATACAATATTTTGTATTGATGCTGAAAGAGGGGCAGTTTGTTTAGACTGACAGAAATCTACAAATCTTTTCCATTTGTTGGCATAGCACTGTCTGGTAGTGGGTTTTCTTGCTTGCTTAATTACTTCCATACATTCAGTTGGTATTTGTAAATACCCATATTCTATGATCTCAGGAGCCAAATTGCTAGATTGAGTGTGTTGGGATCTGGGTGCCTGATCTGCCCTTGGTTTTGTGTCAACAGATCTGGTCTGTTTGGGATTTTGGAGTGTGGTACTACTGACAGGTCTAGTAGTGTTGTGTACCACGGTTGATGTGCCCAAGTTGGCGCTATGAGTATCAAATTGAGCGTGTTTTGATGCAATTTGTTGACTAGAAATGGAATGAGCGGGAGAGGAGGAAAAGCGTAAGCAAATATCCCTGACCAATTCATCCATAGAGCATTGCCCTTGGATAGGGGATGTGGGTATCTGGATGCGAAGTTTTGGCATTTTGCGTTTTCGCTGGTGGCGAACAGATCTATGTCTGGTGTTCCCCATTGTTGAAAGTATTTCTAAAGTACTTGAGGGTGAATCTCCCACTCGTGTGTCTGTTGATTATATTGCATTAGGTTTACCCTACAATAATATAAATAGATTTGTCTGAGGAGTGACCCCTATGTGTCTGATGGGTAGCTTATAGATATATGGCAGGTTGGTCCATAGTTAAGGCACAACACAGACAGATTGCTAACCTCAGACTTCCATCAAAATACTGCTATGAAGAGTACCATGTCATGTTACTATTTTGGCACTTGTCTTCTGAGGAACAAGCATAATCAGTTGGAGCTCACATTCATTCCCATAGCACCCAGTGTGTCGCCCATCAGCAGATGAGAATGCGACAGACACTACATGAACTTTGACTTTGGTGCACTGCCAGATTCTCACAAAGCTCGCTCCCACACAATCACCCACATCTCTTTGCTGCATGTAGATTAAGACAGGCACACCAGCTGTCAATGACCTTTTGGTTCATCCATGTTTCTCTGACTCACAAACAAATTGTTGACATGCCAGCTTTGGCAATAGAAATTCATGTTTGCTTAGGAAGGCCTGAAAATGACGGCAAAGCATTCCTTTATTAAGAAGGAGCATCACTGTGATGGAGTGGAAACTAGTTACTTGCATTAATTTCCTTGAATCCACTGAAACGCATTTTTGTAATGTACATCAAAATGAATAGAATGAATTATGGTGAGGTGAGCCTTTTTTTAGCACCATTTAATTCAATTGGCCAAAATCCATAATGAGAACTTTCAAATAAATGGCAACCTGATTATAGACAGCTGCTGTAGTAGGAAGTGATGAAGCGTTACACAAAACACTCTATGCCAGATAAAACCAATTTATATCTGTTCATGAGATGCCAAAGACAGAAGTACGGGGATTCTGCAGCCAGAAGGTGAACTTAAGCAGAGACCACGATCTCCAACATTTGGTAAAACAATAGCTGAACATGGGAGCACAAAAGTCTCGCTTTCATCACATCTATGCAATGTTACGCTTAAACTAAGATTAGACCTTAACATGAATTCATACTTTAAATAACAGCCAAACACTCCAATTGAACCCGTATGCACCTGTGAGGCAGCTGAGCTTTTAGGTACTTTTTTGGGGAAGAGAGAACATTCTAGACCCGGCAAAGTGAGTTACTTGCCAACACAATGATAATGATGTGCACATTCTCCTACCACGCTCACTGAAATCAATATATTCATTTGTTTTGAATGAAAAACGTACAACCCATAGCACTAACAAATGGACGACAGAACCTTCAGGTAACTCCAGGACAGACGGAAGAGTCTTGTGGTTTTTAGGATCCCATAGCAAGAAGCCCTTAAACCTCTTATGTAGCATAGACACAGCAGTAAACTGACTCAAATTACAACACTTCAGTGTGTAAATAATAATGCTAGCATCACAGCAGGAACTATAATGATATAACGGTTTTCAAATAGAATAAAATGCAGAAAAAGCACTGTAAAAGAAAAAAGTTCTTCCCTTTGAAAGATATTAGCTGACCTTCTGCCTTTGCACATGCTTGTTGTTGCTGATGCTAAACAGCATTGGTAAAAAGGAAAATAATGGATGGTGGCAAACCTGAACAACATCAACAAAAAAATGTCCTGAGTCTTATCAGCCAGACGCCTAAGTTATGATTCTGAATTGGCTACTTCTGCTTTTTTTTTTTTTAATTAACCACAATTTAACATTCCGAGACGGCTGACACCCATCTTGAAGTATTAAATTAAATAAACATAAAAAGAAAAAAAGGTGCAGAGAAGCTCACTATAAAGAAAAGCGCAGTTCCAGAGAATATTGCAGCTCCTTGACCCTGTGGGGGATATATGGAAAATGTCACTTACCCAGTGTACATCTGTTCGTGGCATGTTCCGCTGCAGATTCACATGCCACGCACATGGACACCGAATTTGCGTGGCCCGGAGTGCCACAAGCCGCCCCCCCCGAAAAAGTCCACCAGAGCCACAAGATCGAGCGACTCCTCCTCCTCCGCTCCACCGCGCATGGGCATCAACTCCTTTAGCTAGTCTCCCGCTTTAAAGCCATCAGCACGTTGCATGTTTGGATATTTCAGCATTCACATTTGATGGTAAAAAGCAAAAAAGAAAAAAACAAAGGCAAGTCTGTCATTGCAAATTGTTGTTGGTTGAAAAAAATCACTGGATTGGCTTGGCTGAATGTGCCTCAAAAGTACACATGAGGCAGTTTGAAAATTGTGTTTGTCCCAGTGCTTTGCCAGCTAGGTTGCAGTTTACCCATAATTCAAATATGAACCGTCAGCAAAGTCATTACGTTTTACTTTTACAGACAATATACAAAGAAAAAACAATAAACACCATAGCAGAAAGAACATTTGCAGTGTAGAAACGAGTGACTTGTCAATGAACCATCAGCTCATGGCCTCTATTCAGGTGATTGACTACTTGATGGCATGGAGGCTAAAGTACACCAAGGGGGCCATTCCGACTCCCGCCGGCGGCGGTAACCGCACGCCTGGCGGGAGCCGCCGAATGACCGCACCGCGGTCAAATGACCGCAGCGGTCATTCTGAGTTTCCCGCTGGGCTGGCGGGCGACTGCCAGAAGGCCGCCCGCCCGCCCAGTGGGAAACCCCCTTCCACGAGGATGCCGGCTCCGAATGGAGCCGGCAGAGTGGAAGGGGTGCGACGGGTGCAGTTGCACCCGTCGCGATTTTCAGTGTCTGCCACGCAGACACTGAAAATCTATGTGGGGCCCTGTGAGGGGGCCCCTGCAGTGCCCATGCCAATGGCATGGGCACTGCAGGGGCCCCCAGGGGCCCCACGACACCCGTTCCCGCCAGCCAGGTTCTGGCGGTGAAAACCACCAGAACCAGGCTGGCGGGAAGGGGGTCGGATTCCCTGGGGCAGCGGGAAACCGGCGGGACACTGCCGGTTTCCCGTTTCTGACCGCGGCTGTACCGCCGCGGTCAGAATGCCCATGGAAGCACCGCCAGCCTGTTGGCGGTGCTTCCGCGGTCGTTGGCCCTGGCGGTCCATGACCGCCAGGGTCAGAATGACCCCCCAAATGTTTTAAAAAAAAGAACAGTGCAACTGTGAGGAAAAAAGTAACTGAGAGTTTCCAAGGGGCATATGACGAACTTTAGTTTACCGTGAAAATTAATGATTGATGGAACATCTTAGCAGTTGTACTGCTGGGCAACGGAGCACTCATTTGGACGGACAAGTAACACTGAATATTAGTGATTTTCAGAGTTTGGTAGGCTGCATTTTTACTGGAGAGGTATCACAGGCTCTCAACGGGTCCTGGAAGGCTAGAACCATGCTAAATGTTCATGATGTTCACATAACATACAACAGAGGGAAAGAGACACATTGTAACTCGTTTTCACAGTGAGGCTGATTAAGGTGATTAAGAGCATGCCATCAAGTATGGTTTATAAAGGTACAAGGGAACAATATTACTGATAAAGCAAGAGTTCAGATCAGGGTTACACGTGTCAAGAACAGGTAGGACATGAACATGCTAAAAGAGATCGCTGGAGTTTATCTGCTGCCAAATTCTGAATGTCTAGGAGTAATCCCTCACTCTTGCAGGACCATGGCAATTGTCCTTCTTTGAATAAATACATATCTGGTTACAAAATAGAGGGACATTCAGGTGCCTAACTAGTGCTGGACAGATTCAGACTTCATATCAACTTAATATGTACTCTGCTGTAAAAGTAATCAAGTCTATGGGAAGCCTTGAGTGGAGTTTGAATGCCAATCCAATGACTGACCCTTGGTCCACTTAGTAATGGAACAATTAATTCATCATGACACCCTGACATAAGTGAAATGTGAGTTGCCCTAGATAATATTCCTTACATTCTGCATTCTCGTGCTCTCTCCGGGATTGGTTTGGGTGTTCTTCTGGAGCTTGACTATTCCTCCTCTGTATTATGTCTTGCCCCAACACCCCTCTCCCATCTCTGTTCCCCTTCTCCCCTTTCTTCGGGTCCTCCCCTTTCTTTCCCAGTCCTGAAAAGTAGTCGTACCTTGTCTCGCCATGTTCCTCCTGTGGCTGGGATGTGGCACCTCTAGTCTCTTTCGGGTGGACACTCTGTCTCTAGTGCCTTTCTCCTGGGGTCTCTGGCCACTGGCAACTTCCGGGTGAGTCGCTCTCTGGTGTACCCCTGGGGGGCGACTTGGTTGGATTTGGGCTTGCCGCTTTGTCCTTGGATGTTTGTTCACAGCCAGCTTCACTGTCACACTGCATCCCACCTAAGTATGTCGGACATGAATATGGTAATCAAGAGAGAAAGTCGGCTGTAGTCTGGCTCTTTCCCAGGACGTGTACGTTCTGAAATGAAAAAAGGTTGGAGCGCTAAGAACCACCTCAGGCCTCGGGCATTGGTATCTTTGTGTCATGCAAGCCAAGTCAGTGAGGCATGGTCCATTAACAATGTAAAGGAACGTCCCATTAGATAATATTGTAGGGTCTCTATTGCCCACTTAATAGCTAAGCATTATTGTTCTATGATGGGATAGTTAAGTTTGTGCCCCAACGATTTTCTGATGTAGGTGACCGGATTAAACTACTGGGATTCATGCGGCTGAGACAGGACTGCTCCTAACCCTAGGATGGAGGCGTCGGTCTGTAGGACAAAGGGTAGGAAAAAATTCGGGCACCTGAGGATGGGGTTGGTACAGAGAGCGGTTTTCAGGGAATCAAAGCTTTTGAATTCCAAGTCAGTGAGGTTTCCCAGCCTATTAGGATGACTTTTTATTAAGAGCTCTTTGAGGGGGTTGGTTTTATCTGAGAAATGGGGAATAAAGTGCCAATAATATCCTATAAGTCCCCAAAAGGATCGAACTTCCTTCTTGGTATTGGGATATTGTAGGTTCTGTATGGCTTGAATTTTTCCAATTTGGGGCCGTATATGTCCCTTGGATATGTTGTAGCCTAGGTATTGGATGGATTCCCTTGCAATATGGAATTTCTCTGGGTTGGCTGTTAACCCTGTACTGCGAAGGGTTTGCAAAAGACTACATACATGTGCTAGGTGTTCATCCCATGAGGCGCTGGATACTACGATATCATCCAAGTAAGCAGCTGCCTGGGACTTATACTTTTGTAGTATAATGGCCATCAATCGCTGAAAAATGGCAGGAGACCCATGGAGACCAAAAGGCATAACCCGAATGTTGGAAAATGGGTTATTGGTAAGGGCAGGTAAGTACCTACACTTAGCAATAGGCCACTAAACTCCACTTAGGTCCAGTTAGGTCTCAGTAAATTAAACCTAGCTCAACCCTTGGTAGCTTGGCTATGAGTGACAAGGCTTAACTTAGGAGACAAAGCGTAAAGCATTCAAATATCACAAATCAGTAATTAAATAAAACACAAGAAACAGTTAAAAAATCAAAAATCAATTTATGAAAATAGGAAATATTTTTAGCTTTCAATTGACACCAAAACGAGTAAAATTGGATAAGGGAAACTGGAGATATGCATTTTTAAAGAATTTATGCTTTCTAGCGCATGGAAACAAAAAGCGCCAATCTGGTCATCTAGTCGCACCTCGACCGGGGCAAAGTCAAAGTTTAAGGCCGACCGCGATGGAGCCTGGCTTGGCTACAGCCCGCAGGAGGCCTCGGTCAAAAGTTTATCTTAGGACTTAGTCATTTTTCTGGAGATTTTCTTCAGCGGGACCAAGTCGCCAGTCCAGTCCGACCTCCTGGAACTCTTCCTCGGATACGCGTCACGGGAGCCCTCGGTGGAGATTTTTACTTTCGGACTCAGTCATTATTTCGAGGTGAAAATCCTTCGACCGGGCCAAACCTGAATCTTGATCCGACGTCCTTGGAGCCCTCTTTGGATACACTGCCTGGGAGGTCCCGGTCAACTTACTACATTCGGACTTAGTCACTTTTTCAGAGATTTTCTTCACTGGGACGAACTTGCAAGTCAGGCCGGGTCGCGGTTGAGGCAAGCCCACTAGAGTTGCCGCAGCAGGTCGGTCCCCTTATGGAGCTTTTTTAGAAAGATTCTACAAACTTCTCCAAACTGCTGGATCTTCTTCCAGATGTTCCTTTAAGGGTCTTTTGGGGTCCACAGCTTACCCCAAGGTTCCAGACGCTCTGAGATGCTCCTTGATGGTGCGGAATACAATTCCCAGAATGCACCTGGCACAAACTTCTTTTTGGCCACTGGGCAGTGATCAGCTGGTTGTTTTCTTCAGGGGTTGGTGCAGGGGACTCTGGCTAGCAGGTTTTCTCCTGTAGCAAACAGGGAGTCCTCCTTGAACCAGTTGAAGCCAGGCAAAGTCCTTCTTGTGGTAAAGCCCAAGTGTGCAGCTGGTGCAGTCCTCCAGAGTGCAGTGTCCAGGTGCAGGTCAGGGGTCCAGCAGGGCAGTCCTTCTTCTTCTGTAGTTCTTCCTTGTTGGAATCTGATAGGGATCTAAGGTGTGGGTGCAGGTCTGCCAGTTTTATCCTTGCCCCTGGGTGAAAAACAGGGGGGTCCTGGTTCTACAATCAGGGGCAGGGTTCTTCCTCCTGTGATAACCACTTGGGAAGTGTTTCAAAAATCAATCCCAGGGAGCAACATTTCTCAAAAATCCATCATGGCTGAAAGTGATTTTTGGGGGTTACATCTGGCTGAGCCCACCCACTGGTGTGGCTACAAATCCTAAACACACCCCTCTCCTGCCCTCTCCTAATCTAATCAAGGGGGCACCTAATTGTCTGGGTTTGCAGGATGTGAGGCTGTTGCTCGGTTGCTCCAAATGTCCTTCCCTGCCTTTGAAGACCAGTTTGGCAGCCCTCCCCCTTCCTGCTTCCCCATCTGCTGAGGGGAGATCTCCTCCCCCAAGCACATCTCTTTGTGTTGAGCCAGGCAACTTCACACCTCATCCAGGCAGCCTGGCCAGGCTGCCAGAGGCTGATCAATCAGAGCAAAGCACCAAAAACACTGCAGGGCTAAAGTTGGCACCTTTTCATGTAAAGTTTAAAACTCCTTACCTGAACAAGTTATATTAAATCCCACAACTGGAAGTTGTGGGATTTATTATAATAATTAATTTGATACAGAACTTGTGGTATCTGTTACTTAAGGGGACTTTTAAAATTAAAATAAAGTCTCCCCTTTCTAGCCTATGAAAGCCATTCACTACAAGGAGGGAAAACGAATTTGGCTGTTTTACCTCACAAGAGCTTATAAAACTATTTTTATAAGGTCCCTGCTTATAGTTACATGGCACCCAGCCCTAGGGGCACATAGGGCACACCTTAGGGGTGACGTATATGTAAAAATAAGGTAGTTTAAGACTTTGGAACTACTTTTAATTCCAAAGTCAAATATGCATGTAACTTTAATTTAAAAGCAGCCAGCAAGGCAGGCCTGCCTTTAAAATGACACTGGGCACCTCAGCAGTGCATCTATGGGGGCACTACCTTTGCTGGGGTCGCTAAACCAACATGCCCTACCATACATTTGGGACTTATAGGTAGGTTAATTTTGCCAATTATAATTAGCCTAATTTGCATATCTACTTTACACAGAGTGCTGGCCCTGGGACTGGAAGCAGTACCTAGGGCACAACCAAGAGTCAGTAACCCCCAGTACCTGTCCAAAACATTTGGGGGTGACCAGGGAAAAAAGGAGGACTTTCCTACATCGAAACTGATACAATCCAGAACTTGTGGAGAAAGCCGTTTTTTCACAGCCTTCTGTAGCTAAGGGTATTTGCCAGTATCCTTTAGTGAGGTCTATCTTAGATAGATACTGGGCTTTTCCTAATTGTTCTATGAGTTCGTCTACTCTAGGCATGGGGAAGGCATCGAACTTTGCTATTGCATTTAGTTAGTGAAAATCGATGCAGAAATGAACCGTCCCATTTGGTTTTGGAACCTGTACTATAGGAGAGAACCAGGGGTTATGGAAGGCTCGATAATTCAGTTTTTTAACATCAGTTTTACCTCTTGTTCTACTGCTACCCTCCTGCTTTCTGGTATGCAATAAGGCCGTAACCTTACAACCTTAATTGGCTCAGTTTGTATCCGGTGTTAGACTAGCTTTGTTATTCCTGTTTCGGGGAAAATACATCCTGGTTTTGATCGATTAGTTTTAGGATTTGATTTAGTTGTTGTACTGTAAGTGATGACCCTACCATAGGTGTATGCTTACCCTTGTGGTTAGTAACAGGTACGAATTGGATATCTAACGGTTTTGTATTAGTGATCAGAGAAACGTCTTGGGGTACCAGAAGTTTTCCAGCAGGTTCCTTTCACTCTTTAAAGATATTTAAATGGAATACCTGTTTGTCTCTTTTTGTCTGTGGTATAGAAAGTCTGTATGTTACCGGAGTGACCTGTTCAGTGACGGTATAGCGAACTTGGTATTTGGCTAGAAGTTTATTCTCCGTGGATGGAAGAAGGATCAGTGCTTTACTCCCTATGGGTAGCTGACACAACTGAGTATTTCTGTCATAATATTTTTTTTGTTGTTTCTGACTCTTTTCCATGTGTTGGTAGACCTCTTCCCACAGTGTATGTATCTTGTTTTTAGAGCTCTTGTATAATCCAATAGGGTTTTTTCCTCATCTTCCTCGCCTTCCCATTGTTCCACTGCCATATCCAATAACGTTCAGGGTTGCCTCCCAAAAACCAACTCGAACGGACTATGGCCTGTGGAGGACTGGGTTTGAGTACAGATGGCGTAGAGTACAAGTGCAAGCTTTAAGTTCCAGTGCTTGCCGGCTTCAGAGATATTTTTTTTCAGAAGGGACTTAGGGCCTGATTCTTACCTTGGCGGTCGGCGGAGAGGCGGCGGTCGGACCGCGAACAGACCGGCGGTCCAAAAAATGGCATTCTGACCGCGGCGGTCACCGCCGCGATCGACCGCCACTTCCCCACTCCGACCGCCACGGCGGTCATGACCGACGGGCTGGAGTTCGCACACTCCGGCCCGGCGGTCGACCCAAGACCGCCAACCGTATCATGACCCTGCTTACCGCCGCGGTTTTTGGCGGTCGGGAACCGCCATGCGAACCATGGCGGTAGGCACTATCGGGGCCAGGGAATTCCTTCCCTGGCACTGATAGGGGTCTCCCCCACCCCCCACTGCCCCCCACGAGTCCTCCCCCCACACCCTCCACCCCCCTGCCACCCCCCAGAGGTGGTACGAACCCCCTGCCCCCCCCCACCCCGACATGCACATACACGCACCCCAACATGCACGCACCCCCAACATGCACATATGCACACCCCCTACACACACACATACACAACGGGGGCACATACCCGCACACATACATGCCGACATGCGCACCCGCCGAACTACACACATTGCCCAAAGGCACAGCAGCACCCCCCGCCCGCATGCACGCACTCACACACCCCCTCTACACACCCCCATGCACGCACACATCACACAACACCCCCCCACCCCCTCCCCTCACGGACGATCAACTTACCTTGTGCGTTGGTCCTCCGGGAGGCGACGGGAGCCATAGGGACGTGACCGCCAACAGAAGACCGCCAACAGAAGACCGCCACACAGAAATGTGGGTCGTAATTCTGGGGGCGGTGTTCTGCTGGCGTGGCGGTGGAGGTTGACCAGTCTCCACTTTCCCGCCGACCGCCAGTGTGGCTGCTGGCGGTATTCCGGCGGAACGCTCCCAGCGGTCGGAATACGCGCAGCGGCATACCGCCGCGGTCGGCGGTCTTTACCGTGGCGGTAACTCGGCGGTCTTGCGAAAAGACCGCCAAGGTCAGAATCAGGCCCTTAATGTTTTTATTTTACCTTTCTATGTGGCCATCTGTCTGGGGATGGTATACAGATGTTCTTAGATGTTTTTATCACTAACAAGTTATATCTCTGAGTCATGAGTCTAGACATAAAGGGTGTCCCCTGATCAATATTTATTTTGAGAACCCCCACCCTAGAGAAGAATTCAACCATGGCTTGAGCTACTGTTCGTGTTGTCATGCTTTTTAATAGAACAGCCTCTGGGTACCATGTTGCATAGTCCACTAATGCTAGGATATATTGATAACCCTTGGAAGAGGTGACTAGGGGGTCCTACTAGGTCCATACCCACTCTAGTGATCTGTATCTCAATAATAGGGAGAGGTTGCAATGGTGCTTTTTTTAGTACATATGGGCTAACCAATTGACACATTTCACATGCAGCAAAATATTTTCATATGAATAAACCCCTGGCCAGTAAAATAAAGACAACAGGTAGTCCCCTTCCATAGTGACCCCCTCCTTTCTGACTGTGGGCTAAGTGTAGTACCTGAGTACGAAAGGGGACGGGAACCACTAGTTGGGTCCGTAAAGAATCATGCCCTTTTAGATTCAGGTATAACAGACTCTTCCGTACCGTAAAGTAAATTCCTATCTTCTCTTGATTCCCGGGTACTACTTGGGCCCAGGCATGTTTTAGTGTTCGGTCTTCTCTCTGACAGATGCAGAAACTTCCTGGGGGTTCCTCCTCTGTGTTTTCTATGGGGGAAAAAGAAGAAACAGGATATATATATTTTTGTTTCTGCATTCCCACTCCTCAGAGATCTTCAGGTCAGCTTTTTCAGGAAGGGTTTCCCCAACTTCAACAACTCGTTGATAAAAGCACCAACGACATTTCAAGCATCCAGGGCCGCAGAGGCTTGCCTAAAGTTGTTGCACAGACTGTCTCCTTGTGAATTATCAGAGATAATCAACTCCTCCATCAAAGAAGATACTTTATGTTCAATTAGCTTTTGGGCGTCAGGTCCTCATCGATCAATGGTATCCCTTTCGTACGCCTGAAAATGAATGCCTTACAGGAGCAGCTACAAAAACAATAGACTCAATCAAACAAATTATTTCAGGGCCTGATGATTTTTCACATAGGTGATGGAAGCTCTAGTGTAGTAGTCTCAAACTACAAATACTACCCTGGGAAGCTGGGGCAGTCATCTACAGAACCTCTAATTCGAGGAAAGTGGTCTCTGCTCCAAAAGAGCATACATATCATTCACCTAGACCTCAAAGTCAACTTTTCGGTCTCCAAATTTTCCTGCCAATGTAGCAGAGTCTTCAGTGTTAGTTCACAAGGACAGTATTACCAGCATGCAATAAGTGAATAAACGAAGTGGCAAGATCCTTGGCGCTGTCCAAGGAAGACCAGGAAATTTGGTGTCAGCTAAGGACACACAGGATAACTCTTTGGGCTGAACATAGTCCCTGGACTAGAAATATCATACCAGACATGCTAAACAAAACTGGAAACAGAAGGAGAATTTGATCATTCCGCTCTAAGCATGATCCTATTGTTCTGGGCAAACTGGCTGTACATCCGTTTGCAACAAACAAAACTGGAAAATGCCAGTTCAATGCAAGTTTGCATCCAGGATCTTGGTGGAATGCCTTTTGACAGATGCTCCAGGATCTATATCTACCTTTTTCCCCAATACCTTTAATACCAAATATTCTCACCAAGAGGAAAGCAAAGCAGTGTTCTCTTGTCCTGATAGCCCCCAGGTGGCTAGTTCAGCATTGGTTCACTGAGCTTCTCCTGCTATCAGAACACGACCACATTCAACTTCCAACGTTCTGTAAACCTTTGATGATAAACTAAGGCCAGGCCCTTTATCCTGACCTGACTTCTCTACTCTTAAGCGCACAGCTCCTAAATTCCATCAATCCAAAGATCTCAATATTCCTCAGGACTGCAGGTGGATTCTCTCCAAGTCAAGGAAGAGGCCACGATAAGGACACCTAAACGTTAATGGGAAAGTTTCTGCCTGTGGCACCAGAAAATCCAACCTACATCCTCTAAACTAGCATAATCGGGCATATAACTATCCTATCTCCTTTCACTAGCTCAGTCAGTACGGTAGAGAAGATGCAGGCTTTCTCAACACAAGAGCCTTCTTGCGCCTCACAGGCAATTTAGTTCTTCTCTGAACCAATCCATAGATTTATTCCCATGGTTCCTTCAGATTTTGCCTCAATGAGCCTATAATATTTCGGACTTTTCTCCTGAATTCAACATCACCAGCTGAGAGGTCTATTTATACTCTAGGTAACAAGTGATAACTAAAATTTCTACTTACATCGCACTAAACAACTCATGTGTACTGACTGTTGGACTCAGATAGTCACACTCGTAAGGTGCTCCAGTCACAATGGCAACCATCGCTGAATGAATTTCAGCTGCAGTCGAGTCCTGCCACTCAGACTCAATCCCCTCACAGAGAAAAGTAGGGTGCATTCAACTGGGGCAGTTCCACTTCAACTACTTTGTACCTCTGGAGAAGATGTTTCATGATGTGACTTGGAAGAGTGTGCATTTTATTCATGCAGCATTATTATCTGAAATCGGCGCAGCGCAATCGCACAGCGGTTGGATTGGTTTTACTATGCCACTTATTTCATTAAGGGGAGCCTCTTTTGGTTCCATGTGTTTATGTATTCATGCAGATTTTAATGTAGGATGACTATATATGGATATATATGTATTTATATATGTGTATATATATGTATACATTTATTATGTTGCATATGAATGTTATGTATATATTTTCCACCCACCTTCCACTATTTGCGCTAATACTATAAGATATACAAATACAGTAACTGCTTGCTATTCTGATTCAAGCGTGTGAATCTATGAAAGATCCAATACTGGAGAAGAAAATAAGTTACTTACCTGTAACTGCAGTTCTCCAGTATTGGTATCTTTCATAGGTTCACATGCGACCCGCCCTCATCCCCAGAGAGGCTCCCCTTATAGCTTGGGATTATATATTCCCACTTGTGCTTGAAAATCTGGGAGACTCAGCCTCTGTTGGGAGTGTTCTAGAGGGTGCTGTCGCCTGATTGGTTATAGTTCAAGTTTGGTCCTTTTTTGAAAAAGGAAATGACTAGGCTATTAAACTGACCCTTTCATTGCCATTATAGCCTATGATAGTGATATATATACTGCTTTAATAAATTACCGGGGACTCCCATCTCGATGACGGGGAATGATTCAAGCATGTGAATCTATGAAAGATACCAATACTGGAGAATTGGTAACAGGTAAGTAACTTGTTTTCTTATTTTGCATGGATCTCTGCTGGTCTATGCTGCCTTTTTTCTGTTGGAGATATTCTTGCTAGAAGCATTTCATGTGTACATTTATTTATAAATTAGCACATTGGCTTAATATTAGCTCTTACTTGCCACAAATAAGCTTGCTTTGAATACACGTCATTTTCTCATAAAAGACTTGTTACTTATGTATACTAACTTTACAACGGTAGTGGAGGGAAAAAAATACCTGCACATCCTACAAAGTATATGAGCTGTAGTTTACAGAGCACATTCAAAGTAAGAGAGAGAATGTCTATGGGTGCTACATCAGACAGCACCTTGCTACCATAAGGATACAACTTGAGAAAGAAAGAAGAATCTTGCGTAAAACAACTGAAATGTTCTGCTTAAACCCTTATATATTACATCATTTATATAAAGTTACATGATAACATTTCTAACAAGACTCGTGATATGTGTAATGAAATCATTTATGAGACCACTGTGCATGGTACAGTTACAAGTTGTTTATAATTAATGTAGTGTGGCTAGCAAGTTCACAAAATTTTGCACGGAGATTTGCAGTTTATACAACATTTTGGACAGGGTAGAACCTATAACTGTAAGTTATAACTATGACTTCATAATTTTTAAAGTGTACGTAGTTTACGTTTTTTTGTATAAAGTGTAGTTTTTAAATTAAATTTCTATGTTTTCTTTAAATCATGAAAATGTTTTTGTAACATAACACAAAGTAAGTTCATCGTTTTTTAAAATCAGCCATACAGATTCATATAGAAATGTACTTTTTTATTTAGAAACATATATACATATGTATCTGATGAGGTATCATTTCCAATTAGTCTGTTATTTTTTTGGAAGAAGAAATAATGCTATATTGCTTTCTTTCAGCCAGCACAATCTCTATGGTAGTTACTGTTATTTAGTGGCATTGGGCTTCGTTTACTGCCTACTTTGTGTAATGAACTAATGAGATAATGGTTTATGTCTTTGTTTCTTTGGTCATAGAATGTATTTACTTCAAAACAATACAAAAGCTGTTTTAACAGCCAGCCTATATTGTGTGGATGTTCATTTTGTTAGAATTAATAATTCTTTATGTATTTCATAAGTACCAGTGTACCTTCTAGATACTATTGTGATGGCACTGCAGAACTTGGCGGTTATTAAACACCATTTCATTGGAATTATAGGAAACAGGACGTTTACATCCCTTTTCTCCATTTCTACTATGATAATCAACAGTGAAGATTCCAGTGTTTTCCTCAGGAAAACTATTCTTCTTTGCTCCCACCTTTAACTTTTAACTTTCCAGTGTCTTACTAGCAAGATCCTGTCCTGTATCAAAGGAGAAGAAACAACAGGAGGAGCAGATGATGCTACAGATGTAACAGGAGGTGGAGTACCATAAAAAAACAAAAACTGAAAGAGTCTGTTGTCTGGCTGTTTTTCTTCTAGCGGGAGAAAAAAGTAAGTGCAAAGCTTGTCACCTGCAACCTTTGTCATAAGGTTATTTCTCATGGCAACTGGCGGCAGTACTCGTTTGGGACGACAGGAATGTGGAAGCACCTAGAGGCAATCCACTCCATCGGGTTGGTTTGGGACGAAAGGGGGTGGGAGAAGGAGTTGCAAGAGGTCGCAGCAGCAATATCAGAAGCGGGCACTTATTCTCTTACTACGACTTTAACCTCTTCAGTATTGGTAAGAACTCCACCACCACCCGCTCCATATGTTCCGCCATGAGTACCTGCTCCTGGTACAGTGGTACCAGTCCCCTTATTCAGGTAGGATAGGCATAGTATGCCACCACTGCTGCATACTGTTTGCTGTGTCACACAGTAATTATTATGGGAGAGAAAGAGCTCAACATACACCAGGAGCTTGTTGTGGCAGACCAGTGGCCTCCCTAACATCTGTAGCTCCCCTAACCCCTCCCCCCCATGTTTTCCTCCTGTATCCTGTTCATCTTGTTTTTTGTTGGTTGGTCATGTTGACCTGTGGGTAAAAAAAAAAGAAAAAGGTTCATTACAGAACTAACCAAGTATTTACAAAAATAATGAGTTTGTGCTAATATTAACCATATTTTTCCAGATATCAGAAATACAACTTTGTAATTAATATACAGATGAAAGGTAAGTATTAGGTAAGTTAATCATGTGCCTTAAGGTGGCTCCATAATACAGTAGTACAGTGATATCTGATTTTATTTACAGTGGAGTACACTGTCGAAGAGTGGAGTGGCATAAAGTGGAGTGGAGTGTCGTAGAGTGGAGTGCCATGCAGTGAAGTCTAAAACAGTGCAGTGTCTTAGACTGGAGTGTTGTCAGGTGGAGTTTTGTTGAGTCAAGTGTTGTTGAGTGTATTGTCGTACAGTGGCATAGAGTGAGTAGAGTCTTAAAGAGTGGAATAGCAAAGAGTGGAGCAGTGTATAGTGGAGTGGTGTACAGGACAGTGGAGGAGAGTGTTGTACAGTGCAGTGTTGTAGAGTGGAGTGTCGTACAGTGGAGGCTTGTAGAGTGGAGCTTTGTAGAGAGTGGTAGAGCGGAGTACAGTCTTGTAGAGTGGAGAGTGAACAGTCTTGTAAAGTGTAATAGAGTATCGTACAGTGGCGTAGAGTGTTGTAGAATGGACAAGCATAAAGGCCCTCTTTACGAGTCTGGCGATCTACTGACTGCCAGAATCACAGTGGCGGTCCCACTGCCAATGGGCTGGCGGTGGGACCACCATATTACAACCATGGTAGACCTCCGACACCGCATGGCTGTCCCGCCAGTTGTAATCTGCCAGGGCAGCGCTGCCCCTGGGATTATGAGTCCCCCTACCACCAGCCTTTCCATGGCAGCTACACCGGCATGGAAAGGCTGGCAGAATGGGGGTGTCCTGGGGGCCCCTGAACTGCCCATGCACAGCCCTGCTGCGCATTCCACTGGCCGAATTACAAACATTGAAATGCGCGACTGGTGCTGTCGCACCCGCCGCACTGCCACATTGCCGCCGGCTTGACTACGGGTCGGCTGCAATGTGAAGGCCCTGTTTACCCCATGGCCATTGGGCCGAAGGAAAAGTTTGGCAGGTTTCTACTTGTGATAACTGAGTGATATCAGACAATGGCAGTGGAATCTGTTTGTCTTGTTTCAAGGTGCTTTGTCCACACAAACCAAATGTCTACATACTCCTGCACAGGAAGGAGCTGGTGTCTTTTGAGGTGTTTTAAGATCATTTAGAGTGTTGCTGTGGCTGTTTGTATTCTGTAGGTGTTAATTTTCACACTCCAAGAACTTTCACTGCCGAAAAATGGCCACTTCATGATGTTCGTTGGTTGAGCTATACATCTTCGAGGTATTTAGCACATGCGCTATATAACGCATTTGGTATTTACCACATTCAATAAGTAACACTAAATAATGACACCATGGTGCGCGGTGAAAACTCCTAATCAGTGTTATTAAACATGTGCTATTTACCAAACCCGGTGGTATCGGTATTTACCCAATATGGAAGTTTGGTGGTATTTACCCCTGAACTCATAAACGAAGCCTTTGTGTTATAAACCAATTACTTTTTCATTGTATTTGTTATTTAGTTTTCTGTTTGTTTTCATGTGACCAGAAATGTGTGTTAGTAGTTATAGGTTGTGTTTATAGCCCATTTTGTGTTAATTACCAATCAGATAATGCTTTATTTCTTCATTGTATTCCTTATCTATTTATCGATTGGTTTTCATTGTTAAGTGACCAGAAATAGTTGTTTCACATTCCTTTGTAATACTTGTGAAATTTTACTGCTGTAGACTAGCTGCTCTTCTTACATATTTTGGTGGTATTATGCTACATTTGTAGCCCAAATTGCACTTGAGCCAATCCTTGTCCTCTTTTCAAAAAGTATTTGTTAATATTAAGTACTTTCCTACTGGTCAGTCATCTAACTCTGTATATATTTGTTTGTCTGGCTTTGTGTTCCTCATTCTTGTATGTGAGTGCAAGAAGGTTTGTGTTTTGCTTGTTGGGCACAGTTTCATGTTTGGCTCAGAGACCATGCCAATATAGCAGAGTTTGAAGCTGATTTAGGTTTGAAAGCAGTCCACATAACATGGATTGGGGAGGGAGGTTTGAAATAGAATCAGTTACTTCCTCTAGTTTCCTCAGTTAGTAAATGTGACCTTACATACTTTATGGTTGGCCACTGTTGGGCAATCACATAGACCACTTAACTGAAGTTAGACTAGAAACTGACTTGAAGGAGACATTTTCCACCCTAAAGTATATGTTTCCAAAAACATATTTTGTCTTGACAAAGGTGGAAGTAGTCTAGTCCAAATGCTGCTAAGTTTGAAAAGACAAAAACATGGCTGGCATAGAGTCTCAGTATTCCTTAGAGATAATTAAATGTCTTTCATGTTTCATTTTGGATTCAAACATACCAATGCAGCAATATATCGTCCAGATAGTATCCATTTTACAACTTATGTAAACCATCTTTTCCTAAGAAACCTCAAAACTTTGGGGGTCATTACAACTTTGGCGGACGGTGTTAAAGCGGCGGTAAGACTGCCAACAGGCCGGCGGTAAAAAAATGGGAATTATGACCGTAGCCGAAACCGCCAACAAAGACAGCCACTTTAACACTCCGACCGCCATGGCGGTACAGACAAACAGGGCGGCAGTCACCGCCAACAGACAGGTGGGAGACAATGTACCGCCCACAGTATCACAACCTACCAATCCGCCACCTTTTCCGGGGCGGATTCACCATGGATAAAAACACTGCGGAAACAGCCATTTCAAAGGGAAAACGCTCACCTCTACACACTTCACGAGGAAGGAGGGCACCATGGAGCCTGAACTCCATATTCTTCCTGCACTAGTCTTCCTGCTCCTATACGACGATCATCAATGCCGGCGGCGAAGACAACGGTGAGTACTGCACCTACGACAAAGGGGAGGGGGAGGCAAAAGACAGGGACACACACACGCAACACCCCGACCCCGACCCTCACCCACTACAACACACACACCAATGCAAATCCAAACATTACAGTAACAACCCCCAACCCCCTGGAAGAATGCAAAGACCAAAGGAAATGAGTGGAACCATTGTAATATATCAAAATACAGTAACCAAATATCTACATATATATATACACATTAAACAAAATATACACCACGATTAGTAGTGCAGGTAATGCACAAGTCATTGTCCGTGGACCACTGGTCCAAAAATGCAACAGGTACCTCAGGGGGAAGGGAAGAGGGAGCACCTCAGCCGGATGAGTGCACCACGCCAGATCCACGAGGGGGCTCCATGCCCATTGATGTATCCTGGGGACTGCAAAGCCACAGTCTCTCAAGTCTCTACAGTGGGTGGTTTGCCCACTGTCCCATCCTGGGGAGTGCAAAGCCACAGTCTCTCAAGTCTCTACAGTGGGTGGTTTGCCCACTGTACCATCCTGTGGAGTGCAAAGCCACAGTCTCTCAAGTGGATAACAGTCTCCACTGGTTCTGGAGGGGGACTGGTGCCCAGAGTGCTTCATCCGGTGCAGGACAGAGGTGGTGGATGCATGTCTCCACTGGTTTTGGAGGGGGACTGGTGCCCAGAGTGCTTCATCCTGTGCAGGACAGACGGAGTGGATGCATGTCTCCACTGGTTCTGGAGGGGGACTGGTGCCCAGAGTGCTTCATCCTGTGCAGGACAGACGGAGTGGATGCATGTCTCCACTGGTTCTGGAGGGGGACTGGTGCCCAGGGTGCATCACTCACCCCGTGACGGTCCCAGTTGCGTCACTGCCCCTGCCGCTCATGGGCTAGCGGTGCTTCAGTTGGCGGTCCTTGCCCTGTTCGGCGGTGCTTGCCCTGTTCAGCGGTGCTTGATCGGGCTGCCCTCCTGGGCACTGACTCTGGCGGTGGCCTCTTGGCCACTGACGATCGGGCTGCCCTCCTGGGCAATGACTCTGGCGGTGGCCTCCTGGCCACTGACGATCGGGCTGCCCTCCTGAGCACTGACTCTGGCGGTGGCCTCCTGTCCACTGACGATCGGGCTTCCCTCCTGGGCACTGACTCTGCCGGTGGCCTCCTGGCCACTGACGATTGGGCTGGCGGTGGCCTCCTGGGCAGCGGGGATGATGGCGGTCTTCTCCGCCGTGCTGCTCCTCCCAGACTTTGGCGATTTCTTCTGCCCCTTCCCCACCATGGGAGGAGTCACAGCTGAGTCGACACTCCCCCCGGGACCCTTGTGAGCGGCTTTGCTGGCTGGAGTCTTCCCCCTCTACCGCCGTGCACTGTCCAACTTCTGGTGCTTCACAGGGGGGGACTGGCTGTGCTTTGGCTCTGTGTCACACTGGCTGCCCTGGTGCCCTGGTGCCCGGTGCACTCCACATACCTGTAACAACAGGCACCACTGGTCCCGGAGATTTTTTGGCTGAGGTGCTAGTACGGGACCTATGAATTGGAGGGGGGGTGGGAAAGAGGTCAAGTTTGGTCAGGAAAAGTTTCTTAGGAACACTGGGACGGGTAGCTGGAGGGGGTCTGGGAGTGGAGGAAGAGGAGGTGGTTGGTGAGTACTGCACCTACGACAAAGGGGAGGGGGAGGCAAAAGACAGGGACACACACACGCAACACACCCACACCGACCCTCACCCACTACAACACACACACCAATGCATATCCAAACATTACAGTAGCAACCCCCAACCCCCCGGAAGAATGCAAAGACCAAAGGAAATGAGTGGAACCATTGTAATATATCAAAATACAGTAACCAAATATCTGCATATATATATATATATACATTAAACAAAATATACACCACGATTAGTAGTGCAGGTAATGCACAAGTCATTGTCCGTGGACCACTGGGCCAAAAATGCATGGGCGAGGCCCACACTAGATACCTGATCAAAACAGAGAGAACACTGCTAGGGCATCAGATACAAATACAACAGGTACCTCAGGGGAAGGGAAGAGGGGACACCTCAGCCGGATGAGTGCACAACGCCAGATCCACGAGGGGGCTCCATGCCCATTGATGTATCCTGGGGACTGCAAAGCCACAGTCTCTCAAGTCTCTACAGTGGGTGGTTTGCCCACTGTACCATCCTGGGGAGTGCAAAGCCACAGTCTCTCAAGTCTCTACAGTGGGTGGTTTGCCCACTGTACCATCCTGGGGAGTGCAAAGCCTCAGTCCCTCAAGTGGATAACAGTCTCCACTGGTTCTGGAGGGGGACTGGTGCCCAGAGTGCTTCATCCAGTGCAGGACAGAGGTAGTGGATGCATGTCTCCACTGGTTCTGGAGGGAGACTGGTGCCCAGAGTGCTTCATCCTGTGCAGAACAGACGGAGTGGATGCATGTCTCCACTGGTTCTGGAGGGGGACTGGTGCCCAGAGTGCTTCATCCTGTGCAGGACAGACGGAGTGGATGCATGTCTCCACTGGTTCTGGAGGGGGACTGGTGCCCAGAGTGCATCACTCACCCCGTGACGGTCCCAGTTGCGTCACTGCCCCTGCTGCTCATGGGCTAGCGGTGCTTGAGTTGGCGGTCCTTGCCCTGTTCGGCGGTGCTTGCCCTGTTCAGAGGTGCTTGCCCTGTTCAGCGGTGCTTGATCGGGCTGCCCTCCTGGGCACTGACTCTGGCGGTGGCCTCCTGGCCACTGACGATCGGGCTGCCCTCCTGGGCAATGACTCTGACGGTGGCCTCCTGGCCACTGACGATCGGACGGGCTGCCCTCCTGGGCACTGACTCTGGCGGTGGCCTCCTGGCCACTGAGGATCGGGCTGCCCTCCTGGGCACTGACTCTGGTGGTGGCCTCCTGGCCAGTGACGATTGGACTGGCGGTGGCCTCCTGGGCAGCGGGGATGATGGCGGTCTTCTCCGCCGTGCTGCTCCTCCCAGACTTTGGCGATTTCTTCTGCCCCTTCCCCACCTTGGGAGGAGTCACAGCTGAGTCAACACTCCCCCCGGGACCCTTGTGAGCGGCTTTGCTGGCTTTAGTCTTCCCCCTCTCCCGCCGGGCACTGTCCAACTTCTGGTGCTTCACAGGGGGGGGACTGGCTGTGCTGTGGCTCCGTGTCACACTGGCTGCCCTGGTGCCCGATGCACTCCACATACCTGTAACAACAGGCACCACTGGTCACGGAGATTTTTTGGCTGAGGTGCTAGTACGGGACCTATGAATTGGAGGGGGGGGTGGGAAAGAGGTCAAGCTTGGTCAGGAAAAGTTTCTTAGGAACACTGGGACGGGTAGCTGGAGGGGGTCTGGGAGTGGAGGAAGAGGAGGTGGTTGTAGGAGGTGTAACTTTTGTGTCTTTGGGTGCAGGTGCAGGTGCATGCGCTGGAGGCTGTCGTGAGGTGGATGTATGTTGGGTGGGTGTGTGCCTGTGTTTGTGTACTTTGGGAGGGGGTGTCACAGACACACTGGGAGAGGACACAGTGGACGTGTAAATGGTAGTGGGGTGGTGACTGCACGTGAGCGGGGTGTGGTGGTGGGTGTGCTGGCGCGGGACCTAGTGGCTGTAGTGGTCGTGCATGCAGGTGAGAGTGTAGACGAGACTGGGAGGGAGGAGGGAGACGATGAGGAGGGGGACACAGTGGAGGCAGTGGATGTTGGTGTGCCTGTATGTGTGTGATGCTTGCGTGAGTGCCTGTGGGATGTGTGGTGCTTATGTTTGCCTGAGCTTCCCTTGTGTGGTGAGGTGTGTGCATGCTGGTCTGATGGTGTGCTTGGGATAGGCTGGGGTACAGGGGATTGGGTCTTGGTGGAGGAAGTTGGAGGGGGGAGGCTAGACACAGAGACAATGGCTGCCATCAGTGCTGAGGCCAGAGTTTGCAGGGTTCGATGAAGGGCAGCCTGACCAGAATGAATGCCCTCCAGGAATACATTTGTGTTTTGCAATTCCCTTTCTACACCCTGTATGGCATTCAAAATGGTAGACTGCCCAACAGTGAGTGACCTGAGGAGGTCAATGGCCTCCTCACTGAGGGCAGCAGAGGTGACAGGGGCCGGGGCTGAGGTGCCTGGGGCAAAGGTGATGCCCACCCTCCTGGGTGAGCGGGCACGGGCGAAGGCTGAGGGGCTGCTGGGAGGGCAGTGCTGGTAGGGGGGGGTGGCGGCTGTACCTGTGGAGGTGGGGGGCACAGAATTTGCTGCCACCACAAGGGAGCTCCCATCGGAGGACGAGTCTGTGTCGCTGGTTGCAGATCCTGTGACCGCCGTGAAGCTCCCCTCGCCCTCCGTCCCACTGGTGTATTCCGAGTCCGTGGTGTGGCCCTCCATGGCCATGTGGGATGCAGCTCCCTCGTGCCACGGTGCCACTGTACCTCCGCCTGATGATGCTGATGCACACAAGAACAGTGAGACGACAAAAATGGGGGGGGCAACAGAAGAAAGACAGGTTGAGTGCATGGTTTACCGCTACCGTTGGCGGACAATACAGACACAGCAGCCCCGTGCACTACGCCGTGCTGTTGGGCTCTACAGATGCAGTTCCTGGGATATGGCCTACATGGCTATGGTCGACATCTGCACACATAGATGACACAGGGGCATGTATACCTGTACTTGGCACTCTACAGAGGTGGGGTGGAGTGACACACGGCCTGCATTACGGAGGCCTAGCCTACGGAACTCGCCCTGACCTAGGGGAACCCACAGCCCTCCTCCCCCACCCAGACACCTTCACTGCACGCGCAAAGTCCACACAATGATGTTGTACTCACCCCCTTGTGTCTGCTGTGATGCCCTCAAGTGCCCATCCAACTCAGGGTAGGCCACCACCAGGATCCGGAACATCAGGGGGGTCATGGTGCGACGGGCACCCCTCCCATGTTGGGAGGCCATCCCCAGCTGAGCCTCCGCCGTCTTCTTGCTCCAGCGGCGAATGTCCTCCCATCTTTTCCGGCAGTGGGTGCTCCGTCTGTGGTGGACCCCCAGGGTCCGGACGTCCTTGGCGATGGCACACCAAATATCCTTCTTCTGGTGGGCGTTGACCTAAATGAAATGTACAGGGGAAGAAGAGAAGTCATTAGCAACTGCACCGTAGAAGTGAGTGGCCCACATCCCTACCCCTGCCATGTGGCACATGCATTCACAGTCCTTCATGCACGCAGAACTGTGCCCCCTTCATTCTTACAACCAGCCCTCTCCACTCAGGCATAGCCCATACAACGTGCTCCCTGTGTACTGGAGGACCGTAGAGTAGCGTGTACTGGGGGAGGACCCCATCCACGAGCTTCTCCAACTCCTCTGCAGTGAAGGCAGGGGCCCTTTCCCCAGATGCACGAGCCATTGTCTCTTCCAGACCGAGGTCACAGCAGCACTTGCAGTGTAGGTCCTCTCCTCTCGAAGATCAGGTATCGAGTGATTGAACAGATAGAAAATGGCGGTCACGTCCGCGGCGGTGACGTCCGCGACAGTGCGTACCATCACCGCCGGCGCACTTTGTCAGTGGCTCCTGGGACCCATAGGGTCCCATGTTAACCAATGCAGCATTGCGCCGCGCAGTTATCTCACATCCCATTGTCCCAGTTAAGAGGTCAGGCAGCCGCCATTTCAGGGGCCCACATGGGTTCATTTTTAAGTGCATCACACATACCTAGGCCTAGACTCAACACACATACAGGCAACTTTTTGGATTATGATTTGTGTTCTGTGTAGACTGTGGGTACATACCTCTGAGTTGTTTGACTCTGTGGTCGCTGTTGTCCTTCCTAGGCACCGTCTGCTGGGACATGTGAGGAGATGGTGGAATCCTCCGGTGTACCGACCGCTGGTGGACCTGTTGACAATGGAGGAGCGACATTTAATCATCACCAACAGGTTTGACCGTGCCACAATCCAGGAACTGTGTGCCCAGTTGGAGCCTGACCTGATGTCAGCAATCCGCCATCCCACAGGAATCCCCCCTCAAGTGCAGGTGCTATCAGTGCTCCATTTCCTTGCAAGTGGGTCATTTCAAACAACAGTGGCCATGGCATCAGGGATGTTCCAGCCTATGTTTTCCAACGTGTTGTCCAGAGTGTTGTCTGCCCTGCTGAAACACATGCGAAGCTACATCGTTTTCCCTCAGGTGGAGGATTTGCCTACAGTGAAAGGTGACTTCTATGCCCTTGGACATATCCCCGAACATCATAGGTGCCATTGATGGGACCCATGTAGCTCTGGTCCCCCCCACAGGAGTGCACAGGTGTACAGGAACCGGAAGAGTTATCATTCCATGAATGTACAGATGGTATGTTTGGGAGACCAGTACATCTCCCAGGTAAATGCTATGTTCCCTGGCTCAGTGCATGACGCCTACATCCTGCGGAATAGCAGCATCCCTTATGTGATGGGTCAACTCCAGAGGCACCGGGTGTGGCTATTAGGGGACTCTGGTTACCCCAACCTGTCATGGCTACTGACCCCAGTGAGGAATCCCAGGACCAGGGCAGAGGAACGCTACAATGAGGCCCATGGGCGGACTAGGAGGGTGATCGAACGCACCTTCGGCCTCCTGAAGGCCAGGTTCAGGTGCCTCGATATGACAGGTGGTTCCCTATTCTACTCACCAAGGAAGGTGTGCCAGATCATCGTGGCCTGCTGTATGCTTCACAATTTGGCTTTGCGACCACAGGTGCCTTTTCTGCAGGAGGATGGTCCAGATGACGGTGTTGTGGCAGCTGTGGAGTCTGAGGACAGTGATGAGGAGGAAGCAGAGGAAGAAGACATTGACAACAGGGACTCAGTTATCCAGCAATATTTCCAGTGACACACAGGTGAGAATACATTCCTGCCTTCTACAAGTACTTTCACACTTCTACCTCTATCCTGTCTGTCGATTTCAACCAGTATATGGTAACTGAGTTGTACATTTCCATTACGGTTTCACAGGTGTGGTTTCCAATGTGTGTCATCTGCTTAGATTCCTCATGGACTTGAGATGTGTGACATAGGTATGTTGACATTACATTTGAGAACGCATTTTGTCGCTGTCATTGCTAATACACATTTTCAAAATCACAGACTGACTCCAGGTTGTTTTGTGGTTCAAGGGTGTTTATTGCAGTGCTACATATTGGAGGGGGGCTGTAAAATGGTGAGGGGTGATGGTGGAGGAATGTCCACGGCAGAGTCCAGTCTATTAGTCTCACAGGTGCATTGCCCTTATGGGCATAGGAAGTAGAGCTGGGGCAGTTCTAATATGGACAGGGTTACAAAGTGGGACAGTACGATGACAATCAGGGTGGTCTTATTTCTTGGCGGGGGTCTTGGCATCGTGCTCTGTCTTGTTCCTGGTTCTCAGGGACCACTTTTGGGGTGGTTCTCCATCTGCAGGGGGTGGGGTGCTGGTGTGGTGGTCTTGTGGCGGTGCCTCCTGTCCACTAGCACCGGCGGAGGTGGTGGGCAGTTCATCATCCAGGCTAGTGTCAGGGGCCCCTTGGAGTGCCACAGTGTCCCTCCTGGTGTTCAGTATCTCCTTCAGCACCCCTACGATGGTGCCCAGGGCGGTGCTGATGGTTCTGAGTTCCTCCCTGGACCTCAAATACTGTTCCTCCTGCAGGCGCTGGGTCTCCTGAAACTTGACCAGTACCGTTGCCATCGTCTCCTGGGAGTGGTGGTATGCTCCCATGATGAAGGAGAGGGCCTCGTGGAGAGTGGGTTCCCTAGGCCTGTCCGCCCCCTGTCACACAGCAGCCCTCCCAGTTCCCCTGTGTTCCTGTGCCTCCGTCCCCTGGACCGTGTGCCCACTACCAGTGCCCCCAGGTCCCTGTTGTTGTTGGGGTGGTGGGTTATCCTGGGTTCCCTGTAGTGGTGGACACACAGCTGATTGACGTGTCTTGGGGACGGAGGTATGGGCCCGCTGGGTGGGTGCTGTGCTGGTGTTACCAGAGGGTGGAAGGTCTGTGGTGGGCTGTGCCTGTGTGAGGGGAACCGACTGTCCCGAGGCCCACGATGGTCCGGGCTGGTCATCTAGATCCAGGTGGACAGAGCTGCTGTCATCACTGTGGGCCTCTTCTGTGGGTGGGGTGGAGATGTCTGGACCCTCCTGTCTGGTGACGTTGGGTAGTGGTCCTGCAGGGGTAGAAAGGCATGATTATTGCATCTGTGTGTTTCATGGTGTGCAATGGGTGGGTGACCGTGTACCCCAGTGCTAGCATTCCTGTGTGTGGGCTTGTGTGATGATGGTTGAGGGGGGTGTTATGGGTATGTGCAGTGGGCATGCTTTAGTGATGGGTGTCCATGCTTTGTTTTTGCATGCAGGGCTTGGGGTTGGGATGGGTGGTTTGTGATACTGGTACATTTGTGAGGAGTTGGAGTGATAGGGGTGGGGGCGAGGGTGGGAGTATGTGATAGCATGCAGGTAGGGTGGGGGATATGATAGTTAAGATTTGACTTACCAGAGTCCATTCCTCCACTGACTTCTGCGAGGCCCTTAGGATGCAGAATAGGCAAGACCTGCTGCTCCCATGTTGTTAGTTGTGGGGGAGGAGGTGGGGGTCCGCCGCCAGTCCGCTGTACCGCGATGTTGTGTCTGGAGACCACGGAACGCACCTTCCCCCGTAGGTCGTTCCACCTCCTCCTGATGTCGTCCCAATTTCTTGGGTGCTGTCCCACTGCGTTGACCCTGTTGACTATTCTTCGCCATAGCTCCATCTTCCTAGCTATGGAGGTGTGCTGCACCCGTGAGCCAAATAGCTGTGGCTCTACCCGTACGATTTCCTCCACCATGACCCTGAGCTCCTCCTCAGAGAACCTGGGGTGTCTTTGCCGTGCCATGGGGTGGTGTAGGTGATGTGTGGGGTGGTGTATGTGGTGATATGTAGTGGTGTGTGGTGTTTTGTGCGTGGAAGTTGTGTGGGTGATAGTGTTGAGTGTCTGTGGCTGCTAGTTTGTGGATGGTGGTGTCTCTCTCTGTGCTTCGTTCTAAATTGTTGTCATAGGGGTTTGTGAGTGATGTGGGTGTGTGTTTTATATAGTATTGAGTGTGTGGGAGTGGTGTGTGTATGTGTCTCAGGTGTGTGTCTTTCGAATTGTCCAATGTGGTGGTGTTTTGGAGATGTGTGTGTATTTTGAGCGCGGCGGTGTGTACCACCAATGGAATACCGCGGTTGAAAGACCGCTGCGTGGATTCGTGGGTCGTGATAGCATGGGCGTATTTCTGTTGGCGTGACGGTGGAGGTTTTGTTTTCACCAGTTTATCACTGACCTTTGGTGTGGCGGACTTGTGTGGGTGTCTGAATTTTGTCGGATTTCGGGATGTGGGTCATAATAGATGTGGCGGATTTCTGCGGCCACAGCGGTGTGTTGGCGGTCTTCTGCATGGCGGTAAGCGGCTTTTACCGCCAATGTTGTAATGACCCCCTTAGTTTCACCAACATATTTAAATATATTTAGGTTAAACAACAAACAAATGCTCCTTTAAGAGCTGCCCTATATTCTGTGTGATTTAATGTTTCCTATATAAGTCTTTTAAAAATGTTGTTAAGTATCGTTGCACTTCCTAGATACTGTGTCAATAGTACTGCGATAATCCATAAACTTAAAAAAATATATATATATATTATATATAAATAAATGAATAAAACCACCTTTCCCTCCCACTACAGAGTTTGCTAAACTGGCTGATTCCTTCTACATTGAATCATCAGTAATAACCTGTATTTCACATTGAAACACACAACACAACAAAAGTGTGGTGTAATTGATATGGCTGCCTTTTCATTTTGCATCAGCTTGCATTAACAAATCATATTGTGTTTTGTTATCGTCAGGGACCAGGGCATACTGCAGCCAATATATCACTAAGTTTTTTTGTCCTTATTACTTGAAAACTACTGAACCAATTGATTTAAAATATCAAAAATAATAATTTGCACACCATAATCTATATTCCTGTCAAATTTTGGCATTATAATCCTTTTAGCCATTTTACAGCTATGCCTGAGTACAAAGGTGGTCATTCTGACCTCGGCGGTAAAAGGCGCCTACCGCCGGTCAGAAATCCTCCATAATCCCGCCGCGGTCGCGGAAACCCGCCACGGTCATTCTGACCCGCAGAAGGCAAACCTCCGAAAATCCGACCGCCACAACAGACCGCCAGACCAGCGGTCGGCGGAAAAGTGGAGGTGACAAAACCTCCACCGTCACGCCAACAGAAATACGCCCATGCCATTACGACCCACGAATCCACGCGGCGGTCATTCAAACGCGGTATTCCATTGGCGGGACACACCGCCGCGGTCAGAATACACACAAACGAACAAAACTCAGCCACATTGGACGATTTGAATCCCACACACCTGATACACATACACACACCACTCCCACACACACAATACAATATAAAACACCCACCCACATCACCCACAAACCCCTACGCTAAAAAATTCTGAAAGAAGGCCAGAGCGAGACACCAGCATCCACAAACTAACAGCCACAGCCACTCAACACCATCACCCACACACTATCCACACACAAAACAACACACACCACCACACTCAACTCACTTAAATACACATACTCCACCCCACACATCATACACACCACCCCATGGCACCCCAAAGACAACCCCGCTTCACAGACGAAGAACTCAGGGTCATGGTGGAGGAAATCGTTCGGGTAGAGCCCCAGCTGTTCGGCACACAGATACAATACACCAGCATTGCCCGGAGGACGGAGCTATGGCAGAGGATTGTCGACAGGGTCAACGCAGTGGGACAGCACCCCAGAAATCGGGAAGACATCAGGAAGCGATGGAACGACCTACGGGGGAAGGTGCGTTCCATGGTATCCAGGCACAACATCGCCGTGCAGAAGACTGGCGGAGGACCCCCACCTCAACCCCCACAATTCACATCATGGGAGGAGGAAGTCTTGAACATCCTGCATCCTGACGGCCTCGCAGGAGTCGGCGGAGGAATGGATACTGGTAAGTTGAAGCTTCAATACTGCTTCCCCCCCACCTGCATGCCAAATCATACCCCAACCCTCACCCCCATCCTCGAACCCCACCCTCACCCCCACCCCCATCCTCACCCCCACCCTCACCCCCACCACCATCCTCACCCCCACCACCATCCTCACCCCCACCCCCAGCACACCTATTCCCCGCCAATGTCTCACCATCACAACCCACACATCCCAAAACCTAGGCCTGCATGCGTCCACTAAGCATGGACACCCATCACCAAAGCATGCCCAATGCATATACACATCCCCCCCACAAGCCACCCTCACCAAAGCCCCCACACACGAATGCCAGCACTTGGGGACACGAGAACCCATAGATACACCCATATGCCACACATTGAAACTCTAACCATACCTCTATACCCCTGCAGGACCCGACCGTCAACACACCGCGGCGGAGGGGCCAGAATTCTCCACACCCCCCACCCAAGAGGCCGTAAGCGATGACAGCAGCTCTGTTGACCTGGACACCGATGACCAGCCCGGACCATCGGGGACCTCTGGACAGTCGGTTCCCCTCACACAGGCACAGGCCACTACAGACCCAAACCCCTCTGGGAACACCAGCACAGCTCCCACCCAGCGGGCCCATGCCTCTGTCTCCAGGGCGCGTCAATCTGCCGTGTGTCTACCACTACAGGGCACCCAGGATAACCCACCACCCCAAAAACATCAGGGACCTGGGGGCAGTGGTAGTGGGCACACCGGCCAGGGGGCAGAGGCCCAGGGAAACAGGGCAACTCGGAGGGCAGCTGTGCGACAGGGGGGGGAGGAGAGGCCCAGGGAACCCACTCTCCACGAGGTCCTCACCACCATCATGGGAGCATACAACCGCTCCCAGGAGACGATGGCGACGGTACTGGCCCGGTTCCAGGAGATCCAGGTACTGCAGGAGGAACACTATCGGGGGTACAGGGAGGACATCAGAGCCATCAACACCACCCTGGTTACCATGGTAGGGCTGCTGCAGGACCTCGTCAACACCAGGGCGGACACTCAACAACACCCAAGGGCCCCTGCCACTAGCCTGGACCAAGAACAGCCAACCACCTCCGCCGGCGCTAGTGGACAGGAGGCCCCCGCACAGCAGCAGCCCACCAGACCCCCACCTCCTGCAGGAGAAGAACCACCCCGCAAGAGGGCCCTGAGATCTCGCAAGAAGACAGAGTAGGATGTCAAGACCCCCGCCAGCAATGGATACCACCTGATGTCATCCCACTGTCCCACATTGTCACCCTGTCCATCCTTGAACTGCCCATGCTCCATCTCTCCACAGGCCTCTGGACAATGCACCTGTGTGACTGTTACTCTGGACTCTGCCATGGACATTCCTTCACCATAGCCCCCACCCACTTGAAACCACCCATCCCATTTTGAGCACTTAAATAAACACCTATTTTGCACCAAAATATCTGGAGTCTGGCTGTGATTTCAATATATTGTAATTGACATGACAGTGCAAATATGTCCTTGTACATGGTGAAGTCAACAAACAGCTGCCACAAAGCTGTAGTCCATGGGGAAACGAAGCACAGGACTCGTAGTGGGGACCCCAGATCTGAAATAGGGAGGGAAAAGCCAAAACTCAGTCATCATACACTGGGGCAAATAGACAGGCAGCAGAGATGCAGGAGAGTAGTTAACATTTACTAAATTATCTTTGAAATGTTACCTGTGTCCTATTGGAAGTACTGTTCAATGATTCTGTCCCTGTTGTCTGTTTCAGCCCCGTCGTCTTCCTCCTCGTCACTCTCCTCAGGTTCCACCGCTGCCACAACACCACCGTCTCGACCATCCTCCTGCAAGAAAGGCACCTGGCGGCGCAAAGCCAGGTTGTGAAGCATGCAGCAGGCCACGATGATGTGACACACCTTCTTAGGTGAGTACATTAGGGATCCACCTGTCATATGCAGGCACCTAAACCTGGCCTTTAGGAGGCCAAAGGTGCGTTCGATCACCCTCCTAGTACGCCCATGGGCCTCATTGTACCGTTCCTCTGCCCTGGTCCGGGGATTCCTTACTGGGGTCAGTAGCCACGACAGGTTGGGGTACCCAGAGTCCCCCACTAGCCATACACGGTGTCTCTGTAGCTGTTCCATCACGTAAGGGATGCTGCTATTCCTGAGGATGTAGGCGTCATGCACTGACCCTGGGAATTTGGCATTTACATGCGAGATGTACTGGTCAGCCAAACACACCACCTGGATGTTCATTGAATGGTAATTTTTTCTGTTCCTGTACACCTGCTCCCTGTCTCTTGGGGGAACCAAAGCCACATGGGTCCCATCAATGGCACCAATTACGTTGGGAATATGTCCAAGGGCGTAGAAATCACCCTTCACTGTAGCCAATTCGCCCACCTCAGGGAAAATGATGTAGCTCCTCACGGATTTCATCAGGGCAGACAACACTCTGGATAACACCTTCGAAAACATGGGCTGAGACATCCCAGAAGCAATTCCCACGGTTGTCTGAAATGACCCACTTGCCAAGAAATGGAGTACTGACATGACCTGCACCAGAGGGGGAATCCCTGTGGGTTGGCGGATGGGGGACATCAGGTCGGGCTCCAGCTGGGCACACAGTTCATGGATAGTGGCACGGTTAAGACGGTAGGTCAGGATAATGTGGCGTTCTTCCATTGTCGACAGGTCCACCAGCGGTCGGTACACGGGAGGATTCATCCGTCTCCTCGCCCAACCCAGCGGACGGTGCCTAGGAAGGACAACATGGAGCACACAGTCAAGCAACCTACAGGTACGTACTCACAGCTAGCACAGTAAACGATTCTCTATGCAGTGAATGGCGTGTCTGAGTGGCTATGCAAGGCCTAGGCCTGTGTGACGCAGTTGAAATTGAGCCATGTGGGCCCTGGAAATGGCGGCTGCCTGACCTGTGAAGTGTGACAATGGGATGTGAGGTCAATGCGCTGGCGTGGCACACCGCGGCGGGCGGCGGGCGGCGGGCGAAGACCGCGGCGCCAAACCGCATTGGTTAACATTGAAGCCTATGGGTTTCAGGAGCCAATGGCGAAGGGCGCCGGCGGTGGCGGGACGCACCGCCGCGGTACGCACCGCCGCGGACGTGACCGCCATTTTCTATCTACTTATCCACTTGCGACTTGAACTTTCACAGGAGAGGACCTATACTGCAAGTGTTGCTGTGACCTCGGTCTGGAAGGGACAATGGCTGCTGCACCTGGGGAAAGGGCCCCTGCCTTCACTGGAGAGGAGTTGGAGAAACTTGTGGATGGGGTCCTCCCCCAGTATGCGCTACTCTACGGTCCTCCAGACCAACAAGTGAGTTTAATTCAATCTGGATTTGGGGCCACTGGCTGGCTTGGGGGCCTGGCGGGGGGCCTGGCGGGGATGGGGGGCATGTTGGGCCTGGCGGGGGCATGGCGGGGGGCATGGCAGGGATGGGGGGCATGTTGGGCATGGCGGGGGGCATGGCGGGGATGGGGGGCATGTTGGGCCTGGCGGGGGGCATGGCGGGGGGCCTGGCGGGGATGGGGGGCATGTTGGGCATGGCGGGGGGCATGGCGGGGATGGGGGGCATGTTGGGCCTGGCGGGGGGCATGGCGGGGGGCCTGGCGGGGATGGGGGGCATGTTGGGCCTGGCGGGGGGCATGGCGGGGGCCTGGCGGGGATGGGGGGCGTTGGGCCACTGGCAAGGAAAATGCTGACAAACTTGAACGTGGTATTTCTCCCTCCCTGTACGTGTCACATAGGTCCGCGCCCATGAGAAGATCGGGATTTGGCGTGCCATCGCCAAGGAAGTCCGGACCCTGGGGGTCCACCATCGACGGGGCACCCACTGCCGCAAGAGGTGGGGGGACATCCGCCGCGGGACCAAGAAGACCGCCGAGTCTCTGCTGGGGATGGCCTCCCAACGTAGGCAGGGTGCCTGCCGTCAACTGAGCCCCCTGATGTTCCGGATCCTGGCGGTGGCCTACCCTGATTTGGATGGGCGCGTGAGGGCAGCACAGCAGACACAAGGGGGTGAGTCCAAGCATTATCTACTCTGTTGTCGCGCAGTGGAGGTGTCTGGGTGGGGGAGGAGGGCTGTGGGTCCCCCTAGGCCAGGGCGATATCTGTAGGCTGGGCACCCCCGTAAGCCCCTGTGTCCCCAGCCACCACCCTCAGTAGTTTGTCAGTACAGCCATCCCTGGGCCGTGTCATCCATGGGTGCAGTTGTCAACTCTAGGCGTGTAGGGCATGTTCCACGGAATGCGTAGCGGACCCCAAGTGCGCAACTTAGTGCAGGGGGCATCTGTGTCTGTCATGTCCGCTAACTGTACCGGAGATCCATGTACTCAATATCCCTTTATTTCTCTCTCCCCCCCCCTTTTTGTTTGTCTTTCTGTGCTTGTGTGCATCAGCATCATCAGGCGGAGGAGAAGTGGCATCAGGGCAGGAGGGAGCTGCATCTCACATGGCCCAGGAGGGCCATGCCACAGAGTCAGACTGGACCAGTGAGACGGAGGGCGAGGGGAGCTCCACGACGGGGACGACTGGACCCTGCAGCGACACGGACACGTCCTCGGAAGGGGGCTCCCTTGCGGGGGTGGCACCATCCGTGCCCCCCGCCATTACAGGTACAGCCGCCACCCAGCGCACCATCTCCGCCCTCCCAGCAGCCCCTCAGCGTTCACCCCGTGCCCGCTCTGCCTGGAAGCCGGGCATCTCCTTCGCCCCAGGCACCTCAGGCCCTGCCCCTGTTACCCCCGCTGCCCTCAGTGAGGAGGTCATTGACCTCCTCCGAACGCTCATTGTTGGGCAGACTACCCTTTTGAATGCCATCCAGGGGGTGGAGAGGGAGGTTCATCGCAGCAATGCGTACCTGGAGGGCATTCATTCGGGTCAGGCTGCCCATCAGCGATCGTTCCAGGCTCTGGCCTCAGCACTGACGGCAGCCATTGTCCCTGTCTCCTGCCTGCCTCTACTAACTCCCTCCTCCCAGTCTCCTGTTCCTCTGCCTGTCCCACCCACACCATCAGACCAGCCTGCACACACCTCAACACCCAAGAGAAGCTCATCCAAACATAAGCACCACAGATCACGCAGACATTCACACACGCAACATTCCGATGCAGACATGCCAACAGTCACTACCACCTCTGTGACCCCCACCTCCTCGTCTCCCTCCTCCCTCCCTGTGACGTCCACACTCACACCTCCATTCACCTCACCATCAGCCAGTGTTTCCATCACCAGCACACCCTCCACTCCAGTCCGCACACGTGCAGTCACCACCCCCACTGCCATTTACACGTCCCCTGTGTCCTCTCCCACTGTGTCTGTCACCCCCTCTTCCACACCACACAAACGCAGCCACCCACCCACCCAACAGCCATCCACCTCACGACAGCCTATCCCTCCTGCACCTGCACCCAAAGACAGCAAACGTGACTCACCTACAACCACATCCTCTCCCTCCACTCCCATTCCCACTGTACCTACCACTCTCCATTGTCCCAAGAAGCTCTTCCTCGCCACTACTAACTTCTTTCCTGACCCTGAGCCCCCCCCTCCTTCTCGTCGGGGTAAGAAGAGCACCTCAGCCACCACCAGCCCTGCAGCCCCCTTGACAAGGGTGCAGGGGTATTGGAGCCCGCCAGCCCGCATGTCTGGATCTTCGCCCAGCAGCAAGGGGACAGCCAGCCCACCCCCTGGGAAGAGGAGCAGAAGGCGGAAGGGGCGCCGCAGGAGCCCGCCTTCTACATCCCCCCCGGACACCACCCAGAGACAGTCACCAGCCACAGCTCCAAAGGGAGGAAAGGGCCACAGGCCCACGACTAAGGAGGGCAAGGGCAGCAAGTCGGAGAGGTCAGGCAGCAGGCCTGCTGCCCAGGAGGAGCCCACAACCCCCATAGCCGCTGCCCCGGGAGGAACCGGCACAGCTGCCCCGGGAGAGCCCACCACCCCCATAGCCGCTGCCCAGGGAGGACCCAGCCCAGCTGGCCAGGAGGGCCCCACCACCCACAGCCCAGGTGGGCATTGAAGGAGCACCATCCCCGCTGCCCAGGAGGGCACCACCAGGCAATTAGCAGTTGGCCATAGACCGGCCGCCGTCTCCAGAACCGCTGAACTGGGCCCCGCCGTCTCAAGAAGCGCTCCGCTGGGCCCCGCCGTCTCAAGAACCGCTGAACTGGGCCCCGCCGTCTCAAGAACCGCACCGCTGGGCCCCGCCGTCTCAAGAACCGCTGAACTGGGCCCCGCCGTCTCAAGAACCGCTGAACTGGGCCCCGCCGTCTCAAGAACCGCTGAACTGGGCCCCGCCGTCTCAAGAACCGCTCCGCTGGGCCCCGCCGTCTCAAGAACCGCTGAACTGGGCCCCGCCGTCTCAAGAACCGCTGAACTGGGCCCCGCCGTCTCAAGAACCGCTCCGCTGGGCCCCGCCGTCTCAAGAACCGCTGAACTGGGCCCCGCCGTCTCAAGAACCGCTGAACTGGGCCCCGCCGTCTCAAGAACCGCTCTGCTGGGCCCCGCCGTCTCAAGAACCGCTGAACTGGGCCCCGCCGTCTCAAGAACCGCTCCGCTGGGCCCCGCCGTCTCAAGAACCGCTGAACTGGGCCCCGCCGTCTCAAGAACCGCTCCGCTGGGCCCCGCCGTCTCAAGAACCGCTGAACTGGGCCCCGCCGTCTCAAGAACCGCTGAACTGGGCCCCGCCGTCTCAAGAACCGCTCCGCTGGGCCCCGCCGTCTCAAGAACCGCTGAACTGGGCCCCGCCGTCTCAAGAACCGCTGAACTGGGCCCCGCCGTCTCAAGAACCGCTCCGCTGGGCCCCGCCGTCTCAAGAACCGCTGAACTGGGCCCCGCCGTCTCAAGAACCGCTGAACTGGGCCCCGCCGTCTCAAGAACCGCTGAACTGGGCCCCGCCGTCTCAAGAACCGCTCCGCTGGGCCCCGCCGTCTCAAGAACCGCTGAACTGGGCCCCGCCGTCTCAAGAACCGCTCCGCTGGGCCCCGCCGTCTCAAGAACCGCTGAACTGGGCCCCGCCGTCTCAAGAACCGCTGAACTGGGCCCCGCCGTCTCAAGAACCGCTCCGCTGGGCCCCGCCGTCTCAAGAACCGCTGAACTGGGCCCCGCCGTCTCAAGAACCGCTGAACTGGGCCCCGCCGTCTCAAGAACCGCTCCGCTGGGCCCCGCCGTCTCAAGAACCGCTGAACTGGGCCCCGCCGTCTCAAGAACCGCTGAACTGGGCCCCGCCGTCTCAAGAACCGCTCCGCTGGGCCCCGCCGTCTCAAGAACCGCTGAACTGGGCCCCGCCGTCTCAAGAACCGCTGAACTGGGCCCCGCCGTCTCAAGAACCGCTCCGCTGGGCCCCGCCGTCTCAAGAACCGCTGAACTGGGCCCCGCCGTCTCAAGAACCGCTGAACTGGGCCCCGCCGTCTCAAGAACCGCTCCGCTGGGCCCCGCCGTCTCAAGAACCGCTGAACTGGGCCCCGCCGTCTCAAGAACCGCTGAACTGGGCCCCGCCGTCTCAAGAACCGCTCCGCTGGGCCCCGCCGTCTCAAGAACCGCTGAACTGGGCCCTTCAAGGCAAGGAGCGCTGAACTGGGCCCCGCCGTCTCCAGAACCGCTGAACTGGGCCCTGCCGTCTCAAGAACCGCAGAACTGGGCCCCGCCGTCTCAAGAACCGCTGAACTGGGCCCTTCAAGGCAAGGAGCGCTGAACTGGGCCCTTCAAGGCAAGAACCGCTGGCCCTTTGGCAGACGTGGCAGGGCAGGATCTATCTCGGGCAGGGCTGCAGGATGTCCTCTGGCCAACTTGCCTCCTCCAGTGGCAGTGGGGTCTGTTATGGACTGTATGGACTGTGGCTTTGCTCTCCCCAGGATGGCCCAGTGGGCAGGCCACCCACTGTATGGACTGTATGGACTGTGGCTTTGCTCTCCCCAGGATGGGCCAGTGGGCAGGCCACCCACTGTATGGACTGTTTGGACTGTGGCTTTGCTCTCCCCAGGATGGCCCAGTGGGCAGGCCACCCACTGTATGGACTGTTTGGACTGTGGCTTTGCTCTCCCCAGGATGGCCCAGTGGGCAGGCCACCCACTGTATGGACTGTATGGACTGTGGCTTTGCTCTCCCCAGGATGGGCCAGTGGGCAGGCCACCCACTGTATGGACTGTTTGGACTGTGGCTTTGCTCTCCCCAGGATGGCCCAGTGGGCAGGCCACCCACTGTATGGACTGTTTGGACTGTGGCTTTGCTCTCCCCAGGATGGGCCAGTGGGCAGGCCACCCACTGTATGGACTGTTTGGACTGTGGCTTTGCTCTCCCCAGGATGGCCCAGTGGGCAGGCCACCCACTGTATGGACTGTTTGGACTGTGGCTTTGCTCTCCCCAGGATGGCCCAGTGGGCAGGCCACCCACTGTATGGACTGTTTGGACTGTGGCTTTGCTCTCCCCAGGATGGGCCAGTGGTCATGGAGTCCCCTCGTGGATCTGGCGTCGTGTACTCAAGTGGCTGAGGTGCCCCCCCTTCCCTTCCCCCTGAGGTGCCTGTCCTATTTTCTTTCTGATGCCCCTGCAGTGTTCTCTCCGTGGAGTTCTTGTCGTGGGACTGGGCCTTGCCCCTTTGCACAGGACCCCTGTGATCCACGGACAGTGGTTGGACTACATTTAGTAGCTGTATATATTTTGTACATAGTTTATTTATTTATTGGGATTACTGGTGTACATATTTCAATATATCTGCCCGTTTATGATCTCTTCTTTTGGTCTTTGCATTATTTCGGAGGGGGTGGTTTGTGGGTTGTGACAGTGATCTGTGGGAATGCATTGATGTGTGTGTTGTAGTGGGTGTGGGTGGGTGGGTGTGTGCCGGTAATCTTTTCCCTCCCCTGTGTCGTAGGTGCAGTACTCACCGATGTCTTCCGCGCCGCCGGGCGTGCTCCTGGTATATGAGCAGGTATAGGAGTGCGGGGATGACCTGCAACTCTGGTTCCATACTGCCGGAATCTCGCGTGGAGTGCGTAGAGGTGAGCGTTTTCCCGTTCGTAGTCTGTTTCCGCCGTGTTCTTATCGGCGGTGCTCCCGCCCCGGAAAAGGTGGCGGATTGGTGGGTCGTAATAGGGTGGGCGGTACATTGTCTGCCGCCTGGCTGTTGGCGGGAACCGCCGCGCTGTTTGTTTGTACCGCCGTGGCGGGCGGAGTGTTAATACGGCGGGCTGTGTTGGCGGTTCCCGCCAGGGTCAGAATTGCATATTTTAGACCGCCGGCCTGTTGGCGGCTTGGCCGCCGCTTTATCACCGACCGCCAGGGTCAGAATGAGGGCCAAAGTCTATGGAAAATGCATTGGTGGAAAAACGTATTTTGGGGCCCCCATTGTTCTTTGCAACCCCTTAACAAATCACCATGAAACTTTGCATCATCAGCCAGTGGAATAAAATGAATTGGTCTTCAACATTTCGTAGAGATATGTCAAATGGTGACAAAGTTGTTAGCAAGCATAAATCTGAAGAATTCCTATCTCTGGGAATCCTAACCACAACTACCGCCATTATATAGTTAGATTAGACGGTCCAGAGGAAGAGTGCTTTTGTTTTGCTAACAACTCTGGTGCCATTTGACAAATCTTCACAAAACTTCCCCCCAAAAATTCTCTTTTGCAGTGATTTGTCAAGCGGGGACGATAAAAAGGGAGGGGTGCCCTAAAATGCTTTTCCCCCATGCAATTCGCTTAGGGGATTTAAAAAAACGCCACAGCCAAAACAGCTGAACAGAATTACACTAAATTTAACAGAAAGCTCGATCTTTACCCAAAAAGTGTGTTTTTGTGAATTGGTGTAACCCTGTACAGTTCTTTTTGAGAAATTAAGGTTAAAATAACTAGAGATATCGAAAATTCTAAAAATAGAGGGATGCGATTGGTCGATAGTGCTTTTTTTCAATCAGCTGTTTTGAAGGAGTGAATTGGTTCTATGTGAGATCATGCTATAATTGACTCGCTGAAGAAATTATTATGGCCACCATTACAGGACATGGGGACTCAGTACCCATGATCTGAAAATTTTAAATAAACATATATAAGGGGTCAGGGTAAGAGTATCTTAACCCCTGGGTCTTAAGGGAGCAGGGAGATCTCAAAGACCCCTCTTCTGGTTAAATTAAAAAAACAAGTTGTGTCACCGAAATCCTGCTGGACTCTCCTGGGAGGTAGCCTGGCCCCTGTGGTCCCCCAAAAGTCCTGTAGGAACAGGGCACTATCAAAAAAAGTTTAAATCAAAAGTCTTTGCCTATCATAAAGGCTAGTACTTCACCAAAGTCATGTTGCAATACATGGGAAAGCCACTACTATGCACCCTGTACTGAACCTCCCTGTGGAGAGTCCAGTCCATCTTTACACACAAGGCCAATTCTTTGTGCAAGCCCCTACTGTGCATAGCCTTTACCCTCTACAGAAGTTTGCACAGGGAGGCCAGTCATTTACCACATGCAAGCCCGTTACTTGGCCAAAATCCTACTGTACATAACCTTGGGCCTCTGTAGAGCTCATCAGAAAACCGAAAGCCCCATTATATGGACAAGCCACTACTATGCACAACTTACACTCTCTACAGAAGAATTCATGGATAATGACTCCTTTCAGATACCCACGCCTCCTTAGGTGACCAGGGTTCTATTAAACACTCCTTTTGACTTGAACAGAAGTCTTCATGGAGAGTCTAATCCCTCCACACATCTAGGCCCCATTGGTAAGACAAGACTCTACTACACAAAGTCTTCACTCTGGCCCGGACTCTTTGTGGGTTGGCGATCTCTTGGGCGCAATCAATCAGATAGAAGTAGCTAGGCCCTTTCAATGCACAACATATGCCTAGTACAGAAATCTTGAAGTGAGCCCACTCTCTCCACACTCCCATGCACTAGATGCCTTACACAAAGGTGCTTACGTAGAGCGCACTTCCTCTACAGATTCACATCCCATTAGGTAGACAAGTCTTTACTACACACACCCTTCATCTTATACAGAAGTCTTGACACGGAGCCCACTCCCTCCACATTCTCAAGTCTCATTAACTGGACCAGTTAATGAGAATCCCATAAGTCTTTTTTTATGTAAAAGTAGCTTTGTTTTTAAATGTCACAATCCTGCAGGAGTCTCTCAAGAGTCTCGAGAAAGTCCCTGGGAGGGATGTCCAATACAATAAAGATATCTGATAGGTTCAGATTAATGTCTTGGTCCTTTTATAGGAAGTACTCACCTTTTAAATCTAATTTTAGGTTTTACTCTTGGTTGTGATAGTCTGTAGTGTATTTTTGTTTTTGATGACTTGGAGGTTCAACATGGCATCAGGGGAGGACCAGGAGATTGTGAAGGGAAAAGAGGAGATCATCTGCTACGCCACCAAACAATCACCGATGTGGGAATTCTTTCAGTCCTAGAGGGAATGAGGAAAGTTTCAAGGTGGTTTGTCACCTGCAATATTTGTAGAAAATAATTTTTTCGAGGCAGGTGTAAAATAATGTGGCTACTGGACAACTGGAACATGGAGGCACATGAGGTCCACCCTGTGCAACTTACTCATGCAGATCAGCAACATAAAGATGCAGAAGCCTCTACATCGAGTGAAGGAGCTTCACTAGCAGCAGGTGACACTGTCCTGCAGGAACGTGATGCTGCCCATTTTGATCTGCAGCCTGCATCGAGCAGCAGCATGAGGATACAGAGGTCTATTAATCACCTGCAGCCCCATCACTAGCTGCATCACTAGCTGCAAGTGACACTGTCCCTCTAGGATTTGTTGTTGCCTATTCTGCCTATTCTGAAATGGAGTCTGCATATGTGGAGATGACCTTATACTGGTGCAGGTGCTCCATGGTGATGTTCAGTTGTGAGCAGTACACCACCATTTGTAACTGATTGGTCAAGGAACATATGTGCCCTAAAACGAACCAGTTGTTTATCTTTTTTTCCTTCCCAGTTTTGATGCCCTGTTCCTATTTTCCTGTTGAGTCCCTAATTACAAAAAAGTAAAAAAAGAAAAAATGGTTACAGTTTACCTTTTTTATTTGTTCTTTTTAAGAGTCAAAAATATTCACATTGTTTGTCATGTCTTTGACTTTATGTTATGCCGTATTATAAAAGTCTACTAAAGCAGTCTATTATTAATAATAAAAGATTAGTCTATTTTTGTAAGTGGAACTATAAGGCAAACACTTGTAACAATATAATTGTCTAACAATTATACAATTATTGTATTAGGTGTGCATTACTTTGTTAATGCAACATAATAGAAAATGTATACTTCAGCCTTGTAGTCTCCGGTTGTGGTCTATACCAGGCATTAACAGCCTGCTCCAGTATTACAGGCACTCGCCTTTGGCACAGGCCTATAATGCTGGACTGGTCCTTTAATGTCCTGTATAGCCCAGTATGGTGGGTTTAGGCTTTTCGAATATTCTATCCCATGACTGCAGAATTTTGTAAGTGGAAAAAAATGACTCTTGGAAGACATGGGGGTTCACAACTATTCTGTCAGACTCCGCTGTTGGCGCGGTTTCAATCCCATGTTATCGGAGGATAAACTGTGTACTTGTTCCATTCTGTCTAAACACAAAGGGTTCTCCTCCCGCCCCCTTTGTGGCAAGGTTCATTGGCCAGGGGGAAGCACTAGGTGGTGGCTGACTTGCATTCACCCTTCACACATTGTATCTGGGACTACATATCCCAGCAACCCTCAAGGTTAGCCATTTTTAGGGTGTGGCTCTGCTATATAAACCAGCCAAACCCAATCTCCAGTGCACACTATTCTGGAGCCTTCATCAAGCTGACTCAGTTTCCAGACTCTGCTAACGAGTGTTCCAACTCATTCACGGTGAGCCGTTCCATTAGGGTTTTCCCTAATGGTGTTTGTGTCAGTTACCAGTTACCTGTTGCCTTGAATACAAAGTATCTAAATAGCTGCCACTTTGCTAAAGAATAACATTTGTTCTTGTTTATTGATTTTCCAAATAGCTGCCACTTTGTTAAAAAAATAACATTTGTTCTTGTTTATTGATTTTTCCAAAGGGCTGCCGTTTTGCTAAAGAATGTGTTCTTGTTTAATGATTTTTGGATTGCTTGTGCTATTTATTTAACACATGTTAAAAAGAAAAAGAGAATTGACCTTGTAATAGTTTTTCCTTTGCAGCATCTTCTTTGTTCTTGTAATCAAAAAAGAAAAAGAGTGGACTTCTATTTAGAACGATTTTCTTATGATATTAACCCTTGATTTCCTGGTTTCTATTTTGGGACTTACTATTTCTCTTGAGTTTCTGAGTTTTCTAACATATGCTCTCTGGTATCTTATGGTGTTGGTTTGGAGTGCCAATTATTAGATTGTCAAGTGAGAATAGGGAGTTTAGTTTATTTAAAATGTTTGATGGAAAACATATTTACAATTTTATATTGTTTGATTTATAAATACTGTGATTGTTGTTCTATGGTAAGTCTAACAGTTTTTCCTTTTAGGTCTCCCTCCTGGCTGTTCCCATCCTAATTCCCTTCCCCCCGCCTGGCCGCTCCAATCATCAGTGCTATTACAGCATTCTGAGTTGGTGCTGCCTGGAGGTGGGCCTCTAAATCATCAACGCACAGCCCCCTAGGAATTGGGCCTTGACAGAATAGTGTGCCCACGAGTTTTTACATTCCTCTTGGTCTGTGTGGTTGGTGTTTAAGATGGCCACCTTAGATACAGTGATGCAAGCTATTACACAATTACAAAAAGAACTCCAAGACTCTAAAAACACCACAGCGGCTTTAGTCACAAAGGTAACGCAGTTACAAGCCAAAGTAGACGGTGCCACACCCCAACCACGTGTACCTCCTAGTAATATATCTGTGAATGTTCCTACACAGATTCCTCTTGCGGCTCCCGAACGCTTTTCAGGAGACCCTTCAAAAGTGCAGGTTTTTCTTACTCAGGTGGAGTTGCATTTTACATGCCGCCCTACTGCTTTTACGGATCCACAGTCCAGAATAGCCTTTCTCATTTCGTATTTGTCTGGTGATGCTGCTTCTTGGGCAGTCCCTCTGGTACGTCAAGACAGTTGATTATTATATAACTGGCATCTTTTTGTTGAAGAATTTGAAAAAGTATTTGATCGTCGTGCTGTTACCATGTCGGCTGACAGAGAACTTCTTGAATTAAAACAAGGTAATAAAGACCTTATCTCTTATCTATCTAATTTCAATAGTTTAGTTGTAGAGACTTCTTGGCCAGAGGAGAAGAGATCAGCCCTTTTTTATCAAGGACTTAAAGAGGAATTAAAAGACATTCTGGCACAAATAGATCCACAACCCAAAACATGTGCGGATCTAATTAACCTCACTTTGAGATTAGACCATAGACTTACTGAACGTAAGGGAAACAAAAAACGCCCTGAGCGTAACACTTGGTATCAAGATAGATACAGAACTCCATTATCTTCAACATCATCAGGAAATGTGGGAGAACCTATGGAGATAGGAACTCTCCGTCAACCATTAACCAAGGAAGAAAAGGATCTTCGTCGTCGCAATGGACAATGTCTTTATTGTGGAAAGAAAGGACATTTTGTAAGAGATTGTCTAGCCAAACCAAGAAATAAAACAGATTCTATAAACACTCCACAGAAAAAGATAGCCATGTTAGATAATCCAGAGGAAAACTAGGACACCCAAGAATCAAAGAAGGGGACCTCTTGGGTAGTTTAATGATCCCTTCAGTACATTCTGACTCTAAGTGCCATATCAGACATCTATGGATCTCCATGCAAATCCTGGTTTTGGGGAAATGGCAAAAAGTTCAAGCCTTAATAGATTCTGGTGCAACAGGAAATTTTGTAGATTCACAAACAGTCAAAACCCTACAACTTCCTTGTGTACGAAAAAAGCTACCGGAAATTGTGAAAGCCGTGGATGGGAGCGAATTATCCAGAGGACCAGTAACTATGTGTACTTCTTCCACTCACACGATTTGTCAAGATATTGATGGTCATAATCATTCTGAGAAACTCCTTTTTGATATAATTCAAGCCCCTCAATATGGCTTTATACTTGGTATGCCTTGGTTAATACTGCACAATCCTTACATAGATTGGCAAAAACAAACTTTAAAGTTTTCCTCTGCATTCTGTTTAGAGAATTGTTTGCATGATAGACAAGAAACATTACCCCAATACATAGCCACTGCAGCAGAAAAAGATATTGATTTACCTGACATATATTCCGAGTATGCCGATGTTTTCTGCGAGAAAGCTGCAAGTACTTTACCTCCTCATAGGCCGTATGATTGCCAAATAGACCTTTTACCTGGTGCTGCCATACCAAATTGCAGAATATACGCCTTATCAGAAAAAGAAAACTCTTATCTGCGAGAATATCTTGATCAATGTTTAGAAAACAAATTAATCCGCCCCTCACGTTCACCTGCAGCTTCTCCTTTGTTTTTTGTACCATAGGCAAATGGAGAGTTAAGACCATGTATAGACTACAGAGCGATAAATAAAATCACTGTCAAGAATAAATATCCTTTGCCGTTAATCCCCGTCTTGTTAGACCAAGTCAAAAGTGCAGTGATTTATACCAAATTGGATTTACGTGGAGCTTACCATTTGGTCCGTATACGCGAGGGAGATGAGTGGAAGACAGCGTTTAAAACTCGTTATGGGCTCTTTGAGTATCAAGTAATGCCTTTCGGACTGTGTAACGCTCCTGCTGCTTTCCAATATTTTCTTAATGATGTACTAAGAGAATATCTTGATATTTTTGTGATTGTCTACATTGATGACATCCTGATTTATTCCGATTCGGATGATCTTCATAGAAAACATGTAATACAAGTATTACGCACTTTACAAAACCATCGTTTATTCTGTAAATTGAGTAAATGTGAATTCCATGTCAGAACGGTAGAATTTCTAGGTGTAACTCTAACTCCTGATGGGATGCTGATGACAGAACGAAAAATTCAAGCAGTAGTTGATTGGCCTACACCTAAATCAGTAAAGGACGTGCAATGTTTTCTAGGTTTTGCAAATTTCTATCGGCGTTTTATAGACCATTTTTCTTTAAAAGTAGCTCCTATCACTAGATTGTTACGTAAAAACATTCCTTTCCAGTGGTCTTCTGAAGCCAATGAAGCTTTTATTGAACTCAAAAAGGCCTTCACTACTGCCCCAGTTCTAGCCCATCCTAGAGTCACAGAACCTTTTATTCTAGAAGCAGATGCCTCTGATGTAACAATAGGAGCTATATTATCACAGCGTTATCCCTATACAGGGCAGTTACATCCTGTAGCCTATATGTCACGAAAGTTAAATGCTGCTGAACAAAACTACACTATTGCCGAAAAAGAATTATTAGCAATTCGAGACGCTTTAAAGGAATGGAGGCATTATTTATCTGGGACACAGCATAAAATCACAGTATACACTGATCACCGGAACTTACAGTTCATGAGCTCAGCTAGGGTGTTAACTCCTCGACAACTACGATGGATGTTATTCTTCTCAGAATATGATTTTATTGTAACCTTCAGACCTGGCACGGAGAATAGAAAAGCAGATGCCTTAACAAGACAAGACTCTTCTCTCTCGCACGAAAGAACAAAACCACAACCAATCATAGATCCTACAAAGGTTTTATGTTTTATAGCTGCAGAAGACTTTCTTGACCTCATTCATTCAAACTTTCATATTACAGAATGGAAAAAATGGTTACAACAAGGTACCATGTATACCATCCAACAAGGCTTACCATTATATGCATCTCGAGTTTTCCTACCAACTTTAGATTTAAGACAAACTACCTTTCAGTGGTTACATACCCATCCAATAGCAGGACATCCAGGCCCTCAAAAGACTATAGATCTAATGAAACGATACTTCTGGTGGCCCTCTTTTTCTAAAGATATTAAATCTTTCATACAATCATGTGAAGTTTGTGCTCGTTGTAAAAACACTCACAATAAACCAAAAAGATTGTTAATCCCCTTGCCAACTCCAAGTCATCCTTGGGAACATATTAGCATGGACTTCATCACTGGACTTCCAGAAGCCTGTCATCAGAATACCATTTTAGTGGTCATAGACAGTTTCACAAAATATGCACATTTTATCGCTTGCAAAGGTCTACCAACATCTAGCCATTTAGCCACCCTTATCCTCCAAAATGTCGTCCGTCTTCATGGACTCCCCAAGACCATTCTCTCTGATAGAGGAACACAATTCTCTGCCCGTTTCTGGCAAGCATGGTGCAAAGGATTACAGATAAATTCTGCTCTATCCACCAGTTACCATCCACAGACTGATGGTCAAACAGAAAGGTTAAACCAAACTTTAAAACAGTACTTGCGCTGTTACGCTTCTGACGCCCCTACAACGTGGCCTGATCTTCTTTGGCTCGCTGAATTGGCATATAATAATTCGTACCATTATTCCATTAAAGAAACCCCTTTCTATGGACTATATGGCAGACATCATAAAATATTGCCAATTGATTTGCCAATCACAGTTCAAACTCTACCCGCGGTCCAAGATGCATTATCTCACATGATCAAAATACATTCAAGATTAAAAACCAATTTGCAACAAGCAAAAGCAGATTACAAATTGCAATATGATAAGAAACATCAAACCGGTCCAATATATAAAGAAAAGGGCAAAGTCTGGTTATCTACAAAAAAATTGATGTTCAAAGATCATTACATGTTTAATCCTCAATTCATCGGTCCGTATGAGGTGATTCGTCAAATCAACCCAGTGACATACAAATTGAAACTACCACCCTCTTTACAAGTACATCCGGTCTTTCATACATCCTTATTGAAACCCGCCAATTCCTCTAGCATAACTCGTCCACCTCCAATATTGGTGAAAGGACAATGGGAATATGAAGTGCGGGCCATTTTAGATTCTCGATTTCGAGGGTCCTTATTATGGTATCTAGTGGCACGGAAAGGATATGGACCTGAAGAAAATTCCTGGGAGCCCGCCACTCAAGTACATGCTCCACAACTGATACGGCGGTTTCATCATCTTCACCCCACTAAGCCTGGCTTTCAACCGCGCTCGGGGAGGGGGTGTACTGTCAGACTCCGCTGTTGGCGCGGTTTCAATCCCATGTTATCGGAGGATAAACTGTGTACTTGTTCCATTCTGTCTAAACACAAAGGGTTCTCCTCCCGCCCCCTTTGTGGCAAGGTTCATTGGCCAGGGGGAAGCACTAGGTGGTGGCTGACTTGCATTCACCCTTCACACATTGTATCTGGGGCTACATATCCCAGCAACCCTCAAGGTTAGCCATTTTTAGGGTGTGGCTCTGCTATATAAACCAGCCACACCCAATCTCCAGTGCACACTACTCTGGAGCCTTCATCAAGCTGACTCAGTTTCCAGACTCTGCTAACGAGTGTTCCAACTCATTCACGGTGAGCCCGTTCCATTAGGGTTTTCCCTAATGGTGTTTGTGTCAGTTACCAGTTACCTGTTGCCTTGAATACAAAGTATCTAAATAGCTGCCACTTTGCTAAAGAATAACATTTGTTCTTGTTTATTGATTTTCCAAATAGCTGCCACTTTGTTAAAAAAATAACATTTGTTCTTGTTTATTGATTTTTCCAAAGAGCTGCCGTTTTGCTAAAGAATTTGTTCTTGTTTATTGATTTTTGGATTGCTTGTGCTATTTATTTAACACATGTTAAATAGAAAAAGAGAATTGACCTTGTAATAGTTTTTCCTTTGCAGCATCTCGTTTGTTCTTGTAATCAAAAAAGAAAAAGAGTGGACTTCTATTTAGAACGATTTTCTTGTGATATTAACCCTTGATTTCCTGGTTTCTATTTTGGGACTTACTATTTCTCTTGAGTTTCTGAGTTTTCTAACATATGCTCTCTGGTATCTTATGGTGATGGTTTGGAGTGCCAATTATTAGATTGTCAAGTGAGAATAGGGAGTTTAGTTTATTTAAAATGTTTGATGGAAAACATATTTACAATTTTATATTGTTTGATTTATAAATACTGTGATTGTTGTTCTATGGTAAGTCTAACAGTTTTTCCTTTTAGGTCTCCCTCCTGGCTGTTCCCATCCTAATTCCCTTCCCCCCGCCTGGCCGCTCCAATCATCAGTGCTATTACAGCATTCTGAGTTGGTGCTGCCTGGAGGTGGGCCTCTAAATCATCAACGCACAGACTCCAAGGAATTGGGCCTTGACATATTCATGCGTATGAGTCACAGTGCCTTTTGCAGTGTTTACTGTGTGTGTATGGATGCTACTAATTTGTACGCACTCAGCAAGAGCAAAAAGTAGGCAGCAATCACCCCCTTTTGTTTTGGGTTCTCTTGAACTGTCATCATTTGGAAGAGCTGAGAGAAACAAGAGCTAAGAAGCACCCCCTCCCTCCTTTCTAATCTCCAGTGACATTGTGAGCAACAGATGGAGTGAGGAGGGAAGGCTTGGTGTGCACATATTACACAAGTTCTGCCTCTTGTTTCCCTTAATCAATCCAAATATTCTGGAGAGGCAGGAAAAAGACAAAGGCAGATTCTGTGTATTAGGACACTGGAATATATAGTGCATCAGGTCTATACCAGCTTTTATCAGCCGCTGCTGCTCCATTCTCACTGGAGCTCTCAGAATTCCAATATTCTAATTCTACTTATAAAACAACAAGAATATTTTTTTATTTTTTGCTCCCTAACCTTTCTCTCAAAAAGACAAGCCCTGTGCCCAGTAAGGGCTTCCCACATAATGAGGCTTAGTTGTGGTGAAGGACTGACCTCTGTGTAAAGAGTTCTGTACATGGCGAACACTGTGCATAGTAGGAACTTAACCCAGCTAATAGGGCATTAGTATGTTAGGGAGTGTACTCTGCATGAGTACCTTTGTACAAGACATAGGGGGTCATTATGACCCCGGCGGTCGGAGATAATGTGGCGGTAGTATCGCTAACAGGCTGGCGGTACTTACTGCCACCTTATGACATTGGCAGGTTGGCTGAGACAATCTGCCAATGTACCATTCGACCGCCATGGTGGTAGCAGCCGCTGGGCTGGAGATAGCAATCTCCAGCCCGGTGGCAGCTATTGTGCTGCTGGAAGTAGCATGACCCTGCCTACCGCCATGGTTTCCGTGGCATTCGTAATGCCACGAAAACCATGGCGGTAGGCCGTATCAGTGACAGGGAATTCCTTCCCTGTCACTGATCGGAGGCCCCTCCCCCCAACACTCCCCATACACCCCCCACCCGCTTCATCCATGATCCCCCTCCATTCTAACGTCCCCCCATACACACACATGCAGACACACACTCATCCACACAGACATACATGCATACATACACACATGCATTCATTCATTCACGCACACATCCGCACACACATCCAAACGTATATGCAGACACGCATTCACATTTCCATTCATACACGCACTCACACACATTCATGAACGCACTCACACACCTTCATACACGCACACAAACAACACTAAACACACACTCGCATTCACGCACATACTCACACATATATGCACATCCCCCCACACACACACAACACCCCTACCCCCTCTCCTGTCAGAAACCCAACTTACCTGTATCCAGGGGTTCTTCCGGCAGGGGATGGACGGGGTGCTGCTATCACCAGCAGTGCCTGCCTGCAGAACATCGCCAGGCTGTAGTAGCAGCGCCACCTTACCAGTATGGCCACAGTTGGATTTCCGCCCTTCTTGCTGTGGAAATCCGGCTGTGGTCATAATTCGGCGAACGGATGGTAGCCACAGCGATGGTCTTTTGGCGGCCATCGCTGCGGCAGTAGGTGGTTTTTACTGCCATTGTCAAAATGAGGGCCATAATGTATGCATAGTAGGCCTTGCTCACCTAATGGGGCTTGACTGTCCAGAGGAAGTGGACTGTCTGTGAAGACTACTGTACTAGGTGTTGGCTATACGTTGTAAGGGCTTGGCCATCTAATGAGATTTGAGTGTCTCTCTGAAGACTTCTGTACTGGGCATATAGGCTCTCATTATGACATTGGCGGTAAATCCCGCTTACCGCCACGATGACGGCTGCCAACGTACCGCTGCGGTGGCGAATATCCGTTCCCCATATTATGACACACACACACCAATCCGACAGAATACAGCCACATACACAAATCCACAACCCCAAAGGTCAGTGCTAAAGTGGTGGTACAACACCCATACTGTTACGGCAACAAAACAACGCCCACCATATCATGACCCTCGAATCACCACGGCGGACATTCAATGGCGGTAAACCATTGGCGGTACATACCGCCGTGCCCAGAATGGACACCCACATACAAATCAACACTACATTGGCCAATACTAACAACACACACCTGACAGCACCATAAAACACACATCCACATTACCCACAACCCCTTACGATCAACAATTACTGCCAGGAGATAGGCACGAACAGCAGAGAGACAACTAGACACACACACCACATACACCCATACATCCCTCACGCACCCCACATCACACACCCCACCACTTTACTCAACACACTCTCACCAACACACACCACACACCACACAACACCCATGTCCCCACTAAGGCACCCCTGTTTCACTGATGAGGAGTTAAGGGTCATGGTGGAGGAAATAATCAGGGTGGAGACACAGCTGTTTGGACGCAAGGTACAACAAATATGGCAGGAAGATGGAGCTATGGCGAAGAATCGTGGACAGGTTGAACGCCGTGGGACAGCACCCAAGAACAAGGGACGACATCAGGAGGAGGTGGAACGACCTACAGGGGAAGGTATGTTCCGTGGCAGCAAGGCACCAGCTCGCTATACAGAGGACTGGTGGTGGACCCCCACCTCCTCCCCACAGCTCACACCATGGGAGGAGCAAGTCTTGGCATTACTGCATCCTGAGGGACTCGCTGGAGTAGCCAGAGGACTGGACACTGGTGAGTCAATATTTACTACTTATCACCCCATACCTGCATTCCATCACACCCCCTCACACCCTCACTCCCATCACTCCACTGTGTAACCAGTATGATTGAAGTCTGTGTGCACTGTGCTTTTTAACTATGATTTAAACTAGATTCTCTTGGCTACTGGGAGCCAGTGAAGGGAGTACAAGGCAAATTATATACTATGTGATCTAATTAGCTTGGCCAATGGTCCTAGATACACATTAAATAGTGTTGGACTGACAGAGGAGTCCTGAAGAACTCCTTGCTTAACTGCTCTGAAATTGGAGCAAAAGAGAGATAGCTGTGAACTTTCTTCTAGAAATGAAGCCAGCCATTGCAAAGGTCTTCCCTTTAGCCCTAACTCAGCCAACCTGGTAATCAGAATGTCATGATTGACAGTATCAAACGTGGCAGGCAGGTCAAGTAATACTAAAACTACCTGATGACTCTCATCTGCCTCCATGTGCAAATCACGGAATCCAAATTGTGTCTTGTCTAATAAGGTGTTTTAACCCATAAATATTAAGAGTCTATTATTCACAAAATTCTCCAGAATTTTGCTGTGTAAGAGCAAGAGAGAGATGTATCTAAAATTATTGAGTACTGGTGGGCCTGTGGAATTCTTCTTTAAAAGAGGAAGCACTAATGCCCTTTTCCATTCTGGGCTAGAAGGGGGTACAGTGGCCAGCTCCAGAGACTGGTTACATGAAGCTGTTAGTAGGCCAGCATGATAGGCAACAGCACTCAAACTCTGGGAGGTAGTGAATCATGCAGTGAGCCAGAAGTAATATAACTAGCAATGTTACCAAGGTCCTCCAACAGCACTGAGGAAGAAAGTGGATTTGGAGAAGCTAAGCAGGTCTCCGACACTGGGAGGAGGGCTTATAAAGACATGTGAATTGTGATGTAACAATATAAAGGTTATCATTGTAAGTAAGACAGACCTACTGACTTTTTCCAAGGGTCAGAACATCAAAATATAAAAACCTGTCCTATTGGCTTTACAAAGGGCAGGAGGGTCACCATATTAATATATATAAAGGGTATTATTATCTTTGGCAAAACATCACCAATAATTATAACCAAATGTACAATAAGTAAATTCACACATTGCAATGATTAATAAAAGTGATTATCATAACTTTTTTATAAAGCCTTAGTGAAAAAATCAACATGCATTTGAGTATTTTTCTAAACATTTTTCAGGCCGTAAAATTTTTCAGAGTCCTTTCATTTTTTGTTCAGGACAGGGGACTGAGTCTCTGTGTCCTAAAATGCCTGCCATGCATCTTTGATGATGTTAGGCACCAAATCAGCTTTTATGTTTTGAGCTGTGGTGCCACAGTGCTACAGCGTCTCTATTTATACATACATTTTGAATCTTGATTTCTCAGAAACTACTGAACAGATTTACATCCAATCACAAAAACATGATTTCTGTGTAATGCTATGTTTTTCTACCAACTTTGGTATATTTCAGTTCCGCAGTTTTTGCTGTATCGCTGTTCAATTTTCCTCTGGTAAATTAAATGGAGGAAACCACACTTTGGGAGTCCTCCAGTTTCTCAGCCCCAGATTGAAGGAGCTCTGTGAAACTTTCTAGGAAGAAGTTGAGATGGGCGAACCTTGATTTTAGGAAGCTTTGTGAAGATTAGTGAAATGGTACCAAAATTATTTGCAAACCTAAAAATCTATTTCCCGTGGAAACTCTCAACTAAGTAGAGGGTTTGACATATATATATATATATATATATATATATTTCTGAATATCAGGAAATCAAATGAAAAAGCACTAGAGCACATCTTGGAGAGTGGTAGTTTGCTTTGCTGATATTTTGAAACTTTTTCCACCCGTTGACCTGCAGAGGAATATATATATATATCCATAAGCAACCTTCCTAACATGAAGAAGAGTCCGGACTCCGTGGCACTGCAAAATATAATTTAATACATTTTGTTTTCATCTGGAATGCAATAAGTAGTTGTTTATATGAATATACATTTTTTTATGATATTTATACAACTTTATATTGTGATTGTTATAATATAACAGAACACCATAGCATTTTAAATGTTCTTTAGGGAATTCTGTGGATCCATTAGTACCCAATGAATTTGAAATACATGATAGTATAAATGTTCCAAAATGGCTGCCACATTAGCTCTGGGTTTGGCACTGTTCTTAGAATGGTCTGTCATTTATGATGACAACCTGAAAATATGTATGCACAAAATGGTTTTATGTTTACTGTGAACAAGGCTACGGCTGAAACGTGTTTGTGTGGATGTCATAATTCCATTTATGTATTAAACTATATTTTGCAGTGCCACGGAGTCCGGACTCTTCTTCATGTTAAGAAGTTGCTCATGGATGTTTAGGGTTACCGGAACCCGTCCCGGAATGCCCAACGACAACCTCTATATTCTGTCTTGCTGTGAAATATATATATCTATATATATATATATACATATATATATATATATAAAATATATTTATGGAATGTTTAAGGAATTTTTCATTGGATTAATGAATTAAATATGAACAATGTTGGATTACAATTTCCATGTAAAACAAGTAAGGCCTCCATAAAGTTTCTAGATGTAATGGTGTATATAGAAAACAACGTACTACAGACAACATTACATTGAAAGCCTACAGCAACCAATAGTATCCTACATGGATCAAGTTTTCATCCCAAGTCACTTATAAAAAGCATTCCATATGGGGAATTAGTTTGAATAAAAATAAATTTCTCAAATGAACAAGATATGGATATCAAATTTAGGGAAACTAAACATAGATTCTTGAAAAGAGGATATAAATTGAGAGAGGTGAAACAAGCAGAGGCAAAGGCAAGACCAAAAACATGAGCACAGGTATTGGTGATTAACAAAAAAGAGCCAGATGAGACAATGACAGAAACTGATAAGATAAGACTTGTCTTGGATTACAGTAAAGAGAATCAACAGATATTGAATATTTTAAATAGGCATTGGCATATGATCAAAAGGGGTGGTGATATTGGACAAAAAATTGGTACTCGCCCATCAGTCACATATACAAAAGTGCCATTGCTGAAAGATATATTAGTGAGAAGTCATTTTGAGACCCCGACAATTTCTAATTGGTTAGTAGATGGCAATAAGGGTTCCTATTGTTGCAACAAGCGCAAAGCATGCAAAATTGGTTGCAATAAAAAGATAGTGACAGATTTTCGGTGGAAGGAGATCCCGATTAAGGATAGAATTATATAAGAGTTATGTAGTTGCACTTAGGTTTTCATTATGATTTGGGGGTTTCTTTCTTCACAAATTTAAATTTTATGAACTACGTATCCCATAATGCCACATAAAGGCACGTTGAGATAAACAGTATATATAGCTCCGAATGGATTAATGTATCACCGTGATCAAGACCTTGTAGGTTGAAACGCGTTGGCGTTTGCTGGCGGTATCATTTTGCACATTAAAAGAAGTATTCGACAATCCTGTGAGTGCTGCGTCGTTGACCGAGTGTCAAAGTTGTGTGATGACTATATATATATATATATATATATATATATTCACTTAAAAAACCAAAGGTTACGGGACGTTATTGTTAGGCTCTCATTTTAAATGTACAAAACCATAGAAATTCACTAATTATAGTTAGAGTTATCTCAAGTAACTATAACTTGTGTCTTAAGGTAACTATAACTCACGCCCCTACCTGCACAGTTTTTTTAGCAAAAACTTTACTGCAAATATTACATTGATATTATCAGTGATATTATCAAAGATGTCATGAGTGCCGTCATTTGTGGGTGAATTAGCAGTGCATGGCTATCGTGCGACTACCACTAGGTTATATTTATATATATAGACCTAGGAGGAGGGCCCTGCGTGCCCCCTCTTTCTATTTTAAAATACCCTCATGCTTCCGGGACCTGGCTTACCCTAGGGCTAAACTGACAATAAGTGCAGGAGACCGTGCTTGTTTTTTTAAATTTTTGCTGCTGATTCATGAATCTGCCACAATTTTGTGGCAAAAATTAAAAATATGCTTTTTTGCCCATGCAGAGCAAGGCTGGGGGACCAGGGTATTCCTACCCTGCCCCCTTTTCTTTGTGAAGGCCATGCATGGTGTGGGGTTGGGTGCTTGTGGGGGGTAGGCTGCAGGGCCTAACCACAGTTCAGGCCCTGTGACTAACGCCCTGGGGTAGGGAGCTTACAGGGGTAGGCTGCGGGGCCTCACCGCAGACCAGGCCATGCAGTCAACCTCCACCGCGCACTGCCAAAGGTGTGGCGTGGGATTGGGTTCATATAGGTGGTTGGCCGCAGGCCCTACGGTCAACCCCCACTGCACATGGCCAAGGCCCATGCGCGGCGGTGGTTGGGTTAAAGTAAAGTAACTAAAGTTACTTAACGTTGAAAAAAACCCATAGAAATTCACAGAAAAAAACAAAGTTTACAGGGACATTATATTTAGTTAGGAAATAGAACGTTTTATCGGCTAAGTGTCCAGTAGAAGGCGTTTGCCGAAACGCGTTGGTATTCTTTGTAGGAAACTATGTCGTAATTACATGGAATAAAGCTGAAGAAGTCCAATTTTGAATATTGATTTGTCCTCATGAGTCGGTGAAGGGATCAGTGCAGCCGTCTGGTGGATATCGTTCCATCAGTTGTGGATTATATATATATATATATATATATATATATATATATATATATATATATATATATATGTCCAAGTGCTCGAAAACAGAACTCAATCAGCCCAAAGGGGTGGTGCGAGTACCGACACGAGCAAGCCGGTAATTAATATAACACAAAAGAAAAAATAATACTCGCACACTCAGGATTCAAGGAAAAGCAAAAATCTATTTAATCCAAACACAACGCGTTTCGGCTGACACAGCAGCCTTGGTCACTTGATAATTTTCACCAATTGACCACCACTAAATACCATATTCATCATAAACATAAAAATAGGACAAAATAAAAACCACACACCACACCCTCTTAGCATATACTGACATAATGTCAATATTAATGGTAAATCCAATTAATGCCACAGATGTAACTTAATATATTCATGGTGTTGTAAATTATTTTCAAAAATTATTTTCAAAAACCCCCACAAAGAACAGTGTTGCATATACTAAAGATTATATTTTCTCTGGACCACAATATAAACAATGTCATATTTTAATTTCAAGCCCGAATAGAAACATAACCCACAAGTAAATGTATACACTGTAAATGGATGAATCTAATTAAGTGACTATAAACTTAGTAATACATCACCATGATCCTATTAAAGGCCATAAAAGTATCTTCATTGCTATATTAAATATTATTATCTGAAAAAACTGCAAAGCGGGTCACCCAATGATAACGTGAAAGATAAAGAGAATGAATAAATGAAGGCAAGCAGAGTTCGGTAGTTTTCCATCCGACCCATTATATCTGAAAAGAATATATACACAGATAAGTAGATAAAAAATATAAATGAAAAACAAAAAACTCAAAATTAAATCAATAACCAAATACATAATCAACCATCACATCACTTACAAATTCAATCCATGATCCAATCATGTTAATCATAAATTCCATAAATTAACTCTATATATACTAAGACCTTGCTATTTACATACTCCAATAAATCATAACACATTCATTAGAAACCAATTTGTATAATCTTGTCAGAATTCATAGTATCCTAATAGTTGTCATACAGGTGAGTATTTAATTCTTCCCCCATATTCAAACCTATCGGAGTCTTGGTTTCTAACTCTAAGATATATATTGACTCTTTTTTCCTTAGCATTCTTTCTCTGTTACCTCCTCTATGATATGGAGGAACATGTTCAATGCCAAAATACGATAGTTTGGTACAATCAGAATTGTGTTTTTCTTTAAAATGCCTTGCTACCAGATAATGCTCATCGTTTGATGAAATCACACGCATGTGCTCCAAAATCCGTTTCTTAACACTATGTTTGGTGCTACCGACATACCATATTAGGCAGGGGCATTCTAATATATAAATCACAAAAGGGGTACTGCAAGTTATAAATCGGTTGATTTGTCTGACTTTTCCAGGTTTACATCTGGCATATTGCTTCTGCATTATGCTGTTGCGACATGCCTTACAGTGGCTGCACGGAAAGAAACCTTGTAGGTTATGTTGTCTCAGTTGCAGAATTGTAGTAATATCATTGGATCTCAAGATATCATGTAAACTCCGTCCTCTTCTATAGGTGATCTGTGGTCTTTTTTGTATTGTACTCCCAATAACAGGGTCACTTTTCAAAATGTTCCAATTCTTTGAAATAATATTATTAATCTGTCTTGTATCTTCATTATGTGTCATAATAAGTCTTGTCCCATCATTATCATCTACCTCTTGTTTGGTAGTGTTATCAAAAAGAGTATCAGATCTTTTTATCCCCTTAGTTTTGTCAATCGCTTTCTTAATTACCCATTCGGGATATCCCCGCTGTTTGAATCTCATAGTCATCTCCCTTTGTTCTGCTTCAAAAGCTTCATCAGTACTACTGATTCTTTTAGCTCTTATTAGTTCTCCATATGGGATACTCCATTTTAAATTATCTGGATGACCACTTGAAGCATGTAGCAAGCTATTACCTGCTGTATTCTTACGGAACAATTCAGTAGTAATATTATGTTCACTGATCTTTATCAAAATATCAAAAAATTAAATAGAAGAGCTACTTATATTATAGGTCAAACCAATGTTCACATCATTATTGTTTAACTTATCCACAAAATATATAGCCTCTTCTTACGTCCCTGTCCAAATAATGAAAAGGTCATCAATGTATCTTAGCCATAGGATAGCCCGATTGGCTTCTGGGCATCGTTCTTCATCTTTAAATATGGTCTCTTCCCACCAACCAAGAAAGAGACAGGCAAAACTCGGAGCGAAACATGTACCCATTGCCGTCCTCAGGGTCTGTTGGTATAAGACCCCGTTGAACAAGAAAAAGTTATTGGTTAAACAATACCTTATCATGTCTATTACCATATCAGTATGGGCCAAATGTTTCAATGATCTAGTACGTAAAAAATGTCTACAGGCAGTAATGCCCTTCTCATGATCAATAATGGTGTATAGAGAGTTAACATCCAATGTCAACAACAAGAAATCATCCTCCCATACAATACCATCCTGTTTGCCTAAAAAGTCCTTGGTATCACGGACATATGAAGGTAAGTTGACAACAAATTCTCTTAAAAAATGATCGACATATTTGGAGACATTTTCAAGTACACTGCCACAAGAGAACACAATAGGTCGTCCCGGAGGATTGATTTCATTTTTATGAATTTTTGGAAGGATGTACAGTACAGGTAATTTAGGGAAATCTCTTTTAAGAAAGCAATATTCTTCCCATACCAGCAAACCTTTATCTTTCCATTCCATCAACATCTGCCAAATACTAGTAACACGCTTAGTATATGCCTCTTTAGTGGTAACCTTATAGAAGTGTGTATTATTCAATTGACGCATAACCTCCTCAATATATTTTTGTTTGTCCATAAGTACTATATTTCCGCCCTTGTCGGCGGGACAGACAACTGTATCCTTGTCATCAGCTAACCTTGTAACCAAAGATCTCTGCACTTGTGTCAAGTTCTGATTACATCTAGGTTTGAACCATGTTTTATGGTGAAAATAATTCCCATACAACTTTAGACACGTATACAGCCTGAACCGGTCAGAATTACACCAAATTTGGCAGAAAGCTACAATTTGGTATGCAGATTACGCTTTCGCTAATTTGGTGGAAATCTGTTCAGTAGTTTTTGAGATATTAAAGAGAAAATAAATGTGCATATCTGTGGCCGCAATGACTTTGCAAATATTTCACAAATAATTTGCGAATTTTCACGAATACGTGTGCAAAGAGAAGCACTGCAATTGGCTGACCGCAACCTGACTAGAAAGTTACGGCTGCTATTCTATTTCTCGGGATGTGGTCCTCGGAAGGTAAAATCCAAGCTGAAAATGGCATAAGGGGTTAGGGTGAAGGTACCCTGACCACAGGGGAGTGATATAACTGTGTTTGAAGGGCAAATTATAGGTTTAAAATTATTTTTCATCACCATATGTGGTATTCTTGAACATTCGTGAAATTTCACACATTTTTGTGAATTATTCATAAATTAGAAAAAAATTGAAAGAAAAACCACAGACTCATTCATACAATAATTCATTCACTCAAGCATGCACTCCAAGACTCAGGAGCCCACTCACACACCCACACAGACACTCATGCACCCACTCATAGACTCACGCACCCACTTACAGATCCACTGATAGAGACAGGCCCTCTGGCCAACCTGTGCTGCGCACAGCGAAGGACCGTGCGTGGCACGGGGTTGGGTGGTTATAAAGGTTTGGCTGCATGGCATGGCTGCTTGGCCCGGCTGCAGGCCAGGCCTTGCGACCAAACCCCGCCGTGCACAGCCTTTGGCCATGCTTGGCGGGGGTTGGAATGATGCAAAGTAATTAAAATTGCTTTACATTAAAAAAAGCGTAGAAATTAACTGAAAAAAACAAGGGTTGCAGAGACGTTGTAGTTAGGTTCTGAATTTACTCGTACTAAACCATAGAAATTCAGCAGTTATAGTTGTAATTCATTCAAGTAACTATAACTTGTGCCCTAAGATAACTATGAACAGCTAATGACTCCACATATTATATTATTGATGAGGTCTTGTATGGCATCTTTGATATTATCACTACAATATTTGCAATAAAATTATTGATAAGAAACTGTACACGGCAAGGGCACGAGTTATAGTTACCTTAGGGTGGGACTTATAGTTACTTGAAAGAACCCTAACTATAACTCCTGAATTTTTATGGTTTTGTACGAGTAAATTCAGAACCTAACTATAACTTCCCGATATATATATATATATATATATATATATATATATATATATATATATATATATATATATATATGTGAAGCACTGAAACAATTATGCGTGTACCCTGCTACTGTTTTTTGATACGTTCTGCAGGCATTTCTAAGTCCTTTTTGTATTTAGACTTTAAAAAATGGTTTTGAAGACAGGCTCAATTAATAAAAGTGACAACTTGTTTCCTAGACTTTGGAGTACATAATCATTGAGTTTGTTTCTTCTATAGTGAGTGCACTGCTGTATCAATCATAGATCTTTCTTTAGAACTTATCTATCACACTTAGGCCCTCATTACAAACTCGGCGGGAAAACCCGCGAGTTCGGCGCTGACAGTCAACAGAAGATCGCCAGCGCACAGAACCCCCCGCCAGCCACATGAAGAACATTCAGCTGGGCCGGCGGGCGGAAACAGTGTTTCCGCCAGCTGGCCCAGCTGGATGCAGGGCCTGAACATTGATGCCATCGTCAATGTGGCAGTGCGGCGGGTGCAGCAGCACCCATCGTGCATTTCACTGCCCGTAAATCGTGCAGTGAAATGCGTGACGGGGCTGTGCATGGGGGCCCCTAATCACCCATTCCACCAGCCTTTCCCTGGCAGTGTAAACCACCCGGGAAAGGCTGGTGGAACCTGATTCATTGTCCAGTGGGCAGCGCTGCTTGCAGCGCTGCCCTGTCCTGTCTGATATGAAATGCCGCCAACCACCAGGCTGCCTAGTGGCGGAAGCCTGGCGGTTGGCGGCATTTCAAAAGTGGCAGATCTGCCACTTTCTTTATATGGTGGTCTGGACCGCCACCACCGGCTTTGCGGCCCAGACCCCCATACCGCCATACCGTCATGTTCATAATGAGGGCCTTAGTCAGCATCACAGCATGGTTTTGTTGGCTCATTGAGATATGGGGTAAATGTTTTGGCTGTGAATGTGTTTGCTGGTAGTTCTGTCCAATGAAATGTACGACACCACATTTTAATTGCTCTAACAATAAAATGGTGTAGGCATTTAGAAAGATTGCTTAAGTGTGGACACAACAATAGTTTATCGAGTCAGGAAAGGATGCATATAGCAGTAATTACCACTACAGAATGGTCTAAAGAAAAGCATAAGCAAGAAAGGATACATATCCAGGGGCGTAGCTATCAACAGTGCAGGAAAAGTGGGGCATAAGAGTGAATGGGGCCATTTGGACAACAAATATGACTGCATTTTGCTGCTTAACTCTGGATAGAGGAACCTAATTCTCTTGCTTACAAGAGTGCACATGGCACACTTGCTACACTGCTGTGTTTATTGTAGTGATACTTGTGGGAAAGAACAGTGAAGTTTTATCAGCAGCGACTGTCAGATAACCTTAGGAAATCAGTAATGGCATGTGGGTCGGTCTGCTAAAGTATGAGGATTCATAATAGTGCTGAATGTTTTCTGGCAGTTGGTGATGTATCTCTCAGAGGTGGGGCTGTGAAGAGGGAAAGTGAGAGAGTTTAAACATTACCTGCTCTGAGAATGAGTGTTACATATATGAAACAGAGATTTCATTTAATTTTTAGAGGTAGTCACCATGTTTCTGGCTATAAGAATGATATGTTTTGTGTTACACAACCAATGGTATCTAATCTGACCTTTTAAAGAGGAAGATGTAGTGTTATACACCGTCTCATGCATCATAGTATTCAAGAGTACACAGGGCTGTTGGTTGTACTGAAGTCAGTGGTGCTGTGTGTCAGTTGCAGCTGTCACATTTCATGTGTTCTTAAATGAAGCACCTCATTACTTGCCTTGACGACTCTTCATCTTCACACTTTGTTTGCCTCCCCTCAAACTTTTGTTTTTAAGTTTTTAGGTTCATGTTTCTTAAGTTTCAAGGCAAGGTATTTATATCACAGCCATGTACTTTATATAGAAAAAATAAATCTGTGATTGATGAACATCTTCAAGATGCATCTCTCTTTCGCTGACAAAAAGACAATCCCTTTGAGTATGCCAGTAAGCAGTGTTTTCCTGGGAATCATCAGCACACATAAGTGGGCTTTGCTTTGTAAGAAGTTAAATACCCATAACATCTACTTGTGTGTTACTTAACCCAGGGTCACATCCCTTGACAGGTGAAAGAGTTGCTTGATCTTGACAAGTGTCTCTTCCCCATAGAGAGTAGATTGTGGATTGTGGCTCATGGAAATGGCCGTCTTGGTATGTCTCTCAATTTCACCTAGTGTTGGCAAAAATATGTTTCAGCCTCTTGCGATGTAACAATTCCATGTGATCAAAGTGTATCAAATTTTAGCTTCTGTTTCCATGCACTGTCAAGGAAGCCAGCCATCTAAAACTGCTTGGTTTTGTTTTTCTAAACCTTGAAAACTAAACAAACAAAAACCTGTTCTGCAGCATTATAAATCCTCCCACCCTCGAGACAAATAATTTACAGTGCAGCTTGCACATAATTTTCGTATTGAACCCAGACCGCAGACAGCAACACTTTTTATCACACTGTCATATCATGTATGACTTTCCTCATATAGTGCTTCCTTTTTTCTTATCTTGCAGCATTTTGGAAAGGACGTTATCAATGTGTTCACCTGTTCTTATATTAGCTAGAAATCATATATCTAGACTGTAATATCTCCATAATGTTGCCTTCTCTGTTAGTACAATTGTTGGACTTTTATGTGTCTGTATGTAAACTAAAACTTCTAATACTTTCTCAGCTTTTTAATTCACAGACAATAAAGAATAAGATGCAAAGCAGAACATAACCATATTCTCACATAATCCTAGAGCATCAGTCTTTTCATTTTCATACCTGCATCCAAAACACAACTTACCAAACAAAAACTATACATACCCTTGTAGGAGTATTCCAAGTTCTTCTTGACGCTGTTACTAGATATTATTGGGTGTGAAGTGGAGAAGAAGAAAGAAACCCCAATAAGAAAATAAAAGCTAACTTTAAAATATACTATTTTTGCAAAATTACTAATATTCCACAATGCTTTGACAACATCACAAACTGCCATGCGATTCAGTTGGTGGAAAATGACTTCCTCAGATACCTGCTAATGGCACCAAATAGCACGTCATCATATATTAGCCATTCGGAACTAGGGGTCCACTTTGTAATTGATCTAATTAAGATACAGCCTCTATTATTATAGCATAAAGTGTGGACCTCTGAGCATACCGGATTATACCGGGCCATACTATCCGACTGCATGAATCTAACACACTCGCTTAGAGTTCCCTGGCTGAGATATATTATGACCTTTTTTAAAAATATGGGCTGCGAAGCATATTACCAAAAACCACAATCACTGGAAAAAATAACCAGGAGAGATTTGAGGGCTCTGACATTGAAGCACTTGGGTGAACAGAGATGGGAAGTGGAATCAAAAAAATCTACAGTAATGTCTAACCAACTAATTCTGTCGACGGATGCAGTCCAGCCTTACCTAGTAAGCGTGGTAAATCCCCGACATCGATTTGTTCTTACAAGATTCCGCTTAAATATCTTCCATCGGCTAGTAACCTTTCTGATTATGAGTGACTGGAGTACAGTTTTAAGAGCATGTCCATGTGATGCGAAAGCTACCCAATCTTCAATGCATGTGGTCCTCTTTTGTAAATTTTATGATATACCAAGAAAACGTTTCTTATTGCCTTTTTTAAGATCAACTAATTTGCGTCAGTGCCGCGACGCGTATTTCAGCTTACAGATTTTTATCCTCTATTGAAATGTGTGGAATTTTAGCAAACTTTTTATGTACAGTACTCTCTGTAAGGAAGTCTATGAGTGTACTGAACTAATTTTACTTGAATATCTGGAATCTCCGGTAAACTCCTCACTCTCTAGAAAATACTATAATGGAACTCGATTTTGCACTGATGTAAATTTATCAAGTTTTATATACCTGTCCTTGAATGAATTAAGGATGTGTTTTATTACCTTCCCTATTTATTTATAACTTTTCTTATACATATTTATTACTAAATGTGCTATTATTTGATACTTTTATGGCTTGTTAAAAGTCGAATAAAGTCTGTTTGATGATGATGATGATGACAACATCATGCGATGGATAAGAAGTAAAAGTGAAAAATATGGGATACAAATATATAAAATCCACGTAGTAGAACAGGAGGCCAATGGTGCATTTTAACCGATTACAAACAACTTTTTATTCACAAAGTCTGCACACGTGCATGATTTGATCAAGTGTGGTTCAAATTAATCAATAACTAGATGACATTGAATGGATGGTATTATGTAATTTGATTGCTATAGTAAGAGTCTGGCAAATTTAAAACATTTGGCTCAGAAAAATGGAGGTTTTCAAGATTGATTGGACGATGTGCTGCATTGAATAGCCTACGAAAAGGCTATACAACACAGATTAAAAATGAAAGCAGTGCTGGGTGCTTGGACAAAATATTAAGTTGTAAAATATTGGGAGACAGAAATATCAGAAATAAAATATTGTTATACAAAAATATTGCAATGCAAAAATATCATCAAGAATATTGTTTTTTAGGTAAGTAATACTGTTTTTAAAAATATCAGTTTATTATATCATTTTCAGTAATATAGTTGCAAAAATAATGTTTTTAAATTACTTTAATGTGTTTTAGTTTATATATTAATGTTATGTTTATTGTTTGTATAAATGTTGTATGTTCAATATTGTTTGAAATTTCAAGTGATTTAGAATGTTTTATTTACATGTCAATAGTAATTTAGAATGTTGTTGACTTTGTAGGGTGATAGTGATAATTTGGTGAAAGTATTAATTAATTACAATTTTTAATTAATTATGTAAATTATGGAACATTGATTTATTTTAAGTATATTTTAGGTATCGGTTGTTAGGTTAGTGGGAGTACAGAGTTTGAAGTTAATCAGTAATGATTAACAAATAATAAAATATTTAATTCAGTATTATTTATGTAAATTGTTTAATTGTTTTTTAATAAATACATCTTTTCAATGTTAATTAATAATATTTATATTAGGAGTCTATTATTTTTTCTAAATCAATAGAGTTATTCAAATATGTAATATGTTTTACGTGAATTACTTTCCCTACAGTTGCTTAGACTGGAGTGGGGCTTATAAACGTAACCCCTCAGAAGCCCAACGATTTCCCTACTGTTGCATAGACTGTAAAGGGAATTGTAGATACTACCCCTCTGAAGTCCAATGCTTTCCCTACTGTTGCACAGACTATTGCATAGACTGGAGTGGGAATAGTAACATTTACCACCCGCCCCCAAAAGTCCAACATTTTCTTTACTAATGCGCTGTTTTAAGTGGGAATAGTTAATGTAACCCCCTCCGAAGTCCATCACATTCCCTACTGCTGTGCCGTTAGGAGTGGGAATAGTAAAGTTAACCTCTCCAAAGTCCAACTCTTACTCTATTGTTATGCTGACTGGAGAGGGAATAGTAAACTTAATTCCTGAAAAATCTAACACTTTCCTTACTGTTGCTTAGACTAGAGTGGGAATAGTAAATTTAATCCCACCGAAATCCAATGCTTTCTCTGCTGTTGCATAGACTGGACTGTGAATAGTAAATCTAACCCACCTAAAATCCAACACTTCCCCTATTGTTGCACTGTTTGGAGTGAGAATATTAATGTGAACCCTTCTGAAGACCAACCGTTTCCTTACAGTTGCACTGACTGGAAGAGGGATAGTAAATGTAACCCCTCCAAAGTCTGATGCTTTCCCTGCTCTTGCTTGGACTGGAGTGGGAATAGCCAATTAAAGCCCTCTGAAGTCTAACACTTTCCCTATTGTTGGGCTGACTGGAATGGGAATAGTAAATCCACCCTTATAAGTCCAAGTCTTTCCCTACTGTTGCGCTATTTGGAGTGGAAATAATAAATTTAACCCCTCCAAAGTTCAATAGTTTCCCTACTGTTACACACACTGGAGTGAGTATAGTATATCTAATATTCCCAGACTCCAATACGTTTCCTGTTACTGGTTAAATATAGTTTTTATTTGTAGTTGTTTTTTTTAAATAATTTTATATATTTCTTTGCATTTTTTTTTTTTAATCTTTATATTTTATATCACATATATACTTACCTTTTTTTAATTATTGAACAGATCCCCACATACCCCAGAGAGGGGGAATAGAGTTCTGAGGGTGAGAAAAACAGAGTCACTCTTGATTATGAATCTTAATCCCAGAGGAGGGAATAGAGTTCTGAGGATGAGGAAAAGAGAGTCACTCTTGATTATGGATCTTAATACACTTCACCCAGAGGGGCTGAACCGGCATGAGGAAGTGAGTCTTCATTTGTACAATGAATAATGTAGCTTACTCTGAATTTTCAGTCAGTTGTCTCTACTGGGTCAATTTTTAAGCTTGTATGTATATTTGTTTTTATTCAAGGTTCAGAGCCTTGTTTGTGCCTATGCTATGGAGTAATGGTCGGATGTTTCTTTAGGCTCTAATCATAGTTTTTTGTGTGTTTTTAAAGAAAGAAAGGAAGGGGCACTCCAGGGCACATCACACATTCTCACCAATGGTGTCCACTACCCCTTTGTTTCAACTACTGTCACAGTGTTCCCTCACGTCTCAAATAAGATTTGGTTGCACATTTTTTTACTTTTTCTTATTCTGATATCATATATGAGCATGTTTTTCCACATGAAGCATGGAAGCTTGTGGCATGGTGTGGATGAGTGGCACGCGCGTATCATTGGATGTATTAGGATTGCTCTGAAATCCTATATGTCAGGAACAATATGCAGCTGGTGAGGACTTCTGCCATGACTGCTTGAGATTGTGATTTGGGGCACTTAACCCACGCACTGTGTGACTATTATGATTGTACTTCATTCTCCATTGTGGCCATGGCCTCCCCTTGCATGGCCTGTATACTTTTAACAGGCTTCACTTTAGTTAGGACTCCTGCCCCCACCATGCCGGAATGCCACAAAGGCATTGCCATATCCACTGAGAGTAACTACCGGGACCACTATACTTTGTTACAGGTTTTTATGCCTTCTGAGGTAGTTTTTCTGCTCTATTGATTGTTATGTGAGGCTACTACTGCTGCTATGGGAGCCGAGCACGGATTGGGTTTCCAACATGATTTACGATTTTGATGATACATTAACCTGCACATGACTATTTGATGTTTAAGTGAAGCACTGATGTACATTTGGACGAGACATTTGAACTATATATTGGTACATATACAGGTAGATGGGGGATGTTCATGCCAATGATATTGTTATTTTCATTGGAGAAACATGAGTAGAATTCTCTGTTTTTCCGTTTCCATGTATTTGTTAAATTTTACTTGCCATATTGACTGATATACATTTTGTGGCAATGTGTGTCAAAACAGAGCTCAGAATGTATTTACGTTGTTCATGTTATCCTTGTTCACTGAATTAGTCCACTGTTTATTTTCATTCCACCAGCATACTTCAACACTGTGATTCGCTTAGCTTGTATATGTGATCAGGGCCACGGAGCTGGCTGAAACACGTCTTGCTAGAAGTAAAGCAACTTTCTCCATGTACACTGAGTGGGTGTTTTTTGAGGAGTCTGTCTGCTGAGGATATATATATATATATATATATATATATATATATAATATACATTTTATGTAGGTGGACGTTATTAGTGTTAAATGATATTTTATTTCTGATATTTTTGTACTTACAGTTATGAGTATAGGGACACTATTTCTGGTAAATGGTATTTTTGGCATGATATATGTGTCAAACAAAATTGTTTACCTCGATATTGTGTCAGTGACCCCAGTGCCCTTCAAACATGACAAAAAATAATAAGGGGGTTATTACAACTTTGGAGGAGGTGTTAATCTGCCCCAAAAGTGACGGTAAAGTGACGGATATACCACCAGCCGTATTACGAGTTCCATAGGATATAAAGGAATGGAATTTTATGTGTGGAATTTTAGCAAACTTTTTATGTACAGTACTCTCTGTAAGGAAGTCTATGAGTGTACTGAACTAATTTTACTTGAATATCTGGAATCTCCGGTAAACTCCTCACTCTCTAGAAAATACTGTAATGGAACTCCATTTTGCACTGATGTAAATTTATCAAGTTTTATATACCTGTCCTTGAATGAATTAAGGATGTGTTTTATTACCTTCCCTATTTATTTATAACTTTTCTTATACATATTTATTACTAAATGTGCTATTATTTGATACTTTTATGGCTTGTTAAAAGTCAAATAAAGTCTGTTTGATGATGATGATGATGACAACATCATGCGATGGATAAGAAGTAAAAGTGAAAAATATGGGATACAAATATATAAAATCCACGTAGTAGAACAGGAGGCCAATGGTGCATTTTAACCGATTACAAACAACTTTTTATTCACAAAGTCTGCACACGTGCATGATTTGATCAAGTGTGGTTCAAATTAATCAATAACTAGATGACATTGAATGGATGGTATTATGTAATTTGATTGCTATTGTAAGAGTCTGGCAAATTTAAAACATTTGGCTCAGAAAAATTGAGGTTTTCAAGATTGATTGGACGATGTGCTGCATTGAATAGCCTACGAAAAGGCTATACAACACAGATTAAAAATGAAAGCAGTGCTGGGTGCTTGGACAAAATATTAAGTTGTAAAATATTGGGAGACAGAAATATCAGAAATAAAATATTGTTATACAAAAATATCGCAATGCAAAAATATAATCAAGAATATTGTTTTTTAAGTAAGTAATACTGTTTTTAAAAATATCAGTTTATTATATCATTTTCAGTAATATAGTTGCAAAAATAATTTTTTTAAATTACTTTAATGTGTTTTAGTTTATATATTAATTTTATGTTTATTGTTTGTATAAATGTTGTATTTTCAATATTGTTTGAAATTTCAAGTGATTTAGAATGTTTTATTTACATGTCAATAGTAATTTAGAATGTTGTTGACTTTGTAGGGTGATAGTGATAATTTGGTGAAAGTATTAATTAATTACAATTTTTAATTAATTATGTAAATTATGGAACATAGATTTATTTTAAGTATATTTTAGGTATCGGTTGTTAGGTTAGTGGGAGTACAGAGTTTGAAGTTAATCAGTAATGATTAACAAATAATAAAATATTTAATTCAGTATTATTTATGTAAATTGTTTAATTGTTTTTTAATAAATACATCTTTTCAATGTTAATTAATAATATTTATATTAGGAGTCTATTATTTTTTCTAAATCAATAGAGTTATTCAAATATGTAATATGTTTTACGTGAATTACTTTCCCTACAGTTGCTTAGACTGGAGTGGGGCTTATAAACGTAACCCCTCAGAAGCCCAACGATTTCCCTACTGTTGCATAGACTGTAAAGGGAATTGTAGATACTACCCCTCTGAAGTCCAATGCTTTCCCTACTGTTGCACAGACTATTGCATAGACTGGAGTGGGAATAGTAACATTTACCACCCGCCCCCAAAAGTCCAACATTTTCTTTACTAATGCGCTGTTTTAAGTGGGAATAGTTAATGTAACCCCCTCCGAAGTCCATCACATTCCCTACTGCTGTGCCGTTAGGAGTGGGAATAGTAAAGTTAACCTCTCCAAAGTCCAACTCTTACTCTATTGTTATGCTGACTGGAGAGGGAATAGTAAACTTAATTCCTGAAAAATCTAACACTTTCCTTACTGTTGCTTAGACTAGAGTGGGAATAGTAAATTTAATCCCACCAAAATCCAATGCTTTCTCTGCTGTTGCATAGACTGGACTGTGAATAGTAAATCTAACCCACCTAAAATCCAACACTTTCCCTATTGTTGCACTGTTTGGAGTGAGAATATTAATGTGAACCCTTCTGAAGACCAACCGTTTCCTTACAGTTGCACTGACTGGAAGAGGGATAGTAAATGTAACCCCTCCAAAGTCTGATGCTTTCCCTACTCTTGCTTAGACTAGAGTGGGAATAGCCAATTTAAGCCCTCTGAAGTCTAACACTTTCCCTATTGTTGGGCTGACTGGAATGGGAATAGTAAATCCACCCTTATAAGTCCAAGTCTTTCCCTACTGTTGCGCTATTTGGAGTGGAAATAATAAATTTAGCCCCTCCAAAGTTCAATAGTTTCCCTACTGTTACACACACTGGAGTGAGTATAGTATATCTAATATTCCCAGACTCCAATACGTTTCCTGTTACTGGTTAAATATAGTTTTTATTTGTAGTTGGTTTTTTAAAATAATTTTATATATTTCTTTGCATTTTTTTTTTTTTTATCTTTATATTTTATATCACATATATACTTACCTTTTTTTAATTATTGAACAGATCCCCACATACCCCAGAGAGGGGGAATAGAGTTCTGAGGGTGAGAAAAACAGAGTCACTCTTGATTATGAATCTTAATCCCAGAGGAGGGAATAGAGTTCTGAGAATGAGGAAAAGAGAGTCACTCTTGATTATGGATCTTAATACACTTCACCCAGAGGGGCTGAACCAGCATGAGGAAGTGAGTCTTCATTTGTACAATGAATAATGTAGCTTACTCTGAATTTTCATTCAGTTGTCTCTACTGGGTCAATTTTTAAGCTTGTATGTATATTTGTTTTTATTCAAGGTTCAGAGCCTTGTTTGTGCCTATGCTATGGAGTAATGGTCGGATGTTTCTTTAGGCTCTAATCATAGTTTTTTGTGTGTTTTTAAAGAAAGAAAGGAAGGGGCACTCCAGGGCACATCACACATTCTCACCAATGGTGTCCACTACCCCTTTGTTTCAACTACTGTCACAGTGTTCCCTCACGTCTCAAATAAGATTTGGTTGCACATTTTTTTACTTTTTCTTATTCTGATATCATATATGAGCATGTTTTTCCACATGAAGCATGGAAGCTTGTGGCATGGTGTGGATGAGTGGCACGCGCGTATCATTGGATGTATTAGGATTGCTCTGAAATCCTATATGTCAGGAACAATATGCAGCTGGTGAGGACTTCTGCCATGACTGCTTGAGATTGTGATTTGGGGCACTTAACCCACGCACTGTGTGACTATTATGATTGTACTTCATTCTCCATTGTGGCCATGGCCTCCCCTTGCATGGCCTGTATACTTTTAACAGGCTTCACTTTAGTTAGGACTCCTCCCCCCACCATGCCGGAATGCCACAAAGGCATTGCCATATCCACTGAGAGTAACTACCGGGACCACTATACTTTGTTACAGGTTTTTATGCCTTCTGAGGTAGTTTTTCTGCTCTATTGATTGTTATGTGAGGCTACTACTGCTGCTATGGGAGCCGAGCACGGATTGGGTTTCCAACATGATTTATGATTTTGATGATACATTAACCTGCACATGACTATTTGATGTTTAAGTGAAGCACTGATGTACATTTGGACGAGACATTTGAACTATATATTGGTACATATACAGGTAGATGGGGGATGTTCATGCCAATGATATTGTTATTTTCATTGGAGAAACATGAGTAGAATTCTCTGTTTTTCCGTTTCCATGTATTTGTTAAATTTTACTTGCCATATTGACTGATATACATTTTGTGGCAATGTGTGTCAAAACAGAGCTCAGAATGTATTTACGTTGTTCATGTTATCCTTGTTCACTGAATTAGTCCACTGTTTATTTTCATTCCACCAGCATACTTCAACACTGTGATTCGCTTAGCTTGTATATGTGATCAGGGCCACGGAGCTGGCTGAAACACGTCTTGCTAGAAGTAAAGCAACTTTCTCCATGTAGACTGAGTGGGTGTTTTTTGAGGAGTCTGTCTGCTGAGGATATATATATATATATATATATATATATATATATATATATATATATATATAATATACATTTTATGTAGGTGGACGTTATTAGTGTTAAATGATATTTTATTTCTGATATTTTTGTACTTACAGTTATGAGTATAGGGACACAATATTCTGGTAAATGGTATTTTTGGCATGATATATGTGTCAAACAAAATTGTTTACCTCGATATTGTGTCAGTGACCCCAGTGCCCTTCAAACATGACAAAAAATAATAAGGGGGTTACAATTTTGGAGGAGGTGTTAATCCGCCCCAAAAGTGACGGTAAAGTGACGGATATACCACCAGCCGTATTACGAGTTCCATAGGATATAAAGGACTCGTAATACGGCTGGTGGTATATCCGTCACTTTACCGTCACTTTTGGGACGGATTAACACCTCCTCCAAAGTTGTAATAACCCCCTAAGACTTGAAAAGATTTTTGAAGAACACAAGTAGATGTGACACAGCCCTCTTAAGCAAATTACAGTGTGTGAATTAAAAATAATATAATATAATTGAGATGGTTATTCACTGAAATGGAATGGAGTCAATACAGAAAATAACACTATTGAAATACAAAACCCATTTTTTTGGTAAATAAATTATGATAGAAACAGGCCAACAGTATATTAACGAAAGGTTTGAGACCGACGGAGTAGGAGCACTGAATGAAGGTGATCTAACGTGGAAAACAGATAATTACTTTGAAGACTTGTGCCTCATTATGAGTATGGCGGTCTTTTGGCAAGACCGCCATGGTGGCGCCTGCCAAAAGACCGCCATGTTGGCGGCAATCTGACCACCATATGAAGAGTCACACTGTGAAGTCTGCCAAAAAACAGTCAAATTTCTGAAACTGCCAGGACACTGGAGAACGGACAAGAGACGGTCCCACCACAAGCACCGCCAGCCCGACAAAAATCCTCCCGTCAGATTACAATCCACAAATCACAATAGTGGTACTTCCATGGCGTAAAACCATTGGCTGTGGGATCAATTCACTTCTGTCATAACACAACACCACATTGGATAGTTCGAATACCCCACATCTGATAAACATCCACACACCCAACACACCTACTCACTCCATTATATAACACACCCCAACACAACCCACAAGATTTTGCAAGCAGAACGCCACACACAACCACAGACAACAAACATCCCAGAGAGTTCAGTATAGCAAGAATAGGCACCCATTTACACTTCACTATGCACACATCACACACCAGCACAACATACAAAACACACACATTAGTACCACACACAATCCACAACACCCGTCACCCACTCACATCACAGCGCCTACACCTCACCATTTACCTAACTCTGCGCCCATTCACTTTGAACACAACCACACCGTCTTCACAACCACTACCATGTCCTCACACACAAAAACACCCACGGTTCACTGATGAGGAGTTTAGGGTCATGGTGGATGGAATTGTGAGGGTAGAACCACACCTGTTCAGTGCAAAGGTCCAACAAACTTCTATTGCCAGAAAAATGGAGTTGTGGCAAAGGATAGTCGACAGGGTCAATTATGTAGGCAGTTATTCACGCACAAGGGAGGACATCAGGAAGAGGTGGAATGCCCTGTAGGGGAAGGTATGGCCCATGGCATCCAGGCACCAGCTGGCCATACTGAAGACTGGCGGTGGGCTCCCACCTCCTCCCCCTACATTCACATCTTGGGAGGAGAAGGTCTTGAGCATCCTGCATCCTGAGGGCCTGACAGGAATACCTGGGGGAATGGAGTTGGGTAAGTTCCCTCACCATTCATGTCACACAGTTGTCCTGTCCTGCATGCTCCCTCACCACCTATACCTACCCCAATTTACACACCACCCACCACAACTCTTTCCTAATCACATAATGCCACTCCCTGGCATGCCACATGTCCACTAAACTCATCTAGCCCCACAGCGTTTGGATATGGCATATGAAGTACTGGCTAATTATAGCACTACAAATTCCAGAATGCAACATCCCAACATTTTCAACACCAGTACACTGCACCAAATATTACTTGTCTTGCATGTTAAACCAATATCCAATCTAACCCATCCTTATTGTTCTACTGTGGAACAGTACATGGCTATGCCAGCAATGCCATGACTCATTCACACTAAGATCTCAAGCAAAACACAGCTGCAATTGAGTGCCCATGTACAATGGCCACAGATCAAAGATCCCAAGCTAGAAATATACTCACCTGGTTTGGAAAGTCAGATGGCTGAGTGGATGCACATGCAGTACATCCAGATACAGGTCCATGCCCATTGTAAACTCGTATCCTGTGTTCCTAGAAGGACACCAATGTGCTTTGTACAGCTCTTATTTGTGCCAGCCATCATGCCAGTTCACTAGGTAACAGAGGTGAACAGACATGAATACCACACTGAGTAGGGTTTGTACCCAACATCTGACCCCTTCCACTAGCAATGAAATGAAACATCAGGCCCTTCTACATCTGATGCTGCTAGTAGAATGGAGGCCCTGCCAGGGGAAGGAAATGCCTCAGACACCCCACCCCCTGTAGCTGAAGAACCACCCCGCAAACATGGGCATCCACCGAGACATCCATCAGGAGTAGATGCCAAGACCAAACCCACTGCCAGGAAGTAAACCCCTCCTGAACTGTTCCCCTTGTGTGGCACAGATACACCCTGTTGACTATTCTGTAACCAATTTCCATTTTCCTATGGTGCAAGGAGATTGGACTTGTGTTCCCAAATGGTGTAGCAGCTACCCTGATGATTTCATCCACCATGACTAAACCTATCACTACATTTTACTGTGTGTTTTATGTTAATAGTCAAATATGTCTTTTTGTATTTTCACAATAAATCACACTTAAACACAGGTCCTCTGTATGTCTCATTTATCATCCATGTACAATAGTTAAGCATGCCAACTCTGGTCTGATCATGTCCCTCTGTATTGTACACCCATTGTTATTGACCCCATACGTGGACTCCATCAGCAGGATGCTAATTACAATAGGATTGCAACAGGACAGATTCCAAATAGCTAGTAATTTACAACTACACACAATCAGTGATAGATATGCTAACAGCACAAAGAGCATGACTGAGGGTAGCATTAGGATGTCTGCTAAGGTGTAACACAATGCTAAACTACACAATATAGAAGTTAGGGTCATCTAACTCTACCAACAAGATAGAAGACACACAGATTGTTTCCTCGTATCACCTGCTAAAGCCTTATCACATACCCACACCATACCTTTCAAATATACATATCGCATGGTACAGGCAGAGATCAGTACTGATCTACCCATTCCTGGAACTTTCACCTACATTGGTCACATACCCGTAGGCGTGACACTCACCTATGTCAGTCCACTGTGACATGCACATTGGTCTGCAAAGTAGGAACACACTGATAGCTACATTCAAGGTAGAATACATCCAGCTGTTACCACTGTGATGGGAGAGGCAATGGTCTTACATTTACACATGAGCCAGACACATATCTAGACACATATGACAGCATTTGACAACCTCCTGTACCCTACAGGTGACGTTTACGGGAAACCACTTTTCCACTCCATTGTCCTGACAGTCTGATAATGTTAGTCACACTCCACATAATCAAGACTCATTGTGTCTGGTTTCAGCCATGTTCACTTCTCATGTATGTCTGCAATTCTAATCTGCTTCTGACACTGTCTGTCATATGCCAAGGTTGATGAGTATCTAGGCACATCTGTGATTGTAAGAGAAGAGGGATTGGACATAGCAGAATACTCTCCTCATATCAGAAAAGTAATGTCCACAACTGTAACTTTGCATCTGTTATAACAATACATGATACTGTAGATCACCCTATTCCGTACACAGTACATATTTTCAGTTTGCATGCACAACTCACTCATAAGCATTAAAGCTACCTACAACTTCACAGATGATGCAAGAAAGGAGGTGACATGCTACCCATCTACTTCAGGTTGCAAATTGGAACCACATCATTACGTCTACTTCCCTTAACTTTTAGTCAGTTGAAGTACTGATTGAAGAGATCTGCCCTAGAGTCTCCTGCTTCATCTTCCTCTGGCTCTTCCTCACTTGGCAAATCTGCATTTCCACTCACAGGTTCTGCTGTCTCCCCCTCATCTGGTAGAAATGGTATCTGTTGTCTCAGGGCAAGATTGTGGAGCATGCAGCAGGCAACTATAATATGACATACCTTGGTGGGTGAGAAGAGGAGGGCTCCTCCTGATCTGTCCAAGCACCTAAATCTTGCCTTCAGAAGCCCAAACGTCCGCTCAACGACACGCCTTGTCCTCCCATGGGCCTCATTGTAGCAGAGTGTCCCTGGCATGGTTGGGTACCACACTGGTGTCAACAACCAAGGACGTTTGGATAGCCAGAGTCACCTGTGAACAAATTGGTAGAACAACACACACATATGTGAGACACGCAACATTATGATGGTAGGAGACATACATTGCACGCATACATTTCAGTTGTAACTTACAAACCAGCCAGGCCCTCTCTGTGTGGAGCCATGTCATCAGCAGTGGGGCATTGCTGTTTTGCATGATGAAGGAATCATGGACTGATCCTGGATACTTAGCACTGACTGGTGAAATGTACCGGTCTGCCAGACACACCACCTAAATGTTTATGGGGTGGTAGTTTTTTCTGTTCCTCTACACCTGTTCATTGGCATGGGGGGGGAACCAAGGCTACCTGTGTGCCATATATGGCTCCAACCACATGCGGAATGTGTCCCATAGCTTACAACTCTGTCTTCAAATAGGTCACATCTGCACGTTGGGGAAACCTGGTGTAGCTGTCCAGGTGTTTCAACAATGCACATAGTACATCCCTCAAAACCAGACTGCACATGGGCTGAGACATTCCTGAAGTTAGGGTTACTGTATTCTGAAAGGACCCAGTGGCCAGTAAGTGTAGCACTGACAAGACTTAAATGATGGGCGGTGTGGTATAAGGATTGCGAATGGCAGGCATCAGATCTGGCTCTAATTGATCAAAAAGATCCATGATAGTATGATGATTCAGCTGATATGACGGGATAAAATGTCTCTCCTCCATGGTGTGCAGGTCAACTAGTGGACGTTACACTGGTGGTTGTCATCCTCTCTTCATGGAAGGAAAACTATGTGAAAACATGTCAACATAGTATGTGACATGCAGCATGCAGACAACTTGTAAAGTCAGATAAACAACTCACACATATCTGCTGTCGAGGTCGGTTACAAACTCTGATATTTACAGTACAGCACATAGGTATGAACACGATTATACCCTCCTTAGTGCACATTCCCCCAAATAACTTACGAACTGCACATACAGATACATCTATTGCTGTACATGGTTTTAAGTCCAACTGATTTGACATGTCTTACATATATTGTTGCACATCATGTACATTTTCAAAGCACATAGGAAAATCCGAATAGGTGTACATTGCTATCACCACATGTCCTCCAGTTACACAGCATTTACCGCACAGATGCACAAGTTGACAACTAAACATGAAGGCAGTACTAACAGTTGAACTGCACGATTAATAACACAGATTATGAAACCCTTCCATACATGAAATGTACTTAAAATGGCAGTCGCCTTACCTACTGTTCTGGACATATGGAAGTGACCTAATTCAGCCAGTGGACGTCATCATGGTGATAGGCGGTCACAACCGAGGTGGGTAATTGCTTTTGGAAGACATTGCTGCATTTGGCGGACTTGGGCCAATGGCGATGTCCGCCGGCAGTGACGGTCACATACATGGCGGACGTGACCACCACCTTCTGCAGTATTTCTCACTTGACTCCTGACACTGTTGCTAGCAAGACCTCCACTACCTGATCTGCTGTGTACTGCCTCTGGGTGCCATCATGCCATGTCCTGCAGGTGATAGCGCCCCAGCCTTCACCCCTGAAGAGCTGGATAAGCTCGTGGATGAGGTCCTACCCCTGCATGAACAGCTATATGGTACACCAGAGGAGCAGGTGAGTCCAATGCAATACAATTGTGTGATAGGTGTGGTGTACGATGGTGACCCTGAAATGTAAAGTAGTGAATGTGTTTATTCACGAAGATGATAATTTGTAAATAAGTGTGAGTTGAGAGGATGGGAATGTTTGCCTACTTGCTGTCATTGAAGTGTACTGTCTACTACTATTGGTATGGTGCATGTGGACATGACTTTTTCCTTTTGTCTGTGTCATTCATGCGGGTCAACGCCCATCAGAAGAAGGGAATTTGGCATGCCATCGCCAACAAGTACGGACCCTGGGGGTCCACAGCAGGAAGAGCACCCAGTGTAGGAAGAGGTGGGAGGACCTGAGATGCTGGGCCCGGAAGACTACAGAGACCCAGCTGGGGATATCCTCCCAGCGAGGGAAGGGTGCCTGTCGAACCTTGACCGCCACCCTAATGGGTGGGCGTTTGAGGGCAGCCCAGCAGCCACAAGGGAGCAAGTACTGACAGAACCCATGTACTTGTCTCTGAAAGGTTAGTGTATGATGTCAATGTACTGCAGCTGCGACGATGTGGTAAGTGCTACAGGTATGGTGACTACTAGGAAGACATGGTACTACAGTTGCCAACATACAAACACAGAGATGGCCGTATTATTGTGCATGGGATCATGTTAATCACTTTTGTCTACCAAATAGTATGACTGCATTTGGAGATGCACATGTGACTGTGCCATATGTGTGACTCTACTCAGCCATGCTTATTTGTAACCTGCTGTGTTATCCTTCCCACCTAGTGTTCACAAGTCCATTTACCCAAATGGTAAGTTGTATGGCTCTTTGGTCTCTGACCACTCCTATGCCACTAGTTCTGTTCTGTGTGCAACATTGAGTCTGACAGATGAATAACAGGGCCAAGTAATCCTGTGTCCTGAAATAGTTGGTCACTTCATGTGAGGCTATCATCCCAATCAGGCTATTGGTATGGCTGACTCCCTATGAGGTTTGAGAAGATGTCCCCATTATCCTGTCAGATTCATACATTGGGAATTGTGAAGTTTGATCAGGGTGGACATCCTACAATGTGAATTTCATGGTGACAATTATACATTGACATTTCATGGTATTCGATTAACATGTCTACAAATACCTTTAATCCAAATGTTTTTGGTGTTGAGAAAGTGGCTAGGCTGCTGATCCCTTAGCCTATGTATATTGTCCATGCTACATAGGGCAATACCATACCTACATTGGTGCAACATATGCTATTTGCTGCCTACTTCATGTGTCAATTGATACTTTGTGCCTGATTTGATGTTGAAACCTATTTTTTTCCAGATTTACCTTAGCAAATCTGAGGCTGTTTGGACAGTTTTGGTTATGGCTCTGCACATTTCTGCCTAACTTAATGGTGTTGCAGGTGTTCTATTTCACATACACCTGTTGGTGTTTTAGGATATGTTGTCATTCAATTTGCTTGACTCTAGGTAAATGGGTCATTCATGGGTACATTAATAACCATTTTATAAGTGTTAGTACTGGACAAAGGTAGTAGTAATCACATGTCTGGACAGTTGTTAGTGATGTAGGTGTTCAGATATTGTCACGTAGAGGTTTCTATGCAGCATGTATGGTGGACTGCTATGAGCCCTACATGCACATTGTTTGGTGTCCATTGTATTATTGGTGTTACTGTGCTCCCTGTGGTTGTCTGTGGATGCATCCTGTGTGCTAAGTAGGTCCCTATTGCAGTACATTGAATTGTTGTATATGAGACAATTAATCAGAGTAGTGGGTGCAGAAACTCCTAATTAATCTTTTCCTAGTATTTAGATGTTTCAATGACCTGCTATGCCATTTTGTGTTGCACACTGTATGGAAATTTCATATGTAGTGTCTTCATCTGAGGTGTTTGCCATGGTGTAAGCTGTGTATAGAATGATGTTAGGCACGTGATTGGAAAGTAACATGCTGTGTCTTATTCGAATTGTGATAAGTTTACTTTCATGGAACGTGACAACTGATGATGGACTGGGCAGGTGTGAAGTAGGGGTAGGCATGATATTGTGTTATCAGTCAACTGCATTTCCTTAGACTGATTTGATGATGGACAGTGATGATCTGTATGGGGATAGATTTTTGATGTAGACAATCCATCTTGTGCATGATGCTATTGAGTTATAGCTTAATTGATGGGATGGTGATGTAGTGGTCAGATGGTTGGCTATTGTTGTGGGTTAGGCTATGGTCATATGGGAATGTTGAAAGTATCTTGTGACATAATGTAGGCTCTGAAAGGTTTCTAACTCTGGCTTTATTTGACATAGATGTGTGGTTACTGTTGTGCATGTTATAATGTATGTGTGGGTTAAGAATGTGATGACCCCCCCCCCTCTCTCTCTCATCCGTCTCTCTCTTTCTGTGCATCAGCAGGCAAAGCAGACGGGGCACAGCCAAATAGGGAAATGGCCGGCCATGGGACCCCGAGACCACGATGCCTAGGACCCAGTGGCCCAGAGGGCAAAGGGAGTGCCACAGAGTAGACAGGATCCACATCTTCATCATCAGAATCCTCTTCCAGTGGACATTCCCTGGCAATGGCAGACCCATCTGGAAGCACCCCAGCACCATCTGTCCGCCACACCTCTTAGTACCACCATCCTCCCTGTAGTTCCCCACCCAGTTGGCCATGCCCGCTCACTCAAGAAGGTGGGCGTCTCCTTTGCCGCAGGTACCTCTGCCCCTGCCCCTGTCAGCCCTGCTGCCCTCAGTGAGGCTATTGATCTCCTGAGGTTGATCTCTGTGGGTCAGTCAACCATCATGAATCCCATCCAGGGACTGGAAACTCAAATACAACAGAGCAATGCATTCTTTGAGGACATTCATGGAGCGCTGGCTGGCCTACAGAGATCCTTTCAGGCTCTGGCCTCCACACTGACGGCAGCCAGTCACCCTTTGTCTTCCATCCCCCCTCTACCTTCCTCTTCCTAATCCCAAACCACTCTTCCCCCACCCAGCCAAAGCACACAGAAAAACATGCATCCACCTCAACATACGGGGTAGTTCAGACAAACACAAGCACCACAAGTCACACCACCAGCATGCACATAAGCAACATACACCTGCACGCACATCAACAGTCACAACCTGTCCCCACACCCCCACCAACCCCAGCATCACAGACGCAATACCTGACACACCTGCAGACACCACATCAACATTCACAGATCCAGCCACTACACCTATCTTGCCCACAGACAGCACCACAGTAGACCCTCAGACATCCACTTCAGTCACTACACCCACAGATATCACAACCACTGCCACTCCTACATGTAGAACTTCCACCATACCTGCTGTCACTACCCCAACAGACACTCTTCCACCCACCACTGCATCCCTTAGCACTTGCATCCTCCGCAGTCCTGTCCACATAAATGTCCTCACTCTCCCACGCAACAGACACCCACCACCCACAAGCATACCTCCCACACACACGCACCCATGAGAACCTTGTCACACAACCACTCCCTCACCCTCCACTCCCAAAAACCTCTTCTAATGACTGTCCCTGTTTCATGTGTCTCTTTCATGTTTTGACCTTTTCCCTACTCTTCTTCCCCCGTGAGATTCCTAAATGCTCAGTTTCCCTCCCCAGGCCCATCCCTTCCACCACCAAGGCCTCTTCTACACCACCTGCAAGTACCCATGCCCCCCGCCATGAAGTCTACCCCTCCCAAGAGAACCCAACCCTCCAGTAAGCCTTGACCTAAACCCTCGCTCCCAAGCCCAATCCTAAAGAACCCCCTCCCAAGCCTAAACCCACCCTCCTTCAATCCCCCAATCCCTGAGGTGCCTGCCTGCCCCCTTGATGCCTCTACCTGTGGAGGTTACATGGCAGTCAGGAGTCAGGTTCAGGGCACCACGATGTGCATCAAGTGCATATTGCACTATTCTGTTTGTACTATTTCTATATTGACCGGCCTATGGCCTTGGACAGGTTCATATTTTTTACACTTTTTTTTTTATTTGGTTTTTCATCATATACAAAGAGACAAAAAAAACATCAAGTTGTCAGCTAACATTACAGTATATACCATCAGAGACATAAAACCATAGTAGCAATATAATGCGCAAATATACATGAATTCAGTACCTTGGATCATGAATATTTGCTGTGTACCTTTTGTCCCATTGTCATTGCATCAGCGGCACAGCTCCCTACCTGCTTAGCAAATAGCTTGTGAAGAGGTTCCATATATTTTTAGGGTGGGATGCCATGATCAGTTCCTCTGCATAATCCTCTAGAACGTCCCTACAATAAGTCTCTCCTTTCAGTCACTTTGCGTGTGTGGGGTATGCTCTTTTCCCCCAATGTATGGCCACTTGTCGTTTAACCAGTTGTAGTGCTATTGCTGTGAGTTGGCATTTCGTCAGCTGCAATGATTTCACCATGCCCAGCAGACAAATCTGAATCGTGCATTGCACTGGATCCGTGATTATGTTCTTCAGGGTGGCTACCACTTCTGCCCAGTAGTTCCTTATCCTGGGGCACTCCCACGCCAACTGCACGAATCCCACCCCTGTCAGCCCATATCGAACACATCATGTGTCCACCCACAGCCCATCCAATTCCATTTTGAGTGGTGTGTAATACATCTGGTGCAAATATCTCTAGTGAATTATGCACAGAATGCAGTTAGGGGTGAGGGAGCTAGTTAGTGAGCTGGAGTATTTCCAGTTGTCTTGTGTCGGGGGGTTAAGAGGACGGCATTCCAGCGTGCTAGCGCTTTGTCGGTCGATAATGGGGTGTCAATCTGTGTGGCTGCATATAATTTTGTGATTAAGGCCCTCATTATGACATTGGTGGTAAATTCCGAATACCACTGTGGTGACTGCTGCCAAATAGCCACTGTGGAGGTGAACATCTGTCCGCCAGATTATGACACATTCACACAAAACTGACAGAAAACAGCCACAACCACAAATCTGCCAGAACCACTGTACATGATAAACTGTTGGAACTACCACCCTTACCGGTACACCACCAATACTATGCCCTCCAAATAATGACCCACGAAACACCAGGGCATACATTCAACAGCGGTAAACCATTGGCGGTGAACACCGCCACAGTGGATATGGCCACCCAAATCCAAAACAAGACATCATTGGCCAGAACAAAAAACCCACACCTAACAAAAAGACACACACCCCACACACTCACCAACAGCACTATAAAACACCCACCCACAATCCTTTGCTAATACAACAAGATGGTTACACTTTGCGACCAAATCCAAAAGAGAACTGCACACACATATCACAACTACTAATTCATATGGCATGCACCACACACCACACAACACACCCCACCACATCACACATCACCCTCTGCACAACCTACACACACCACACAACACCCATGTCCCCACAAAGGCACCCCCATTTCACTGATGAGGAGTTGTGGGTCATGGTCGAGGAAATAGTCAGGGTAGAGCCACACCTGTTTGGAGCACAGGTCCAGCAGATATCCATTGCCAGGAAGATGGAGCTATGGCGGAGGATTGTGGACAGGGTGAACGCCGTGGGACAGCATCCACAAACAAGGGACAACATAAGGAACAGGTGGAATGACCTACGGGGATGGTGCATTCCATTGCAGAAAGGCACCAGCTCACCGCCCAGAGGACTGGCAGTGGAGCCCCACCTCCTCCCCCACAGCTGACAGCAGAGGAGGAGTATGTCTTGGCAATCCTGCATCCTGAGGGACTCACTGGAGAAGCCGGAGGACTGGACACTGGTGAGTCAAAATTTACTACGTATTACCCCTCTCTGCCGGCATGCCATCTCGACCCCTCACCCTGACACCCTTCACCCCACTCAGTGCACCACCCCAAATAACAAACCTAAATGCCAAGCCCTGCATGCCATACCCACTGCATGCACATTCCTTTCAGCCCTGCATGTACATCCACCACCAATGCTTATACTGCATAGAGAAGTAACAATGCCACAATCCATTACCATACACAAACAAAGGTGGCAGGGTAACAGCAATAATATAGGGGAAGCTGGTGATGCAGAATATGTCACAGACATGTGGCATAGTATATCACTTACATCCCCACAGGTGCCCCAGTCAATCTCAGAGGCGAGGTGGTGCCATGGTTACCCAGTCCCCCACCAGAAGCTGCCCCCAGTGATGACAGCAACTCTGGATCTGGATGAACTCCCTGGCCCACACGGGACCACTGGTCAGTCGGCTACCCCAGCCTACACCCAGTCCACTACAGAGCCTCCCCCCTCAGAATACAACACCACAGCAGCCACCCAACATCCCCAGACCGCTGTCCCCAGGACACATCAATCAGTAGTGTACCCACTTGTACAGGGACCCCAGTCCATACCTCACAGGCAAGACAATGAGGGTCCTGGGGTCAGTGGGAGTGGGCACACCATTCAGAGGACACAGGCACAGGGGACCAGGGACAGTCGGAGGACAGCTGTGCACCAGGGGGAGGACAGGCCCAGGGAACTGACTGCCCAGGAGGCACTCGCTAATGTCCTGGGGGCTTACCAACAATCCCAGGACAAGATGGGTCAGGTGATAAACATCATGCAGGAAAACCAGTGGCTTCAGGGGGAACACCGCCAGGAGATCAAGCAAGAATTGCAGGCCCTGAACACTACCATGGTCTCCCTTTCAGGGGTGCTGGGTGATATGGCCAACATCATGAGGGACTACACAGCACCCAAGCGGCCCCTTCCACTAGCCAGTGTACTGACCAGCCCTCAACACCTGCTGCAGCTAGTGGACAGGAGGCCCTGCACAGGATCCACAGGCCACCAGCACCCCTCCCTCTGTAGAAGCTGAACCACTGCATAAACGGTCCCTGCGACCCAGACAGACACCAGAGACAATTGCCAAGACCAAGACCACCACCAGGAAATGAGCCCCTTCTGAATGCCCCCTTGTGTTCCACTGCGGCACCTTGTCCACTTTGATCTGCCACTGCTCCCCTTCCTATGGCTCCTTGGACACTGGACCTGCAGACAAATAGACTGGCCCACTACACTGGACCTTTCCCAACCATCACCCCACTCTATTGCACTTTGCATTGTATACAATTTTTTTATAAACAACCTTAGACACAACTTGATTAATAGTGCTTTATCTGAAGGTAATGTACATTGTATTGAACTACAATGAACTGCATGATTCTGTGTAAATGTCCAGTAATATGTTCATCCATCCTACAAATATGCCTCAACAGTCTATACACATGGCAGCATTACACTGTTGTAAACACAGCAACATCTGCAGTAAGGGAAGGCATTGGTGACAGTCAGGTGGGATGCAAAGGTAATGACTGACATTATGCTACAGCCACACAGCACAACACTGAAATGGAGAAATGTTTAGTTTAGTTCAACAGTCTTACCTGAGTGTCATTGAAAGTACTGCTGGATCATATGTGTCCTGTTGTCCACATCCTCCTCATCTTTCTCCTCCTCACTGTCCTCAGTGTCCACTGCTGCCACAGCTGCATTGTCACCCCCCTCCTCCTGCAGATAGGGCACATGCCGTCTGAGGGCCAAATAGTGCAACATGCAGCACACAAAAACAATCCTGCAGGCCTTCTCAGGGGAGTAACATAGGGATCCACCTGTTAAATGGAGGCACCTGAACCTAGCCTTCAGGAGCCCGAAGGTCCTTTTAGCAATCCTCCTGGTATGCCCATGAGCATCATTGTACCTATTCTCAGCCCCTGTTCTCCGATTTCTAACAAGGGTCAGGAGCCAAGGCAGGTTTGGGTAGCCAGAATCACCTGCAAGAAGTGAGGGACAGACATTAGCCCTGCACAATGGCATGGCTTATGATTCCGGAAGGCATACACTGACATTCTTTGGGTGGGGACTCAGGCTCACCTATAAGCCACTGCTATTCCTCAAGACAAAGGCATCCTGCACCGACCCTGGATAGTTGGCAGTGATGTGGGAGATGTACTGGTCAGTAATGCACACCATCCGGACATTGAGTAAGTGGAAACTCTTCCTATTCCTGTACACTTGTTCATTGGCCCTGCTGGGGACTAAGGCAATATGGGTCCCGTCAACGGCCTCAATAACATCTGATATATATCCGATTGCATAGAATCCAGCCTTCACAGTGGGTAAATCGTCTACCTGGGGAATGCAATGTAGCTGTACATGTGTTTGAGCAAGGCTGCCAAAACCCTTGCAAGCACAAAAGAGAACATTGGTTGTGACATTCGTGCAGCCAAGCCCACTGTCACCTAGAAAGAGCCAGTTGCCAGGAAATTGAGCACTGAGAGTATCTGCATAAGAGGGGGTATTACTGTGGTGCTACGAATAGCAGGTAGCAGATCAGGATCCAATTGTGCATGCAGCTCTGTGATTGTGGCCCTGTCCAGACGATAGGTGAGTATGATCTGCCTGTCCTCCAGTGTAGCCAAGTCCACAAGGGGTCTGTACACGGGTGCTTGCCTCCTCTTCCTATTCCTCCGCAGTGGTTGGTACCTAAGGGACCCAAAAGTAAGAAGGGAGTGACAACAGGAACCATGAACATACTACAGCATTGTACATAGAGCATGCTTGTATGTTGGACACTGGAATTGTCTAGGTGAGTACATTTGACTACAATGACGCACTTATTAATCTGTACATGTGTACTAGCAATCGAAAATGGCAACCGCCTGTCCTGTATGCAGGGACAGGTGGAAGTGACCTCATTCCGCCGGCATTCGTGTCATGGCATCATTGGCAAACATGGCCTTCTATGGAGTATGGGAACCAATGATGATCAATGCTGGCGGTCACTGTGTTCACCACCGCAGACGTGACCACCATTCTCTTTCTACCACTTCACTTGATTTCTGACTTTCCACAGGACGACATCTCCACTGCGTGTGCTGCTGTGACCTGTGTCTGGAACCTGTCATGGCACGTACAGCAGGGGAAAGGACCCGAGCTCTCACGTCAGAGGAGTTGGAGAGGCTCGTGGATGGGGCCGTACCCCTGTATGGGGAGTTGTATGGGCCTCCAGACCAACAGATGTTGCATGCGACATGGCTGCAGGGAGATGTGTGTGTGTGCTGGCAGTGGGTCATTTGGGGGGTATGGCTGGTGGCAGTGTTAATGCAGGGGTACGGGTCATGTGTGTGCCTGATGAGGGGCAAATGCAGTTTGTAGGCCATATGTGTGACAAGCTGGATTGTCTGGTTCATGGTGTCCCACTGTTTGTGTTTCCTCTACAGGTCAGCGCCCATCAGAAGAAGGGGTTGTGATGTGCCATTGCCAAGGACGTGCGGACCCTGGGGGTCTATAGCAGTCGGAGCACCCACTGCAGGAAACGGTGGGAGGACCTGAGACTCTGGGCCAGGAAGACTGCGGAGGCCCAGCTAGGGAAGGCCTCCCAAAGAGGGAGGGGTGCCAGTCGGAACCTGACCCCCCTGATGGCCTGCATACTGGCGGTGGTCTACCCAGAGCTGGATTGGCACTTGAGGGCATCACAGCAGCCACAAGAGGGTGAGTACAGTGTGTTTGACAACCATTTCTGTTGCCTGGCATGGGATTTGGGTGCAGGGTACTAGTCAGTGGATGCCCCAATATGCCAGTTTAGACATTGCTGCATGGTCCAGCTTAGGTTAATACAGTGAAATGCATTTTTTTGATAGCTAGGTAGCTGGCTTCCCATGGGAGACAGGGCTTAGTTGGTCCCAGTTGGTGTGTAGCTGGCAGTGTTTGGTTCCTATCTGCTGTGGTACTCAGCCAATGGTATGCCAGTGTGGTCCATACTGCCCATTCTCAGTCTTAGTGTGTGACAGTGATGTGTATGCTATCTATGCTGTTGGTGCTGTGATTGCCCCTGTGTTCCCTTTCTTTCTCCCCCCTCTCCTTTTGTCATCCTGTCCATGTGTGCATTAGCATCATCTGACAAGGAAGCAGGGGCACCGGCGAGTGAGGGAGATGCAGCCATTGGGACCCAGGAGGCAGAGTCCACCGACACCGAGGGGACCAGTGGGACGGAGGGTGAGGGGAGCAAAACGGCAGGGACAGTAGCTGATACCACTGACACTGATTCCTCCTTCGATGGGAGCTTCCTGGTGGTGGTGGACCCCTCTGGGACCACCCCAGCTACAGGTTCTACCGCCACCCTGTACCAGCACCGCCCTCCCAGTAGCCCCCCACTGAGTTGCACGTGCCTGCTCACCGAGGAGAATGGGCCTCTCTTTCACCCCAGGCACCTCAGGCCCTGCCCCAGACAGGCCTACTGCCCTCAGTGAGGAGGCTATTGACCTCCTGCGATCTATCTCAGTAGGGCAGTCAACCATAGTGAATGCCATCCAGGGACTGGCATCCCAGATGCAGCAGTGCAGGTACTGTCAGTGATCCACTTCCTAGCAAGTGGTTCCTTCTAGGTGACTGTGGACTTGGCTGTAGGAATGTCACAGCCAATGTTTTCGAATATGCTTGGAAGAGTTTTGACTGCCTTGCTAAAACACATATTCAGCTACATCTCATTCTCCCAGAGTGAAGATTTGCCCACTGGAAAGGCTGTATTCTATGCCATGGGACACATACCACATGTGATTGGGGCCATTGACGGTACCCATATTGCCTTGGTCCCCGCAGGACAAATGAGCAGGTCTACAGGAATAGGAAGAGTTACTCTATGAATGGCCAGATGGTGTGCCTTGCAGATCAATACATCTCCCATGTCACTGCCAAGTTTCCTTGATTCCTATCTGTGGAGGAATATCAGCGTCCCACAGGTGATAGCACGAGTACAGAGGCACAGAGTGTGGCTCATAGGTGACCTTGAGTTTTCACCCAATGTATGTCACTGTATGCCACCTGAAGTTGTACTATGTGCCATTGTACATGAGTAATGTGTGTCCCTCACTACTTCCAGGTGAATCTGGCTACTCAAACCTGTTCTTGCTGTTGACACCAGTGAGGAATCTGAGGACAGGGGCAGACATTTGGTACAATGAAGCTCATGGGCGAACCAGGAGGCGTATTGAACGTACACTTGGGCTACTGAAAGCCAGATTCTGGTGCCTCTATATAACTGGTGGATCCCTATTCTACGCCCTTAAGTAGGTCTGCCAGATATTGGTGGCTTACTGCATGATCCACAATTTGACACTCAGATGCCATGTGCCCTACCTGAAGGAGGAGGGGGGAGACAATGCACCTATGGCAGTAGAGGACACTGAAGACAGTGAGGAGGAGGAGGAGCATGTGGACAACAGGACACATATGATACAGCAGTACTTCCACTGACACCCAGGTACGACTGTACTTCTTTTCATACCTCCATTACAGTTAAGTGCTGTGTGCCTACTGTGTTGTGCCAAGCACTACCTTCACTTATCAATTGACTGTCAGTTATGCTTTCCCTTTTTGCAGATGTTGGTATGGTCACAACTATGTACTGATATGATGACTACAGACTGCTTACACACTTTTGTTGGATGGATTCACACATTGAAGGACATTTGCACTGGATAATGCAGTTTTAGACATTGCATATTGTTGTATGATAAATCACAGAAACTTCAGTTGTGTCCAAGGATGTTTATTGAAGTGATAAAAAGGATGAGATAGTGCAATAGAGTGGTGTGATGGTGAATATAAACTTCAGTGTAGTGGCCCAGTTGGTATGTAGCACAGGTCCAGTATTTATGGGGCCATAGGAAAAGGAGCAATGGAATTCCAAAGTGAAGAAGGTGTCTCAGTGGCACACAAGGGAGACTTCAGGAAGGGCTCATTTCATGGCGGTGATTTGGGTCTTGGCTACAGTCTCTGGTGTCTGTCTGGGTCACAGGGAACGTTTGCGGGGTGGTTCACCTTCTGCACAGGGAGGAATGCTGGCCATGTCACCCAGCACCCCTGCAAATGTGGCTATGTTGGCATTTAAGCCCTCCAACTGCTGCATGACCTCCTGGTAGTGTACCCCCTGCAGCCGCTGGTTCTTCTGCAAGATGGTAATCACCTGGTCCATCCTGTCCTGGGATTGTTGGTAGGCTCCAGGACATGTGTAAGTGCCTCTTTGTCAGTTGGTTCCCTGGGTTGGGCCTCCCCCTGATGCACAGCTAACCTCCTACTGGGCTTAGTCCCCTGTGCCTGGGTCCCCTAAATGGTGAGCCCACTTACACTAGGACCTTCATCTTCTTGCCTGTGTGGTGTTGACTGGGGTCCCTGTACAGGTCGGTACACAAGTGATCAATGTGTCCTGGGGACAGAAGTTTGTGGACGTTGGGTGGCTGCTATGGTGTTGGAGTTGGAACAGGGGGCCCTGTGGTGGACTGGGTATGGGATGTGGAGGCCGACTGACCAGTGGTGCCAGATGGTCCAGGGAGATCATCCAGATCTGGACATCCAGAGTTGCTGTCATCACTGAGGGCATCTTCTGGTGGGGGACTGGGTTGCAATGGCACATGCTCGTCAATGACATTGGCTGGGCTACCTGTGGACATGTGAAAGTTTTTTTATAGTCATTGTCAGTTACATATTCAGCATTTCTGGCTTTCCCCATGGGTTGGGTGTTGCCCTCCCAATCAATCAATCAATCAATCATTTGTAAAGCGCGCTACTCACCCGCTAGGGTCTTAAGGCGCTGATGGGGGGGGAGGATTGCTACTGCTCGAATAACCAGGTCTTGAGGCATTTTCTGAAGGTCAGGAGGTCCTGGGTCTGTCGTGGTTGGCGGGGAGGGTGTTCCAGGTCTTGGCGGCGAGGTGGGAAAAGGATCTGCCGCCGGCTGTAGTTCAATGAATGCGAGGGATGGTGGCTAGGGCGAGGTTGGCGGAGCGGAGTTGGCGGGTGGGAGTGTGGAAGATGAGTCGCTCGTTGAGGTAGGCAGGGCCTGCGTTGTGGAGAGCTTTGTAGACGTGGATGAGGAGTTTAAAGGTGATCCTCTTGGTGTAGGCCAGTGTAGGTCTCTGAGGTGGGCTGAGATGTGGTTGCGGCGTGGGATGTTGAGGATGAAGCGTGCAGAGGCGTTCTCTATACGTTGTAGTTTCTTCTGGAGCTTGGCCGTGGTTCCTGTGTAGAGTGCGTTGCTCTAGCCCAGTCTGCTGCTGACGAGGGCGTGGGTGACCGTCCTTGTTTTGGTGGGGATCCATCTGAAGATCTTGCGAAGCATGCAGAGGGGGTTGAAGCAGGAAGATGAGACGGCGTTGACTTGCTGGGTCATGGTGAGCGATGAGTCTTGGATGAAGCCTAGATTGCGCTCGTGGGTGGTGGCTGTTGGTGCGGTTCCTAGAGTGGCTGGCCACCAAGAGTCATCCCATGCGGAGCGGTTGGAGCCGAGGATGAGGATCTCTGTCTTGTCTGAGTTAAGTTTGAGGCAGCTCTTCTCCATCCAGTTGGTGATGGCATGCAGCCCATCGTGGAGGTTGGTTTTGGCGGTGCCGGGGTCCTTGGTGAGTGAGAGGATCAGCTGGGTGTCGTCAGCGTAGGAGATGATGTTGAGGTTGTGGGATCGGACGATGTTGGTGAGCGGTGCCATGTAGATGTTAAAAAGGGTTGGGCTGAGAGAAGATCTTTGGGGAATGCCGCAGATGGTCTTGGTGGCTTCCGACAGGAAGGGAGGGAGGCGGACTCTCCGAGTTCTGTCGGAGAGGAAGGATGTGATCCAGTCCAGGGCCTTGTGGTGGATTCCGGCGTCGTAGAGGCGAGTGCAGAGGGTATGGTGACAGACGGTGTCAAAGGCAGCTGAGAGGTCCAGAAGGATGAGGGCCACGGCTTCGCCTTTGTCGAGCATGGTCCTGATGTCGTTGATTGCGGCAATGAGGGCGGTCTCGGTGCCGTGGTTCCTACGGAATCCGGATTGGGAGATGTCCAGTGTGTTGTTGTCCTCCAGGAAGCGAGTCAGTTGGCCATTGACGATCTTCTCGATGACCTTCGCCGGGAAGGAAAGGAGGGAGATGGGCCGGTAATTCTTGAGGTCTCCGGGGTCTGCTTTGGGTTTCTTTAGCAGGGCGTGCTTCCAACTCTCCGGGAAGGGTGCGGTCTCGAAGGAGCTATTGATGATCATACGGAGTTGGGGGGCAATGATGGGGCTCGCTTTGTTGAAGACATGGTGGGGGCAGGGGTTGGAGGGAGATCCGGAGTGGATGGTGCTCATGGTTTTGATGGTGTCCTCGTAGTTGATGTGGGTCCTGGAGAGCAAGAGGTTGGTGTGGCTGGGTGCGTTGGGGTTAGTGGTGGCTGCGGTGGTAGTGGGAGGTGAGGAGTTGAAGCTGTCATGGATTTCCGTGATCTTGCGATGGAAAAAGGTGGCAAGGGAGTTGCAGAGGTCTTGTGAAGGAGGGGGTCGATGGAGCATGACCTGGGGTTGGTGATTTCTTTGACGATGCAGAAGAGCTCTCTGCTGTAGTGTGCGTTGTTGTCGATGCGATCTTTGTAGAAGGATCTTTTGGTGGTCCGGATGAGCTTGTGGTGCTTGCGGATGGCTGTCTTGAGGGAGATGTGGTTGCTCTCTGTTTGTTTGTGGCGCCACATCTTCTCGATTTTCCGGCACTCCCTATTGGAGGCCTGGAGGTCGGCAGTGAACCATATGGCCTTGGTGCTGGTGCGGTTGTTGGAGGATTTCCTGAGCGGAGCAAGGGTGTTGGTGCAGTCGTCTCTCCAGTGTCTGAGGTTGAGGGCGGCTGTGTTGGGGTCGGTGGTGCTAGGTGGCGTGGCCCGGGCGAGGGTGGGGATCAGCTGGTCTTCCGAGATCTTGTTCCAGCTGCGGCGGGGGATCTGTTGTGGCTGGCAGGTTTCTGGAAGGTGAAGTGGACGCAGCAGTGGTCGGTCCAGTGGAGTTTGGTGGTATGGCTGAAGCTGACGTGGCTGCTGGCGGAGAAGATGGGGTCGAGCGTGTGGCCGGCAGAGTGGGTGGGCATCGTGACCAGTTGTTTGAGACCGATGTTGTCAATCAGAGCAGTGGAGTTGCTGTTGTTGGCGTTCTCGAGGTGAAAATTCAAGTCGCCAAGGAGAATGTAGTCTGTAGAGGCAAGGGCCTGGGTGCTGATTATGTCGGCGATGGAGTCACTGAACTGAGGTCGGGCCTGGGGACCTGTAGACAAGGGTTCCTCCGAGGGTGGTGTTGGCGTTGATGTGGATCTGGAAGTGTAAGTGTTCGACGGCATTGAGGGTGTCATCGGTGTTGAGATTCTGATGGTGTTCTTGTGGACTATGGCGATTCCTCCTCCCAGTCTGTTGATGCGCTCTCTGTGGGTGATCTTATAGCCTTCAGGGATGGCTATGGCGATGTCAGGTTCCAAGGAGGGAGTCATCCAGGTTTCGGAGAGGAAGGCGACGTCTGGGGAAGATGAGGTGAGTAGGTCCCAGAGTTCGACAGCGTGCTTATGGACGGAGCGGGTGTTGAGGAGGATGCAATTGAGGAGCTTGTGTGTGGTTCTGGCATGGTGCTTGGCGGCTTAGGGGCAGGTGAAGCTGCAGATCTGACAGGAGAAGGGTCCGTAGGTGTGCCTCGGGGTGGCTTGGATGCAGGCAGTGGAGCGGCCTGGGTTGAGGACGTGGAGTTTGTTGGCACTGTAGTAGCATCTGGCGGAGTGGGGAGCACGCGGGCCAGGGGGACTGCTGCTGGGCGTGGTCCAGGTGCAGACGGGCGCAGACAGGCTTGCCTCTGGCAAGCCTCCCACCGTTGGTTAGTGTATGCTGGTGGATTGTGGGATTGGTAGTACTACATGGTGCCCATGCATTACTGTTGTGTAAGCATGCATAGCTGGGAGGGGTGTGCTTGCAGTGGGTAGGGCATGCAGGAGTACACAATTGAGTGTGGTTATGGGGATGGTTCACTGTATGGGATGGAATGGGGTGAAGGGTGTCAAGGTGAGGGTGTACATGCCATGCAGGTATCGATGGTGGTAGGATGGTAATGGTGACTTACCAGTGTCCAGCCCTCCAGTGACTCCAGTGAGGCCCTCAGGATGCAGGATTGCCAACACTTTCTCCTCCCATGCTGTCAACTGTGGGGGAGGAGTTGGGGGTCCACAGCCAGTCTTCATGATGGCAACTTGGTGCCGGGAGGCCACTGCACACACCTACCCCCGTAGGTCGTTCCAACTCTTGCAAATGTCGTCCCTTGTGCGTGGATATGTTCACATGGAGTTCACCTTGTCCACGATCATCTGCCATAGCTTCATCTTCCTGGCAATGGATATCTGCCGGACTTGTGCACCGAACAGCTGTGGCTCTACCCTTACAATTTCCTCCACCATCACCCGCAACTCCTCATCTGTGAAACGGGGATTCTTCTGTGGGGACATGCCTATTGTGTAGTGGATGCAGTGTGTGTGTTGTGCAGAGTGTGATAGGTGGTGGTGCTTGGTGTGTGGTGTGTGATGCTATATAATAGTTTAATTCATTGAAAATATGTCTCGGGCAAACCCAGTTGCTCTAGTATCGTGAACTTGTAAGGCCATTCTGTAGAGTCGAATGTCTTAGCACCATCCAGTAGTACCGCCACTGCCTCCAGTTTGGGGTTCAAGTGATGTAGCAGTGCAAACAACTTACGCAGGTTGTGAGTAGTAGAGTGATTTTGGATGAAGCCCGATTGGTCAAGGAGAACCAGATTTGGCAAATGGGGGCTGCAGGCCATTTGCTATAATCTTTGCTAATATTTTAGCATCATTATTTATTAGGGACAGGGGGGTGATACAACCCACACTTATCTGGTTCCTTGTCTTTTTTGAGGAACACTACTACAAGGGCCTCCCTCACAGTAGCAGGGAGTTCCCCCCTGTGTGGGCTTTGCCATACATGTTTTAAAGGTGGGGGATCACTTGTGTGGCGTATGCCTCATAGAATCCTCCAGTCAGCCTGCCTGGGCCCGTCACTTATCCGTTTGGTAATGCCTGTATCGCTTTGTGGACCATGTCCAAATCTATGGGCCTCGAGAGGTACTCCCTCTGGGCATCCGAGAGCCACGCCAGGGCTACATCATTCAAGTACCCAGCAACATCGGTCTTATTTGGACTGTCAGGAGAGGTGTATAGGGACCCATAATAAGCTGTGAAGACTTTCAAAATCCCTTCTGCATCCCAGTGCTCCCGGCCAGTCCCATCTTTTATTTTGGTTATTTGCTGAGCTGATGTGATGTATCTTACGATCAGCAGTGTCCGGGTATTCACTAATATGGTCCTGCATGCACGATAGCGCTGCAAGATCCCCTGTGCGCCCATATTCCTGTTCCAATTGCTGGATAGCACTCTCCGTCCTGCCAGCTGGGTGCGCATATCCCTGATTCCCGCTTTCGTTACAATGCAGACCCCACGTATTGTAGCCTTAAGGGCCACCCAGAGGGTGCCTGCACTTGTCACTGAGTCTTTGTTGGTATCAAGATACTCACGTATGGCCTCCCAGGGGGTGCCTGCACTTGTCACTGAGTCTTTGTTGGTATCAAAATACTCACGTATGGCATGTCGTATTGTGTCCCTATATACTTGGTCTAGCAGTGCCGCTTTCTGAAAATGCCATGTGAATGGTCTAAATGTCATAGTAGGAATTGTGATATCCAGTCGCACTGGGTTGTGATCAGACAATGTCCGTGTCAGGGGCTGGACCCTTTTTGTCCACAGGCTTGCCTCTTCCGACACTAGCCAGTAGTCAAGGCGGGCCCAGGTAGCATGTGCCGTAGACGCATATGTGCCCTCCCACACCTTGTTGCTCAGCCTCCTTGTGGCGCATATTATAGTCTGCCATAGCTTCCTTGAGTATTTTCGCAGAGCGACGTCATGACTCGCCACCCCGTCGACTTGTCATTTCACGTATCTAATGTTATGTTTAAGTCCCCTCCCAGAGGATCACCGCTGGTGGTAGAGTGAGCAGAACATTCCATTGGTTAGTGTAAAATGTTGGATCATCAATGTTTGGTTCGTAAACATTCACAAGTGTAATCATGGCTTCCCCAAGCTCCCCTGCAGAATGACACATCTTCCCTGCTCGTCTGTTATAGTGTGCACTGTAGTAAATGGCTTGCCTTTTTTTAACCAGTATCATCACTCCCCAAGAGTATGAGGAGTACGACGAGGCTGCCCGTGCTCCTGACCATCGCACATCTATTGCTTTCTCCGACGTGTGTGTCAGGTGTGTTTCTTGTAGGAAAGCGATCTCTATGTGATGTCTGTCGAGGTAGGCCAGTACCTGCCGTGTTTTGCTGGGGTTATTGAGTCCCCGTACATTCCAGGTCAGGAGCGACACAGTGCCCGAGTACTGGGTCTGTCGATTTGGTATTTCACGAGTAGAGCCTATGATAGCGATGTGTATATGTGCTTGAACATCCTACAATGACCCCTTACATGGTATATCTGCTGTAGCAACATAACGTGACCCCAACATTTCACCCCCACCCACTTCAGCATTCCAATTATGCTAAAGAGACTCCCATCAACTTTCCTCTCTGAATTTTGTCACTAGCATTAAACACTACAAGTCAAACCATAGATCAGTTCCGTTTGGGGTGCACCCTCCATGGGGCACTCAGAGATACAATATCCCCCGTCTAGCAGGGCAGGCGTGATGACTCATGTTGGAGGCACAGGTTATCTGTCTTTCTTTATACTGATATGATCCTTTATGAAGGGCTTGCTCCACCCACGGCAGTGAACGCTGTGGTGCCCTTTGTGCCACGCTCTGCAGTGTCCACCACACCGGGTCCACGGCTTCCTATATGATCTTGTCTGAGTGGTTCTACAATCAGTAGTGTCTCAATATCCTATCATCCTTAAAGAACTGGGCAGGGCCTCAATCGGAATCGCATTGGTTTTGGCATCTGGAGAGCGACGTTGTTTGTGCTTCCGCAGCAGCTTGTTGGAAGCTTCCATTGCAGTTTGTGACGAGCTGAAAATTCTTGTTTTTCCCGAATGTTCATTCTGCAATTTTGCCAGGTAGAGCATAGCGTAAGTAATTCCTGATTGTTGTAGTTTCCGTTTTACTGGTAGATATTCTTTGTGAGCAGCTTGAACAGTGGATGTGAAATCAGGGTAGAAGGATCGATTATTTCCCTGGTAGGTGATTTCTCCTTTCTCGCGGGCCATCCTTTAGATCATGTCCCGACCCCTGTAGTTCAGAAGCTTGGTCATGACAGTACGTGGCTGTGCTTTGGGAGGAGGTCTCGGGAGCAAGAGATCTGTGGGCTGTCTTCCCCACAAACATTCGGAGCAGGGCGTCAGAACCAAAGATTTCAGTAATGAGATGTTCAACATATGACTCCATATTCCCTGTGTTAGTCGACTCTGGGAGCCCTGTTATGCGCAAGTTATTGCGCCTCAAACGCGCCTCCAGATCATCAATTTTTGCTTTAACCAACGCCAATACTCTCTCCATGTTCAACATTTTCTCCCCGGTCTTTAGAGCTCAGTTTCAACGTGAGATACTCTTTGCTCAGCGTCAGTGATGCGGGAATCATGCTGTTCCAGTTTAGTGGAGAGGTTGTCCATGAGGAGATCTAATCTATCCTGCTATTGATCATTTGTAGACTTTGTTGCATGGCAAGTAACGTATTTTCTATAGAGCTTGCAGGCTGGCTTGGTGGTTCTTTGTCTGCCTTGGCTTCTGGCGGCTCGCAGGAGCTTTTTTGGGCTTCGAATGTCAGTCGGGTTTGCAATTTTTCTGACTTTACCATGGCGCTTGCCAGGATTTACGGCTATTGGGGGTGGTACACCCCAGAGCAAGGGTTCCTATCTCCCCTCAGGTCATGTAAATGTGGCTCTGGTGCCACACCCTGCACTGGTGGGCCAGCTGCTAGCACCCGCCTACTTACCCAGCCAGTCCTACGCACTTCCCTCAGCTCTCCAGGTGTGCCACTCCGTGCTTCGGGGGCACACTGTTCCTCCAGCTGCTCTTCTTTCTACCATCAGAACAGGTTCTTCGGGCTTCTGGCCGGGTGCGCCGCAGCAACGACCACTCCTCACCTTACCGTGCGGCATCATGATTCCCCCCTTTGTAGAGTCACTGGACCTCCATCTAGGAGCTTTCCATCTACGGCGTGTACTGTTTCTGGTGTTTTCTTCTTCTTACATGGGATCCCCATGTTTGAACCAATTGTGCATCGATGAAGTTGCCAGTAGGCTTTCTTTAGATAACTCTTTTTTTTTACTAGCACTTCTAAGTCTAACTTGAGATGTCTTGACTGTGAAGGGTCCATAGTTACACCCAAGAGCAACCCTTCTTTACACCTTGGGTGCTCTAGTTTTCCGGCTCCATTTGTACATTAGATACCACTTTCTTGGTGAATATTTGTTTGCCTTTTGGTTCCAATTTCCATTGGTTCATGATTATGCTCTTTCTGAGCTTGTGATTTTCTGCGTTCATGAACACGCCAGGAATGTTTCTCAGTCTTTTTGTGTGTTTCTTGTCATTCAGAAAGATGATGATCTAGTCTTAAAACAAGATTTATCAAATCTTGACAATCCGTGGGTTGAGGATCGATCTGAGCAAGAATGTCTTTTAACTCATCTTTGAGTCCTTGATAAAACAGGGCTGCTTGTTTTTCTTCAGGCCAAGATGTTTCTACTATCAGACGATTAAAACTAGCCAAGTACGAAACTAAGTCTTTATTGCCTTGTCGCAATTCTAGCAGTTCTCTGTCTACGGATAAAGTGACAGTTCTTCGATCAAACACTCTTTCAAATTCCCGGACAAAGTTTCTCCAATTATAAAGCAGTGGACTGTCTTTACGCACAAGAGGAATTGTCACGACTTACGTGCTGCTTTACCCTGGAGGCCGCAGAGCGAGTGGCGTGGATCCTGTTCTTGAATGTTCGGCCTTGGCCCAAGTAGGGGCGACTCTTTCTGGTAGCCACGGTGCTGCAGGCAATGGGTACGCCAAGAGCAGGCCGTGTCCCTCAGAAGTAGCGCCAGAGGGAAAAAAAACCAGAAAAGGGGAAAAAACCTCCACAAGGATATGTTCCTAAAACAGGAACAAAAAGGAAGAGATATCAACAAGAGCAAATACAGGAAAAAGTATTCCGAAATGTCGAGAACCAGCACAAGAATACGAGGAAGCAGGAGCCAAGACACCATCCAAACAGAAAGTGTTGCAGCGCAAGGAGAGAAAGAATCACATCCTTTAAATACCAAAAACAGGAAACAACCAACAGGAATTAAAAAGACACCATCTTAGATAGGGAAAAGTACATAGAACAGAATGGACTAGGAACCATAGAGAATAGAGAGCAAAGAATGCTGGGAAAAGAAAGGTAACATGGGAAGGGGGAAAAACATAAAGGAAGGTACAACCAGATGTCACAGAAAAGAAGAAAATAAAAAAGAGAAGAAAAGAAAAGGTGAGTGGGGGTCAGAAATGCCTGAAAATGCGGTGCACAGAAAAAGAACGAGGCCCCATGCCCAATTTGGGGCCTCGGAAAGCACACAGCAGACTGGGGGCGCGCCGCGTCTGGGAAACGCGTGTTGCGGCCCGAGCCGAATGTTCGGCTCATGCCGCGTGCAGCGGCGCGACAGGAATTACCCAAGTGACTGCGTCTCCAGTCAAATAGGATAGCAGGAAGGCCACCCTGGATTGGGCATCAGGGAAGGTGTTTGGTCGACGAGGTGAAATGCAATTCTACTTGAGTCAAAAAGGATTGTGCTTTCTGAGGATCACCTGAAAACCTTTCTGGAGGGGCCAAAGAATGGCTGAGGGAACTGTGAAAGGAATGTTAGTTGGAGGATTTCCTCCTGAACCTTGAGTAGGAGGACTGAACCAACCCGCACCCAGAGGACCTTGCTCCTTCTTTTCTACTCTGTCTTGCAACTGACTCACTCTCTCTGCTAGTCTGGTTGCTATATCTTTAGATGCTACTACATCAGATTGGAGCTACGTAATTACTTTAACTAGCTCATTCAATGTGGCCATATTGACAACCTAGCGCAAACCAGGAGGATAAAAAATGTGTGGGCTCACTATTCTGTCAGGGAGTCCGGATCCTCGGGGTTTGCGCCTGTTCCCAATATGTCCACCTCTTGGCAGCTCCAAACTCTACTAGCCGTTATAGCACAGAGTTAAAGAATGGCCAAGTGGGGGATGGGGTTTTAGGTTGGGAACAGCGGGGAAGGAGACCTGTGGAAGTAAAAGTTAAGAACACAATAGCCAGATTATTCACATTGACTTTCATAAGCTTTGTTCATAATATCTATATACTGATAACATGAATGATCAAGAGCTTTCCTATACCACAACCTTATCAGCTCTGAGTACCTGGAAAATAAATAAGGATTATGCAAGCTTTCAGATGAGAGTTTTGTAGAATACAATCTTATGCTCTGAACCTTGAATTGACTCAACCTATTTCTTTGAATGGAAACTACTTAATAACAGTGATCAATAAACAAATTAGTTTTCAGGAATAAACTGCGTTAGACTCATGAATGATACTGCAAGGACACACTATAACAGTAATCAATGAACACATTGGTTTTCAGGAATAAACTGTGATAAGCTTATGAATTATACTGCAAGGACACTCTCTGTCTAAACTTTCAAGATTCAATTGCTTAGGAATTATTATACACTTTAAATATCAAACTGTGCATCACAATTTCAATGTCTAAAAGTGATTGCGCTATCTGCCGATCTGAAACACAAGGGTTAAATGCCAAGAATGACTCACGCACTCTGTCATTGATCCAGTCATCAGGATTTAAATGTCAAAATACGATCGCGCACTCTGCTGATCTGAGCTGCAAGTTTTAATTGCCAAGAATGAATCGCGCACACTAATGTCGATTCGACCATCGAAGTTCAAATGTCAAAACATGATCGCACACACTGCCGATCTGAACTACAATCGTTAAATGCCAAGAATGAATTGCGCACACTGCCGCCAATTCAACCATCAAGGTTTAAATGCCAGAATATGATTGCGCACTCTGCCGATCCGAACTACAAGCGTTAAATGCCAAGAATGAATCGTGCACACTGCTGCTGATTCAACCATCTAGGTTTGAATGCCAGGATACGATCGCGCACACTGCCGATCCGAACTGCAAGAGTTAAATGCCAAGAATGAATCATGCACACTGCTGCCGATTAAGCCATCAATGGTTTAAATGCCAAGATATGATCGTGCACCCTGCCAATCCGAACTGCAAGAATTAAATGCCAAGAATGAATTGTGCACTCTGCTGGCGATTCAACCATCAATGTTTAAATGCCAAGATGCGATCGCGCACCCTGCCGATCCGAACTGCAAGAGTTAAAGGCCAAGAAAACCATTGCATACGCGATTTAACCAAAAGGCCCAAAACTCGACTATTTCTGAAAACGGAGTCAGGGGCCTATCCCGACCTCCGCCTTACCGCCCTACTTGAAGATCACCAAGGAAATGAAGACAGGGCCTGGAAATCCTAGGTAGGCATTCGGAACAGGAGCTTTCCTATACCACAACCTTATCAGCTCTGAGTACCTGGAAAATAAATAAGGATTATGCAAGCTTTCAGATGAGAGTTTTGTAGAATACAATCTTATGCTCTGAACCTTGAATTGACTCAACCTATTTCTTTGAATGGAAACTACTTAATAACAGTGATCAATAAACAAATTAGTTTTCAGGAATAAACTGCGTTAGACTCATGAATGATACTGCAAGGACACACTATAACAGTAATCAATTAACACATTGGGCCTCTGAATAGTGAGCACGTGGAGCTGGGCTGGGTCCCTTAAATAGGCCCAGGCCCTGCCCACATGCCACACCCAGCCAGGCTGCAGGAAAGGATTCTAGAAAGGCTTAGAATAGGGACCACACCCTAACTACACCCTGTAATCCTGCAGCAAAGTCTTGAACATGAACAATGCATTGCAAACAGCATTAATGATGTTTCAATATGAATCTCTGCAATGCAAAATGTTAACATACTGCATTAACACCTAATGCATGAATTATTACATTACATAAGGATTGGTTTTCAGCATTACGTCGCCCGTAGAGTGCGCACTGGCCTGATGCTGACACAACCAGTTGTTGGTTTTGACGTTACATATTTGTCTTTCATTTCTTTTCTTAGGACTTATTTGAAAATGGCTGACATTGTGTGTGACTGTTTGTGTGTAAGCGGTGCTTGTGCTACCTGTTTTGTATGGGCACCATGTGTGATTGTGTGCAGTGCATTTGTTCCCCATTGATGGGTGTGTGTTGTGTGATGGCCATGTGTATGTTGGGGACATGTTGTTATGGTATTGTGTGGTATTTCTGTTGACATGTGTTTAATGCAGTATTTTGTGGCTTTGTGTGCTTTGACTGTGTGCGTGTTTGATGAATGGTATGTCAGATACTTTGTGTTGTGTGTTTGCTGGGTATGTTGAATGCTGCATTGTATGGTTGTGTGATTGTGTGCGTTCGTTCCCTGTTGGTGTTGTGTTGTGTTATGTGGGATTTGTCAATGGGCAGTGTCTATTGTGGGTGCTTGCCAATGCATTGATGGTTTTGCGGGTGTGGGGTTGTAGTGGTGTTTTGTATTGTTGTGTGTGACCATGCCAGTGCTGTGTTTCTGAGAGTAGGTGTGTGTTTTTTGACATGTGTGTGATGGCTGTAGTGTGTGTACTGTGTATGTGCGTGTGTGTGTGTGGCTGTCTGTGAGTGTGCGTGTCAGTGTCAGGTTACGTGTGTGTGTCACCCTTGCCACCTGTTTCTGATTGGTATGTTGTGTGTGCATACAAACTTTGGCAATTTACAACACTGACAGGTAAGAGTATGTACTTATGGTTGCTGCTATCGTTGTTGATTCCAAAGTCGTTTGGTGGGCAGGAGCAGCGGGAAGACATGTAGTTCAGGTTCATGGTGGCTCCGAATGAGTATGGCTTCCTGAAGGTGAGTGTCTCCTTTTATACAGTTGGTTTCCACCTGGGTTTCCATGGTGGTGCAACCTGCAATCTGCCTGGTGGAAACGTGTTCTCCACTGGTCTGCAGGTGACTACTGTCGTCTGTGGCACTTAGAATGCACTGGCAGCACCAGCGGTGCTTTGGCTGTAGTCTGTTGGGAATAACGCATGGTCATAATATGGCGGTCTTCTCTGCCAGCCTGTTGCGGTGTGACCGCAAACATGGCAGTCCTGGGACCGCCAAATTCGTAATGAGGCCCTTTATGTCAAGGTCGGAGGCTACCATTATGTGTAAGGGTCTTCATTGTCATGACAAAGCAGCCTTTTAAAAGCAAACAGTAGCGAGAAGCGAAATTCCAAAATAGAACATCCAGTGACATATAAGCTTTAGACCAATATAGTCCTTCCTCTTTTTGATGCTGTTCCTGTACAGTTAAGTACAATCTGATCTTATTGTTTGTTGGTCATCTGTGATTTGTGGTTAATATAACAAATGTTGTTTTAATTGTACGCTTCTTATTTAAGGAGCAGGGGTTTGTAATTATTTGCTCAATAGGAATTGTATTGTAATGTATTTAATTGCTTAGATAGATTTAGATTTCCATTTAATTCAATTTGCTTTTTCAGGGTAGAGTGACATTAAATTCAGTCTGCACATTTACTTGTTTAGCGTGGCATCACACAATTAGTCATTTGTATTTTGATTATTTTATTTCCTCTTGGTTTGATTAGGATTCATTAAATATACTTAAACTGGTGGCTACCTTTTTGTGGAGGTGCGAGCTTCAGTTCATTAGGAGCGCACATTTCATTGAACTCTTCCAAAGTTTAGTAAGGAGTTAAGAAAAGGGCCCAAGAGCTGGGCTCCATTTTGGTTTATGCAGAGGCCCGTTAGGTTTCTAATTTTACTTGTCTTGACAAGAAGTCAAATTCTCACTCAATTTTGGAACCATGGGGGAAAAAACATTGGTTCACATTTTATTCTACTTAAGCACGTTCATGTTTATAGGGTCTTGGGATTTGTAGAGGTGACAGTTGATCAGTTTCTTTCAAGAATATTGGTACAGCTTATTTTTAGTAATGAAGGATGAATTTCTTTGATGTTCATTATCTGTGAGGAATATTCTTCTATTCCTTCGGTAGGATGCTTTTCATTCATTATGAATAAGAGGAGTGCATGTTCCCTCAGATGAGGAGCATTGGTCTTTAATGGAAGGAGAAGGTAAAGAACACAATGTAGAAAGTACAAAATACAGAAAGATAAACACCTGGAGAAAGATTTGGGAAAGAAATACAGAAAGAGAAGCAGCTGGAGAAATATTTGGTAAGAAGAAGGGATGTTGCCTTATCAGATGAGGATGATCTTAGCACCAGATCTAGTGTCCCATGAAGCACAATGGATGGTGTCGTCCTTAGCAGCACAAATGAGAATCCGGGCAATCCTTATCCAATCCAGTGTGCTTTTTACAGTGAGAGTAATGTTTGTTTTGATGAGTTAGATGAATATGCTTTGAACCTCTCCGAATGAGAGGCATGCAATAATACTTGGAAGGAGATTTGACTATGAATAAAGACAATAAGGAGAATAAAGGTGAGATTAGGAACCCTCTGGATGAGTTACTGTTTAATCTTGGTGGTATTCAGCATTCATAAAGCCCAGCCTGATGGCCTTTGGAACATAGAAGTGAGAGTTATTTAGCTTTCTAGAGGAGAAGGCGCATGGAGAGAGAAGATTGGAATATTGTGAAGACAGAGGTGTTCATGATGACCTTGGCGGTCAGGTTAACGCCACTCCGGCGATGGCGGTAGTGCCATCACCAGGCCGGCGTTAATGACCGCCAAATAATGACCATGGTGGTGATCCCTCTCATAGACAGCTAATGTACCACACCAACCGCCAGCACAGTACGAACACTGAACACGGTGGTAGCCCCTACAGGCTGGTAGAAAACAAGGATCTGCCCACCATATTATAACATACCACACCTCCAGGATTTCCGGGGCGGTAGCAACGACAACAAAATCCTGGCGGAAACACATCATATAAAAGGAGACACTCACCTCCAGGGACACACAGGAGTCGGCAGCCGCCATGGAACTCGAACTGCAAATCTTCCCAATGCCGTACCACACCATGGCCGTCCTGGAGCACCAACGGCAACAAAGACAACAACGGTACGTACAGCTGCCTAGCACACAAGGGAGGGAGGGGGAGAGTGACACACACATGCACGACACATCACACACCCAGAACCAGCTACAGAGTAAATCGACAGTAACATAACCCACGAGCAGAGAAAGCTAGGACACATACCTCTGTTCCAACCACTGTATTCTTGTTGGATGAATATTCAAAATACAAAAACATACACAACTGCATATTTACAGACATGCAGGCCAGTCCAAAGTCACAAATGCCCACAGGGCAAAGTCCAAGCCCCAACTTGACTCCTGACAACATCGGGACTCCACCGTTCAGGGGCATCATGTTGGCAATGGCAGGCACCTTGGGGGGAGGGGGAGCTGGGGGCATATCATTGGGAGGGGACTCCTTGCCCAAAAGTTCTGGAGGGGGCACCTTGCCCACTGGTTCTGGAGGGAGCTCCTAGCCCACTGGTTCTGGAGGGGGCTCGCTGCCCACTGGCCATGGAGGGGGTTCCCTGCCCACTGGCCATGGAGGGGGCTCCCAGTGCACTGGTTACTGAGGGGCTCCTTGGCCTCTGGTTCGGGATGGGGCTCTGTGGGCTCAGTTTTGGCTGGGGCCTCCTTGGGGTCAGCCTTGGCTGGGACCACATTGGGCTCAGTCTTGGCTGGTGCCTCCTTGTCCTTGGTTATGGCTGGGGCCTCCTTGGGCTCAGTCTTGGCTGGGGCCTCCTTGTCCATTGCTTTGGCTGAGGCCTCTTGAGCTCAGTCTTGGCTGGGGCCTCCTTGTCGTTGGTTTTGGCTGGGGCCTCCTTGGCCTTGGATCTTGGTGGGGCCTCATTGGCATTGGATCTGGGTGGGGCCTCCTTGGCTTTGGATTTGGCTGGGGCCTTCTTGGCTTTGGATTTAGCTGGGGCCTCCTTGGGCATGGTTCTGGGTGGGGCCTCCTTGGCTTTGGATCTGGGTGGGGCCTCCTTGGCCTTGGTCTTGGTAGTCTGTTTGGGAGGGGCGGCACTTTAGCCTTCTGTTTTGGGGGGGGAGTGTCCTTGGTGCGGGGGGCCGGGGTCGCATTCATATGAGTTTAGTGGCAGCTGGAGACTTTGGGGGTGGAGCAGTGTCAGACTGGGTGTTCGAGGTACTGGGATGGGGGGTAGGACCTTCCTCTTACAGCCAGGAGGGGGGGAGGGAAGAGGTAAAGGCGGACAAGGAAAGGCTCCTTAGGGCCAATCAGGTGGTATGTGGGAGGAGGGATGGGAGTGGAGGTAGAGGGAGTGGTTATAGGAGGAGGAGGTGTGCTGGACTTGGGTGCAGGTGCATGGACAGTGTGTGTGTGTGTGTGAGGTGGAAAGCTGTTGGGGGTCTGAGTGCCAGCGTTTGTGTGTCTTTGGAGGGGGGGTCAGACAGGGTGGGGGAGGACAAACATGACGTGTGGCTAGATGTTGTGGTGGTGTCTGCAAGTGAGGCGGGTGTGCTGGATGAGGTGGTGATGGTGGTGGTGGTGACTGTGCTTGTGGTGTGTAGGGTGCATGTCTGCGGGTCTGCTGTTGTGGTGACTGTGGGCAAGGCAGTGCAGGTGGCAGGTTCAGGGACTGTTGATGCAGTGCATGCAGGTGTGAAGGAGGAGGAGGAAGGGAAGACAGTGGAATCCGTGGATGATGTTGTGTGTGCACCTATGTATTGGCTGTGTGCTGCTGTTTGTGCGAGTCATGTGTGTTGTTTTGGGTGCATGCTTGTCAGAATGTGTGCGTGGGATGGGTTAGGGGTGAGGAGACTGGGACTGGGAAGTGGTAATTGGAGGGGGATGGATGAAACAGGGACACTGGCTGCCGTCAATGAAGAGACCAGAGCCCGAAACGATCTCTGTAGAGCCGCCAATCACCGTGAATACCCTCCAGGAAGGCATTGCATTGCTGCATCTGGGTTGCCAGCCCCTGGATGGCATTCACAATTGTTGACTGCCGTACAAAAATGGATCTCAGGAGGTCAGTAGCCTCCTCACTGAGGGCAGCATGGCTGACTGGGGCAGGGCCTGAGGTGCCTGGGGCGAAGGAGAAGCCCACCCTTCTGGGTGAGCGGGCATGGGCAGGTGCTGGTACCGGGGGGTGGTGGTAGAACCTGTAGCTGGGGTGGTCTCAGAGGGGTCCGCCATCACTAGGGAGCTCCAATCGGAGGAGGAATCAGTCAGTGGTATCACCTCCTGTCCCCACCGTGGTGCTCCCCTCGCCCTCCGTCCCACTGGTCCACTCAGGGTCGGTGGACTCTGCCTCCTGGGTCCCGTGGGCTGCAGCTCCCTTATTCACCGGTGCCCTTGCTCCTTCGCCAGATTATGCTAATGCACACATGGGCAGGATGATGAAAGGAGAGGGGAGAGAAAGAAAGGGAGCACAGAGTCAATCACAGCACCAACAGCACAAATGGCACATACATCACTGTCACACACTGAGACTGAGAATGGGCAGTAAGGACCACACTGGTATACCATTGCCTAAGTACCACAGCAGGTAGGAGCCAAACACTGCCAGCTACACACCAACTGGGACCAGCTAAGCCCTGTCTACCATGGGAAGCCACCTACCTAGCTATTAAAAACATGCATTTCACTGTATTAACCTAAGCTGGACCACGCATCAATGTCTAAACTGGCATATTGGGACATCCACTGACTAGTACCCTGCATCCAAATCCCATGCCAGGCAACAGAGACAGTTGTCAAACACACTGTACGCACCCCTTTGTGGATGCTGTGATGCCCTCAAGCGCCCATCCAGCTCTAGGTAAGCAACCACCAGTATGCAGGCCATCAGGGGGGTCAGGGTCCGACAGACACCCTTCCCTTGTTGAGAGGGTGTCCCCAGTTGGGCCTCAGCAGTCTTCCGGATCTAGCATCTCAGGTCCTCCCACCGTTTCCTGTATTGGGTGCTCCACCTGCTATAGACCCCCAAGGTCCGCACGTCCTTGGTGATGGCATGCCACAACACCTTCTTCTGATGGGTACTGACCTGCAGAGGTAACACAAATAGTGGGACAACATTAACCAGACAATTCAGCCTGTCACACATATGGCCTACAAAATGCATTATCTCCTCATCAGGAAAACACATGATCAATACCCCTGCATTAGCCCTGCCATCAGCCATACCCCTCCATATGACACACTGCCAGCACACACACACACATCTCCATGCAGCCATGTCGCATGCAACGTACCCATGGTGTACTCACCTGTCGGTCTGGAGGCCCATAAAACTGCCCATACAGAGGTAGGACCCCATCCATGAGCCTCTCCAACTCCTCTGACGTGAAGGCTGGGGCCCTTTCCCCTGTTGCACAAGCCATGGCAGGTTCCAGACACAGGTCACAGCAGCACACGCAGTGGAGATGTCGTCCTATGGAAAGTCAGGAATTGAGTGAAGTGGTAGAAAGAAAATGGCGATCACGTCTGCGGCAGTGAATATATTCACCGCTGGTGTTGATCATCATTGGTTCCCCTACTCCATAGAGGCCTATGTTAGCCAATGAGGAGTTGCACAGCGGTGCAGACCGCCTTCCGCCATGACGTGAATGCCAGCAGAGTTAGGTCACTTCCACCTGTCCCTGAATACAGGACAGGCGGTTGTCAATTCCTAATGCTGGTACTCATGGCGGACAATTACATGTGTGTTATGGGTATAGATGGTACACACCAAGATATTGGCGGGTGCCATTTTCTAATGCTAGTACACATGTACAGATGGATAAGCACCATTTTAGTCAAATGTTCTACCTATACAATTACAGTGTCCAACATACAAGCATGCTCTGTGTACACTGTGTAGTGTATTCATGGTTCCTGTAGTCACTCCCTTCTTACCTTTGGGTCCCTTAGGTACCAACCACTGTGGAGGAATAGGAGGAGGAGGCAAGCACCTGTGTACAGACCCCTTGTGGACTTGGCTACACTGGAGGACAGGCAGATCATACTCACCTATTGTCTGGAAAGGGCCACTATCACAGAGCTGTGTGCACAATTGGAGCCCGATCTGCTACCTGCTATCTGTAGCACCACAGTAATACCCCCTCTTGTGCAGGTACTCTCAGTGCTCCATTTCCTGGCAATTGGCTCTTTCCAGGTGACAGTGGGCTTGGCTGCAGGAATGTCACAGCCAATCTTCTCTATTGTGCTTGCAAGGGTTTTGGCAGTCTTGCTCAAACACATGTGCAGCTCCATCGCATTCCCACACATAGATGATTTACCCACTGTGAAGGCTGGATTCTATGCAATGGGACATAAACCGCATGCAATTGGGGCCATTGACAGGACCCATATTACCTTAGTTCCCCCCAGGGCCAATGAACAAGTGTACAGGAATTGGAAGAGTTTCCACTCACGCAATGTCCAGATGGTGTGCCTTGCTGACCAGTACATCTCCCAAGTCACTGCCAAGTATCCTGAGTCGGTGCATGATGCCTTTTTCCTGAGATATAGCAGCGTCTCACAGCTGATGGCACAACTACAGAGGCACAGAGTATGGCTAATAGGTGAGCCTGAGTCCCCACCCATTGTATGTCAGTGTATGCCTTCAGGAATCATAGCCCATGCCATTGTGCAGTGCTAATGTGTGTCCCTTACTTATTGCAGATGATTCCCGCTACCCAAACCTGGCCTGGCTCCTGACTCCTGTTAGGAATCCGACAACAGGGGCTGAAAATAGGTACAATGATGCTCATGGGTGTACCAGGAGGATTGTCGAAAGGACCTTCAGTCTCCTGAAGGCTAGGTTCAGGTGCCTCCATCTGACAGGTAGATCCCTGTGCTACTCCCCTGAGAAGGTCTGCAGAATTGTTGTTGTGTGCTGCATGTTGCACAATTTGGCCCTCAGACGCCATGTGCCCTACCTGCAGGAGGAGGGGGTGACAATGCAGCTGTGGCAGCAGTGGACACTGAGGACAGTGAGGAGGAGGACGAGGAGGAGGATGTGGACAGCAGGTCACACATGATCCTGCAGTACTTCCAATGACACTCAGGTAAGACTGTTGAACGAAACACTACTACGTTTTACTGTTGTGCTGTGTGACTGTAGCATAATGCAAGTCATTACCTTTGCATTCCACCCGACTGTCACCCATACTTTCCCGTATTGCAGATGTTGCTGTGGTTACAACAGTGTAGTGCTGCGATGTGTGCAGACTGCTGAAACACATTTGTAGGATGCACAACATGTTACTGGACATTTGCACAGGATCATGCAGTTCAATACAGTTCTATACATTGTACATTACCTGCAGATAAAGCACTATTACTCAAGTTGTGTCCAAGGGTGTTTATTGAAAATTGGTATACAATCGGAAGTGCAATAGATTGGGGAGGTGGTTGGGAATAGTTCAGTGATGTGGGCCAGTCTGTTTGTAGCACAGGTCTATTGTCCAAGGGGCCATGGGAAGGGGAGCAATGGCGGTTCAAAGTGGACAAAGTGACACAGTGAAACACAAGGGGGACATTCAGGAGGGCTCCATTTCCTGACGGTGGTCTTTGTCTTGGCAAGTGTCTCTGCTGTCTGTCTGGGTCGCAGGGACCGTTTGCAGGGCGGTTCATCTTTTGCAGGGGGAGGGGTCCTTTGGCAGGGACTTCTGTCCACTAGCTGCAGCAGATGTGGAGGGCTGGTCAGTACACTGGCTAGTGTAAGGGACCTGCTGTTGGTCTGTGTAGTCCCTCATGATGTTGGCCATGTCACCTAACACCCCTGCAATGGAGACCATGGTGGTGTTCAGGGCCTGCAATTCTTGCTTGATCTCCTGGTGGTGTTCCCCCTGTGGCCACTGGTTCTCCTGTGTGATGTTTATCACCTGACCCATCGTGTCCTGGGATTGTTGGTAAGTCCCCAGGACATTAGCAAGTGCCTCCTGGGCAGTCAGTTCCCTGGGCATGTCCTCCCCCTGGTGCACAGCTGTCCTTCGACTGTCCCTGGTCCCCTGTGCCTGTGTCCTCTGAAGGGTGTGCCCACTCCCACTGACCCCAGGACCCTCATTGTCTTGCCTGTGAGGTGTGGACTGGGGTCCCTGTACAAGCAGGCACACTACTGATTGATGTGTCCTGGGGACAGAGGTCTGGGGATGTTGGGTGGCTGCTGTGGTGTTGGATTCTGAAGGGGGAGGCTCTGTAGTGGACTGGGTGTGGGCTGGGGTAGCTGATTGACCAGTGGTCCCTGACAGGCCAGGGAGTTCATCCAGATCCAGTACCCCAAAGTTGCTGTCATCACTAGGGACATCTTCTGGTGGGGGACTGGGTAGCCGTGGCACCTTCTCACCGCTGAGATTGGCTGGGGCACCTGTAGGGATGTAAATGGTATATTATGCTACATGTCTGTGACATATTCAGCATCCCTAGCTTCCCCTATATTATTGCTGTTGCCCTGCCACCTTTGTTTGTGGATGGTGATGGATTGTGGGATTGTTAGTTCACCATTCTACGCATACATTGGTGGTGGGTGTACATGCAGGGCTGGAAGGGATGTGCATGCAGTGGGTATGGCATGCAGGGCATGACATTTAGGTGTATTGACTGTGGTGGTGCACTGTGTGGGATGGAGAGGGGTGATGGGACTCAGGGTGGGGGTCGAGATGGCATGCAGGTATCGGGGGGTGATAGGTAGTAAATGTTGACTCACCAGTGTCCAGTCCTCTGGCAACTCCAGTGAGTCCCTCAGGATGCAGGATTGCCAAGACTTGCTCCTCCCATGCTGTCAGCTGTGGGAGAGATGGTGGGGGTCCACCGCCAATCCTCTGACTAGCGAGTTGGTGCCTTGCTGCTATGGAACGCACCTTCCCCTATAGGTCGTTCCACCTCTTCCTTATGACATCCCTTGTTTGTGGGTGCTGTCCCACGGCAATGATCGTGTCCACGAACCTCCGCCATAGCTCCATCTTCCTGCACTGGATATCGGCTGTACCTGTGCTCCAAACAGCTGTGACTCTATTTCCTCAACCATGACCCGCAACTCCTCATCTGTGAAACGGGGGTGCCTTTGTGGGGACATGGGTGTTGTGAGGTGTGTGTAGGTTGTGCAGTGATGTGGTGGGGTGTGTGGTGTGTAGCACATGTTCAGCTGAATTGGTAGTTGTGATGTGTGTGCAGTTCGCTCTTGGATTGTCCTCACAAAATGGAGCCGTCTTGTCTTATTTGCAGAGGTTTGTGGGTGATGTGGGTGTGTGTTTTATAGTGCTGTTGGTGTGTGTGTGTGTGTGTTTGTGTCAGGTGTGGGTTTTTTGTTCAGGCCATTGTTGTTTTGTTTTGTATTTGGGTGGGCATATCCGCCGCAGTGGTGTTCACCACCAATGGTTTACCGTTGTTGAATGTCCGCTGTGGTTTATTCTTGGGTCATTATTTGGAGGGTGTTGTTTTGGTGGCGTAACAGTATGGGTGGTAGTTCCATCAGTTTATTATGTTCAGTGGGTCTGGTGGATTTGTGGTTGTGGCTGTTTTCTGTCAGTTTTGTGTGTATGTGTCACAATGTGGCGGACGGATGTTCGCCTCCGCAGCAATATGTTGGCAGCAGTCACCGTGGCGGTTTTTACCAATGTCATAATGAGGGCCAGAGAGTTTAAGGCTGGTGGTATAAAATAAGGCCTATGTAACTTCAGATCTAGACCCAGATTTATTATGTTTTTTCTTTAAACTGGGCAGAGATTCAAAGAAAGGTTTAGAAAGGACCCTTTAGATGTGCCAGGATTGAGTTCTTGATGTGGTTGTATCTTGAGCCAGCATCAGATCATGGATTTAGCCAAAGAGGCTTACTGCAACAAAGTGCAAGTAGCTGATAATCTTCTGCCCCATAGAGCCAACAAGCTCTTTGGTTACTGGGAGCAGTTAATATAGCTTACTGAGAGGTGTATAGCCACTGTAATGTGCATTAGCCCTAAACAGGTTGAGTTAATGAAGAGAGAATTTGTGGAAGATTCAAAGGGCCTTCTTTTTGGTGAAGGATATGTAAGACTATTGGAAAGTACGTCTACATACTCACTGTTCTGAATAAGGCTCAGAGCACAACAAGTAGAGTCTTTGGAGCCAGTGGAGTTCTTGGAAGAGCCAAAGGAAGGGGATGTTCATCTGGCAGAAGTTTACAGAGGTACAAGTATAACTCAGGGGGAAGAAGGGTTCTAATACAAGTTAGGTTGAGGTCGATCAGGTAGAGGGAGAGCAATTTAGGCTTCTATGTCCCTGGGTAAGTATGAAGATGTTCACTGTTTTTTCCCAAAGAAAGGTGAAAGAAAGACTAAGGGCCAAATTACGAGTTTGGCAATCTTGAGCCAGCCAAACTCGCAGTGATAGTAGACCACTCCTGGCGGTCCGACCAGATTATGATCCAGGAGACCGCTGCTTCCATCGGGATCAGGGATTCCCATGGGTTGGTGTTGGTCGAAGTCATAGTCAGCCACACCGGTGTCGGGTTCGGCACTGCTGTGCATATCATGACTTCCCTTTCCACCAGCCTTTTCATGGCAGGGTATCCACCATGGGAAGTCTGGCAGAGAGGCAGTTCTGGTTGCCCTCCGTCAGCACCCTTGGAATGCACACTGTCTGCTATGCAGGGTGCTGTGTGCTCCCAAAAGGAGCTGAAGCCAATGCTGTCACACTGTTTGACCGGCAGAAATGTCATAGTTTTCGCTGGTTAGATCGGTGGAAACATCATAATATGGTGATGGTCAGGCTGCCGTCGGCTTGACATCCTTTGATTGTGACAGGAATTTTGAACCTTAAGTATAGAAGATGTCACAGGAGCTTCAGAGATCAAAGGTCTTTGGGAGGCAGCTTGGGAACTTCTCTATGTGTTGTGGGTGCCTAGAACTAGAAAAAGATAAAAGGATGTGTAAAAGGTTTCAGATTTGTTGGTGCAGGGAAAGGGATTTGCATCAGTTTGAAGCACCTCTAATGGATCTAACAATGTTTCTATCTCATCTTTACTCAAAAGGTTTATGTTATAGAACATGGGTCTCCAAACTCTTCTGGAGTGAGAGGTACATATGGTCAATGAAAATCATGCCAAGCTACTAACATTGTCAGTGCTGTAATGGTGACCAAAGAAGGCAAGATTACATTACTGGACACCTCATGCAAAATGTTTCATGGTGATCACTTTAGTGCATCAGAATTGCGAGTAGTGTTGAAAAAT